>NC_142690.1:52757857-54113571 GCF_056320005.1 Nelumbo lutea
CCAAATCCATGTCCATAAAAAATATGGAAGAGGTAAATTATAGTAATATAGAAAAGTCACTCCAAAACTAGACCATCCCTAGAATACCACCCTATGAGATCTATAAGAAAGGAATCTTTAGTCTAAAGACAAACTTTAACATAGAACTATAGAGAGAACAATCACTTTAGGAAATAAGTCAAAAGATTTCCACCGTATAAACCGAAAAACAATAGAAGATTATAAGAAAAAAGCTATTTGCAATTTTATTCACTTTGGCTTAATATAGGTAGCCATAAAGCCGTTAACAAAACTAGGCCTTCAAACACAACTTTAGCCAGGCTTAGAGATTCTAGGCACAATAAATTTAGTGATTCCTTAATAGGGGTAATAGAAGGAAGCCTTCACTAAGGACCTATATATTTTAATGTCTTTCCTAATTTTATAGTTTTGATAATTGACCAAGGATACACGAAGCCTTAACTTTGAGGTTTTGGCATGAAACCAAGATATGAGAATGTAGTGTTAGTCTACAGAATCTACTTCAAAACCATGAATACCATCTGTCTTAATACCTTGATTACAAGAACTAAGGGAATGACCACCTTATTCCAGACCAACGCTAGGAATAATATCACTATTCCTAGGTAGATCATGTGGAAAGATGTGAGGCTACTAGGTAGTTGGTCTCTAGTTAATGTAGAACCTCTAAGACCTATGGAGTCCACTGAGCTGGAATCAGTTTTCAGTGAATAGGATGGGTTTGTAGAGCTTAGGTTTAAAAGAGCCTCTACTTCTTTGAGGCCATCCTGTTCTAAACCTTTGGAGGTAACATCTTCTTATTCTAGGAGATCGGCGGACTTGTTGGAGTCATCATTGCCTCCTCTTGGCATCATTTATGCCACTTATGAAACACCAATAAAATTATACCACCTTCAGCTTATCATACAAGCTAGAAAAATACTCGTTATGTGAAATCTTATGAGCCAATAGAAATATATTTTGAGAAAAATGTTCTTAAAATTAAAGAATTTCAAATAGACAAAGAATTTATTAGGTTAGATTTTAGTTCACATCCAAAAAGGAAGAAATGGTTCTTTGAAAATTTCTCCAAAAATGAAAGAGATCTCACTAGAGAAATTTGATATGAAGATATGCTGAAATCAAAAGAGAACATCACCTTTTGGGATTGGTTTGTGCAACAAAAACAATTTAAATTTGCAAAATCACCTGAAGAGGATCTAGATTTGTGTATCACAGAGAGGTTATCTAGAGCATGGAAAATGGTTTTTACTAGTAAAACCATAGAATCAGTACATCCTCCTTTAAAAGCTTTCAAAATAGGTAAAGATCAGCTAATAGCAAGCCTAATAAAAAACTCTACAACATTAAAAGAAGCCAAGAAGGTAATTCCAGAACACTATTCTCAAATAATAGAACAAAATAATTATACCAATATATGTCTAAATGTTTTAGGCTAACAAGAAAATAGAATAAAAACATTATTAAGTTCAATTGAAATCTCTAATCGGAGAAATCAATAAGAAGAAAAGAAAAACCCATGGGAATGACAAGAGAGTTCTTTCCTAATATGAAGTTTAAGAAAACACCCTTAGATTTGTTAGAGATTTAGCCACAAAAATAATTTCATTTCAAGGCTCCAAATGGGAAAAAGAAGAATCCTCCAAAACATCTTCTAAAAAAAATAAATAACAAAAGTAGAAAATAAAGAAAGGGTATCTGATTTTCATTCAGAAAATCTATTAAGTGAAGGATAGGAAAGGGGAATATAATCAGAAATAGAACTAGAAGAAAATCCCTTGACAGAACTAAATAAGCTCTACTCATATGAAAGTAAGAAGCCTTATTACCCTAGGCATACTCTAGTAGACTTATTGTTTGAGGAACCGGCTAAACCCCATATCAACTATGATGGTAATACTTTTTATGAACGGAACTTAGACAAAAAATCTAAATACCAAATTCTTGAGATGATCCATCATATGGCCACGTTTGCTAGTGCCAGCAAATTGGCTATTAGAAATGAGGATAAGGTAATTGCCACAATAATAATTGAGTCCTTTACCAAATAACTCAAGGGTTGGTGGAATAATTAACTCACTCAAAGTAAAAGAGACTATACACATAATGCATTTAAAAGAGGTAAGGATGGAGAGATGATCTTAAGCCAAGGAAATCCAATTTAGGATGCAATAATGACCTTGATATTGAATATACTAAATCATTTTATAGGAAATCCCGATGATATGATAGAGAGAATAAGCGAGAAGCTTATAAGTCTCAAATGTACAACACTATGATTTTAGATGGTATAAAGATGTATTCTTATCCAAGGTACATAGGCTGACTAGCTCAAGGAAAGATTATTGGAAAGAACAATTTATCTCAGAACTTCCCCCATTATTCATAGAAAAGGTTGGAACCACCTTAGAAATATAGGTGGAGGTAGATTTCTATACCCTCACTATACATTTGGGTATTTAGTCTAGGTAATAAAATAAGTAGGATTAGACTTATGCAATGGTCTATGCCTAAAAAGGCAAATTAAGGAAGAGAAATCCGACTCTAAAAAAGAGTTAGGAGATTTTTGCTACCAATTTGGAATTGGACCTGAACCAACCAGTTCTAAACTGGTACATTGAAAAAGAAAAATCAAAATTTTACAAAAAGAAATCAAGATGTCCTAAAGCTAGGAAAAATCCTAAAACCCCCACCTGCTTTAAATGTGGGAAAAAAGGGACATTATGCTAATAAGTATTTTAAGAATTCTAAAAAGATTAGTGAATTAGGAGAATATTCTAATAAAGAAGAACTTTTGATGAACGAGGGTCTTCTAAGACCTTAGAAGCCTATTGCGATATTACATATCTTTGCACTTGTAAATAGGGGTGTCAATTGGACTGGATTTAGTCCAATCCGGTCCAGTCCAATGTGAGTCCATTACAAATGGACCCGGTCCAATCCAATCCAATGAATGCTTTGGACCATTTTGGACCGGTCCAAAGATTGTTCAATCTATGCAAATTCCTATTAATTTAGATTGGTTTCAACTCAAACCTGGTCCATTGACAACTATGTTCTTATCTTCCATCAATGGACCAGATATTGGCTCAATCTAATAAAAATTCATTATGGATGGACTAGGTCCAATCCAATGTCATATTGGTCTGTCCAGTCCATCCAAATTCAATATGTCTTATTGGTTTGTCCAATCCATCCAAATGGATTTTTATTTGGACAGAGTCCAAACCAAAACCGGTCCATTGACACCCCTACTTGTAAATATGAAACAATTACAGAAGAAGAATCAGAAAGCTACAATATGCTTTCATTAGAAGAGGAACACCTTCTAGAAATCCTAGAAGATATTCTTGATGAAGAAACAAAAAAAAAAAGGTATTTACTCATAGCAATGCAAAATTACAAAGAGAAAGATAAAAAGTAAAAGTCTAAGAAAGATTTTTTTCAAGATGGAAAATATAATATCATATGACAGAATTATGAAGAAAGCTCAAGCCAACACCTTATGACCTCCTATGTTGATAGATCTTAAGCAAGAAGTCAATGATCTTAAAAAAGAAGTTAGGTTATTAAAATTTAAAGTTGAACAATTAGAATCTTATAAAAACCTAATATATCAAGATAGATCTATAGATCTTCAGAAATTGAAAGTGTTGAGTCTGCAGAATTTGTAGGAGAAGATTAAGAGTTCATATACTCAATTGAAGAAGTCAAGTACCAAAAATGGTAGTCAAAGGTAACTCTTATAATTAAAGACTTTTATCTTACTACGGTAGCCCTAATTGATTCGGGAGTAGATATTAATTGTATTCGAGAAGGATTAGTGCCTTTTAAATATTTTGAAAAAACCATTCAACAAGTGAGTGCAACCAATGAAAGAAAGATGGGAATTAAATATAAAATCCCTACATCCCACATCTACAATCAAGGAACTTGCCTAAAGTCTATGTTCCTAATGGCTAGGGACTTAAGGCAAGATGTTATTCTAGGAACCCCATTCTTGCTATCAATTCAACCTTGCCAAATAGATTCCACAAAAATTACAACTACCATAGGTGAAATAGCAGTTACCTATAAATTTTGTCAAAAACCCAAGACAACAACTTTAAACACTCTAAAAGAGAATATGAAAAATAAAGTTAAATTTATTTCTAAATTACAAACAAAAATAAAAGAAAAACAATTTGCTAAAACCCTTGAAGAGCCAAAAACTAAATTTATAATTGTCTACATAGATGATGTCTTGGTATACTCTCAGACTTTGATGTCTCATTGGAAACATTTAAGTATAGTTCTTAGAATTATGAAGGAAAATGGTTTAGCTGTATCATCCAAAAAGATGAAACTTTTCCAAACAGAGATTAGGATATCAAATATCCAAGGGAAAAGTATCACCTATTGTAGTGGGTTCAAACGACTCAGAGTTGTAGTGGCTAAGAGTTGTAGTGGATTCGATCAAACGACTCAAGTGGCTAAAGACAGGATCGCCACTACTGAGTGTTGCAACGACAGTTGTGGGGATTCAGGAGAGAGAGAGAGAGAGAGAGAGAGAGAGAGAGAGAGAGATTTCAATTTGCTAAAGGTAGGGGTGTTAATTGTCATTGCTGAGAGTTGCAACTGTGGTGGCAGGAAGATAGGGGGGGGAGAGAGAGAGGGTGGGGGAAGAATAAGATTTGAAAGATGGTTTACTTTTTGGCAAGTTCTTTATTGTTGGTGACTATAGGGTTTTTTCAAGTTCTCCATCACTATCTCCCTACTTATTCAATGACAACAGATCGAATGGGCTTCTTATTTTAATAAATTATTTTTTATAATTATTAATTATTTTAATTATTATTATTAATTATTTAAATTTTTAATAGATTTAAGATATTAATTTTGTAATTATTAAATATTTTTTCATTGCTTCATTGACTTTATTACTATTTTCATTATTATTTTAACTTTTAATCATTTATTTTTAATTTATAAATTTATATGAATTTTTTGGTTTTAATCTTATTTTAATAAATTAGTTTTTATTTGTTATAATTTATTCATATTTTTCAATATTATTTTGAATTAAATAAATTATTTTTTATGAAATAATGCAAATTGTACTCAAACCAAATAGTCTATTTTAAGGGTAAAATAGTAAAATCAGGGAACTTCAGATGCTAAAGGGTTGATCCAACACAAACAACCTTATTTATCTAGAGCATCTAAAAGTAAAAAAGTATCTATGCCTCTTCTCAGATTTTAGACACTTTTAATATATTTTTTAATTTTTTCAGATTTAGCAAACACCACCTTAGATTTAGTGTTATTGATGTATATTTTTTGACTCCATGTCATTAATATAACTTTGTGATTTATTTAGGCTTCGCTTGGCAACTCTTTTGATGGTTTCTCTGGGTTTTTCAAAGCTTAAAATCCCAATTTTTTAGCTTTTTCTGTTTAGCAAAAGAAGACAAGAAGCTGAGAAGATGGGCCACCGAATAAGCTTGTGCAACCCCGAAAATCCTCAAAATTGAGAAACTCCAACTCGAGCTCATGCAAATCCTAGACCTTCTAAGCTACACCATACGTGTGCCAAGAAGTGCACGATTGAGAAAATAATAGGGATTCTTCAAAGAGAACCCCCATTCCCCAATGTGCATGCTCCTCTTCACTGTAGGTATTTTCCTCCCTCCTCTTTTTCTTCTTCTTCTTCTTTTGCTTTCTTTTTTTCTTCTTCTTCTTCTATTCCATCATAACCCATCCCTTCATTTATAGGAACCTACAAACAATATTGTTCTGTTCTCAGTTACAACCCATCTGCTTTCTTTGTTTTAATTGAAGTTTCTGTTGTTTGCTTTCCCCTATTTATTGATTCAATATATGAAAACTTCAATTCGTTTCTACTATTAATCTTTGCTTTGGTACATCTAATTTTTTTTTTTTATTATCTTCTAATGTTTGCTCTACTACTAAAACTCCAATAATAGGTACCCACCTTCCAAGGTTTGATTCTTTTGGCAGGTTTCAATGGCTATTGAACCATTGAGATCTTGGTTCTAGAGAGATACATCCGGCTCAAATAAACTTCCCGTAAAGTTCACTTTACAGCTTTCAGGAAATTGCAAACATGCCAGGTCGCAACCTACTTTTCTAGGGACTTGTAGGACACTAAGAGAATACCTATCCTCATAACTGAAATCTTTGGGCAGTTGTTGACTTTTAAAACCTTTGAACGTCGCTGAAATCCCTCACAATCCAACCCCTATAAAAAGCATATCTCTTGCTTCCTCACAATACCTAATGTCAAGGGACTCTAGATTTTTTACATTGTGATATGATGCTCAGAGATTCTAAACAAGTCTAAGTACTATCCATAATTTGAGGTAACAATCTATGCACACCTCTTTTAATGACATTATTTTGTAGACCATAGTGAATTGCATTCAAATATTTGTTATATATATTTTTTGTAGAATTATGTTGGTGCAATAGATGGCATACATATTTATGCATGTATGTTGGTTATTGATCAAATTCTATTTCGAAGAAGAAAATCAATGACAATCCAAAATGTAATGTGTGCATGCTCATTTGACATGTTATTCACATTCGTGGAGACAAAATGGGAGGGAACTGCACACGATTCTATTAAAATGGTTTCTTGGAACATACCCCCTCACCTTCAATTGTATTTATTTTTATGCCATTGGAATGATTTCTTGCAGCTGGAAACACCAATTGAAGGTAAGGGGGGCATGTTCCATTATGCTTCTTCAACACCAATTGAAGCTGGATCACAAACCTGTAGACAGATGGAGATAGTATGAAATCAAATTATGTATCGGATAGCAAAACATCACAACTTGAGAATTACTTGCTCTCAACCAAGGAGCATTAGGAGAAGACGATCAACATAACTACTGTTTTTTTCTCAAATGTGTTACCTTTTTATTCGATGATGAGTTTTTTTGAAAGTACTACATTTTATGAACTATTATAATTGGAATGTTAGTGTTGAAACAAATGTTAGAATTACATACCTTTAACATTTTATCCACAAGTGCTTTGATAGGATTACATATTTTTAATATTTTAAATATGAATTTTTTGTGTTTAACTTGATAAAAATAATATATTAACCCCATGGATATGTGAATGCATGTGGGGTCCATAGGTATAATATATATAAGAAAAACTGTAAGTGGGGCCCACATTTGAATATTTGTATTGGTGAATGTATAAGTGGGCCCCACTAGAGGTGTAAAGTGGGCCGGCACGGCCGCCCTCCCTAGTGAAAATTTTGGGGGTTGGCTTGGCACGGCCCACGACCTAGTCCCGTGCAATGCGATGTTCTGCCGTGGGTCAAGATGGCCTGTGGGCCAAGACTTGGGCCAGGTCGGGCTGTGCATCGAGCCAAATCTATTTATTTAAAAAAAATTGACAAAAAACTTAAAATTTTAATTTTATATGAATTTTGTGTATAAAATTGCTTATATATGCAACAATTAAATAAATTAGTATAATAAAATTAAGAAAATATTTATTTTATTAATATATTATATACTATATATTATTATATAATTATAATTTATATAATATTATATAAATATATATAAAATATATATAAATAATATATATGGGCCATGTTGGACCGAGTTGCAGGCTGGGCCGTGCCGACCCGTTGGCTGCAGACGGCACAACCCGCTTGGTCATGTTGTGTTGTGCCAGCCCGTGGACCTAAAACCCCAGGCCTGGCACAACCATGCGGCCGTGCCGGGCTTGGCACAACCCGCAGACCGTCATGCTGGGCCGGTCTAGCGGCTCGGCCCGATTTACACCTCTTGGCGCCACATTTGAATATTTGTACATGTGCATGGATAAATGAGCCCACATTTGAATATTTGTACGGATGAATGCATGAATAAGTCCAATAAGTTATTTATGCGCAAGCCCATGAGAGTGGGGCCCACTTTAAGTTTTTGTGTAGATGAATGCATAGTAAGGCCAACTTTAATATCTTGTACATGTGTATGTATGAATGGGTTCAAAAGATAATATATGTGCTAGCCCAAAATGAGAGTGGGGTCCACATTGTTTTATTTGTATAGGTGAATGCATGAGAGGGTTCCACTTTAATATTTTGTATAGATAACATGAGTGGGGTTAAGTAAGTGTTATATGTGTAAGTCAAAGATGAGAATGGGGCTCACATTGACTTTTTATTAAGATGAATGCATTAGTGGGTCCACTTTAATATTTTGTGTAAGGGACCCAAGAGTACTATTTGTATATTTGAATGTGTTATTGGGTCTTACACTTGATATTTCACGTGTATTAAGTACATGTTTATTCATCAATTTTATGGACTTTGCCAAATGATTTTCATCAATTTTATGGTCTTACACCAAACGATTTTTGGACTTTCTAGATCTACCTGTGAAAACTCGCTCTTGTGATCTTGTGGGTCTTTAGTTACTAGAAGATGTTTTGTCGAAAGACTTGACAAATACCCCCTTAAGTTTTCTAGTATATCTATGTGTGTATTAATTTTTTTTACACTTTCAAAACACTTTCATTTTTTAAGAGAGAGGAGCTCTACACAAGGCAGGGGGTAGAGCAGCCCCACAGATCATGAAACCTGATTCTTTCAATAGACTTGATAATGAGATCTAAAGAGTTCACCTGATTCAGTATAGGTACAAAATCCCTGAGGTAATTGGCTTTCTGAAACACATGACTAGTGAAACCGACTCTTTTATTCAAATTATCCCTTACAGTGATAATATCTTGGATGATTGAATACATCACCATCATCTCTTTCTCTGATGCTCTTGTGATGTCAATGTTTTGGACCTTGACCGGAACAAGTTATATTAAGATTGGTTCTCTAAGGGAGTGTTTGACAACATGATTAGTTTTATTTTTGAAAATAAAATCAACAGTCACATTGGCAAAATTATATTGTTTTTGTTTTCGAAAACAAAAAATCAGTTTCAGAGAGCTGGAGAGTGGAGAGTCATGACTCATGAGATGTGATGAAGGAAGATTTGGCCCGACCTCGTAATTATGCAACACGTGGCAAAGACAACAGCTCGGCACAACAGTGTGCCCAAGGTGCGAGCACCAAAGGAACCAACGGTCTGAACTCCCTACAAGGAGCCCGAACTCTCCCTTGGGCCTCGAGCCAAGCACAAAGGGAAATAACCCGAACTAGCCTGCCCCATGGCAGTTCAGGACACACCTCTATCCGAACTCAAGACTTCACCTCACCCACCACTCCAACACTTTGCCTCCAGGACGCTGAGCTGAACAACCGTACCATGCCTGACACCGAGGAAGTTCGTATCCAGGGGCGGCGCACCTGATTGACTAGGGATTTGACACTTGACAGCCGCATTTCAAATGGCCACCTGCCACCGTCACCTACCACCGTCATCTCCAATTACAGAGATGGCTCTGACAAGGAGCAGTGGTGGTTCTGTCCCGACAGAAGGGATGACACCCGAACTGGCAGAGGCACAGAAGTAATCATACCCAACCTGACATAAGCCTCAGAGTGAGTGCGCGAAGTGGTTATAAAAGGCCTTCTACCCCCAACAACAAGGTATGTGAACTTTTCGCCATCTGGTTTTATCTTGCCTTTGAGGGAATACTAACTTGAGCTTCAGAGCAATCTCATCGGGTTCCACCCGGAGTTCCCTCATCTTCTCCGTTTCAGGCTCCCCGTTGCTCAAGTCAGAGGCAAGGTCGTTGACAGCTAGGACTGGCCGGATTGCGCACCATCAATTGGCGCCATCTGTGGGATCGCTTCTAAAAGCCTCCCTCTAAAAAACTTTCATAACCTCCTCTTCTTCCAAAAAACTCCAACACCCATGGCTTCTTCCAGCAATGCCGGACGTGGCACAGAAACGAACACCACCGGGGAACAACTCCAAGTCCCGTGGTGTGCATCGGACAGTTCACCATCCCCCTCCTAGTGGATGGGATCCCCAGCTTGAATGCGCCACAAGCAGTGGCGCCCCTAAACCTTCATGCCCTGAACATCCCTCTTCCACTCCCTATCGAAACAACTTTTGCTGAACCAACTGCTGTCCCACTAGCGACCCACCAGAACCAGCTGGAGGACCTAATGCAATGCATGTGGGCAATGCAAGCCCAAATGCAACAATTCCAGCTACATCAACTCCAGCAGCACCAAGTACTACACCACCTTTCTCAACACCATTATCGGCAGCAGTTCCCTCAGCTACCCCTGAACCAGTCACTGCTTCCACCTCGACACCCTGTTTCGAAGCCGGTTAAGGCCTCCCCTCAGGGTGGATGCCCTCACCGACGAGAAGCCTCCCAACTCCAGAACCCCCCTAATAGCCAGGCCTCATCCCCATGCCGAAAGGAAAGGAAAATCACCCCCGCCTCGCAGCTCGCAGGGGGGTCGGGAACCTCGCTCGCAAAGTCAACACCTTGGCGCTCCAAGCCTGAGTTCCCGCTCACGGAGAACTGGTTCAGCACCCTAGCAGCAGACTACCAACATTCCAGGCCAATCGTGCTCGGCAACACAAAGGCTAGCAGCGCCAATACCAGGCCTGCTCAACGAAGGCGCTGACGAAATCGCCGAACTGCCACCCATGTCTTGCCCGAGCTTAGAGGTAAGGAAGAGACGAGCTCGGACGAGGTAAAAGTTGCCCCAATTCTCTCAGTTCCTTCCCCCCTCGCATCAAAACTCCTGACAGTCCCCATACCTAGAGACTTCAAGCTCCAACCTTTGGACAAGTATGATGGGTCCTTTGACCCCAACAACCACATTGATGCTTTCCAGTCCCAAATGCACGTCGCTAGGGCCAGTGAATCATGCATGTGCATGGCCTTCACCACCACCTTCAGGGGGTGGCCCGCACTTGGTACAGGAACCTAGCCCTCGGGTCAATAAGAAGTTGGACCCAGTTCGTGCAGGTCTTCACCACACACTTCGTTACCAGCTAGAGGTGCCCTAGAACCAAGGAAAGCATCTTCAGATTAGTCCAGAGGGAAGGAGAATCCATCTGGGGCTAGCCAGAGAGGAGTACAGCTCGCGGCGGCCAAGAAAGGAGTAACGCACAAGGAGTTCAAATGGAACATGGTGGCCAGTCAGCCTGCGACCGTGGCCGATTTCCTCAAGCTCGCGGACAAGTTCATGAGAACAAAGGAAGAAATCAACCAAAGAATCGAAGGCGGGGTCGAGAAAAGAAAAATAGAAGGTGAGCCCCCCAACCCAGGCGACAGAAGAAACCAGGCCCGGGAGGCAAAGCCAAGCCAGCCATCCCGAGCTCCCTTAGCAGCCCGAACGGATTACATGCTGTTAAACACAAGGCGGGCCGAGATCTTGATGACGATCAAGGACGCCCCATACGTAAAGTGGCCACCTCGCCTAAAGAGTAATCCAAACGAGAGAAATAAAAATATGTATTGTAGTTTTCATAGAGATCACGGTCATAGTACCGAACATTGTAATAATCTCCGGGACGAGATAGAGGGACTCATCCATCGCGGATACTTGAGAAATTTTGTACAGCATAATGATAATAATAATAAGGCAGGTCGGCAGGGGGAGCACGGAAAGGATGCTCCCGAATCCAACAGCAGACTGGCCAAAGCGTTGCAGCGACAGCCTCTAGAAGAAAGGCCAGTTCGGGGAACCATCCATGTGATAGTGGGAGGTTCGGTGGTAGCAGGGTGTACTTCGGCAGCAGCCCGAACGTCAGTTCACGAGGCAGCTCGAGAAGAACAAAACCCTCCTAAGAGGCCGAAGACAGAAGAGTCAATCTTTTTCACTGAAGACGATGTGCGAGGTGTCCACTACCCCCATGATGACGCGCTTGTCATAAAACTAAGGATCAACGACTTCAAAGTCAGGCGCGTACTTGTGGACTCAGGCAGTTCGGCAGACATCCTCTTCAAGTCAGCATTTGACCAGCTACAATTGTAGAGAAGCGAGCTGAAGCCCGCAAACACTCCTCTGGTGGGCTTTAGCAGAGAGGAAGTTAGGCCCCTCGGGAAGATAACAGTACCTGTGGAAGTCGGCACATGGCCTTGCGCGGTCAGACTCAACCACGATTTCCTGGTGGTCACGACCCCCTCCCCATACAATGCCTTAATAGGGCGGTCAATTACGCATATTCTGCGGGCAGTGGTCTCCACCTACTATCTGGCAATGAAGTTCCCCACAAACTTCGGTGTGGGGGTAGTGCAGGGCAACCAGCTTGAGTCCCGCAAGTGTTATGTTGCCGCCCTGAAGGGAAAAACCAAGGTAACCGACGACCTCGAACTGGAGCGGCCTACGGAGCAGGGTGAGGAACGAGCTTCTCCCACAGAGGAAACGGTTGTGATCCCGACCTCGGCTACAGATCCGGCTCGAACACTACAGATCGGTGCTTCCGTCAAGGAGCCTCTACAAACAGAACTGGTGAGTTTCCTACTTCAAAATTTAGATATTTTTGCATGGTCCGCGACCGATATGCCCGGTATTGACCCTGGCGTTATAACTCACAAACTTAACACTGACCCTGTAGTCAGACCCATTAGACAGAAGAAACGCAACTTAGCCCCGGAGCGCTGGAGGGCGGTCGACGAGGAGGTCGAAAAGCTCCTCGCAGCGGACTTCATAAGGGAAGTTCATTATCCAAGCTAGGTAGCCAACCCGGTATTGGTGAAAAAGGCAAACGGCAAGTGGCGCATGTGCATCAACTACACCAACCTGAACCGAGCTTGCCCAAAAGACTGCTTCCCCCTCCCCAGAATTGACCGCCTAGTGGATGCGACCTCGGGACATGAGTTGCTAAGCTTCTTGGATGCCTACTTAGGCTACAACCAAATCAGGATGGACCAGTCCGATGAGGAAAAAACCAGCTTCATGACCGAGTTTGGCCTGTACTGCTACAAGGTCATGCCCTTCGGACTAAAGAATGCTGGGGCGACCTTCCAAAGAGTTGTAAATAAGCTTTTTTGGCCCTTAATCGGCACGAAAATAGAATGTTATGTAGACGCGGTTCTCACAGGAATTAATACAAGACTTAGATTCAGTCTTCCAAATTCTGCATCAATTTAGCATGAAACTGAACCCCAACAAATGTGTCTTCATTGTCAAATCATGTAAGTTCCTAGGATACATTGTCAACCAGCACGGTATTGAGGCCAACCCGGACAAGATAAAGGCCATCCTAGATATGAGACCACCCCAAAAAGTAAAAGAAGTTCAGAGGCTAAATGGCCTCATAGTCACTCTGAGCCGCTTCATGTCCAAATCGGCAAACCGCTGTCTCCCTTTCTTTAAGGCAATCAAAGGCAAAGGGTTCGAATGGACCCGAGACTGCCAGCTCACGTTCGATGAGCTAAAGAGCTACCTCGCCACTTTGCCAACCTTAGCCAAGCCCGATGAGGGCGAGGTCTTAGAACTGTACCTCTCGGTGAGCGATGAGGTGGTCAGTTTGGTACTAATAAAAGAAGTAGATCGGGTCCAACGACCCATCTATTAAGTTAGTAAAATTCTGCAGGGAGCAGAGACGAGATACCCGCAGATAGAAAAGCTAGCATACGTACTGGTAATTGCAGCTCGGAAACTCCACCCATATTTCCAGGCTCACACCGTCATCGTCTTGACTGACAAACCTCTGAGGCAAGTCTTACTCAAGCCCGAGGTTTTCGGTCGGCTGACAAAGTGGGCCATCGAGCTCAACGAGTACAACCTCCAGTACAAGCCATGAACTGCCATTAAGGCCCAAGCCTTAGCAGATTTTATCGCCGAGTGCACATTCAGCCTCGAAGCCCTTGGGCCGGTTGAGCCCGAGATCCCCAGTTAGGTTGAACTCGGAGCTCCCAAGCCAATAGAATCTGAACCTCGTGAAGTAGCAGTCAATGTGGCATCTCTCCTGGTTAGGCCAAGCGCGAACTGGGATGAGGATCCCTAGATCCTTCACGTAGATGGCTCCTCAAACCAGTAGGGCAGTAGGGCTAGAATAGTCCTATGCGGCCTGGGTGGGAGTTTGCGGCATCCAACAACGAGGCAGAGTACGAGGTACTGATAGCCGGGCTGAACCTAGCGCAAAAGGTAAGAGCAAAGCACATAGTCATCTGTAGTGATTCCTAGCTCGTGGTCAACTAGGTTACGGGCGAATACGAAGCACACGAGCTCTCCATGATCGTGAACTTGGCAAAGGTAAAGGAGGCTCTGCTCAACTTCCAGTCACAGTTCATCAAGCAAATCCCGAGTTCAGAGAACACTGAGGCCGACTTCCTATCCCAGTTAGCCAGCACGAGTCACAACACCATGAGAACCGTGTACATAGAGAACTTACCTCGGCCTAGCATTCTTGGTGGGGCAGAGGAGGTCGCTCCCATCCTTCAAGTAGAGCCGAGCTGGATCGATCCACTCACGAGCTTCTTGCTAGATGGAACCCTCCCTGCGGACCGCAATGCAGCCAAGAGGGTGCAGCGCTAGGCAGCCAAATATGTCATAATAGACGAACGGTTATACCGACAATCCTACACGCTCCCCTACCTGCGTTGCTTTTGACCTACCGAAGCCGAGCTCGTACTCCGTGACACTCATGAAGGACTATGCGGCGGACACCTGGGGAACAGAGCCCTCGCCCAAAAGGCACTTCGAAAAGGATACTACTGGCCAACGATGAAGGCAGAAGCCGTCAAACTCGTCAGAAAATGCGACAAGTGTCAGAAGCACGCCAATATCCACCATCAGCCTGCTTCCGACCTCAAATACCTCACCAGCCCATGGCCCTTTGCGCAATGGGGCATCAACCTCCTAGGGCCATTCCCGCCAGCAACAGGTGGGAGAAAGTTCGTAGTGGTGGCAGTAGACTACTTCACAAAATGGATAGAAGTTGAACCTCTGACAACAGTTACGGCCCGAAACATACAAAACTTCTTTTGAAAGAGCATAGTATGTCACTTCGGGCTACCTCGGGTATTGATCTCTGACAATGGCAAACAGTTCGAGGATATCAAGTTCCAAGAATGGTGCCAAAATATGGGAATTTGTTAGAACTTCACATCGGTCGCACACCCGCAGGCAAACGGTCAGACAAAAGTAATGAATAGAGCCATCCTCCGAGGACTGAAAGCACGACTAGATTGAGCTAAAGGCTTGTGGGCGGACTAGGTACCAAGTGTTCTATGGGCTTACCAAACTACAGAAAAAACCACCATGGGAGAGACCCAATTTAACCTCACCTATGGCATTGAAGCGGTAATCCCAATGGAAATCGAAATACCTACACTGCGACTAGAAGCATATGACGATCAAACAAACGAAGACGAGTTACATACCAACCTCGACCTACTGGATGAGGTAAGAGACCTTGCGCACATCCGGACAGCAGCCTACCAGCAGAAAGTAGCTCGGTACTACAATGCCAAAGTAAAGAAGTGGAGCTTCCGAGTCAGCGACCTGGTTCTCCGTAAGATTATGGTGCCCAAACCCGGCATGGGCAAACTTGGACCAAATTGGGAAGGGCCCTACAGAGTAAAGAGAGCGCTCGAGGGGGCATACAAGCTCGAAACCTTAGAAGGCAAACAAGCACCCCGAGCGTGGAACATTGTCAACTTAAGGCGATAATACCTATAGACTGCCAAGCGAAGTGGACGAAATCGCTACCAGAGCCTAAGGGCCAGGATGTCAAGCTAACAAAAGAACCTCGGCATAGGCAAGCAAAGAAAAGTCAGCCAAAGACTCAGGCGAAGCAGAGACTTATTAAACATCGAAACAGGTCGTGTGAGTGCAGTAACCCGGGCAAGAAACAAATCGGGCATATGGTCAGTTCGGAAGAAAGAACAGCCAACACTTAAACCAAAAGAAAAGTCATTCCATTATAAGATAAGGAAGCGTACATTTGAAAAAAAAAATTGCATTTTCACAGGCCCGGAGCTACTTCTTCATTATCATAAGGCACTTCAATGATACTCGAAGGTCCTGCCTTGCCCTCGGAATCTGGCTCACCATCAGCAGCGTTGGCCATCTCCCGAGTTATGTGCAAAGTGTATATGGCACTGATATCGAGCTCGGGGTATGTGTTCTAGATCATCCACCAGCTTAATTTAAATCCCCTTCTGTACGAGTCCACCATCAAGTCATCAAAGCGCAGCGAGGCAATGTACTCATCAATGACCTTCTTCTTGGCATCTTCGATGCCTAGGGAAAAGATCTGCGTCCTCTTCCTAATGTCCTCCTGAAGGTATTCAACCTGATGCTACAGATCCAGCCTCAGGTCTGCCATGTGCTTCACAACAATCCCCATGGCTTCGGCAACACTCTGAGACCTCGCCTGCCTGGCCATAGCAGCGCGAGTAGCGTCCTCAGTAGCACGAGCAGCCACCTCAGCAGCTCGAGTAGTAGCCTTGGCAGCACGGAAAGCTCATTCGGCAGCTCGCGCCTACCTTGAGCTCCTTTCCACCTGGGCCACCAAGGCATGAATAGAAGAGTTCACCTACCAAAAGGAAAGAACAAGTGATTAAGAGAACGACAACAAGAGGGATAAAAACAAAGAAGCTCGACAAGAAATCTAACTCACCACCATAGCATGAGTAGCGGCATGACAGGTGACCTGGTTCAAAGGAAGATCGGTCCACACCGCGATCTCCTCGGGGAAGGTGGCCTCCCTACTCTTTTGAAGAGCGTAGTTCGGCAACAACACGCTCCTGAATTCCCATTGGGCTCCCGAGCCTGAGGGCCCAGCTCACGTATGAGTGGACCTAGAGTAAGCGGGAGCACTAGAGTAGGTGGGAGCTCCCGTGTGAGTAGTCTCGGCATAAGGGGCCCCTGCCGCTTCTTGCATTGGAGGAGCCACCTCAGGGTCCCTGGGCGGATCCTTTGACGGGTAATCTGGTACTTGAGGCTCTGCATCTTGGGGCAGCTCGGCACGAGTTCGCTTGGCGACTCGCTTCCTCCTCTTCATGCCTTGGAACAGGTGCCCACCGTGAGTCATTTCTGAGTCCATCACACTTGCAAAAAAGAGTTCGGCATCAGAAAAAATGAAAGAACAAAGCAAACCCGAACTCAGGCTGGCCGCAATGAGATTGGCCTCCGTCAGATACTAATGGCATTTTAGCCCTAGCCGTGCCCACTGCCGGAGGCCCTTCACAATCTCTTTATCAAGCGTGACACCGGAGTCAGGGACGGCCATGCCCCACCCGGTCTGAAACGGCCACCCTAGTACACTTCGCACCCCGAAGTAGTCCTGCTTCCACGCCGAGACCTTGTTGAGAAGTTCATGCAAAATCTTAAAACCAGGGTGAGGAGACAGGTAATACGCCCTCCTACGCCCAGAAAGGGGACCCGGTTGTTTCTTAAGCATTAAAATAGAGGAGAATATCTCCAAGTCTAAAGGAAAGCCCTGTTCGCAAAAAAGGGAGATTGTCCCCACCAAGTTACGAATGGAGATCGGGTGAAGCTAGCTGATGGTAATGCCGAAGTGGTTCATGACCTCGACAAGAAGGGGGTGGGAAGGTAGTCGCAACCCCGCAACGAGCTGCTCCCGGAATATCACGATTTCTTCAGGACCGTGTTCCCAAGGAAAGCTACCCGATGGAATGAAATAGGCGTACTCCCCAGGCAAGTTGTAATAGGTAATAAGGGATTGAAGCCCCTCAGGCATCATGGTCGAAGGACCAAACCTGTCTAACATCTGACCTCGACGAGAGGTAGATGCCAAACTGCCCGAAGCGGCTCGGCCTACGGGCTCAAACTCTTCCTCAAGTTCTACCTCAGGTTCACTAAGGCCATCGGGGGATGCAACTCGGTTCGTAGAACCTACATCAGACCCACTTGAAGAACCGTCTGAGCTATCCAAGCTAGACATCAAGGAGAAAAGGTGGATTCCAGGAAAGTACTCACCCGAAAAAAGGTTTGAATAGACTTCGGAAACTGGAACATTCAAAAAACCATGAAGGTGACCTAAAAGCCTGGACGTGAGCTGAAACTTAGATGCGAGCTCAAGAAGCAAAACGCAGAAGTGACAAAGCGACCGGGGTCCCCCACTATTTATACCCACAGTAACTGAGATCCAATAGTGTAGATCAAAGCCAATCCGATGGCCCGCATTCGCGCTGACCGCATGTTCCCTGAGACCGAGACGTGATTGGCGCACGTCTTTCTGAAACTGACAAAATGCCGGCGCATGTCTTTCTGAAATTGAGAAGATGACAGCGCACGTCTTTCTGAAACTAACAGAATGCCAGCGCATGTCTCCTCGAACGGCAGTGGCATGTTTTTTCAAATTTGAAAAGACCCGTTGTCACGTCTCCCAGCGACGTGCTTTTTTGAAATTTGAAATAAGCGCATGCCGCCACGTCTGTCAGAATTTTTAGGCAGGTTGGCGTGTCTCCTGCCTTTTGGACGCTCAAAAAACCCAAAGAACCCTGTCAATGCACCTTGCGCTATCGAAATTCGAAGTACGGGACAAATCCACCTGCCACCTCGCGAACTCCCGGTGCTAGGGCAAGACCCTTAGCACAAGGAGTGGGGGGAAATTGATGAAGGAAGATTTGGCCCGACCTCGTAATTACGCAGCACATGGCAAAGGCAACAGCTCGGCACAACAGTGCGCCCAAGGCGTGAGCACCAAAGGAACCAGCGGTCCGAACTCCCTACAAGGAGCCTGAACTCTCCCTTGGACCCCGAGCCAAGCACAAAGGGCAATAACCTGAACTGGCCTGCCCCATGGCAGTTCAGGACACACCTCTATCCAAACTCAAGACTTCACCTCGCCCATCACTCCAGCACTTTGCCTCCAGGACGCCGAACTGAACAACCGTACCATGCCTGACACCGAGGAAGTTCATATCCAGGGGCAACGCACCTACTGGGGATCTGATGCTTGACAGCCGCATTTCAAACGGCCACCTGCCACCATCACCTACCACCGCCATCTCCAGTTACAGAGATGGCTCCGACAAGGAGCAGTGGCGGTTCTGTCCCGGTAGAAGGGATGACACCCGAACTGGCAGAGGCACAGAAGTAATCATACCTGACCTGACAGAAGCCCCAGAGTGAGTGCGCGAAGTGGTTATAAAAGGCCTTCTACCCCCAACAACAAGGTATGTGAACTTTGCGCCATCTGGTTTTATCTTGCCTTTGAGAGAATACTAACTTGAGCTTCGGAGCAATCTCACCGGGTTCCCCTCGGAGTTCCCTCATCTTCTCCATTTCAAGCTCCCTGTTACTCCAGTGAGAGACAAGATCGTTGACAGTTAGGACTGGCCGGATTGCACACCATGAAGATGTATTAATGAAGAGGCCCTTAATAAAATCTCAGTTTCAATTCCTCTTTTACTTGTTTGCTAGAAGTTTAATTGGTGTAGCAACCCCTCGACTCTCATTTGAATTTTCGTATTAATTACTTTTTGTTTTAAAATGAATTGATTGATTCATTGATTAATTAATTACATAATGGGTGTCTGATGATCATATAGCCAAGGAGAAGCCAATATTGAATCATTCTTGTAGCCTCTGATGGTCTTTTGACTCCGATCCAATGTTTTAAAAATCGATTCATTGGTGGTTTGACCATCCGGTTCAAACAGATGGCCTATTCCAATTTAAAAATAAAAAAATAATAAATAAAAATGTTAAAAACTATTATTTGGGTCGATGAATCAATAGTCTGGGTCGATGGATTGTTGATCAAGTCAACAGTTTTTGATCAAAGAATGGGTTAAGGGTGAAATAGAACTAGTTGCTAAGACGGTTCCCAAGTCAAACTGTCCGACCATCCAGATCAATGAGGGTTCAAAAACACTGCTCCTATCCCTAAGATTAATTAATAAATGAATTTACAGATTTCAGCCATGAATTTCTATTACCCTCAACAGTAGGGCATTGATAATAATAATAATAATAATAATAATAATAATAATAATAATAATAATAATAATAATAAAACAGGGGAAATTGGCACATTTTTCATCAATGGTATTTGACGTTTTACTACTTATAAGATTAGAAATTAGCTACAAATTGTCCTTTGTTTCTTTTTCTTGTTTGGACCAATGGAATCAGAATGAGTCATGATTAAAAAAATAACTATTTAAATCCTATAAATTATAACTTTAAGTTATTACTTTTCTTTTAACTTACACGTACAACATCTTTAAGAAAATGGCTGTTTTCATAATTGGATAATCATTTTTCTTACGCTTTGTTTGTTTGCACTGCAAATTTGAATTGGATACAAATTTTACATTTGGTTCATTTTTGCATCCCGTTGTTCGTGATTATGATTTGTGCTTTTATCTGGTACAAGATTTATACTTCTGTCTCATTTTAACCTATTGACAGTGTAAAATTTTACTCAAAAACTGATGCAAAAATTACATCATTTTCCCTGTACCTAATGCTTAGTTTGGAAGGAGTACAAATGCAAATATGTAGAGTGTAAAACCTTATATTTTATATTATTTTTTATGTATTTGCACTGTACATATTTGCATTTGTACTTTTTCCAAATTGAGCCTAAATTTTCTCTCATATAAAGTGTGGATGACATATCATTTTGCTTATTACCTTACCTCACTAGTCACTCTCAAACAAATAGCCTTCCTCCTGAGTCCTATCCCCCATTGTCTTTCCTATAAGGTGGGTAACACATCACTTCACTTATTACCTCACTCAGCTTATTTGCACTACCATACATTTACAACAGTGCAAATGAAATTTACAGTGCAAACAAGCTAAGGCTCATCTACAAGCCCACATCACTCTTCATCTCCCTAATCTAGCATTAGAATCCAAATTATCTGATCCAAAGAATCAGCTGGGAAAATGGTAAGTTTCTTGAGATTTCAAGATCATGACTCGTCCAACTGGTGGTCCATTTGATTGAATGTAGTCTTCAACGGATGATCTAACTGCTGTCAATGGGCTGGGCCTAGTTTAGGCCACCAAATTTTAATCTTTAATTTGACAATAAACTTTACTTATTTGTTAAATTGATATTTTTAAACATCTAATTTGATAATATTACATATATATCATGAGAAAAATATCTACTATTAGAATGGAAGTATTATTGAAAATTCCAGTATATTATATAGGTATAAATAACTGCATATACAGTCAATTCATGCTTTTAATTGCTTAAGAACAACCAAAACCAACCCGAATCACCTAATTACATATAATCGGTACATTTAGGGGGTGCTCGACAACATGGTTTTGTTTTTGAAAATTAAAAAAAAAAACTGCAATTTCAGAAAAAAATATATTATTTTTTTATCTGATGTGGCAGCTGTTCTTGTTTTCAAAAATAAAACAAAACAAAACACATATTATCAAACATCCCCTTAGGCTACGTTTGGTTTGAAGGAAAAAGTAGGGAATGGAAAGGATAGACTTAATGAAAAGATCGAGATTCTATATAATCGGATTGGTTTAGTGTCCGGTCTGGTCCGCCCAATCCATGCATAAACAATCCTATCTAAAGTTACGCAAGAAAAAAGTAGCGATAGAGGCTGTTAAAATTGTTTTTAAAACCATTTTTGCTTATTGTTCAAGTGGTGTTTGAGCTGGCCGAAGTCATCACGTGTCAACCTCCGTGGTTGACTTCCTCTGACCACGTCAGCACATCTTAATGCGACTGTGTCACAAGAAGGCGCATTGAGGAGGTAGAGTTCTACCCGGACAAGGAGACACACCTCACTGAGGAAGGGGGAACCCCCCTGGAAACCTCGTCTTGACAACCCCATGGACCTTAATTGACTACGACATAGATCTTCGGTTATATAAAGGCATCTCCCCCTCAAGGTAAAGGACTTTTGACTTTCGACCTACTTCAGCACCATTTGCATTCACTTTGGTCCGAACTATCTTGTACTCCTTAACTTGCCCCAACCGATCACCCATCTCTTACTAACTTGAGCATCGGAGTGCCTACTTGGGGAACAAATCCTTAGGCTTTTGATACTCTTTGTGTTTGTAGATTACCTTGATGCACGTCTTCATCATTTCACCTCAGCCTCCTCTAGTTGGCAAGACTTATCTGATTACATCCTCAGTTCAAAATACCTCAAATTAAACAACACTAGATTGGCATCATCTGTGCGAAATGAACAAAAAGCCAATTCCCTATTTTATCTCTCTCTCCGTGCGTCAAGAACAGTTATGCCTAAGAATACTTCTGACTGCTCTAGAGCCTACTCCCCATCTTGGGATCTTACTCATAACGTACCTCCCCTCCTCGGGAGGCTCAATCATAAGTCTAGGTTGAACCCACCTAGTTCAATGCCCTGCAACCGAAGGTTGACCACATAATCATAATGATGGAAGTTTTGGGACAATAGATACAAGTCCCCCCAGCCACTCTTCCAGCTGCATAGGTGCCTCTAATGGCTGATCCTTGAACCAATGACTCCAAAAGGTGCCCTATAGATTAACAAAAAATTAGGATAGAGCGTGAGCGACCCCAGTTATCTTAGAAGTCTGACTCCCAACTCTGGACCAAAGCAAACTATGCTCACACCTGATCCCACCACGCTGGCACTTGACTCCCTTTCAAAGAATGGCTTGGCCAATGCTCACACCACCAACAACTACAAATCTCATTGGACGAGTCAAGCTATGTCTGAGACCAACGAGCAATGCCAAGGTAGAGAAATTGAAGAGCATTGGCTTGGCAGGCCGGAACACTGAGATCAGAAGTCTGTGGGAAAGATTGGATGAGATAGGAGTAGTCAGGTAGACCATAGTGCGACCCCTCCAGCAACTCGTCCCGTAGAGCCACACCTTGCCAAGGATTCAATCTTCATGCAAGAGATCATGGATGAGCTCCCTCCAGCTTGAATGGCAATCCCCATAGTTTGAAAAGTACAACTGAACCTTGGACCCAAGTGACCACTTTGAAGGGTCCAAGGCAGTGATAATGCTACGCGCTAGTTCGAAGGCCTCATGTGCAAAGCCTTTGTCACGACCTTCTAAGGTGTTGCCCAGGCATGGTATGTTGCCCTACCACTACGGTCTATTGCCACTTAGGAGTAGCTTGAAACCCAGTTCCTAGCATAATTTACCACCAGCCAACGACATTGGAAGACCTTAGCCAACTTCATGCAAGCATGGTAAAAAGAAGAGGAGATGCTGAGGGACTACTTGACAAGGTTCAACACCGAGGCCCTCCAAGTCCAATGCTTGGATCAGTTAGTAGTCATGGCTTCTGTTTTGAATGGACTATGCTCGTCCAGGTTCAACTTTTCCCTAGAGAAGAATCCCTAGCTACTTTGACCGCACTTATGACACATACACAGAAATACATGAACAGCGAAGAAGCCTAGACACTGTGTAAATGATAGGAAAAAGCTTGACATGATCAAAAGCGCCGAGATCAAGATGACGGAAAGACAAACTGTGAAGGCAAAAAGACTAGATTGCTGCAGAGATCATAGGTCGAGGACTCTGCCACCAGTGTACCACAACTTCACTCTTTTCAATACGTTATAGACCGAGATACTCTGCAATTCAAATGGCCATAAAAGATGAAGTCCTAAAGCAACAAAAAAAATAGGAATAAATACTGTGACTTTAACCGAAGACCACGACCACTTAAAATACCTCATCTTGAGTGGGTACTTCGACGGGTTTATAGACATGAAGGAGAAAAAACCTAGAGAAGAGCATGACTGCAATGAAGCGCCCGCAGCCCGAGCCCCTCCGATTGGGGTCATCGCTGTCATTTATATAAGGCTGATTATGGGAATTGGGATTGCTGGTCTCTTTTGTTTTCTCAACTTAAAACAAAAGCAAAATACATATATCGATAGAAAAATAAAGTATTATTGGCGGCAAGTGATGTAGAGGGAACAAAACATGCGCATGAGGTGTCAAAAATTTAAATTATTTGATATAAAAATGGAAAACCAATGCATCCCGTGAATTTGATGAAAAGCACCTAAGTTTTGTTTTTTTGTATCATGTCTTTCTCATGTCCTAGTCGAAACCTAAAGAAGAAATTAAATAGCTAAAATAACTTAACACTACTGTACCCCCTAAATTAAAGCTCACCTACCAACAAATTAAAACCGATTAAAGGGTATTAAAGCTCACTACTGTCCTAGTCCAAATCAATATGTCTTATTGATTTGTTCAAATTGATTTTGAACCGGATGGGGTTCAATCCAAAATCGGTCCATTTAATACCCTTTTGACTGACTGTTTGAGTGTAGGGGTGCAACTTGCGTAGGCCCAGCCCATGTTTGAATTGGCCCAATCTGAAATTTTATATAGGTTGGGCTCGGGTTTAAGAAGTCAGGTTTTTTTATTTTTTGGGTTAAGTTCGGGCTTAATACTTAGGTAGTTCAAACCCAATTCAATTATATGCATTTATAAATATATGTGTATATATGTAAATGTTGCATACATATATATATATATATACATACATATTTGTATATATAACATTTGTATACATATTTATATACATACATAAATATATGTATATATATTTGCATAAATACATTTATATATGTATAATTTTAGAGTGGATTCATTGGCCAACCCGAACCCAGCCCGAGCCCAAGCCCAACTTGAACGCATCAAATTATAGAGCGGGCTGAGCTCGAATTGGGAAAGTTAGGCTTGACCTACTCGAACTCGTTCCTTAAACCCAAATTTTAGGGCCAGGCCTGGGTTGACCATAAGCCCAGCCCAACCCGCTCAACTTGCACCCCTACTTAGAGTGTTGTGTGAGAGAACTTGGGTTGAGTAAATGGAGAATAGGATGTGAAAGACGAAGATGATTCTGTTGACTGAGTCAATCGGGTGAATATTAATAAGTGAATTTTCTCTATTGGACAAAGAAATTAATCTTGATTACTAACAAATATATATATATATATATATATATATATATATATATATGGATTTAAACCCTATTTATTATAATTTAAAATTATTATTAAAACAAACTAGATCTCATTTATTTGCACTGCAAATCTTGAAGGGATGAGAGATCCATCATATGGATGGCCGAACTCTGTGGGAAGGTTGGGAGAAATTTCAAAAATTTCTCTCTCTTCCATCTGGGAATCGCATTCCCTATTTTACAAAACTGCATTTTCAATGATCATTCTTGAAACAAAATTGGACCATATCTGAAACCAATAGGAAACGAGGGATATACTTGATACGAAGTAGTAGTAACTCCTAATTAAGGTGTTCACGCCCAAGGAGAAAACCAAAACCCGCTTCCACTGAAAATGACACAGTGCATGTTGAAACAGGATCAGCAGAATGGCTCTTCAACAAGAACCAGTGTTCTTCAGCAAGAATCGAACAGGGGCTGGTGAGCACGATATAAGATTGCTTTTTTTTTACCAAAAAACAATATCAAGAACACTTCTTGATCACTTCCACAAGTGGAGATCAAACTGGGCAGGGGCGAAAAGAACAGGGGAGAACTTTGCAGATTGTTGTGTGTGTTTAAATTGAGGAATTCACCCCCTTTATTTATAGCCTTCTCATCCTCCTAATCTAATTAGGAGAGGGTTCCTTAATCCAAATCAGATATTTGGATCTGGACTCTTGAATGGATAAGACTTATCTTATCCTTTAGTTAATCCTAATCAGATTATAAATCCTATCTTGCCTCCTTTTAATTAACTAACTTAAGCCCAGTTCAAATTGGGATTTAGGCCCATTAAGTTTATGTACTCACTTAACCTCTTAACCTGCTGCCCAGTTGGCTCTCTTTGTATGACGTGGGACCCAAATATTGATCTACACAACGGCCACATGGGTTCCACAAAGCATTTGTTACAAAGCTTGGCTGAATTCATTGTAAGAGACAGTGAACCCTGAGTCCATCACCATGGGCTCTTAATGGGCCCAACATTTACACTAAATGGTCATTGGGTCCAGCCCCCGTATGAAAATCAAAGGACTGTGGGCAGATGCAAGATTAGCCATTAGGTATTTACCCTCAATAGTCTTACACTTAACCTCTTAGCCCATAATGATCAAGCACTGCCCGACAAGAGAGGACCTCTCCCTTGGCTGTAAAGAACAGTGTTGCACTCTCTACTCACATGGATTCTAGGAATTAAAACCTTTTGCAAATATTTTGAAACAATAAATATATATATATATATATATATATATCACTATATAAATATATTTTGGAAAAACAAATTTCAACATTTGAAATCAACTACCGGTAGTTTAGGATTCGATAAGAGAGAGTGCATTCCCCGATCATTCACTTTGTCCAACAAAGGGGATGATCCTGTCACTATGATCATCCACTCAGATGAATTCTCGGACTATCCCAACATACCCAGGTTTTAACCCCCTCTAAGAATCTCAATGATTGGCACATCAAAGATAGCCCAATCTGACACCTAAAGCAGTATCATAATCGAGTCTAGGGGTTAGGCATAACATTCCAATTTTTCTCATCTATCTCTAAGGTCTAGGGCAATACTGGAATTTTGGTCCGATTTAAGGTTTCAAGAAATCCCACACTACATGTACCTCAGGTCTCCCCCTAGCAGTTGAGACAAGCCACCCCAACCAACTTGGCGCACATCAATGTCAGCCTTGGTAGGACAAATCTCCCCAGATCTATCCAACGGCTGTGAAGATTCTAAACTAACACGAGTCTCCTATGTGTCCAATTTAAGGGTATTACATAGAAACACACCAAATCACATGAATCAATTATGCACTTTATTCATTTACAATAAATGACATAATGTACATCAATCTGATTGGAGCTAAGGGCATATACTATCTAACAAATCTATGATACAAATTTTACATCAGGTTGATTTTTACATCCATTTGTTTTGTGATTATGATTTTCACTCTTATTTGATATAAAATTTGTATTTTTGTCTTATTTGCATTTATTGACTATGCAAATTTTGTATTTAAAAAACAGATGCAAAATTTGTATAATCTTCCTCCTATCTCAATTGTCTGTACCACATCATCGTCTTGCTTATATACTTTGTTCAAACAAATTACTCTCTCCTTACCCCATTCTCTTTCATTTAAGGTGGGACCACA
Source organism: Nelumbo lutea (assembly GCF_056320005.1). Classification (NCBI taxonomy): domain Eukaryota; kingdom Viridiplantae; phylum Streptophyta; class Magnoliopsida; order Proteales; family Nelumbonaceae; genus Nelumbo; species Nelumbo lutea. Next base: position 52,784,895 of record NC_142690.1, read on the forward strand.
TCATTTTCTTTCAATTTAGACAAGTGACGCACCCTCTTGTTTTTCTCAATTGATCTTGTCTGATATGTCTCATTTTATATGCACCCGTCCAATGATCTAAAGTTAGGGTACGTTTGGTTCATGAGAGTAGAGATCTGAAATTGGAATTGAAATGAGCCATTCAGATTCCAACTATTTAGGTGGACGGAGAGATCCCATTTCCATTCCTGCTGGAATGGTATTCCCCCATTTAAGGAAATAACCATTCCTTCTCCTCCGTGATTATTCCGATTCTGATTCCCATATAAATTAAACAGGTAAGAAGAATAGATCATTCCAATTCTGGTTCTAATGGATTTTGATTATGATTTTGACCGACTGTATATTAAACGGACCCTTAGTGTTGTCAATGAGTCAATCCCAACCCAATTTTGATTCCAATATAGTCCCAACCCAATTTTAACATGTAATTTGACAATAAACCTATATCTATCTATCTATCTATCTGAGGTGGTGCACGAATTGATGTTGCAGTTAGATAGTCCTTGCCAATAGGGTAGAGCTGAGGTGAAAGGATGAAGCCGCATCCAAGATCTGTGATCAAGAAAGATGTAAGAGGTTCATGGAGTTATCCCCAGGTAGGCACTCCAATGCTCAAGTCAGTAGAAAGTGGTGGATGGTCGGGCCAAGCAAAGTAACAATATGGGTGCCAAAAGTTGGAATTCTTTACCTTGAGCGGGAGATACCTTTTTATAGCCAAAGGTCTATGTCCTGATCGGATTAGGCTTCCGGGGTTGCCGGGATGAGGTGAACTGCCAAGATCTTTGGGATAGAGTCCTAATCCCCAGCCTCTCCTGTTCTTGGTTGTACTTATTCACATGACATGGAGTCGACATGGCTGGGAGGATAAGGTGGAGGTTGTGGTAGTAGCGTAGCGCGATCATGGCCGCGGAGTCGGTGTATGCCGTAGAGCTGGTAGGGTGATGCCATGTGGCCAAGGTGACTGGGTAGTGACTAGGCGGCCATGTGGTGTCTGAGGCCAACTCAACCATGATGCGAACACCACTCCTCCAGTTCTGAAGTCGAGGAATAAAGTGCTCGGCCAAAGTGTAGCACGGGAAAGAGCTTTAGTTCTCGGTTGAGGAACTTGAAGTTGAAGTCTGGTTGAGCATCTAGTCCACTTAGTATTCCTCGGTGCTTGTCAAAATTCGGGCATTATGGGATGCAACCAAAGAGTGATTCAATCATTGGCTGAGGAATTTTGGATTATAATTTCAGAATCCGAACACCACTCCCTCAATTTTGAAGTCAAGGAGAGGAGTGCTCGGCCAAGGTATGGTGCAGTCGTCTTTAGAATCCGAGCTAATTTGGTGGTTGGCTGTGATGTGTCATAGGAGAGCTCTACGGTCTTTGGCTGAGGAGCTTAGGTTTGGAACTTCAGAATCCAAACACCACTCCCCCAGTTCCAAAGTCGAGGAGAGGAGTGCCTGGTTGGGGTGTAGCGTGGACTCTTTGGTCGGGGGCTGAGGCATGTCAAGTTCGTCATCGAGTGCGTCCAGGAGTTCTAAAGGCTTGGTAGAACTAGTGCTTTAGAGCAGACCAGGGAAGTCTGTAGACTTGGTTGGACCAGTGCTTTGGGGTGAAGCGGTGTAGTTAATGCTTGTATCATCTTCGAAACTTCTTGTCAGGAATGTCGCTTCAGTTGTGCGGTGACAATCACGTCGATTGGTCTTCCTGGGCTTCGTCAGAGTGGCGCTTGATCTCCATCATTGATCTGGCTTTGATCTACACTCCAAAGTGTTATAAAAAGAGGATGAAGGCATTTCTCCTTTGTCATTTGTGAGAGAGACTACTTCGGGAGCTCGACAAGGGGTTGTTGGCAGTGCTTGGTGTCTACTCTAATTCCACAGCTTCAAGTTCGGTAAGATGTCTTCCTCATCTTCCCATTCTTCCTCTTCTTCTTCCAGTTCTAGTGGTTCCAATTACGAGTTTGAGGTCGGGGAATTTGAGGGGGTAGAGTCGGGGAGGTTCGATGAGGCCGAGGGGGCCGAGGTTGGTCCATTGAGTATGGAGGTAGAGCTTCCTGTGCGAGCTGGTTGTTGGTTTGGGACCTCCCCTTGCAGTTTGACTCTCGGGGACATGGATCGGATCCGAGCCCTGTATGGTATTCCTAAAGAGTTAGAGATGAGGTGTCCACGGATCGGTGAGAGGCCCATGGATGCTTGGTCAGGCAAGGTCTATATGTATGAGAGGGGCTTAGAAGTTGGGCTATGGTTGCCTTTGCACGAAGGGGTAGCCGGGGTGTTTGAATGGTACCGGGTGTTACCGGTGCAGCTGATGCTGAACTCCTTTAGATTTTTTATCGGCCTCAAGTCATACTACTTCGTCCACGACATTGAGCTAACCCTAGTTATGGTGAGTTACCATCTCCAGCTGAAGCATCACCAATAGGGTTATTACTACTTCTCGGCTAGGAAGAATATCAAGGGGTTGGTCGGGGCTCCGTCCTCAGTGAAGCACTGGAAGGAGGGATTTTTCTTTGTGCACTATCCCGGGGGCCTGCCCTTCCCAGCTGTGCTATAGAAGCCAATGATGAAGGTGCCACAACCCAAGTGACATAGGCTTACCGGGGAGGAGAGGTCAGCCTTGAACATGATTGGGGAGATCAACGTAATGTCGTACACGTGTTCTGAGATGCTAATTCTGATGGGATGAGAGATCCATCATATGGATGGCTGAACCTTGTAGGAAGGCTGGGAGAAATTTCAAAAATTCCTCTCTCTCCTATCTAGGAATCGCATTACCTATTTTAGAAAACTACATTTTCAAGGATCAATCTTGTACCAAAACCGGACCAGATCTGAAACCAAAAGGGAGGAGAGGGATATACGTCATACGAAATAGCAGTAACTCCCAATGTAGGTGTTCACGCCCAAGGAGAAAACAAGAATCCTATTCCACTGAAGAAGACACAGTGTGTAGTGAAACAGGATCAGTAGGATGACTCTTCAGCAAGAACCAAATTCTTTAGCAAGAACGAAATGGAGGGCAGGTGAGCATGACTTCTGATTGCTTCTTCTACCAAGAAGCAATATCAATAACAAATATTGATCACTCCCACAAGTGGAGATCAAACTGGGTAGGGGTGGCAAGAACAAGGAAGAATTATGCAGATTGCTATGTTGTATCACTGAGGAATTCGCCCCCTTTATTTATAGCCTTCTCAAGATCAACCTCCTAATCTAATTAGGTGAGGGTTCGTTAATCCAAATCTGATATTTGGATCTAGACTCTTGAATGGATAAGACTTATCTTGTCCTTCAGACAATCCTAATCAGATTATAAATCCTATCTTGCCTCCTTTTAATTAACTAACTTAAGCCCAGTTTGTATTGGGCTTTAGGCCCATTAAGTTTATGTACTCACTTAACCTCTTAACCTGCTACCCAGTTGGCTCTCTTTGTATGACGTGGGACCCAAATATTAATCTACACATTAGGCACATGGGTTTCGCCCAACCCTTGTTACAAGGCGTGGCCGAATTCATTGTAGGGCATAGTGAACCCCTGAGTCCATCACCATGGGCTCTTAATGGGCCTAACATTTACACTAAATGGTCATTGGGTCCAGCCACCTTATGAAATCCCAAAGACTGTGGGCAGATGCAAGATTAACCCATTAGATATAACCCTCAATTGTCTTACACTTAACCTCTTAGCCCATAATGATCAAGCACTGCCCGACAAGAGAGGACCTCTCCCTCATTTGAAAGGAACAGTGTTGCACTCTCTACTCACATGGATCCCAGGAATTAAAACCTTTTTGCAAACATTTTGAACCCATAATATATATATATATATATATATATATATATATATATATATATTTGTATATCTATATATAAATATATTTTGCAAAAACAAATTTCAATGGTTGAAATCAACTACCGGCAGTTTCGATTTCCATCATAGAGAGTGCATTCCCCGACCATTCACTATGTCTGACAAAGGGGTTGATCCTGTCGCTATGATCACCCACTCAAGTGAATTCTCAGACTTTCCCAACACCCAGGTTTTGACCCCCTATAAGGATCTCACTGATTGACATATCAAAGACAACCCAATCTGACACATAGTGTAGTATCATAATCGAGTTTAGGGGTCAGGTGTAACATTCTAGTTTTGCCCATCTATCTCTAAGGTCCAGGGCAATACTGGAATTTTGGTTTGGTTCAGGGTTTCAAGAAAACCCACAGTGCATGTACCTTAGGTCTCACCCTGGCAGCTGAGACAAGCCACCCCAACCAACTTGGCGGTACATCAGTGCCTTAGCAGGATTAATCTCCCCAGATCTATCCAACGGCTGTGAAGATTCTAAACTAACATGAGTCTCACAAGTGTCCAGTTTATGGGTATTACACAGAAGCACACCACAATGACCTGAACCAATTATGTACTTTATTTGTTTACAATAAATGCCAAAGGATACATCAATCTGATTGGATCTAAGGGCATAACTATTTAACAGCTCCCACTTGCACTTAGGTCCAATCGGGTACAAGCCGGTGTCCTATACTTTCCATGGGTTTCTCAAACACTTTCTGTGTTAGTGGCTTAGTTAATGGGCTTGCTACATTTTCCGCTGATGCTACCTTTTGAATCAAGACGTCCCCTCTTCCAACTATCTCCCACAGTACATGACACTTTTTCTCAATGTTCTTCGACTTCAAGAGGGCTCATGGCTCCTTAGCCTGAGCGATGGCTCCAGTGTTGTCACACAACAATGGAATGGGTGATGTGCTGGATGGAACTATTCCTAATTCCTAAATGAACTTCTTTATCCAAACGGCTTCCTTGGCAGCTTCACTTACGTCAATGTATTCAGCCTCGGTTGTGGAATCTATTGTGGACCCCTGTTTGCTGCTTTTTCAGCTAACAACACACGATCCTATCATGAAAATATAACCAGATGTAGACTTTCTATCATATGGGTCTGACTGAAAATTGGCATCAGTATTCCCCTGGATCTGTAGTGAACTGCCATCGAATACCAGACAAAACTTTTTTATCCTTCAAATGTATTTTAGTATGTTTTTCACAGCGGTCCAATCCTCCTACCCTGTGTTAGATTGGTGTCTGCTTACCACACTTACTGCCTGAGAAATGTTTGGACGAGTGCACAACATGGCATACATGATTCTCTCTATGGCTGAGGCATAAGAAATCTCTTTCATGCCCTCAATCTCTTCGAGAGTCTTGGGAGACATAGCCTTGGAGAGAGTGACCCCATGTCTGAAAGGAACATTTCATTCCTTGAAGTTCTGCATACTGTATCTTTTGACAATCTTGTCAATGTAAGCAGACTGGGATAATCCTATTATCCTCTTCGATCTATCTCTATAAAGTTGAAGACCCAATATGTAGGAGGCTTCTCCAAGAGATCTCATGGAGAATTGCTGTGGAAGCCACACTTTCACTGTAGTTAACATTTCTACATCATTCCCAATGAGTAGAATGTCATCTACATATAGAACCAAAAACATAACTTTATCCTCACCGATCTTCCTGTAAACACAGAGCTCATCCAGATTTTGCTCAAAGTCAAACTGGATGTTTCAACTCCTAGAAGCTTGCTTAAGTCCATATATGGTGACTTTTTCCTCTTATAGATCCATTTGCAACCAATTGCCTTTATCCCAGGGGGCAGATCTACAAGAGCCCAGACTCCATTGGTCTCCATTGAGTCCATCTCAACTCTCATGGCATCTACCTACTTCAAGGAATCTATGTCCAACAATTCTTCCAAATAAGTCACGGGATCCTTCTCACTGGTCGTGGTTTCCACCAAGTAACTTTCTTGGTCATAGCCGTAACGAACTGGATGTCTGGAAACCCGGGTAGATCTTCTAGGTTGGTTATTTTCTAGAGCTGGTGGGACATCTCCCACTACCCTTGGACTCTCCTCATCAAGAACAAATTCTTGACGATGATTATCCTAGATGTAATCTTCCTCTAGGAAGTGGGCATTTCAATTACAAAACACCTTTTGCTCTTTTCGATCATATAACAAGTAACCTACAGAGCCTTTGGGGTAACCTACAAATAGGCAATGGCTGGTCTTGGATTCCAATTTGTCAGCACTAGTTCTTTCAACATGTGGTGGACAACCCCAAATCTTCAAGTGTCTCACACTTGATTTCTTACCAGTCCATAGCTCATATGGAGTCTTAGGAACGAATTTGGTTGGAACCCGGTTCAACATGTAAATCGCGGTCTCTAACGCAAAATTCCAAAAGGACGTGGGTAATTCTAAGTGGACGAGAAGTGATCGGACCATATCTAATAGAGTCTGATTTCTCCTCTCTGACACACCATTTAATTGTGGTGTAGCAAGAGGAGTTAGTTGTGATACAATTCCATTTTCCTTTAAGTAGTCCCTGAATTCATCTGAGAGATACTGGCCGCCTCGATCTGATCGAAGGGTTTTAATTTCTCTCCCTAACTGTTTATCGACTTTTTGTTTGAACTCTTTGAACATTTCAAAGGATTCAGACTTATGTCTCATTAGGTACACATAACCATACCGAGAATAGTCATCGGTAAAGGTTATGAAATAAACGTGCTGGTTATGTGTCCTAACATTCACGGGACCACATACATCAGTATGTATAAGGTCAAGTGTGCCTACAAATCTTTCAGGCTTACCGGCAAATGGCTGCTTCGTCATTTTACCCTGAAGGCAAGGTTCACAGGTTGGAAGATCTTCTACAGTTAGAAAATCCAAAGAACCATCCTTTACCAACCTTGTGATACGATCTATATTAATGTGGCCAAGTCGGTAATGCCATAGGCACGTGGGATTAACAATATCACGAGTTCTCTTCTTGGGGATTATTTCCGATGTAGTTTCGAGAGAAGGATGGAGAACATAGAGACCATTCTCAAGTTCTCTGTGTGTGAGGAATTTGTTATTCTATTTAATACTAATCACATTACTAAATAAGATAGAATAGCAATCCAAACACAATTTTGAGACAGAAATCAAATTTCTTCTTAAATTAGGTATGAAAAGACAATCTTTAAGTACAATTGTTCCTTCTTTGAAAACTAGTTCTATAGTTCCTATGGTTGTAGCTGCAACTGTTGCAGAAGTCCCCAAGTAGAATATCACTTCTCCGTTACTCAGTCTTCTACTTATCTTGAACCCCTACAGTGAGTTACACGCATGAGTTGAAGCCCCAAAATCTCTATGATAAAAGATTCAAAATTACCTTACTTCTTAGTCTCCAGATATTGAGGACAATTCCTCTTCTAGTGGTCGGTCTGCTTGTAGAAGTGATAGGCATCTGATGCCTTATCTTTCTTCTGCTTTTTAGTTTTGTTACCCTTCTTCTAAGCCTTCCTTTTAGCCTTCCACTTTTTCTTGCCCGATTTGCCACCTTTAACAAGCATGGCTATCAGCTTATCCTTCTTAATCAGTTCTTCAGCCCTTTGCAACATATTGCTGAGTTCTTGAAGGCTAACATTTAGCTTATTCATGTTGTAATTCATGATAAACTGATTGAAGGACGGAGGTAAGGAATTGAGGATAGCATCAATTTTGGTGTCATGATCTAGCCCTGACCCGAGAGCTTCTAGTTCATTAATATAACCCATCATCTTTAGACAATGGTCATGAACCTGTTGGTTCTCGGTCATCTATGCGGTCATAAACAATTTTAAGACCTTTTTGTCAAGTAGAACGGTTCTTCTCTTCATACATAGTCTTCAGACTATCCAATATATCTTTAGACACTTCGATCTTATCGAATTATCATTGTATCAGATTGTCTAAAGAGGTTATAATATAACACTAGGCAAGAGAGTTTTTCTCTTCCCGTTCTTAATACTCTCTTCTTCAGGCCTCAGAAGCCCTGTCACCCAGACGATCTGGAGCAGGGTTCTTAGCAATTTTGTCCAATTTCTCGGATGTCAGAACCAACATAAGGTTCCAAAACCAGTAAGCATAATATTAGGGCCCTTGAGTTTGTTATCATCCAACAATTTGGTGAAGTTTCTGTTTGCCATTTCTAGTAAAGGCAAGGCAAATTTATAAGTCCACAACCTAATTGATTCATGTCATCACATAGAAAGGGCTTTTAATCTATATTCCATTTCCATTTTGGGCATATTTGAGATTCCCTCCAATCTTAGTGACAGAGATAGTTGTGTCTCTGGAAATGTGAGAAACCACATGGAGTGCATGGAGCCAACTGTTTAAGCACTGCAAAACCCCACCACCTTTTGTGAAGGATCTCATCCACTCATCATATGGGCTTTCCCTTTAGCCTTTGTCAAACAAGGTTCATAACCATTTTAGGTTAAACCTTTCTGTCCAATAAGTGCTCACCCATCATGTTCGTGATCGCCAAGGTACCATGAAAGAATCTTCCATTTTAAGATAGGCCCCTCCCACATCGGTCTATGACGCCCCTATCATCTCATGAAGCAATCTAGCCAAATACATTCGTGGATGGATAGCCCAATTTTATGGTGCATCTCCACCCACCAATATAGCCAACCTTCACACTAATGATGAAGGGCGTTTAGAGAATTCATCATATGAAATTCTCTATCATATGCACTTATATTTAATGGAGGGAACGAAACCCCTTAGAACTGATTTAGACCAAACCAAAGTGGCTCCCATTGGCTTTCATAAAGCCAGATTCAAAGTGGGCCGAAAATGGCTAGGGTTCCAGGGTGTTCCTCTTAGGGAGAAACTAGAGTGAGCCCCACTGAGAAAGGGAGATCATCCAATGATCTTAAGGGCACCATGGCAATGATGTGCATTCAGCCATGGTGATCGAAAGAGCCACTATCGAATCAGCATGGGCTAAGTGCTTATGGCCCATGTTCGTAGCACAGCACACATCCATACATCATAAGCATGAAATCCATAATTGATCCAATCAATTAAATAACTGTAAAACCCATAAATAAAGCCCATTTAATTTGATAATATTACTAGCTAATATTATCTAGGTATATGGGCTAAATTACAAAAAGCAGTTCGGCCCATATAGCATTTATGCTGAATTGCGCTAAAGTAGTTTTAACAGGTTAAAACTGGGTTTTACAGATGTGGGCCGAATTATATCTTGCAATTAACCATCAATCCCTTAGCCAATGAAGGAAATTTTTGGGTTGAGAACAGCCCCCATCGAACCACAGATTCGGTCCAACCGGTTTGGTCCAGTCTGGTTTGAATAGGTATAGGGTTTGATATTTAATTCAAGATCCAATTCAAGAATCATGATTTGAAAATAAAGAAACTGATACATGACTATCAAGAACTAGTAAGAGGGTTGTTCATACGGCTGCTACCCAACAAAACAAAGATTAGTTTGCAATATGCAGTCTCAAAAACTATAAATCGTTGATCCCTGAATCTGCGAAATTCTCTCCTTTACGCTTTCAGCATTGTTTTCGAATGAAATAAAAATAGAAAACCTAATTTTTCTATTAATATTACATCATATTCGAATACCTATACATTCTGTCTAAAATTAAAATAAAATAAAATTAATTATAGACCAAGAATGAATAGAATAAATCAGTAGGTGCGCAAATTTCTTGTGCAAAAAAAAAAAGAATTTGATCTCTACCATACGAATAGCCCAAAATCCAAGAAAAATATATAGAACAATTCTAAATATAAATCAGATTAATAAAGATTTAATTTTAGATCATTCGCCCAAAACTGAGAACCGATTTCCCAGAAAAAATGCTAATTACGCAAATTGGGTAGAACGCCTTCTGCCCATTTGTGTAGATCCATATATGATTTAATTCGGTTTGAGATTTGAACCTGACTCTGATACCACTGAAGGGATGAGAGATCCATCATATGGATGGTCGAACCCTCCAGGAAGGTTAGGCGAAATTTCAGAAGTTTCTCTCTCTCCCATCTAGGAATTGCATTCCCTATTTTAGAAAACTGCATTTTCAAGGATCAATCTTGAACTAAAACCATACTAGATTTGATACCAAAAGGGAGGAGAGGGATATATCTGATACGAAGTAGCAGTAACTCCCAATGAAGGTGTTCACGCCCAAGGAGAAAACCAAAACCCACTTCTACTGAAGATGACACAGTGTGTAGTGAAGCAGGATCAGTAGGACATCTTTTCAACAAGAACCGAATTCTTCAGCAAGAACGGGGTGGAGGGTAGGTGACCATGACTTCAGATTGCTTCTTCTACCAAGAAGCAATATCAAGAACATTTCTTGATCACTCCCACAAGTGGTGATTGAGTTGGGTAGGGGTGGCAAGAACAAGGAAGAATTCTACAGATTGCTGTGTTGTATCACTGAGGAATTCGCCCCCTTTATTTATATCCTTCTCAAGATCAGCCTCGTAATCTAATTAGGAGAGGGTTCCTTAATCCAAATCTGATATTTGGATCTAGGCTCTTGAATGGATAAGACTTATCTTATCATTGAGCTAATCCTAATCAGATTATACATCCTATCTTGCCTCCTTTTAATTAACTAACTTAAGACCAGTTCGAATTAGGCTTTAGGCCCCTTAAGTTTATATGCTCACTTAACCTCTTAACCTGCTACACAATTGGCTCTCTTTGTATGATGTGGGACCCAAATATTGATTTACACATTAGGCACATGGGTTCCGCTCAACCTTTGTTACAAGGCCTAGCCGAATTCACTGTACGAGACAGTGAACTCCTGAGTCCATCACCATGGGCTCTTATCCCAACATTTACACTAAATGGTCCTTGGGTCCAACCACCTTATGAAAACCCAATGACTGTGGGCAGATGCAAAATTAGCCCATCAGGTATTACCCTCAATGGTCTTACACTTAACCTCTCATCCCATAATGATCAAACATTGCCTGACAAGAGATGACCTCTCCCTCATCTGTAAGGAACAGTGTTGCATCTCTATTCACGTGGATCCCAAGAATTAAAACCTTCAAACATTTTGAAACCATAATATATATATATATGTGTGTGTGTGTGTGTGTATTTATATAAATATATTTTTCAAAACAAATTTCAATAGTTGAAATCTACTGCCGGCAGTTTAGGTTTCCATCAGAGAGTACATTCCCCGATCATTCACTTTGTCCGACAAAGGGGCTGATCCTGTCACTATGATTACCCACTCAAGTGAATTCTCAGACTTTCCCAACATACCTAGGTTTTGATCCCCTCTAAGCCTTTATGGATCTCACTAATTGGCATATCAAAGACAGCTCAATCTAACACCTAGTGCAGTACCATAATTGAGTCTAGGGGTTAGGTGTAACATTCAAGTTTTTTCCATCTATCTCCAAGGTCTAGGGCAATACTAGAATTTTGGTCCAGTTCAGGGTTTTAAGAAAACCCACACTGCATGTACCTCAGGTCTCTCCCTAGCAGCTGAGACAATGACTGTGAATATTCTAAACAAACACGAGTCCCATAAGTGTCCAGTTTAAGGGTATTACATAGAAACACACCACAATGACATGAATCAATTATCTACTTTATTCATTTACAATAAATGTTAAAAGATATATCAATTTGATTGGAGCTAAGGGCATAACTGTCTAACAAGTTGTTGTCGGGCTGATGTGCGGGGAGGCCAGTCTGTCTTGTTGCTTCGATTTACTTGTCGAATTCCTTTCCTGAGCTTATGTTTGTTTTGACACCCCAATTTTCAGTTCAGGTGTGGAGATGGCGAACGAGGAAGAGATTGTCCGCAGGATGAAGAAAAGTCAACAGAGGTGAGAGCACAAGCAAACGTTGGGGTTGTCTGTGCTAACGTGTGTTATTTTTTTTGTTTGTAGAATGTATGATTTGCGATCGCATTGAGAGAGAGCACAAGCAAACGTTGTGCAGCTAGCGAGCTTCTGAATCTGAAGGCCCAGTTAGCCGAGAGCTTCGGGTAGCTAGTGAGTGGACGGCTGCGCTGGAAGCAGAGATAGTTGTGCTGAAAAGCTAGATAGAGGACCAAGCAAACGTTGTGCGTGCCTTGAAATAGAAGATTGTTGACTTGAGGGCAGAGCGGGAACAATTGAAGAAGGAGGCCGTTGATAGTGAGGCTCGGGCAATGACCTAGTTCAGGGCCTCAGAGGAATACCAGCACGAGGTGGATGACTTCACCGTGAGCTCTTATGAGGCGGGGTTCAGTGTCTTCTGGAGAGTTCTGCACCATTATCCTGACATCGCCGACGTCGTGTAGGCTTGGGACCCCTATGATGATGAGACCTTGCCTACAGAGGACGATGTTGCCACTGATGTGCAATGGGAATGGAGATGGTGAGGAAGAAGAAGAAGCCACGGATCCTCCTACTAAGGATTGAGCTACTGCACATCCTCCTTTTTGTTTTTTTGTTTTGTTGTTGTTGTCAGGGTGTTGTTGACAAGTTCTCTTTTTGTAATGGCTCAGTATGTCGAGCTTAAAATTATGTACTAACTTCAGCAATCTAATGGGATTATGCTTTTTTTTTTTTGTTCCGGTCTTGTGTACTGCTCTCTCTTTTCCCCTTTTCTTTTGCAAAGTTGTGGTCCTCGGTCTTATCACGACCGAGGTCAGGAGTTGGCCGAGATCTTTGGTCTTCGGCTTGTGTGGTCGGAGTGTGTTTCGAGCTCTCATCTCTTAGGGATGTTCAGTTACCGGTCTCAGGAGCCTTTCGGCTCTTTAGGGGCTGGCTGTTGCTCGACTAGCTCTAGCCTGACTGTCAGTCAGTGGGTGTGCGGTGTTCAGTGATCGCCCTCAGGCCTCGGTGGGTGGGAGAGTTCCTCTCGACATAGGGCTCTAGCCATTGGCAGCCGAGTTGCTTTACTTGGTCGGCTATGCATTGCCAAGCTTTCTGTCATGGGCTCTGGCCATTGTGGTTAGCCGAGTTAATGTACGTTTCGCGGTGCTTGTTGTAAAGTGCGCTATGTGCGTGGCATGCTATAAGTGCGCTATGTGCGTGGCATGCTATAAGTGCGCTATGTGCATGGCATGCATTGTGCGGTGTGTGTGTGCGAGGTGTAGCGTGGAATGCGCATGCATGCTGAGCAACCAAATTGTAGATGAAAAAAATGTTCTTCATTAACATCGAATCACTAATAGTACATTCGGAGGTTCCCAGTATTCCAACTCATCTGTACGGGCCTGCCATCGAGGTCTTCTAACTTGTAGGTGTTGGCTCCGAGGACTCTAGTCACTCTATATGGCCCTTCCCAATTCGGTCTGAGCTTGCCTTCTCCTAGCGTAGACACTATGACTCTGTAGAGGATGAGGTCACCGATTTTGAACTCCCATCTTCAGACTTTGGAGTTGTAGTACTTGGCCATCCTTTGCTGTTGTACTGCCATCCTGATGTGTTCTCGGTCCCGTGCTTCTTCTACCAAACCTAATTCTGCATGGAGGTCTTCATTGTAGAGCTCGGTCCGGAGAGTTGGTGAGCCTATCTCTATAGGTACCATGGCTTTGGCCTCATAGGTTAGGATGAAGGGTGTTTCTCCAGTAGCCGTCCGCGGAGTTGTCCTATATGCTTAGAGTATGACTGACAGCTCCTTAATCCACCTTCCCTTGGCCTAGTCAAGTCTGGTTTTCAGGCCGTGCAATAAGGTTCAGTTGGTCACTTCGGTTTGCCCATTGCTCTGAGGTCGATGCACGGTGGTGGTTCAATGGTGGATCTTCAGGTCAGTGTAGAGGGATTCGAATTTTCAATCAGTGAACTGCATCCCATTGTTTGTGATGAGGACCCGTAGAATACTGAGTTGGCAGACAATACCTTTGTTAGACAATGTATGCCCTTAGCTCCAATCAGATTGATGTACATATACATTTATTGTAGATGAATAAAAGTACATAATTGATTCATGTTATATTTGGTGTGTTTTTGTGTAATTACCCTTAAACTAGACACTTATGATACTCGTGTTAGTTTAGAATGTTCTCAGCCATTGGATAGACTTGGGAAAATTTTTCCTACCAAGGCTAACACTAATGTGCTGCCAAGTAGGTTGGGGCGACTTATCTCAGTTGCCAGGGTTAGACCCGAAACACATGTAGTGTGTGTTTGTTTGAAACACTGAACCCGAATCATCTTCCAGTTGTGCCCTGGACCTTAGAGACTAGTGGGCAAAACTGGAAAAGTACACCTAACCCCTAGAATCGATTATGGTACTGCATTGGGTGCCAAATTGGGCTGTCTTTGATATGCCAATCAGTGAGATCCTTTGGGGGTCAAAACCTGGGTATGTTGGGGCAGTCTGAGAATTCACTCGAGTGGCTGATCATAATGATAGGATTAAACCCTTTGTCAAACAAAGTGAATGATTAGGACTGCACTCTCTCTGATGGAAACCAAAAACTGCCGGCAGTTGATTTCAAACTTGATTGAGATCCATTTGAGTAGAGAATGCAACACTACACCTTGTAGCTAAGGGAGAAGTCTTCCCTTGTTGGACAGTGTTTGATCATTAAGGGCTCAGAGGTTAAGTGTAAGACCATTTAGGCTTGTTATACTTGATGGGCTAATCTCACTTAAGACCATTGTCCTTGGGCCTTCATTGGATGGCTGGATTCAAGGACCATTTAGTGTAAATGTAGGGCCCATTAAGAGCCCATACTGATGGACTCAAGGGTCCACTATGTTTGATAGTGAATTTGGCCAGGCTTTTTCGTAGAAGTTGGGCTGAACCATATGGGCTTATGTGAGGTCATTGTTGGGGTCTCATGCCATACAAAGAGAGCCAAATTGACCAGCAACTAAAAATGGATGTGAGCCAATTGCTTAATGGGCCTAAGGCCCGTGATTAATTAGATTAATTAGGGTGTCACATGACAGCTTAAGACAGTCAAGTGACTTGGGTGAATATGGGCTTAAATCACCAATGGGATAAGAGGATAACTCTTATCCACTTAAAGAGTTCAGATCCAAATAAAGATTTGGATTACGAAGCTCCTAATTGGATTAGGAGAGCTAATCTTTAAGGCTTATAAATAGAGGAGGGAGAATGAGGAGGGAGAACTACTCTAGTGATCACCTTTCTACTCTCAGTTTTCTTCCTCTGCTCTTGCCGCCCAAACCTAGTTCGTTCTCCAGTTCTTGGACTGATAGAAATCAGTTCTCACTTATGATTTTGCAAGAAAAATCATATTAATTTCGTGCTCGTCTCCCTTGCTTGATCCAAATTGTTGGATTGCAGTTCTTGCTGAAGGACTGTGTTGCTGAACCGACTTCACCCTAAGTTGTGCCATCTTTAGTGGAAGCTAGTTTTGGTACCCTCTTTGGGCGTGAACACTCACTTTGGGATCTACTCATGTGGAATCCATATCAGGTATTCTCCTTCCTTTCTTTTGGTTTCAGATCTGGTCCGGTTCATTGCAAGAATGATCCTTGAAAAATGCAAATTTTCTAAAACTATACGATTCTTGGAAGGGTAAAAGAAATTTTTGAAATCTTGCCCAACCATCTAGCATGGTTCGGACATCCATATGATGGATTTCCCCTTTGATAGTGCGTTGTCTCAGATGTTTTTAGCTCGAGGGATTTTCTGAATGTTGAACTGCTAAAGCCATTGGACGAGCTCTTGTACCTTCTGTAGGTAGCTCGCCATTGTGGGTGTCCACGTCCCGAACTGGCTATGAATTTGATTGACTACTAGCTGAGAGTCATTGAACACTTCAATTCTCCGGGCTTCGAGGTCTAGGGAAATCTGAAGTCCAATGATGAGGGCCTCGTACTCAACTTCATTGTTGGAGGCTTTGAACTCAAATATGAGGGCGTGCTCTAGTACCATGTTGTCTAGGCCGAGGAGGATGAGGCTAGCCCCACTACCTTGTTTGTTTGATGAATCATCCACATGGAGAGTCCATACCTGTGGTGTCGGGGCTGGGTCTTGGGTCGTGAAGGTGCATCATGCGTTGAAGTTGGCCAAGGATTGGGCTTTGATTGCAGGCTGAGGTGTGTAGTCGATGTCAAATTTGATCAGTTCCACGCTCTATTTGATCAGGTGGCCAGATGCTTCCAACCTCTGGAGTACTTGCTTGAGGGGCTAGTCAAAAAGTACCCGAATGTTGTGAGCTTGGAAGTATGGTTTAAGCTTTCTAGCTGAGGTGACCAGTGCTAGGGCCATTTTTTCTAGGTTGGAGTACCGGGTCTCCGCATCGTCGAGAACCTTGCTGGTGTAGTAGATTGGCCTCTGTATCCGATCTTCCTCCTTGACCATACTGAGCTGACGACTTCGTCCCCAGCCGTGAGGTAGAGCAACAGCTCGTCCCACGGGCTTGGTTTGGTGAGGAGAGGCAGTGAGCCTAGGCATCGTTTGAGATCTTGAAAGGATCGATCACATTCCTTGGTCCATTGGAAGTCCTTTGGATGCTTGAGGGCCTTAAAGAAAGTCAGGCACTGGTCTGTGGATTTGGACATGAATTTGCTGAGGGCAGCTATTTGACCGGTGAGGTGCTGCACTTCCTTGTGAGTCCGGTGTGACTGCATGTCGAGGATGGCCTGAATTTTTTCTGGGTTGGCTTCAATTCCCCTCTATGCCACCGTAAACCCTAGGAATTTGCCGAGGCTGACCCCGAAGGTGCATTTGGTCAGGTTTAGATTCATCCTATTTTTCCTGAGGGTGCCAAAGATTTCCTAGAGGTCGGCCAAGTGATGCTCAGCCTTCTTTCTTTTTACGAGCATGTCATCCACGTACGCTTTGACATTTCGGCCGAGCTGATCCTTGAAGACCTCATTCACCAATCGCTGATAAGTAGCACTAACGTTCTTGATGCCGAAAGGCATCACCTTGTAGCAGTAGAGTCAGTTGTCAGTGATGAAGGTCATTTTCTCCTAGTCGTCTAGGTTCATTTGGATTTGATTGTATCTTGAGAAAGCATCCATAAAGCTTAGGAGTTCGTGTCCCACTATTGCGTCAACGAGCTGGTTGATCCTCGGTAGGGAAAGTTGTCCTTGGGATAGGCTTTATTTAGGTCGGTGAAGTCAATGCATATTCTCCACTTCCCATTGGCCTTCTTCACTATCAACATGTTGGCTAGCCAGTTGTGGTATTTCACTTCCTGAATGAAACCGGCGTTGAGCAACTTTTGGACCTTGTTGGTGATCACCTGCCACCATTCTGTAGCAAAAATTCTCTTCTTCTCCCTAATGGATCGGTAGCGTGGGTTGGCGTTCAAGCGGTGGGTGATAACCTCAGGGTTGATCCTCGGCATATCCACTGCTGACCAAGCAAACACGTCAGCATGATCCTTTAGTAGCTGTACCAGCTCTTCCCGGAGCTGGTCGTCTAGAAGAGAGCCAACTTGGACCGTTCTCTTGGGGTCTTCTTCATTGAGCGGCACCTAGATTAGGTCTTCAATAGGTTGGCCACACCGGGTCTTCACTTCGTCCTATAGATCATAGGCTTCAGCCATCGGTGTCTCTACGGCAGGGTGCGGTCCTCGGTAAGAAGTCAGATAGCATTGTTGTGCAGTCCTCTAGTCTCCACGTGCCATCACTATGCCATATTGGGTTAGAAATTTCATGGTGAGGTGGAAGGTGGAAACCGACGCCCGCAGAGCGTTGAGTGTCAGCCTACTGAGGATGGCATTGTAGGATGAGGTGCAACGGACTATGATGAAATCCACCATGGCCATTGCAGTGATGTTGCCATCTCCGATTAGAAGGGGGAGGGTTATCCTCCTAATCGGCATGAGGGACTCCTCGGAGAAGCCCATCAAGGGAGTGTTGAAAAGGGTGAGTCGGTCTTTGTCAATGCTAAGCTTCTTGAATGCTTCTTCGAAGAGGACATCGGCTGAGCTACCTGTGTCAACTAGGATGCGCTACACTTCAAAGTTGGCTATCTCAACTACTCCCTCGGAGGTTGTCCTCTGTGAAAGTTATCAGGTCTTCCCGCCTCTTCTTCTATCCTTGGTCGTCGATCTCGCACAATCACGCATACTTTTTGGGCCCCGAGCTGCTCTCTCCTCTCGTAATGATCCCTCCCGATATCACATGAATGACACCGGTAGGAGGAGTTCGGGGTGGTGGCCGAACATTTTCTATGCGCGACTCTTCTTGTGCTGGCTTCTCGCTCTTGTCGACGAATCCACCGAGGTACCCATGCCTGATCAGGTCCTCGATGTGGTTGTGGAGGTCGAAGCAGTTTTCCGTGTCATGGCCATGGTCCCTTCACAATATTTGTCACGGTTCCTCTTGTTGCCCTATGTCTTCATATTTTCGGGCCAGTAGATAGCTGCGAATGCAGATCTGTATCAGAACTTCAGACTGCAGTGTGTTTAGTGGCATGAAGTTCTAGTAGGTCAGTGGGGGCATTCTCGGTCTACGGTCGGGCAGGCGATCCTGCCTCTTATGATTCTGATCTTATATCTCCGTCTTCTGCTTCTCTATGTCCCTCCTCTTCTTGTCAGGCCTTTCTTCCTTGTCCAGTAATTGTGCCTGGGCTTCTTCTGTGTTGATGTACTTCTGTGGATGGCTCATCAGTGCGACTAGTGTCTGAGGAGGGGTGGAGTCCGTGCTATATGGCAGTGATGGCCACGGACTAGTTCAGGTTCTGGACCTGCAATGCTTTAGTGTTGAATCTCGCTAGGTAGTCTCTAAAAGATTTTGTCTTCCTCTGCCGCACTTGCATGGGGCTGGTCGAAGTTTTCCATTTTTCTAGGTTGCTGTGAATTGCACCAAGAGCTGGCTCTCCAGCTGCTCACATGATGCTATGGAGCATGGGGGAAAAAAGGAGTACTAGGTTAGGGTCGGGCCCTTGAAGGTGACCATGAGAGCTTTGCACATCATGCCCTTGGACGACCCATGCAGCATCATCTGAGCCTTCAATGCTTCAATATGGTCGTCGGGATCGGTATTCCCGCCATACTTGTCGAACTGATGTGCCCGCCACCCTGTAGGGGGTATTTCGTCCACTATTTCTTGGACGAAGGGTGGCTTTCTGACGGGCTGAATGGTCGATTGCACGAGCTGGTCTACATGCAGTGTTGTGCTCCTCTGAACTTGTGGCGTGCGTGGCCTTCTCTTTCTTAGGCCATACAGGGCAGTCTTTTACCAAATAGGACTCAGCAACGGAGACTACACGGGGCAGCATCCACTTGTCGAGCCTTTCCTTAGCAGGAATCCATGTAGTCTGATGTGTCCTACTACGGTTGTCAGGTTTGCGAGAGCGGGTGGAGGAGATGGATTTTCTTGTCGTATCTTACTTTTCTTGACCGGACCACGCTCCCTTCTTTTCTGACTGGCGTGTTTTGGGGTCCTCGGGGTGAGGATCATCCTTCGTATGCGTCAGGAAAAAAGGGGGGACAGTTTGAGTGGGTGGTGTAGCAGACCCCAATGTCTACATCATCTCAAAGATTTTGTCAACATTTTCTTGCATCGCTTGGAACTATATAGGGTCGACTATTGCTGGAGGCTATTGAGTTTCTTGGTGCAGGGGGCTATGATAGCGAGATTCTCGAGATGGGGATCGACCTGTTGAACACACGAAATGATTTCTGGGCATCTTGATCGCTTTCTTGAGTGCACGGTGAGAGAGAGATTTTAGGGAAGGCTTTTTATGCATTTCCCATAGATGGCGCCAATCCGATGCTGCTCGATCCGAGGTGCTGCACTAACTGAGGTTGTAGTTAGATAGTCCTTGCCAACAAGGCGGAGTTGAGGTGGAAGGATGAAGTCGTGCTCCAAGATTTGTGATCAAGAAAGATGTTAGAGGCCCGAGGAGTTATCCCCAAGTAGGCACTCCGATGCTCAAGTCAGTAGAAAGTGGTGGATGGTCGGGCTGAGCAATAAGGGTGCTGGTCCGAGAAAAGTAATAGTATGGGTGCTAGAAGTTGGAATCCCTTACCTTGAGCAGGAGATACCTTTTTATAACCAAAGGTCCGTGTCTTGATCGGATTAAGCTTCCGGGGCTGCTGGGATGATGTTAACTGCTGAGGTATTCGGGATAGAGTCCCAATCCCCAGCGGAGTTGTCTCCATCCTCTCCTATTCTTGGTCATAATTATCCGCATGATGTGGAGACGATGTGGCTGGAAGGATAAGGTGGTGGCTACGGAAATAGTGTAACGCAGTCATGGCCGCGGAATCGATGTATTCTACGAAACTGGTAAGGCGATACCATGTGGCCGAAGTGATTGGACAATGACTGGGTGGCCACGTGGTGTCTAAGGCCAGCTCAACCATGACCCGAACAATATCATTTTGGTTTTCATTGATTAAGAATAACCAAAACCGATTTGATCAAATCAACCAAATTATATAACTGTTACGTTTAACGAAAACTGAGATTCTATATAACTGGATCAGTTGAATTGGATCACTGTCCGGTCTAAAGGGATCAGTCCTTGATATTTAAAAAATAATTAAAATAACAAAATAACCATTGCCCGAGTTGAATGGATTGATGAATAATTCAACAGTGTGTTTTTTCTTTTTTAATAACAGTTGAGAGATGAAATAGAACCTGTACGGCTGTACCTTAGCTGGTTTTTCGGATTGAATGGTCCAACCATCCTAATCTAGACGATTTTAAAACCTTAGAGAGAAAAGAAAAAATCATTTATCAGACAAACATGCATTTGTTAGTTCATTCTATTATAAAAACTACATCTTGGAGTATATAATAAGGAAAATTTATTTATATGACTAATAATTAAAAATAAAATTTAATTTATTAGTTCCCAAAAATTCAGGGTCAACTTACCATCAATGTATTCATGCGCCATGAATTGAGGAATCAAAAGATCTTGGGACTCCAAATTCCAAACAACTAAGACTCTTAAAGCATGTGAAGTCCGGTAACCGGACCAAGCCCCTAAGTGCACATGTATCAATTAATGGATGGTCCGATGGTTCAACCAGAAAGATTGGGTAACTGGACCAAGCCCCTAAGCGCACATGTACCAAATAATTAAAACACTTATGACCGAGTCAATTTATCATAAATTATAACCTATGATATTTATACTTTTGAAGATAATTTGGAACCATAATGATATAGGCGCATGTGGTAAAGTCTGGGTTGGTGCCACGTGACATCGGCAGGATGCAATTTTGGCCGCCCATCGCCAATTACCTTCAACCACTCTCAAGGCAAGGTTACTTATAAATAGGGGTGTCCCTTTTCAGGTAAAGGTATCTCACTCCTCATTGCTCTTTATCCCTCCTGTTCTTGAGTGATCTTGTTTGAGCTTTCTTTTCGGGCAACGTCTAATCCCTCTTGTACATTTGACTAACTTAATTATTGGAGTCTCTACTCCAGAGAGCCTCTGACTTGCTCTCTTATTCTCAGGTTAAACGCATTGGCCTCAGCCATAGAAAGCAGATTTACCTTATTACCCTCGGCCCTATCCTTGGCAGCAACACATTACATATTTAATCTTTATGAATTTATTTTTATTTGATCAAACCAAATTGTGGACGGGATAAAAATTAAATTAAATTAAAACTGACGAGAATACGTGCCAGGCACGTGGTTTCTCACTCCAGTCACACTCCCTCCACACGACAAGGCTGAACCTATGCCTCCTTGGTTTGGTGGAACACATGTCAAACAGACATCAATGCCGCGTGGCATATAAGACGACAGCGATAAACACGAATGAAAATAAAGAAATTGTGATCAAAAGCATTTGACGTAACAGGCTTCATTGTTTTATGAGTGTAGAAGTGTGACAATATTCATGCAATACCATTTATCTTCATTGTTTATAAGCATATAACGTAACAAGCTTTATTTATAAAAAGGCATTCCCATCTAATAAGCAATCTCCATTAATTAAGCCTTCATCCATCTCAAGACAAATCAATAAGGTGAATTACAGTACAGAACACTACACCAGTCCATGGCAATAACTTGTTCTACCGTTAGAGTCATCATCTTCATCTTTCTCATCCTCTTCACCATTTTCTCCGGCCAAGTCCTCTCACAGTCCGACAACAGCACTGAATCGATCTTAGAAGAATGCCGGCCAGAATCAGGGAGCTGCAACAGCAAGTCGAAAGCTTTGCCGCTCAAGATCATAGCCATTGTCTCCATCCTTGTGACAAGCATGGTTGGGGTTTGTTTGCCTCTGCTAGCTCGCTCCGTCCCTGCTCTGCAACCTGACAGAAACCTTTTTGTCATCGTTAAGGCATTTGCATCTGGTATCATCCTCGCCACAGGATTCATGCATGTTTTGCCTGATTCCTTTGATATGTTGAGATCTCCCTGTCTGCCTGAGAACCCATGGCATAAGTTCCCCTTTAGTGGCTTCGTGGCAATGTTGTCTGCAGTGGGAGCTCTAATGGTGGACTCTATCACTACTAGCATATACAGCCGGAGAAGCAGCATGGATGTAAGACCAGCAGAGATAGAAGTTGCTGATGATGAGGAGGATAACAGGGATAGAGTGATGGGTGTTGTAATAAGCTCTGGTGTACACTTCCATGGACACTGTCATGCTCCAATGGATACCACTACCAGTGGAGACTCACAGCTATTGCGCTATCGTGTTATTGCCATGGTTAGCTTGATTTCTGTGAACACATATATACATGAATTTGCTTGTGATCGAGCTCATTGAATTAGAATTAATGGTGGTTTAATTTGTTGGCAGGTTTTGGAACTGGGTATTATTGTTCATTCAGTTGTGATTGGGCTTTCATTAGGAGCCTCAGACAACTCCTGTACAATAAAGCCTCTCGTAGCTGCACTTTGCTTCCATCAAATGTTTGAAGGAATGGGACTGGGTGGTTGCATCTTCCAGGTATAGAGATTTAGAACCACCATGATGGCTTCCATTAATGTTTTAATTACAGTAGGATATGATTACTTCGCTATTTCTTGATCATTTCAGGCGGAGTACAAGTTTCTAAAGAAAGCTCTAATGGCTTTCTTCTTCTCTGTCACAACCCCATTTGGGATTGTCCTTGGAATTGCATTATCAGCAACTTACAAGGAGAATAGCCCAAGCTCTTTGATGACAGAGGGACTATTGGATGCTGCATCTGCAGGGCTTTTGATCTATATGGCTCTGGTCGACCTCCTTTCTGCA
Organism: Nelumbo lutea; assembly: GCF_056320005.1. NCBI lineage: Eukaryota > Viridiplantae > Streptophyta > Magnoliopsida > Proteales > Nelumbonaceae > Nelumbo > Nelumbo lutea. Next base: position 52,807,909 of record NC_142690.1, read on the forward strand.
GATTTCATGGGCCCCAAGTTGCAACATAATATTAAACTCCAGATCAAGTCCTACATCGCTGTACTCTTGGGTTGTGGTGGCATGTCTCTGATGGCCAAATGGGCTTGAGCCTTGAGATGATACATATTAAGGAGATAAGTTATATTGTAATAAAGTGTATATGTAAAATACACAGAACCAGTCTTATCTATTACGTTGGAATGTCTAATCATGATATATAAGTTGGGTAATTTAGAAGGGAATTACATGTAGAGAAAGGGGAATGATTATATTAACTATTGCCATTTGAGGCCATTTATGAAAAAAAAAAAGATGAAAAAAATATTGCCATTTATAGGTACTCCATCAAGTTATTGCTTTTAAAAGAAAAAATAATTGCAATTGGCATTTGGGCTTTGTTTCGGTTTGATTGAAAATAAGAGAGAAAGAGTCAATCGAGGGGAAGTTGTTAACACATTTTGTGAAACTTCTTTGGCTGCGTTTGTAAATGATGTAATGGAGTGTAAATTCTGGTTTAAGGTAAATTTGCACTCTGGTTTATTTTTGTCCGTATTCGGAAACATTACATTTATGCATTGACAAATGACAGATTAATGCATATTTACATTGATAATAAGATGTAAAAGTACATCAATAAAAAAGAAGTAACTTTGCATTCAAGTGGCCTTTTGATAAAAAAAAAACATATTCTTTAATTTATTAGAATTCATGTTTGCATCCATTGGTAAGAAGGTAAATTTGTCAGTGCAAAACTAACCCAATTTTACAATTTATATGAACCATTTTACACTCTACATATTTACATTCACACTTATTTGCATCGTTTCCAAGCAGCCAAAAGAATTTTCCCTCAATTTTCTATTTCTCTATTCTGCTCTATCAAATCAAACGCACATAACCAAAATGTCCCTCTCTTTAATTTTTGAAAACAAATAATTTTACTCATACCATGAATTCATTCTCCCGGATTTCATGTGGCACTATATTAGGGGTCCACTTGTATCAGTGCAAAATCCTTTGCAACATGTCCAAATTAAACAACTCATCCCCTGCTTTAATTTGCAATTGTAGGAATGGGTATAGTTGACTAAGTAGGATGTATTAAGAAATTTCATATAATTAATCCAACAAATATATAATTAGGAAATATATGGTATAAGCACATATAAAGACACATTTTAATAGTTTATTCATACTTGATTTTAGAGCAGGTTATAAATATTAAATTTGATTATATAATGTTGACTTATATTTTAATCTTTCTTGTGTGGCCTAAACTAAGTATGTGTATATATATAGGAGACAAGTAGATCTGCACTGTGACTTTACCAATAATGCCTTAATTGATGTCTCAACTACTCTCAATTTATCAAAACGATCAATAAGATATCCAAAATGTGATGATAAATTATTATATATAAACACCCACAACACTCAGAACCAGGAAATAATTATAAATTAGTACATTATTAAACACATACATGGACCATTAATTAATTGTCCACTACAAAAAATTATAAATAATTAATTAGAAAACAATTTATTATATTGTTCAATTGGAATTCAAAATGCTTATAAGTGTTAATATGTCAAGGCTCTGTTAGGATAATGTTCTAGCTTTTGAGCTTTGGATGTGAATAATAAAGTTGAGGCAAAAAGTATTTCGAGTGTTTAATTGGTAAGAGTTGTTTTAAAATAATTATAATATGAAACCAAAACACATTTGAAGCCCTGTCAAACAGATGTATAAAAAAGAACAATGTATAAAAAATCCATAAATGATAAATCTAAGACGGAATGTGTAAGTGAAACTGATTTGTTTTAATTACTAAAATAATTTTAATTTTTTATTTCCATAAATTATTAAAAAATGACAAAATTCTAAAATTTTTATGGATCATGGATTTACATATCATACCTAGATCCATCATATGTTTCTTTCCACCATCAAAATTATGTATAACGTAAGGAAGTATAAATTGCTTTCTTTTTTTCTTTTTCTTATTTTTAGGAAAAAACCACTGATCTACTTTTATCCAATAGAACTAGAGTAAGTTAGGCAAAATGGAGAGATGCATTCAGAATCGTATGTGATAGGAAAACTCCACTTAGATTGAAAGGAAAAAACTAGATATGTTATATGAAGTAGTGTTGGGCACTCAAGAAACGTGTTAAAAAAAATGAGTGTGGCAGAAATATTTATGTTGAAATGGATGGGTGGATCGAAAAACCAAAATGATACGTTAGAAATGAAGGCACTCAAAGGAACCTATGAGTAGCTCCAATACATGATAAAATGAAAGAAAGTAGACTAAGATGGTTTAGTCATGTACAAAGAGGACCTTTCAAAGCACCTATAAGCAAGGTTCGGAGCATTGGTACAACATTCTCAATACTAGGTGTATCGTATTTGTATCAATGGCTATGGGTACAAGATGCACCATGATAGAGTACATATCCCACGAGTTGTGTGTATCAGCACGATACACCTTCGTATTGTGTTGTATTGCACCATATCAGTGGATATGTGTAAATGATAACGTGCATGGCGCATGCACGTGGAACTCCTCCTTCTCCTCCTTCACCATGTAGACTCCCATTTCATCTTGTACTATAAATACTTCTCCTAATGTATTTCTCCCTCTTGTAGAGGAGGATTTCATCTAACCTATTCTAATTAGGATTTCATCTAACCTATTCTAATAAGATAGGACTTACTTATCCTTGTACTCTATAAATATCAGTAATGAAAGTCAAATAACTGATTCAACCATTATTCACAATCGTCTCTCTCTCTCTCTCCTTTATTTTTCTAATATGGTATTAGAGCCATAAACAACCTTTTTCAAGTTTTCGTCATGTCTTCTAGCATGTCTACCAGTTCGACCAATCAAATAAACTCTGGAGCATCGGGGAATCACATTCCTCAGTTGATTTTGGTTTAGTTGGATGGTTCCAACTATATTGTATGGCGTTTTTAGGTTGAAAATGCCCTTCTGAGCCATGAGCTCCTCGGATATGTCGATGGGGCAACCCCTTGTCCATCTCGCTCGAGGACAGAACCCTATACACAATGGGTTAAGCAGTATCATTATATCTTCAATTGGCATTTATCTTCTCTGATGGAAACAACACTAGCGCAGGTCGTGGGAAGTAAAACAAGCAAAAATGTTTGGGAATCTCTTGAGAATCTTTATTCTCCTCAAGGAATAGCTAGTGTTGTTGGTCTCAGAAATGAACTCGGAGCACTATGGAAAAATGATTTCTCCATGACCAACTATCTACAAAAACTTAAGGTATTTAGGGACAAGCTAGCCGCAATTGGAGAGTCTCTGACAAATTTGCACCTAATTCATCATGCCCTCGATGGCCTTGGTCCAGATTGTGAAGCTTTCTCTACAGCTATCATTACCTAAACAGATGAATTATCATTTGCTAGTTTACAAGGTATGATTCTCACTCATGAAAATCATTTACTTCATTTAGTAACTGCATCTACACAGGCTACCTCCCCTTCTATGAATCTTGCCTCTAAAGGGAAGGATTCCAAGAAATATAATAAAATTGATATACCTTAAATGGGTAATGGATCCACCAAGCCCTCCAAATATAGAAATAATCACTGCAAAATTTGTGGAGGACGAAATCATTCTGCTAGGTACTGTCGGAAACTCCTTGCACATATTGACAGTCTGAAGAATCCTAAATGACCACAACCCTTGACATTTACAACTACATCCGGATGTGACAAGCAAAATACAGATATCTAGTTTCGTGATTCTGGAGCAACACATCACCTCACTTTAGATCTCAACAAACTGCAAATACACTCTGACTATGATGGATCTGATCGAGTCTCTATTGGTGACGGTTCAGGTTTGCAGATTGCTCATTCAGGCTCTTCTATTGTTTCTACTTTATCTTCCAGATCATCGATTATGAATAATATTCTACATGTTCCCCGGATCTCCTTCAATCTCTTATCTATGGCTCAGTTTTCTACTAATAATAATGTCTACTTTGAATTTCATCCTCATGATTTTTTTGTGAAGGGTTGACGCACCGAGATGATAATTCTTCAAGGGCTGAATAAGGACGGTTTGTATAAACTTCGTCTCCCAATCAAGATGCCAACTTCATCCCTCTCTGTGTTTGTAGGTACTTATGCCAGCCCTACGATTTGGCACCATCGACTGGGTCACCCTGCTCTTAGAGTGACTCAAGAAATTATTTCTTCTCAGCATTTACCAATAATCTCTAGTAGTAAATTTAATTTTTGTTCAACTTGCTCAATGACCAAAAGTCATGTACTCCCTTTTTCCAGAAACCATACCATTAGTAAATCTCCTTTGGAATTAATTCACTGTGACTTATGGAGACTCTCTCCAGTGACATCTGCTTCTGGCTATCGTTACTATATTCTTTTTGTTGATGATTTCAGTCGGTATAGTTGGATTTTTCTTCTCACTTGCAAATCTGAGGCTTTTAATGTGTTCCTGAAATTCAAAGGTAATGTTGAATTACTATTTGATGCTAAAATTAAATATTTTCAAAGTGGTGGTGGCTCTAAATTCAAGACTTTTGAAAATTATTTTAATCATGTGGGTATTTCTCGACGTATATCATGTCCATATACACAGGCACAGACTGGTCTTGCTCTTATTACTCATGCTGGAGTCCCTCCTAAATATTGGTTCGAGTCCTTCTCCATTGTAGCCTATCTCATTAATTGGCTTCCTACTTTGGTTCTTGGATCATGCTCTCCATTTGAGAAATTATTTGGTCATCTTCCGGACTACCTCGAACTCCATCCTTTTGGGTGTGGATGCTTTCCACATGTTCGGCCATATAATAAGCACAAGTTACAACCTCACTCCCTTTCATGTGTATTTCTTGGGTATTCTAATTCTTATAAATGATATGTTTATTTGCATCACTCTACAGGACGGACTTTTTTGCGATGTTATTTTTAATGAAGATTCCTTTCCGTTTCTCCATACCATGGATACTGCATCACCACCATCCTTGATTCCACCTCCTCCAATTGGGGCTCCTCCCCTTGTTGTTGATTCAGACACCACATTGCCAGGTGAAGTTTCATCTTCTCCATCATCTTCTCAAGATGTTGTGTCCCCACCTTCCAATACTGAATCTACTGCTTCTGCCTTACCACCTTCTTCTTCCTTGCATCCGATGACCACTCGGGCTCGACATGGTATATTCAAGCCAAATCCGAGGTATGCCTTACTTGCTAGTCCTCTTCTTGAATCTAAACCAACTTATTATTCTCAAGCTCACAAGGATCCTCGATGGGTTCTTGCAATGACTGATGAGTATAGGGCTTTACGTCAAAATAAAACTTGGACTCTTGTCCCGGCCACACCTGATAAAAATATTATTGGCAGCAAATGGGTTTTTAAAATCAAGCTCAAGCTTGATGGTTTGGTTGAACGTTTCAAAGCACACCTTGTTGCCAAAGGCTTCTCTCAAGAAGTTAGCCTTGATTATGATGAAACATTCAGTCCTATTGTCAAACCGGCTACCATTCGCATAGTACTATCTATTGTCGTTTCCTTTAATTGGGATGTTCGCCAATTGGATGTTAGCAATGCCTTTTTACATGGCCACATTTCAAAAGAAATATATATGAAGCAATCAGTTGGGTTTGTTGATCCCAGATTCCCAACACATGTTTGTCGCCTCCATCGATCTCTATATGGTTTGAAATAGGAACCTCGTGCATGGTTTACTAGGCTGCGTGATTTTCTTCTTTCTCTATGATTTCTTGAATCCTAGGCTGATGCTTCCCTTTTTATCTCTCATTTGGGATCTGACATCATTTTAATTCTTATTTATGTGGACGACATCATCACTATAGGATCTTCTTCCTCTGCCACTAACACCCTCATTCAGCATCTTGCTTCTCAGTTTTCTCTTCATGATTTGGGCTTTGCACATTATTTTCTTTGTGTTGAACTTCATAGATCATCCAATGGTTTTCATCTCTCTCAAGACAATTATATTGATGATCTTCTGCATCGAGCACAACTTCATGATGCCAAACCTCTCTCCACTCCTATCTCTGTCTCCAATCGCCTCACCAAACCATAGGGTGAACCACTCATTGATCCAACTTTCTTCTATAGCATTGTTGGTGCTCTCTAGTATGTAACTATTACTCGTCCAAAAATTGCCTTTGCTATAAATAAGGTATGTCAGTTCATGCAATCTCTTACTATGGTCCACTGGGCTACTGCAAAGAGGATTCTTCGATACCTAAAAGGAACAATCACTTATGCCTTGCTTCTTCAACCGTGTCGCACCTTCTCTCTTGTTGCTTACTCTTATGCTGATTGGGGTAGTTGTCTTATGGATCGACGTTTCCAAAGTGGTTATTGTGTGTTTCTTGGTTCTAACTTAATTTCTTGGAGTTTTAAAAAGCAACCTCAGCAGCTGCTAAGGTTTTGTGGTTTCATATGCTCCTCTAAGAACTAGGTATATCCCTCTCTGCGACTCCTTTGATATGGTGTGACAACATGGGGGCTAAATTTCTTGCTAATAATCTTGCACTTCATTCTTGCTCCAAACATATCAAGTTGGATATTCACTTCATTCGAGAAAAAGTTGCAGCTAATCTTCTTGATGTACGATACATACCCTCGGAGGATCAGATAGCAGATGTTCTCACGAAGCCCCTTGGTCTTCCATAGTTTGAGGTCCTTCGTCACAAGCTCACCGTGTCTCCCCTGGCTGTGCTTGAGGGGGGTGGGGTGTAAACGATAACTTGAATGGCGCATGCATGTATGGTGCATGCACGTGGAACTCCTCCTTCTCCTCCTTCACCCTGTAGACTCCCACTTCATCTTGTACTGGAAATACTTCTCCTACTGAACTTCTCCCTCTTGTAAATAATCCTTATCTCTATAGATTATCTTTGTAAAGGATAAACTTATCCTAGTAAGATAAGCTTTATCCTAATTAGGATTTCATCTAACATATCCTAATCACATAGGACTTACTTATCCTTGTACTCTATAAATATCAGTAATGAAAGTCGAATAATTGATTCGACCATTTTTCACAATCGTCTCTCTCCTTTATTATTCTCATAATATGGTCTAATATGCACCAACAATGCCTAGTTTACCAAAAATGTGTATTGACTTCTTTTGGGTTAATTGATTTTGAATTTTAATAAAAAAATTATAATTATAATTATAAAAAATGAAATGTATAATTTAAGATTTAATTTTTTCCAAAAATTTAATAAGAATTGAAAGTTATAAAAATTATTTATTTTATCTACCTTAAATGTTTTATATCTTTTATTTTACAATAAATTGTATGTTGAAAATGAAAACATATTTATTATTTGAAAAGGTAAAATTATTATTCATATAAAATACTAAATAAATAAAATTTCCCAACAAAATTAATAAAAATTGAAAATTATAATTATAAAAACTGAAATAAATAATTTAAGATTTAATTTTCCCTAAAAACTTAATAAAAACTGAAAATTATAAAAATAATATTTTTTATCTAACTTAAATGATTTGTGTGTTTTATTTTACAATAATATGTTAAAAATGAAAGGATATTTATTATTTAAAACATAGAGATTATTTATGTAAAAATACTAAATAAATAAAATTTTCCAAAAATTTAATAAAAATTAAAAATTATAAGTGATAATTATTGTATGATGTGTACATGTTTAAGAGCTCCGGTATGGTTGCTTGCAATATTTCTCTTTAAATAACCTATTAAATTGTGCATTTATCATGTGTTTATACCTTCTTCATAGATAATTCAACTTTAGATTTAGTGTTGCTAATACATTTATGTGATTTGTATGCATTTCCTAGTGTGCCCAAGCATTTCAATTTCTTTCGCTTGCATCCATGAGTTTCCAAAGCATATTTGTATTTGTGTCCATATCTGAATAGCTTGATACAATATCCAATATAGTGATACTTTGATTCTTTCCTATAAGAAGTGATTTATAGAAAATTGAAGAAGCCAGAAGATGTAGGGGTAGACCAAAAAGGACATGGGTCAAAGTAGGGGTGTCAATGGACCGGTTTCGGGTTGAAGTCCATCCATATCGAAAGTGTTATGGATGGATGTGGACGGTCCTAAAATTGATTTGGACTCTGACCGGTCCAAGCATGAATTGCCCATTCATAAAATGGACTGAAAATGGACAAAGCCAAAAGTTCGAACAACCCGCTGGTCTGTTCATTTTCGTTTGAAGTTTGAACTTTGAACGTTGAAGGCTTGGAATCTTTCGAAGAGTAGGGCTCGGCACTTTGGCACCCCATCTCAAAGTCTCGCCGGCGCTCAATTGCTCCATCTTAAAGCCTCGCTGGTAGTATTTCCCTCTCTCCGGTGATCTTCCTCTCGCCCTCTTACTTTCTCCCACAACAGCACTCCTTCTCTCAGTGCCTCTCACGTTCTCTAGCGAGTAGTACAACACTCTCTCTTCTCTCAGCGCCCTCTCACTTTCTTCAGTGGCGACAGCCTCTCCTCTGACATCTGTGATTTGTTCATTCAAGTATTTCATCCATCCTCTACCATTAGAACCTAGCACCGCCTCTCCTCTGACCTCTATGATTTGTTCATTCAGGTTTCCAAAAGAAACATTTTGTGTTAGTTTGTGTTGAAAAGATTACTTGTTATTTTGTGTTTTAGAAATATAGCTTGGATTTCGTCTTCTACATTTGAAATAATTTAATTTTTCTCCTTTTTTTGTGTAGTTGAGTGATTAATCATTATGATTTGAATATGTTTAAGTTTGAAATCATACTATCATCTTGTTTTTCAAAGTAAAACTATAGAGGGAATGTTTTTTAAATTCTGTTTATCGAATTAGTAAGTTGATCCCAACAATGGGCAAAGGGTTGTTATTGCTATGGGTTTTCACAACAATTGTAAACTAAGAATTTTGAAACTGAGATTAATTATGGGATCCAAGCACAAAAACTTGTGCCATCATGGCTCAAGTTTGTTTTTTTTCCTTGGGGAAAATCTATGCTATCGGAAAGACGTGATACTGGAAGGGCTTTGACCAATCAAACCCATCCATGAATTTTGATAGATATCATCTGATTGGATACCAGTTTTATGACATTGGTTGATTGGTGATTTGGTTTCAGGTTTTTTCTGGTATCATAGTTGAAGCCTTTTTCTTGTTCATAAATTTGGCATTTAATTGCATTTTCTTTTCATTTTTACACTAGAAGAGGCATATTCAACGCACAAGCTGTAAATAGGAAGGGATTTATAATTGTATCCTTGTAAATGGAGGTGTCAATGGACCGGGTTTGGTTGGACCCTATCCGAATCAAAACTAATTTGGACGGGCTGGACAGTCCAATAAGACAATGTTGAATTGGACTAGTCTAGACCTAATTGACATGGTCCAATTGTAATGGACTCATACTGGAGCATATCAAATTGGACCAATATCCAATCCATTGACAGCCCTGTTTGTAAACAATCTATTAGTCCATCCGTAATGGTTTATATTGGACTGGGTTGGGTTGAACCAATATCTAGTTTGTTGACAGAACATGTTGACAGCCCAATAAGATAGTGGATTGGACCAGTCTAATCCGATCTAGGTTGAACAGTCCAAGGCCATAATCTGTAATAGTTGCCAGTTCATATGCATTGGCAAGAGAAGGGGTATTAAAAGAACAACTAGAATGGTGAGCAGGGCTAGGTTGTAATCTATAATCTGTATTAGTTTTTTACATTGTTATCCTTAATTTGTATTGTAGCTACATTTGTTTGGGAGATACATTGTATCTCTTGGCTTCTGCTTCCTTTGGTAATCAGTAGGCTACAATCCCAAACCCTGAAAACCAGAACCTAGGCAAGAGGAGGCAAAATAGTGCACGGACCCCAAATATCAGCTCACCAATTTAAAGGAGTCCCAAATATCAGCTCACCAAAAAAGTAATTGTTCTTTAGAGTGTATGGGATGAAAGGAGTTCAAGAATTTTCAGCAACAAACTCAAGAGATGGAGATCATAATTGACTTAGGAGTCATTTGATAATAGCTGAAGATGCTGAACTAAAAATCATATTTCTTTGTCTTTTAGTTAATAAGTTTTTTGAGGTTTTGGGCACCTCAATGGCTGAAACTGAAGTTGGGTAGATCAGTACACCCTTGAAAATTTTATTATTAATATTACTAAAAGACAAAGCAATAAGTCTTTCAGCTCAGCAACTTCAGCCGTTATCAAACCCCAAATGGACCCTAGCTATGGCAAGCTTTGTGCAGCATAAGAATCATATTCATTTTCTTGGAGTGCTCTTTAGGCAAACCAGGACACTAGGGGATATGAGGTGTCTTCGGAAATCATGAATGGTTTTTGCTGCTCAGTTTCTTAGGTCCAGTGGAAGAAAGAAATTCTTTAAGAGCTCAGCTTCTTAAACTTCTTCAAAGCCTCAAATTAGCATTAATTTCCGGTTGTCCATGCTCAGATGTCCATCAACCTTTTTGTAAAGATTCACAGTATGGGATCATAGGGCTGTAGGGGCCAGGGGCAGCTTTGTTTTTTGTATATTCTCTGTTTATAGTTTCTTCTTATACAGGGCATTTTCATAACTTAATGAAAACATTACTTTGTTTTTCCTCAGCAAAAAAATATATTATTCAGAAATAAATGTCTTAGAGAAGTTTTCTTATACATAAAACAGTTTTACTGCAAAGAGAGTTTGGAAACTTTACATTTGCACTCGAAGAAGTTGAAGATCCTCCCCCCATTGTCTGTTGACTAAGACCTTGCTGATGGATCTCCATCTGCAGTTCAGGACAGAGTGCTTTCAGATAACAGCCAATGGGAAAGCATTTGATATAACTTTAATCTTTGTGCTCAGGTTCCTTAAAGACTAGCAGAACAGTTCCTTTATGATCATTCCGTCCACTTATTTCTATGGAAATTCTTAAAGACTAGCAGAACAGTTCCTTTATGAACAGTTCCTTCATGGTAATGTGATGAGCTATCTTTTTTAGAAGTATGCTCCTATTATGCATGTTTCTGTTTTTGCTATTACTTTTCAGAAGTTTATAAGATCCAACCATTTCACATAGCTTTGACTGGGTAAAGGCATACACTAAGTGTAAGTATACATTGACTAGAGTGACCTCTCCAATCCATGGGGCATGCCTCTTTGTACTCTTTCCAGTACAAACTTCCAGTCTTCCCGCCACCCCTAGTGTTCAACACTGACTTGTTCTCTTCTAACCAAAAATTGAAGCGGAAACTTGTAGAGAAACAATAACTGTAAAATGTAGTACTGAGTTTAGTGACATTGAGACCCCCTTGACTGGCCTTCCATGTTTGACATTGTCTTCATGCTTGAAGGTTGTCGGGTTGGGTCTGACATCCCCTCCTTTTCTCATCCCACCTCTCAACCATCCCCAGCATGAAAGGAAATGTAGTAGTGAGTCTAGTGACATTGAGACCAAGGGAAGAGATGCATTGAAACTTTCTGACAGAGGGCATACTATAGCTATATTTGAACGTTGAGGAGCATGAGGTCCTGCTCTCTTAGCTTCTTTAGATTTTTGCAACTCTACCATCATCAAGATACTGTGTGCTGCCCTGGCAACTGCAACCTAAACGAGGATGCTGACGTATAGTTTTGATTGTTGAAGACAAAAGTTGTCTTGGTTGGGAAGGAGTTTCATCCACAATCTCTACTTTAAATGTGGTTTCGTCTTTGTATTTCAGCTTCCATTCTTTTATAATTGTAGTTAACATTCATTGATGAATTTATTAGTCTCTATATTTAATTCATCAAGTTTTTGTGTATCTCAAACTAATTTATTTTGTTTTAATCATGTTTAAATTTGATTTATTAAACTATTGTATTGTGAATTTGTGAGTTAGTTTTGATGCCAAACTTTCCCTGCCTTGGTGTTAGAGTATCTCAATAGTTATGATAGATGCGTAACTAGGATTGTTGTCTTTGCTAGCTATCCTAGATAACCGATCACCTTATCTCATTATCATGTAGCTTATCATTTGATAATTTCCTAGATAAACTCTATTTCTATAATTGTTATCTTCTATACATAGTTATCCTCTTGTAATCAGTTCTCTATTTAAATGACTCAAGAGACCAGTCAATTCTTGATTGAGTCATTCCCTTCTCATTGCTCTAGTATTGCTCTTATATGGTATCAGAGTCATTTGACAAACGTCATGGCTTCAGAGACAAGCACCACTGCTCCTGTCGTCCAGAGACAAATGCAACCTGCATCAACAGATGGTTGAACTATTATGGTGGTTTCCCTTTCCAGTTTTATGAATGCAGTTTTTGTAAAATTGGACCATATTAACTTCTTGCTTTGGAACTCTCAAACTACACCAGTTCTTAGAGGGCATCATTTATATGGCTATGTGAACGGATCTTTTCCTTGTCCTTTACTCTTCTTGGAAGATGGAAGTAGCCAAGGATCCAGTCGTAGCAACCCGGATCATGCAGCATGGATATAAGACCAGTTGATCATAAGCTAGTTATTATCTCCATTAGTAGAACCAGTTTTGGCTCAAGTAATTGGTTGTAAGACGTCCAAAGCGGTATGGGATCGACTTCATGTTCTTTTTTCTTTTACAAGTCAAACTCGAATCTATGATTTGAAATTACAATTAGCCTATCTGAAGAAGGGTACTCTCATTGTCACTGATTATGTTCAGAAAATTAAAAGTTTATCTGATGCATTAGCTACCTCTGGACACTTTCTCACTGATGTTGATCAAATTCATTATCTTCTTGGTGGCTTACCTGCTGAATATGATGCCTTTGTGCTCTTTGTGACTATAGACTAAATAGTCTTTCCTTTTCTGAAATTCAAAATCTGTTACTTTTGAAAAGCGCTTAGAGCGTCACTCTTCACAATCTGTATTAGACTCTCCCTCTGCTAATTTGACCAATAAGAAGAAAAACTTCAATCACAATCAATCATATTCTTATAAGCCTCGACAATTTAATAATGATGGTGGTTCTGATAATTCCAAGAAAACTTCATATAATCACAATAATCGCAACAAATCCAATTCTAAGAATGCCATAGTAGTTTGCCAAATTTGTGGGTATCCTAGCCATACAACAGCTACTTGTTGCCGTTATATGGAGCTTGCTGCCAATAAGAATACCAAGCAAACTCATACAGCCTCATCTTCGCATTCAGCTCGTGATGATAATTGGTACCCTGAGTCTGGAGCAACCAATCATATGACTTTAGATCTTGGGAATCTCTTTTCATGATGAGTATCATGGAATAGATCATATCCTAGTCGGCAATGGTACAGGTCTAGACATATGTTATATTGGTTCTTCTGTTTTGAATACTAATTCTGGGTCCATTGTCTTGAATAATATTATCAGAATTCCTAATACATCTAAGAACTTACTCTCTGTCAACCAGTTTTGTAAGGATAATAATGCAACATTTATTTTTTATGCTACTGGCTTCTCTGTTAAGGACAAAGCGACCAGGAAAATTCTCCTCTAATGGTCGATTAAGGGAGGGCTCTATCAACTGAAGACAAATTGCACAACTAAAGCTCCATCGACATTCATTGGTGAGAAAGTATCGGCTTCTGTATGGCATCAGCGGCTAGGACATCCCAGCAAGCGAGTAGCTGCCCACATCTTATCCTCATTTCAGCTTCCAGTTTTGAATAAGGACATCTCTTTTTGTCCATCTTATCCACTGAGCAAGAGTCATACCTTGCCATTTTCTAATAGTACTTTTGTTGTGAAGTATCCATTAGAACTTTTATTTTCTGATGTTTGGGGACCAGCCCTTGTCTTTACAAGACATGATTTTTTCTATTATTTGATTTTGTTGATGCTTATAACAAGTATATATGGATTTTTCTTATGGCCTCTAAAACTCAAGTTGTCTATATCTTTGTTGTTTTAAAGAAGAATGTGGATACAAAATACAAACCACTTCTCCCTATACTCTTCAATTCGGGCATCACTCAACGTCTCTCATGTCCTCAAGTTCATGAACAAAATAGGGTTATAGAACGATGCCACCGCCATATTGTTGAAATGGGTCTCACCCTCCTATCTATGACTTCAATGTCCAAACATTACTGGTATGATGCTTTTGAGACTGCAGTTTTTTTTTTTAATTAATCGGCTCTATTCTCCAATACTGGACATGCACTCTCCTTTAGAGTGTCTCTTTGGCACTAATCCTGATTACACTATGTTGTGCACTTTCGGATGTGCTTGCTATTCTTATCTCAGACCCTATAACTACTCTAAGCTAGACTATCACCCCAAATGTTATTCGTTTCTGGGTTATAGTTTACATCACAAAGGGTACAAATTCTTGGACTTAACATCTAGTCGTCTATATATTTCTCGTAATGTGGTTTTTGATGAACATACCTTCCCATGCACTTCTGGCAGCACACCTCCACTTCCCACCTCAGCTACTAACACTGTGGTTGGTCCTCCTATCGTTACATATCTGTGCCCCTCTCTTGAACCCACTCCCATACCCATTGACACCACCTCCTCTATCCCACCTATTATATCCACTGGTGTTAGTTCTGCCGAATTGATCCCATCATCATCAACCTCATCGGATACACCCTCTAGTTCCACTGCAACCCCACTTAATGCTCATCCCATGATGACATAGAGCAAGAGTGGTGTTCACAAACCAAACCCTAGCTATGCTTTGGAAGCCTCTGTTGACTTTAATCTTGAACCCTCTTGCTACACTATTGCCAAGAAAGATCCACGTTGGGTACTCGCCATGGAGGATGAGTACAAGGCTCTGTTACACAATGATACCTGGGATCTTGTACCTCCACCTCCTCATAAGAACATTGTGGGAAATTGATGGGTTTATAAGATTAAGAGACATTTGGATGGGTCCATTGAAAGATACAAGGCACGATTGGTGGCTCAAGGGTTTACTCAACAAGCCGGTATTGACTTTGCTGAGACCTTTAGTCTGGTTGTTAAACCAACCACTATTTGATTAATAATATCTCTCACAGTTCACTGTGGTTGGAATCTTAGACATCTTGATGTGAGCAATGCCTTCCTTCATGGCTACTTCAGTGAAGAAGTTTTTTTGAAATAGCCCATGGATTTCATTGATCCAATACAACCACATTTTGTATGTCGACTTAAACGTTCCCTTTATGGTTTCAAACAAGTCCCACGGGCCTGATTTACTCGATTAAGGGATCATTTGGTTCATCTTGGTTTGCTAGAATCTCGAGTAGATAGTTCTCTATTCATGCGGAGGACTGGCACTAATGTCATATTTCTTCTTGTATATGTGGATGGCTTATTGATCACTGGATCTTCTAATTTTGCTCCTACTCAACTCATCTCTCAGCTCTCTACCACTTTTGCTCTTTGAGATCTTGGGGAAGCTCATTACTTCTTGGGTTTGGAATTGCGTCGCAGTTCAGATGGAGTGCACCTATCCCAACGTAAATATATTCATAATCTTCTTGTCAAGACCAAGATGCATGAGGCTAAACCAATTCATACACCTATGGCGGCATGTACCAGACTTGATGTCACTCATGGTTCTCCTCTTCCAAATGCCACTGAATATCGCAATGTGGTAGGGGCACTACAATATATTACCCTTACTTGGCCAGACATTAGCTTCTCGATTAACAAAGTTTGCTAGTTTATGAAAGCACCCACTGATGTTCATTGGAGTACAGTCAAGAGGATCCTTCGTTATCTTAAGTCCATAATTGATCATGTCATTACTTTTCGTTCTTTTCTAGAATTGGCTCTTGAAGCCTTTTCTGATGCTGACTGGGCTAGTTACCCTGTTGATCATCGCTCCCAAGGGGGTTTCTATGTTTACTTGGGCCGTAATCTAATTTCATGGAGCTCTCGTAAGTAGTCTACGGTTTGTCACTCCAACACAAAATCAGAATACCACAGTCTTGCCTCCACTGCTGCTGAAATTCTTTGGCTCCAGATGTTACTAACGGAGCTTGGATTGAAGCTCCCTCGCCCACCTGTCATCTGGTGCAACAATTTGAGTGCCAAGTTTCTCTGCTCCAATCGTGTCCACCATTCTCGCACCAAGCACATAGAATTGAATGTCACTTTATATGGGAAAAAGTTACAGTCGGCCTTCTACTAATCAATCACATTCCCAACCATGATCAAATTGCAGACATTCTTACCAAACCTCTGCCATCAATTAGGTTTCATGACCTTACAGCCAAGCTTACCGTCTCCAAGAAACCGCTAAGTTTGCGGGGGGATGTTAGAGTATCTCAATAGTTATGATAGATTCATAACTAGGATCGTTATCTCTAATAGATATCCTAGATAACTGACCACCTTATCTCATTATCATGTAACTTATCCTCGGATAATTTTCTAGATAAACTCTAACTCTGTAATTGTTATCTTCTATACATAGTTATTCTCTTGTAACCAGTTCTCTATTTAAATGACTCAAGAGACCAGTCAATTCTTAACTGAGTCATTCCCTTATCATTGTTCTAGTATTGCTCTTATACTTGGTTATGATTCTTTTGACTTATTTTAAGTGTCTAACTATTTGTTGTTCTTCAATTTATGGTGATAATTTTTAATACATTTCCTATCTCAAGTAAAACCTTCCATTTATTTGTACAAACAAATCCCGTATAATTCATTCTTCACTAATGTCAACTGACAAATGCAATATATGCTACTTTTTCTTTTTTTTCAAATCATTAATATTTATTGGCTTGTGATAGCCTATTGTATGATGCAGGGATGGTTTCGATAAAATCATACACATAGAAAGTTATGCTATCTTGCTTCCAAGGAAAAGTGAAAGTTTAATGCAATATGTAGAACAATACAAGGCCTTGTTGAACATCATATATGAACAATACAAGGCAGTGATAGAATGGTGAATTGAAGCACCAAGATATGTCACTGGATCCAAATTGGTCATAACCTCAGTGTACTGATAATTCACTTTTTGGGTGATAGCCCCTATGAATAAAAAGAGAAGTATTATTCTATCTTCCAATATAATCCATATGTTTTTAGCAGGACAAATTTTAATAGAACTATACTTTTTCTTGGCTCCTAATCATCAAATTCTTTTTCAGCTCACCAAGTTTCTTACCAAGATTATGTGGTTGGCATTCTATTTTTGAACATTTTTATGCCAAGCAAACCTAGTGAATGAACTCTAGATTTCAGATTCCAATTGCTCATATGCAAACAACCTTCATTACAGGATTTTTTTTTTTTTAGTTTTTTTTTTTTTTTGTGTGGGATGCATTAAAGGCAATACTTGTAAAAAAATACAGGCAAGGCAACAAGAACAAAGATAGGAACCAGAATTTTATTGACTCAAATTGTTTCCTTTCCAATGGATCTGAATGAAGCAGTAAGTTTCTTGAATCATATGATGCTTTACCAAAGCATAGTAAACTGGGCTTGCGGCATCAAGGACAAAAGAATTGGGGTTGGGAAACACCTTTGTACCAAAGTAGGTGAAAAGCTTTAGATTCAATAATTTTCAAAGTTTCATTTAGTTTGGACCGGATTGGGTCCAGTCCGGTCCATTTACATTTCAATTGGACTGGATTGGATCCGATTTGTATGGGGTTTGGACTGGATTGGAACAAATCTAGTCCAATTGACATCCCTAGGTCAAAGTAGTATGAAATGATTTTAGTGCTAATAGTTTAATAGTGGATATGACTATTGGAAGGGTTAGAAATCAGATTTGATATGGCTGAATCAGGTTTGGTGACTAGTTGAATTTTTAAAATTTTCTAACCCAACCCAGAAACTGATACCTCAGTGATTTTAGAATCTAAAATTTCGGGATTGATCTTGCACTGAATTGGACCATATTTGAATCCAAATTAAAACTAACCATACCTGATATGGAGAACACAATGTACAACTCCCAGAGTGGTAGTTCACATCCGATATTAGTCCCAAAATTGGCCTCCAACTGATGATGGCATAGTGTGTATGTGAAGCTGATTCAACAACACCGTTTCAACAAAAATCAATCTCCAACTTGCTTGGATCGAAGTGAGTATATGAACCTGATATGATTCATATTTTTCTTGCAAAAATACAATAGAGGACGGATAGAAATCAGCCCTATCATAGTTAGGTCGAATTAGGGCTTTGAGGAGGCAAGAGAGAAGAGAATAGAACAAGAGAGTGGAGAAAAATAGTTGAATTGGATTCTCCCATCTTTCTCCATTATATAGAACGCGCTCCTAATCTAATTAGGAGCAAATCCAAATCAAATTTGGATCATGAGTTTATTTTTAATTGATAAGCATTATCTTCTTAAGAAGATAAGTGCTCTATACCCAGATCCATGCCTATTTTCAATCCAAGTGTCATTTGATCACTTAATTGATCATATTAGTAATGGGCCTTAGGCCCATTTTTTTTAATGGTTCACATCCCAAGGTGTTTTCATGGCCACTTTGAGCCTAAATATTGTATGGTGTGGAATCTACAATGGTTTCACATAAGTATATGAGGGTTTAGTCCTACCTCTGGAAGATGTTAGGCCGAATTAACTACTCAGGGCAGTGAACCCTTGACCTAATCAACTTGGGCTCAGTTCGGGTCCAACATTTATACCTAAATGACCATTGAATTCAACCACCCTATAAAAACCCAATGCTAATGGGCTTATGTAAGATGAAACCCATAAGGTAATCAACCTTATAATGGTCTCTTATACCTAACTTTTCAGCCCATAATCATCAGAATACCCATAGGGAATGACTTCTTCTCTGATTGCAAAATATAGTGTCACATTTTCTGCTCGTATGGATCTCAGAATTAAAACATTTTGCAAATATTTTTTATAAAATAGTAATATAACATATAAATACATTTTGCAAATCAGATTTCAAATACAATTGAAATTTACTATCGGTAGTTTAGATTTCTATCACAGATAGTGCAAAACTTGATATTCACTTTGTTTGACAAAGGGGTAGATCTTATTAATATAATCTCCTACTTAAGTAATTCCCCAAATTGCCCTAACATGCCCATGTATTTGACCCTTCATGGAACTCAATGGTTGGCATATAAAAAAAAACTTAGTCCAATGACCAGTGTAGTATCATAATCAAGTTTGGTGTTAAGTGCAATTTTTCAATTTTGCCCATCTATCTCTAAGGTCCAGGGTATAATTGAAAATTGGTATAGGTTAGTGTTTCTTCTAAACACCCATTAATTGTGCTTGAGGTCTAACCTTAGTTGCTGAGACAAAATGCTCCACCATTTTGGCAACACACTAATGTCAGCCTTATCAAGATAAACTTTTCAAGTCTATCCAATGATTGAGAATATTCTAAACTAACACGAATTTCATAAGTTTATAGTTTAAGGAATAATTCATAGAAAACATACCCATTAGAACATGAAACAATAATGTATTTTATTCATTCACTAATAATGGTTTATGTACATTAATCTAATTGGAGTTAAGGGCAACACCGTTTAACAATGACATTAAACAGAATAAAAAGGCAAATGCATATAATTGACCGATATAGTTGGGATAAAGCTTGGATGATGGTGATGATATGAACTAGTATAAAAAACAAATTAGGGCCTCATTTGGTTCATAGAATTAGGGGTTTGGAATCATAATTGGAATGGGTTAATCTGGTTCCAACCGTTTGATTAGGTGGAATTGGAATCCCATTCCCATTCCTACTAGAATGGCATTCCTCCATTTGAGGGAATGACTATTTGCTACCCCTCCTTCGAGAACGAAGTCTCATTTCTGCTAATTTCAATTCTCATTCCTATCTAAACCAAACAGAATATGGGAATAGATCATTCTGATTCTGATTCCAAAAAATTTTAATTCCGATTCCAATGACAAACCAAACGACCCTAAATCTTTCGATCCTTCCCCTCGTTTCTTATAATGAAGTTTGATCGATAGTTCACACTTCATATAAATATTAAAGTATGTGTTTCTACGTGCCTATGTATACCATTTCTAATGATTTGAGTCTTTTTCCAAGTATATATATATATATATATATTTTTTTATGTAAAATTTTCAATCGATGACACATGGTTGCCATGAGGTCATCCCTTTGATTACGTTTATTTGTAACATGGGTGATTCATGCTCTCACTTGCCACCTCTATTTTTCATTTTTCACAGTTTTACCATAGAATTAGTACTTGTTCTCAATTTAATTTATTGGAAAAAATATACAAATTCAACGATGTGGCATCACTCAACTCTCTGCTGGTAGGAAATGAAAAAAAAAAAAAACGGATTAGTGATACTCATAAGATGTATTCTTTGATAAAATCTATGCTTCGACCTTCAATACTCATTAGAATATTTGGTGCCATAATGGACAATAGGGCTTGAGATTACGTATATATGGCCCTGCAATATAATTCTCTTCCAAGTGCAAGCTCCATCATATTCTTGAGTCCGTATTAATTAGTTTTTGATATAAGACACCAGGGAAACAAAGGGCCGAAGGAAAGTAATAAAGAATTTCTCAAAAGTTGGAACTTTTTCTTCTTTTCTCAAAGATTTATTTTGTTTTTTCGTGAAAATTAATTTAACAGCTTTTCGCTAATCTTCTGTTTCTGATTCGAATGGACAATCTGTTTTGATTTAAAAAATAAATAAAAAATGGCTAAAAACCATTATTCAAATCGATAGTCTGATGGTTCAACCACATAGATCAGCGATTTATTGACCAAATCAATAATTTTTGGCCAAAAAATAGTTTTAGGATGAAACAGAACCAGTTAAGTGGCTGATTCTTAGTTTTTCCAGTCTCATCTAATTTTAAAAACCATGATTTTCTCTCTTGTTTTCTATCAAACCAAACATAACCTAATGTTTTCAAGGCCCTTAAGTATCTGATAGTATTTTTTTTCTTACTCATTAACCAGAGATTTAAGTTACATTTGGTATCATTGATGTTTCTACCTGAAACATTTTGGGTTAATCAACATAATATATAACAAATTACTGTTTCTACGTAAAATGTTAAATTTTTGATATTTCAACTATAGACATTAGTGATTTAGTGATTGTATTGATCAATCTAAAATATTTCAGATAGAAAAAACAATAATATAATGCACAATCTTAATAGTGGAGTAACTCCTCGGTTCTCATTTATTTAATTTTTAATTTTTGTACTAATTAATTTTTTAAATTGATTGATTAATTAATTGATTACATACAACCAATGGTAATGAGTGCCTGATAATCTGACCGAGAAGCCAATATTTATCTGATCCGCTCTATTGGCCCTTGAGGTCTTTGACTCCTATTCCCACGATTAATTAAAAAAATAAATTTATAGATTTCAACCATGAATTTCTATGACTCTCAACAGTAGGCTATTGATAGAAAAAAATAATAAATAAAATAAGGGATATTGCCACTTTTTTCAACAAAGGCATTTGACTTCAAGAGCATTAAATAAGTGCAGTCTCCTCTCTGCTGGAAAAAAGAAATAACTTACAACAATTATTACTATTATATAATAATTGTATATTTATATTATTATGAAGTAGATACTTCCCTTAATTCTGGTGGTGCAGGTTATAAAAATTAAATGATCTGAAGAACCAGCTGAAACAACTATCAGTTCATATTAGGGTCATTTAATTATGCATTTCAAGATCACGGTTCACCCAAGATTTGATTGGTTGTGGTTGATCTATATATATTTAGTGTTGTGGTATGGGTCAGTGTAGACTTAACTTTTATTGGACAATAAACCTTTTATTTGTTAAATTGATACATTTAGATTTTAATCAAGGGCCACAGAATTCACCCAATTCACCTAGTATATAATCCATCTAATTCGTCCATTTGTTTGGCCGGTTAAAAACGGGTTAATCACCTATTGGGTAAATTTAAAAGGTTGGGTCGGGTTGGATTGTGGATAACCATTCGGTTAATCATTAAAGATATAAATATGAATTCTTCAGTTTTTTATTTAATTTTTTTTCATTTGAGTGTAAGAATTTATAATTAATGCATAAATTTTCTATTAATTATTGAATAAAATTAGTTTGTCTCGAATCAACACACTTCACCCAAATCAACATAAATCCAAATTAACCCAACCTCAGTCCGGACTAGTCCAAATTAGTTCAGCGCTGTTTGAATATGAACATACCCAATCACCTCTATTCAATTTGTTTGGGTTGATCAGCCCAGCCTGATCTAGACTGGGGGAAATCTGGGCCAACCCAATTCCAAAGTGGTTCTAGACGGATTGGTTTGACCCAGATCCAACCTGACCTAAAGCAACATGACCCGCTTGCTTTGACCCTGGCTTGCCTGATCTGCTTCCCTTGACCGATTTCATGCCAATCAGTTCGGTTCCAAACCCGTGCACAATCCAATATGGGCCAGCCCAAGTCAAATGGCCATTGACTGAACTGGCCTGGTCTGGTCCGACCGAACTGATCTGAATCCAAACGTTTCAGTCGCTCTTGATGTGATTAGCTCGAAGACAAGTCCACATAGATAGTTCAAGTTGGTCTATTGATTTGAACCTTAGTGGTACAATCAAACCCGAAATCCCAACATAGTCAAATGGCTTCACCACTTGTGTAAATAATAACTACTATTGCCACCAAGCTATGATGAACTTATTTGTCAAGTGGGAAAGTGGGAGTTAGTTTTTAGTTTTAAGTACATAAATATAAAATTAATGGGTTTGGGCGGGTTGGATTGGGTCAAAGTGGGTTTGACCCAACCCAACCCATTTAATTTTATATAACTGGGTCATTAATGGGTTGGCAGGTTAAATTGGTTGGGTTGAAGCTCAATTCAATCCAACCTGCTCAATTGCCACCGCTACCTATGATGTGGAAGAGACATTGTACCAGGAGAGCTTTGACCAATTAAAATCCACCCATGAATTTTGATAAATACCACACTAGTTAACACATTTGTGATACCAGTTGAGTGGTCACAAGTTTTTCAGATATCGTGTCTTTTCGGTATTATAATTGAAACCTTTATAATTGGATCAGCTAAGTTTGGATTTGTTCAACCAATTGATAGGACTCTGAATCTCCTACCCACAACAATTCTATTCATGCCTATCTATAAAACACTACCTCTGTGAATTGGGAACATCTCCCCATACATAATAACATATGTAAAAACGATGAAATGTTCTGGATGTATGACTGTAATATGTGATGTGGATAGGTGTCGGTAGAGGTGCCTCTAAATCAAATCATTTATGAGACAAACATGCATTTGCTTGTTCTTTCTATCAGATTAAATGATAACTATCCAAAAAAAACTATAGATTTTGAGGAATATAATAAGGATAGTTTGGTCATGTTGATAACAATAAAATAAAACTTAATTTTTTAATAAAAAAATTCGTATTCAATTACCCACCAAATTCCAATCTATTCATGAACCATAAGTTGAGGAATCAATATAATTGGTCTTGGGACTCCAAAGTCCAAACAATAAATAAAGACTCTAAAGCATCCGGAGTCAGGTAAGGGGACCAAAACCCTAAGTGCAAAACAATATTTGGTTGTTTGTTTCTTAGAAATAATTAATAAAAATACTGATGACTTTATTCGTGTTTTAATATAAATAAGATGAAACAATTATATATTTATTCTTTCTAAATTCATTTTTATTCGAACAAAAACCGAATGAGTGAACTGTTCACCTTGGGTCGACCAAAATGGTTTACAGCCGGCCAAGCCCGGTTAAAAAATAAAATAAATTAAACCCACAAAATATAATAAAATTGATGGAAACACATGCCAAGCACGTGGTTTCCCATTCCAGGCACACGCCATCCACAGGGCAAGGTTGAATTCAGAAAAAATAAAATAAAAAATACTCCTATTAAATTGTAGGTACTTGATTTGTACGGTGGACAATAAGGTCATGCCTCCAAATTTTTATAAAAATTTTTGAACGTTGGATGATGTGGCTTTAAATTACCTCTAATTTAAAATTTAACACAGGAGCCAAAGGTATTTCATTGAATCCACGCCACTTTAGTTTGGTGAAGACGTGTCAAACATCTTGTCACGTGTCATATACAACAAAGGGATAACATGACATGAACGTAAAGAAATAGTAGAAAACAATATTGCACTTCATTCACTTGCATTGTTTATAAGCATATGACGTAACAAACCTTCTCTATAATGAGCATCTCTATCTCCAGCAGTCTCGCAAGGAATAAGCTCCACACACACAAATCTGGGTGAACAAGTCAATGGCAACTAATTCAGTCTTCAGAGCTATCTTCATCTTTCTCATCCTCTTCTCCATCTTCTCAGGCCGAGTTCTCTCACAATCGAACAGCAGCAGCACTCAAGCAGTTGTAGAAGAATGCCAGCCAGAATCAGGAAACTGCAACAGCAAGTCGAAAGCTTTGCCGCTCAAGATCATAGCCATTGTCTCCATCCTTGTGACGAGCATGGTTGGGGTTTGTTTGCCTCTGCTATCTCGCTCGGTCCCAGCTCTGCAACCTGACAGAAACCTTTTCGTCATTGTTAAGGCGTTTGCAGCTGGTATCATCCTCGCCACAGGTTTCATGCACGTCTTGCCTGATTCTTTTGACATGTTGAGATCTCCTTGCCTGCGTGAAAACCCATGGCATAAGTTCCCCTTTAGTGGTTTCTTGGCAATGTTATCTGCAGTTGTAGCTCTAATGGTGGACTCTATCTCCACCAGCATATATAGCCAGAGAAGCAACATGGATGTAAAGCCAACAGAGATAGAAGCTGCTGCTGATGGGGATAGCAGGGATAGAGAGATGGGTGTTGTAATAAGCTCTGGGATACACTTTCATGGACACTGTCATGCCCCAATGGATACCACCACCAGTGGAGACTCCCAACTATTGTGCTATCGTGTTATTGCCATGGTTAGCTTGATTTCTGTGAACACAAAGAGAACATAGATTCAAACTCTCTCTTTCTCTCTCTTACGCACACACACAAACACTACATATACATGAATTTGAATTAGAATGAATTGTGATTTGTTCTCAGGTTTTGGAGCTGGGTATTATTGTTCATTCAGTTGTTATTGGGCTTTCACTAGGAGCCTCAAACAACACTTGTACAATAAAGCCTCTGGTAGCTGCACTTTGCTTCCATCAAATGTTTGAAGGAATGGGACTTGGTGGTTGCATCCTCCAGGTATATATATAGAGAGAGAGAGAGTCAGACTCTCAGACCCACCATGACTTGTATACAAATTCTGGTGCTAGCTCTAAGAGATAATCCTTCAGACTTTGCAAACTCTTATGATCTGGTTAATTAAATGTCATTTCAGACAGAGTACAAGTTTCTAAAGAAAGCTCTAATGGCTTTCTTCTTCTCTGTCACAACCCCATTTGGGATTGTCCTTGGGATGGCCTTATCAAGAACATATGAGGAGAATAGCTCAAGCTCGTTAATCACAATAGGACTACTGAATGCTTCATCTGCAGGGCTTTTGATCTATATGGCTTTGGTGGACCTCCTGTCTGCGGATTTCATGGGCCCCAAGTTGCAACGTAGTATTAAACTCCAGATCAAGTCCTACATCGATGTACTCTTGGGTTGTGGTGGCATGTCTCTGATGGCCAAATGGGCTTGAGCCTTGATATAATACAAGGGGACAAGTTAGTATTGTAATAAGTTAAAGTGCACTGAATTATTCCTGTGTTAGTAGTAATTTAGAAGCGGAGTTTGTCGCAAAGAAAGGACAATGATGATATGAACTATTGTTACTTGGGGCGATTCCGTTATTCCATATATACCATGAAATTCCTTATGCTGTGTTTGGTTGCAGTGCAATTTTATTTGCACTAGCACAAATGTATGGGTGTGCAAATGAAAAAAAATATATACAAATTTTGGTTTAATTTTGTTTTTGATTTTATTTTCTTCTGCATTAGGTCTTATTTTACTTTATTTTTAATGCAATCAAACAAACCAAATCATTTGCACTACCCTAATTTTGTATTTCTGCAAATGAATTTGCACTGCAACCAAGTACAGCCTTAACAATTTTCCCTCATTTTTCTGTTTGTCTCTTATTTTATACCAAATCAAACATATTTCAAACGTACATCTTTTAATTTTTGAACAATAAAAAAAGCAAAAGTCTTACTCGTATAATGAATTCTTGCTCACAGGATCACTATAGGATGCTTTAGAAAATTCATATAAATCCCACAAATAAAATCTTTTTTTAAGCCCTCGGGCAAAATATTCAATTTATTAACTAAACAGATTATGTCTCTTGTAAAACCAAATGACTCATGGACCGATTCTGAGGAGATCACTTCAATTTTTTTTTTCTTTTTTTTTAAAGATAAGGTATAATACATATTAATAATAAAAAATGAAAGGTATACAATTATTTCTCGGGCATCACTTAACCTGAAATAAGTCAACCATGTTAGTCTATATAGAGCCGAGGACTTGGGTGAGAGAAAGCTATATTATCAAACACAACCAGGTGAGGGAGATCTTCAAGCCCATGGGAGAGGCAAACCAAACAGGTTGTACGATTGGGCAATAAAACAAGAGGTGGTCTACATTCTAAAGTTCATTTCTTCATGATAGTTAATGTTGCTGCCAAATACGAGGCTGAGGGCAATAAGGTGATTTCACTAGTATCCGAGGCCGAAAGTTCCTATCTATAAACAAGAGAAGACGTGAGAGACCCCGGGTGTTATCCCAGGGGTGGAGGCTCTGACGGACAAGTTACTCGAGTGCTTAATAGGGGTCGGACCAGGCAAGAGACGAGAGCTCAAAGCTTAGTCCTTAATAGCCAAGAGCACTTCTTGTGATTATAGATTGTGTGTCCTTACCTTGAGGTGAGTGCCCCCTTTTGTAGCTAATCTTGCCTTAGTAGTGGTTAGAAGCAATTGGTGATGTGCGACTAGGATTTGATCTGACCGATGCCATATAGCACTTTCTGAGACCCGCCAAGCATCTCTACATCAGTTAAAAAAGCAAAAAAAAAAAAAAAGGATATAGATTGAAGAATGTGGTGGTTTGAGAGAAGATCATCCATATGACCACTATTATGTATTTATAAGTATTATGAGAGTTTTAGTTAACATTATACAACTCAAGAAGATAAGTGAAGGGATGAGAGATCCATCGTATGGACGCCCGAATCTTGCAGAACAGATTGGGCGAATTTCAAAAATTTCTTCCATCTCCACTGGGAATCGAATTCCCTATTTTAGAAAAATCATATTTTTCAAGTATCAATCTTGAACCAAGAACCGAACCAAATCTTAACAGAAGCAGTAGGACAGGGATATACCTGATACGAAGAAATAATATCTCTCAATGGAGGAGTTCACGCCCAAGGAAGGAACCAAAGACTGCTCCCACTAAAGATGGCGCAATGCAGGATGGAGCAGAATCAGCAATGTTCGTCCTAAGAACCAGATCCTTCGCAAGAATCAACAGGATGGCACGTGAGCACAACTTCCAATCAGTCATTTCACAAAAGATTGATATCAAGATCTGATCTTGATCACTCCCACTGAAAACAGGAGGTCGAACTAGCAGATATGGTGGCGACAGGAAGGAGGCGGCAAGAGAGAATTTTCGCAAATGTGATGAATTCTCTCTTCTGTGATTTCAGCTCTGAAGACAATATGGATTCATTTGTCTCTTGTGTCTAAAGGCTGCCGCCCCCTCCTCCTTTTATAAGCTTAAAGGGATCAGCTCCTAATCCCATTAGGAGTTGCTGATCCAATTCATATTTGGATCAGAATTCCCTTTAAGTGATAAGGGTAAACCCTTATCTTATCTATAGATTAGATCAGCCCTCTCCTAACCCAATTAGGAGGTTTCTAAATCTACTAATCCAATCTCAGATTTTGCCCCTCATTTAATTAATCAAATCAACCCAGTTCGAAATGGGCTTTAGGCCCATTAAGGACATGTGCTCGCTTAGCCTTCCAAACTGTTGTCCAGTTGGGCTTCCTTGTATGGTGTGGGACCCAAACATTGATCTACACATCAACCACATGGGTTCAGCCTAGCCTTTGTTACAAGGCTTGGCCGAATACACTATTGTGGACAGTGCACCTCCTGAAGCCCATCACATGGGCTCCTAATGGGCCCAACACTTACCCTAAGTGGTCCCTGGGCCAAGCCACCTTGTAACACCCAGGGATTGTGGGCAAATGCAAGATTGCCCATTAGGTATTACCTTCAATGGTCTTACACTTAACCTCTCAGCCCATAATGATCAAACACTGCCCGACAAGAGAGGACCTCTCCCTTGGCCGCAAGGAACAGTGTTGCACTCTCTGCTCACATGGATCCTGGGAATTAAAACCTTTTGCAAACATTTAGAAACCATAATTTATATGTATATTAGTATATAAATATATTTTGCAAAACAAAATTTCAATGATTGAAATCGGCTGCCGGCAGTCTTGGTTTCCATCAGAGAGAGTGCATCCCCGATCATTACCTTTGTCCGACAAAGGGGCTGATCCTGTCACTATGATCACCTACTCAGATGAATTCTCGGACTGTCCCAACATACCCAGGTTTTGACCCCCGCTAAGGATCTCACTGATTGGCATATCAAAGACAGCCCAATCTGACACCTAGTGCAGTATCATAATCGAGTCTAGGGGTCAGTTGTAACTTTTCAGTTTTGCCCATCAATCTCCAAGGTCCATGGCAATACTGGAAATCTGGTCCAGTTCAAAGATTCAATTAATCCTACACTACATGTGCCTTGGGTCTCACCCTAGCGGTTGAGACGAGTCACCCCAACATTTTACAGCACACTAGTGTCAACCTTGGTAGGATAAATCTCCCCAGACTTATCCAGTGGCTGTGAACATCTAAACTAACATGAGTCTCATAAGTGTCCAATTTAAGGGTATTACACAGAAACACACCACAGGAACATGAATCAAATATGTACTTTATTCATTTACAATAAATTCATAATGTACATCATTCTGATTGGAGCTAAGGGCATACAACTGTCTAACACTAAGATGCATTCCCAATCAAATTCAACCTCTTTGGGCTAGAGATAATGAGATAACTATTTACACAACAATGAATCCAATATGGGAACATGTTCTAATGTGGGACCATATCTAGTAGCACAACATAAGGAAGCATGTTAAATGAGCACTTGATAAGTATTTTGACAAGTGTCAGAAGTGGTTTTTAATCTTTTTCAAGGGTGGGGCGAGGGTATTCAAAGGGACATGTGTCAAAAAAATTTTCAAGTGCATATATAACGTGCTTACAATGTTGTGCCTACCAAATCCAATCTAAATGCACCCCCTTAGGTGAAATGTCTATATTGAACATGAAGCTTTGATTTGAGAAGGTAAAAACAATCCCCATTCAATCAAAAAGATAAAAAACTTCAGATGTATGGAAGGAGTTCAAAGAGGTTGAACTTGTTGATGGAACAAAGAAGGCGCAATATGTCCACTGCAAGAGTAAATTATTTATACAATCTACTGGGGCAACAAGTTACGTGGCCCGACATTAAAAACATGTATACCAAGAAAAGTGGCTCAGAAAGTTGAAAAGCAACGAAAGCAACAAATGACCTTGGATTTCCAACCTGTGGATTCCAATGTTGGTGTAGACATTGTAGGCCCTCCTCTTTTAGATCCTTCTATTGTTGCAAAGTATGACCATTCCAAAATGAGGGAAGCAATTGCTCATTGGGTGCTTATGCATGAGCATCCATTTACTATAGTGGAAGAGGAAGGTTTTAATTTCATGATGAAGATGTATAACCCCGCTTTTGAGAAGATCTCTCAGAAGACAATAAAGAATGATTGTGTAGCTGTGTATGATGATCAAAAGAAGAAACTAAAAAATCATTTAAAGGGTATTTAAAAAATTAGCATCACTACTGACCTTTGGAAGTCACAAAACCAAAGGATAGAGTATGTGGTGATAACTGGTCACTTTGTAGATACTAATTGGAGGTTACAGAAGCATGTTCTCAGTTTTGTGCATGTTCCTCCACCTCGTCGTGGGGTTGATATTGCAGATGTCATTTATAAATGTTTAAAGGAGTGGGGACTCGAGAACAAGGTGTTTACAGTTTCTATGGATAATGCATCATATAATGATTCTTCTTTGAGGTTTTTGAGAGAGATCTTTTCTAGGAATAGGAGGTTGCTTTGTGATGGAAAATTGTTTTGTGTTCAATGTTGTGCACATATTCTGAATTTGTTGGTTCAAAATGATCTTGGTGAAATTGGTCACATTATAGAAAATGTTCGTGAGAGTGTCAAATACATTAACCAATTACAACTTGGTACAAAGAAGTTGGTTATTGATTGTCCTACCCATTGGAATTCAAAATTTGAGATGTTGTCATGCCCTTTAAAATTCAAAGATGCGTTTCCAAAGATTTCAAAAAAGGGAACAAAACTATGACTACTTGACAACTCCTGAAGAATGGGAAATGGTGGAAAAGGTATGTGAGGTACTTGAAGTTTTTAATGTAGTCACAAACATTAATTCTAGTAGTGAGTATCCTACTTCTAATTTGTACTCGCTACCAGAGTGAGATATATAGGGTGAAAGAAATTTTGAACTTGAAGGCAATGGATGAAAATGATTTCATTAGAAGGATGGTTAGAAAGATTAAGGGGAAGTTTGATAAATATTTGGGTGAACATAATCTGTTAATGGTTGTGGCTTCCATCTTGGATTTGAGGTGCAAACCAAGGCTGGTTGAGATGTGTTTTCCAAAAATCTATTCAGAAGATGAAGCTATAAATAACATTGAGCATGTTCAATGAGCTTTGTGCCAACTTTATGATGAGTATGTAGCTGCTTATAATGCTGGTAGTGAGCAATCATCCACTCAAGGGAATGGTAGCAATAGATCTTCTTCAAATTTTAGTTCCAATTCTCAATTATCAACAAGCTCAGGATGGCCAAAGTTGATGAATTATGTGAAGAGAGTTGAGACGATTCCATCACTAAAATCAGAGTTGGATATGTACCTTGAGGAGGGTGTATATATTTGTGAAGATGAAAGGTCACATTATAAGTTCAATGCTTTGGAATGGTGGAAGGCTAATAATTTAAAATATCATGTGTTGTCGAAGATGGCAGCTGAGGTTCTTGCCATTCCAAT
The DNA here is from genome assembly GCF_056320005.1 of Nelumbo lutea. NCBI lineage: Eukaryota > Viridiplantae > Streptophyta > Magnoliopsida > Proteales > Nelumbonaceae > Nelumbo > Nelumbo lutea. The sequence goes on from NC_142690.1 coordinate 52,839,098, forward strand.
ATCCACAATAGCTTCAAAATCTACATTTAGTGCTAGTGGTAGGGTAATTGATCCTGATCATGCATCTTTAGCTCTAGAAACCATTCAAGCTCTGATTTGTGGAGGGGATTGGATTCGTTTGCTTCATGGTGTGAAGAAAAAGCATAAGCTATATTACACTAACTTCTATTCATTATTGCTTAGTGGTACTCTATTACTTTATGCTTTGATTTGTTTATCAATGATTTAATTTTGGTCCTTTTGCATGTTTGTAGGTGGATAAAAAGCCAATTGGGATACTTCTACCCATTTCTTAATGATGCTTCAAGCTTTGGATAGTTTGTTCGGATGCCAAGGAGTTGTGGCCATGTTGATCATTTGTTGTGGTTTCAAATATTAGAATATTTAGGTTGTGGATTTGTTAAGTTGTTTTATGGATTTTTGAGTGGATCAAACTATTGAACTTATTACCTTTTTGAACTATTAAACTTATTTGATGGTTTGTTAACCCCTTTCCTAGTAGTTCAAAATTTAGTTGGCATTCTTTTTGAATTAGATTTTCTTAGTTTTGTTGATTTGGCAATTAGATGTTCTTAAGTTATTTGCTGAAATTGTTGAATGCATCACGCTTGCATAAGTTGAGAAGCTTAAAAAAGCAAGTAATTCTCGGTTCATCTATCCTATATTCAAGTGTTTTTTTTTGTTTCTAATCTTTTTTTATTGTCAGATTGGAACCCCTCTAGAAGAGAGAGAGAGAGAGAGAGAGAGAGAGAGGGTGTTGCCTATGGAGGGGACCCTTCAAATTTGCATGAACCACCATTTGAACAAGATGATAAAGATTGTGAACCAGGTATTTTTGAGTTGGATTCTATTTTTTAATTATAGTTCACCTTTTCCTATTTATTTGGACAATTAGAGTATGGAACAAGGAAATATGTTTATCTTTATTGTAGAAAATAATTTTTGTTCAAGGATTTTTATTTATCTTTATTGAAAAAAAGAACAAGATATCTTTTGTAAATATAAAATAAGGTCCATTGATCATTTGAAGCTCAAGAAATCTCTATATAACTAGTACAATGCCACAGCTAAATATAAAACGAGTGCTTTTTTGCTGCAAAATACAAAATAACTTTTGTAAATAGATAAAAATATATTCATATAAATCTCAAATCCCACATTCCCACTTAATCCTAAAGAAGTTAAAATTAAAGTTCCAAAAAGGGTCATATATTGGATTGGATCTTAGTGGATCAGATCAAATGATACCTGAATTCGATCTAATTAGTAAACAGACCAGACTTTCAAATCTAATTTGACCCAATCATGGTTAAATGGATATCTGATTCCAAATTAAATGAATCTCGTTCAAATTCAACTTGGATTAAATCTGATCCATTGGGAGCCCTAGATTTTTATCAATGGAGGAAACTCCTACCTGAAATGTCTGTCTAGGGAAGCCAATCATTCAAGCTTTGAACATGGAGCAGAGGAAAACCATCCAGTGATATGTTGCAGTAGCACTGTTTTAGTTTAGTTGGCAGCCCTATTGCCATCATTTGGTTCAATACATGCAGGGTGGACTTCTTTTTGACCAATTGTTGAGGATAGGGATGATGCTTACTGCTTTTAACGCTGTATGCAGTAGCTTCTGAAGTGAAATTTCAAAAGTACCATTTGCTTATTTGAGATTACTCTTTACATTCTCTTCATCATTAATATCCTGGCCTCTCAATGCATTATTTTTATCCTAACGAAGGATGCCATATATAACGAACACGGCAAGCACATCTCACAGGCAACAAGGCTCTAGTGAAAGGACAGCTGTATAACATGCACATGAAGGCTGCTCATGGGAAAGCTCAGGAATCATCAATTTATCATCAGAGGTTTGTGTGTTTCTAACAAGTTAATTTGCAAGGTTCTTTTTGCTGGGTGTGCATTAGTATCTTATCTTTTTTAATCTTTTAAACCATATCTTATTCTTCCTCTCATGGACACATAGATGCATGCATGTGTGTATATGAAACTACTCAGTTCTTACTTGAAAATAATACACACACGGTGATGAATGAAGATAAAGTTTCCATCAAAAAATTTCTAACCTAAGGGTCAAACACAACTATCCACATAAAGGACGAGCTTCCATGGCATTAATCTTTTATGATCTGTTCAACCACATTATGAGCCAGATATTGTTCTTAATGTTAGAACCTGGGTGATGGTCCAGTGGTTTGGCATCCATCTGAAACCAAATTTCTTGATAATACTATTACTACAGGGCTGATATAATTTGAAGTTCTTTCCATTTATGATTCGTTCCCTTGTAATTGGAAGGGCTTGTGTGAAACTCAAGGACTTACTTATCTTTGTTACACTCAAGGACTTATCTAATATTCTTTTGGTTTTGCTTTTACTCTTTTACCAGTGGTTGGTTATTTGTGTAAATATAAAAACATCAACATATATGCTTATTATCTACAGAAAATTTCCCCAAGAGAAGTAATTTTTTTTTTTTTAACTCATTTGGAACTTTTTCAAAATTTACGTTCTTTGGGTATTCTTCTCTCTAACTCAGCCATGATCAGCAGGACATTCTTGAAGATATCCAAGGTGGTGAAATTCTCTACATCCCTGGAGTAATGACACCAACAGAGGTAAGGATATCCTCCTTTTTCATGATATTCTCAAAACTCTAGGACTTTTTGTGTATTCTAGCATTTGAACTCTTTTAGTTTTGAAGTGGACTAATTATATTCATTTAATGATTCTGCAGTTGTGGGCTGCATATAATTCTGGTGCAAGAGTTGTAAAGGTCAACCTCATCAATTTTCTTCTCACGTTTAAAAAATGTTAGGACTAAGTAGGGGTGTCAATGGACCGGTTTCGGGTTGGACACCGTCCAAATCGGAAGTAATATGGATGGACCGGATGGTCCTAAAAAATGATATGGATGCGGAGTGGTCCAAACATAAATCGTTCATTCATAGAATGGACCAAAAGTGGACAAAGCCACTAGTTGGAATGATCCATTCATTTTTGTAAGCGTCAAGCATATAAGCTTTCAAAGAGTCAAAGCTTGAAAGTTAGGGTTCAGCGTCTCTGCGCCTCCATCGCTCCATCCTCAGTCTCACCGACGGAAGGTGGTATTTCGTTTGAAGCTTTGGACGAACTCCGACCGTATTTCTGAATATTTGTTTGCTACAACCTGAGATTTGAATTTTGAATTTCTAATTTTGTGCCATTAAATATTTTTATCATAAATATAACCTTGCAATTGATGAGATTTGAACTTAAGTCACCCAAACGCAACCCAAATAAATAATAGTATATTTATGTTTAACCAAAAAATAAAAATAATAATCTTCAAAATCAATATTTTATAAACATTAGCAGAATGGATAAATCTATCAAATGTCATATTTATGTATCTTATAAATTCTAACAGATTTTGTCGGCAATATATGATTTCCAGCAAATTAAGAAAGATATGATTTGCTACAAATTTAGAAAGATTTGATTGATTACAGATTTAATTTGATTGATTACAGATTTGAATAAATTTAGGAAAGATTAGATTTGAATAAAATTAGGAAAGTCATATCCTAGGATTAAGGGAAAGATTTAATCAATCCCTAATTGAGAGAGATTCTAGGAATAATTGAGAGAGATCCTAGGAGTTTGTCTCTCCTATCTTTTTCTATTTAAGTTGTGTGCTCAACATGTTTTTTCAGCACATTATTAGTACAGAAGTATTTTTTTCTTCTCCCCCTCTTCATTTCTTTTTCTCTTCTTCTTTATTTTTCCACATGGTATCAGAGCTTTAGGGTCTGATCATGAATTTTAAGGCCGCCATGTTTTGCTTTGGTTCAGGCTCTTCGGATGCTATCAGTGGTGTGACATCTTCGGAGGGAGATATTCAGTCAACGACCATCTCTCTTTCTAAGAATTCTCTTCAAATTACCATTCACAAATTGAATGGAAAGAATTATCTTGAGTGGTCTCAGTCCGTGCAGTTGGTGATCGATAGCAAGGGGAAACTCGACTATTTGAATGGTGAAGTGAAACCGCCAACCATTGATGATCCAAAGTACAGGCAGTGGCGTTTTGAAAATTCAATGGTTACCGCCTGGTTGATCAACTCTATGGATCCTGTAATTGGAAAACCATTCATGTTCCTGCCAATTGCTCCTGATTTGTGGGAAGCTGTTAGGGAAACCTATTCAGATCTGGACAATCATTCACAACTATTCGAACTGAATATCCGAATGTGGAAAATGTAGCAAGGTAAGTGTGAAGTAACTGCTTATTATAAGGAGATGATGGCTGTTTGGCAAGAGCTGGATCTATTTGAAGAAGAAGAATGGGAAAGTCCGAGTGACAATGCTCGGTACAAAAAAAGTATAGAAAGAGGCCGGGTCTTTGTCTTCTTAGCTGGTTTGAATAAAGAACTCGATGAGGTTCAGGGACGTATCTTACGGAGAAAGCCCTTGCCTACTATAAGAGAAGTTTTTTCAGAAGTGCATAGAGAAGAAGCACGACAACAAGTGATGTTGAAGAATGTTAATGAAACAAAAACTAAGAACGAAGGGTCCGCTCTTGTGGCTCGAGGTGCAAATGTAGACGGAGATAAACGAGGAGGAAAGCAAAGGCCTTGGTGTGATCATTGTAAAAAGCCATGGCATACTCGGGAAACCTACTGGAAGCTGTACGGGAAATCAGCTGGTTGGAAGAAAAAATCAGACAGTGACAACAAGTCTATGGGAGATGTCCGCGTGCTTCAAGTAAGAAATTCGGATCTAGGGCAGCAATCATCCTCAGAGTCTCTTCCTTTCACAAAGGAACAAATAGAGCATTTATATAAAATGTTTCAATCTCAATCATTAAGAAATTCTAACCCATCCTGCTCTTTAGCCCAGTTAGGTAATTTTTTCACTATAGCCATTGCTTGTACCAAATCTAGTGGTTCCTGGATATTAGATTCAAGTGCCACTGATCATATGACCGGCACTTCACAATTCTTCACTTCATATACACCCTGTGCAGGGAATCAAAAGGTTAAAATTGTAGATAGTTCCTTTGCTACTGTTGCTAGGAAAGGAACTGTGTCTATTTCTCATTTTCTAAACCTTAAAGATGTTCTGCATGTTCCTAACCTATCATACAATCTCTTATCTGTCAGCAAACTAACCCTTGATCATAATTGTTGGGTTATATTTTTGAATTCTTGTTGTGAATTTCAAGATTTAACCTCGGGAAATATGATTGGGGGTGCTAAACTGGATGGTGGTCTCTACCTCTTTAATAAATGATCAATCTTTGAAAGGCAAGACCGACAGACTTGTTTCAACTCTATCTCTATTTCTAGTGATAGTGAAGTTTTGTTATGGCATTATCAATTAGAACATCCTAGCTTTCAATATTTAAAGCATCTATTTCCCAAGTTATTCATGAATAAAGATCATTTGTGTTTTAAGTGTGAATCTTGTGAATTAGCAAAACATCATCGTGCTGTTTTTCCATCCCAACCATATAAAAAATCAAAACCATTTACCATGATTCACAGTAATGTTTAGGGTCCTTCTAGAGTAACAACTCTTTCTGGAAAGCGTTGGTTCATTACTTTTATTGATGATCATACTAGGGTCACTTGGGTTTTCCTTTTAAAAGAGAAATCAGATGCTGAAACTGTGTTTAAAACTGTGTTTAAAACTTTCTATAACATGGTTCAAACACAACTTCAGACTCAGATTAAAATTTTTTGAAGTGATAATGGAAAGGAATTTTTTAACAATGTGTTAGGAAATTTTTTTTGTTGAGAAAGGAATTGTACACCAAAGTTCATGTAATAATACACCTCAACAAAATGGGGTAGCTAAAAGGAACACAAACATCTCCTTGAAGTTGTTAGAGCCCTAAGTTTTCAAACTAAGGTTCCTAAGTATCTTTGGGGAGAAGCCATTTTAACAGCCACTTATTTGATTAACAGACTGCCTACATGAATTTTGGATTTTAAAACACCCATATAGGTTTTCATTAACTGTTTTCCAAATTCTCGGCTAGTGACAAACATTCCCTAAAAAATTTTCGGAAGTGTGTCCTTTGTTCATAATCATGATCCTAAACGGTCAAAACTTGAACCAAAAGAACATAAATATATTTTTGTAGGCTATCCCACTAACCAAAGAGGTTATAAATGCATTGATCCAGTTTTGAAAAAGATGTTTGTGACTATGGATGTCACATTCTTTGAAGGAACCTCATACTACAGACACTCCCATCTTCAAGGGGAGAGCAACACTAGTGAAGATGGTCTTTTAGATGGTTCTGATTTAATGTTTGAATTTGTCCATAATGATGTTCCTCACAACCAGCCACTGAAAGAAAGTGAGACAGAAAATACAAAATCAGTGGAAACAAATGAATTAAAATTTGAAAATGAACAACCTTCGGTGATGCCATCTCAAAATGAAAAAGCTGAAACAACAGAGATGCGTGCGAAACAATATAAAGGCCTTGTATATTCAAGGGAGCATCTAGCACTGAAAAGGAGAGGCACTATTCCATAGCATCAACAAGAATCTAATCTGAGGGTGGATTATAAAATTCATGATAATTCTCAAAAAATACTTGAAAATATTCCTCCAAGTAATTCTAATTCTTTCCATTGCTCTTAGGAAAGGTGTTAGGTCTTGTATAAAACATCCTCTATCAAATTTTGTATCCTACAAAAATATTTCACCTTCATATTGAGCTTTTATTTCACAAGTGGAAAGAAGTTGTTTTTGAGGAGATAAGAGCTTTGGAAAAGAATGCTACTTGGGAGAAAGTGGATATGACGAATGGAAAGACAATTGTTGGTTGTAAATGGGTGTTCTCAGATGGATCCTTGGAGAGATACAAGGCTCTCCTAGTAGCTAAAGGCTTTACTCAAACATATAGAGTGGACTACTCTAAGACCTTTTCTCTAGTGGCGAAACTAAATACCGTTCGAGTACTCTTATCTGTTGCAGTTAATCTTGACTAGCCACTGAATCAGCTGGATGTAAAGAATGCCTTCTTGAATAGAGACTTGGAAGAAGAAGTATATATGGAGCCTCCACCTGGTTTCATTGATAAGTTTAAAACTAAGGTATGCAAGAAAAAAAAGTCTCTATATGGACTTAAACAGTCTCCTAGAGCCTGGTTTGAAAGATTTACAAGGTTTGTTAAAAGTCAAGAATATAGTCAAGGACAATCTGATCATACTCTTTTCACAAAAAGATCCACCAAAGAAAAGGTATCGGTTCTAATTGTCTATGTTGATGACATAATCTTTACTGGAGATGATATTGAAGAGATGAGTAGACTAAAGCTTAGCCAAGGAATTCGAGATTAAAGGCTTAGGCCAACTAAGGTACTTTCTTGGAATGGAAGTGGCTAGATCAAAGAAGGGCATTATGGTTTCGCAACGAAAATATATTCTAGACCTCTTGAAAGAAACTGGAATGAGTGGATGCAAACCTTCAGATACTCCAATAGAAGTTAAAGCTAAGCTCGGAGAAGCTAAAGATGGGGTTCCGGTAGATGCAGGTAGATACCAAAGGCTGGTAGGAAGATTGATTTACTTGTCACATACACGTCCCGACATTGCCTTTGCTGTGAGCATGGTGAGTCAATTTATGCACTCCCCGTACGAAGAACATCTTGAAGCTGTGTATCAAATTCTTAAGTATCTAAAAGGCACACTAGGAAAAGGACTCTTCTTCAAGAAAAATGAGAAGAGAGGGGTTGAAGTGTATATAGATGCGGATTGGGCAGGCTCGATCACTTATAGAAGGTCAACTTTGGGGTACTGCACATTTTTTTTGGGGCAATTTAGTTACTTGGAGAACAAGAAGCAAAGTGTAGTTGCTAGAAGTAGTGTTGAGGCTGAATTTAGATCAATGGCTCAAGGAGTGTGTGTGGTTCTTTGGCTAAAAAGGTTGCTAGAAGATCTTAAGATACCAATGATTTTTCCTATGAAATTGTATTGTGATAACAAGGTAGCTATTAGCATTGCTCATAATCCGATTCTACATGACAAGACTAAGCATGTTGAGATTGACAAACACTTTATAAAGGAGAAACTTGAAAAATGAATAATTTGCACTCCGTTTGTACCATCCACGCAGCAAGTTGCAAATGTTTTGACTAAGGGCTTGTTGAGACAGCCATTTGAACTTCAAGTTAGAAAGTTGGGCATGATAGATATCTTTGCACCAACTTGAGGGGGAGTGTCGGCAAGATATGATTTGCGACAAATTAAGAAAGATATGATTTGCTGCAAATTTAGAAAGATTTGATTGATTACAGATTTGAATAAATTTATAAAAGATTAGATTTGAATAAAATTAGGAAAGTAATATCCTAGGATTAAGGGGGATTTAATCAATCCCTAATTGAGAGAGATTCTAGGAGTTTGTCTCTTCTATCTTTTTCTATTTAAGCTGTATGCTCAACATGTTTTTTCAACACATTATCAGTACAAAAGTATTTCTTCTTCTCTCCCTCTTCATTTCTTCTTCTCTTCCTCTTTACTTTTCCATAGATTTGATATATTTTTAAATTAAAATTAATATTTTTCCCTTAGGGAAAATCCATGCTGTTGGAAAGACATGATATTGGAAGGGCTTTGACCAATCAAACCCTCCCATGAATTTTGATAAATATCATCTGATTGGATACCAGTTTTATGGTATTGGTTGATTGGTGATTTGGTTTTAGGTTTCTTTTTTTCGGTATCATAGTTGAACAATCCAATAATACAGTGGATTGGACCAGTCCAATCCGGTCTAAGTTGAGCAATCCAATAAGACAATGGATTGGACCAGTTTAATCCGGTCCAAGTTGAAGAGTCCAGTAAGACAGTGGATTGGACTAGTCCAATCCGGTCCAGGTTAATCAGTCCAATAAGACAATAGATTGGACCAATCCAATCCGGTCCAGTTTACTAGGCAATATCATCCTCATCGCAGCACTGGTCATCTTCATCATCATTGTCATCAATATCTTCATAATCTGCACCACACTAACCCACCTACTTTATATTTTAACCTTAGGTACTCATTAAACTATGGGCCCTTTAATCTCATGCAACTTCAACCTGTCACAGTGTCACTTACTAACATTCCCAAGATTCAGAATTGTTTGTCTATGCATTGCTGCCAACAAACAATGATATTCCCTTGATTTACTCTTGTATTAAATATGCTATATAGAGAGAGATATATATTACAAACCCAAAAAAGAAAACAATGAGATTTATTGGATTGGTAATTAGGATGCTCAACACTCTTTATTTTTTTTTACAATTACATTTGATAGTCTAAAAGGGTAACTTAAAAATTAAGTTCAATTGAAAAAAAAATCAGACGTACAAAAACAGTTTGGTGAGCCTCATTTAATAAAGCATGAGCAAAAAAGTGCTTTTGTGAGAAGTGGATATTAAACTTGCATGGTTGTGAAATCGAGACCTCATTTATTGATTTAGAGGAGGCAACCAAATTGAAAGAGAAAGTATCGTAGGTAAAAAGGAAGGGGCCATGCTTGGAAGTTGAAACTCTTTCTAGTTTCCACCACGAGTGTTGATTGTTGACTGCTGCAGGCACTTGATGGAGTGTATGCTACGCTAGTTAATCTTTGAGAGACAACCCAAATTAATTATATATATTGTGGTCCAAAAATCTTGCTTTTTTGGCATACTTATTATTGGCAGATTATGAGGAAGGTCAATGGAGCTGCCAAGAGAGTGCTGACTGATCTTACTTAATTTTTGGCATACTTATTACTTATTACTTTGAGAGACTCTCATGCTATGATTTATTTATTGTTTAAGTAGAAAACTAAAAATTACTATATGTACTATGACTTTATATTTGTTTTATCTTACTTAATTAATGGGAAACAAATCAATACCATTTAGATTGAATTGGACTAGTCCAATTTGGTCCAAGTTGGAAAGTCCAATAGTACAGTGGATTGGATATTTGGATTGAAGTTCTCTTAATCTTTTTTTTTTTCCTTTGACATGCTCTCTCTGTTATGAGTTTGAGAATCCTGGTGATATTTCCAATTTTCTCATATGAGATTTCATTTCAGTTTGAAAATGTATCAATTTATTTAGTGAGCCAAGCATTTACTTTTTACATGAAATTTGTATTGTAGTCTTGTTATGAGTGGTGGAGCCTACAAATCTTGATTCTCTTGTTAAAATTTCTATGCATATTATATGAAATAAGGTGATAGAACTACATGAGCTGAAGTAGTATAACAGATATGCTTCTGTGTGCCTTGTCTTAAAGGTTTAAAGTTTTAGTTTTATGTATGCCAAATGGCTTCTATATGCAAAGTATTAGTTACTTTGCTACTGGCCCAAACAACCAGCACCATTGGCATGCCTGAGAGGCTAAGAGTGGGTTTATGGAACCAATCAAAAGGATTTTGACTCCAAACACTGGATGGTGGTGGAGTTAATGTGCTACATCTTTGTCTCCTATATCATTAAAATGTTTTGTCTTCCATTTCTCATACATGGTAGTTGTTCACAATTTAATGTCTCTCCGAGCATAGCTTGATAACATTTATATTGGATCTCATGAGAAAAATTCTGATCAATATCCACCCCTTCTTCCCCTGTGATTGGTATTTGTGCTTCTAGCCTTGTTGTGTAGCCCCAAGTCGAATAGTGATTTTTTGTTCTTTCTTTCTTTACCCTTGCTATGGTGCAAATTCCATTTCATTGCCTTCCAAAGTTCTGTACTGAATAACCATTAGGAATTATGTTCTCAATATTGCCTTATAGACAACTCTACAAATAGTGAATTTTTTCTACCCTTTTCTGATGTGTCTAATTGAAGGAAAGGTAGTGAATCAACACCTTTTTTATTTTTCTACTTTCTAGAGCAGCTAGATGCTGAAATTTTATCTTATTTAAGGGGCTAGACAATCACAACCCAAAGGTGAAGTTAGGTAAAATCAAAAGACCATTTATCAGAACCGGATTAGAAGTCAGGTAAAATCAATCAGAAAGCTCACTAGATCACACTCTTGTTTTAACTTTGAAAGCTACATTAATTTGTTCTGTAATGCATGTTTGTAACCTAATAAATCTTCTATAATCAGGTATTTGCTCAACCTCTATTCGGGTTTGTGGAAAACCGGTGCATCACCCACTGGCTGGCAAATGGATCCATAACATCGGAACATGCCGTAAGAATTCCTTTATATGGAAAATACTACATCAACTTCTTTTGGGTGGTTTGGAGAATGGTTCATGTGGTTTTGGAATTTTTATTCTCTGGTTGTAGCTGTTCATCCATCCTCTTGATGGTACTTGATCAAATGGCTAAGTTGGTGAAGTCCACCAAGTGTTGCACCAGGAATATGGTCCTGCTAATATGAACAATTTCTTTAAGAAATGATATTTTTTTGGTGTTTGATTGCAGATGGAGATGGAAACCATTTTGTTTATTTTTTGAGGAATTAGGGAAATAATTAATTCCTTATTGAGAATTATTTTCGGAGGAAAACATTTTGTTTCCCTTCATAATTTTAGTTGTAACCAAAACTGGAATAGTGTAACTCATTGTTTGCTGATTCAGAAAGGAGAATTTTCTCAGTGAAGTAATTCACAATCATCTTCTACTCGTCAAAATTGATTCTGAATCAACATATGTATCTATTTAAGTGTTTTTTTAATTACAACTAGTTACTATCAAATTCTAGTTTTTATTATCTTTTTGAATGATAGTGCCTAATGTCCACCAAAACTACATTCACATAACCATACATCAATTATTCATATGCATGTATCATGCATTCTTATGATTCAAAACTTACCAAATGTATGGCCCTTGGTAAAGTAGAATAGAAAAATAGGATGCATGTGATGGATGGCATTTATTTGGGATAATGTTCATTTTTACTTGTTTGAACATTTTCATTATATTATGATTTACAGTTTTTCATTTAGTGTTTTCAAATTCCATTCTGCACCTGGAGTCAACAAATTGATTAGTCATTCTTTGGAGCAGATTATTGGCCCTTGCTTCATGCTTGCCATTGACAACATTTTGGATCTTTTTGTTCCTTCCTATAAGAAGCTTGCTTTCCATTAAAGGGTTCTCCTCATCATATCATTCATTAACAAATTTCATTTTACTTGTTTTTGGATCTATAATGTGGCTTTGGACCCCATTGGGGATATTGTTAGACCTGTAACTAGCAGGTTATTGTTAGCAAGAACTCAGGTGGGGATATTGCAGGGTGCACATCAAGTCCACTGGCCATACCATGGAGAGCCTGTAATTCTGCAGGGTCAATCCCATGCTTCCATTTGGGGAGTGATGCCCAGTGACCACCTCAAAAGGAATTGTTTTTCAATCTTTAATATGCCTAGTAACCACCTCAAAATGTTAGGAAAGGATAAGAAAATGAGGGCATTTGAGTGAAGTTATAATGTCAGGAGAAGAAAATTCGTGTTTCATTTAATTTATAAAGTTTCATTTAATTTGGATTGGATTGGGTCCAATCTGCTCCATTTGCATTTCAATTGAACTGGATTGGATCCGGTTTGTATGAGGTTTGGGCTGGAATCGGTCCAACCCATTTGCAAATGGACCAATGTTGGACTGCATCAGATTGGACCAAATCCAGTCCAATTGACAGCCCTAGGACTAAGTGGCAATGGTATATGGATGTGACTCTTGTTTCTTGCATATCACCAGTTCAATATGTTATTCAAGTATTCAATTGTCCAAATTCATAACATTTATATTTTTTTTAAGCTCCAAAATTTACTCTCGGTGGAGGGGTCACAACATTTATATGATATGTTTTGGAGCATTAAAATGTATGCTTCAAAATTTCTATAATAGCTAATTCAGGCATGCCATTACCAGTTTTTCACTCAATGTTCTCATAGATGCACTAATGTTCTTGAATATATCTTTTCACATTTCAGTAGGATTAATAATCTGTATCCAGACTACCCCTCCCAATACCCTGTTATTCAGGACCCTCATTGGATAATGGCCCTCTTGGCATTAATTATGTCCCTCCATATTTAAGGCTCTATCTATGCTTGAAGAGATGTCATGTTGTCAATGTTGGTGCTACTTCAGGATTAACCAACTTGTTTTTGCTTCTCAAAACAGAAATACAGTTCTAGAACACTTTTTTGCTGATGAGATTTCAAGAACAAATAAATAAAAACATTATTGTTGTAGAACACCGCCTAAAACCATTCATTTTTGTAAAGTTAGTTGTTTTGTAAGAAAAGAGCAAGAGATGAAAGAGTGATTACAGAATTTATTTTTTTTTCAAAAGTGTTATTTTTCCAAACTATGTTTCAGAAAGCTAGAATTAGAGCTCGGTTCATTGTCGAGCTCAAGCTGAATCAAGCTCGAACACATACATTCTGTACTCGAACCAAACTCGAGCCTCCATTTCTGATTCGAATCAAGCCCGAGCCCGAGCTCAAGCCTTGCAGTTTTATACCGAACCGTGCTCGAATACTCAATTATTCATCTCGGCTTGGCTCGTGTCCACCCCTAAGTGCTATTTTAATCATCATTGAATCTTCATCAAGCCGGTCAACCTTGTAGGGTCATTTTTCATAGACCTTCATTGTAGTGTAATCAGACATCATTTATTTCCCATGTAGTTTCTTGCATCGTGAGTTCATGACTTCGTTTCACATTAAAGAATGAGTGATTTAGTTTTGACTCATTTGTATATTGGCCCGATTCATTAAGAAGTTTAGATCTCTTTGCAGTAATGTATCCGTTCTTTTTTTATTATTAGGGAAATTCCTGATTAGAACCTTGTACTTTGGGCATAGTGCCATTTTGGTCCCTTAATTTTAAAATGCGACAATTCAGTATCCAAATGTTTAAATTTTGTCAATCTAGTACCTACCATTAATAAGCTATTATATGGCATTTTAAAAAAGCACAAATGCCCTTTGAGTGTCATCTAATTTTCTTCTTCAACCATCAAAATGTTGACAAAAAATTAACAGGTCCTAAATCCTTGCTTCTTTTATTCAAGATGCGGTCCAAAATGCCCACTAAGACATGACCCAAATTTTCTTGAATAGAAGCAGAGATTTGGGACTATTAATTTTTGTCAACGTTTGAATGGAAGTAAATTAGATGAGACTCAAAGGGCATTTTTGTCTTTTCAAATGCCACTTAATGGTTGGTTAGTAGTTGGTTAATAGTGGGTAATGGATTGGCACATTTTAAAAGTTCAAGTATTGAATTATCGCATTTTGAAGTTCGGGGACCAAAATGGCAATAGGACCAAAGTACAAGATACTAATCGGGAATTTTCCCTTATTATTATTATCATGGCATTCTTAACATGTGCAAAAACCCATCCATTTACATTGGTATGATGGGCCATTTAGTCTTCCATCAGTCATTAGTATAATTGCCTTTATCTTTAAAAAACAAAAGTTTTCCAATGCAGTTTTCGTATTCTCCTATTTTTTTAGTTTTCTAGTTTTAGAGTAGTCTCACGCATGACTCAAGATTTTAATGAAGGGATGAAAAAACAATCATATGGATGGCCGAACCCTACAGGCAGGTTGGGCGAAATTTCAAAAAAATTCTCTCTCCCATATGAGAATCACATTCTTTGTTTCAGAAAATTGCATTTTCAAAGATCAATCTCAAAACTAAACCGGACCAGATCTGAAAAAAAAGGTAGGAGAGGGATATACCTGATACGGAGTAACAGTAACTCCCAACAAAGGTGTTCACGCCCAAGGAAAACGCCGAAGACTGCATCCACTGAAGATGACACAACGTAGGGTGGAACAGAATCAGCAGGTGGTTCTTCAACAAGAACCAAACTCTTCAGCAAGAATTCGATGGAGGGTGAGTGAGCACGACTTCATATCAGTTTTTCACCAAAAACTGATATCAAGAACGCTTCTTGATCGCTCCTACAGGTGGAGAATGAACTGGCAATGGCGGCAACAAGAGGAGAAAGCAAGAGCAGAAGATGGCGTCAGTCTCACTAGGGTTGTCTTTTCTCTTGTATCTGTAATCAAAGTTGAGTGTTGAAGGGTTCGCCCTCCTCCTCTATTTATAGCCTTAAAGAGAGGTTCTCCTAATCCCATTAGGAGTTTCCTAATCCAAATCTTGTATTTGGATTTAGACTCTCTTTAAGAGATAAAGATAATCCCTTATCTTATCTACAGATAAAGATCAACCCTCCTAACCTTATTAGGAGTTTCCTAATCCAAATCTTTATTTGGATCTGGACTCTTTGAGTGGATAGGGATAACTCTCTATCATATCTGCTGATCTAAATCCTAGAACCGCCCCTCTTTAATTAATCAAATTAAACCAATTCGAGTTGGGCTTTAGGCCCATTAAGTCCAAGTGCTCATTCAGCCTCCAAACTGCTGCCTAGTTGGGTATTCTTGTATGGCGTGGGACCCAAATATTGATCTACACATTAGCCACATGGGTTCAACCTAGCCTCTATACAAGGGTTGGCCGAATTCACTGTAAGAGATAGTGAACCCTTGAGATTATCACCATGGGCTCTTAATGGGCCCAACACTTACACTAAGTGGTCCCTAGGTGAAGCCGCCTTATAAAAATCCAAAGACTGTGGCCAGATGCAATATTAGCCCATTAAACATTACCCTCAATGGTCTTACACTTAACCTCTTAGCTCATAATGATCAAACACTGTCTGACAAGAGAGGACCTCTCCCTCGGCTGCAAGGAACAATGCTGCATTCTCTGCTCACATGGATTCTGCAAAATCTCCTCCTTCTACGCAATCAGCTTCGAGCTTGAATAAAATAAAATAGAAAAACCCTAATTTTCTATTAATATTACATCAGATCGAATTCCTATACATTCAGTCTAAAAAAAAAATTAATTACAAACCACAATGTAAAATACTATAAATCGTAGTTTTACTACGCCATTAAAGAATGCGATCTCCACAGTACGAACAACCCACAAATCAAGATAAATATAGAGAATAGTTCTAAATATATATAGGATTTAAAAGATTTAATTTCAAATCAATAGCCCTTAATCTGGGAACCAATTTCCCAGAAAATCAATTATCTACTCAAATCGGGTAGAACGCCTTCTGCCCAATTGCGTAGTTTCAGATCTGATCAATTTCGGTTCAAAATTTGAACCTGACTCTGATACCACTGAAGGGATGAGAGATCCATCATATGGATGGCTGAACCTTGCAGGTAGATTGGGCAAAATTTCAAAAAATTTCTCTCTCTCTCATATGGGAATCACATTCCCTGTTTTAGAAAACTATATTTTCAAGGATCAATCTTGAACCTAAACCGAACCAGATCTGAAACCAAAAGGTAGGAAAGGGATATACCTGATATGGAGTAACAGTAACTCCCAACAAAGGTGTTCATGCCCAAGGAAAATGCCAAAGATTGCTCCCACTGAAGATGACACAACGTAGGATGGAGCAGAATCAGTAGGTGGTTCTTTAGCAAGAACTAAAATCTTCAGCAAGAATTCGATGAAGGGTGAATGAGCACGACTTCATATCAGTTTTTCACCAAAAACTGATATCAAGAACGCTTCTTGATCGCTCCTATAGGTGGAGAACGAACTGGCAATGGCAACAGCAGGAGGAGAAGGCAAGAGCAGAAGATGGCGTCAGTCTCACTGGGGTTGTCTTCTCTCTTGTATCTGTAATCAGAGTTGAGTGTTGAAGGGTTCGCCCTCCTCTATTTATAGCCTTAAAAAGAGGTTCTCCTAATCCCATTAGGAGTTTCCTAATCCAAATTTTGTATTTGGATCTAGACTCTCTTTAAGAGATAAGGATAACCCCTTATCTTATCAACAGATAAAGATCAGTCCTCCTAATCTTATTAGGAGTTTCCTAATCCAAATCTTTATTTGGATCTGGACTCTCTGAGTGGATAGGGATAACTCCCTATCCTATCTGCTGATCTAAATCTCAAAATTGCCCCTTTTTAATTGGACTTTACGCCCATTAAGTCCAAGTGCTCATTCAGCCTCCAAACTATTGCCCAGTTGGGTATCCTTGTATGGCGTAGGACCCAAACATTGATCTACACATCAGCCACATGGGTTCAGCCAAGCCTCTGTTACAAGGCCTAGCCGAATTCACTATAAGAGATAGTGAACCCCTGAGCCTATCACCATGGGCTCTTAATGGGCCCAACACTTACACTAAGTGGAACCTAGGTGCAACCACCTTATAAAAACCCAAGGACTATGGGCAATTGCAAGATTAGCCCATTAGGCATTACCCTCAATGGTCTTACACTTAAACTCTCAGCCCAAAATGATCAAACACTGCCCGACAAGAGAGGACCTCTCTCTTTGCAAAACGAATTTCAACGATTGAAATCAACTATCAGCAGTTTTGGTTTCCATCAGAGAGAGTGCATCCCCGATCATTTACTTCGTCCGACAAAGGGGCTGATTCTGTCACTATGATCACTCACTCAGATGAATTCTCGAATTGTCCTAATATACCTAGGTTTTGACCCCCTCTAAGGATCTCCCCGATTGGCATATCAAAGACAGCCCAATCCGACACATAGTGCAGTATCATAATCGAGTTTAGGAGTCAGGTGTAACATTCCAATTTCGCTCATCTATCTCCAAAGTCCGGGGTAATACTGGAATTCTGGTCTGGTTCAGGGTTTCAAGAAAACCCACACTGCATGTACCTCAGGTTTCACCCTGACAGCTGAGACAAGCCACCCCAACCAAATCGGCGGCACATCAGTGTCAACCTTGATAGGATAAATCTCCCAAGATCTATCCAACGGTTGTGAAGATTCTAAACTAACACGAGTCTCATATGTGTCCAGTTTAAAGGTATTACACAGAAACACACCATAATAACATGAATCAAATATGTACTTTATTCATTTACATTAAATGTCATAAGGTACATCATTCTGATTGAAGGTACGAGCATACACTGTCTAACATTTAATTCATGGCGTTTCATGTCACTCAAATCTCATGTTCCCTCTAGAATTATTGTCATAGGTAGAACTTACATTTGATCAATTTCATCCTCCCTAGCATCATATTTGGAGTTGCATAATGGATTTTATTATTTTTTATCTTTTCCTTTTTGTCATCCTTACATGTAAAAAGAGATTTCTCATCCATATTCCATCATGAAAAGAGATTACTCATCTACATTGAGTCGAAGTTGTAGCTTAGCTAAAATTATCAAATACATTAGTATCTTATTAGCTACTTATATAGTTGTTTGCTTGATATTTGTTTATTAATTGACCATATTATTGCTCTTGATTTTGTGTGTTTTCATTATTTCTCTCTTAAGCCCAAAGAAATTTAAATTTTCCTTGAAACATTGGTGAAGTAGAGGTCGGTTTAACCAGGCGTGTGTGGGGTGCCTAACAACTTCCTACACCATACCTTGGTCCCCGGACCCTAAGAATCTCTAATTCTATTGAGCAATGAGTCACCAAGAAAACAAAAATATTTTTCTTGAAAAATCTTGGACTTTCCTAAATTCCCATTTCCTAAAAATTTAGGTTGCGACTCCAAACTCCAATCCACATTCTGTCCCCCCTGTGGGTCGGATAGCCACACCTTGGTTCTGAGATTTTCTTCTTCTCTTGGTGTCCTTCCAGCATCAGAATCATGATGTTTAGGGAGCATGAAATGTCAATAGCTTTATAGTCTTCGGGATGAAGAAGGTTCTCTAAGGGGCAGGTTGGCGGAGGTAGAGGACGAATTGGTCGTTTTGTAAGGTCAGGTCCAAGTCTTCAAGGATTGAGTATCACAACCTTTGGGGGTTTGCCCTTCTTACTAATCGTTTTATTTTTATGATCTTATGCTACTTTCTTCCTTTTTTTTCTTAAATAAAGAACTTTTTTAGCTATTAACCATTAATTGGGTCATGCAATACAAGGCCAGAGGGCTCTACAAGCTTGTAGTATCCACTAAGGTAAACTTTCTTAATTACAAATGGGCCTTTCCAATTTGGGGTGAACTTTGGGGCGTTTAATCATGACCTCACAAGTTGGGTGGCTTTGAGGACCCACTCCCCGACCTCAAACTTTCGGGGCCACACCTTACTGTTGTGTCATCAAGCCATCTCTTCTTGGTATCCTTCCAGGCTATCCATGGCCTACTTGCGAAGGACTTCAAGGGCGAGTAGTTGCTCATGTCATCTCTCATCCCAATTCTCAGGCTTTTCAAACCCCGCCATCAAGAAAAAGTCAAGTTGAAGGAATTTGGGTCTCTATTAGGAGAACGGGCTCGGTTTCATATACTAGGACGTAGGGTCTCAACTTCGTTATTCATCACAGTGTAGTTCGATATGCCCAAAGTTCCATGGGAAGGGCTTTGTCCCATTTGGAATGTTGCTCATGCACCATTCGGCTGAGAATTCGTAGTAAAACCCTATTTGTTTCTTTTACCAAATCCATTGCCTTGCAAATAGTATGGGGTGGACCTGAGGTGTGTAATAGGGTAGCTTTCTAAGAGGGCTCTGACTATTTTGTTGACAAATGGGGCCCCATTGTCGGATACGATCCGCTTAGGGACTTTGAACCTGTAAATGATATTTTCTTTGGTGAAATTCCGTATTGATTCTTCTGTCACTTTCAGTTGTGCAACCGCTTCTACCCATTACGTGAAGTACTTTGTGGCCATAAGAGTCCATTGCTTCCGCCCCGATGCGGGATGAATCGGCCCTATGAAATCTAGACCCAACTGTGGAATGGCCATGGAGTAGATATTGCCAAGAGCAAGTGCAGGGACCGGTGTACGAGGTCCCCATACAATTGGTATTCCATACACCTCTACACAATTGCTGATATCTTTGGTCATTGTTAGCCAATAATATCTGGCACTCAAGGTCTTTGCATCGAGAGCCTTGGTTTCTTGATGCCCTCTACATTTCCCTTGATGACATTCTTTCAATATTACCTATGCCTCCCGAGGTGACATGCATATTTGGGATTGCCCATTATAACCTCGCCCAAATAGCTTCCCATCCTTGATTCAAAACTTAGGCACATGCCTTTGTATGTGTCGGGCCTCTCACTGATTGTCGGGGAGAATGGCCTGTCAAAGGTAGTCCAGTATACAGTCCTCCAACCTTTATCTTTCAAGGAATGGATTTCTATTAGATTAGGTTGTGATCCTCAGTTGAAGCACCTTCTTTGTACAAATTTGAATCTTCCATGAGTGTCGGCTAATAAACCACCAACCAGTGAATGCGTTGATGGAGGGGTACCTTCTGTTGGATTTTAATTTCATAAGAGATTAAATCCACTGGGTTTGATTGATCAATTACATGAGAAATTGCACCTGCACACTTGATTGAAAAATTTGTTTTTCTTTTACAAAACTCAGTTTTGAACTTGTCCCACATTGGATAATTATAAGTTTTGTTTTCAGTATTTCAATAGGAGCTGATTTATACTTCTTAGATTTAGTAGAGGAGAGTATGGGGATTCAATACCGCGCAACGCGTGTGTGCAGCGCAATGAGGCACACTTTGCTCGCACCCGCGTGGCTTGCGATGGGCGGCTTTGGTTTTAGTGCGTTGCTGACCGTTCATCACTGTTGATGAGATCAATGGTCACGATTCGATCGGGTGTGATCAAGAGGCACAATTCAAAATTAATAGTCACTAACTGTTAACTACTTTTTAAACAGTTATAATGTTTGAAATGGTGACTATTCAAGGTGCCTTCTCTAAACCAACACCTACCATTTTCTCATACCTCTTCACAAATTATTTAAGGAGCATGAATCAGATTCCAATACACACAATTTCGAAATTCACTCTCTCTTTCTCTCAGTCCGGTCTGCTACGGTTTCACAGAAGGTTTCTTTGAAGACTCTTCAACATTGCTGGTTGCAGATTCTCTTCCAAGCCTCCGTTGTATCCTGGGGACAAATTTGTCTGTAACCCAACAGCAAACTCAGTAAAACTGAGTGGGGACAAATAACGTTCTAAAGACAGTGTCTTCATACGCGCCTCAGAACTTCTCCAAAGTTACAACGACCCCATTCTTCCCCGACACCTTCCCCCCTCCCCCCCATCGGGTATGTGCTCAAGCCTGACGTGATGCAATAAAATGCCTCCCTTATCTAATATAGCTTGTCTCTTAGAACCAGGTACTTCTATTCTTTAATGTCCATTATTGGTGATTCGCGTAACTGGTCAATTAGCTCCTGGCGCCAATTGTCCTTGCATTCAGTATCCTCATCATCAGTCATCATCGATGGAGGGTTGGTGGTTGGTGCAACTTCCCTATTAGTACGAGTGCACCCGCCTCCCCCTAACGGACTTGGCCATGAGTGTTGCTAATGCATCCACAGTACATTTGAGCATCGCATGATGTGAATGAATTCTATCTTTTGAAAAGATAGCATGATATCTTGTATGTGTGCCTTGTAGAGTGCCAATGTAGGATCCCGAACGCGAAATTCACCATCCATTTGGTTTGCTACGAGCGTTGAATCTCCAAAAACCTTTAACTTTTGAATGCCTAGCCTTTTGGAGGCTTCAAGACCATGGGTTAATGCCCCATATTCAGCTATATTATTGGTGCAAGCAAAGTCCAAAACGAACGCCATGGTGAGATTTGTTTTCTTCCGGCTAGTTAGCAACATACCTATTCGCCCACCTTCCACGGTGGCGGCCCCATCAAAGTGGAGTTGTCATTCTTCTTCCTCTCTCTGAAAACAACAAGTAGGTGTTTTATTTAACTATCCTATAGCCCCAACAATCAGATCATCTAGGGCTTGAGCCTTCATAACCAAGGGCCTTTGCACTTCGATAGTGTACCCTTGCAAAGTCAGGGCCCATTTTGCGACTCGACCATAGGTTGGTGGCCTCGTAAGCATGGTCCATGGGGATTCTGATCGGGTAACTAGTTGAATTTGGCAAGCCGGTTCCAGGTGCTTGAACCATTGAATTGCATAAATCATAACCAAGCAAAATTGTTCTAACTCAGAATACCTTTCTTCTACACCTTGGTAGGCCTGGCTGAGGTAAGCCATGGGTTGTTCCTATCCATTACCGTTATCCTGAGCGAAGCATGTTGCAATGACCACATAAAGTTTTAGGGGCCTTTCTTGTGTTGGAGTAATGAGCATTGGTGATTTTGCTAGTGCACCTTTGATTTTTGTGAAGGCCTTATCCTGGGGCTGTCCTCATCTGAACTCTCCATTTTTTTCTGAGTAAGGGCTTGAATGGAGTTAACAGATCTGCTAGACAGAGTGTGAACTTCGGGATGTATGACAACTTTCCCACTAACCCTTTTAGTTCTTTCAGATCGTAGGGTGGTGACATCTCCATGATGGATTTTGCCTTTCCATGGTCAACGTCCATGCCATGCTGATGGACAATTGTCCCTAGGAACTTTCCTTTGGTCACCCTAAAAGCGCATTTCAGGGGGTTCATTTTGAGTGACAACTTTTGACATCATTCAAAGACCTTTCTGAGGTCTTACAAGTGTTAAATGCCATAGTGTGACTTGATAACAAGATCAGGGTGGCCAAAGGAAAGTTCCTAGGGGCAATTGTCCATCAGCATCGCATGGACGTTGACCATGGAAAGGCAAAATCCATCATGGAGATGTCACCACCCTGAAATCTAAAAGAACTAAAAGGGTTAGTGGGAAAGTTGTCATACATCCGGAGGTTCACACCGCGTCTAGCAGATTTGTTAGGTCATGGCTCTCTGATAGGTCGCCTCCACATTCTTCTGCCCGAATGACATCACTGTATAGTAGAAGTTTCCAATAGGGGTTTTGAAAGCTATTTTCGAGGTGTCTTCCTCAAGCATATTGATCTAATTGTATCCACTATATCCGTCCATGAGACTAAACCTTGCATGCATTGCCATGTTGTCAATAAGAGTGTATACATTGGGCAAAGGGAACTTGTCCTTAGGATAGGCCTTATTCAGATCTCGAAAGCCAACACAACATTGAATCCTCTCATTCTTTTTTCACACTGCAAGTAACTTCTCAATTTCCTCTTTGATCTTTGTCTTGATTTCTATTGAGAACCTTCGAGGAGGTTGTTTTAATAGGGGCAGCCTGAGCTTTACCCATAGTTCATGTACTACGAATTGGGGGGTCCAGTCCAGGAGTTTCGTTGTAGGTACAAGTGAACACATCTGAGTATACCTTTAGTAATGCCACCAGTTGCTACTTTTCTTTTACATGTAGGCCGGCGTTTGTGCTCATAGGTATAGACACCCCCTCTTTTTTGGATAGTTCCATAGTAAGGAGGTCTTCCTCAGCCAATAGATTCCTAGGTTGGAACGGCGGGGATTCTTCAGTCACCATGATTTTCACTAGATGCTCTTCTACTTCCTTGGAGCCTTGTTCTATAGTGGATACGAGGGCCTCCCATACAATCAAATGTGGTATATAACTCTTATCGTAGAGCAACGGACCATTCAGACTTGCTTTAAGGGAGCCTTGTCTTGAACTCTTTTAAGTTAGCACTTAAAAGGGAGGGCCAATGTTGGTACAGTGAAGGTGTGCAACGCCTTTCGCGCTTGTTGAAGGTGTCTTCTACCCATTGGAGGGTCGAGTCTTTTGTTATCAATGCTTGATTAACAACTCTGACCCCTAGGTCAGCATACTGGTATTCCTCCCATCGGGGTAATGGGGTATTTGTCATCTTCTTGGGCTCCCCCTTTTCTTCTTCATGGAAGAATAGGGCTTCCACGAAGTGGGCCTCTTCTTGGGAAAAGGGGTCTTTGGTGGCGGGGATGCAAACCATCCTTCCTTTATGTACAAATTTAAGACACTGGTGAAATGTCGATAGTACCGCTTCAAGTTCATGGATCCACAAGTGATCCAACAACACATGGTAGTTTTCCTTAGTTTCAATGAGGTGAAACCGGGCAAGGGTGTTTACATCCCCCATTTGTAAAGTCAATACCACGGTTCCAATAGTGGTCTCCTTTGCATTGTTGAACCCAATGACACATAAGGCCTTCGGGGTAATATGACAATGGGGCAGCCCTAGAGCTCTAAATACCGACACTGGCATTAGGTTCAAGGACGCCCCAGGGTCAACTAGAGCCCTTTTCAACCGTATCCCATGTGTGACAACAGTTATGTAGAGGGACCTATTGTGATGTTTCGATCCCATGAGATCTTCCTCAAGAAGGTCATCTTTCCGTTAGGGCCTCGTTCGGTTTTAGTCTTGTTTCGGGTATAATCTCACCATTTCTTTTATCAATGCCACAAAGGGAATGAGAGATCCATCATATGGATAGCCGAACCTTACAGGTAGATAGGGCGAAATTTCAAAATATTTATCTCTCTCCCATTGGGAATCACATTCCCTGTTTTAGAAAATCTACATTTTCAATGATCAATCTTGAACCAAGAACCGAACCAGATCTGAAACAAAAAATGTAGGAGAGGGGTGTACCTGATACGGAGTAGTAGTAACTTTCAATAAAGGTGTTCACACCCAAGGAAAACTCCAAAGACTGCTCCAACTGAAGATGACACAGCGTAAGGTGGAGCAGAATCAACAGGTTCTTCACAAGAACTGAATCCTTCAGCAAAAATTCGATGGATGGAGTGTGAACACGACTTCAGATTAGCCTTTCACCAAAGACTGATATCAAGAACTATTCTCGATCGCTCCTACAAGAGTGGAGATAGAACTAGCAATGGCGACAGTAGGAGGAGGACGTAGGGATAAGATGGCGCAGTCACATTGTTGTTGTCTTTTCTCTGGGTGATCTAAGATCTGATGATGAGATGAGATGAAATGAATGGTTTGCCCCCTCCTCCTTTTATAGACTTAAAGATATCAGCTCTTAATCCCATTAGGAGTTTCCTGATTCAAATCCTTATTTGAATCAAGACTCTTTTCAAGTGATAAGGATAAATTCTCATCTTATCTGCAGATTAGATCAGCTCTCTCCTAATCTCATTAGGAGGTTTCAAGGTCCAAATCTCTATTTGGATCTAGACTTTCTGAGTGGATAGGGTAAGACCCTTCCTATCTGCTAATCCAAATCCCAGATCCGCCACTCTTTAATTAGTCTAACTAAACCAATTTGAAATGGGCTTTAGGCCCAATAAGTATTATGTGCTCAGTGGCCTTCCAAAGTGTTGTCCGAATTCAGTGTTATGGGCAGTGAACCCCTAAGTCCATCACCATGGGCTCTTAACGGGCCCAATACTTACACTAAGTGGTCTCTGGGCCAAGCCACCTTATAAAAACCTAGGGACTGTGGGCAGATGCAAGATTAACCCATCAGGTATTACCCTCAATGGTCTTACACTTAACCTCTTAGCCCATAATGATCAAACACTACCCGACAAGAGAGGACCTCTCCCTCGGCTACAAGAAACAATGATGCATTCTCTACTCACATAGATCCCAGGAATTAAAACATTTTGCAAACATTTTGAAACCATAATATATATGTATACCTTTATATAAATATATTTTGCAAAACAAATTTCAACGATTGAAATCGGATGCCAGCAATCTTCGCTTCTATCAGAGAAAGTGCATCCCCGATCATTACCTTTGTTCGACAAAGGGGCTGATCCTGTCACTATGATCACCCACTCAGATGAATTCTTGGACTGTCCCAACATACCCAGGTTTTGACCCCCTCTAAGGATCTCACTGATTGGCATATCAAAGACAGTCAAATCTGACACCTAGTGCAGTATCATAATCGAGTCTAGGGATCAGGTATAACATTCTAGTTTTGCCCACTAATCACTAAGGTTTAGGGCAATACTGGAATTCTGGTCTGGTTCAGGGTTTCAAGTAAACCTACATTGCATGTACCTCGGGTCTCACCCTAGCAGCTAAGACAGGCCACCCCAACACTTGGCGGCACATCAGTGTCAGCCTTAATAGGATAAATCTCTCTAGTCTTATCTAACAGCTGTAAACATTCTAAACTAACACGAGTCACATAAGTGTCTAGTTTAAGGGTTTACATAGAAACACACCATAATAGCATGAATCAAATATGTACTTTATTCATTTACAATAAATGTCATAATGTACATCAATCTGATTAGAGGTAAGGGCATACACTGTCTAACAGCTCCCACTTGCACTTAGGTCCAATCTGGCATAAGTCGGAGTCCATGCTTTCAACGTGTTTCTCAAACACTCTCTATGTGAGTGGCTTTGTCAATGGGTCTGCTACATTCTCCGCTGACACCACCTTCTGAATCATAACGTCCCCTCTACCAACAATCTCCCATAGTACATGGTACTTCCTCTTGATGTGCTTCAACTTCGAGTGGGCTCATGGCTCCTTAGCCTGAGCGATAGCTACATTGTTGTCACACAACAATGGGATGGGTGATGTGTTGGATGGAATTACTCCCAATTCGTGAATAAACTTTTTCATCCACATGGCTTCTTTGGCAGCTTCACTTGCGGCAATGTATTCGGCTTCGGTTGTAGAATCTGTCATAGACCCCTGTTTGTTGCTTTTCCAACAAACGACACACAATCCTATCGTAAAACATACCCAGATGTAGACTTTCTATCATCTGAATCTGACTGAAAATTGGCATCGGTATACCCCTGGATCTATAGTGAGCTACCATCGAATACCAGATAAAACTCTTTTGTCCTTCAAAGATACTTAAGTATATTTTTCATAGTAGTCCAGTGCTCCTGCCCTGGGTTGGCCTGGAATCTGTTTACCATACTCACTACCTGAGCAATGTCAGGGCGAGTGCACAGAATGGCATACATGATGCTCCCTACGGCTGAGGCATAGGGAACGTCCTTCGTGCACTCAATCTCCTCGAAAGTCTTGGAAGACATCTTCTTAGAGAAAGTGACTTCATGCTTGAAAGGAACATTTCCCTTCTTGGAATTTTCCATGCTATATCTCTTGACTATTTTGTCAATGTAAGCAGATTGGGATAACCCTATTATCCTCTTCGATCTATCTTTATAGAGTCCAAAACCCAGTATATAGGAGGATTCTCCAAGATCTTTCATGGAGAATTATTGTGAAAGCCATACTTTCACCATAGTTAACATTCCTACATCATTCCCAATGAGTAGAGTGTCATCTACATATAGAACCAAGAACGTATCATTGTCCCCACTAGACTTCCTATAAACACAGGGCTCATCCGGATTCTGCTCAAAATCAAACTTTTTGACAGTAGAGTCAAATCAGATGTTCCAACTCCTAGAAGCTTTCTTATGTCCATATATGGATCTATTTAATTTACATACCATGTGTTTTTGACCCGTAGCTATGAAACTATGTGGTTGCTGCATATAGATATCTTCAATAAGATCTCCATTAAGTAATACAGTTTTGACATCCATTTGCCAAATCTCGTAGTCATGGTATACTTCTACAGCTAGCAGGATCCGAATGGATTTAAGCATGGCCACGGGCAAAAAGGTTTCCTCATAATCGATGCCCTCTTTCTGAGTATACCCTTTCGCCATCAGACAAGCTTTGTAGGTCTCAACCTTACCATCGGGGCCCTTCTTCCTCTTATAAATCCATTTGCAACCAATTACTTTTACCCCGAGGGATGGATCTACTAGAGTCCAGACTCCATTGGTCTCCATTGATCCATCTCAACTCTCATGGCATCTATACACTTCAAGGAATCTATATCCAACATAACTTCCACATAAGTCACGGGATCCTCCTCACTAGTCATAGCTTCCACCAGGTAACTATCCTAGTCATAGCCAAAACTGACTGGTGGCCTGGAAACCTAGGTAGATCTTCTAGGTTTCTCAATACCTGGAATCTATGAGACACCTCTCACTGCTCCTAAGCTCTCCTCATCAAGAACTATTTCCTGACAATGGTTGTTCAAGATGTAATCATCCTCTAAGAAATGGGCATTCAGACTACATAACACCTTTTGTCCGCAATGGTTCTTTTAACGTGTGTTGGACAACCCCAAATCTTTAAGTGCCTGACACTTGGTTTCTTTCCGGTCCAAGGTTAATATGGAGTATTCGGAACCGATTTGGTTGGAACCCGATTCAGCACGTATATCGCAGTCTCTAATGTGTAACCCCAAAAGGATGTGGGTAACTCTGAGTGTACGAAAAGTGATCGGACCATATCCAATAAGGTCCTATTCCTCCTCTCTGAAACACCGTTAAGCTGTGGTGTAGCAGGAGGAGCTAACTGTGATACTATCCCGTTGACCTTCAAGTAGTCCCTGAATTCGTTAGAGAGATAGTCACCACCTCGATCCGATTGAAGGGTCTTAATTTCTCTCCCTAACTGTTTCTCGACATATTGTCTGAACTCCTTGAACTTTTTAAAAGATTCAGACTTGTGTCTCATTAGGTTCACGTAACCATACTGAGAATAATCATCGGTGAATGTAATGAAATAATGTGCTGGTTACGAGTCCTAACACTTAGGGGACCACATACATCAGTATGTATAAGGTCAAGCGTGCCCATACATCTTTCAGGATTACCATTAAATGGTTGTTTCGTCATCTTACCCCGAAGGCAAGGCTCACAATGGGAAGATCTACAATTAGAAAATCCAAAGGACCATCCTTTACCAACCTTGTGATACGATCAATGCTGACATGACCAAGTCAGTAATGCCACAGGCACGTGGGATTAACTGTATCATGGATTCTTTTCTTGGGATATCAACCGATATAGTTTTGGCCATGTTAGTTTCTAGAGAATGATGCAGAACATAAAGACCATTATCAAGTTCTCTATATGCGATGAATCTGTTGTTTCTTTTAATAGTAATTGTATTACTAAAGAAGACAGAATATCCATCCGCACACAATTTTGAAACAGAAATCAAATTTCTTCTCAAATTTTGTACATAAAGATAATCTTTCAGTACAATTGATCATTCTCTAAAAATTAATTCTACGGTTCTTATGGCCACAACTCCCCAAGTAAAGAGTTACTTCTCTGTCACTCAGCCTTCTGCTTACCTTGAACCCTTGCAGTGAGTTACACACATAAGTTGAAGCCCCGAAGTCAATACACCAGGACGTAGAAGTTACCAACAAATTGGTTTCTATGACACAGGATTTGAAATTACCTTTCTTAGATTCCAGGTATTGAGGACAATTCTTCTTTTAGTGGTTGGTCTGCTTGCAAAAATGGCAGAATCTGATGCCTTGTCTTTCCTCTATTTCTTGGGTTTGGTGGCCTTCTTCTAGGGCTTTCTCTTTGTCCTCCTTTTCTTGCCCTTCTTGCCAGTTTTGACAAGCATGGCTAGAGGCTATCTACAACATATTGCTGAATTCCTGAATGTTGACATTCAGTTTATTCATGTTATAGTTCATGATGAACGGATTGAAGGACGGAAGCAAAGAATTGAGAATGGCGTCTATCTGGGTCACATGATCCAGCCCGGATCCAAGAGCTTCAAGCTCATTGATGTAGCCCATCATCCGAAGATAATGGTCATGAACTTGTTGGCCCTTGGACATCTACGCAGTCATGAACTGTTTCAAAACCTTTTACCGAGTAGAATGATTCTACTCTTTATACATTGTATTTAAACTATCCAATATGTCATTGGCAAGATCTGATCAAACTGTCTCTGTATCGGATTGTCCAATGAGGCAATGATATAGCACCAGGCGAGGGAGTTTTTCTCCTCTCATTCTTGATAGTCCCTTCTCCGGGCCTCAGAAGCCCTATCTCCCAAACGCTCCAGGGCAGGATTCTTAGCCACCTTATCCAATTTTTCAAAGGTCAAGACCAGCATTAGGTTACGATACAAGTCAGCATAGTTTGGGCCTTTAAGCTTATTGTCATCCAACAGCTTTGCAAATTGTCCGTTTGCCATTTCTGATAAAAAGCAAACATCGGTCCACAATCTAATTTGATTCATGTTATCTAC
The DNA here is from genome assembly GCF_056320005.1 of Nelumbo lutea. NCBI lineage: Eukaryota > Viridiplantae > Streptophyta > Magnoliopsida > Proteales > Nelumbonaceae > Nelumbo > Nelumbo lutea. The sequence goes on from NC_142690.1 coordinate 52,868,990, forward strand.
ATAGATATGACTTTTAATCTATATTCCATTCTCATTTATTCATCTCTGAGATTTCCCTCTTATCTCAGTGACGGAGACTACGAATTGTCTCTAGAAATGTGGGAAATCACATAGGGTGCATGGAGTCAAATGTTTCAGCTGCATAACCCCACCACCTTATCATGGCATCTTTGTCTTTCAACATTTTCAAAAAATATGTGGTCCTAACTCCTAAATGAGTTAAATTCAGTTCTAGATGTGACCAACATTCTATATTCAAATACTTTATGAGCACCTTCAAGTTGGGGGAGCTTTTAACAGTTAAATAGATGTATTCCTTGAATAAATCTATACAAAAAGAGTTTGACATTTGCCACTAACATAATGTTCCTACTGGTCTATGCAAAAGAGTAGAAAATAAAACAAGGTGGGCATAACCCTTATACATTTTGAAAGGAAATGAAGGGGACTGAGAAAACCACATGGGAAAAGAAAGCAAAAGTACAACAAAACCACTCCACAAACAACAAAAGTAAATACTATTAATCAACCTCTTGCAAGCTGACAAAAGCATAATGGAACAGATGGATGGGATAATAAGTGAAACTTACTTAGTGATCGAGGATGCATATCTATGCCACATATTCAGTTTCCTCACCGATGAAGTCAAAATATTCCATCCTTCCATGAGGAAGGAATACTATAAGGGAACATTATTAATCTTCAAGTGAATAAGTTCATCATGTGACAAAATTTCATGATGGTTACTTAAGAAGAACTTAAAAGAGCAAAACGAAGCATGGGATTGAGATTTCAAGGGACTGGAGTTTATAGAAAATCGTGACCCAGTTTTGGGTTGAAGCATACAATTCTTGGTGAATCAAATGAGTTGCTTGAAATGAAATAAATCAAATATTTTTGTTCTGGAAATGGTTCAAGAGAAACAGAAAAAAAAGATTAAAAAAAAAGGAAAGTAAATAGGAAATCACATGTATTTCAGAGAATTATAATATGATTCTTCAAACTTAAACCACAAGATTTTGGCAACAACTTCTATTAGGTGGATTGGAACTTGTAGGGCACATTTTTTTGATGATAAACTTTCATTGACTATTTTAAAGTGTTGGTTGCATGTTGCATTTACCTATAACTATATAAAGCAGGCTATTTTTTCTTTTCTGGGGAGGTGTTAAATCTTCTAATACATGTTAGGCTTCAGGTATGTGAGGCGTTATTGAGACCAAAACTCTGGATTAGAGAGCATCGTGTTAAGACAAGTTTACCTTTACCCATTCTCATTCACACTGGACCGGTCCAGACAATCGGACTGGAAAAACCAAGCATTTCCGTTTTACCCCAAAACTGTTATTTCCCCCAAAATCGTTGATTAATTTGGTCAGTAAACTGCTGATTTGGGTGGTCCAACTGTTCTACGGTTTGGCCAATTTTTATTTTAACTTTTTATTTTTTTGTCAGAATGGGTCTTCTATTCGGTTCGAACCGTCAATTTGGTTAGAAAACCACTAACCCAAGCGGTCAAACCATTTGAATCATCCAAACAGTCTAACGGTTTTGATCATTTTTATTTTTTTATTTTTTTGTCAGAATGAACTATCTGTTCGATTCAAATAGTTAAACCGTTTGACTTGGAAACCGGACCCTAATCGATTCATTGTCCGATTCGATTTTAAAAACCTTAACTAATACAAGATGATTATAAATCTGTAAATGCTGGCAACTTTCTCAGAATTTGGTTTTCAACTTGCCTCATCCACCCATGCATGTCACTTCACTAAGAAGACAGCTTCATTAGTTGAGGAAAGGCTCTCTTAGCCTGAGCTAACTATTTGCAGCAAGTTAAAGTCATTAGTGGCCAGCAATAACTGAAAAAGCTCATGTCCATGGCTTCTTCTACAACAGACATCACTAACGGTGCTACTTGTTATTTTGACATTTGAGCTTCCCATCACATCACTCTAGCTATTGCTAATGTCTCTAGCTACGGCTGTAATTTTTTACCCAAAAACGAATTGATCGGTTCTCGAAACAATTACGACCCTATACGGGTCGGGTTTGAATCAATTCAAGATTGGATGCAACCGGTTCCGATCTAATAATATTCGAGTCATAATATCAGAACCCAGAACCGATCCATCGGTTCCAATTCTTGGAACCAGAACTAGCCCAATCAATTCGAGTCCATCGGATTAGACCCCATCCATTGACAGCCCTATCTCTAATCACACAACCTATTGTGGTAAGCACATGGTTTGTGGCTTTGTGCATAGCAAATGTTGGTTCTTCTACCATACCTTACCCAATTTCACGTTTCAAGTGAAACATATACTTCATTGTCCTAATGCTTCTATTAATTAACTTTCCATTTACCAATTTTCTATAGACGTCCATCGAGAGACATCAAGCTTCTATACTATTAAAAATATTTCAGTTAGTAATTTATGTTCGTCCTATCAACTTGGAAATAGCCATCGCTTGCCTCTCTCTTCTTCTTTCTCATTCTACTAAACCTCTTGAATTGATTCATGGCGATTTGTGGGGACCTGCACCGATACTATTTAATACCAAATTTCCCTATTATGTTTTATTTGTTGATTAGTATACGAGATATTCTTAGTTGTTCCCACAATGTCTTAAATCTGACTTCTTCGAAACCTTTATTTCATTTAAAGCTAAAGTTGAAAATCTATTGGAATCCAAAATTAAAATCTTGCATACCGACAATGGGAGTGATTTCTTTAGCATAGTGTTTTGAATCGTCGTTGATCTGGATGGTCGGACTGTTCGGCCTGGGAACTGTTCAAGTAATTGGTTCCATTTCACCCCTAACCTGGTCCCTAGCAAAAAACCATTGACTTGGTTAGTGACCCATTGACTCGGACAAACAAATTGTCGAGCCATTCAACCTGAGAAATGGTTTTTGCCTACTTTTTTATTTTAATTATTTATTTTATTTTTTTATATTAAAATGAGCTATCTATTCGAACTAGATGGTTGGATTACTGACCCGGAAAACGATGACCAAAGCGGTTCTGGTTCCCCCTTGATTTTTAAAACCTTTCTCTATCATACCTTTTTCGTCCTTAAAACCTTTCTCTATCACACACATTCTCCTATAACACACAAGAACAGAATGGTGTGGTGGAAAGGAAGCATTATCACATCAATATTGAAATGGGCTTTACCCTTACACACCCAACCATAATACTTACATCTCAAGAATTGGTTTCCTATGTATATGTTGGGCATCAATGCTGCAGATGCTGCTGATGTGTGGGTTGGAAGCATCGTTTTCGCAGAAAATGGTGTCTTTTTTTGTTGGAATCGTTGTTGTCAGGTAGGACGTTTCCTGGAGTAACAGCAACTTTTTCTGTTTGGTACCAATGCTCCAAGAAATGTTTTCAGCACTGGTGTCCATTATCCAGTGCCACATCACTACCCTGTTGGCAGCACCAGGAAACGCCAAATTTGGTGTTGCTCCAAGCCATGCCTTCCCGATTTCTGAGACATATCTTTAGAGCACTGTTTTTTTTATGAAAAAATGATTACAAACAAATGCCCATTTCCTGGAGCACCGTTTTTTCTGACGTGATGCTGATATGACACCGTTTTCTGGAGCAACGGCAACGATACCAAACAGACGCTATATTTTTAATGGTTCCACCCCTACTCACCCCACAAACTCCATCTCCTCTCCATTCTATTTGTATTCTTCGGTTATAGCCTTCAGCACAAAGGCATTCCATGTTCCCTTACACCTCTCTCCCATCAACCTCTCCAAGTCAATCTCCACCAATCACACTTGATACCATATACACACCTAGCTCCGCAATTCCCGTGGGCCCATAGGCATTGTTTGGTCCATGTCAACCAGTCATCGGCCTTTGACAATCACTCCACTTGAATCCATGTTGGCCCAGTTTGCTGACAGTCCCACACCCATTCAGCACACATCTTCCCCTGAGCCCATTTCATCCCACCATGTTGATAGCCTTGCACCTACTCAATCCACCTCTACTACTAAGCCCATTTCAGCCCAACATATTGACAGTCCTACACCGCCCCACATTCCCCAAGTATGACCCACCCTATGGTCACTAGATCCAAATTAGAGATCTTCAAGCCCAAATTCTATTCCACCTGGTATCCCATCCCAATTGCTTTTACCGCCTCTACCTTCATGGAACCAACCACCTATATATGCTCAAGCCCCCAAACATCCTACATTGTGTTCAGCTATGGATCAGAAGTTTTGTTCACTACAACAGCAGCACACTTGGACACTTGTGCCATGCAGATCTGAAATGAATGCCATTCCTTATAAGTGTGTATATCAAATCAAATGCAATTTGGATGGTTCCATTTAGCTAGACTCGTGGTTAAGGAGTTTCATCAACAATTTGGCATTGACTTTGTTGAAACATTTGTCCCAGTTGTGAAGCACACCACTGTTCGTATAATTCTTTCATTGGTTGTTACCTATGAATGGCCCTTTCGTCAACTTGACATAGAATGTGCTTTTCTTCATGGTGATCTCCAGAAAGAAGTATATATGTCACAATCGTTGGGATATGTTGATTCTTCTCTTCTTCATAACATATGCAAGATGAAGAAATCCATTCAATAGCTATGTCAAGCTCCACGTGCATGGTATGACAAGTTTACATCTTCTCTTCTTGAACTCGTCTTCAATGCTTCGGCCTCTGATCCCTCATTATATCTATTATCATGGTTGCATTCATGTTCTCCTACTATTATAAGTTGATGGCAACACTCTTAGAGGCAACAACCCCTCTTTCATCCTTACTCTCATTGCCTAGCTCAACTAGCAATTCAAGATGAGGACATGGACCCATTATCTTACTTTCTTGTTATCCAACATCATCACAGTGCTGACGGTATATTTACATGAACCAGTCCAAATATATACTTGGTTTCCTTGAAAAAGCTGAAGTGGGTGGTGGCAAGAGTGCCCATACACCTGAATCATAAGATGGATTCTACTAGCAGCCCGGTTCCACTACAAAAATTGGACTTTGGCAACAGTCAATTGATCACAGTTACAACTAGTTGTTGCCAAAAGCCAAAATTTAGCAACAATTGGTTAACAGTGTTGTAAATTAGAAATTGGCAACAGATTTTACCCAACTGTCGCAAATTACTCATCTAATTGTTTTTTAAAGTATTCTTTTAACAACAACTGTTTAGAATTGTTGTTAAACCAATGTATGAACAACAAGTCTTATCCATCAATGGATTCTATGTCCTACTAGGTCACAATCCCATTTCCTGGTGTGCCAAGAAACAAGCTACAGTTGCAAGATCCTCTATTGAAGCCGAGTATCGCATTGGGCCAATTGCCAAGATCTCATGGTTGTGTTCTCTCTTCAAAGAACTTATGTGCCACTTTGTACTCCATGTGACAACATATCTGCCATTGCACTCACATCCAACCCCGTCTTTCATGCACAAACAAAACATATAAGTATCATTTCATTAATGAGTTGGTCACTCAGAAATTCTTGGATGTATTCCACTTCTCAGGTTGCTGATCTGTTCACCAAGGTTGTGTTTGCTTTGAAGGAAAAATAGGAAAGATAAAAAAACATTTACAAACCTTGTATAGGTTACACTACATTTCTCTTCCTTTTCCTACATTTTCCTTCAAACCAAACATAGCCTAAGGGTCCATCCTTAAATGCCTTCCTGATCTAGTTAGAAAGCTAATCGTTGGGCAACCCCCATCCAGCTTGAGAGGGGATGATAAACTGACCCCCACTCAGCCCATGAACCGGCCCCATGCATCCCATGTAATGTTTACCACTACAATCGACACACCTCACTCTTATCTATAACTGATAAGCTGACCCTTCACACATCTTTGTAATCCATTATATACTATAGTGATAATCAAGCCTGACACATCTATAACTGATAAGCTGTACTTGTAACCAACATTTCCTTTTCTCTTATTAAGGGAGAGTGGCTAAGAAATGCTTCTCTTTGGAAAACTGTTGCTTTAGGGACAAAATATTGTTCTAGGAGAGTTCTTTCTTTGGTGCCTTTTTTTTTCATTTGGGACAATCTTCGTACCCTCAAATTTATCAAATGAACTTAATTTGATCATCTTCACCAATGAATATAGCATCTTACTGAGTCATATTAAATTCTTGTAGTAAGTGCACGTGCTTTGCACGTGGCTATTCTACATGATGATAATTATAGTAATAATATATCCTGAAATTTTTATAAATTTTATCTATTTTTTATTTTTAGTTTTTATTTTTAATTAGATGTAGATTGCAAAATTCAAATTTGATTATATAAACACCTCATTCAAATATGTGATAATCGGGTCAAATTGTAAAGTTTCAAGTATCATTGGTAGACCTACCTATTTGACTAGACTCTTATTTTTGTGGTGTTTGATCTTTTAGGTGTATCTTTTTTCTCTTGTTCATTTATCAAATTGAATGAAATGAAAAGTAGTAGTTCAATAATTTAAACCTTACAATCAAACATGGACTGAATTCAAAATTGATTATTTTAGTCACTTTTTTTAGAAATCGGAACAGACCCGAACGATCAAATTGTTTGGACTAGGAACTGGTCAGGTCATTGATTCCATTTTGGCTATGAATTGCTATTTTATAAATAAAAAAAAAACATTGAAATGGTAAAAAAATGTTGACCTTGACGGTTTAGCAGTAAAAATGTTCGACTTGATTAGCGTTCTCAAGTTGCATTCAAACTAATTCCAAAATTTTTATTTATTTTATAATAATAATTTTAAAAAATTGAAAAAAAAAACTTTCATATCTCATAAACTTGTTTGATTATTCTCAATGGCCAAAATTAGTTAGGGTTTTTAGTTTTTCCATTTTGGTTTTGAGTTTTCTCACTTCTATGACTATTTTTAAGTTATAACAACAAAAAAAATTACAAGTCCAATAAAGATATCGAAAAACCGACACAAGAGATGGGAGATCAAACACAAGTCTTATATTAAAATCTGAGATACACCAACGAAGCAAATGATCTGGTATGTGAAAGAGATTTAGAGAAATGGGAGAGATGTAAGAAGAGGGCAAATGGTGTTGTAGTGGTGGTGATGATGAACATGGAGATAGTTGTCAGTGGTAGTTCCTTATTCTTCTTCTTCTTCTTATTCTTCTTCTTCTTCTTCTTCTTCTTCTCAAGGCAAAACAGTTTTGCAACAACGATTAATTAACATGGTGACAACCACCTTCGGCAACGCTAACTTCTCTTCTTCTTCTTCTTCTTCTTCTTCTTCTTCTCACTTCTCAGCTTTAACCAAATGCCTCATTCTCAAAGTCTCACACTCCCCTCTCATAATAATGTATATATGTGGTGGACTTTTAACATAATCTTAATCTAACAATCAAAATAAAAAAGAAAATTACATACATTTTACATCTTATCGGTTTGATTTGCTCAAACTGGACAATTGAACCATTGACCCATAAACTAGAAGTCAAAGTGGGTTTACCCATGTCCTTTGGGTAAGTTTTTCCTATGAAACACTTACCCGGGTAAGTGCATTTATCCATGTTCTTTTATTTCTCATGTAAGTAAGGCAATGACCATTTTAGTCATAAAAATCCATTATTAAAAGGGGCATCTTTGTCCTATTCAAGTGTTGGCAACTTTCCCCCTAAGTGGGAAAGATATTTACCCACGTAGGAGATGGATATCACTTACTCGGGTAAGTGGTACCCAGGAAAATAAATTTTCCCTGTCCCCACATAAATCTGAAAAAAAAAAGAACATGGGATTCTTGGTCAATGGGAACCAATATCCCTTTGACCAACTTTCCCCCTCTCAAAATCCGAAAAAAGAATGCCCCCTTAATGAAAGAGGATTAAATGAGGTGGAAAGTAATAATTGAAGTTACATTTTCAACCCTTACAATTAAAGATGGATTAAATACACAAATATGGCTATTATAGTAACCATTAAAGCTGCCATTAAAACTATAATAAAATGACTTTTCTAGCATTTTTCAAACAAAGAAATAAAAGATAATTTTAGTCTAAAAAAATTTCACATTGCATTCACACATTTATATATAGTAAAGATGTAATTTCTCTTCATTGCCATTCAAACCATGATCTTTGCTTTTGATAACCAAATACTTCAATGCGGCCGATGCTTCCAATGATCACAGTGCTTTTCAAGGTGGAGAAGGTGATAGAATAAAATTTTGGGAGGACAAGTACTTCGTACATAATCAACAATGCAAGGATTTTCCCCATTTCTATATACTGGTTATTGAGAAGGAAGCTGTTGCAAGTAGTTTCATGAATTGGAGGCATGGATTAATAGTTTAGTTTTTATAGATCCACGTATAAAATGCAGAATTGGGGTTTTGATTAGATAAGTATTTAAAATTTGAAATAGACACATTTAAGGTTGGGTTTCCAATAAAACATGAATGCAAGAAAAATATTATCTAATTGAGGTCCAAATGAAGGCCAGTCATTTTACTTGTGATTTCGGGAATGGTCATGGCTTTACTTTAATTTTATTTTATTGTGTGCTTTTGTTCCCATGCAGAATGGGTAAGAAAACAAAGTTTTACTTGCGAAAGACACAACAATTATGACTGAAATCCTACAGATTGAAAATTTTTCCAAATACTTTATAATTAATAAAAGGAAATTTTCAAAGTCCTGCTGGATGAGTATTTATTTAAAGCAGGAGGATGTTTCTCCTCGACGTATATTTTAAGTTATAAATCAAATATTAGAAAATTTGAGAAAATAATAATTTTATAAAAGTTGTTTTTTCCTTTTTTTCTACATGTAAATAAACTCTTTCTAGAGGTGTAATGTGGGCCATGTTGTGCCAACATGGAACGATTTTGTACACTGCCCATACTGTAGCAGGCCATGCCATCTTGGCCCAAAACCCCTCAAATGTCAAACCTAACATGACCTGCAGCACAAGCCCAAACAGGACCATGCTGTTTCGTGGGCCTGGTTGGGCCAAGCTAGGTCTTTTTATATTGGGAGAAAGACGGTTCAGCCTAGCGTCAGAATCTGTAGGCCCAGAGTACTATTAGGGTAGGTGCCAGCTCAGAATTGATGCCAATTCAGGGGGGGCGTTGGTGCATAGAGTGTGGATTGTTGAGATTTCGAATGTTTATAGCTGTGTATTGGAAATCAGAAATCTGTATTGGGCCTGTCCGTACTTTTCCATTTTTATTTTGTCATTTTTGTCATTTTTTCTAAGTACAAATGACAACTTTTGGGAAAAATAAAAAAATAATAAAAAAAATTTTAAAAATACAAAACAGACAACAAATTGGAAAGAAATTTTCAAAAAATATAATTCATTTGAATTTAATGAATGCAATATTACAACTATATATGAAGTAAAAATAAATAAATTGAAAAAAAAAATTACAATGGAATTGGAATAAAATCTAAAAACAATATAATAAAATTGGAAATAAAAATTATGGTATTGAAAAAATCACAAATAACTTTTAAATAAAATTAAAAAGCAAAATTTACAATAATTTTAAAAATGTTATACAATTATTGAGTATAGAAAACAAATATTGAATTCGTTATTTTCTTCAACTTCATGTTGCACCTCCTCCATCTTCTTGATCTCGATTTACATCATCTGTTTGTGGTGAACCATCAATTGAATTGCCATGCCCTCATTGATCTTGCAATTTGTCTCCAAAATCCAACCAATCTTTCAAGCATATACACATCTCTAGGAGTTCATCATTCATGTAGCTTCTCTTGTCGTCTAATATCTATATACCCACACTAAAACAAGGTTTCGATGGAATTGTAGACACTAAAGGGATTTGTAAATCACGTGTCATGGTGACAAGCATTGGATAATTTTTTTCCATGGTCTTACCATTAGTTTAAAATATCACAATTATTTAATTCCTCAGAGCTAAGGGAATCTATTAAGTTATTAAAATTAGCTTGTAAATAAAAATGAAGTTCAATAAATGAATTTGATGATGAAGTGGTAGTTGATTGTTGCATTTTATTTATTAATGACCAAACTCTTCCACTACTACTAGAATTAGTGGTTACAATAGTGGAGGTTGTACAAGTTCTCCAATCTCCTAATAATTGTGATTTATATTAATGTACATTTCAAATAATAAATTATTAATTTCATCTCTTTTTGTTATATTATCACTTCTCATATTTTCATAATAAGATTCAAGTAAAATATCTAAACCATTTTTTCCAATCGTACAATTTAATATTGCAAGTAAGCAATATAGAGGAGAAACATTTTTCCAATATTTTTTAAATTTAATTTCCATTATATTAATAATATTTTAAAAAAAATTACTAATTATAAATAACTGATTAACTAAAATATAAGAAGTTGGGCAATAAACATTTGAAAATGCATTAGTTGTATCACAAAAAACTTGTAAAAATCTTTTATACAAATTGCAGTTTCCAATCATCATCAATTATAAAATTACGGGGCATTTTCTCATTATAAAATGCCTTTAGATGAAATACAACTTTCTAACATAGAATAAGTGGAATTCCACCTATATTGAACATCTAATACAAAGTTCTCTCTCTCTCTCTCTCTCTCTCTCTCTCTCTCTCTCTCTCTCTCTCTCTCTCTCTCTATATATATATATATATATATTCGACCCTTATGGGTTGTGGGCCTTAACCCTAGGACCAGCCCGGCTTAGGTTGTGGGTATGCAAATGGATTGGATTGGATTCGAATCAGGGTATACCCAAATCCAGTCCAACAATATAGAAGATATCTGATGAGATCTTACAAAGGTCAATCCAAATTCAAATCCGTTAAGGATGTTGGATATCCATATCAGGCATATCTGATCCAATCTGATTTAATTTTTGTAAAACTTAATTAATTACTAAAAGAAAAAATAATACTTTATAAAGAAAAACAAAAAAATACAAGCATTTTTCAACTATTTTTATCATATATATATATATATATATATATATATACCTTTTTATAAAAACATAAATAATATAAAATACAATATAAACATATTGTATTTGATAAAATATGATACAATTTAGGGAGTGATCCAAATTTGATCCGATCCGATCCTAAAATCCGACAAGGATATATCTAAATTTTATAAAATATGATAGGATTCGAATTCAGATCATATCACACTCAGGTCCATTTGCACCCCTAGCACAGCCCATATCATGCCAGGCCAGACCGGCCCGTACCGTTTTACACCACTACCTAGCGGCCCTTTTATAATTTTATCTTAATTTCCAAGCACAAGTCAATCATGTCGGTCTCAGAATTCCCTTTGTGGACACAGGTCACCTAGTGTTCCATCTAAGGTGACTTTCTTTTTGTGGACATCTTTTCTTGTCAAGATCTGACAGTGGATCAACAGAAGGATGTGGAGAAATCTGTGTTCCTTGTGAAATGAAATGACAAGGAGAGAATTGTTGCAAATCCATTAGTTCTTTTGCTGGGCATCCATGCTAACTCTTTCAGAGAATTGAATTTTATTTTATTTTACTTTTTTGCGGTGTGGGTGGGTGTGGAATCTCCTTTTGGGGTCTATTGGACCCCTTGGTAGGGGAGGCATAAAACATTGTTCTTGAACAATAGTTGGTCAGAGCTTCTAGTTCTAGGAGGACTGAGAGGCAACTGTTTTCCATGAACTTGTGTGTGAAGCAATTGGGGAGTTGGAAATTGGAAATTAATTTCCATGCACTTCTCAAACATTTGTGCCGGGTTATTATTTGAGTTAGGCTCGGTTTGAAAAGAGTACAAATACAAATATGTACAGTACAAATACATACAAAATAATACAAAATGATTTGAATTTGTACTCTTTCCTAATGAAGTTTGGAAGGAGTATAAATACAAATATGTACAGTGCAAATACATACAAAATAATACAAAATATAAGATTTTGCACTCTACATATGTGCATTTGTACACCATCCAAACTGAGCCTTAGGCTGTGTTTGGTTGCAATGCAAATAAATCTGCGCTGATGCAAAACCAAGGCAGTATAAATGATTTGGGTGTAAATTCTGACCTATTTCTTTTTCAAATTTTAGCTTATTTTGTTTTGTTACACTATAAATGAAGTAAATTAAGACATAAGCAAAATAAAGTAAAATCCAAAACAAAATTAAATGAGGTTTTGCATTTTTTACATTTGTACTAGTGCAAATAAAATTGCACTACAACCAAACACCGTCTTAGGAACTGAATGGGATTCAATTTGTTATATACTAAGCAACTTTTTAATGAGTGGATTTTCCCCTTTGTGGGTAAGAGGTGAAAATCCAACCCACAGCATGACACACGGCACAGCCTGTCACGACCCACAGGCCCATAGCGAGTCGCACTCGACCCATCTGATGAACTCCCCAACGGCTAGTTTTAGCTTTTTGGGGGTTTTTTTATAGAAATACCCCCCAACAACTATATAGGGGGTATTTATATATTTTGGTTTTGGGGTGAGAAAGAATGACACAAATTCCCCCCAACAACTATATAATAACTAGTTTGGGGGGCATAATGGGTAAAGTAATAAATAAGTTTACAATGACCAAAATACCCCTCCCAATAACTAACAACAACTAGTTTTTAGGGTATTTTGGGCAATTTAATTATTTTCAATTCCTATAAATAGTCTTATCCTCCACCATTCTCAACACACCCATTCAACAATTCTCTTAATCTCTTCCCTAGTTCTCATACTCTCTCAAGTCTCAATCTCTCAAATTCTCATACATTCTCTGATTATCCAATTCTCAATTTTATTAAAGTTTCAACAAGAAGAAGGCTTGCTCAACAGTTCAAGTATCTCAACTATCAAGTTAACAATTTAAAAGGGTTGGACTCTTGGAGTTGAAAGGCTTCAACCATTGAAATCAAGTTGGGATTCCAAACCGACAACCCAGGTAATTGCAATTAAATTAATTTTTTTTTTAGAATTTAAAAAAAATGGCCAACTTCTCCCAAATATAATTCCCCAACATGTTCAATGTCGATGATATTCAGTCGCAATATGGTAGTATTAGCATCGATATGGATGCTATTGATATTGATGGAACTTCCACCCCTATTATTGGTATTAGGGAAAAGAAAAGAAAAAAGGCCACTAAGTTGATTAGCCTAGTTTGAAAAATATTTAAAATAGAGGAGGTTCAAGGGAAGATAAAAAGAACTGTTTGCCAAAAATGCAGGAAAGACGTTACCTATTGTAACAAGGGTGGTACTAACCATTTGGGTAGACATTTGCTCACCCATGAGAAAGAAGAAGAAGAAGAAGAAGAAGAAGAAGAAGGGAGAGACACAACATAAACACAAATTGGACAGGGGGTTTTGGTACTTTTAAATATTCTCAAGAAAAAATGAGGCAAGAATTAGCAAAATACATTGTACATACTGAACAACCATTTTTGTTAGCTAAAGATACTAAACTTGAAAAATGGTTACATAATTCTATAAATCCACAATTTAAAAGGGTTTCTATAAATACTATTAGATCCAGTGCTTTAAAAAGTTTTTATTCATATAAACAAAACTTAATTATATGTTATCGAATCTTAATTTTAAAGTTGTAATTACTTCTAATATTTAGACTTTTAAATTTAACATAAGTTATATTTGTGTTACCAGTCATTTTATTGATGAAAATTGGCTTTTAAATAAAAGAATTTTATATTTTACTAGGCTTGAACGGCCACATACTGGCCCAGCTAGTGCTACAAGTATTTTAAATACTTTACATGCTTATGGAATTGAGAATAAATTATTTTCTATTAGTTTTGATAATAGTAGTAATAATGATTCATCAGTAAATATTTTAAAATCTCAATTAAAATCATGTTTAAATGATAAATTATTCCATATCAAATGTGCATGTCACATCTTAAATTTATGTATTCGGGATTCTTTAAAAATTATTTCCACTCATATTATAAAATTATAAATTGTATAATATATACTAAAAGTTATAGAGCAAGAAAACAAGAAATTAAATATTTATGTGAAAATTATGGTTTAAAATATAAACATTTTATATTAAATATTAAACATAGATGGAATTCTACCTATGCTATGTTAGAAAGTTGTATTTCTCACAAACAAATTCTTAGTGATTTTTATAATGCAAAAATGCCTAATGATATTATATTTGAGAAAGACTAGGAAATGGCAATTTGTATAAGAGATTTCTTAAAACATTTTTATGATGCAAGTAATGAATTATCAGATATTTATTATCCAACTAGTTGTAATTTATCTCATCAATTAATGATGATTAGTGATTGTTTTGCAAAATATAGAAAGAATCCACAATTTATAAGTATTGTTGAAATAATAGAAAATAAATTTAAAAAATATTGTGAGAACATTTTTCCTCTTTATTGCTTAGCTACAATATTAGATCATAGGATTAAGAAAGATGGTTTAGATATTTTACTTGAAACATATTATGAAAATATGAATATTGAAATTGGAAATAAAAAATAAGAAATTAATAATTTATTATTTGAAATGTATAGTTTATATGAATCTGAAGTAACAGGGAATAATAAAAATTCTACAACTTGTACAGTTGTATCTTTCACTTCTGAACTTGAGTCCAGTAGTGGAAGAGAAAAAAGAAATTATTTAATAAGTAAGAGGCAGAAATCCACTGCCTCGGCAACAAATTCATTTACTAAACTTTATTTTTATTTACAAGAAAGCTTTTATACTTTGGGTGATTCTTTCTTTACCTCGGAGAGAACAAATAATTTTGATATTTTAGCATAGTGGAGTGAACATGCAAAAAAAATTATCTAGTTCTTTCCACCATGGCATATGATCTACTAAGCCCTTTGGTGTCTATAGTTCCATCGAAGTCTTGTTTTAGTGTAGGTACTAGGGTGTTGGGTGATAAGAGAAGTTGTATGAATGATGAAAGTCTAAAAATGTGCATTTGCTTTAAAAATTGGATGGACACTGAAGATAGATTAAAAGACAAAGGAGGGCATGCCACAACACCTGATGTTTCACTTGAAGCAGATGATCAAAGTTAAGAACAATAGGTGAAAATGATAAAGTGAATATGTTTTGTATACTCAATAATTGTATAGCATTTTTTTCAAATTATTGTAAATTTTGTTTTAATTTTATTTATTTTATTTGATATTTTTTAATAACATAATTTTTATTTTCATTTTATAACTATATTGTATTTTTTATATTTTATTAATTTATTCCATTTTCTAATTTTTCATATTTCATTCATCTAACCATTGTATGCTTTGTATGATTCAAATTTAAATGAAATAAAATTCTTATTTTTCTTCCAATTTGTTGTTCACTTTGAGTCTTTGTCTCTTTGACTTCTTATTTGGTTAAGTTTTTTCTTTCATTTATTTGTTAGATTTCTTATTTTTCAAATAGTTCCCAAAGGAAAGTTAAATATTTTATTTTTTACTTATAAAAGAAACAAAAATATCAAAAAAAAAAACAAAAAAAAAACAGTCTGGCCCAATTTGGTCGATGCCCAAGGCCTGGCCTGTGGCCCAGCCCGGCATGGCCCGGGCCCACAATATTGTTTGCAGCCTACTCGGCCTTGATATGGCACGTTTTACACCTGTAGGTTCACTTGATGAGCGATGTCATGAAATCTTGATTCAACAAGTAACACCTCTAGAGTGATCAATAGGATTTGAGACATTGGCCCACAATAGCAAAAACGCAACCAAGGACTTCTTAATCTAAATGGAGTTGGACCGATCTTTGGGAGAATATTTTCCTTCCTCAATAATGTATTTTTCTCTCTTTTATGTGAAGCAGTTGGGAGTGTCTCCTTATATAGCCTGCTTTCTCAATGTTAAGTTCCCTGTTGTTAGGAACAAACAATAACCAAATAACCAATTGAGATAAGTGCTCCTCAATAGAATATTTCATGCCCCATCAGATTTGAGACAAATGCCTCATATTAACCAAGGATCTAACCACTTGGTAACTGGATCAAATGGATATCCATTAACCCAATAAGGATTAGAACTAGGATCTAGAATAATTCAACAATATTAGTATCTCCATGCATATAAACATTTTCAAATAAACAATTAAATAAATTTCTTTTTATAGAAAACAAATAAATAGATAATAATAAAAGAGTGAAAAATTGTGAGTGAAAGTATTGCATAGAGATAACCATAAAATAATCACCATCCATCATCATATGGCTTGTCACATAGCAATTGGATATTCCAACATGTTGAGGTCAAACAAGGGCTTATGGCCACTCTACCATCATCTCCCACTTGACCAATTAGGCCCGAGATGAATAAGTTCCAACCAACCCCATTGCTTTGATGTGCCTTACATAATTTGTAATTGTAATGGGTTTAGTCAATGGATCAACAATCATTTCTTTTGTAGGCACATACTCTACCAGGATCTCATTCCATTGGTAGACATCATATAAATACCGGTATTGGAGATCTATGTGTTTCCCTTTACGACTAACCTCACTATTTTTAATTGTCTTGATAGCAGCTTAGTTATCATTGAAGATCTTCACAGCTCCTATTGGTGTATCAGGAATTCGGAGTTCTTCCAAAAATCTCCTAATCCAAACTGTTTCAGATGCCACGAAGCTACATGCGATAAACTCAGCTTCCATGGTGAATTTAGCTACATAGCTTTATTTCTTGCTTGTCCATGAGACAACACCTCTTCCTAAGAGGGATAGGTACCCGGTTTTGAATTTTCTATCATCAAAGTCTCTTGCAAAATCACCATCACAATAACCCGGTAACTCTAAATCATTTGCATGATAAGTCAATGTGTTTTACTTTGATTATTTTGATATCTACTAACAAGACCTATGGCATATGAAATATCTGGTCTCGTGAAAAGCATTGAATATATCAAGCTACCAATGGCTTGAGCATGGGGTCTATACTTCATTTTCTCCATTTCTTCATCATTAGTGAGAGTCATGTCCCTACTTAATATGTTTCCTTTACAAATTGGAGTTTCAACAACATTACAATCTTTCATATTAAATTTTCTTAGGATTTTCTCCATGTAATGCTCTTGTGAAAGAGTTAAGGTTTTAGTCTTCATATCTCTTTCTATTTTAATTCCAAGCACATAACCAGCATCACCCATGTCTTTCATTTCAAAATTTGTTTTTAACCAATCTTCAGTTTCATCAATCATAGAGTTATCATTTCCAGCAATAAGAATGACATCTACATATAATTAAAGAACAACAAAACTATTCCCACTATTCAAAGAGTAAACACAATGATCAAACGGATTAGGACTAATTACAAGTTTAGAGTTTGCTTCATGAAAAGTATGGTACCACATCCTAGAGGACTGTTTTAAACCATACAATGATTTCTTTAATTTATACACTTTATTTTTTTGTCCCTCTATTACATAACATTTAGGTTGAGTCATGTATATTTCTTCATTCAACTTTCTATTGAGTAAAGTAGTTTCAACATCTAATTGGCACAAATCTATAGATCCATTTGTTACCAATCTTGCCTTATATTTTTCTATAGATCCATTGGCATTGAGTTTTCTTTTTAATATCCATTTACACCCTATAGGTTTTCCTATTTTTGGGTAAATCAACTAATTTCCAAACCGAAATCTTATTTACTAAGTCTAATTCTTCTTCTACGATTTTACACCACTTTTCACTATTAGGTGCTTCCATAGCATCCTCAAAATCAATTAGATTATCAAGAGGTATAATAGTCTTTTAATCTTGATGAAGGGAATCTTTCTCTCTGATCTTCCTAGGTTGTCATTATTAGATAAAACTTGTCTTTCAGGTGCATTTTCAGATTCTATAATTTCTTTGTTTATTTCAAATAGGGTAGGTAAATTTTTATTATTCTCAATTTGATATTCTAGGAATACGACACCTCTACTTTCTATTAACTCAAATTTTCCATCAGATTTATGATTTACAAATCTATATCCTTTGCTATTTTCACTATACCCTATAAAGGTACACCTTAAACTCTTGTTATCTAACTTGGGGTGTTAACATATTAACTTTAGTTGGAACCTTATTTAGAATATATACAACAGTGTCTAAGGCTTTTCCTCAAAAGTGTGTTCCTAGATTTGAGTGAGATAACATTGATCTCACCATATCCAACGAAGTCTTATTTCTCTGTTAAGCCACTCTTTTCTATTGTAGTGTGAAGGACATGGTAAATTAGTGTATAATTCCGTTTTATGTACACAAGTCATTGAATAGGTTAGAGATATATTCTCTACCTCTATTACTCCTAAGAGTTTTATTTTTCCTCCTAATTGGTTCTCTACAAGTGTTTTATATTCTTTAAATTTCTTTGATACTTCTAATTTTCTCTTAACCAAATACACAAAGCCAAATCTAGAGAAATCATCTATAAAAGTTACAAAGTATTCAATACCCCTATGTGCTTTTACATTCAAAGGGCCACAGACATCAGAATGTATTGTTGCTAATAATTCCTCTGATTTCTTTCTTTTCTTGAAAGCATTTTTCCACTAAGGCATGGCTCACAATATTTGAAATTCATTTCTATTTTGGGAATTAATCCATTAGAGCTCATTCTCATCATTTTATCTTTGTTTATGTGACAAAGTCTCATGTGCCATATATATGCATTCTCATCCACATGATAAACACAATCAACATAATTGAAATGAGCGTTAACTTTATTAATAGTCAAATAGTACAATCCATCAGATTTATCCCCAAACATTAACACTCTTACCATGCTTCCCAATGGTCACTTTTCCTCCCCTAAAATGTACATCAAAACCCTTCTGATCTAATAAAGGTACAGACTATAAATTTCTCCTAAAATTAGGTGCATATAATATGTCAGTAAGGATTAAATTCATGTTCTCATTTATGGGGATCTTCAATTTTTTGGTTCTGAGTACATTAGTGTAGGTGTTGTTTCCAATAAAAATTCTGTGTTCTCCTATCTTTATTTCCTTCAATTCCAAGAACATCTCTTTAGTTTTGCAAATGTACTTAGAGGAGCCAAAATCTATGCACCAATCAGAAAAATCGGAATCAATAAAGTAGGATTTAGAGACCACACAAACTATGTCCTTTAAAGTTTTTCCTTTTTCATTATTTGACATATTCTTCTTGCATTCAGGGGCAACTATATTTTGTATATCATTGTCTTCCACAATTAAAGCAATGTTTGCCTTTGGTTTTCTTGAACCTTTTGAGAATTTAAACTTTTTATTGAATTTCTTCCCATTATTATTTTTGAAAATTTTGCCCTTAAACTTTTCAACCATTTGGGAAATT
The DNA here is from genome assembly GCF_056320005.1 of Nelumbo lutea. Lineage (NCBI taxonomy): Eukaryota > Viridiplantae > Streptophyta > Magnoliopsida > Proteales > Nelumbonaceae > Nelumbo > Nelumbo lutea. Next base: position 52,888,331 of record NC_142690.1, read on the forward strand.
TCAACTAGTTTGTGAGTAACCATTAAAGATGAAGGTTGGGATTTCTTCCTTTTCCTTTCAGCCTCTAATCCTAGAAAAGTAGGTAAGTTTTTTATGCTAAATTCTCTTCTAGATAGGTTCAAAGTTGTTATTAAAGAATTCCAGGAAGATGGGAGGCTATTAAGAATGGTGAAGACCTGAATTTTCTCAAGAATGGGGTTTCTAGTAGCTACCAACTCTTTGGCATCACATTCATTTTACTAACATGAACCATTACAAAATCTTACTCTCTCATTTCACAACCATAATATTTCTCGATTAACAATTGAACATATGTTTGAGTTATTTTTCTATATATCTCTTTAATGGTTTCAAACATGTCTTTAGCATTAACACATTCATCAAAAATAACTTCTACATCAGGTTCCATAAAAGTTAACATGCAAGTTCTATCCCTCCTATTGTCCTTTTCTCATTTCTGATATTCATGAATTACAATTAATGAATTATCATCAGTAACAGGACCAAATTTATCTAATATATAATCAACATTCTCTTCATCTAATATCCTCCTAATCCTACATTTCCAGAGAGTATAATTAGTTCCATTCAATTTCTCAGTTTTACTAAGCTCATAGGATAACGCAGTAGCAAACATGGTTTAGAATAGCAAGAGTATTGCACAAATAAATAAAGTATACGAAGGCAGCAATTGGATGTATTTAGAGATTGTTGTTCAAGTTCGAAGGCTATATATATAAAAAAATAAATGAAGACAGTACTTAGTTGTTTACGCTAAAAAAAATGCTAATAGATTCTTTACAACTCAAGCTACTCGGTTTGACTAGATATTACCACTAGCAAGCAAATTTAATCTGTCCAACTCCCACTATTCCTTCTAACCGACTTGTCTAGAGTGCTAGCTAAACAGTCGGTTTTATTTTTTGATGGAGTTATCTTGCTCCTTTCTACTGCTTGCAGCTAGATGAACCTTCTAGAGGTGGATTAAAGCAAAAACCCTAAATTTATTTTAGGGCTTCAAACTTCATACCTAAGGTTTAGGCGTGTTGCAGAGATGACCAAAGTTTTTTAGATGACTGGGGTCGATCCTAAAGCTTCCATAGAGATAACCGATGTTGAATCAAAGAGAAGGACCGAAAAAGATGAAGTTTCCGTAGTTCCTTGAGTTGCGGATTCATTTATCTGAGAAAACTCGAACAAGGGTCTCTTTCTAACGAAAATAGTCGAAGAAACTCGAACTAGGACTTGTTGTTGCCTAGAAGAAATGAGGGGAGGAGTTGCCAAAGCCTGAAGCCGGCGTCATTAGAGTAAAAAAGGGGGGAGTTGTCAGAGCCTATGGTTCGTCCGTAGATGAGACAAGTGTATCATATTGACCAAGGATCTAACCACTTGATCATCAAATCTAGACTGTGCCAAATGGGATATCCATTGATCCAATAAGAGCTGAAATTAGGATCCAGAATAATCCAACAATATTGGTATCTCCATGAAACATTTTCAAATAAACAATTAAATATTTTTTTTATAAAAAATAATTAAATAGATAATTAAAAAAAGAGTGAATAATTGTCCGTGAAAGTTTTGCATAGAAAAAACTATAAACTAATCATCTTCCATCAACATGTGACTTGTCACATAGCCATTGGATATTCCAACATGTTGAGGATCAAATGAGGGCCTATGGCTGCTCTACCATCAAGAGGCTAGCCACGTTTTTGAAGGAAAAACACTTTTATTCAAGGGCTTTGCTTTTTTTAGAAAAAAAAATATATGGCTGTCTACATTCAACAGCCTGTTCTGTCTAGAGGGTTCTCCTTGCATGACGCACATTAATAATATTAGTCCCATTTGAACCCCATGCGACAGTAACAGTGCTGAAGGCCTATGGCTGTATGGACCAACATCTGATGATATGGAGAGCCTGTAGACAGTACAGACTGTTGAATGTAGACACAAAGTTTTTTACTAGATGGGCCTCTTGTTGTGACCAATATTGCAAGTGAAAATGAGCTATATGCCTCTAGCTCCTCCCTTTGTTGATTTATTTCTTTTATCTTATTAGAAAAGAATGCAGTAAGTGGAGAGCAAGAGGGAGCTAATGAGAGCGTGAAGAAAGTAGAATAAGTAGTAGGGGTGAATGGTGTTAGGTTGCATCAGATGTCTAAGGTATGAGGTCCTTTTCTGGACCCTAAGTTGTAGGGTTTAGGAGTTTACAGTTGTAGATCCCAAGAAATTCAAACTCTAGGGAAGTAATATATATTCCTGCTAGGTCAATGTATCAGAGGTAGGGTTTAAGGCTGTCCATCAGAGGAATAGAAATGAAGAGGATGGGCATGATTGCTAAAGGTGTTTTTTCTGTTTATGGTCCTTTCATTACGCCTAGCTACCCCCTTTTTTTGGCTGTATCTCTAGGGGGGAGGGAAGGGTGGGGATCCATCACTTAATAAAAACTTGAATTTCTAGCACTGTTTCAGGCAATTCACTTCCTTGTTTCTAGGGGACAATTTAACAAGTTATCTACTGAGCATTTTCATACCATTTGTACTCTTTGTTCTCACCTTCTTGTGCCATTCTCTGTAATATTGATACCTCAATTATGCCAAGATTTCCTCAAACACTGTGGAATTGTTGTTATCTAAACTACATTCTTAGTGTACATGTCTTGATCAATAAAGCCTGGTTTCTCCCTACTTTACCTTTTGATCTTTTTCCTTCATCACCTGAAAAGTGATATAGCATACAATAAGATATCAAGGGAAGGGGGAATTGAAGTAAACTAAGGCTATGCTTGGTTTGAAGGAAAAGGTTTTCCTTCAAACCAAACATAAAATAAGGGTTTACAAGAATTCACATGCTTCTTGATTCAGTTAATATTCACATTTTCATATATGTAGACCAGTTTCCTTCATTGTTCAAAGAATCTGCAGCTGTACTTCAAGCTTTCATGATTATTGATCCTAAACAAGAGGTCCATAATATTAATTATTAATAGTCACCAATCAAGAATAACAACCAAGGGGCCCTTTGATAACAACTAAGGGGGCTGAATTTATGACATGGCTTTGTCTTTTGGTAAATATATTATTAATGAAGGAGCCAAAGTTAGGTCAATTACTATACCCTTGAATATTTTATTCTTTAAGTCATTTTTTCCACTAAGAGACAAAGCAATAAGTCATTCAGTTCAGCTAGCTGATACCAAACAGCTCCCAAGTACATAGTTTGGCCAATTATGATTCTTGTTAATGATAGAATGCTACAGCAATATCTGTGCCAAACTACACAGTGAATCTCAGCAACTAAGGCAAAGTGTTATTCAGGCTTAGAAAGTTACAAGTACTTGCTTTCTAATAGTAATAGTAATTCTCATAATTTCTGTCATGTCTCCAGTACATCTGTCATTGCACTTGTTCCATCAGCAAGCTTGCTTTTGTGATCACTAGAGTTCCTGTACATCTAAGATTTTATATTATGGACTCCCTCCACCTCCCCACAGTTTTCTCTCTTCTGGTGGGAAGCTTTCTGGTTGATTTGGTAGGAAATGCTTGCTGTTTCTACCCCAAAACTCCAATTATATAGGTTGCATGAAAAATGGAGGAAAATAAACAATTTTTAGAAAATTCTATTTTACTATATTAAGTTGCACATAAAATGGCTGTGGAAGGTGAATCCTTTCCAAAAATGATATAAATGTAAGAAAATGACATTGATCTCTTGTTTACTAATGAGTCATTTTCCAAACAAAGGTTTGTCCTCTAGATTCCGGTCTCACAATTCATATTACTTATCAACCATTCCTGTTTTTGTTCTTTTGTTTTTTTTTTCACACCAGGAAAATTAGGAAAATGACTCATCCCCCATTAAAATATCATTTTCCAAGAAAACCATTATTTTTCCAACCAAATACATCAGCCCACTCCTAGACCCTAGCTACAAGGAAAGAATCGTCTCATTATCATGTTTACTTGAAGATTGAGCTTAGCTTCTATTTTGCTTCCATTGATGTCTAAGGAAACAAATACAACTTTGAAGTTTACCAACTTGCAATTAGTTTGAGATGCACCAGTTTTTCCAATAATTAATGTTGCGCTTGCATAAGCTTTGGGATTTGTGCTTTTAAGTCTCACTTTTGAAGGAGCATAAATACAAATATGTAGAGTGCGAAACTTTGTATTTTGTATGTATTTGTACAGTACATATTTGCATTTGTCCTCATTGCAAGCTGAGGCTAAAGCCCAAATTTAAGACCTATTTGAGAGGACTGAAGCTTTGGTTGAGCACTTGAGCTGTTTTCAATAAGCTGCTTTGGAGAAGCCACTAAAAGAAGCATCAATGGAAAGTTGTTTTATGGGTCTGAAGAACAGCAAATTTCAGCTTTTGGGGATTTTAACCAAATTGGAGGCAACATCCATGGATGCATTATATCTAGGAGACTAGAAGTTAGGGTAAGGGATAGGCCTTCCACCCTAACATAGCGGTTAGTGTGAAAGCTAAGAACAAGACCACCATCTTGATTAAACAGAACAAGCCTCTTAGACCCACAAGAGAAATAGACAAAAGGAAAAAGAAAAATTCATTCCCAGTCTGGTTTGGCTGAAATGGTACTACTATAGACCGTGTTGAAGTCTGCCATTTTCATACACTATATGTGGTTGACACCCAAATCAAAAGTTACGACCATCAGAAGTTTTACATCATTTTCTTCAAATTTCCACCCATTTCTCCCTCTGATCCAGTTGGTGTGAGAACTATGAACAAGATCACTTGAATCCATAAGAGAAGGAGAGAAGAAAACAACTCCCAATCTGGTTTGGCTGAATTAGTAGTATTGTGGACCGCATTGAAACATTCCATTTTCATACATTATATGTCTGATTTTGACACCCAAATCAAAAGTTATGTCCATCTGAAATTTTTAGTCATTTTCTTCACTTCTCTACCTGTTCCCCCATCTGATCCAATTTCTTCTCATCTGACTGCTTTGTAAGAACTCCTTGGCAAACCATTCCACATGACCATCCTATGTGTATTTCTTTTCTATTATTTAATACAATATTAAGAGGAACACCAGTACTCCACCTGGAACAAATTTGGGGTATATACAAGTATATATGGAGAGAGAGAGAGAGAGAGAGAGAGAGAGAGAGAGAGAGAGAGAGATGTAAAAATGAGTGGTGACATACTTGGTCCAAGAGTTAGCAAAACGCGACAGAGCTCCTGAATGGCATTCACCAACTCAATAATGCAAAGGAATTTGGTCATCCATGTTGATAGGACCACCAACTTGCAGGAGGAAGCCATTAGTCCCTGCAACAAGTTAAAAAAGCACCCTAAATTTCATTACATCTCTCTTGGTTTTCTGCCATGGACTAGAATGAACTTTCACAGTCTCCAGTACCAATCAATCAAGACAAGCCAGAATTAAGCAGGGTTCTGCTTCATCATTATTTTTTTTTTGGAGGATGAGATTCAATAACCCCAACAAGATCAGATCCAGGGGCCATTGAAAGGGAAGTGCAGTTCTGGCATGTGGTCCCAAATCAAAAGTTGGTCTTTATTTTGAACCATGTTAGCTTGCCAGCAGATGAATTGACTTCATCTCATAAATGGCCTGTTTGGACAAAGACAAAATGCTTAGAGCTGGAAATTTCTGTCAAATAAAAGAGCAATTTTCCCTAGTTTGCATCAATTCTGTTTATTGTTTGTTCTGCAGCTGGAGAAAATAGCAAGCCATGGTTGGACTAAATCAAAATTATGGTATCAACTGCATCTTTGGTTAAACTGTCCTGTGACCTATACACCCTTAACACAGAATGACCCTTAAACTCCTGTCCTCAGTCTTTGTTTCTTTCACCTGCTCACACTTGAACCAGAATGAGATGTGGACTCTAAGAAATTCCCTCTTGAAAGTGCTTTGAAGTGATTGCTCTCTGCATGTGCAAGGAAGCTGTGAGGAATAGCATAACCGACATTCTTCTTTATCAAGAAAAGCTTTTGCCTTTTTATTCAGTTGGGCTTCTTCTTTTGTTTCTTTCTTCATTTCATTTCTTTCATGGTTAGGTTCCTTCTGATTTTTCTCTTTTGTGCTGCTCCTGTAATGCTCCTGGGCCCATGTTTTGAATCTATGACTTTTCTCACTTGTTTATATGCCTGAGGTCATCCCATTTTTCCTCAAAGTCCAGCTTTCAGCCATTTCTGTCCTCTTCTTCCTCTGTCAAGACTGCCCACTTGTGAATCAATAGGTAGAACATTTTCTCTTTTGGCTGGCAAGATGGGTTCTGCATGCGACACCCACTAACAAAACTTTGGGTGCCAAAAAGGAAAAAAAGAAATTCCAGTTTAATGGTTAAGGAATTTGCAGAGTCAAATTTCAAACAGCCATTTGATTTGAGGTCTTAAACAGGACCTGATCCAGATGGAAATGGGTCAAATAGAACCTAACTTGTGGATCAGAAGCTTTGGCCAATTTATCTATTTTCCAGTGATAATACCTCTGGCTTTAGGCAGGCAAATGAGCTCTTCTTGTGTTTGATGTTTTTGTTTTGATGAGTTTAAAAACAAAGTAGTTATTAGTAAAAAAATAATCACTTTGATATTAAGTCTCCATTTGTTGTTTGCACTACAAATCTGAATTGGATACAAATTTTACACCCGCTTCATTTTTGTATCTGTTTATTTATAATTATGATTTGTACTCCTATCTGATACAAAATTTATACTTTTTGTCTCATTTGCACTGATTGGCAATGTAAATTGGCATCCCAAAAACTGATGGAAAATTTGCACTACCTTCGTCATACATCAGTTTTCTCTCATATAAAGTGGAGACCATATCATCCTGCTTCTTACCTCACTCTCGAACAAATAACCCTCTTCACACCTCTATTCTCTTTCATATTATACTACTTCCTGATTTATTTCTCCAAACAAATCAGAATTTACACTCCCATATGTTTACACCAGTGCAAATAAAATCTACAAAGTGAAATAATATATTATTTAGTATATATGCAAAGAAATGGTCAGAAGAAAAGAGGAAAAGAAAAGGAGGGGGATTTGGTGGAACCCACTGTTGTAACTTAACTGTTATAGCTTTTAAGGCTTTACCTTCTTATTTAAAGCACACTGAATGAAGGGCTCTTGTCAGAAAAAGAAAAGTCACTATTTGGGTTTTCTATTGCAATAGGCCCTCCAGGTGGGCCTAGTACGAGCATATTACAAAATACTGACGGGCCCACGATCCAGAAATATGTATTCACATGGTGGGGGCTCATCCAACCTGGCCCATTATAATCCACAAAAAAAAAAAAAAAAAAAAAAAAAAAAAAAAGGAAAGGAAAAAATCGTGATTAATCAAATCAAGAACCAGTCCATGAGGTGGGGCCAGGCTATTATTTGGGGTGGAACTAGGTGATTTAAGAAAGTGTCTAGTTGTGGAGCAAAGCGACAGGGTGGACGACAAAGGCCCAAAACGGGATGGAAGGACAAGAAAGCACATGTGTGTACGTGATTCGTGGCCTTAGTGGACTCTAACATGGTGTGCCGCATTACTCACTATCTTCATCACCTCTCTGTACTTCTCAGGGTACCACAGAAAACATATCTACTGTTTGGTTGGTTGCATTGTGGAGCTTTAGTTTTAGCTGGCCTCTCAATAACTTTTGTTGTTAATAAGGCACGCCAGTTCAGTTGGTCGGGTTCGGGTTGATAAACCTACTTTGACTCGACCCTGTTGGGTCAGCGCCCTAATCAGGTCTTGGGTTCGAGACCGTGTATCTTAAATCTGATCCATTGACATAGTAGCATTGAAACATTTATAAATATAGCATTATTGACTTAGGGATATTATTCATGCTGATCAGTTTTGAATTAAAAGGATTTTCGACAAGGTTTTAAATATCACAACGTATCAGTACATAAACAAATAACTATCAGTTTTCAGTGTCAACTATACATTAAATAATGGGAATTAGATGTTTTTAATTATTTTAAACCATTAATGATTGATGTGACACATCTCCCAATAAATTGCCAAATAAAAAAAAACAAAGAGAATTTTTAATTAAAAATAAATTCAATTTTATAAATTTTGCATATCGAGACTATTAATACTTTGAGCCTTAATTTTTAGACCTCACCGGTTAACATCATCCCTAGTTGTTAATTAATTAGGGCAGCTCGAATTCAATCCATTTATATTTTAATCAAATATAAATGGATCCGATTATATATATTTTTCCTTACTAAAAGAGAGTCGTAGGATCCTATAATAAAGTTGGTTTGAATTTATGCTACATATTTTTCCTTTCTAAAAGAGTCATAGGATCAAGTCTCATAGAATTCATCTTCGAGTCGTTTTATTATATATGCCATTTTGTATATTTCTGATAATTTTACGTTTAATGTATTAATGATATTCGGAACAGATCCGAGTCCGATGTAAATATAATGCATAAGATTTGATTCAAATCCGAATACTAATGAATCAAATTTGGATATAGGTATGTTTGATGCATTTGCAGTTAAAACTGTGAATGTGTGATTACGTATGATTTGATTCTATCTTTTTGGCTTCATATCAAATTATCACATATGATACGGCCAAGGGGAAAATAACTGGAAATGGGTCGGACCGGGTTGGAGTCAGATGGGTTTTCATTGATTTGCCCAATTTGAGCTTAAGAAAAATTATCATGTGGGTCGTTGGGAAATGGGTCGGATCGGGCTGAAGTCAAGATGGGTTGTCGGGTTTTCATTGATCCGCCCAATTTGAGCCTAAAGCAAAATTATTATGTGGTCGTTGGTGGGTTGGATCATGACTCAAGAAATCCATGGCAAATAGGTCACGAGTCACGAGTAATATATGATAGTACCCACTATTGTAAATTAATGTGGACCATCCAACATGTGGACCGAGATGTTGATTGATGATATAGTCAACCCATTAAATCCAAGCACATCCGAATTAATGCGATCAGATGGTGGAGGACACAAGATGGAAAACTAATCAATGTGATGGACCCCACAAGATTAGACATCTAATGACAGGGATTAATGAAGCTCACAAGCATGATTTAGATACAATATGAGTCTGATTCAGGTCATTGGCGGGTCAGTTTTCAATTAGCCACACCGACAATCCTGATTGGATGACTTTGACACAAACTGACGTGGAAAGAAGAGAGAAAAGGTTAAAAAAAATAAAGCTTCTCTTTGGTGCTTTAATTGGATGATTATATCATCAATCCTGTTCATCAAACTTTTGCAATTGAAATGGGCTCTCTCTTTCTCTCTGTCTAACTGACATCCACACAGAACCCAATTAGATGTAAAAATGGGTCGTTTTAATGGGGCGGCTGAGAGAATAAATAGTGATTCCCATCCAAGGGTCAGCTCTCAATTGTCTCAACTGTGTCACTTGTCCTTCCACAGAAGCATACAAGTGATTGTACCTAAGATTTCAACTTTTTCTTTTCTTGGTCCAAAATGGCAACAGATTCTCAGATGGGTCAGTCTGAATGGAACAATGTCTTTCACTGTTAGTATTAGAATATGCACCTTTCAGAAAAGAAGTAGATCTAGGGCAAAGGACATCCAATTCTTTTCTTCCTGAATCTTGAAGTGATTATCAAGACAAATCACTTGGATTTATTTTAAAGGAAATTGGTCCAATCAAGGGATTTCAGTTCCTACCCATCCACATAGAAAATCCAGTAGCCTCTGCTAGCTAGATAGCATGTGTGCCCACTATAACCCTACAGCAAGTGGGAGGAAGCTCTTTTTTTCTCTCTCATCTGTGGCCATCTTTTTGTCTATTAAGTGTAGCATTTGAGCACCATTGAAAAAGACAACCAATGAAATGATTCAAGTTTGGTAGTTGAGAGTTGTGGGATTGTGAGGGTTTTAAGGTTTTTAACTCCAAAAGCAAGACACAATCATTCAGCCCAAGATGGGGAGTTGGGTTGCAATGACTAGGTCTGAAGTTGCAATCTCCAAAACACTGTAAATGGGATGAATTGAAAGTGTTTATGGGAGATGGGGTTTATCAGTAGCACATGGATTTTATGTTTGTGAGTGTGTTAGTGGGGGAGGCTGAATGGTTGATGTTTACACCAATCTGTCAAAAAAAAAAAAAACTTTGAGGAATATATAGAATTGTTGCATCCATTCTTTCTACCTTTTCCTTTAATTATTTATTCTTTTCTTCTTTTACAATGCTTCATCTTTATTAGATTTTGATTCAACTATGCAATAAATAATGTCCTAGCTTTAGCCATACTCCACCACCCACCAAATCCATCTATGTAAAGTAGACTCATGGCAGGGTCATTGAAATTCCCACATAAAGAAAGAATACATTGTGTGAGAGAGATATGATTTCTAGGTGAATGGTTTATGTTCTTTCTCTCTCTCCATCTCTATCTCTATTTCTCTCTTTTGGGATTGGGTTTATGGATTCTTATCTTGACTCCCCCATGCCTTTCTAAAAGACAAATGCAAAGACAAATGCTCTCACATAGTAGAAAGAGATGGATAAGTGAATTGTCATATGAAAATGGGGCCCCCTTGTAAAGGAAGAATGTGTTATAAGAGAACAAAGGAAGCAACAACATCATCATCAATTGTGAGATGATGGACTAGTACATGTGTGCCCTCCTCCCCACATCTCACAAAGGTAGAAAAAGAGATGGTTCACATCTAGGGCCCCACAACTCTTCATTGATTTTATATTCTATGCCTCCTCCTGTCCAAACTCCTCTCAAGCTCTCTGCCCCACCCACTCCCCCACCCCAAGTGCATGGAATTTGGATAATTTCCAAAGTGGACAATTTATGCGACACACCTTTCCATCCCTTTTACATTAGTCCAGCCTCTTGACCCACAACCCTTGAAACTTGAAAGCAGAGGCATGGGCCTAGATACTAGGGTTTCCCTCCCTCTGACCCATTTTGGGCCCTTGAAATTGTCGTTGGGTCGCGTGTCACTGTCCACCTTGTCATGGGCAGTGCGTTGGCACCCTGCGTAGTGTCTACGTCTGATTTGGGGGAAGGCCCAGCGTGATTGCAACTCTTTGGAGTGGAGTAATTAGTTGTCATTCTACCCTTTTCAGTGCCCCCTTTCATTAGATTTATATGAATATGTTGTTGGCTTGCTGTTTGCTTTTGCTTTCTAGGGATCTTGTTCGCCTAGCTACTAATTTAGGGCTTGTTTGAGAGGGCCGAAGCTTTGATTGAACTATTTTTACTTAGCCACCAAGGTTTTAAACTTTAAAGTATCGATGCATATTCTAGCGTATTTTAGCGAGAATTTCATGATTTTGTTTATTGAGAATATTGATATTTTAAACTTTGTGACCCATTTTGGAGAAATTATTCAAATATATATATATATATATTTGAGCTTTCTAGAATTTTCACCAAACATTGATTATAGGCTGTTCGGGTGGAAGTGGAACCCATCTTGCAAAGTGAAAAACTGCCACTTAAAAGCCTTCCCAAACGGGCACTTATTTAATTTTAATTTATTTCTTTAATAATCCTTACTATTATAAAGGGGAGTAATAAGTGGGGGAGATGAAGAGCCACATGAAATTGATGTGTGATTCCATGCCCAAGGAACCAAACAAAGAAGTTGGGTTAGTTTATTCACACTTCTTTTCTTTATCTTCCATCAAAAGAGGGAGACATGGGGTTTGTTGGTTTCCTTTCTTTAACTTTAATGTCTTCTTTACATGATTTGAGCAAAGGCATTAAATATGGGAAGGTGGGCAGGCCCTCCAATGTGCATTGCACCACCCAACAAACCAATACACTCCACGAGAATAGCATTTCCCATATCATATTATTTATTCTAGTTTCTATTTACCCTCCTCCCTTTATCTCTTTCTCTCTTTTGCTAATATCAACTGATACCCTTTTGAAGTTTTTTTCCTCTTTTTATGAAAAAAAAAAAGGAAAAATGATTTTCGTATCGGTTCGATGTAGATCTCACCCCACCCCCACCGCCACATTAATTCGCCGAATGATGGATGTCCAAGTGGCACCCCACTTATCCGATTCCACGTGGCGGCGATTGAATTATTTGATTTAATACAATTCCTTTGAACTTAATTATCAGACATAGATGATGAATTGAACAGTGAATTATCATTCCTCCTTCACAATGAGGGAATGGACCATCATTGAAATAATGTGATAATGACACCAAGTTTGTAATTAATTAAGCCTAAGGTCAAGCATATTATTCTCACATAACAACAAGGAAGGGACTGCTTTCTTAGTCTTATAGGCCCTAATTTGAGTTTAATAGATACTCTTAATCAGATACCTTTAACCTTATCAAACAATTACAAGATTCATTTCGACTATAAATAAATAAATATCAATTGCCATTGGTTCGAAAAAGAAATGTCAATTATTGATGGTAAGATTGCAATTCATCGAATTGATCCAATCAGGTTAATTGTAAAATTAAAGGAATCTTATAAACAATGTTTGAAGAGTCAGACCGGATCAGACGATCGAACATTTTTTTTTTCTTTTTAAAAAACATGATTCACAAGAACAAACTGTATCATGAAGATTAAAAATCTTACCAACATTGATTATAAGAATAAATCAAATGGCGCATTGGGCAACTATAAATCCACCACGTGTAATTTTGATGGCGCAAATAGACAAAAATTATGATCTATAATAGTAAAGATAAAAAAGAGATCAACCTAATACCAACTGAAAAAGAAGAAAAGGAAAGGTGAAAAGGAGAAAGGGGATCATTTCTTTTTTGAAGGAAGACTACTTACTAATAAGTTTTTGTTCACTTTCTTTTGCTAAGATTCCTAGGCAAAAATAACTTTATTCATCTTTCCTAATTCTTTAAGCAACTACTGTACTTATCTCCAAACAAACCCTCTCTCTCTCTCGCCAGAGAAAGAGAGAGAGAGAGAGAATAGAAACCAGTCAATTTAAAAAGTAGTCCCATAACAATAACAATAATAAATTATTTGAAAAACCTTGTCTGCTGTCCCATTGTCTCCACCTTTATTAATTTTAATTCGTTAATAGTGACTGAGAAAGAAACCATAATCCGATTCACACGCTTTAAGTCCATGCCTGGTCAGAGTGGGACAAAGGGCCTCGATCCAATGGGCCCCCATTTGACAGTCCAATCTCCATCATTTATGTTGCTCTCTCAACTCAACCAAGATATAACATTTTCATTAAATAACGTGTTCTATTTGCTCACTCCACTCCGCTTGCCTCTCTTATAATATTATATTATCTATCTTATTAACCTAAACGCCAAAGAGGCAAAGACCGACGAAGCTGGACCTGGACCTGGACCTGGACCTGACGACCTGAGCCTAGCCCACGTTGACTTCCACACTCATCGCGTGACCTTCACGTGAGGAGGTACCGATGGAGTGAATCCGGGCCGTTCGTGTGTGCGACCGTACGTTTGGTTTCCGACGTGATTTGATCGGACGGGTGACACGACTTTGATCGGTACAAAATTAGAGGCGTTAGTGGCGGTGGGGGCCGCGGACATCGCTTCGCTGGTGTGCTTTTTGATGTGAATCGCTGCGAGTCGGATGCAAAGTACGGAGACCCACCCAAATTGGATAGTGTTCCATTTTCTTTAACAAGTTTTGGTCGCTGGGGCCCACCTTTGAAAAGTGACGTGTCGTGGAATAAGAAATAGTTGTTGAAAGCGCGAGATTACACGTGTCAATACCTGGGCTCTGATCCCACGTACGGTTATGGATGGGAAGGACGCACGCGGAGCCCCACTGGGGCTTTCATTTCTGTTCACGTGGAGGTTGGAGGTTTGTCTTCATTTATAAACAGCGAGAGGGGAGAGAGAGAGAGAGAGAGAGAGAGAGGAGAGTGAAGGGTTTTAATAGACGGGATCAGAGTCACCGCCAAATATGGATAGAGAAAAGAGAGGGAGAGAGAGAGAGAGACCTTGGACGTTTCCCTACCGGATCTGTCGGCACTCATCTTTTCAAAGTTAGAGGTAGCTCTGCCAAATTTAGCAGAAGTTTCTCTCTCCGGTGTCTTTCTCTCTCTAGAACTATTATTTTGATTTAATGAGTAAAACTAAAATAAATAGAGTAATTTCTGGCGGTTCCGCTCACGTCGTCCAGCGTGACAGGTGTGACAGACAGCACTAACGTACGCCCACCGCTACCAAATCGCTAATCAAAAGCCCAGAGGTAAAGCCCACGCCACTCAGACCCGCAACCCAACCCACCACCACCACCACAGACACAGAGAGACAGAGAGGAAGGGGAGTCCAACTCCATCCACCTCGAACCACGACGAAGACCGACGACCTTCCGGATTGGTTTCTAAAATACGCGTAATGCGCAAAATATACGGTACGAGATAGAAGTGGAAACAAGGAGACAGTGGACTTTTTCGTACTTGTGGTTGGTTTTGTTTTGTTGTGTGGTCTCTCTCTCTCTCTACAGTCTACACTTTCTTTTGTTCTTTTCCTGGTTTTGGCGGGACTCGAGCCAGTACCGATTCTCGTGTCTGGTCTACGCCGTGCATTGCGCGTACACTCATGGTAGGTCCCACCCCTGAAATATCCTCCTAACAACGATATTTTCGTGACTCCGACGTGTCAGATGACCTTTCCACTTGGCACTGGGTCCCACCTCCCATCTCCATCCCCTCCCTTTTTTACCATTCACCCCCAACATCCTTGCCTTTATTTACGAATACACCCCTGGATTACTCACTCATCTACGACTCGTATCATACAAGCCTCGTTTGCTAAGATGCGCCTCTGCCAAACTAATCCATCTCATAAAAACATAAAAAAAAAGGAAAAATATAAAATATAAATAATAATAAGTTAATAACCCGTGAGTAAGTTGCTAAAAATGGATACAAAATGGTTTTTTTTTTCGATTGATTTTTTTATATTTATATTTTTTCTTTTTTTGGGTGATTTTCATGAGGACATGTTAACATGGACACTGGCGTTCTTGTTGGATTTACATATGGGGCAGGTGTGAAGGGTGGACCCACATATCGTGCAGAGACAGAGATGCCTGCACGGGAGCAGCAACACGCTCGACTCTTCCTTTCCACAGTTCCTACACCACCTGTTACTGCTGAAACTGCTTCGGCTGCTGTTGCCGTTGTTGTTGCTGCTGCTGCCGCCGTTCACCAAGATTCTCTCTCCTCCTCCGGACTCTGCTACCGTGCGCCTCCTCCCTTCGTCCTCCACTCCATAATCGCTGCTCCCGCAGCAGGATTGGGCGTCGTCGGCTAGTGCGTCGTCTTCACGTGCGCCGCGGTGGCGTTCTTCGTTAACCTGTGCTAGGACCTGCTCGAGGTTGCTTCGCAGAGCGTTTGCAGTGGCCTCGTTGGATTGTGCCAAGTCCCGCCATATCTGGTTCTCCAAACACAGAGACTTCACTCGCTCTTCGAGGACCCAATTCAATTTCCCGATTTTCTCAATCTCTTCTTCTTTCGCTCTCAATCTCTTCATGATCCCTTCCTCGACTGCTGCTACCAGCCGTCTCGAATGCCGCTTTCGTCGCTCTGCCAGCTCTAATCTCACCTTCTCTGTCTGTAAATCCACGCAATTAGGATACCCATTTAGTAAAACTTCGCTAGAAACAGAACGAAGCAGCAGCAGAAACAATTAACTATATATCTATCAAGAAAGGGTTGAGTAATTACATGTTGATCGATTAATCGATCGATTTCCAATTGCTGCTGTTGGATCTGCAGAGAAATGTCTTCGCCAAGAAAGGACAAAGGACTGGTGCGGGAATCTTTCTGAGACTCGGGCACGGCAATGAACGAGTTGGTGGTGGAATCCCTCGAACGCTTTCTTGAGACGGGGAGGTTGTAGGTGAGACCGCTATCGGCCTTCATGGTCGTCGTCGCTGGAACCGAATCGGAGATGACAGAATTGTAGAAGGGGAGGAGCGTGTCAGCGGTGGTTCCTGATAATGGGACGCCATAGCCCATGCCCATCTGGGTACTGTAGATATTCCCGTTGTTCCCAATGGCGTTCATGATTTCTCTGAAAATTCAATTCCGAATCAGAAGAAACGTACACAAAAGCGGAGAGCCCAGCAAGACCCAGATTGCGGAAAACACAGTAAGCCGAAAGCCGAGAGAGATTCACGATTCGAATCAATACCTATTTCCAATCAGTTGAGAGGGAAAGAGGTTCAGATGCCGAGCTTCAACAGCCATGAAACTGGGCTTTTCCTTGTTTCTCTATCTCTGTTCGCAAGCTTCGCTTCCTTGGTTCTTGTCTGGTTCAGAGAGAAGATATAGAGAGGGAGGGAGAAGAAGAGAACAAGAAGGGAAACGGAACATGCAATAGAGGTGGCGAGACTTAATGGGGGGGTTTATTTAGGGTTTGGTGTGGAGAGAGAGAAAGTGAAGGAAATTATTTTATTAGTTAAAAGGAAAAGGAGAGAAGATTTTGGTGTTTGGCTGGGTTTTGTCTATTCTGAGACTTTTTTACTAAAATTGTCCTCTGCGTCCTGCCTCTATTTCGCAACTAAATAGAAGAACTGATGACTGGTCTTTCCGAGATTTCAGCGAATCTCCAGGGGCTATTCCGGAAACTTTGGGTAAACCTTTTTTTTTTTATTGTCTCTTTTACTTTTGGATTAAAAGATGGAGGACTTGGCTTTGTGTGCGGGGGGTGGGGGATTTGGTTTAATAATAACGGACAATCCACTGTCATCTGCCACGTCTCAACTGCCGCCTGGCACCGTCTAACGACGACACGTGGCCATCACAACAGTTCTATGGACGTGCGTTGTCATGGGCCCACTGTCGCACGTGTGATGGACGATTGAGGATTGAGAGATCAGACAGTCCAACCTGTTGTCCTGGCTTGGGCCGGCCCCACAGGTAAAGCTGTATGGCCTTTCTGTTCCTAGGCAATTCCCCTGGCTCTGGGCCCCAGGGGCCCAGAGCTTAGGGACCGTTTGATTACGGCTGAACTGAACGATTTATTGCTTTTGTCTTTTAATGTGTTACTAAAATAATTAGATAAATGAATAGTCAAAGATGTAATAACCAACTGGCTTCAGTTTCAGCATCAGCCATTAAGAAGTTTACAACCTCCTTAATAACTTCTTCACTAAAAAGAAATTAATAAGTCATTGAGTTCAGTTACTTCCTCCATTCAGTTCATCCCTAAATCTTCTTCATTTATTTCTTTTTTCTACTTTTTATCCAAAATATAGTTATTTGGGGCCTTTCTTCATGAGCTAGCTAACCCATTTAATCTAGGGAGCAAAAACAAGAACTCAATATTGAAATAAATTATTTATTTTTTTATTCTAATTTTTCTGATAAAATAAAGATCTCAAGTTGATCAGTTGATCACACTTATCAACTGCTATTTTATTGGCAATTTTGTGATTAACTATATTAAAATAATATTTATTAATTATTCAAGAATAAAAAATGAATTAATCTTGTCACCATCCCCCAAACACACATTTGGGTTGGAGCCTTATGTGAAGCACAATGTGGGAGGAACTCCTAATTAAAAATCCAAGGTTGTAAGTTCTATTGGCTATATCTTTGTTATTAATGCATTATTAGACAAGTGAGCTACACTTAAGGAGACCAGACCCTAGACAATGTTGTTTATTCCACTAGACTAGGCTGGCAAATGGGTTTTCTTTCTCTTTCTCTCAACTCTTAACTTGATCCCCTCTCTAAATTTTCCTTAATGACTAGTGACTCGATTGACACGACAAAAAAATTATTTATTTTATATGAATAAATTAATCAGATATTAACTTTAAGTTAATGATAAACTTGTATGACCACATGGGAAAGGTTTTTTATTATCTGATCTAATATAAAAATTATATATTTATGATTCTGAACATGATGCGTCAAGGCCGTACAGGCACGCAATCACGGGGCACTAAGAAGCAATAGTAAACCCCACTTCATCCCAGATACGCCTGGCAATCCCTTTTTAAGCCATACTAATGAATATATATACATCTTCTTTCAATTGCTTTGGCATTAGACAAGATTGCAGAGAAAGAAGGAAAAAAAATAAAGCAAGGAGAGAAAGAAAAGAAGAAAGGAAAATGCCATGAAAGAGAGCATATTTAAGTAGATGGATGGATTCTCCCATTCACCACTCTCACTCTCTCTCTCTCTATTATTGCTCCCATCAACCCAACCGCATCACCCAACACTATTGTTTAACCACCCAAATAAAAAAGAGAATAAAAGCAAAAGAAAAGAGAGAAATGTGGGTCACAATCCAACATCACCAATTAGGTTATAACAATCTAGAGAATTCTTTCTTTCTTTTTGTATGGAAAAATGAAGAAAAGAAAGACTAACTTGGAGGGTTAAGATCATTAGATGTTTGTTTTCGTACTCAATCAAGAGTGGCCAATGACCTAAAAAGAAAAGAGAGAGAAAAAAGAGAGAGAAAGGAAGAGAGGGGTCATGTTCATATGTGTTTGTGCTTCCCCCTTTTTAGGGCAATTGAAGCACCTTGACTTGTGGGGCTTTTTTATCTTTTCTCCCATCTCCGACTTAAAAAGTTGTATATATATATATATATATTGTATTCCTCATGTGCCCTGCACCCTTTTTCACTCCCATTTTGGGGAGAATCTCAATAACCACTCACCCCATTTCTTTATTTTATCTTTTTCTTTCTTGGCAAGAGCTAGAGCTACATATATTCATGGTGATAAGTTCAAAGCATGGTTTTATATGTTTATTGACCATTTCATGGAGTGTTGAAATAAAAGAGATGGTGATGCTTGTGATGAATAAGGTTCCCCACAACCAACAACCAACAGGAATGACAGCAATGGAGGAAAGAGAAAGAGATCTAGAGAGAGAAAGAGAGAGGAGAGAGAGTTCTTCCCTTGAAAGTAGTAGTTGTGACACCATACTGCCACAGTCCCTGGTCTCCTAAGCTATCATTATTTCGTGTATTGGAAACATACCTCACTTGCCCTTGAGACACTTAAAAAAAAGGCTCAACTTTGAATCTGTAAACCAAATTTGACCGTTGGGTGTCCAAGAGACAATAAAATCCTTAAAAGAGAACACTCGTGGGGGGCCCGCCCATCAACTGAGAAGATATGTTGTTTACTCCTCACATGGTTCTCTTGTGTGCATCAACTTTGATCAGAATCAAGGGATATTGAGATCCTCTGATCCATATGACTTAATGGGGCCCATCACATTGCCAAAGCTATTGACTTTATATAGATAGATGCTTAGATGGACCAGATTGTACATTTAGAGCTTCTCTCATTGTACCATATTTTGTTTGACAAAATTAAAGTTAAGGGTGTCCAAAGAATCCCACAGGCTGCCATTTGGGACCCACTTTTTTATTTTTATTTTTTGTGATGAGGACCACAAATTTACTGAATCACAAGTATACAGGATCACAGGCATATAGTATAGAAAAGTTGTTGGTGAGAATCTTATCAACCGTACGATCATAACAAAGCCCATATTTCACTGCCCCACCGGCAATAAATCTGAAAATTCATTGATTTTTAGTGAAGAGGGAACCGAATTGTTGGCTTGTTGCTGGTCCAGATCAGATGAAGATAAACTCTGCCCACCCAAAATGTTGAAAAAGGAATCTGGCCTGCTTTATTCTAGTTTGGATATCATGCATCATTTGTTTCATTCCACAATTCCAATACAAATGCAATTGCACAGAAAGCAATTCCTTTTTATTTCTGTTTGGGTAATGGGTGATTATAAAGAAAAGTAATTTTTTTATTTCTTTTTATTACATAGTTTAGGATGCTATTATCATAAGAGCACCTTTTAGAGCTGTAAATTTTGCACATTCAAGCTGTAAATCTTGCATCATGAGGCCAAAGATATATAAATTAATTTTGCACATTCAATCTTTAAATCTTGCATCATGAAACCAAAAGGAAGCATAAATTTTGCACATGCAACCTGTACATCTTGTATAATGAGACTAAATAGGTGAAAGTTTTGCACATTCAAGCTGCAAATCTTACCTAATGAGGTCAAAGAAAGGCAAATATCACATATTCAAGTTGTAAAATTTGTATATTGAGACCAAAGAAGTGTAAATTTTGCACATCCAAACCCTAAATTTTGCATTCTGAAAATCTTGCAAACAACATTTACAGCCTACAGTGCTTTCGCAATATCATAGGAAAATATTTATATAGTGTAGAATTTGCAGAAAGAAGTCGAGAATGAAATTATTTACATGTTAGTTATATATGGTAAGGAACAGGTAACGGGTTTGTATTATTGATTGAGCTTTCTTAAATGATATAGGAATCTTTCACATGACAACTTAACACTGGGCTAAAAGAAGTTTCCTCTTCTCCTAACCCTTTATTTATAGAAAAAAACTCTGTCCCAGAATTCATTTATAGAAAAATTTTGGGAAATTTTGTGATCAGTATCTCTACTTTCGCTCAACTGACAATTTAGTTCCTAAATTTTAAAATATGATAATTTAATATCTGAACTTTTGAAACGTGGCAATTTAGTACCTAATGTTAATTGAAAGTTATATATATCACGTGACCTCATGTGCGATTTAATATTTTTTAAATATCAAAATTACCTTGAAAATAAAACACACTGTTCATCATCTTCTTCCTCAAGGAAATGAAACAGAGCCCAAGCTCTTTGTCACAAACACCACAAACATTTGCCATCATCCTGCATAAAAGGCCAAAGATTCTCAAAAAACTTGAGGACTACGGATCATTTTCAAAGAGAAAATCTACCCAGACATACCACATTGGAGCTACGGTTGCCATCGTCCTGCATAAAAGGCCAAAGATTCTCAAAAACTTGAGGACCGTTTGTGGTGTTTGTGACAGAGTTGAAGAGTTTGGGTTCTGTTTCATCTTCTTGAGGAAGAAGATGATGAACAGTATGCTTTATTAATAAGGATAACTTTGATATTTTCAAAAGTATTAAATCACACATGAGGTCACGTAATATACATAACTAACTGTCCTTAACGGTAGGTACTAGATTGTCATGTCTCGAAAGTTCGGACACTGAATTGTTGCATTTTAAAGTTTGGGGACCAAATTGTCACTTGAGTCAAATTACAAAGTACTGATCGAGAATTTTTTCAAAAACTTATGTTAAAATTTTTAAATTTTGGATGATCATACTCAATTGACATACAAGGTTGGATATAGGGCTGATATAGATAGTGGGGATTGGCCACATGATTCCTCGATGCGGTAGAAATAGGTGGGTTCATATAATTTAACCCGATATATAGTCGAATGGAATCTCAATGCATATCGTTTGGACAGATTTTGATGTTTCTATCTTTCTTTTTCTTTTCTTTCCTTTCTTTTTCTTTTATTTTTGATAAAAATTGAGCTTCATATCCAGTTTAATTAAAAACCTTTGCCCATCATTGTTAAACGTATGAAGAGCTTTTGAGAAGTGGGTAACCAAATGATCGCTAATTAGAAATCATCACTAGAGTGATCATGATTTCTACTAAGCAATAAGCACAATGAGAAAATGGGCCCCTTGAACCCTAACTTGTCGATATAGACTTAGTCAAATGGCCTAATTTTATGAATTCTGATACCACAAAGTCTTAATTTGGTAGACTGATGGACCAGTCTCTATTGGTCTTACTATGTAGACTATTAGTATTAATTAGATGGTTATAGACTGTTCAGAAGTGGTGTTGTGAAACCCGGCCGAAAGTGGACTAGGTGATGAGGGGCCGGGCCGGGCCAAGTCAATCCACCATTGTTTAACTTTCTCTTTCTCTGGCACTGTTTGACTGATGATGGATAGTGAAAGCCTGAAATTAAGACCCAATGTTAGTTCAGTACCATTACAGACCAATCTTGAGCTTTGAGTCATATTCTGATGTGAGATGTTTTCTGATCTTCAGTCCTTCTGGGTATGCCTTTTTGTTTCCTTGGTTCTTGTCCAAGTTCATAGTTCTCACTTATTTTCTGCTTTTTCAATTTACTTATTTTTTTTTTTTTTTTTGTAAGAAGAAGGAAAAGATCAAAAACCAAAATAGGGGGGGGGGGGGGCTGTTAATGTATATGATTTTGCTTTTCAAAACAAAACATTTCACATCAGCAAAAACATATAAAATTAAATGGGTGTTTTATCAATATGTACGATTTTATTCTCAAAACAAGATCGCATATATTGGCAAACCCCCTCAGTTATCGTGTTGGGCTTATGTAATTTGCATATTGTCTCAAGCCCTAAATATTTGGACAAACAGTCCATGATAAAATTTTAAAATGAACACAATGCAAATGTTGTGGCAACAATCCAGAGAAAGAAAGTAGTTAGTTTGGGGATTATTAATTGGAAAATATAAGATATGAAAAAAGAAACAAGAGAAGGAGATTCTAAGATTGTCATCGACTGTTTCAATGGCAGAATTAATGGTTCCTCCCTGGAAATTGGAATGCATCATCAAGGAGTGTCTCAAGTTTATTGATTTCTTCAATTTGGACATCAGTTTCAAGGTGTCAGTTTTTTCTTCCTTAAAAAAAAAAAAAAAGAAACAAGAGAATTCAGAAAATGGGACAATCAATAAGAATTGGAATTTATTGCATAGGCTGATTCACTTTTTCCTTTGTAACAGTAAAAAATAAAATAAAATGAAATAGATGTAGCTTATTTGAAGTAGATAAGAAACTAAATAATTTTTTCTAGTTTTAGGCCTCTTGTAGACATGAAAAGGAACATATTACTAATTAATTCCTATATTAGGTGCAACAATTCTTACTAGAATCATGCAAACTTGATTTTATAATCTTTATTATTAACATGAAGAGCACTTTGATTTTTACTAACCATTTATTAATTAAAGAGTAGTAATCAAAGTTCAAAATATTGATACACCTTGATGCGGCGCCGAAAGGGGTGTATTGATACTTTTAAACCATATCCATGTGTATCGTATGATATGTATCGGTTTATGAATCCATTGAAACACCAAATATTAGGATTTAGGAGAAATAAAAGGCTATTTTTAATATGATTTATATCATTATTTTGAACCATACCACTAATCATAGTGAAAAGAAATCTTATTAACCATTAGAAATTATTCCACAAGTAATTGATAAATTTCTGTTTGGAATTTTATTTTATTTTTTATTTTTTTGCAAGAGACTAAATTTCTGTTTATGATTTCATTTGTAGGTAAGATGAATACAACTATACAGTAGAAAAATTAGGTTGCTTTCCATGATGAAATCTCTTTTCAACATTAAAGCAAGATTTTTTGCCTTTTTTCTCTTTCTCTACAAGAAATGGAAGATAACAACATCAACCTTATCTTGACTTTGGCTAAGTTATAACAAAGACAATGAAAACAACTCTATCATTATAGAAAGGTAATGGATACTCTGTATATATATATATATTGATGATAGACCATATATTATCTTTGAATGAGGATGACAAGTGGGAAGGGTATAGGTAGGTGGTGGAGTCGGTAGGGATGGAAAATAATCAAATAAAACAGGTTTTATATTTCTTTTCTTTCCTTTTCTTTCTTTCTTTTTTTTCTTATTTCTTACAATGTGGGAGAATTTTTTTTTATTAGTTTAAAAAAATCAAGTATCGAATAGTCATTTATATAGATAGAGGAATGCTAGTAATAAAAAAGATGATGCAACTCTTGTTTCCTTTTCCCTATAGACAAGGTGGGACCTTGAAAAGACACAGCCAACTTTTATCTTGTACTGTGTTCTTTCATGGAGGCCATCATGTTAGATGGGCGAAGAATACAAGAGTTGCATGAATTCTTTTACTTAGAAATCCTCAAACTAATGAAAACGGTTTTCAAAAAAATCTTTAATAATGAGAAAATCTATGATATGGCAAAGATATGGTTTGGGAAGAGCTTTTACCAATTAAGATGGTGTTTGGAAGTGTGAGTGTTTTTTTGAGACCAATTTTTAAGAAAAAACGTTCATGCTTTTAAAACCTGTTTTTCACAAAAAAATATATTGATTTTGTTTGGGAGTGTTTTTGTCACGTAGGCAGTGAGCAACACTATACTGTTTGGTAAGGTGATTTTCATCACCATTTTTTATGTATGTGCTGACAGGTAAGTGTCACATAGGAAGCATGTAATCGCCAATCAGTCAACTATTGGGGGACACGGTTCACTGATGCATGTCGGTGGGATCCCGATTTATGAGGTATGCCCTTTTTTCAGCGTTTTTTCAAAAAAGGCTTGAACCAAACAATCATATATGTAGGTGTTTGTTGAACACTTATGTGGATCCATCGTGGCACCGTTTTTCAGAAAATACAGCCATGTTTCCAAACATCCCCCATATTATCTTAGTCACCTCAAATGATACCCGTTGATTGATCATAAGTTTTTCCAGGAAACTCTATAGATAATCCATCTCTCCATCGTGGCACCGTTTTTCAGAAAATACAGCCATGTTTCCAAACATCCCCCATATTATCTTAGTCACCTCAAATGATACCCGTTGATTGATCATAAGTTTTTCCAGGAAACTCTATAGATAATCCATCTCATCAAGACATATGGAAGAATCCTATAAAGAATTCAATTTGTCCCTCAAAATGGTCTAGCTCCTTGACTCCTTGTAGATCAGCCTTGTATAATGTATTAATTCTTGTAGTTTATAATTTTTAATTTAAATAAGGTTTAATTTGTAATTAATAACTCATTTTTCTAAAAAATGAGACATATATCAATTAATAAAAGGAAAATAATTATTTGAATTAGGAAATTAACGGCCCATTTAATTTATGAGAATAGGGGTCTGGAATCGGAATTAGAATAGGCCATTCAGATTCCAATCGTTTGGTTAGATGGAATTAGAATCTTATTCCCATTCTTGGTGGAATGGCATTCCCCCATTTGAGGGAATGGTTATTCCAATTCTTATTTAAACTAAACGGACCATGAGAATAAGGCTTTCGAAAAAAAGGAGTATGAGAATAAATCATTCTGATTCCAATTTTAAAGTATTGCAATTCTGATTCTGATTCCAACTATGAACCAAGAAGACCCTAAATTAAAAAAAGAAAACAGTTAGTTATTAATTATTATTGATATGGGTCCCACCTGATTAAGGAGACGTCATCAAACAAGAACCACAGGTTCTGCATAGTATGGCCAGAGTGCCTCAAGTGCAGCCTGGTCTGTCCTCATTCTGTAGTCCCCACAAATATGTACTAGGTTGGTCTTGTGTTAACTACCTTGCAGTTCAAATAGCTAATCAAATTGGTCAAGGCATTGCTCCCCGAATTAAATAAGCTCTTGCCCATTCCTTGTGTTCCCAAACTTCATAGTGGTTTGAGCGGCATACTTGCATATTCTTTTAAAGCAAATTAACATTTAAGGTATTCGAATCTCCTACCCACACCTCATTACAGCTGTACATTGAGAACATCTCCTGTATTTACATATTATTCATGGAAAGATGTTCCCAATGTACAACCTTGACATTGTGTGGGTAGGAGATTCCAATTGAACATTAATAGGGTCAAATGGTTCGATCGGACTCCACCCCCCTTGTGGCTATGTCAAATTAAACACCGATGGGGCCTGTAAAGGCGATCTGGGTCTTGGAGATGGAGGTGGTATTATATGTGATAATCGGGGCAAGTTTCTGGTAGGGTTTAATTGCTGCTTATTGTGGTCACACAACTTCCCTTCAAACAGAAGCTTATGCCCTTAGTGATGGTCTCCAACACCGCCAAGATTTGGATTGATTAGATGTGAAAGTGGAGTGTGATAATCAGATTTAATTAATCTTTTCAACCGGATGGTGAACCCCCATAGAGTATATCTTCTACGTTTTTCATGAGATTGCCTCCATTCTCTCTTTGCTTTTCAGTAAGTTATTTATCTGGGTAAATGTAATCACCTAGGTAAGTTTTTGTTGGGAAACACTTATCCTGGTAAGTACATTTATCCATGCTCTTTTATTTCCTAGGTAAATAATGCAATGACCATTTTAACCATAAAAATCCATTATTAAAAGGATCATTTTTGTCCTATTCAAATATTGGCAATTTTCCCTTTCCCACTTAGGGGATGGAATACCTAAGAAAAATAAACTTTCCTTAGTCCCCACATAAATCTGCAAAAAGAACAAGGGGTTCTTGGTCAATGGGAACCAAAATCCCATTGACCAACTTTCCCCTCTCAAAATCTCTCTCTCAAAAAAAAAAAAAAAAAAAAAAACGCCCCCTTAGAGAGAAACAAATCATCCAACTGATGAGTGTTAATTTGCTCAGGTCTATTGAGATTCCTTGAGATTCCTTGTATTTCGGGTTAGGGCAAGGCGGGCTATATCTTCTCCTGTTTCTCTTTCTATTTTCTATTATAGTTTTAATAAAATCTTAAGGTGGCCGCCCCTTCATCTAGAGTAAATCATGAGGATAAAAAAATTTCATAAACAAAAGATGATCACCATTTTCTAACCTCCAAAAGCAAACTGCTACTGGTAGAATTCTTGTGTTGTTTAGACCTCGCTACTCCATTTGATTAGCATCATGCCCCCTATATGTATATAGTGATGACTAATGAGATCATTTACCCAAAAAAGAGAAAAAAAAGGCTAATGAGCAGAGAATTGTTTCAAAATTATCAGTTGGTAATACTAAAGAATATTAGTTATAAACCGTAGAATAATTATAAAATATTAATTATAGGGATTCTAACTATAGCCATATATTAAAGTATGGACAACAGTTATTGATCGGTTGAACCTAGCAAGAAGTAAGCACATTCTTTAATAGGTTAATAAAAATGGTTTCATACCAGAGTGGTACATAAATTTGTTGGTTTTCCAACAACAAATTATTATTAAAAAATGTTTGACCATATTAAAGGTAGAATTCCAAAAAAAGTTGAAAAAATAAAAAATATTATTAAATGTTATCCAAGAAGTCCATACAAACCGGCCCACATTTTTTTTTATAAGAAAATTGCAAATTATTGACCATCATGATTTACAAGCATATTGAACAGCATTAATTCATAATAAATCTTAATCAGGCCCTATTTTGACCTATCATGCAGGAGCATTGTGGCCTGGGAACCTATATAAGAAAAAGTCATTTTTCCGATCCAGGAACACCAGAAACATTGCATATAGGAACAACACTAAGGCTGTGAAGTAAAAAGTTGAGAAAAGAAAGAAAAGGTAGGGAAATCTTTACAAATTTTGTATAGGTTTTCTTACATTTTCCTTCCTTTTCTTACATTTTCCTTCAAACCAAACATAGTATAAGGGGACGTTTGTTTTTTGTATTTTGAGAAAGGGAAAAGTTGGTCAATGGGATTTTGGTTTCTATTGAAAAAAAAAAAACATGTTATTTTTAAAAATTTATGTGAGAATTAGGGAAAATTTATTTTCTTAGGTATCACTTACCCCCATCTCCCAAGTCCCAAGTGGGTAAATAACTTTTCCACCTGAGAGGAAGTTGCCAACATTTAGATGGGACAAAAATACCCCTTTTAATAATTGACTTTTATAATAAAATTAGTCATTGTCTTATTTACCTGGTAAAATAAAAGAACATGGGTAAATGCACTGACTCAGGTAACTTACCCACTGGGTAAGTGCATTTACCTGGCTAAATAACTTACCAAAACATGAACAGGGCCTAAATGCCATCTTGTTATCCATATATTCATAATAAACCCATGATTATAATTAAAAAAAAAAAAAGCAAGAAGTGTTAAAGCCCAAATTCATCACTTGCTGCCACATAAAGTTAAAACTCATTCATTTATTACAAGAACAAATCTTGGACAAGCTGTTGGGTTTCAATAGTTAATGGAAATTATATTCTATGAACAACATGGCTTTTATATTATATTCTATGAACAAAATTATTGGAAATTATTTATATATGAAGTTTTTTTGAACCAAAAGTACCTACTGTTTCAAAAACCAAAATTTATATTTATGTGAACAAAATGGATTCCATTCTACAATTATGCGATTTATAATTAGCAATATGTGATCCAGATGGTCACATAAAACCCAGATTTTCATTTTACATTATTGGGCATGTATGGTGCTGTTCTCTGTTTCCTTATTTTTTGAATTATTCAAAATAGTCATATACATCATTAGTCCAGAGAAAAAGAGAGAGAATTACAGTGTGCTGTGTGCAGAACAGAACTGTAGAAACTTTGGCTTTTGTAGGATTTGAGCTGGCTTAAGCTCTTTGCTGGAATAGTTTAGAAGTGGGTGCCTGTTTAACCACTTGGTAGATGGAATCGAGTAATTGATCTATCAAAGATAAAAAATAAAAAATAAAGAAAAAAATGGATGTAAGTACTTGATGTGATTTAGACACTAAGTTTGATGATGTAAGTACTTGAACCAAATTCTGGGTAGTCATGCGATCCACCTTACAAAATTAATTTGAGATCGACCAATAAGTTTGATGATGTGGAAAAGTGTTGTCAAACCTATCAGCAACAGATGCAGAAGGTCACTTGGGAGAGAGAGAGAGAGAGGAAGCTGTCCATTCGACTTGACCAAACACTATTATTTCATTTCAACTACCTCTTTCTCGGGCACTATTTGAACTTTGAAGAGGATCAACAGTGGAAGCTAACTAGGCTAACAATGTTTGTCACCTTTCATAGTTCACAAGTCACAATTGTGATGTCCTGCTTTTCTCTAATGCCCTGAATCCCACTTGAAGCAAACACAAACCAAACCCAAAACCAATCTAACCTAACAAAGATAGAATATCCAGCCCCACCCATCACATATATGAAACATGCATCCATGCTCAATCAAGGCTATATTCATACGAATGGTATGATATAATGTTTTCGAACTACCGTTGATATGGATGGTTGGACCGTTCGGCCTGGAACCATTCAGGCAATAGATTCTGTTTTATCTCAAACCCGTTTCTTGGCCAAAAACCATTAAATTGATCAACAACCTGTTGATCCAGTCACCTGAACCACCAATCTGTTTAACCTGTTCAATGGTTTTTAGCTGTTTTTATTTTAGTTATTTTTTTAATTTATAATTTTTTTATTGAAATGGATCATCCATTCAAACCAGATGATTGAACTATCAACACAAGAACCAATGGCCAGAACAATTCCGATTCCAGATCGATTTTTAAAACCTTGATTTGATGTTGCAATTTCAAGTGGTCAGGTTTGACATGGGTTCACCTTAACGCATCCCTAATCTATCAGTGCTTGAAGTGCTTTGTTGATTAGAGTGAGGTGTATGTAATTCCTTGCTATTTTGAATCAAGTCTTAAATGTTTGGATCTTGGTATATTGGGTTAAAAAAAGAAGTTAACGATTCCTTTAACAAGATATATAGGAATAACTATATTATTAAATTGAATGAATTTTAAATGTTAATAAGTAATAACTATATAGGAATAACTACATATATATATATATATAAGAAAAATTCATCAGTCATATTATCTATTAGGTTGCTCATAGGCATGTAATGGAATATCTATTTTCACTAGAGCAAGTCTTGATAGTTCTAACATTGTGCAAGAGCTAGATGTCATACAACTTCACCAATATATCCATAGAGGTATTAACTTTTCTGCTACTTGTTTGCTTTGAACACAAAAAATAAAAATAAATAGTGTTATTTAGTTGCATATGAACAAACCATGAATAACTGCACTAGTGAGAACATGAATGGGTGCAGGTACATAGTTTGACAGAAAACATGGCTTTTTTCTCTTGATAGGATTCATGTAAATATTTGGGATTAGCGTGAGTCGGGTTGAGTTGATTTAGGCCATGTTTAGGAGTGCTTATGTTAAAAATAAATGCTCAAAAACAAGTGTTTATTCGAATGAGCACTTATTTGCATTTGACATCCAACTTTTTCAAGTACTTATTTTAAAAAGTAAACACTTATTTTATATTGGGTGTTCGATAGTCATTTTCTCAAATAAGCACTTAAATAAGCATTTGTGACTATTTTGTCCTTCATTTTCTTTCAAATTTTATGAA
Source organism: Nelumbo lutea (assembly GCF_056320005.1). Lineage (NCBI taxonomy): Eukaryota > Viridiplantae > Streptophyta > Magnoliopsida > Proteales > Nelumbonaceae > Nelumbo > Nelumbo lutea. Next base: position 52,918,364 of record NC_142690.1, read on the forward strand.
ATCATTTTATAAAAGTACTTTTATGAAAGTACTTTTACGAAAGTGCTTTTATGAAAATACTTTTACAAAAGTACTTTGCAAAATTCAACTAGGGATAATTTTGGAAGAAAAAAAATTGAATAAATGCTTATTGTATAAGCACTTAAAAAAACTGAAAATTTGGACTTAAAAAATAAGCCCTTCTTTCAGGCTTATTTCCCAAACACTAGCAAGTGCTTAATGATATTCCCGGCCCAAATAAGCACATATTTTGAATAAGTACTCCCAAACATGACCTTAGTTGCATATGAATAACAGTTATAGTATGTAGAAAAATTGTGATTTAGCCATATATCAATGTATCCTCTCAACTGATCAGTTGTGGAAGATGTGAAACCAAATAAAACTGATCAATTGTGGTTTAGCTATATATCAATGTATCATGAGCTTAGCAACCAAATAAAACACTACTATAATTCAACACCAAATAACTCCAAATCAATAGACTGTAAGTGTTTACATGATCACAAAAAAAGAAGGCAAAAATAAGTAACTAATCATGCATGTGAGAAGGAGCTTCAAACCATTCTTTAGGCATCTCCTAATGGAATGGCCAGAGGTAGCTAGCTGCTCCTAGCTATATTCTACTCATGGGATAACTTTTGTAGGGTTCTTGAGGGAAAAATAAAATTAAAGGTTACACAATAAGCTTTGAACTCAATATCCATTCCAGCATTGGTAAAGCTTGTTTTAGATACTTGATAATTGTAGAAATATGAAAGCAACAAAGAAATTATCCAAGCCCACTTCGTTGAATAAAAGAGAAAAATCATGTAATTATGGCAAATAATGGCAACTTTTGGTCCCTAATATCAATAAAAGTAATACTTTTGATAAAATTTTAAAAATAGGTTAACTTTTAAAAATAATATCAAATCAGGCCAAAAATAATGTTCATTTTCTTCCTCTTGCAAATCATTTATTACCCCCACTGCACGCCACCACCTCCAGCAGCGCCTTCACCTACCTCTGCCGCATCCGCCCACCTCTTACAACGCCTCCGCCCACCTCCATCTCTACTTCTGCCCAACTCTGCCACCTCCGCCCACCTCCAGAGGTGGAGGCGAAGGTAGCGGTGTTGGGTAGAGGCAGAGGCAGAGAGATGGGCGAAGGCAGAGGCAGAGGTGGGTGGAGGCATTGTCAGAGGTGGCAGTTGGCAGCGGCGCTGATGAATGATCATCTATTTTTGTAATTTTATTAAAAATATTACTTTTATTGATATTAAGGCCCAAAAGTTGCCTTTAACTGCAATAATCCCAAAAATAATCTTCTGCCAATAATTTTAATATATTTTAATGTGTTTTTCATTAAAATATAAATTCAAATTGAAGCACTGATCATGGGATTTGAAAATGACATCTTGTAAGACTGCAGATAACTGATTAGTACCTACCACATATATATAACCTGCCTTCGTTTTAAATTATAAGGATTCTTAAAAAATGAAAACAATTAAGTTGGTTCAGCTACTGATGAGATTGGCTTCAATGCTCATAAGATCTTGTTCATAGCGTTTGCATAGCCTTTTACAACGTGCATTCGGAATATGTCCATACTTGTATGCTTTTTTTTTCATGGGGAGATATTGATATTCCCTATGCAAGGCTCCAAAGGAATGTATGAACGGTGTGAGTATGGTCTTAACTTTGTGAGGGCCAAATCCGATTTTCTGACTGACGCCTACCAAATATAAGCTGTTCATGTGAGGCACACCTCAAAAATCCAGAGGTGCACTTCTACACTTCAGCCCTCCCAAACAGGCATTATATATTTGAATGAAGTTTCAAGTGAATTTAAAGAGCATGTGATTGTATGGTTGTATGTAGTTCAAAGTATCGTTACGAATCGACTGATATGGGTTGATATGTATCGTTGATATGGGGATCATTTCGATATGCCCCTACAGTGGGTGTATCGGGGGTCTGACCAGTTCAGGGGATGGAGGGGATGAACCAAATTTGAAAAATAAATAAATAAATAAGTAAAAAACAAGTATCAAAATGCTCGATTCGCCCCAAGCGGCGTATCGGGCATATCGATATTTTGAACCTTATAAATATAAACTTTAGCTTATTTATGTGATATTGTATGTTTTTTGTTCCATTTACGTTTATTGAGTAAACGGTGCCTCATAGGTGCCCCATCAGCAAAGGCTTCATTAATTACATCCATACGTATCGATGTGATTTCTATGCGCTTCTCTCGTTTCAGGAAGTTTCATTTTGGAGATTCTTGAAATGGGTAGATGTTTATTGGCACTTTACTAATGTGGTGCCTAAGGGCGCTTGTGTCATAAACGCCCTCATTAATTGTTTTTCTCGGTTTTGAAGCCATACAAGTACAAAATGTTTACTGAATAAATGTAAAGGGAACCAAACACACTCATTGTATTTTCACCCCTTTGCAAAAAACCGACATTAATATTTCTTGAGCTAAATTGTCTCCTTCTAAGGAGAGAATGACCATCAGCCAGTGGAAAACATAGCCACATAACCCATTTACCACATAAAGTATAAGATTCAACCAATGCTTTAAAAACCAACATGGAATTCATCCGCCTAATATTTTCAAAAAAAATATAAAAAAGGCCTAAAAACCGTTATTCGGTCAAACAAGTTGACAGTTCAACTGTCTGGGTCAATGAATCACTAACTAATTCAACGTTTTTTTAATAAAATAATGGTTCAGGACTGAAATGGAACCGATACCTTGACCAGTTTCTTAACAAGCGGTGTGACCGACTGTCTAGGTCAATAACGGTTTTAAAACCTTATTTCAAACAATAAAAAATTAATTCAAATAATAAATATATTAATGAGAAGATAAAAAGCATGCAAGCATGCTAATAAAATGAACCCTTCTCCTGCCACAAATGAATAGGATCCAAAAGTGAAAACTTTCCACACACTACACCTTTGTAGTGTATAATGTGAATGTGGTTCAATTGTTCAGATCAGCAGGTACTCACACCATGACAAAAGCAAATTGGGATATGCTCGTCACGTTGTGCACCTCAAATCCACATCCCACCTTATATTGGGAACATGGTGTTCCATGAATAATAAATATAAATATGAAAGATGTTTTCGATATATGACAAGAATATGCTATGAGGTTGGCATGGCAGATCTGGACTTGATTAAAGCTTATATATGGAAACCTGCTGACCGACTGAAACCGGATTTCTTGTATATAAGAACTCTGCCCATGTCTACCTACATAACATAACATGGCAGCCATAAATGTGACTTATGTGTGGCTGTGATGTTATGTAAGTAGACGTAGGGAGGGGATCCAGAGTCCTGCCAACTGCCATTGATGCATTTGTCTCAAGACTCCAAATCCTCCTCTACGGTTCTACTCATAAAATACTGGGGCCAATGAGGATAAACCATGACATGTACATACACAAGGATCCAAGACGTTAGGCTGACGTTGTGTATCATGATTGCCCACCCAATATCCTACGGTAACTGTAGAGTATCTCTTACAGAGCAGCAAAACCCAGACTCCATCGAAACGGTCAAAACCTTGAAGTGGGGGGGCTCAATTGTCCCAACGGCCTACGGGCCCTTGGGAACCCCCAACCACCGGCTTCATTGCTTCTGTACTATTCAATTACTGTACTCCTTACTTCTGATCTAACGACAAGAGTAATTTGTACCTCGTACAATGTACAACCTATCCTCCGATTGAGACAATTTGACCATTCAGTCACCCAGTCCACCCACCTAAAAAAATAAGCAAACAACCAAACAAAACCATCAACTCATAAATCAAGAAGGGTAAGAAGGGAAGAGGATAAAAGAGAAGTTGAGAGTTGCCATGCACCATGGTCCATGGGCTTAGTGGGGATGAAAGCTTCATCCTTTCATCATGATCCCAAATTGTGATTTTAGTCCACCAATTACATATTCACTAACATTCCAAGAATTGGATTGACACTTTTTTGGGTTAGAATCTATTTAGGATCTATACCCCACCTTTTCTCTTCTCTTGGGCTCAGTTTGTTTTGTTTGCAGCGTAAATTTCATTTTCATTGGTATAAATGTGTGGGAGTGCAAATGGGTAATAAAATGAAGTGGCCCACACTTTGTATGAAAAAGAATGTAATAGGGTTATTTGTTTGGGAATGAGGTGGAAGAAAGATGATGTGGTCTCCACTTTATATGAAAAAGAGGTGTGAAATTTGAATTAGTTTTTGAGATGCAAATTTGCACTACCAATGATTGCAAATGAAACGGTACAAATTTTGTTTGATAAGAATGCAAATATTAATTGCAGATGGATGCAAAATTTGTATCTAGATCAGATTTACACTGCAAACAAACAGAGACTTGATTTTTTGTTTATTCTTTTATTTGTTTCTGTTAATTAACATAGGAACCCAGCTTCTATTGTCATGAACTTCATCTGAATTTTAAAACCAATCCAATGATACAGTAATTAACACCCAAACACAAGGCTTTGGTCTCAAATCATTGGTCTTCTCTCTCAATAGCCTCTCTTCTACTACTGGCAGTTCTGCTACAATCAATTCATATGCCAATTCCTAAACATAGAACAAATCTTCTCTCATGTGCACAGAGAGCATATATTAGAAATGAAAGGATATAAAATCTATAGCCTTTTACATCGAAATATAATGGGATTCTCTCTTGTTCACGAGTTGGGGTGTTACCACTCTCCCTTGATTGTTTCATTGAACACAAGAAGACTAGAAATAGCAATAACTGACAAGTAGCAATAGCATTATACTTCAATAGATTCAGAATCACCATGGAAAGCTCAAGGTTCAACATATCATTACAATCCAATACGCCGGTAGGGGTCGGACTATATCGGGGGCTCACTCCCCTATTTTTTTTAGTTTTTCTAAACCTGGTTCAGGGGGGTCGGTTGACCTGAACCAGGTTAAACCCCAAAACACCCCCTGTAAGGGTGTTATCGGAAAGCCCCCGATACGATACATGTTGGCCAATACGGCCCAATATGTATTAAAATTTCAAACCTTGGGAAAGCTTCAGTTTGCAATCAGAGAGCATTGCAGAAAACTATTAAGTTGGAGAGAAATCTACATTTCATATAGAGTGCATCCATATCCAGGGCGATATAAAGATACCCTCCCCTGTTCAAGGCACAAGAAGGTTGAGAAGGCCTAAAAGTACATTTTACCGTCCATCAGTGATTGGCCTCTTGCAATTACTAGATAGAATGAGGCATGTAACCTCAAGTCCTAAGTTGAATGACAAGTTGATAGGCTTTTAACTTGACAAATGGAGATTGAATCTGGATTTTCAACTACCGGTTAACACTGATCTTACCCCTGGGGAACTTCATTGACAAGTTGATCTAATACCAATAATTATTGAAATTCACCTTCTCTTGATCATATCTGAAAGATTACCTATTCTTGTACCAAGCCCACACTGGCTGACAACTCAATCCACCACCTGATTGATTGATGCTTTTTGGCTTGGCCGTAAAAGTAAAACAACTAGGGTCGCCATGTTCTATAAATGCCACTGGACATTTCTGTATGAAAAGACTGCCAACGGACTTTGATCTAAAATATCAACAAACAAATGTCACATTATTGTAGACGTTTAGATGAGTATCGGTGGTGGTTCAATCAACAAGATTTAGTGGTACAAGGGTGCTCAATCAGAGATGATCGAGTGTCTGGAACTTGGGATGCAATAATATTCTGATTGAAAGTAGTGTGTTGGTATTATTCGATATGGTTGGGACTTATATCATTGATTGGTTAATTCCAAGGGAAATCACCAATTTTAGTGCAGACATGGGTAATCTGGCATGACAGTGGAGGATGGCAGAAGCAGAACCAAAACTACAAATGAAAAAAATAATAATAATAAACGAAATATAACAACAAATTAGAAAGTTCAAAAATTCAAAAGTAAAAAAGTTGAAAAGGAACAAAACAAAATAACTTGGCCACTATATATATTAAATTTGAAACTGATGGAAGTACAGGCTGTGGAAATCATACACAGATTATATAGCTTCTGGTGAGATACAGATCTGGACTGGATAATATAAAAAAGAATATATCTTGTCTATGAAATCGATATGGCAGCCCATCTATAAGGTTTGTAACTGTATTTGTACAAGTAGTGAGGAAGGACGTTCCACTCCAGCAATCAAAGCGTTAAGAACCCCATAGCCAATGCCTTCTCCTGTTTGCTCTTGTTGGAACATCTGCAAACATCCAGAGGGAGTATTGGCTTCATTCTGATATGCAGATTATCAGAAAAAATAAAAAGAAAAACGAATAAAACATAGATATCAAAGGAAGTAATAACAGACACAAGGTCAATACCACCAACTGCATATAAGGAGTTGTAGTGAACTTCGCTCCAGAAGCTCAGCCAAACCTCTGTGACAAAAAAAAAGATCATAAATCCAAATGGGAAAAAAATACTACTATATAATAACTCCACAAGTTCATCAAAAAAAAAAAAAAAAATACTCCACAGAAAATCCCATGAGAATAAAGTGCAAACCAACAATAACATTTTCCATACTGCACCAACACCACATTCAGACAAGTGAAATGATGTGTACCACCTGGACTGGTGACCCACTGGGGACCACTAAAAATGATCAAGAATGACTATACCATTTCATAAGATAAACGGAAATGGTTCAGGAGGAAGCTTGTAAACTGAACACTTACGGATGCCAAACAAGTCAGATTTGGCAAACCACGCTTAGGTCATAAACTAAAGAAGGAAAGAGAGAAAAGCTAGCTAAAAATTTTCCCTCTTTTCTGCCAGATACAGTTACATCATATACCACACGTATGGAACGTTGTGTCAGCTCAGTGGTTTCCACATCTCTTGTAATGTTCTAGATGGTGAGTGTAAGATGCACTTGTATCTGATACAGAAAAAAAAATTTCTATTGTCAAAATTCCTCTTGAACATGGATAAATTCCACTTCTGACATTTTAGGAACACACTATTTTGAGGATCATAGTTAAGAACTGAATCTTAACAAACTAACAAGGTTCAAAGTATTGATACAATACGCCCCTGTATTGGGTATATAATATCGTATCGGCATCTGATACTATTTAAAGGTGTTTTCAGGAACCTATTTATTTTATTTATTAAATAATATTAAAATATTTATAAAAATGAAATTTTCAAAAAAAAACTAAAAATATAAAAAGCATATTGTATAAAGCACTAAACACCTCTGTGTAAGAAATAAGGTTACTTCAGTTTTTCTTCCCCTCAAAACACTGACAAAGGATTAAATAAAGCATTTCTTGCCTTTTTTATATAAATAACCTGATTTCATTTCATTAATATACTTGAAAGAAGAAGAAGAAGAACTGTTTACTGTATTAGAGAAGTAATACAGGTTCGAAGAGAAGAAAAAGAGAGAGAGAGAGAGAGAGAGAGAGAAGAGTGAAGAGAGGAGAAAAGAAAGAAGGGGTTAGGTGGTTAATGATATGCCGCCCCATCTTTATTTATAGCTTTAGGTTCCTTACAAGAATAGGAAATAAACAAAAATTAGAAACAATAAGGCCAACTGGCCCAACTTAAGAGAAATTAAAAATTTCTAATAAAAGAAATTAGAAACTATTAATAAAAGAAATTAGAAACTACTAATAAAAGAAATTAGAAACAAATAGGTGTGAGTATGAAACCACACATACTAGAGCCTGAGTGTGGGTATGGAACCCCACACTCATGGCTAACCAACTATTTCTTCACTCCCCCTCAAGTTGGGAGTAGATATTTGTCATGCCCAACTTGCGTAGGTCTGTCTCCAATTTGCTTTTTGTGACTGCTTTGGTGAAGAGATCAGCTAACTGCATGTCTGAGGCAATGTAAGGAAGGCATACTTCTTGAGATGTGACTCGCTCTTGGATAAAATGTCTATCAGCCTCAATATGCTTAGTCCTGTCATGCTGTATTGAGTTGTGGGCAATATTAATTGCAACTTGATTATCACAATACAGCATTAGAGGCCTCTCATAATCAACCACCAACTCATTAAGAAAAAATCTCAGCCATAACACTTCTGCAACACCATTGGCCATGGATCTGTATTCTGCTTCTGCACTGGAACGAGCAACAACATTTGGTTTCTTACTTCTCCAGGAAACAAGATTTCACTCCACAAATGCACAATATCCAAAGGTGGACCTCCTATCATCAACACCTCTCCTTGGACATCTCTTTAAGTAGGAAAGGATCCTTTCCACTGCAAGGAGATGGGTGGTCCTAAGAGAATGCATCTATTGACTGACAACACTGACGGCATAAGAAATATCTGATCGGGTTAGACAGAGATAAAGAAGTTTCTCAACCGACCTTTGGTACATAGCCTTGTCCTCAAGGAGTTCTCCACTTTCTGCACTTATCTTATGGTTAGGCTCAATGGGAGTATCAGCAAGTCTCACTCCTAACTTGCCAATTTCTTCCAATAAGTCCAGACATACTTCCTTTGGGAGATGAAAATGCCATGATTAGATCGAGCAATCACAATTCCTAGGAAATAGTGTAACTTTCTTAGGTCTTTCACTTCAAATTCCTTGTGAAGGTGTTGTTTAAGGGTTTCAATTTCACTAGTGTCACTTCCTGTTATCACAATGTCATCTACATAAACTGCAAGTAGAGTCAAGGAATGACCTATCTTCTTAAAGAAGAGAGTGATCTGACTGAGCCTATATGTATCCGAATTTGTCCAAAGCCAGTCTAAACCTATCAAACCAAGCTCTCGGGGATTGTTTCAGCCTGTACAAGGCCTTCTTCAAAAGGAAAACCTTCTTTCCTGCTTTTGTACTATAAAAACCAGGGGGTAACTCCATGTATACTTCCTCTTGCAAGTCTCCGTCGAGGAAGGCATTCTTAACATCTAACTAAAATTGTGGCCATGAGAAGTTTGCAGCAATGGATAGAAGAACTCTGATAGTGTTCATTTTTGCAATAGGTGCGAACGTTTCTGTATAGTCTATGCCATAAGTTTGAGTGAATTCCTTTGCAATCAATCTAGCCTTATACCTCTCTACAGTACCATCAACATTATATTTCATAGTAAACACATGCATCCAACAGGTTTCTTCCCTTCAAGCTGGTTAACTAGTTCCCATGTGTTGTTCTTGTCAAGAGCATCATTCTCTACTTGCATTGCTTCCTTCCATTCAGGTATCAAAAGAGCTTCTTGCACTTTTTTGGGTATAGGAATAGCAAAAATAGATGCCAAGTAAGACCTATAGGATTCTGAGAGACAATTATAAGAAAGGAACTTGGAGATGCAATGGGCAGTTGATGAGGTGCAACGGTGCTTCCCTTTACGAATAGAACTTGGAAGATCAAGGTCATCTGTCGCTGAAGGCTGAACATCTGTAATAGTGGGACCAATAGTGGGAGCAGTAGTAGTGTCTAGATCTAGAGCTGTAGAAGATGTTGGAACTGGCCTGGATTGCTGTTGAGTATGAGAAGCAACCTGCCTCCACCACTTTCTGTGATACACTCAACTCCCTGCATTTTTTACAACCTTCTTCGCAACTCCCCCCAGTAACCAGGATAGGTAAAGGAACTCTTGGAGCCGAAATTGAAATCCCTTCATCACTATTCTCCCCTTAAGGAGAAGACTTATGATAGTACGGCATATCCTCAAAGAAGGTGACATCCATGGACACAAAGTGCTTCCTTGAAACTGGCTCATAATAGCAATATCCCTTTCGATTTTGTGCATACCCAAGGAAAATACACTTAGTGGCTTTGGGATCAAACTTAGAGCGATGAGGTCCAAGGATTTGAACAAAACAAGTACACCCAAAAGTTTTGAGGGGAATAGTGAATAGGTCCTTATCTGGACATAGAAGACTGAACGGGGTCTGCATGTTTAGGACTTATGAAGGAACCTTGTTAATGAGGTATATGGCTGTACGGATTGCATCTCCCCAGAAGCGTATGGAACATTGGAGTTGAGCATGATGCTTCTGGCTACCTCTACAATATGCCTATTTTTTTTTTCTCTCAGCAACCCTGTTTTGCTGAGGTCTGTGAGGACAGGTGCTCTGATGAATGATCCCATGATCAAGGAGATAGGATGCCAAGAGTTTTGCAAAGTATTCCTTGGCATTATCAAATCTAAGAATCTTGATCTTGGTTTCAAATTGAGTTAGGATCATCTAATGGAAAAGCTTATGTTAGAGAGGGGACCTCATCTCGAGAGTGCATAAGATAAAACCATGAAAAGGGGTATAGTCATCAACAAATAATAAGAAATATCTGCACCCCCCCCCCCCAATGGTGGGAGTATGATAGGACCCCCAAACATCGGTATGCACAATCTCAAAAGGAAGGTTGCTTCTTTTATTACTTAAAGGATAAGATGATCTACTATGTTTTCCAAGTTCACAACTTTCACATTTTAACCCAGACACTTCTATTGACTCAAACAAGTTTGGAAAAAGACTCTTTAAAGACCCAAAAGATAAATGACCTAAGCGGTTGTGCCAAAGCATAATCTTACTATAAGACTGAGAAACAAGCAATTTCCTTGCTTCATCTGCCCCCCCTGTGAATGTTCCAACAGGTAGACTCCATTCATCTCACGGCCAATCCCAATCACCTTCTCCGTTTCTAGATCCTGAAAAATACACCGATTAGGGAAAAAGGTTACTGAACAGTTTTGATTTTTAGTAATACTACTAACTGAAAGTAAGTTAGCACTAAGCTTGGGAACACGCAAACTAAGGATAGGGTGATGGCATTTGCTAATCTGATGTCTCCCTTACTAGAAATTGGTACAAGAGAGTCATCAGCAATAGAAACTTTGTCTCTCATAGAGAATAAACAATAGGTGCTAAATAGAGTAGATACGTTGGTCATATGATCTGAAGCATCTAAATCTATTACTCAGGAAGGTCTAGTATTACCTGGGATAGAAGCATGGCAAGCAGTAGCTCTTGTACTTGTATGAGCAAGGGCTGAAATAGGTTGTTGAGCTGATGTAGTTTAGGTTTCTTGCACCTTTCTCCTTCTCCTTAGTTTAGGTTGTTGAGCTGATGTAGTTCACATACTAAGTCCTTCTTAGCTTCCTTCTTCTCCTTAGTATGTTTAGGTTTCTTGCACCTTTCTCCTAGTTTCTTCACTATGCACTAGAGAATAGGCTTGTGATAGTCACACTATCTCTTGTCAACAACTATTGTCTCACAATGTCATATTCAGAATTCAAATCAGCTAGAAACTCAAAAACTCTGTTAGTTTCAACTTGCTTTCTATATGTTAGTGCATCTTTCCGACTCCCCCACTCAATTGTTTCAAGATGGTCAATTTCACGCCACAGGGATTTTAAGGCTGAAAAGTAAACAAAGATCTGCTTCTCTCCTTGCCTCAGATTTTTAACCTCACATTTTAGCTCATAAGCCCTAACAACATTATGGGGCTGAAAGTAGGTTACTTTCATAACATCCCATATTTCCTTAGCTATTTTGGCCCACAAGTAGTTTTAGCTGATGTGTGGCTGCATAGAGTTGCACAGCCATGTCATCACCAAAAAATTTTCTTGGACCCACCTAGCATAAGTAGGGTCCTCCTTGGAGGGTTCCTTCACATCCCCTGGCAAGAAGTTCAATTTTCCTCTACCCCCAATAGCCATCATGGCTGATTGGGCCCATTTCAAGTAGTTTGATCCATCAAACTTAACAGTTGTAATCTGAAAGGTGTTTTCAATCATGTTACCTGAACCACCAGTCCCAAAAGCACCTTCCCCTTGGTTCTTGTACTCCATTCTAAGTTAAGAAGAGGCTTTCAACTACTATGACAAGAAAAACTGTATTTCAAGGCCGATAACAACCGACCTAGGACAATGATTTTGTAGTTAGATAACAGGCAACAACTGTCCTGGGATTGATATCAGTCCTAAGATTTTTTATCCGTACCTCTCTGAATGAATAACAAAGTCCTTTTGAGTATCAATCTCAAGAAAAGGTACTTACTTTATGAAGAAAAATGCCTAGAAAACTGATTGCTACCTTCAGTCTTCAAACTTGATCAATCGATTACTGTCAACACCTTGAATCTTGATCAAAGAACCAAGAAAAAGCTTATCAGCACTTCCAATCTTGATCAAGAATCGATCTTGATCACTCAATTCCTACCTGATTCTTCTTGATTACAAGAAGCTCTCTCCAATCTTAGGACAACTGATACAACCTTCTTGCAACCTCCAAGAATCATCCGAAGTAAGGATCTTTCTGAACTTTCAGCCCTAAATAGTTCTCATGTCGTCGACTGAATTAAATCCACGTGAGAAACCCTAGATCGAAGGCTCTGATACCAACTTGAAAGAAGAAGAAGAAGAACTGTTTACTGTATTAGAGAAGTAATACAGGTTCGAGTTGTAGAAACTAGGGTTTCAAGAGAGAGGAAGAAGAGAAGAGAAGAGAAGAAGAAGAACGGGAAGAAGAGAGCAAGTGTCAAGAGGTGTGTGTTTTCTCTGTTCACACCCTCAAAACAATACATTATAATCTGAGAAAATAATAATTACAAGAAGGCCCCTATATGGGTGCCCAAATACTAAAAGAGTATAAGGGAGAAAAAACCAAAAACACCCCTGTCTAGCCATTCTCAACACTCCCCCTCAAGCTAGGCATATATGTCAATCATGCTCGGCTTGGCAATGTTCTTAGCAAACTTTGGATGGTGAACACCTTTAGTGAGGCAATCAGCCAATTGGTCTTCTGACCTTACAAAAGGAAGGCAAATCTCTCTGCTAGCAATTCTTTCTCTAATAAAGTGTCTATCCTCCTCAATATGCTTTGTACGATCATGTTGGACAGGATTGTGAGCAATATTTATGGCTGCTTGATTGTCGCAATATACTCTCATTGGAACATCTGCTTGGATGCCCATCTCAGTCAATAAGGTCTTCAACCAAAGTAGTTCAAACGCTCCATGAGCCATTGCCCTGTACTCTGCCTCAGCACTAGAACGAGCAACCACAAATTGTTTCTTACTTCTCCAGGGAACCGCATTGCCTCCAACTGAGGCACAATAACCGGATGTAGAACTATCATCGATGGACCCTACCCAATCAGCATCTATGTAAGCCTCAATCTTTAGATGGCCGTGGTTGGAATACAACATCCCTTTGCCAGGGCATCCTTTCAAGTAGGCTAAACTTATGTTAACTGCTTGCATATGAGATGTCCTGGGTTCATGCATATATTGGCTAACCACTCCAACAGCATAGGAAATGTTAGGTCTAGTCAAACAAAGATACAGAAGGCGTCCCACCAACCTCTGATATACCCCCCTATCTGGAAGAACTTCTCCTTCAATAGATTTCACCTTGTGGTTGGGATCAATTGGAGTTCCTATAGGCTTACACCCTAATTTCCCAACCTCATGAAGCAAATCAAGTACATATTTCCTTTGTGACAAAAAAATCCCCTTCTTGGATCTTGCAACTTCAATGCCAAGAAAGTATCGGAGATCACCAAGGTCCTTAATCTCAAATTCAGAAGCAATGAATGACTTTAATTGAGAGATACATGTGATATCATCACCTATCACAACAATGCCATCAACATATACTATCAACGTTGTTACTCTACCATCAACTCTTCTAATAAATAAGGTGTAGTCAGCTTGAGATTGAGAAAAACCAATCTTTAAGATGGAATTCTTGAACTTGTCAAACCATGCTCTTGGAGATTGTTTTAGCCCATACAAAGACTTCTTCAAGCGGCACACTTTTCCATCACTATTAGGAAAAATTACCTCAAGTGGTAAGTCCATATACACTTCCTCTTGTAAGTCCTCATTAAGGAAGGCATTCTTTACATCCATTTGATATAAAGGACACGAGTAATGGGCGGCAAGAGACATAATCACACGAATAGAGTTCATTTTAGCAACTGGAGCAAAGGTTTCCAGATAATCAATGCCATAGGCCTGAGTGTATCCTTTGGCTACAAACCAAGCTTTGTATCTTGCAATTGAGCCATCTACCTTGTGCTTAACAGTATAAACCCACTTACACCAAACAGGAATCTTATCTTTGGGGCAAGGAACAACATCCCAAGTCTGGTTCTTTATTAGAAACTCCATTTCTTGGTTCATAGCTTCCTTCCAGTGGGGGCACTGCATTGCCTCTGTAACACCACAAGGGATGGAAACAAAAGAGATAGCAAAAATATAAGCACAATAGGAAGGTGAAAAGAGCACCATAAGACGCATAGTTAGTGATAGGATACTTTCTACATTTCCTCTTCCCTTTTCGAATGGAAATAGGAAGATCAAGGTAAAAATCAATAATAGGATTGTCAGGAGGTTCAAGATTACCTGAGTCCAGGGAATCAGATTGTGATGGGCATTCTGCTTCAAGAGCCACCCTCTTACTGCGCTTGATGAAAAACTGCTGCCAGGACCAAGGTCAATACACAGGAGGAGGAGGAGAAGAAATAGAGGTGGGAAGAGAGGAAGGAATAGAGGTAGGAACAGGAAGGTAGAAGGGAGTCCAATCTTCACTTGCATTCTCCCCCTGAAATGAAGGACAGGGTGACTAGAAAAAGGAAGAGGATTCCAAAAAAGTAACATCCTTAGAGACATATCTCTTGCCAGAGAGAGCATCAAAGCATCTATAGCCTTTCTGGACTAGGGAGTAACCATGGAATACACACTAAACTGATTTAGGATCAAACTTGCGCCAAGAAGGACTCATATCATGAACAAAACAAACACAACCAAAGACCTTAAGGGGTAAATTAAAAGGAGGTTCATCAGGGAAGAGTAGTTGATGAGGAGAATGAAGGTTAAGGACCCTTGATGGGAGTTTGTTAATGAGATATACAAATGTCTCAACAGCATCACCCCAGAAACGAGTTGGAACATGAGTTTGGAACAATAAGCCTCGAGCAACTTCAACCACATGCCTATTTTTTCTTTCAGCCACCCCATTTTGTCGTGGAGTATGACTACATGAATTTTGGTGAATAGTGCCCCTGCTTTCAAGAAATCTATGCAAGTGATGTTCAAAGTATTCATTGGCATTGTTAGATCTTATTATCTTAACTCTTTTCTCAAATTGTGTCTCAACCATATTCATGAAGTTTTGAACAATCATAGGAACTCCATCTCTACTTTTCATCAAATAAAGCCATGTACACTGACTGTAGTCATCAATGAAGATAATGAAATATCTGTACCCCCCATACAAGGGACAACATATGGGCCCCAAATATCAGTATGGATCAAGTGGAAAGTAACATCACTTCTTTTACTGCTTGCAAAATATGTATTTCTACATTGTTTGGATAAATGACAAACTTCACATTCAAAATTCAATTTGGACACAAAATCAAACAAGTTTGGAAACAAAAACTTGACAGAATTGACAAACATATGACCAAGGTGACAATGCCATAATTTCAAAAGACTCATTTTCTCATTAGAACAAGACTTGGTTTGGCTTGACAATCCATGCTCTGAAGGTCCATCCAGGAGGTAGACTCCATCCACTTTATGCCCACTTACAATCACCTTCCCCGTGCTCACTAATAACCTTTCTCTTGACTCTGTTTCACATGTGCTCAACTACAAAACAATTAATTGTCTGTTAGTTCTTTAACAAAATCCCACAATTGCCCAGTGACCTTTTTTTCCAACCATTGTGTTTTTCAGGACCACTGGAAATATTCACAATTCCCGGGAGCATGCTGGGAACCATATGAAAATCCTTAGATGATTCCATATTCTAACAAGACACCTTTTCATCAACCAAAAAGGACCCCCAACACTTTAACCGAGGTTTCAAACCCAAAAACCAGGTTACTACACAATTAAGAACCAAAGGAAGCCTAGAAAAACTAGGTTGGTGGCAAAATAGGAGAAAAAAATCTCCCAAAAATCACACAGTGCTCAAAAAATTACGAGACCACTTCCCATCAATCCCAAATTGAAAAATGACCTGAATGGTCTGGGTTTTACAACAGAAAAATATCATTAAACCTGTTGTACATGGCTCGACATCAGATCTAGAATTTCTGCAATTTTTCCCTTAAAAAATCCACCAAAAATCATAGAAGCTTCATATGATGACAAGAGTCATACAAAAATTTTTCTAAAATCAGGGCAAATCAAACTGTGCTGGTTTCATAGACTGCCGCCGGCACCTGTACGGACTGCTGACATCATCTGGCAGCGGTCTAACGTCAACAATTCACCTCTTGGTAGGAGATTAGCAGAGAAAAACTCCCAGATGCTTTTACCTGCTCTGATACCAAGTTGTAGAAACTAGGGTTTCAAGAGAAAGGAAGAAGAGAAGAGAAGAGAAGATAAGAGAAGAAGAAGGGGAAGAAGAGAGCAAGTGTCGAGAGGTGTGTGTTTTCTCTGTTCACACCCTCAAAAGAATACATCATAATCTGAGAAAATAATAATTACAAGAAGGCCCCTATATGGGTGCCCAAATATTGAGAGAGTATAAGAAAGGACAAAAAAACCAAAAATACCCATGTCTAGCCATTCTCAACAGAAGAAAAGAAAAAGAGAGAGAGAGAGAGAGAAGAAGAAGAAGAAGAAGAAGAAGAAGAGTGAAGAGAGGAGAAAAGAAAGAAGGGGTTCGGTGGTTAATGATCAGCCACCCCATACACTTCTTTATTTATAGCTTTAGGTTCCTTACAAGAATAGGAAATAAACAAAAATTAGAAACAATAAGGCCAGCCGGCCCAACTTAAAAGAAATTAGAAACTTCTAATAAAAGAAATTAAAAACAACTAGGAGTGGGTATGAAACCACACACACTAGAGCCTGAGTGTGGGTATGGAACCCCACACTCGTGGCTAACCAACTATTTCTTCAAATATAAATAGAGATGTACAACATTTCTTCTCAATTAATCCAAATAGAAACACATCAAACAAGAAAATGGTTTCCATGATTCACATATCCTGACTCTTTAGTTCTAATGAAACAGACCTAAATAACAATGTCTATCCAAAAACCACTAAAAGAATTTTTTTATCTGGTTTATGCATGTCATGCATTAACTTAAGTTCTCTTAAGTACTGAGTAACAAAGAGTAGTGATGGAAGATGTCTATACAAGAAAGATAGTTGCAGCCTCTCCAATGGAGATTCATATGAAAGAGGAAAGGCAGAAAAGAAATAAAGAGTAAGATTAGAGGAAAATTCGAACTACCCAAGGGGTAATGGTAAAAGCCATGAAGAGATATCCCACCTGAGACTTCTCAAAAGAATTGTAGAGGCCAAAACATTCCAAATTTCCCATCTTTGAGGGGAAAAAAAGGAAAAGAGAAGATGAAAAAGGTCTATTTCTAGTTAATGTAAGAACCTACTTTAGAAGGAAAAATGTTAAAAACCCTAACTTGTGGGCTATCTGGGTAGATCGCATTTATAGACTCACTTTATAGTGATGTATTTATCAAATGTCCTCAATGGCGTGGTAAGCTGGTCATGTTCCAGTTTATAGTCATACATCAAATAGATCCAGGATTTTGCTCCTCCAACTATGAGTTAAGCATGGATCAAGTGTCTGGAGGTAGAAAGGTAACAAAGAAGAAAAGGAAACAATTCTATTTAGACTTCTTAAGTTCTTATCCCTAAATTGATAACTCATGTTTTTCTTTTTTTATGTCATCTTTTGGTAGTGAAGGAAACCATGATTGAGAGATTGGCTGCATGCAAGAATTCTGCTTATATTCTCTTGTTGGGTGGTTAGGTCAGAAAGCAATAACCACAGATATGAGCATAATACTTCTCGCGTTTAGAAAAGAAACTAATCATAGCACACCATATATGAACCCGGCCACATAAAATCATAACAGAAAAATATGAGAAATCTAGACAACAGAAAGAAGAAAAGAAAAGAAAATAAATAAAAAAGAAAGAAAGAAAGATCTTGTCCTCCCTCCTCTTCTTAAAGAGGCTTACACCTCCTTGTGCTCAGGAGCTTAGGCCGCTTGCATTCTGAACCATGTTCTTATGCCTCCAAGTAGTGGAACACCTCACATCACACCTCTGTGTTCTAAAACTTTGCGAATAATATTAGACAGTTTGCTTCTATGGGATTGAGCCCTATAGAATTGAAGGTGTAGTCAGGAAATCTATTGAGTTGGATAATGAGAAGAAACAAAGACAAAAATAATGAGCTAGAAAAACTAAGATGTGACATTGATTATAGTAAGAATTGTAGCAGGAAGGAGAGAAGAGGCAACTAGATTAGGGACCTAAAAGAAAATGAGAAATATCAATTGGAATGTTAGGGACCTAAGTAGTGCTAGAAAAAGAAGATTAATTAAGCATCTACTAAGGAAAGAAAAACTAGATGTGGTGATTATACAAGAGACAAACTTGAAGAATTAGATAGAAGATACATAGAAAACACTTCGGCATCAAAAAATGACTGTTGGGCTTTAGCTCCCTTTTGAAGGGGCTCTTAAGAGGTTCATAGTAATGCGGAAGGAAGAAAGTGTGGAGCATGTAGATGAGCTAATTGGGAGATTCTTGGTTTCATTGAATATGGGGAATATAGATGATGGCTTTGTATGGGTTCTAAAAATCATTAATGGCCCAAATGGGTATAGAGTAATGTTTTAAAAGGCATTTGAGGCGTATGACTGGAGGAGCACCTTTAAGCAAGGTGCACTGAAAACGCCCCAAGGTGTATGCTAGAGGTGTGGATGTCCCCAAGATGTACACCTTAAATGCCTTTTGCATTAGGTGCGCGTCTCTAATATTTCTTATGCACCTTTGGTACAGAGAGAGAAATGCCTTGTGGGTGAAGTATGGAATATCTTGTATAATGCCTTTGTGGTCTAAAACATTTGTACAGAGAGAGAAATGCCTTGTGGGTGAAGTATGGAATTTGTAGGAAGAAACATGGTGTGTGGGAGAATATTTTAATGTGATAAGATTTTCTCGTGATAACCTTAGTACATTACATCAATTGTGAGAAAATTCAATTGATTCAATAACATTTGTTGGTTAAAGGAACCACCTCTTCTACAAGCTAGCTTCACCAACTTGGAATCCCCTTTAATAATCAATTTACCCAAAGTTCATCTATAATGCTAATTGAGCCCCTTGAAGTGCAGCAAGGATCTCAGCTTTAATTGAGTTCCCCACCTTTACTGGACCCAAGAAAAAAGCCATAACCCATCTTTCTTTGTATCTAAAGACTCCCCCTATACTCAAAGGACCAAGGCTGCCTTGACTGCTCACATCAAGAAAAATGCTTTTCTTAATGGGGATCTACAAGAGGTGTACATGGATCTATGACTAATTGCTTGTATTGCTAGTGGTGAAGAAAAGGTGTATAGACTGAGGAAGGTGATTTATGGCTTGAAACAATCACCTAGAGCATGGTTTAACCATTTTAGAAAAGCTATTCAAAAGATCAATTTCTCTCAATCACATGCTGATCACACCCTCTTTCATAAGTTTTCAAGGCACCAAGGCAAGGCTAGGCAACAGGGGAGGTGCCTTGTTGCCTAGTCACCTAAGCAAGCGCCTAGGCATCGCCTAGGTTATGGAATTTTTCTAGTAAAAAACATATATGCTAGGGTAGTTCCCTAGGTTCCATAACCATATTTCCTTAATAATTATCCATAATTTTCATAAGAATTATAAAATTCATGTTAAAGTATAGAAAATCAACATATTCATGATAAGAAAAAGAAGAAAGAAATGAAAATTCAAAAAATATAGTGCCTGAACCCCTATTTTTGTTGTAGTAAAAGAAGAAACGAAAAGGTGGAAGAAGGAGAAGAAGAAGAAAATGTGTTGATTAGACAAAATTTCAAGTTCTTTCTTACTTATTGCTTAAGGTTTTGAAGTCTTTGAGGGTTCAACACAGCATTTAGCAATGCATGTGTTGATTAAAACGTAACAAATAAGAAAATAATAAAAAGAAATTAGTATATAAACACAAAAAATGAATATTTTAGTTTATTAATGTCTATCTTATAATTATAATCTCAGAAAGTTAAGAATATAAAAATATTTTATAACACAATGTACAAAACTTCTTGGCGATTAGGTGAGGCGAGCCTCCAAGGGTGCCTTGTTGCCTAAGCATCGCCTTGACAACTACGCCCCTTTTTTTCAAGAGAGTTGGAACTTCAATTACATTGCTAATACTCTATGTTGACAACATTGTTACTAAATATGATAATTCAATTAAGATTGCAAAGTTGAAGGAGTTTCTTGGGTCTGAATTTGAAAATAACGACCTTAGAAACCTTGAGTGTTTGTTGGATCTTCTGAAGGAAACATGCAACTTGTAAGTCAAGCCAGCATTGACTCCCATAGATTCCAATTACAAGGGTTACTAATGGTGACGCTTCATTATGTAATAGAGGTACATACTAGAGGTTTGTTGGCAAGCCCTATATCTTTGCTTGACTTAGTCAAACATCTCTTATGCAATTAGTGTTTTGAGTCAATATCAATGTTTTAAAAGGTGTGGTCTTTTCTCCTACTCGTTTTTCAAACTCCTTGTCTCACCTGACCCCCAAGTAGTAGACTTCCCTATGAAAGAAATTTGGAGTAAGCCTATCCCAGTTAAAGTTAAAGCTCTTTGTCAGGAAATGTTCCTTGGCAAAGTAAATTCTAGTGATATGCTGCAGAGAAGAAGGCCTTATGCTTGCCTTTCTCCTCCCATGTGCTTCTTATGCAAGAAAAGTGGTGATACCCTGTCTCATTTATTAATCTCTTGTACTTTAATGCATCGAACTTTGGAGTTTTTCTGTTCTCTTTTTGGTTGCAGATGGATCCCCCCTCAAGATGTGGTGGGCATTTTCAATCCTGACTTCTTGAAGCAACCTAAGAAACGAGGGAAAGTGCTTTGGAGAAGTACAAAGGCAGCAATCTATTGGGTGGAGATGTGAATCAGTCCTCTAATATCAGGTTTAAAATCAGTGATTAACAGTACAAATCAGATCTGAATGATAGTGCAAGAGCTGTGTATGTCGAAGAGAAGAGATAAGAGAAGAAGAAGTCGAATTAGTCTCTCTTCTCCTCTAACCCTATTTTTTATTAATCTCTAACACAAATTGATGATAACAAGTATACCCTTAAGTGAGTGGCCAGCTTGGCAGTTACATAAAGAAAATAAAATAAGAACAAACAACAGGCCCATTAAGTGAGGCCCATCAACATAAAATAAAAGACAAAATAAAGGATATGACATAAGAGGCTGTTAGGGCCCATTCGGTCCAGTCTCTTTACACTCCCCCTCAAGCTGAGCATAGATGTCAATCATGCCCAGCTTGCTTATATAGCGTGTCAATTTCCCCTTGGGAACTCCCTTGGTCAAGATATCAGCCAGTTGCTCTTCTAATGTGATAAATGGTAAACAGACTTCTCCTGAAGAGACTCTTTCCCTTATGAAATGCCTATCAACCTCAATGTGCGTAGTTCTATCATGCTGAACTGGATTATGTGCAATGTTGATAGCAGCTTGGTTGTCACAATAGAGCATCATTGGTTGCTCGTAGTCCACCCCCAATTCCTCTAGAAGGATCGTAGTCATAGTAATTCTGACACACCATGAGCCATTGCCCTATATTCTACTTCAGCTGAGGATCTAGTAACTACTGATTGTTTCTTACTCCTCCAAGACACAATATTCCCAGCAACCAGAGCACAATAACCAGAGGTGGACCTTCTGTCATCAATACATCCTGCCCAATCTGCATCAGTAAAGGCGTCCAGCTTCATGTGACGATGCTTAGCAAAGAGAATACCTTTCCCTGGAGTACCTTTCAAGTAGCACAGAACCCTTTCTGCAGCGGCTAGATGAGTATCTCTGGGAGAATGCATAAACTGACTGAGAACACTTACTGCATACGAAATATCTGGCCGAGTTATGCAAAGGTATAACAACTTCCCAAGCAGTCTCTGAAACACTCCCTTATCAAACAACGATGCACCACCAGTGGCAGAAAGCTTATGATTAGGATCAATGGGAGTGGAGATGGGTTTAGCTCCAAGTTTACCAGCATCAGCAAGAAGATTAAGGATATATTTGGGCTGAGATATGAATAGGCCATCCTTAGATCGAGCAACTTCAATGCCCAAGAAATACCGAAGATCTCCCAAATCTTTAATTTCAAATTCAGAGTGGAGAAATGCTTTTAGTTTATTGGCCTCTTCAATGTCATTACCCGTGACCACAATATCATCAACATAAACAATCAAGAAAGTCACCAGAGAGTCATTTCTCTTCAAGAACAGTGTATGATCAGATTGTGTTTGAACGTAGCCAAAGGAGACAAGAGCAGCCCGAAATCTCTCAAACCAAGCCCGAGGAGATTGTTTGAGACCAAAAAGGGATTTGTGTAGTTTACACACCTTGCCTTTCATTTCTTTCCCATACACTCCTGGAGGTAGAGACATATAGACCTCTTCATGCAAATCTCCATTCAAGAAAGCATTTTTAACATCAAACTAGTGTAGGGGCCAGTCAAAGGTAGTTGCTAGAGAAAGCAAGACCCCAACTGAAGTCATCTTAGCTACAGGAGTAAAGGTCTCAAGTTAGTCAATGCCATACATTTGGGTGTAACCCTTGGCAACCAACCTAGCCTTATACCTCTCAATCGAGCCATCAGAGTGATATTTAATGGTAAACACCCATTTACACCCCACTGGTTCCTTCCCTTCCGGCAAGTCCACAACATCCCAGGTATGGTTCTTATGTAATGCTTCAAGTTCAGTCATCATAGCATCCCTCTGTTGAGTAGGAGACCAAGAAAAAGAAGAAAAGGAGAAAAGAAGAAGAAAAGAAGGAGAAGAGGAAGAAGAATAAGAGGCAACTGAGTTAAGGCCTCAACAAAACTTAGCTTCACTCGAGTGAAGCTTTCTATTTATACTATCATGGCCGTACATAACAATATGTCTACAGAATTACGAAAATACCCCTACGGGTACTAAGCTTGTGTACAGTACTTGTAATACACCTGTTAACACTCCCCCTCAAGTTGGGGCATAGATATCAATCATGCCCAACTTGTCACAGAGACCTTCATGTCTGGAATGGTTTAGCCCTTTTGTAAATAAGTCTGCAAATTGGTCTTCAGAGCTTATGTATGGAGTGCATACTTCGCCTGTGATGATTTTCCCTCTGATAAAATGCTTGTCAACTTCAATGTGCTTTGTTCTATCATGTAGTACCGAGTTGGCAGCGATACTGATAGTTGCCTTGTTGTCACAGAGTAGAGTCATGGGTTTACCAACTGGAAAACCCAACTCTCCCAATAGACTCTTTATCCACATACCTTCGGCTACTCCGTGTGCCATTGCACGGTACTCAGCTTCAGCACTAGATCTAGCTACCGCAGTTTGCTTCTTACTCCTCCAAGTAGCAAGGTTCCCTCCTACAAAGGTGCAGTAACCACTAGTAGACCTTCTGTCACTTTGAGATACAGCCCAATCCGCATTTGTGTAAATTTCAACCCTCAAGTGTCTATGTTTCTGGAATAATAAACCAGCACCTGGGAACTTCTTAAGATACCGTAGTACTCTCTTCGCTGCTTCAAGATGGGTGGACCTAGGTGCATGCATGAACTAACTGAGGACACCAACAACATATGCTATGTCTGGACGAGTCACAGAGAGGTACAACAATCTCCTTACAAGCCTCTAAAATTGCTTCACATCCTTAAGTGGTTCACCTTGACTATCACTTAACTTATGGTTGGGACCAATGGGAGAGTCAGCTGGTTTAACCCCAATCTTTCCCGTGTCCTTGAGCAAATTTAGGACATATTTCCTTTGTGAGATAAAGATACCCCTTTTTGATCGGGCAACCTCAATACCAAGGAAGTATTTGGCAGGTCCTAGATCTTTCACCTAGAACTGAGTGGCATGGAAGCCCTTCAAACTTTGAATTTCATCCTTCCAGTCACCAGTAACAATTGTCATCCACGTATACTATTAGGGCAGCCATTTTACCTTCTACTCTTTTTACAAACAGTGTGTGATCTGACCGACATTGCTTGTATCCCCTCTCCTGAACTGTAGTATGAAATCTGCTAAACCAAGCCCTTGGTGATTGCTTCAGCCCATATAAAGACTTCTTCAACTTACACACCTTTTGTTCACTTCCTTGAGCCAAAAAACCGGGGGGTTGAACCATATAAACTTCCTCTCCACTGTTCCATCAGCCCCATGCTTAACAGTGAACACCCATTTACATCCAACCGGATCCTTTCCCTTAGGGAGATCAACAAGTTCCCATGTGCCATTCTTATAAAGAGCTTCAATCTCTTCCTTCATGGCCTTCATCCATTCTGGAACTGAGAGAGCTTCTGCCACATTCTTGGGAATAGGGATACTATCAATGGAGGTAAGAAAAGCACGAAATGAAGGTGAGATGTTCTCATAGGAAACAAAGTTGGAAATTGGGTGTTTGGTGGTGCACGACCTAACCCCTTTCCTGTGGACAATGGGAAGGTCAAGATCATTAGCAACAGGGAGGTTAGGAGTCAAGTTAACTGAGTGAGTATGATCTTCCCCCAAGGAATTTGATGGCATTTGAGGCACGGCTTCTGGATTCTCCTCAGCTCTTGAACCAAATTGGCCTTTATGACGACGAGAAAAAACACGAAAAGGTGGAGGATCAGAGGGAGAAAGGGGAGAAGGAGAAGGAGTAGGGAGAGGAGGAAATTGAACCAGTTTCTCCTCATACCTACACTCTTCCTGAGGAGAAACAGGAAAGAAGGGCTCATCCTCAAAGAAGGTAACATCCATGGAGACATAGAATTTCCGTGAAACAGGATCAAAGCAACGATACCCTTTCTGAGAGAATGAGTAGCCAAGAAATATGCACGGGATAGCACGAGAGTCTAATTTTCCCCAGGTTGGGGATAGGTTTTGGACAAAGCACCGAAAACCAAAAACACGAGGAGGAATAGAAAGAAGAGGGGCCTTAGGAAAGAGAAGCTGATGTGGAGCTTGGTACTCTAACCAACGAGAGGGCATTCGGTTAATGAGGTATGTAGAACAAAGGACGGCCTCAAGCCAAAAACGTTTGGGAACATTCATGTGGAGTAGTAAACCCCGTGCCACTTCAAGAAGGTGACGTTTGTTCCGTTCAGCCACACCATTTTGTTGTGGCATGCAGGCACAAGAGCTCCGGTGAAGTGAGCCATGTGAAGCAAAGAACTCCGTGAGGTCACTATGAAAAAATTCTTTTGCATTGTCTGATTGAAATATTTGAATTTCGGTCTGAAATTGGGTGAAGACCATCTGCTGAAAAACTTGGATAATTTTTGGTACTTCCTCACGGGTTCGCATTGGATATACCCAAGTGTATCTGGAATAATCGTCAAAGAAGGTAATAAAGTACTTGTAGCCACTCTCAGAAGGTAAAGTAACAGGGCCCCACACATCCAAATGCACAATGTGAAAAGGAAACTCAGATTTACTATTTCTTTGAGGAAATTGAGTTCTACAATGCTTGCTTAATTGACACGTTTGACAAGAAAAATTGGAAGCGGACACGGACTTGCACAGTTCTGGGAAAACAACTTTCAACGACTCAAAAGACAAGTGACCCAAATGACAATGCCATAAATACATTTTACTCTTTCTGAACTGACTCATAGACTCTGTAACAAGAAGGCCAGCCGTATTCTCTAGCATATAGAGTCCATCAACCATACGACCCCTACCAATTGTCCTCCCCGAGGCCAAATCCTGAATCACACAATAGGAAGGGAAAAAAGTCACTGAACAGTTTAAGGAATTTGTAACGCTACTGACTGAAAACAAATTCATAGGAAATTTTGGAACATGAAGAACATTAGAAAGAGTAAGGCCAAGGGGAAGAGAGAGAGTTCCTTGACCAGCTATGGAAGTGTATGATCCATCAGCTAGTTTCACTTTATCTCTTCCGGAAAGGGGGTGATAAGCTTGGAACAAAGAGGACATACCAGTCATGTGTTTTGATGCTCTAGAATCAATGATCCATGGAGAGTCAAGGTCGTGAGAAGCAACATGGAAAGTTGTGGCAAGATTACCTGATGTGAATGCAAAAGAGGTGGTGGGAGGAGCATCCATCTGGCGAATTGTTCTACCATAAAGCTCCAAATGGTCACGGAAGGAATTGACAATATCCTCCCTTGGGTCGGATCTAGAGTAGCTATGTTGGCCATGTGGTGGTTAAGTCACAGTGGAGGTGGAGGGCTGATTCTCCCGAGTAACCATATTGGCCATGTGGTGTTTCTTGGTACCTTGCTGCCCGGGTCTTCTAATACCATCTGAGCCTTGCTTCTTAGGTAAATCCTAAGCCCACTTCGGTTTCCCATGGAGATCCCAACAAGTATCTTTGGTGTGCCGGGGCTTCTGACAATTAGTGCTCCATAATTTTTCCTTATCTTATGCCTTCTTCTGAAGATCCCCTCTCTT
The DNA here is from genome assembly GCF_056320005.1 of Nelumbo lutea. Classification (NCBI taxonomy): domain Eukaryota; kingdom Viridiplantae; phylum Streptophyta; class Magnoliopsida; order Proteales; family Nelumbonaceae; genus Nelumbo; species Nelumbo lutea. The sequence continues at coordinate 52,944,825 of NC_142690.1, forward strand.
GAAAGAAGGTCCACCACTAGTAGAGGGACCCCCCTTTGCCGCCAATATAATTGCATCCCCTCCGGTGTTGTTCATCAAGTTCCTTCTGCTCTCTTCAGACTAGACAAGTGCATAGACCTCCTGAATTGAAGGAAGATCCTTAGAACTTAGAAATTGTACTCTGATGGGTTCATAAATAGGATTGAGACCATGTAAAAAAGCAAACACCCTTTGCTGTGAGACAAGTTTCTTATACAATTTTGCATCTTCCTCACACTTCCACTCAATATTCTGGTAATGGTCCAACTCCTTCCAAACAGTTGTCAGGTTAGAGAAATAAACCGATAAACTCCTCTCCCCCTGTTCACAAGTAGATGAAGTTGCTTGCAGTTGATAAATTTTGGCATAGTGTCGAAGTTCAGAATATGTGGACTTTGCCTGATCCCATATCTCATTTACAGTTTCAGCCCACATGAAGTTCTTCCTTATTTGCGGTTGCATGGAGATCAAAAGCCATGACATAACCATATTGTTCTCCTGATCCCATCTATCATGTTCTACATTTCCAGAAGGTGGTTCTTTGATTCTTCCATTTATGTAGCCTACTTTTCCCCTTGTAGTTATGTATAGCTTGATCCCCCTTGACCACTCTAGGTAGTTTAACCATCAAGAGGAACAACAGCCATAGGGAAGGATAGGTCATTGTTCCCACTCATTCCATTCAGCATTGTGGAGATTCCGGATGTAGCTAAATCTTCACTACTCATGATTCTCAGTTTAGAAGTACACAAAACCAAAGCACAGTCTTACAGAGCTGCAATAGTCCACAACTAGACACTTAGTGATTTTTGGCCTCACAGAGAACCAAGCACAAACACTGCAGCTGCAGTACTAGGGTTTATGGCCTACACTGTGTAGGAGTCTACAGAACAATATACGAACTGCACATGCAGTGTAACCAGGTCTGAATGACCTACAGTTCACAACTTTGATACAGCTTCTCAGCCCCCCCAAAAAAAACACAGTAGGAACAGCAATACAAGTGGTGATTCACCACACCTAATCAGCTGATATCCACTTTCCAGGGCAGCCAAACAATCACTCAAGTTCTAGGGTTCATCAACAATCCCTTAGAGAGCAGACTAGAGCAACATACAATCGGAGGAAGGGGAATGGTCCCTACTCAGATTCTAGGACATTAACAGTCGTGTAAGAAGCCATAAACAGGGAAAAAAAAAGATTCAGTACCAGCAATAGGCAATACAGTCATGAACTCGAACTTCCCTTCAAGTCAGAGCCTTCCTTCGAACATCTGGGACGGATTTCTACAGTCCTCTTAGCCAAAACAACCCAGTTACCAGCAAAAAATACATGTAGCTGAACCCTTTTTCTGTGCTAGGAAGTTGAATAGTCAGCATACTTGTAGCAGAGCCCTACTCGGCAGTGGATACTAACCGCAACACTAGAAAAGCTTCCTCTTCCTTGTCTTCAAGCATCAGTACTATAGCTCCTTCACAGCAGTGGAGAGAGACCTCAACTAGTTGTTTTCTAGGCCTGGACGGACCTGCTATGATACCATGTTGAGCAGGAGACCAAGAAGAAGAAGAAAAGGAGAAAAGAAGAAAGGAGAAGAGGAAGAAGAATAAGAGGCAACTGAGTTAAGGCCTCGACAAAACTTAGCTTCAGTCGAGTGAAGCTTTCTATTTATACTATTCTGGCCGTACATAACAATTAGTCTACAAAATTACGAAAATACCCCTGTGGGTACTAAGCTTGTGTACTGTACATATAATACACCTGTTAACACCCTCCATTTAGGTTGAGATAATGCTTCTGGTACAGACCTGGGTATCACATGTGAAGAGACAAAAGCAAGAAAGGAGTAGTAGGAAGGAGAGAGAATGTTGTAAGATAAATATTTGGAGATGCAATGGGTTGTACACTTCCGCTTGCCCTTGCGAAGAGCAATAGGAAGGTCAAGGTCAGGGACGGTCGAAGATGGGTCTATAGAGGGCTGACCTGTTTCCTCAGGAACTATGGGAGTGGCCAGATGCTCTTTTGAAGGAGTGGAAACAACCTGCATATGTCTGAATCTCCGCCTTTGGTAACACCTTTGGAGAGTAGGAGCAGAAGCAAGAGGAGGATCAGGGGTGGGTCCAATGGAAGAGGTGGACACCCCATGATCAGACTCACAAGGGATGGGAAGAGGAACAGTTGGAGACATAGCAAAGGGTTCATCTGATTTCTCCTCCCTAGGAGGAACACTAAAGAAAGGAGTCAACTCTGCAAAGGTGACATCCCGAGATACAAAGCAGGTGCCACGAATTGGATCAAAACAACAATAACCCTTTTTTGTAGAGGCATATCCCAGAAACACGCACTTATGAGCTTTAGGTTCAAATTTATGCCTTTGGTGACTATGAAGATGCACATAACAAGTACTCCCAAATACACGGAGAGGGAGAGAAAAGAGATCCTCATCCGAGAAGAGAAGACTAAAAGGGGTTTTAAAGCCAAGGACCCTGGAGGGCATACGGTTGATTAGGTAGGTAGCAGTATGAACAACATCTCCCCAAAACCTTAAAGGAACATGGGATGCAAATAAAAGGGATCTGGCAACCTCAACCACATGTCTGTTCTTTCTTTCCACCACCCCATTTTGTTGTGGAGTGTAGGAACAAGAGCTTTGATGAATAACCCCAAAAGTTTCAAGGTAGGTGGCGAGGGTTTTCTGAAAATACTCCTTAGCATTGTCAGAGCGGAATATTTTGATATGGGTATTAAATTGGGTGAGGATGAGTTCATGAAAATTTTTCACAATGATTGGTACTTCATCCCGGGATTTCATGAGATAAACCCAAGTATAACGAGAATAATCACCAATAAAAAGGATAAAATACCTGTAACCCCCCATGGTTGGCATGTGATATGGCCCCCACACATCAGAGTGAACAATATGGGAAGGAGAAAGAGATCTTTTATTACTGATTGAATAGGAATGTCTACAATGCTTTGCTAGCTCACATGACTCACAATGAAGACTAGATAAAGACACTCCTTTAAACATATCTGGGAACAGATGACTTAAAGCAGAAAAAGACAAATCACCAAACCGAAAATGACATAACAAAATTTTGTTAACAGACTCTGACACAACTGACTCTAAAGCAACTCCATGAAGTGATCCCAAGGCTTGATCTGGTGTGTCCAGCAGGTATATTCCGTTCGCCTCATGGCCACTTCCAATCGTCCTCTGAGACTTCAGGTCTTGAAAAACACAATGAGTGGGAAAGAAGGTTATGTTGTAGTTCATGGACTTTGTTAAGCTACTAATAGATAAAAGGTTTGTGTTAAGCTTAGGAACATGGAGAACAGAAGATAAGAATAGGGTGTCAGAGGTCTTTATATCTCCTTTACCAGAGATGGGGGCAAGTGACCCATCGGCCAGGGATATTTTCTCTTTCCCAGAGAGATGGTATGAACAAAAAATGTTAGATAGGCTGGTCATATGGTCTAATGCACCGGAATCTATAATCCAAGGGAGGTTATGATTACCTGAAACTGAAGCATGATTTGCTGAGGCATACGTACCTGAGTGAGCAAAAGTCGATGAAGATGATGTACTGTTGGAATGGTGAGTTGAAGAAACCGTAGCTTGCAGGTGATTAAGGAGCCTCCCATACTTCTCAAAATCCAGTTTCATTGCAGCCAATTGCTCAATAGTTTATTTTTCTCCACTTTCCTTACTTCCCCCCTCAGGCACTGTAGTAGCATTAGCAGTCTTGGATTTTCCCACCTGACTGCCCTTCTTAGGGTTATTATTGTTCTTAAACCTATCGGGAAGAAGTTCAGGATGAAGCTTCCAACAGGTGTCCTTTGTATGCCGTGGTTTCTTGCAATATTCACACAACTGCTCTCTTTTCTCAATAGGGCCCTTCGGTTTCATTCCCGCATGTGCAAAATGTTCTGTAGATGGACTCTGCAACTGCACCTGTCGCCTACTCTCCTCACTACTTATCATAGCACATGCCTGTGAAAGAGTAGCCTCATCCCTGGCCAAAATGTTATGTCTGATAATATCAAACTCAGGGTTGAGTCCAGTGAGAAACTCAAACACCCTATTTCTCTCCACTAGCTTTCTATACATTTCAACATCCTTTTTACTCTCCCATACTGATGTGTTGCTCATTGTAACACTAGCAAGTGCACTAGCCGTTCAAGTAATAAAGTAGAGAGTGAAGTATCGTTCCCACGAGGATTTAGGAAACAATTACCAATACTAAATTGAACATTTCTTATCTGATCAACAAATAAATCAAAACTCTAATGAAAGCTAAGAAATCCTAAATTAAAATCTATCTAAATCATTGGTCCAATTGCCTTCAATTCAGGTTAGAAGAGTAAGCAGTAAATGTCAATCTCAGAATTCAGCAATCTATCAATTTGGATCATTCGAATGAATCATGATTGAGCCTTGGTTTGGTGAAACCCCAAGGTCATGAACAGCCTCTCTCAAGCGCATGTCCATCCTATGCATGAGCGATGGTTCTTCTATCTCTAGCAAGAATCTAATCCCCATGCATGCATTTCTTCAAACACTTCTAAGGCATCAATTCAAATCTGAATTGATCACCAACTGAATTGTGCAAGTTATCTCTAACCTTGCACTCAATTCAGTTCTTGAATAGTAGATCTGAATTCCTAGAGTCTCTCTCAAGCACTCTAGGAATTCCAAGCTGTAGATTAATTCGCCCAATCTGAAAATTGCAGATCTGAATTCTCTTTCAAGCAATTCAGATCTGAGTTTTGAAGGTTAGTTGGCCGAATTAATCTACAATCACACCCTTATTCAAGAAACTTTAAGTACAATGCATGACCATTTGAATGAATCAAAAAGAATTAGATTGCTGAACTGAAATTTTACAAGTTGAAATACATCAAGGAAGAATGGAAACAAGGAGAAAGAAGAAAGAACATATAACTAAGAAACTGAATTCAAATCAAAAGAGAATGAAACTACAAATGATTTATTACAGAAGATCTTTGAATCACAAACTCTCAATTCGAACTCACCTTCTTCTTCTAGCTTGCTTGTCTTGAACTTCCTTCAGCCCTTCTTCTTCTTCTTCCTTGCGCCTATCCTTCTTCTCTTCTCTTCTCTCAAGGTGGCCGAACCTCTATGAGTGGGAGAGCCTTCCTCTCAAGCAATTGAACCACTTTCTCCCCTCCTAGAGGCCTCCTTATATAGTTTTTCAAGGAGGCTCTTGCCCCTTCTTGAAGCCTCTAGAATGGGGTGTATTACACCCCTCATGAACCTTCTAGAGTGCTCCCTCCTTCTCTTCAAGAAACTCCTAGAAGTTGCCGCCCCTAGCTCCCTTTGGGCTGCTATTTGGGCTACAACTTAGCTTGCTTTTGAGCTCATGTGGGCTACACTCTAGGCTGTTATTTGGGCTAAAAATGGGCCTTCCTTGCTGGGCCGAATTCTCCTCATAGCTAGGCTTTATTTTCTTGGGTTTTCTCAAGGAATTCACTTGCTCTTTTTGGGCCGAAGTGCTCTCTCTTGCTTCCACGACCGGGCTGGACTGAAATTGGTCTTTTTGAACCTTCTTTTCTTGCCTTTTTCCTTCCTTTTCTTGGATTGATTATCCCTGAACTTATTCTTAGCATTAAGCTAAATTAAGGCAAAAATTAATAAAACCGGCATAAAAATCCATGCTAAAATCCTCAAAAATTATAGATAAATTGTAAGTTCATCACATACCACTGTTTCCATAACATCAATTTCCTGCCATAGGGACTTTAGTATGTAGTAGATTGCCACACTCTTCTCCCCCTGTCTCAAGTTCTTCACATCACTTTTCAATTTGTATGCTCTGGCTACATTCAGTTTCTGTGAATAGGTCTCAGTTACACTGTCCCATATCTCCTTAGCCGAAGACATCCAGAGATAGTGTTGGCTTATATGAGGTTGCATAGAGTTGACTAACCATCCTATAACAGTATAGTTCTCTTGCATCCATCTTTCAAATTTAGGGTCTGTCTCTTCGGGTTTCACCTTGCTGCTTGTGACATACCTGAGTTTTCCTCTACTACAAACATAGATTTTTATAGACAGTGCCCAAGCAAGATAGTTCGTCCTATTTAGCTTAATTGTGGTAACACCCGTCAAAATGGAATCTACTGGAGCAGGTCCAGAAGCTGCTCCGTTCATCAAATGGGCGGGTGAGAGAAGACACTGCTGCACCTACCAGAGTAACCCAAACTCTTCCAAAGTTTAACTGCCCTCCTTTAGCAGTCACAAGACACCTTCCAAGCACAGAGCGCCACACCCAAGCTTCACCTTTCCTGGTAACTCGAAAATCTCTAGTCGGCTAGAGTTTCAGGCAGCAGCAAGACAGCATCACTTCTAGGCAAAATCTGGCCAGAACTAAATTCTCCAAACCCTTCTACCAACTAGGCAAGTGATTCTCTATACTATAGAGAACCTATCTCTCCATACACTCTCTTGATTTTAGAGTGTACAAGAACAAAGAAAAAAGAAGAAAGAGGAACTGAACCCGCTCTATACCAAGATGTGAATCAATCCTCTAATATCAGGTTTAAAATCAGTGATTAACAGTACAAATCAGATCTGAATGACAGTGCAAGAGCTGTGTATGTCGAAGAGAAGAGGTAAGAGAAGAAGTTGAATTAGTCTCTCTTCTCCTCTAACCCTATTTTTTATTAATCTCTAACACAAATTGATGATGACAAGTATACCCTTAAGTGGGCGGCCAGCTTGGCAGTTACATAAAGAAAATAAAATAAGAACAAATAACAGGCCCATCAACATAAAATAAAAGATAAAATAAAGGATATCACATGTTGTTAGGGCCCATTCGGCCCAGTCTCTTTACAAGTGATTTGGGAGGAAAGAAATAATAGGATATTCTTGGAAACAAGCAGAGCACTAGAGGAAGTGGTAGACACCATAACGTTGAAGGTAGCACATTGGGTAAAACATTGGACAGATTCCATGGCTTTTCAATCAAAGATATTCAAAGAGATAGGACTGAAGTAGAAAAATCTTCGAGAGTAAAAGTGTAAGAGAGGACTAGAAACCCCCCAAAGGCAACAAACTCAAGTTGAACTTTGGTGGAAGTTCTCTTGACAACCCGGGCTTGGTAGGAATAGAAGTAATCAGAAATTCAGAAAGTAGGATCTTGGATTTGTTTTCAGCAGATTGGCATGGGAAATTCCTTAAAGGCTGAGCTTCTGGCTATGCTACAAGGTCTCCATCTGGAAAATCAGTTCGGATTTAGGCAAATAGTGGTGGAAAGAGACTCAAAGGTAGTCATTTCATGGGCATGTTACAACAAACGTGTTCCTTGGACCCTTAAACACATGATAAAGGAAGTGGAAAATATTGCAAAGGATATAGAGGCTGAATTATAAGTGGATCTGAAGGAGTGAAAATGGGCTAGCCAACTCCATAGCCCAACAAGAGGCTCTGAGATAGCAACTTTTTTGGGCCTCCATGTAATTAGAAAATGCTAGTTGTAATATTTTGGGCTTGAAAGTTGGGATCTTGAAAATGGGCTTGAAGAATCTTTTCTTCTTAGATGGGTATTTAAATTAACAAACCTATATTGCATACGATATTGCACACAATCAAGTGGCTACCAATATTGCACACAATCCTGTTCAGCATAAACATAGAAAACATATTGAGGTTTGTAAGCATCTTACCAAAGAATGAGTGGCAAATAAAGATGTGGTTCTTCCTTTTGTGAGATATAAGGATCAATTTATTGATTGTTTGACAAAAGGAGTACCCAATACGAAGTTGAGAAGAAATGTTAGCAAGCTGGGAATGAATGATATCTATTCCCAACTTGAGGGGGAGTGATGAGAATATCTTATTGTAATCAGGGGTGATTATGTCTTTTTATGGTTTCACTAATAAGGGACACCTAATTAAGGGCATATTCATAATTGTCATATCAGAATATAAATATATTAGGAGCATGCTCCTTATTTTCTTTCCATATTCCTATTAGTTCTTCTCTAAAACTATACACGTATAAGTTCTGAAAAAGAAAACAGGTATCATTAAGGAAATTAATAAACTATAATAAACACCAAAAATAATAATTTATCACATAAAAAACACCAAAAATTTAAGCAGAATTTGAGACAACCACTTCAAATAAAGATTTAAGAAAGATAAACAAGCAGCCTTTTAGGAATTTTATAACTTTGCAATTAGAGAGAGAAATTATAGGGATTTCTTTGGTGGCTCACAAGTAACTGGTGTGATCGATGTGCTGCCATATTATAGGGGAGATCATGTGTATTATACAATGAAAAGTCTCTTTTTAATGGTAATCCATATGAACACATCTTTGTGAATTCTAACTTAAATGAACAAAGGGTCAAATTTGCAATGCTTAGTCTGGTTTGACCAAATTGGATTTGCATAAAAAAATGATACGTGAACAGTATTTATAACCTCACTGCATCAGTTAAAACAAGAATAGAAGTTGCTTTGTTAAATCCTATGTTAGAACCTTGAAGAAAACTGAAGAGAGGAGGGCTGAGAGTTTGACAATGAGGGTCTGAGAAGAGAGTTTCGAACTTACCCTCTCTCAGCACCCTAACACTATTTTATTTAAATATATTTGAATAATTACAAGGAGGCCTTTAGTTGGGCAAGAATTTACAAAGAACTTAATATTGACAGGATGGGCCCAGAATAAGGCCCATTACAAAAAAGAAACATAAAAAACAAGAAAGAATAAACAACCTATGGGCCATTCAGCCAATCTTCTCTACACTCCCCCTCAAGCTGAGCATAGATGTCAATCATGCCAAGCTTGCTGGTATCATGCTGAAGTTTTGCCTTGGGAATGCCTTTAGTGAGAAAATCTGCCAACTGTCCTTCAGATGTGATGAAAGGAAGACACACTTCACCCGAAGAGACCCTTTCCCTAATGAAGTGTCGATCAACTTCAATATGCTTGGTTCTATCATGTTGCATTAGGTTGTGAGCAATGTTGATGGCAGCCTGATTATCACAGTACAACATCATTGGCTTGTCATATTCAACTCCAAGTTCTTCCATCAAAGATTTGAGCCATAATAATTTTGAAACTCCATGTGCCATGGCCCTGTATTCTGCTTCAGCAGAAGACCGAGCAACAACCGATTGTTTCTTGCTTCTCCAAGAAACAACATTACTAGCTACCAAGCTGCAATACCCAGAAGTAGATCTTCTGTCATCAATGTTCCCGGCCCAGTCAGCATCGGTGTAGGTTTCAAGTTTCATATGACCATGCTTGGCAAACAGAATACCCTTTCTTGGGGAGCCCTTCAAATAACATAGGATTCTCTCTGTAGCTGCCATATGAGTGTCTCGGGGAGCATGCATGAATTGGCTAATGCAACTGACTGCATATGAAATATCTAGCTGAGTCATGCATAGGTACAAAAGTTTCCCAAGAAGTCTCTGAAAGATTCCTTTGTCTTCTAACAATGTCTCTTCTGAGGCTGAGAGTTTATGACTCATATAAATAGGAGTAGCAACTAGTCTAGCACCCATCCTTCCAGTTTCAGAGAGCAAATCGAGAACATACTTCCTTTGAGAGATAAGAATCCCATCCTTGGATCGAGCCACTTCTATGCCAAGAAAGTATCTCAATTCCCCCAAATCTTTAATCTCAAACTCTGTATGGAGAAAATATTTTAGATCATGAATTTCTGAAACATCATTACCAATCACTACAATATCATCTACATACACAATGAGGTATACTGCCAGAGGTCCACTCTTCACAAAAAGAGTATGATCGGACTATGTCTGCACATAACCAAAGTTAACAAGTGTTGTTCTAAATCTCTCAAACCATGCTCTAAGAGACTGTTTTAGTCCATAAAGAGATTTCTTCAGCCTACATACCTTCCCTTTCATATCAGTTCCATACATCCCTGGAGGAAGAGACATGTAAACCTCCTCATGTAATTCACCATTCAAAAATGCATTCTTCGCATCCATTTGGTAAAGGGGCCAGTCAAAGTGAGCAGCTAAAGATAGAAGAACCCTCACTGATGTCATCTTGGCAATAGGTGCAAAGGTCTCTATATAATCAATCCCATATGTCTGTGTATAGCCTTTTGCAACCAGCCTGGCCTTGTACCTTTCAATGGTGCCATCAGCTCGGTATTTGATAGTAAAAACCCACTTGCAACCAACTGGATCCTTCCCTTCAGGCAAATCCACCACTTCCCATGTGTCATTCTTGTGTAGGGCATCGATTTAAAGATCTCATAGCATCCCTCCATTCTGGAATCTTAAGAGCTTCTGACACAGACCTGGGAATAGGGTGAGAAGCAACAGAAGAGAGATAGGCAAAGTATGAAGGTGAAAGCAAACTATAAGAAAGATGCTTGGAAATGCAGTGTGCAGTGCACTTCCGTTTTCCTTTTTTAACAGCAATGGGAATATCAAGGTCAAGGAAGGATGAATCCAAAGGTGCTGAAACAGTACTTGTTGTCTCTTCTATGACTGGAAGTGTATGAGGCTCATGTGTTGTAGGAGAAACAACCTGCACATTTCTGGATCTTTGCCTTTGATACACCTTGGGATTGAGGATAGGATGAGGAGGTAGAGTACTGGGACAAGGAGAATGGAACGACTGATCCACCCTTGATGCATTTGAAGGAGAGGCAGACACATCAAGAGACTCAACAGAGACAGGAAGAGGAAGAGCAAACACCTGTGACAAATCCTCCCCCTGTGGACAATGTCCTTCTGGAGATGAACCTTAAAAGGGGGAAAGCTCATCAAAGGTGACATCCATTGAGACATACCGATTGCCAGACTTTGGATCAAAACAACAATAACCCTTCTGTGTGGGGGAATAACCAAGGAAGATACACTTTTGAGCTTTGAGTTCAAATTTATGCCTTTGGACACTTGGAACATGAACATAACAGGTGCAGCCAAAGACACGAATAGGAACAAGAAAAAGGTCCTTGTCCGGATGAAGAAGAGTGAAGGGAGACTTAAACCCCAAAACCCTGAATGGAATACGGTTTATAAGGTAGGTAGCAGTAAGAACAGCATCACCCCAAAACCTGGTAGGAACATGTGAGGCAAATAAGATACTTCTTGCAACTTCAACAATATGCCTATTTTTCCTCTCAGCAACCCCATTCAGTTCTGGTCCTAGCACATGAGCTTTGGTGAATAACCCCCATGTCAGAAAGATAGCAGGATAGGTTTTTCTCAAAGTATTCTTTTGCATTGTCCGATCTGAAGATTTTAATCCTGGTACCAAATTGGGTTAAAACAAATTCATGGAATTGTTTTACAAGTCTTGGAACTTCATCATGGGATTTCATCAGGAATATCCAAGTGAACCGAGAAAAATCATCAATAAACAGGATAAAATATTTGTAGCCACCCATGGAGGGTAAGTGGTAAGGTCCCCACACATCAGAATGCACAATATTAAAAGGAACAGAAGATCTTTTATTGCTCAAAGGATAACTGTTTCTACGATGCTTTGACAATTCACAAGACTCACAATGAAGACTGGACAAACTAATTCCCTTAAACAGTTCGGGGAATAGATGACTCAAGGCAGAAAAAGACAGATGACCAAAACAACAACGACACAACATAATCCGACTAACAGACTCTGAAGAGACAAATCTGAGAGCAACATTCCCAAGATGATCAGTGCATTGTCCCGGAGTATCGAGCAGGTATATTCCGTTCGCCTCATGGCCACTCCCAATCACCTTCTGAGACTCTAGATCCTGAAAAACACAATAGGAAGGAAAAAATGTTAGACAACAGTTTAGTGACTTGGTTAAACTACTCACAGACAACAGATTTGTATTTAGTTTAGGTACATGGAGGGCAGAAAGTAGGAACAAGGAATCCGTAGCCTTGATGGTTCCCTTACCAATGATAGGGGCAAGTGAACCATTAGCTAAAGTGATTTTATCACGTCCAGGAAGTAAGTCATATGAAACAAACAAGATAGACAGATTGGTCATATGGTCAGAAGCACCTGAGTCAATAATCCAAGGGATCTTGAGATTACCTAAAGTGGTAGCATGATTGGCAGAAGCCCTTATACCTGAATGAGCAAATGCTGAAGCAGTAGAATTTCCTGAAGGGTTGGAAGGAGGTCACATCACTCAGCTGACTGATCATCTTCCCAAACTTTTCATATTCTGCTCTCATGGCTGCCAACTGTGCAGAAGCAGACATCTCTTCACTATCTAGCCCGGCAGCTACATTTGCACTTCCTAATCTTTTATTATCATGTTTTCTCTGAAACCGAATGGGAACAAGATTATGATGTAATTTCCAGTACTTGTCTTTGGTGTGCTTCGGCTTCTTGCAGTACTCACATATAACTTCTTTCTTTCCTGTGCCACCAGAAGTTCTAGCATTCCCTTTAGGTTTAATCCCCATATTGGCAAAGTGATCATTAATATCAGCCCCTTGAACCTGGACAACCCTTCTGCTCTCTTCACTACTCACCAATGCATAAGCTTGTGACAAAGAGACACACTCCTTGGAAAGAATATTTTGTTTTGTGATATCATATTCTGGGTTTAGTCCAGTTAAGAACTCAAATACCCTGTTCCTTTCAACCAATTTTCTGTAGGTCTCTACATCATTAGTGGTGTCCCAAGTTACAGCTTCTATTAGGTCAATCTCTTGCCATAGGGACTTTAGGGTTGAGAAATATACAGCAAGAGGTTTCTCCCCTTGCCTTAAATTCATTACATCACTTCTCAATTTATATGCCCGGGCCACATTGAGTTTTTGGGAATAGGTTTCTGCAACACCTTCCCAAATTTCTTTTGCTGAATTCATCCATAGGTAGTGTTGACTGATTTGTGGTTGCATTGAGTTCACAAGCCACCCAATGACAGTGTAATTTTCTTGCATCCACTTCTCATAGGATGGATCATCTTCTGGGAGAGCCTTCTTACTCCTGGAAATGAACCCCCACTTTCCTCTACTACATACATGAATCTTTACTGATTGTGACCATGCCAAATAATTAGTTCCATCTAGTTTAACTGTGGTCACAGTCAATAAGGAATCACTTGGAGTCCCCTGAACCAGTCCATATTCAGCACCACTTTTGTTTTCAAACTCTGAGGAGTACATCATGTAAACACTCCAAATATGATTTCATATGACTTCTACAAGTATACTGAATAAGGACAAGCAATAACAGAGTTCAGCCGACTACAAGAAGGCAACACACTAAGTTCAGCCTTCAAGAAGTAAACAGAAACTTCTAGGCACTCAGCTGAAGTACCTTTTCAAATCTGAACTTCAAGGTAAATACCACTTGGTATTGCTGAAATAGCCCTTTTTACAAACACGGTGTGGGCAATAGAGACAACCCCACTGTCAAAAAGAAAAAACGGGCCTCAAGAACAGTTCGTACAGCCCCCCAAAAACAGCCGAGTATAAGTAACAATCCACAGCCTTGTTACAAGAATGTTTCGGCAGTTTTAACAGTCCAAGAAGGAGTGAAAAACAGCCCAGAAATTTCTGGGTTAAACCAGATTCAATGGCAGTCAAAGGTAGTACAGAACAACCAGAGTTTTCGGACACTTCAACAGTCCAAACACATTTGAAAGCAATACAGAACAACCAGAAGAAAACTGAACCCAGAAATCTGAGCACAACTTACAGTTTCGAGCTTCAAACCAGAACCAAGCCGTTCCCCTTCCCCTTTTTTTCTTTTCTCTGATTCTTCTTGGCCACTGAACCACTTCTCCAAGAGATTCGAGTCTTGGGCACTTCCAATGACCTCCAGGAATCAGGCAACACGAGTGAAGCTTCCAGCCCTATGATATTGAAGAGAGGAGAGCTGAGAGTTTGACAATGAGGGTCTGAGAAGAGAGTTTCAAACTTACCCTCTCTCAGCACCCTAACACTATTTTATTTAGATATATTTGAATAATTACAAGGAGGCTCTTAGTTGGGCAAGAATTTACAAAGAACTTAATATTGACAAGATGGGCCCAGAATAAGGCCCATTACAGAAAAGAAACATAAAAAACAAGAAAGAATAAACAACCTATGGGCCATTCGGCCCATCTTCTCTACAAACCTCCAACAAGGATGGATGTCCCATACCTTACAAATGTGTGTTGACATCAAATTCAAGTTTAATGAATTAAAGTTTCTTAGCTTATTTTTCGTTTAGAGAGATTTTGAACTCTTAAGACAAAAGGTGACTATCAACTCTGCCAATTCCTTGAAAATATTAATAGTGCTGATCCATAGTCTACCCCACTTCTTGGTCCTCCTCCTCCTTAAATGTTTTCTCTTTTTATTTTATCAAATTATATTGCATGCTTCATTTCACAGTGCACTAAGACCCTAGTTAAATACAAGACTTTTTTTATGAATAGCTTAATATAAAATTGGAAATCAGCTAGTTTGTATGCATTTAAAGATGAACTTAGATGTATGAATAATTTCTTCTGACATGACCAAGGGAAACATGAATTGTTAAGGAATTTCAGATATAAATATAAAGGCTACCATGAAATTTTGTTGGGAAAATGAATGCTTAAGATGGTATTACATACATAAGTCTTACAAGCGCTTTTTCTACTTTATTATTCTACCCCTTTTTCATCATTTTTATTACCCAAACAAACTAAAGTAAAGCATGCTTAAATGCTTGAGGCAAATCAAATCATGCCACTCTTCATTCCCCTAAGGTCTCTTTTTATAGTTTTCTTCCTTCTCTTCTTATGGTCAGGTTCAAATTGCAACAGTGTGCCTTGAAAGAGTCAAAAGGATAATATGAATAGGCCAAAATTTGTTGTGCAAAATAACATTTACCTCTAGATGGACTTTTATCTTTGGGAACAATTTCGATGTAGCATGTGTCTCTAAAGGAGGTAAGTAAACAAATTTTGGCCTCAAACTGCAGCAAATGCTATTATCAATTACAGAAAATATAATTTAAGACAACATGAAAATCCAGAATGGAAAAAAAAAAAAAAAAAAAAAAAAAAAAAACTCAGGAAAAAAGAACTCCACAAATGTTACAAATATCCACCAATTGTAAGTAATTACACTAGACTTAATGAGCTTACCAGAAATTTCTAAAATGAGAAATATTGCATAAAAGTACCTTATAAAATGATGAAGATTGAAAAATATACTTCTGGATGAAAATATTATGATTGTCTCTATAACAATTAAGTGGTACTTCACAACATATAATTTCTACCTCAGATGATTACATGGATGCAAAATAGATATCGTTGTTTCAAACTGTTGTTCAGAAGCATGAGTTTAACTGTGTAAGGATTGATCATACCCAAGGTTTGAAATATCGATATAACACATCCAATACAGGGTGTAACATATTGGTATCAGTAATGGGGGATACAGGATATGCTACGAATAGGTTCATATCCCCTGGGTCGTGCATATCAGGCCAATACGCACCTGTATCACATTGTATAGGCCAATACACACTGTACAGGGCAATACCAACCGATACACACAAAAATATTGGCATTTGCGTCTCTATTAAAAAAAGTGCAGTTGATGTGATTTGAACCCCAAGTCACCCAAATGCCAAAGACTTAAAAGCATCCATAAACCACTAACCCACCTTCATCTTATGATAATAAATGAAATACACCAACTTTTATTAACTTTAATGCCATGCAATCCAAACAAATAACATATGTTTATGTTCAATAACTCCAACTAAAGATTAAAAAGAATAATATTCAAAACTAGTATTTTTCTAAACTAATAGAATAAATAATCTATCAAATTCACATTTATATCAAAAAATGATTTTTAATCTATCAGATAAGAATATTAATAATAAAATAATTATTTAGTACTTAAAAATTATAAATTTGCACATGATATGCACCTTAAAATTTTCATAAATCATTAATTATTATTTTAATTTACATTAAATAAAAAACATATTTATTGTTTACAAAAATAAAAATATTGTTTACAAAATATTTGAGAATATAAAATAAGTTGAATCTATCAAATCCACTAATCTACATTTATATCAAAATTGATTTTTTATTTTAGAAAATTTATAGAAATAAAAATATTAATAATGGAATAATTATTTTAGTAATTAAAAATTATGAATTTGTATATGATATGTATCTTAGAAATTTTAATGGATTTAATATATTTTAAGTTATATTTTTATAAATTATTAATTGATATTTTAATTTATATTTTAAAATAACAAATTTATGTTTACAAAAATAATAACATTGTTTACCAAACATTTGAGAATTAATTGTTTAGTTGACTTTTTTGTTAATGTTAAAAATTAAAATTAGTAAAATAGAGGCTATAGGATTGTTTGCACGGCATCTAGCACAAAGAGAACTAACTAATGAGCCATTTAGCTAGTTCCTCATCTTTGATTTAGTCTTACTATTTTGCTTGAATGCAAATAGCATGTCTACATATATTGCCAAATATCAAGAAAATTCAGAATATCAAGAATAGTGCAAAGAAAACTAAAAAATCATGCAAATGCATGTTTATAAAAGATCCTAATAAACCAAAAGACAAACTCACCCGATCTGCAGCTGCTTGTAAGGTGACATGATCTCCCCACTCCCCTGATCTTAAGGCATGCAATAATTTTTACAAGAAACAACCAATAAGATGGCATGACAGCACTTACCAGAATGGAAAAGCAGAAAGTTAAAAAAAAATTCAGTGCAAAATGCATACAAATAACAAAATCCAAGATACAATACCTTTTCATCTTCTTCAAGTAACTTCTGTATTTCATAGGAACATAAGCTTCATAGTATTTTTGAAAATTTTTAAGCTGAAAAGAAACAAATTACATAATAAGGCTATATTACAATTGTTTGTATTAAGAAGAAGAAATTTAGAATAGGGCGGCAACTCCTTACCCAACCCTTCAAACTGATATTTATATTAGGGAAACATTAAAAAACATAAGATTACAACTTTATCCCTGGTGCAATACGGGATTCAAACTAACTGATTAAATCATTACTATGTTGGCTTCAACAACCCATCTTAGTTTGTTTTACCAAGTTGGCGCCATCACAGAGTTCTTATCTTAGTTCATATTTACCAAGTTAGCGTTACGTCATGATTTCCAAATTTGTATTCAATTAGGACTTCCTTTTTTGAAGAGATTTAATAGGATTATAATAAGGAGTATTATATTAGATTATGAAACTTTCTTGTAGGAAGCATAAGGGTGTGAAGAAGTCTATATAAAGAGTAGCTAGGGCAATACTAGGGGAGTTTATGTTGATTTTCTCCTAAGTATTCAATGAAGAGTTGTTCTTCCTATTTATTTCGGTTTTTGCTTTTTTCTTTGAAACTTCTTTGAACGTGATTTATTTCCGTACTATGCCATTTGGTATCAGAGCTCATGTTTAATCCTTCTTTGGATTATAGATTCTAAGAAGAAACAAGTGGCTCACATCATAGAGCAGGAACTGAACAACAAAACACATGAAGAGGTGGCAAAGTTGAGAAGGCAAGTCAATGCACTTGCCCAAGAGTTGAAATCGTTGTGAGGGGATAGCGACTCCAATGCAATCCGCTCGTTCCTTTTCATCATCAAGGCAAGCATCCAAGTCAGCTGTAGTTGCGGGTGGTGACCAGAAACAGTGGGAAACAGGTTTCAATGTTGAGATCCCAAAGTTTCATGGAGGTTCCTCTACTTGGCAAGCAACCAAGCCAACTATTGCAAGTGGTGAACAGAAGCGATGAGAAACAAATCTCAAGTTTGAGTTCCTGGAGTTTAATGGAGGTATAACCTCAAATGAATTTATGGACTAGAATTCCATGGAGGAGTTGGCAATTTTAGAGTCTGATGGTAAAATCATATGACTTTGTTGATTGCGTTAATATTGTTGAGGATTGTAACGAAAATCTTGTGTGACCATTTTCCTCAACATCTGTTGAAGAACAACATGTTGATTGGACCAAACCTCCAATTTATGATGAAGAACCCATTGCTCAAGAGAAGTATGTTATCTTTCATCATGATTTTAAAGATAATGGAGATAATACCTGTTGAGCAGAAGAAGAAGAAAGGAAGAAAGAAAAAGAAGGAAGAAGAGGCTGCAGACTTAAGGCCTCAAAAGCACTGCTTCATGTGAGTGAAGCATTTGTGTTTATACTATATTGGCCGTACAACACAAGAGGACTACAAAATTACAAAAATACCCCTGTAGGCACTAATCCTGCGTACAGTACATATAATACACCTGTCAACACTCCCCCTCAAGTTGGGGCATAGATATCAATCATGCCCAACTTGTCACAAAGACCTTGGTGTTTGGAATGGTTTAGCCCTTTTGTAAAGATGTCTGCTAGTTGGTCTTCAGAGCTGATGTATGGAGAGCATACTTCGCCTGTGATGATTTTATCATGTAGTACCAGGTTGGCAGTGATACTTATAGTCGCCTTGTTGTCACAAAGTAGAGTCATGGGTTTGTCTACTGGAAAACCCAACTCTCCCAATAGATTCTTTATCCATATACCTTCGGCTACTCCATGTGCCATTGCACGGTACTCAGCTTCAGCACTAGACCTAGCTACCACGGTTTGCTTCTTACTCCTCCAAGTAACAAGGTTCCCTCCTACAAAGGTGCAGTAACCACTAGTAGACCTTCTGTCACTTTGAGATCCAGCCCAATCCGCATCTGTGTAAATTTCAACTCTCAAATGTCCATGTTTCTGGAATAATAAGCCAGCACCCGAGAACTTCTTAAGATACCGCAGTATTCTTTCTGCTGCTTCAAGATGAGTGGACCTAGGTGCATGCATGAACTGGCTTAGGACACCAACAGCATATGCTATGTCTGGACTAGTCATAGAGAGGTACAACAATCTCCCTATAAGCCTCTGAAATTGCTTCACATCCTTAAGAGGTTCGCCTTGGCTGTCACTTAACTTATGGTTGGGGTCAATGGGAGAGTCAACTGGTTTAACCCCAATCTTTCCAGTGTCCTTAAGCAAGTCTAGGACATATTTCCTTTGGGAGATGAAGATACCATTTTTTTATCGGGCAACCTCAATTCCAATGAAGTATTTGGTGGGTCATAGATCTTTCACTTCGAACTGAGTAGCAAGGAAGCCCTTCAAACTTTGAATCCCATCCTTCCAGTCACCAGTAACAATTATGTCATCCACATATACTATTAGGGCAGCCATTTTAACTTCTACCCTTTTTACAAACAGTGTGTGATCTGACTGACATTGCTTGTATCCTCTCTACTGAACTGCAGTATGAAATCTGCTAAACCAAGCTCTTGGTGATTGCTTCAGCCCATAAAAAGACTTCTTTAACTTGCACACTTTCTGTTCACTTTCTTGAGCCAAAAAACCGGGGGGTTGAACCATATAAACTTCCTCTTCAAGGTCGCCATTCAAGAAGGCATTCTTGATGTCAAGCTGATGTAGATCCCAATTCAGATTGGCAGAAAGAGAGAAAAGTACTCTAATAGAGTTCATTTTGACAACAGGGGCAAAGGTTTCTGCATAATCAACTCCATATACTTGAGTAAAACCCTTTGCCACTAAACGAGTTTTATACCTCTCCACAGTTCCATCAGCCCCATGCTTAACAGTGAACACCCATTTACATCCAACTGGAACCTTCCCCTTAAGGAGATCAACAAGATCCCACGTGCCATTCTTATGAAGAGAATCAATTTCTTCCTTCATGGTATTTGTCCATTCTGGTATTGAGAGAGCTTCTGCCACATTCTTGGGAATAGGAATGCTGTCATTGGAGGTAAAGAAGGCACGAAATGAAAGTGAGATATTCTCATAGGAAACAAAGTTGGAAATGGGGTGTTTAGTAGTGCACAACCTAACACATTTCCTGTAGGCAATAGGAAGGTCAAGATCATTAGCAACAAGGAGGTCAGGACCATCATTGGGAGTCAAGTTACCTGAGAGATTATGATCTTCCCCCGAGGAGTTTGATGGCACTTAAGGTACAGCTTCTGGATTCCCCAAAGCTCTTGAACTTGGTTGGCCATTATGATGACGAGAAAAAACACGGAAAGGTGGAGGATCAGGAAGAGAAGGGGCAGAAGGAGAAGGATTAGGAAGAGGAGGAAGCTGAACCAGTTTCTCCTCATGCCTACACTCCCCTTGAGGGGAAACAGGAAAGAAGGGTTCATCTTCAAAGAAGGTAATATCAATGGAGACATAGAATCTCCGAGAAACAGGATCAAAGCAATGATACCCTTTCTGAGAGAATGAATAGACAAGAAATATGCACGGGATAGCATGAGAGTCCAATTTCCCCCGGGTGGAGATAGGTTTTGGACAAAGCACCGACAACCAAAAACACGAGGAGGAATAGAAAGAAGAGGGGCCTTCGGAAAGAGAAGCTGATATGGGGCTTTGTACTCTAACCAACGAGAGGGCATTCGGTTAATGAGGTATGTAGAACAAATGACAGGCTCAAACCAAAAACATTTGGGAACATTCATGTGGAGTAGTAAACCCCATGCCACTTCAAGTAGATGTCGGTTCTTTCATTCAACAAAATGGTGTTGCTGAACGGGCACAAGAGCTCCGATGAAGAGAGCCATGTGAAGCAAAGAACTCCGTGAGGTCACTATGAAAAAACTCTTTTGCATTGTCTGATTGAAATATTTGAATCTCGGTCTGAAATTGGGTGAAGACCATCCGTTGAAAATCTTGGATAATTTTTGGTACATCCTCGCGGGTTCGCATTGGATATACCCAAGTGTATCTGGAATAATCGTCAATGAAGGTAATGAAGTACTTGTAGCCACTCTCAGAAGGTAAAGTAACAGGGCCCCACGCATCCAAATGCACAATGTGAAAAGGAAACTCAGATTTACTATTTCTTTGAGGAAATTGAACTCTACGATGCTTGCTTAACTAACACGTTTGACAAGAAAGATTAGAAACAAACATTGACTTACACAATTCTGGGAAAACAAATTTCAATGTCTCAAAAGACAAGTGACCCAGACGACAGTGCCACAAATACATTTTACTTTTTTTGAACTGACTCATAGACTCTGTAACATGAAGGCCAACCGTATTCTCCAGCATGTAGAGTCCATCAACCATACGTCCCCTACCAATCGTCCTCCCCGAGGCCAAATCCTGAATCACACAATAGGAAGGGAAAAAAGTCACAAAACAGTTTAAAGAATTTGTAACACTACTGACTAAGAACAAATTTATAGGGAATTTTGGAACATGAAGAACATCAGAAAGAGCAAGGCCAAGGGGAAGAGAGAAAGTTCCTTGACCAGCTATGGAAGTGTATGATCCATCAACTAGTCTCACTTTATCTCTTCCGGAAAGAGGGTGATAAGTTTGAAAGTAAGAGGACATACCAGTCATGAGTTTTGACGCTCCAGAATCAATGATCCATGGAGAGTCAAGGTTGTGAGAAGCAGCATGGAAAGCAATGGCAGGATTACCTGATGGGATGCAAAAAAGGTGGTGGGATGAGCATCCACCTTGTGAATTGCTCTACCATAAAGCTCCAAATGGTCACAGAAGGAGTTTACAATATCCTCCCTTGGGTCAGATCCAGAGTAGCTATGTTGGCCATGTGGTGTTTGAGTCATAGTAGAAGTGGAGGGCTGATTCTCCCGAGTAACCATATTGGCCATGTGGTGTTTCTTGGTACCTTGTTGCCTGGATCCTGTAATTACATCTGAGCCTTGCTTCTTAGGTAAATCCTGAGCCCACTTTGGTTTCCCATGGAGATCCCAACAAGTATCTTTGGTGTGCCGGGGCTTCTGACAATTAGTGCACCACAATCTTTCCTTATTCATGATTCTAGGTTTAGAAAAACTCAAAACAAAGGTACACTGCCTTACAGAGCTGCTACAGTCCACAACTAGGCACTTGCTGATTTTCGGTTTCACAGAGAACCAAACACAAACACTGCAGCTGCAATACTAGTTTGTATGATCTACAGTTTGTAGGTGTCCATAGAACAATATACGAACACTGCACTTGCAATGCAACCAGGTCTAAAATGACCTACAATTTTACAAATTTCATGTAGCTTCACAGTAGCAACAGCAATACAAGTGGTGGTTCAACACACCTAATTAGCTGATATCCACTTTCCAGGGCAGTCGAACAGTCACTTAGGGTTTAGGGTTCAACAAAATAGTCCCTTAGAGAGCTGAATAGAGCAACACACAGTCGGAGGAGGGAAAACAAAATAGCCGAACAGTCCCTACTCAGATTTTTGGACATTAACAGTCCATCGAAAGAGTGCAAGAAGAGAACCATAAACAGAGAAACTTCAGTTCAGTACCCAGGTCACCCGAATTGTGAATAGGCAGTACACTCATGGACCCAATCTTCTCTGCAGGCCAAAACCCTTCTTCGTACATCTGGGATGGTTTTCTACAGTCTTCTTAGCCGAGCAACCCCATAAAACATGAAGCAAAACCTTTTTCTGCGCTAGGAAGTTGAATAGTCAACTTTCTTGTAGCAGAACCCTACTCGGCAGTGAAAACTAATCACAACATTAGAGAATGCTTCCTATTCCTTGTCTTCGATGATCAGGACTATAGCTTCTATGCAGCAGTGAAGAGAGACCTCAGTTGGTTGTTTTCCAGGCCTAGTCAGTCCCGCTCTGATACCATGTTGAGTAGAAGAAGAAGGAAGAAGAGGCTGCTGACTTAAGGCCTCAAAAGCACTACTTCATGCGAGTGAAGCATTTGTATTTATATTATACTGGTCATACAACACAAGAGGACTACAAAATTACAAAAATACCCCTACAGGCACTAATCCTGCATACAGTACATATAATACACATGTCAACAATACCTATCATCTTGGGGGGTTATAATCACATTGTCTTCATACAAGCATATGAGGATCCTTATTGGCAAACAATTTTGCAACATTTAGAATGGTCATTAAAGGAAGAACCATCATACGTGAAGTGCAGGAGATATATTTCAAAATATAAGATATATGGTGAAGATATTCCAATTCATATTGGAGGATTGCACCACCAGTTATCTGTTAGAGGGTCAGAAACAAAGAACCATAGCAAAAGTGCAACATATGTTGGCAACCTCTCAAATGGTAACTTGAATCCAACGTCGGATTCTCTCCAACCCAAGGAGGATGATGCAATATGGGATTCGAACTAACTGAGTAAATCATTACTAAGTTGGCTTCAACAACCTATCTTAGTTCATTTTTACCAAGTTGGCGCGATCACAGAGTTTCTATCTTAGTTCGTATTTACCAAGTTAGTGTTAGAATGTGATTTCCAAATTTATATTCAATTAGGATTTTCTTTTTTGAAGAGATTTAATAGGATTATAATGAGTGTTTTATTAGATTAGGAAACTTTCTTGTAAAAGGCATAAGGGTGTGAAGAAGTCTATATAAGAAAGTAGCTAGGGCCATACTAGGGAGTTTATGTTGATTTTCTCTTAAACATTCAATGAAGAGTTGTTCTTTTTGTTTCCATACTACGCCAACCTCCTTTAGTAAGAGATGGAGTAACATAAAATAAAGAAGCCCAAGCCCATTAACACTTAATAACAGAAGTATATCCCAACAAGAAATATAAAGACAACATAAATGGGCTGAGGCCCACACTGTTAAGTCCCACAATACTCCCCTCAAATTGAACATAGATGTCCATCATGCCCAGCTTGCATACCAAGTCTCCAAATCTTGCTTTAGCAAGTCCCTTGGTGTTGTCGAGTGTAGGAAGAAGAAGAAGAAGAAGAAGAAGAAGAGTTACGGGACAGAATAGGGAGTTACTGTTTACACCCAAAATATTTAATTATATATTAAGTCATAAATTACAGTTATGTCCCAATAAGGGCGCCCAAAATACAAATAATAGGAAAAGGCAACAATACCCCTAAAGCCAAATGCACATTCTCAATACTCCCCCTCAAGCTGAGCATAGATATCTATCATGCCCAGCTTGCTCAAGTTTTGGATTGTAGAGACCCTTAGTGAAGCAATCACCAAGTTGGTTCTCTGACCTAACAAAAGGCACACATATTTCTCCATTAGCTATCATTTTTCTAATGAAATGTCTGTCAACTTCAATATGCTTTGTGCGGTCATGTTGAACAAGTTTATGAGCAATGTTTATGGCAGCTTGATTATCACAATGTAGCATCATTGAGGTTTCAACTTGGATCCCAATCTCTGATAACAAAAACTTCAACCATAGCAACTCCAATACGCCATGAGCCATAGCTCTATGTTCAGCTTCAGCACTAGGTCGGGCAACAACAAATTGTTTTTTGTTTTTCCAAGACAAGCATTACCTCCTACCAAGGTGCAGTAACTAGAGGTGGATCTTCTATCATCTATAGAACCTGCCCAATCAGCAGCAGTATAAGCCTCAACCTTAAGATGTCCCTGGTAAGTGAGAATATAACATACCTTTACCTAGACACCCCTTTAGGTAGGCAAGAATCCTATTGACAGCCTGCATATGTGAAGTTCTAGGACTGTGCATATACTGACTCACCATGCTAACAGCACAAGATATATCAGGTCGAGTCAGGCACAAGTAAAGAAGCCAACCAACAAGTGTCTGGTAGACACCCTTGTCTGGAAGAATATCTCCATCATCAGCGCTTAGTTTATGACTGGGGCCAATAGGAGTTTCAACTGGCTTACACCCCAATTTCCTAACCTCATGAAGGAGATCAAGGAAATACTTCCTCTGTGGAATGAATACCCTCCCTTTGAACTTGCCACTTTGATTCCAAGAAAGTATCTAAGATTCCCCAGATCTTTAATTTCAAATTCAAAAGCAAGGAATGACTTTAGTTGGTTTATCCTAGAATGATCATCTCTAGTGACAACAATATCATCCACATGCACTATTAGCAAGGTGATTAGGCCATTAACCCTTCGTGTAAACAAAGTATAGTCCGCTTGTGATTGTGTAAACCCAATTCTGAGAATAGCCTTCTTGAATCTATCAAACCAAGCTCTAGAGGACTGTTTAAGCCCATAAAGAGATTTTCTTAAATGACAAACCTTCCCCTCACTGTTGAAGATCTCCATGTAGGAAGGCATTCTTCACATCCATCTGATATAGAGGCCAAGAATAACGAGTAGTGAGAGACAATAACAACTCAGATAGAGTTCATTTTGACTACAGGAGGAAGGTCTCTTGATAGTTAAACCCATATGTTTGGGTGTATCCTTTTGCCACCAACCTAGCTTTGTATCTTTCAATTGATCCATCAGCCCAATGTTTAATGGTATACACCCAATTGCAACCCACTGGGACTTTGCATCAGGAAGAGGAACAAGCTCCCAGGTGTGGTTTTTTAAGAGAGCATCTATCTCTTGGTTCATAGCATCCTTCCACTGAGGTGACTACACTGCATCTAAAACATTACGAGGAACAAAAACAGAGGAGATAGCAGTACCGTAGGCATGATAGGAAGGTGAAAGAGCATCATAAGAAGAATAGTTAGGGATGGAGTAGGCAGTGCATTTTTGTTTTCCTTTTCTAACTGCAATGGAAAGGTCAAGGTCAAATTGTGAGACATCAAGCTCAATAATGGTAGGAGAAGGAAGTTCAAAGTTGCTTTCAGAGTTACTTGGAACCGAGTGATTAGATTGTTGTGGACATTCAGCCTCAGGAGTATCCTTCCTTCTACACCTTATAAACCATTGTTGCTAGGATCACTGGAGAGGAATAGGAGGATGAGCAGGAATACTGTCACTACTGAAGGGGATGAGAGATCCATCATATGGATGGCCAAACCCTATAGGTAGGTTGGGTGAAATTTCAAAAATTTCTCTCTCCCATCTGGGAATCACATTCCCTGTTTTAGAAAATCCGCATTTTCAATGATCAATCTTGAACCAAGAACCAGACCAAATCTGAAACAAAAAGGTAGGAGAGGGATATACCTGATACAGAGTAGAAGTAACTCCCAATGAAAGTGTTCACACCCAAAGAAATCTCCAAAGACTGCTCCCACTGAAAATGACACAGTGTAGGGTGGAGCAGAATCAGCAGTGTTCTTCCCAAGAACCGAACCCTTCAGCAAGAATTCGATGGAGGCTGTGAGCACAACTTTAGATCAGCCTTTCTCCAAAGACTATTCTTGATCGCTCCTACAGGAATGGAGATCGAACTAGAAATTGGCGGCAACTGGAGGAGAACACAGGGAGAAGATGGCGCAGTCACACTGTTGTTGTCTTCTCTCTGTGTGATCTAAGATCTGATGTCTGGGGTTTTAAGATATTCAGAATGGTTCGCCCCCTCCTCCTTTTATAGACTTAAAGAGATCAGCTCCTAATCCCATTAGGAGTTTCCTGATTCAAATCCTTATTTGAATCTGGACTCCCTTTAAGTGATAAGGATAGATCCTTGTCTTATCTGTAGATTAGACCGGCTCTCCTAATCTCATTAGGAAGTTTCCAGATAGACTCTCTGAGTGGATAGGGATAACTCCCTATCCTATCTGCTGATCTAAATCCCAGATCTGCCCCTTCTTTAACTAATCAAATTAGACCAGTTCGAAATGGGTTTTAGGCCTAATAAGTCCATGTGCTCAGTAACCCTCCAAACTGTTGTCCAGTTGGGCTTCTTTGTATGGCGTGGGACCCAAACATTGATCTACACATCAGCCACATGGATTCAGCCCAGCTTTTGTTACAAGGCCTGGCCGAATACACTGTTATGGACAATGAACCCCTGAGCCCATCACCATGGGCTCTTAACGGGCCCAACACTTACACTAAGTGGTCCCTAGGCCAAGCCACCTTATAAAAACCCAGGAACTGTGGGCAGATGCAAGATTAGCCCATCAGGTATTACCCTCAATGGTCTTACACTTAACCTCTCAGCCCATAATAATCAAACACTACCTGACAAGAGAGGACCTCTCCCTCGGCTGCAAGGAACAGTGTTGCACTCCCTATTCACATGGATCGTGGGAATTAAAACCTTTTGCAAACATTTTGAAACCATAATATATATGTATATCCGTATATAAATATATTTTGCAAAACAAATTTCAATGATTGAAATCGGCTGCCGACAATCTTGGTTTCCATTAGAGAGAGTGCATCCCCGATCATTACCTTTGTCTGACAAAGGGGTTGATCTTGTCACTATGATCACCCACTCAGATGAATTCTTAGACTGTCCCAACATACCCAGGTTTTGACCCCCTCCAAGGATCTTACTAATTGGCATATCAAAGACAGCCCAATCTGACACCTAGCGCAGTATCATAATCGAGTCTAGGGGTCAGGTGTAACTTTCCAGTTTTGCCCACCAATCTCCAAGGTCCAGGGAAATACTAGAAATCTGGTCCGGTTCAAGGTTTCAAGTAAACCTACACTGCATGTACCTCGGGTCTCACCCTGGCAGCTGAGACAGGCTACCCCAACCAACTTGGCAGCACATCAGTGTCAGCCTTGGCAGGATAAATCTCCCCAAACTTATCCAACGGTTGTGAACATTCTAAACTAACACAAGTCTCATATGTGTCCAGTTTAAGGGTATTACACTGAAACACACCACAATAACATGAATCAAATATGTACTTTATTCATTTACAATAAATGTCATAAGGTACATCATTCTGATTGGAGCTAAGGGCATACACTGTCTAACAACTACAAGGGGAAGACGAACTAGGAATGTCTATAGAGATAGGAATAAGAAAACAAAAAGGAGTCCGATCTTCACAAACATTCTCCCCTTAAAGAGAAGGACGAGTGGACTAAAAGTATGGAGTAGACTCAAGGAATGTAACATCCTTAGATACTTACCTTCGGTCTGTATGGGGATCAAAGCACTTGTACCCCTTTTGGACTGGAGAGTAGCCCAAAAATATACAGTTGACAGATTTAAGGTCATGTTTCAGGCGAGGACTTATGTCATGAACAAAGCAACTACAACCAAAGACTCTGAGAGGAAAATTGAAAATAGGATCCTTAGGAAACAAAAGTTGATGAGGGGATTGAAGAGAAAGGGATCGTGAATGAAGTCTATTAATGGGATACACTGTTGCTTCAACTGCATCTCCCCATAATTGAGTTGGTACATTCATCTGGAAGAGTAGGCCTCTTGCCAATTCAACAAGTCAACATGTCTGTTTTTGCTTTCTACTACACCATTCTGTTGCAGAGTATGAGAACATGAACTTTGATGAATTGCTCCCTTTCCTTCAAGGAATAATTGCAAATGCTTTTCAAAATACTCCTTAGCATTGTCAGACCGTATTATCTTGATGTGCCTTTCAAATTATGTTTCCACCATCTTGAAGAAGTTTTGAACAATGAAAGGGACCTCATCTGACATCTCTATTCTTCATCAGGTAAAGCCAAGTATATCTAGAGTAATCATCAATGAACAAAATAAAATATTTATAACCACCCATACATGGAATAGAGTATGGGCCCCAGACATCAGTGTGTATCAAGTTGAAAGCAACATCACTCCTTATATTACCTGCAGGATATATAGTTTTACATTGTTTTGAGAGATGACAAACTTCACATTTCATACCCAAACTAAACATAGACTGACATAAGTTTGGAAACAATGGACTTAAAAGACACATGACCGAGGCGACATTGCCACAACTTCAAAAGACATTTTCATCATGACTGTAGAGAGGATGAGGGGTAACTTTGTCATTTTACTTCCTTTTATTTGGCTTTTTTGTATATCTCTTTGTACATTACTGTACACACCCATCCATTTTCATATGACTCTCTTGTCTCTTCTCTTTTTCAACTGAAATTGACATGGTACCAGAGCAAGTTGCTCTCTGATCTTATTCTTGCTTCTTTATCACTTTCTGTGGATTGTAATCTCATCTCTCTACTGAGATCTACTGAACCCTTCAACTGGTGGAGTGTATAGGGTTGTTTTTTATCAACCCTACCTGTTGTACAGACAAAGTTCGAACTCTGCAGGAGAGATTTCATTAGATCTCTCTTGGGAGATCTTAGATGAGGCCTAAACTTAAGATCTGGTGTCACCTAGATCAGATCCATTTGTTGTACAAATATCTCTTGATTTGGTGAAGTTTTGAAGGAGCTTTGATCCTTTTCCTTGAGTAGTTGCTACTTACAGTTTCCTTTTTTGGACTGTTGATTTTTCGACTAAGGTTTCAGACTTTGTTTTCTTATTCTAAGGGCCTTAGTGATTCCTAGTGATTATTATCTCCTTCTCAAGGTATTCCTCTTGACTTCTAGTATTGTTATCATCTTGTCTGTAGTCTTCCTTTGGTTTCTTGACTGAATATGGGATCTGAAAGGAGTGACATCATATCTGTAAAATTTGATGGAACAAATTATTCTCTCTGGAAATTTCATTTCCAATTTTTTGTTGAAGGGTATGTGGGGCTATCTGGATGGTACCAAACCACTCCTGATGTTACAGATGCTAAAGGGCCTAAAAACTGTCGATGTAGCTATAGGGCCTAAAAACTGCTAAGGAGATGTATGACTACCTTGAGAAGGTGTATCAGCAGTCAAATATGTCCAGACAATATCAGATTGAAATGGACAAGTTGAAAACAGCCCTCTTGTAGTATAAAACAGCTTGAGATTAGATACAAAACCAGAAAAGAACAAGAGAAGCTTAAGAAGTTGAGAGAGGAAAGGAGCTAGCAGCAATGAGAGAGTTAGAGAAGAGAGGTTCGAAATTAACCTCCCTCTAACACTCTAAATCATTTTATTAACTTAATCTTTGAAATATTACAGAGGGGCCCTTGGATGGGCAAGAAATTACAAAACAGAGTATATAAGAGTATGGGCCCAAAACAAGGATTACAGAGAAAAAACATAAACATAACATAGAAGCCCCATTACTAAGAGACGGAGTAACATAAAATAAATGGGCCGAGGCCCACACTGTTAAGTGCCACAACAACAATTACAACAAATTTATTGTCATAGAAATGAGCCCTAACATAGAAAAAGCAAATGAACTTAAATAGAAAAAAATTTACCAAGGTTCAAAGTTTGCATAGAACAGAACAACAGCCAATTTACAGACAGAACAACAAAATGTAATGATTTACTGATAAAAAACAGAAATGTGCACACGATTTAATAATAACTTCTCAGATCTGATTTAAGATATAGTTGATAATTTCTATTTCATTGATTACCAACCAAATTCAAAATATCATATTTATTTGTTATGAACAGATCTTAACCAAGATGAGTATCATTTCCTAATTCTTTAATTTGAACGCAACTGACTTTTATCTTATTGAAAGTTGAAACAGAAAGACACTACATAATTCCCGCTGACAAAAGAAGGTTCATGTGTCAACAAAAATCTGTAGGATTTAATAATAACTTTTCAGATATGATATAAGATAATAAATGATTTTTTTTATAAGTAAAAGGAATTTTTCATTGAAGAAAAATAAAATTACAATGAGATGTTAAGGCAACAGTTAGAACAATTCAAACAACAATGAAAACAGAAACCAAACTAAACAGCTCCAATTGACCAAATTACAATTTTGAGATTTCATCACCTCCCTAACACTATCCCCCAGGACTTCTTTCTTCACTTGATAAATTCAGGCAACACCAAGACCCAACCTGCAACCTCAGTCCCTACCACATTCTGACCCAAAGCCCTTTTCTTTCAGTTGAAAACCTTTTGTCTCAGACTTGTTACATTCTTCAACAGGTTTCCTCTTTTACATAACTCCTCTTCCTTCCCCTTCTCCAGCTCCAGAGCTCCATACCTCTCCCTCCTTAGAAGAAACTTCCACCCTAGGTAGAGAAGAAATATTGGATAAAGAACCAGAACTCACCTCATTATTCAATCAGGCGATGATCTCAAGAGTTCCTGGGCCAGATATATGCACACCCGGACACCCCTCCACTGCCCTAGAAGCCACTGGAACCCCTGAAATGAACTCAACCCTTCTTGACCAGCTGACAAACCTCTTTGGTGCGATGAACTCCTTCGTTGACTCAGATCCTTACTTTGTTCCAGTTGTGGTGTGGGATACATTGTCGCCTCCGTTTCCCTTGACTTCTGTGACTCAACACTTTGATGTGAATTACAGATTCCCTCCTCAATTTCTTATCCTCTTCTATTGTTATCTTCTTGTTCCCTTCATATCTTCTCATAATTCAGACCCAATATCCCTGTTGAAGTTCGGCCTGCCCTAGAAGTCTGTTTTGTTTGTTAGCTGAAAAGTAAAGTAAACAGCAAGAAGGAAGAAAGGAAAGAAGAAGGAAGAAAGAGGAAGAAGAAGAGAAAAGGTCTGGTTCGAATTAGGGAAAAGTCAACCCTAGTTTCGGCCAGACTTGTTATTATATTATTAATATAATTGGAAAAGACATAAGTGCCCTTATTTAAGTAAGAGGCACTCGAACTAACATAATAGTACACATCAGCATTTTCAACAGGTACAAAGACCGAAATACCCCTTCGCTAACACTCTCCCTCAAGTTGGTGAGTATATATCATATAATCCCAGCTTGTTACATATGTAGTCCACTCTCCCCCGACTCAAACCTTTTGTAAACAAGTCTGCCCACTGGTTTCCCGTATTAACATATGAAGTCTCTACCACTCCATTCAGCACCTTCTCTCTCACAAAATGACAGTCAACTTTGATGTGCTTGGTTCTTTCATGAAACACTAGATTGGAAGAGATATGAACCGCTGCCTGATTGTCACAATAGAGCTTCATTGGAGTATTGATGTCATATCCTATCTCCTGTAGAAGGTTCCTTAGCCACACTAATTCACAAGTAGTATGTTCCATGGCCCTATATTCTACTTCTGCACTGCTTCTTGCCACAATTGTTTGCTTCTTACTTTTCCACGTTACCAGGTTACCCCCCAGAAAGGTGCAATAGCCTATGGTAGATCGTCTGTCAGACATAGAACCTACCCAATCAGCATCGGTGTATCCTTCTACTTCCAGTTTTCTACCATTTTTGTACAGCAAACCATGGCCAGGAGCTCCTTTCAAGTACCTCACAATCCTTAGCACTACATTCCAATGTGAGACCAAACGTTTCTGCATGAACTAACTCACCACACTAACCGCAAATGAAATATCTAGCCGAGTAATGGTTAGGTAGTTTAGTTTGCCTACAAGTCGTCGGTATTTGCCAGGGTATTCAAATACTTCACCTATATCACTACTCAACCTCGTATTTGTTTCCATAGGTGTCTCAGTCGGTTTAGTACCCAACAAACCTGTTTCTTCTAGTAAATCAAGCACATATTTCCTCTGACACAAATTAATGCCATGCTTAGATCTTGCTACCTCTATGCCCAAAAAGTATTTCAATTTGCCAAGGTCCTTTGTCTGAAAGTGTTCCTGTAGGAATGCCTTCAATCTGTCAATGCCTATTTTATCATTCTCAGTCACAACGATATCATCTACATACACCACCAGTAGTATTTTGCCTGTCGGAAGGTCATGACTGAAGATAGAGTGATCAACTTGGCACTGTTTCATACCAAACTTCTTGACCACCTAACTGAACCTACCAAACCATGCTCAAGGGGATTGTTTAAGTCCATATATAGCCTTCTTAAGTCTGCATACCTTATCATCCTCCCCCTGAGCAACAAACCCTAGTGGTTGCTCCATGTAGACCTCCTCGAGCAAATCACCATGCAAAAAGGCATTTTTGATACCTACCTGATATAGGGGCCAATCATACATAGCTGCAAGGGAGATGACAACACGAACTGACCCTATCTTAGCAACTGGGGAGAATCTCTCTGTGTAGTCAATGCCATAGGTTTGGAAGTACCCTTTTGCAAGCAGTTGCGCCTTCAGACGCTCAACACGACCATCTGGCAAGTACTTAACGGTATACACCCACTTACAACTGACAGCCTGCTTCCCAAGAGGAAGAGCGGTGAGGTCCCAAGTGATTATGATGGAGGGCAGAGAGCTCTTCTTCCATAGCACGACACCACTCTAGAGAGGTAAGTGTTTCCTGGACATCCTTAGGAACAACCACTAAAGTGCCAATGGGAGGAGGAGAGGTGAGAAAGGGAAACAAAAGTGGAAATAGGGTGAAGGGTGCAGGTGCGTTTACCTTTCCATAAGGCAATAGGAAGATCAAAGTCAGAGGCTGGTGTCGGATCTGGAGCTGGATCTGTTGACGGTGATGAAATCGGAGGAGTCGCAGCCGGTACACGTGGGCGATGTGTATACACGTGACGAATAGGTGGACGATCAACGGACGGTGGCACCGGAGGCAAAGACGTAAGCACGACTGGAACCAGAGGAGGAGGATCAGCCACAGGAAGGGGAAGAGGAGGTGATGTGGAGGAAGCAGCATCACCGGACCCCATGAAGAACGGAGTAGACTTGAAGAAAGTAACATCAGCACATACCAAGGAACAACGAGAACTAGGATGGTAACACTTGTACCCTTTCTGAGTTCGGGAATAGCCAAGGAAGATACACTTAAGGGATCGTGCATCTAACTTGTCAGTCCCGGGACCTAGATTATGGACGAAACAAACACACCCAAATACCCGAGGAGGAAGCGGAAACGAAGACATGTTGGGGAACAAGACACTAAAAGGAGAATGACCATCAAGAATGGGCATCCGATTAATTAAGAAACAAGAGGTGAGCATTGCATCACTCCAAAAGGGTTTGGGAACATTCATGTGGTGCATGAGTGAGCGTGTCGTTTCTACAAGATGACGGTTCTTTCTCTCAACAACTCCATTTTGTTGTGGGGTGTAAGTACATGAAGTTTGGTGTATAATGCCAAGTTGGTCCAAGTATTCTTGAAAAGATGAAGACAAGTATTCACGGCCATTATCAGAATGGAAAATTTTGATGTGAACACCAAATTGATTGCGGATCTCAGCATAAAATTTCTGGAAGATGACAAATAATTCACTTCTTTCTTTCGTTAAATAGAGTCACGTCATTCTTGAAAAGTTATCAACAAAAATAACAAAATATCCATATCCATTATATGACATCACTTTATAAGGACCCCAAACATCCGAATGAATTAAAAAAAAAGGACTCGACACACGGTTTCAACCTAGAACTAAAGAGAACACGATGGTATTTCCCAAATTGACACGACTCGATCTAGAACAGAAAGTTGACTCAATGAAGGGACCAAGGACTTCAACACTTTTAGCGAAGGATGACCAAATCTACAATGCCACTGGAGAGGAGAAATAGATGACTGAAGGGTCGTTGACGTTTTTCCACCACCATCAAGATAATACAGTCCACCAGCTTCATGCCCTCCACCAATCTTCATCCCCATCTTGAGATCTTGAAAAACACACATAGAGGGGTAAAATGTAATGGAGCAATTAAGGGACTTGGTCAGCTTAATAATAGACATAAGATTAAATGGAAGCTTAGGTACATATAAAACAGAGGATAGGGATAAAGGGTCTAGGTCAACACTACCAACACCACGAATAGATGATGTGGAGCCATTAGCAAGGGTAACAGATTGTGATGTTGAGCAATGAGTGAGAGATGAAAACACACCTGGAGTTCCTGTCATGTGATCGGAGGCTCCAGAGTCAATAATCCAGGGGTTGGGTGTGGATGCCAAACAAGCCATACCTGAGTGTGCAAAGGTAGTTATGTTCTACTGCGACGTGGATTGAACAAACCTTTCATACTCATCATGAGGAAGACTCACCATCTCCTTGCATGGACCATCTGAAGAGGTAGAAGGCATCTGGTCAGCTGACCGGTTCTCCTGTCTAAAGCTGGAACTGGTGTCACTAGTCATGGCATGGTCGACCCACGTCGAGGGTGGACCATGTAAGTCATAGCAGTAGTTAATAGTATGTCCATCCAAACCACAATGAGTACACCTCCGTGGACCCGAGCCACGTCCTCTACCACAAGCTCCCCCTGAATCTCTGCCTCTAGTACGACTACCACCACGGATATGTGTAGATCCACCACTACCACTCTGGCCATACACTAGACCACTACTGCCACCACGGCCAGGCTAGGCTCCTCAAGCCCCACTTCTGCCACCTCAACCTCTTGACACTGCGAATTCTGATTTATCTGGGATATTAGAATTTTCCATATATCCAATGGAAGTCCTTCGAAGACGAGCAAACACCTCCTCTAAAGATGGAAGGCCAGATCCTCCTAATATTTGGGCTCGTACTGGTTCATACTCAGACTTCAACCCCACTAGAAACCGAATCACATCAAGTTGCTCTCTCAGTTGCTGTTGAACCTTGACATCAAAAGTGAGAGGATGATAGACATTTAACTCATTACGGATATTTCTCATACTGGCACAGTACTCCTCAAGGCTCTGATTTCCCTGTTGCAGATTGAAGTATTCCTGATACAGTTGATATACCCTAGTTGTATTATCCTGACCATAATGCAATTTCTTAGCATGATCCCACACCTCTTTGGCTGTGTCAAGAAACATGAAGTTCACACTGATTCTGGGTTCCATACTGTTCCACAACCATGTGATGATCTGTGCATCTTCCTGTTCCCAGTCTTCGTACTCCTGAGAATTAGTGGGGGGTTTCTCCTCTCTTATGTGCTTTACCTTCTTCTTCGCCTTCAGAAAAACCTCTACAGACTTGGCCCAAGGGACATAATTCTCTCCGTTCAGTTTAATGGAGGTCATTTAGACATTCAGGTAGTCAATAGATATCATCACACTAAGTTTACTATCACTGTTATCTACCATTTCCGAATTCCCTTATCACTGAATCCTGAGCACTACACACTGCACACTGCACACAGACACTTCACCGAAATCTGCACACTGATTTCAGCAATAATAAAAGTTGAAAGCCGTACTTGTAACACCACAAACCCTACTCTACAACTACCGGAAGTTTCACCATTAAGTAAACACTACTTCCCTTTGAATCACACACAAACCAACATAAACCCTAGCATACTGCAATATGAAAACCCATCATACGATCTGTACCACACCTCTCATGTGTTCCATAACAGAAATTATGCGTAAAAAAAAAAACTCCTTACCTCATCGCCGGAAGGCCAACCACACGAAGGAATGAAACACCACTGCACCACACGCACCAACCCTACATTAATTAGGGGAGGGCTTAGAAACCACAGCAACCAATCACCAACGACACCACTGGAGGCATAGAAACCTCCAAGGGAAGAGGGCGATCACTCCTTTTCAGCCCTTTTCCCAATCTCCAACCAACAGCTGAGAAATCCAAGAGAAACCCTAGTTCGAATGCGCAGAAAACAGAATTCTAGCAAGTCTAATTTGCTTAATGTGGCTCTGATACCATGTTGAAGTTCGGCCGGCCCTAGAAGTCTGTTTTGTTTGTTAGCTGAAAAGTAAAGTAAACAGCAAGAAGGAAGAGAGGAAAGAAGAAGGAAGAAAGAGGAAGAAGAAGAGAAAAGGTCTGGTTCGAATTAGGGAAAAGTCAACCCTAGTTTCGGCCAGACCTGTTATTATGTTATTAATATAATTGGAAAAGACATAAGTGCCCTTATTTAAGTAAGAGGCACTCAAACTAACATAATAGTACACATCAGCATTCTCAACAGGTACAAAGACCGAAATACCCCTTCACTAACAATCCCTTTGGGTTCTCCTCCGTTCTTTGGCTCTTCGACGCAGTCCACTTTCTTCTTCTACTCTTGCTATCAAAGTGGGTTCTCAAACCCTTCAATCAAAGTCCCCAAGATCCAAGAAAACCCTTCAACATTTGAAACCACCTAATCCGGTTTCCTTTCTTAAAATCTTTCTCCAAATTCCTAAGGGGGTGGAGCCCACCCTTTCTATCACCCAGATTTTGGGCTACCTTTAACTTATCCATGTCATCGCTCACCTACCCACTCACCCCTGTTACCTTCTCTATTTTTTTACACCACGAACTCACCTTTTTCTTCTTCTTCCAAATGTCTCTTCAACACCATCTTCCTTATCGTCTTCTCTATTTTGCAACTCAACGCCTCACCTTCCCGCTCTCTTCTAGCCCTCTCCTCACCAATCACCCCAATGTCATTCTTCTTTCTTCCAATCGGTATTTTCTTCTTGGCCTTTGAAAATGTCCCATCCACACCTTCAACTATTACTCTCAGGTCATATGTTTCCCCAGCAAACCAGAGGCGTACTTTGCTTGGTATTGCAGAAATATCCTCCATTTCAACCAGAATCCTCACAATGTCTAGCCTCTCCCAAATTCTACTTTATCATCGTACTTCAGGAAGCCACCGGAACACTTTCCAATTGCTTCAAAAGGCAATATGCTCCAGGCATGTAATGGTATGCCAACCACTCCAACCCAGCCTGCAAATCTCCTCCTTTCTGCAGGAATTTCTCCAGCCACCAAGAACCAATAATCCAATCATAGATCCAGCTCTCTTCTTTTCAACTTTTCAACTTTTCAAACTCCAAGACCTACTTTGCATGCTGACTGCTATGAAACACTAATACCAACAAACCTGCACACAATCTCTTCACCCCTAAGATTTTCTCCTTTTCCCATTCCATGGCCATCCACTCTTCCAGTTTCTCGACCTCCATAGATGATATTGTAGAGAAGATGGGTTGAATGGCCCAAAGGCTGTTTATCTTTTTTATCTTTTATGTTCTTTGCTGTAATGGGCCTTAATCTGGGCTTTTATTCTTTCTAATGTTATGTTTTTTAATTTTCTGCCCAACTAGGGCCCTCTCTATAAATTACTGAAGTTTAACTTAATGAACTGGAATTAGGGGTGTAAAAGAGGAGGTTATGCTCAAAAATCTCTCTCTCTGAACCCTAGTTGCTACCACCTTCTTCTTCTTCTCTCTTCTTGCAATCTGATTTCTGCTATTTTCTTTTGATTTTCTGCAACTTTTTAAACAGTCCTTTCCTTTCAAAAGGTTGTTTTTCTTCTTGGTATCAGAGCAGGCTCGACTTTTCTCTCTTTTCACCTCTTTTTTCCCATACATAGTGTGTATGGAGAACTGAGTCGTATGAATAGTTAAAGAAATCTATTTCAACCCAGTTGTTGTTAGTGGTTTCTGGAAAGAAGGGGACTAGTTTTGTCGTCCTCCTGACAGATTCAAGTGTGTTGCCCGAAACCCTAATTTTCTGGAGAAATATGATTGCAGGCCCCACAAGGAGTTTGACCTGGGCGCTCAGTGACTGAAGGTCTTCTCATCCTTCATCTTGAAGATTGAATCAAGTGGATTGGTGTTCTATGAAGTCTACAAGGAGCGGCTGAGATTTCTCTGTTTCTCCCAGCTTCCAGGTGTAACGTAGGTACCTAGTACTGCTGCATAGAGGTTGGCTCACAATACAGTTTTTGTTTTGTCTTCATTTGTTGTTATTCGAAGTTGTTAGAAGTTATTTTCGAAGTATTTAAGAAGATGAACCCTTCAGAAGTTGAAAACAAGCATGTTGCTGAATCCGAACAGGTTCCGAGAGCCTCTGTACACTCTCTACTGGTTGTGACTATAGTCAAGTTGAATGGAACTAATTATCTAGCTTGGTCACAATCAATAAAAATTCTTATCTGCAGTAGAGGCAAATGGGGTTTTACTCTGGAAGCAAGAAGGCTCCTTCGGAAGAAGATCCATCATATGAAAAATGGATGCAAGAAAATTAAACGGTTATTGGATGGCTTGTGTGTTAGATAGTTTTGTATGCCCTTAGCTTCAATCAAGATGATGTACTTTATAGGTTTATTGTAAATGAATAAAAGTGCATATTTGATTCATGTTCCCTTGGTATGTTTCTGTGTAATACCCTTAAACTAGACATTTAATGAGACTCGTGTTAGTTTAGAATGTTCACAGCCAGTGGGTCGGTCTGGGGAGACCTATCCTAACAAGGCTGACACTGTGGTGCCACCAAGTCGGTTGGGGTGGCCTGTCTCAGCTGCCAGGGTGAGACTCTAGGCACATACAGTGTGGGATTAATTGAACCCATGAACTAGACCAGATTTCCAGTATTGCCCTGGACCTTGGAGATTGATGGGCAAAACTGGAAAGTTACACCCGACCCCTAGACTCGATTATGATACTGCACTATGTATCGGAGTGGGCTGTCTTTGATATACCAATAAGTAAGATCCTTAGCAGGGGTCAAAACCTGGGTATGTTGGGACAGACTGAGAATTCATCTGAGTGGGTGATCATAGTGACAGGATCAGCCTCTTTGTCGGACAAAGGTAATGATCGGAGATGCACTCTCTCTTATGGAAACCAAGACTGCCGGCAGCTGATTTCAATCGTTGAGATTTGTTTTGCAAAATATATTTTA
This sequence comes from Nelumbo lutea, assembly GCF_056320005.1. Taxonomy (NCBI): domain Eukaryota; kingdom Viridiplantae; phylum Streptophyta; class Magnoliopsida; order Proteales; family Nelumbonaceae; genus Nelumbo; species Nelumbo lutea. The sequence goes on from NC_142690.1 coordinate 52,984,118, forward strand.
TATGAGATATAAAAGTATATATATTATGATTTCAAAATGATTTGCAAAAGGTTTTAATTCCCGGGATCCATATAAGCAGAGAGTGCAACACTGTTCCTTGCAACCGAGGGAGAGGTCCTCTCTTGTCGGGCAGTGTGTGATCATTATTGGCTGAGAGGTTAAGTGTAAGACCATTGAAGATAAAACCTGATGGGCTAATCTTGCATCTGCCCACAGTCCCTAGGTGTTACAAGGTGGCTTGGCCCAGGGACCACTTAGGGTAAGTGTTGGGCCCATAAGATGGGTTTCAGGGGGTGCACTGTCCATAACAGTGTATTCGGCCAGGCCTTGTAATAAAGGTTGGGCCGAACCCATGTGGTTAATGTGTAGATCAATGTTTGGGTCCCATGCCATACAAGGAAGCCCAACTAGGCAGCAGTTTGGAAGGCTAAGTGAGTACATAACATTAAATGGGCCTTAAGCCCATTTCGAACTAGGCTGATTTGATCAATCAATTAAAAAGGGGTGAATTCTGAGATGGATCAGCTGATAGGATTGGGCCTAGACCCTATCCACTTAGAGAGTCCAAGATCTAAATAAGATTTAGATATGGAAGCCTCCTAATTAGATTAGGAGATGGCTGATATGATCTGCAGATAAGATAAGGGTTATCCCTTATCACTTAAAGGGACTTCTAATCCAAATATGATTTGGATTAGCAACTCCTAATGGAATTAGGAGCTGATCCCTTTAAGATTATAAAAGGAGGAATGGGCGGCAGCCTTTAGAGATGCAACCCAAAACTCTTGTCTTCAGAGCTGAAATCACAAGAAGAGAGAATTCTGCACCCTGCGAATACTCTCTTGCCACCTCCTTCCTGCAACCGCCACCTCCAGTAGTTCGAACTCCTACTCTCTACAGGAGTAATCAAGATTTGATCTTGATACCAGTCTTTTGGGGAAAATATTGATTGGAGCTGTATTCACAAGCCATCCTGTTGATTCTTGCGAAGGGTCAAGTTCTTTTGAAAGAACATTGTTGATTCTGCTCCATCCTGCACTGTGCCATTTTCAGTGGGAGCAGATTTTGGATCCATCCTTGGGCGTAAACACCTCCATTGGGAGATACTGTTTCTCTGTATCAGGTACATCCTCCCTCTTACTCCTTTTGGTTCAGATCTGTTTTGATTAATGGTTCAAGATTGATCCTTGAAAAATATGTTTTTCTAAAATAGGGAATTCGATTCCCTGCAAAGATGGGAGAAATTTTTGAAATTCGCCCAGTCCATTCCGCAAGATTTGGGCGTCCATGTGATGGATATCCTATCCCTTCATTGTGAACTCAATGCAACTGCAAATTAGTCAGCACTATTTGTGGATGAATTTAGCAAAGGAAATTTGGGATAGTGCTACTGAAACTTATTCCCAGAAATTAAATGTGGCCAGGGTTTACAAACTGAGAAGTGATGTAAAGAATTTGAGATAGGGGGAGAAACCATTAGCTATGTGTTTCTCAATACTGAAGTCTTTATGACAAGAAATTGATTTGATAGAAACCGTAACCTAGGACACAACTAATGATGCTGAGACCTACAGGAAACTTGTTGAGAGAAACAAGGTGTTTGAGTTTTTGACAGGGCTGAATACAGAGTATGACATCACAAGGTAAAATATTTTATCCAATGAGACTTGTCCAGATCCAAGGGGCTGGTCTAAATGATCACTTTGCTAATATGGGAGTGAAACCCAAGGGAGTTGCAGGGACTCCAAGTAGCTCAAGGAAGAAAGAAATTATTTGTGAGTACCGTAAGAAGCCAAAACACACTAAAGACAAGTATTGGAAATTTCATCATGAGCTTCTTCCTCTTCAATTTCAAAAGAAGACTGATAATATAAAGGCAGGGAATGCCAATATTGTTGCTGGTCCAGATAGTGACAGATACCAAACTGAAGAGATGACTGCTAGTGAGCAGTTAGCAACTATGAAGGCGGAATATGAGAAGTTTGGGAGGATGATCAGTCACCTAGTGTGGCTTCTTCTTCCAACCCTCCAAGAAATTCAACATCTTCTGCATTTACTCATTCAGGTATACTAGCTTCTGCCAATCATGCAACTATTTCAGGTAATCATAGGATCCCTTGGATTATTGATTTTGGTGCTTCTAATCATATGACCAGCCATTCCACTTTGTTTGTTTCTTATGATTTACTTCCTGGCCGTGACAAAATCACCCTAGCCTATGACTCTTTTGCTCCCATCTCCGGCAAGGAAACCATCAAGGCTACATATTCCTTCATACTTCCTTCTGCTCTTCATTACCCAAACTAAATACAAATTTGTTATCTATAAGTAGCCTAACTAAGTCATTGAACTGTTGTGTAACCTTCTTTCCTTCCTACTGTGTTTTTCAGGATCTGGAGTCTCAGAAAGTGATTGGGAGTGGCCATAAGGCGAATGGAATATATCTGCTGGACAGAGCCATGAACCACCTGGAAAAGCTGCTTTTGGGTCTACATCTACAGAGTCCATTAGTCGAGTCATGTTATGTCATTTTCGTTTGGGTCATCTTTCTTTTTCTGCATTAAGTCATTTATTCCCATAACTGTTTAAGGAAATTAGTATGTCCAGTCTTCATTGTGAGTCGTATAAATTGTCAAAACATTGTAGAAGCAGTTATCCTTTGAGTAATAAAAGACCTCCTTTTCATAATGTGCACTCTGATTAGTGGGGGCCTTACCACTTACCTTCTATGGGTGGCTACAAATATTTTATCTTATCCATTGATGACTTTTTTTCGGTTAACTTGGATATTTTTTATGAAGTTCTCAGACTTGTGAGGTAATTCCATGAATTTGTCTTAACCCAGTTTGATACCAGAATTAAAATTTTCAGATCCGACAATGCAAAAGAATATTTTGAAAAAAACCTGACCTACTATCTTACTGATTTGGGGGTTATTCACCAAAGCTCCTATGTTAGGACCCCAGAACAGAATGGAGTTGCTGAAAGAAAAAATAAGCATATTGTTGAAGTTGCAAGAAGTATTCTATTTGCCTCACATGTCCCTACAAAATTTTGGGGTGATGTTGTTCTCACTACAACCTACCTAATCAACCATATGCCATCCAGGGTTTTGGGGTTTAAGTCTCCCTTCAGTCTTCTTCATCCGGGCAAGAACTTTTTCCTATTCCTCTTTGTGTTTTTGGATGTATAATCTAAAGAGCTATACTCGAAGTAGTAAGGAGGAGAAGAGAACCATAGAACTGAAGAGAATGTCGAACTGTTCTATCCAGTCGACCAGTCCTTTATTTATAGATGAATATGGTACAAGGTACAAGAAATTACTGGGATGCCCCTGATTAGTGATGGGACACCCAGATGACTTAAATCATTAAACAGGATTAGGCCCAGGCCCATTAACACAAGCCCAGTTACAAGATAAATTAAACATAAGAATGGGCTAATAAGAACTCTTATCAGTCGAACATCACTCTAACATTCTAACACTCCCCCTCAAGCTAAGCATGAATATCAATCATGTTTAGCTTGCCAAGTATGTCCCTGAACTTCGTTGATGCCAGCCCTTTAGTTAATACATCTGCAATCTGCATCTCTGATGGAGTATAAGGCACACAAAGTTCTCCTGAAATAATTCTCTCTCTGACAAAGTGTCGATCAATTTCAATATGTTTTGTCCTGTCATGCTGCACAGGATTGTTGGCAATGTTGATAGCAGCTTTATTATCACAATACAGCTTGAGAGGACCCTCAGTCTTGATACCAAACTCATTAAGGAGAGTCCTGAGCCATAAGAGTTCAGCAACCCCGTGTGCCATAGCCCGGTATTCTGCTTCTGCACTTGATCTAGCCACAACATTCTGCTTCTTACTATGCCATGTGACTAGGTTTCCTCCCAAGAATGTACAGTAACCTGAGGTTGATTTTCTGTCTCCAACGGACCCAGCCCAATCAGCATCAGTGTAGGCTTCAATTTCAAGTCTGTTGTTTTTTCTGAATAGAATTCCTTTCCCTGGGCAAGTTTTCAAGTATCTGAGGATTCTTTCCACTGCTCTCATATGAGGGGCCTTTGGTGAGTGCATGAATTGACTGACAACATGCACTGCATAGGCAATATCTGGCCGAGTAAGGGATAAGTATATCAGTTTTCCTACCAACTTTTGGTACCTTTCCTTATCACAGTATTCCTCACCCATTGATTCTTGTAATCCATGGCTTGGTTCTATTGGAGTGTCTGCTGGCCTGCACCCCATCATGCCTGTTTCTTCTAGGAGATCTAGCACATACTTTCTTTGACATATGTAGATTCCTTCTCTTGATCTAGCAACTTCAATTCCAAGAAAGTATCTCAGATTTCCCAGGTCTTTGATCTCAAATTCTGAAGCTAAGAACTCCTTCAGCCTCTTCATCTCTTTCACATCATTTCCAGTAATCACCATATCATCCACATACACAATGAGTGCTGTAAGTTTGTCATCATGTCTCCTTGTAAACAATGTATGATCTGCACTGCTCTGAGTGTACCCTACTTCATGGCCAAACAAAGTCTCTCAAACCATGCCCGGGGAGATTGCTTCAAACCATATAATGCTTTCCTTAGTTTACATACCTTCTTTCCAACATCATATCCAGGTGGGGGTTCCATGAATACCTCTTCATGAATATCACCATTTAGGAAGGCATTCTTCACATCCAGCTAATGAAGTTCCCAAGAGAATTTTGCTGCTAATGGCAGTAGAACCCTGATTGTGTTGAGCTTTGCTACTGGGGCAAAGGTTTACTTGTAGTCAATTCCTTCCTTTTGTGTAAATCCCTTTGCCACAAGTATGGCCTTGTACCTCTCAATTGACCCATCTTCCCTGTGCTTTACTGTGAATACCCACTTGCACCCAACAGTGCCTTTCCCTTCTGGCAAGTCCACCAATTCCCATGTCCTTGCTTTCATTAGGGCTTTCATCTCCTCATTCATGGCTTCTTTCCACCTTGGATCAGATGCCGCCTCTGAATACCTGGAAGGGACACATACAGAGGAAAGAGCAGACACAAAGGAATGAAAGGCAGGGGATAAGTGTGAGTAAGAAACATAATCGGCTATGGGATGCCGAGTGGTACAAGAACGAACAGGCTTACGGAGAGCAATAGGAAGATCCAAATCTAAATTGAGTGAATCAGAATTACCTTGGATTGCAGAGACAGATTGATCTAAGTTCAACTGGTTGCAATCATGAGGTTGAGGGGCCTTCTTCCTTTTACTGTATGTAAGTATCTCTTTTTCTTGTTTACTGGAACCTTCAGGAGCATCAGCCGAATCTGGAGAAGCAACTGGCACAGTGGAAGTCTCACTAGGTTGACCCGGAATGTTACAGCTAGTAGTAGTGGAAGGTGATGAAATGGGAACAAAAAAGAAGGGAAAATGAGAATCCTCTTCCAACCCACTACTCTCCCCCTGAAGAGGATTCTGAGAAGACTGGAAATAGGGTTGAGACTCAAAAAAGACTACATCCCTAGTGACATATTTTTTCTTGGAGACAGGATCATAACACTTATACCCCTTCTGCGTAGGAGAGTACCCCAAAAATATTCCCTTTGTAGCCTTAGGATCCAGCTTGGTCTTCTTTGGATCTTTCACATGTATGAAGCATGTACAACCAAAAACCCGCGGGGGAAGAGGAAATTCTGGAAGAGTGGGACACAAAACAGAGAAAAGGGTCTTCATACCCAGTACCTTAGATGGCATCCGATTTATCAGGTAAGATGCAGTAAGAACAGCTTGAGACCAATATTGCTTGGGCACATTGTGCTAGAAAAGAAGGGCTCGAGCTGTCTCCAATAGATGCCTGTTCTTGCGCTCAGCAACCCCATTTTGCTGAGGGGTGTAAGCACATGATGATTGATGTAACATGCATGCATCTTCCATGAATGAGTTTAGGGATCTTTCAAAGTATTCAGCTGCATTGTCTGAACGGAATTGCTTGATCTTTTTATCAAATTGTGTTTCAACCATCTTGCAAAACATCATAGTTATCCGGGGAACTTCTTCACGTCCTTTCAACAGATAAATCCAAGTGCACCGAGAATAATGGTCAATAAAACTGATAAAGTAACGGAAGTCATCAATGGAAACAATAGGTGAAGGACCCCAAACATCAGAATGAACCAAATCAAAAGGGGCTTGAATTTCATTACTAGAAATTGGATACATTGATCTACATTGTTTTGACATTTGACACACATCACAAATTAAACTCTGACTCGGAATGCCCTTACATAATTCAGGAAACAACATTGCTAAGGAAGAAAAAGACAAATGACCTAGCCTAGCATGCCACAAGTGCAGCCTAGCTATTGACTCCACACTTTCCGGACTAGTAGTAGAAGCTTGCAAGGCTGAGCTGACATCTTCATCAAAATAGTAGAGGCCCCCATACTCATGACCACTCCCAATCGTTCTCCTCGTCAATCTGTCCTGGAAGACACAATGAGAAGGAAAGAAAGTTATACTGCAGTTCAAGTTTTTTGTAAGCTTTGAAACAGACAACAGATTTGAGGTAAGACTAGGAACATGTAGGACTGATTTAAGAGAGAGATCCTTGCTTAGGTCAACCACCCCCTTTCCAGAGATGGTGGAGGGGGACCCATCAGCTACTCTCATCTTATCCTGGCCAGACAACAGATGATATGTGGAGAATAAGGAAGACATATGTGTCATATGGTCAGTGGCTCCGGAATCAATCACCCAAGAGGTAGAATTAATGGAACTAGATGCACTAAATGCAGAGGTTGTACCTGATTTGGCAAGAGAGGTGGAAGCTAAAGAATTGTTCTTCAGACGGGCTAATGCCCGACTGAGAACCTCTACCTCACTAGATGTGAAGCCCAAAGTACTTGGTCCAGAGGAGTCGGCAGCCTGCCCTGCGGTGGAAGATGACACTGTCTGAATACTCTGTGAGTTGTCACTACTGTTGTTGGTGGCAAGATTCCCACTTGCTGTGTGGCCCTTATGTTGCCTTTTGTCCTTTCTCAGAGCAGTTGGCTTCAGATGAGGGTACAGGACCCAACATTTCTCCTTTGTGTGTTTCTCACCACCACAATGTGTACACTTGAGGGACTTCTTGTCTGAAAATCTATTCCCCTTAGTGGAGACTAAGGCTGAATGTTCTCCAGGTAGTTCTGTTGACTGTGTCTGGAAGTCAACTTGCATCTCCTTTCTCCTTACTTCTTCATTCCTCACTAGGTAGTAGACATGGTGAAGCTCAGGTAATTCATCTCTCCCTAGAATCTGTGACCTTATACCTTCATATACAGGGTCAAGACCCGCCAGAAACTTGAAGGCTCTGCCCTCCTCAATCTGCTTATCATGCCTCCCCTTATCATTAGCATTTTCCCAATCCAAAATCAAATGGTGGTCAAGCTCTTCCCAGAGGCCTTCCAGTGTTGCAAAGTAGGTTGCCACGGACATGTCTCCTTGCCTTAGGGCTGCAATGTCTTGGTTCAGCCTGTAGATTCTAGCATTGTTCTTTTTCTGGCCATATGTCTTAGATACTTTCTCCCAAATTTTAGCAGCTGTGGGGAAGTGATGAACAGTTCTGGCCACCCTAGGAGTCATAGAGGCCAGCAACCAAGACATGACTGTGGCATTTTCCTTGCGCCACACAGTGTATTCAGGACTGCCAATTTCTGGTTGTTTCTTGTCTCCATCCAAATAGCCTGTGAGGTCACGAGAGGTAATGAACAGCATTGCTGAGACAGACCACTCTTTGAAGTTATACTCATCTAGCAGCACACTTGTAATCTGCAAGCTGTGCAGATTAGGGTTTTCTAGGTTTGAGGACCTTGTAACAAGTCTGTTATCTCTAGAGGAAACTTCACCGGATAGTGAGGACATCCTGACTTCAGTCCAAGAGTTGTTCACAGTGCTGTAGGTGGTTCTGTTTAGGCCTGGCCGAAGTGGTCACAGTGTTCACAGTGCTGGTAGAAGTGTTCACAGTTCGGGTACTGTGCAGTGCTGTTTAGGACTGGTCGAAGTAACTGAACCAGTTCACAGTGCTAGTAACTGAAGTTACTTCAGTTAGGGCTTGTTCTGCAACCTGAAGTAACTGTGCAGTGCAGTAACTGAAGTTTACAAATAGGACTGATAACCGACCTGAAGAGAATCTGTAACTAAAGTTACCACAGTTCTGCCCAAGTCTTGCTGGGGCACAAAGCTGCAACTGTAGAGGAAGCTCTCCCCCTTTCGGCTAGTGCTAGGACTACTGAAATCAGTCCTCAACTAGGTTTGTCCTATACAGACCTCTCTTAGTAGCCCAATAGCTACTATTTGCTGGAGATAATCTAGTAGGACATCTACTTCTGGGTCTTACTTCCCTTGAGTCCTACAACCAAGAGAAACCCTAGGTTCGAACTTGCTTTACTCTCATACACTCCTAGGTCTTCACTGCAGCAACCCAGAAAAGGAAGAGAGAAGATGAAAAGACAGCAAGAGAAAAGAGTGCGCTTGCTGAAACCAGGAAGGAGCTAATGCTCTGATACCATGTAATCTGAAGAGCTATACTCGAAGTAGTAAGGAGGAGAAGAGAACCACAGAACTGAAGAGAATGTCGAACTGTTCTATCCAGTCGACCAGTCCTTTATTTATAGATGAATATGGTACAAGGTACAAGAAATTACTAGGATGCCCCTGATTAGTGATGGGACACCCAGATGACTTGAATCATTAAACAGGATTAGGCCCAGGCCCATTAACACAAGCCCAGTTACAAGATAAGTTAAACATAAGAATGGGCTAATAAGAACTCTTATCAGCCGAACATCACTCTAACATTCTAACAGGATGCACTTGTTATGTACATAACCCAAGTGTCCAGAGACATAAATTTGAACCAAAAGCCCACAAGTGTATCTTCCTTGGTTATTCCCCCATACAAAAGGGTTATTGTTGTTTTGATCCAAAGACTGGCACTCAGTATGTCTCCATGAATGTCATCTTTAATGAGCTCTCTTCCTTTTATGATTCTTCTCAGGAGAGGCAATGTCCAAAGGGGGAGAATTTGTCACAGTTGTTTGCTCTTCCCCTTCCTGTCCCAGTTGAGTCTTCTGTTGAGACTCTTCCTCCTTCAAATGAGTCAAGGGAGGATCAGTCATTTCATTCTCATTCCAATGTTCCTATCCCTCTTCCTTTACCTCCTCGTCCTCATTTTAATCCCAAGTTGTACCAAAGGCTAAGAACCGGAAATGAGCAAATTGTTTCTCCTACAGCACATGAGCCTCCTACACTTCTAGTCACAGAAGAGACAACAGGTACTAATACAGCCCCTTTGGAGTCATCCTTCCCAGACCTTGATATCCCCATTGCTATTAGGAAAGGAAAAAGAAAGTGTACTACACATTGCATTTCCAAACACCTTTCTTATAGCTTGCCCTCTCCTTCATATTTTGCCTACATTTCTTCTGTTGCTTCTAAACCAATTCTCAGGTCTGTGTCAGAAGCTCTTACTATTCCAAAATGGAGGGATGCTATGAGAACAGAAATTTATGCCCTGCACAAGAATGAAACTTGGGAAGTGATTGATTTGCCTGAAGGGAATGATCCAGTAGGCTGTAAGAAGGTTTTTACTATTAAATATCATGCTGATGGCACCATTGAAAGGTACAAGGCTAGGCTGGTTGCCAAAGATTATACACAGGCATATGGGATTGATTATCTGGAGACCTCTGCTCCCGTTGCCAAGATGACTTCTGTGAGAGTTCTACTATCTCTGGTTGCACACTCAGACTGGCCACTTTATCAGCTGGATGTAAAGAATGCTTTTCTGAATGGAGAGTTACATGAGAAGGTTTATATGTCTCTTCCTCCAGGGATGTATGAAACAGATATGAAAGGGAAGGTCTACAAGCTGAAGAAATCTCTTTATGGACTTAAACAGTCCCCTAGAGCATGGTTTGAAAGGTTTAGAGCTGTCCCTGTTAGCTTTGGCTATGCACAGACACAGTCTGATCATATACCCTCTTTGTGAAGAGGAGAGGATCCTTGGCCGTTTACCTGATTGTGTATGTTGATGATATTGTTGTGACTGGTAATGATGTATAAGGGATTAATGATCTCAAATCCTTCCTTCATACAGAATTTAAGATCAAAGATTTGGGAGAATTGAAATACTTTCTTGGCATAGAAGTTGCTAAATCCAAGGATGGGATCCTTATCTCTTAGAGAAAGTATATAATTGATTTACTCTCTGAAATAGGAAAGATGGGTGCTAGACCAATTGCTACTCCTATTGATACGAGTCATAAACTCTCTGCCTCAGATGGAATATTGTTGAAAGATAAGGGAGTCTTCCAAATACTACTTGGAAAACTTCTCTATCTATGCATGACTCGGCCAAACATTGCATATGCTATCAGTTGCATTAGTCAGTTCATGCATGCTCCCAGGGATACTCGCATGGCAACAGTAAAGCGGATTCTGTGTTATTTGAAGGGTTCCCCTGAAAAGAGAATTCTATTTGCTAAGCATGGCCATATGAAACTTGAAGCCTACACAGATGCTGATTGGGCTGGAAACATTGATGACAGAAGATCTACCTCTGGGTACTATAGCTTGGTGGAAGGTAATATTGTCTCTTGGAGAAGCAAGAAACAATCAGTTATTGCCCAATCTTCAGCCGAAACTGAATACAAAGCCATGGCTCATGGAGTTTCTGAACTACTGTGGATTAGATCCTTGATGGAGGAACTGGGTATTGAGCATGATAAGCCAATGATATTATACTGTGATAATCAGGCTGCCATCAACATTGCTCATAATCCAGTACAACATGACAAAACTAAACATATTGAAGTTGACAGACACTTCATTCAAGAAAAAGTAGCTTCTTGAGAGGTGTGTCTACCTTTTATCACTTCTGAAGAACAATTAGTTGATTTCCTCACCGAGGGCATTCCCAAAACTAAACTTCAACATGATACTGGCAAGCTTGGCATGATTGACATCTATGCTCAGCTTGAGGGGGAGTATAGAGAAGATGGGCCGAATGGCCCATAGGCTATTTATCTTTTTTATCTTTTATGTTCTTTGTTGTAATGGGCTTTAATCTGGACTTTATTCTTTCTTATGTTATGCTTTTTAATTTTTTGCCCAACTAGGGACCTCTCTGTAAATTATTAAAGTTTAACTTAATGAAATGGAATTAAGGGTGTAAGAGAGGATGTTATGTTCGAAAATCTCTCTCTCTGAACCCTAGTTGCCGCCACCTTCTTCTTCTTCTTCTCTCTTCTTGAAACCTGATTTTTGTTACTTTCTTTTGATTTTCTACAACTTTTTAAACAGTCCTTTCTTTTCAAATATAATTATGATTTTCTTATCAAAGAAATGAAATGTTGTTTATAAATTCCCAAAGATCAGATGATCATTCATCAAGTAGCCCTATCCTTCCCAAAGATCAGATGATCATTTAAGAAAAGGAAAGCAGCCTCTTAGATGTCAAGGAATGCATTTTGACAAGGGAAATTCATTGGTTGAGAACTATGGAGTATGGGCTCCTTCCAATTTTTCTCCTTTGATGATCTTTGGAGGAATTGGTCAGCAGTGACTAATAGCTCTTCCAGGAAGGATAGGACTACTGTAGCTTGGGTTCCCTCTCCTGAAGGATGTGAAAAGCTGAACTTTGATGGAAGAAGTCAGGGTAACCCAGGCCCATCTGGTGGTGCAGGAGGGGTTTTGAGAGATAAGGAGACTCTAATAGAACTGAACTACTAGCTGCTATACAAGGTATTCAAATTTTAAACCAACTTGGTGTGGAGAATCTACTAATTGAAGGAGACTCTAAAGTCGTTGTGGGTGGTTAACAGATCTGGATTCAATCATATGGCACTATAGGGACCTCCTAAAGAAAGCTAACTGGTTAACAAGGAACATGACTGTCAGCTTACATTTGGTGGGCAGATCGGCAAATGCAATGGCTGATTATCTTGCCAAACAAGGGGCAAATAGGGAACATCTATACTGGGCTGCTTTGTAATATTCACTCTCTAGGGAGAGGTCACACCTCACACCTTTCTTTAGGATGCTTGTATCAGTTTCCATCTTTTGTTAATTAAATTCTCTCAATTATCAAAATGAAAACATGAATGATTCCTAATCAGGTTTCTTGGAGAAACATCAAATTCAATGATGAGGCTCAATGAACAACTGCAAATTCTGAAACACATCCAAAACTCAAGACTATTAGGTGGTTCAACAAAATCAGAACTGATTAAAAAGATACTGGGGGAGGGGGACTTTATCACTTATTTTCTCTGTTTATTTTCCATTTTTGTAAGTGAAATGAGCAAATGAAATAAGAATAAACAAAAAAAAAATGAAGGTTACCTGCTTCACAACTTGCTTTCTTACATGTCGATGATAGTCAGGATTTCGAAATAACTGATCTGCTAAAGCTCGAAACTGCTCAAGGTTGTCAAGGGAATAAAACAGATTAATATGGAGGACCATGAAACTTAGAGTGAAGAGGAAAAGGAAGGAAGAGAGAGAATTCTAATTGTCAAACCTGGCAATTTCCATCTCCTTCAATTTGCAGCTCAGCTAAACCATACATAGTCAATCTGATTGGAAAGTGAAAATATTATGGACCAAATAGAGAATGTTCAACCATTAACAAAGGCCTCAAGTAAGGTCACACAGCAAAAGCCATGTGTGTGAATGAGAATCACTGCCAAAAAGAAAACAACTATAATCATGCATTTTAGCTGCACTCTATAAATCCAATGAAGATTGATGCTGCACACAAACATCTAATACTCGAACTCATAAGCAGTTAAAAACTTGTCCAAAGTTGAAAGTGGATTAGTGGAGATAATATCAAGCTGTCAGTGTTATCATACTTGTCAAGTTATGTATCCAAAATATTTCACCACTTACTGAACCAACCAATATCTTTGGAATAACTTCCTCATGAGTGTGAGATCCATATATACAAGTCATATTAAGGATGGAATACATTGAGGTTATAAAAGGATTAAAATTTGCTGGTCAGAATCTTATAAGTAAATTACATGCTCCTACCTTTGTTTACTTGGAAACCTAGAATTAGGTTAAAAGTATGCTCTAGGAATGTAAGTTTTATTGGGAGTTTACTTCTTTAGGTTATCAGATGTTTACCTTTTTAAGAATTCCCCTCTCCTATTATTCTCAAAACAGAAAGTTGTAGGCAGGGATTCGTTTTGCTGGAACCTTCATTGAAGAATGAAATAGAATCTTAAGAGACTCTTTTAATCTGAGACTTACTAAATTATCATAGCTGATACTAGCAAATGTGTCTTCGGTTATTGGTTTTTATATTTAAATTCATCTATTGGTTATTATGTAATTGTGGTACAGACTACAGAGTGCTTACTACTTATGAAATACAATGCATTTCGTTTGGGTTCTTCAGCCATAGACAGGGTATATACTTACTGCTCAGAAATTCTTGCATGGTTCTGTTATAGAAATTTCTATATTTGGGTTAAGTCTGTGTTCCACTAGTTGTTAGGGATTACTTTGGAAGGAATTTGGTTATATAACTTGTTTTATCTTTAAAATTCCATGTGAAAGTTGTTAAGAGTAAAAAGTAATCTAAATTTACAAAACCTTTTTAGTCATAGTTTGCAATACTAGTCAGAGCAGGATAGTTACCTATATCTCTTATTGGTTTCTCTTAACCTAGATTTTTTAACTTAATAGAATCTCTTTAATCTCCGTTACTGAAAAAAAATGAATTTAAAGAAATAGGCTTGCAATATTAGATCTATCTATCAAAGGAATCCGCACATTTACATAATTTAGACAAAATATTTTATCTTATCCAATATATTCCATATATTTTGATTAAATCAACTTGCATACATATTATTTTGCATGTCAACCGTATCCTATACTCTTATTCTTATCCATTGATATTTTCATACCCACGATTTGGCTTCAATCCAAATCATGTACGGTAGAAGCACGTAAAGATGCTTCACGCTGTTAGTTAACCAAAACGAGGCATTCTCCTCTCCCTTGAGTGTCGCAGACGAGACACTCGTTCTCTTCTCCCTCTCTCTCCCCCCATCCACCCGGCGGCGACTTAACATCCATTACCGCTGGCCGGTGGATGGCTACCATCACCTGACTGAGGGTACCTGGACTGAAGCCGAACTCGTTTCTATAACCCATCTTCACCCATCCACTTTTTAGTTTTTCACTACTCACTTGTTTCTGCAACATCTCTCCTCTCTCTACCAACTTTACAACTTTGGTAAGAGAAAAAAGAGAGTTTAAAAAAAAAAAAGAAATCTGTAAGCTGTTTCAGTAGATGGTTATAGAAGAAGAAGCTTTAAAGGTAGAATCAGTAGAATCTGATCTTGGGTGTGCTTCTTGCATCAACGTTGCAAGTTGCATTCCTGGAACTCATTTTTGAAGTCCTGTTTAGAGTTGTTACCCAGAAGCACAAAGGGATTTTTTTTTTTTTTGTATGGGTCTTGCAGAAGAAGAGCATCTGGGGAGTTTGATATCACAGAAGCTTCTTTTAGACGGAGTATTTGGCATTTGGATCTTATGATTTATCTAAGCAGCACTCAGGTTTGAATTCCAGTCCTTCACTGCTGTTCAAACATGGGATTTCCTTGTCTTTGTCTTTAGTGGTTTTTCTTCCAACATCAGAAAATAGAACAAGAAGAGGAGTTTCAAAAGTCAGGACAGATATTCCTTCTGAACATAATTTCTGCTATGTTTTGTTTTTCAGTTATCTTGTTTTATTTCTTTGTAAAGAGTCGTTCAGTATAGAAAACTTTCTCATCTGGGCCTGGAACTGGATGTCAGAAGTGGTAGATTCTTATTCGGGTTGTAATGTTGGTAGGAGTTTCAGATAACTTTTGCAGCTTTCAGGTTTTGTTTAAATAATTGGTCGGATTTATTGGCAAAAAATTCCTGGAGTTTGATCACAGGTTTCTCATCTGGGTTTTGAAGATGGACACCTGGAAAGCAGGCTTTCTTCTCCAAGCTGCAGTTCATGGTTGCAGGTGTCTGATCTGGGCTCCATGTCCTCAACCGCTGTGTCCTATGGCGAGAATGGTCCTGTTTTCTGTGGTTTGAAGTCAGATGGGTCTCATCTTGAGACCTGCTATGGAGCAGACTCAGCTGTAATCTACGGAACTCCTTCTCGGTTTCCAATCCTAGGCCTAACCACGGTGATGGATTTGTGTGTGGGCTTCTAATGGAGTCCAACCAGCCTTACTGTTGGGGGAGTAGCATTTACATCAAAACGGGTGTCCCACAACCGATGATTGAGGGAGCTGCTTATTCACCGCCGCTGGTGATGGTTGTTTATTGCCGGCGGTAATGGTTGTTAAGTCGCCGCCAAGTGGATGGGGGGAGAGAGAGGAAGAAGAGAACGAGTGTCTCGTCTGCAACACTCAAGGGAGAGGAGAGGAGAGGAGAATAGAACGATGTCTCGTTTTGGTTAACTAACGGCGTGAAGCATCTTCACATGCTTCAACCGTTTACACGATTTAGAGGAATGCGTGAACGGTACCCTGACTGAGGGTGCCTGGACTGAAGCCAAACTCCATACCCATATGTAGTTTGCTTTGTACTATCTTAGTTTTTCAGTATCAACTACCATGTATATATTAACACTTTTGACATTCGACTACAAGATTTCATTCTGAATGATGCTTCCTGTTGTCAGTTGTTTATGTTTATGTATTCAGGTTTAGTACCATAAGGGTACTGATGTAATTTCCTCTTTGGTTACATTGTTCGGCTGTACTAGTATAAATAACAATAGATCATTCTTTCGCCCCTAAGTTCAATAGGGGCTTTCAGTCCTCTCGGCTCTCCTCTCCTCTCTCCCTCTCTTCTCTCCTCTTGTCTATCACTTGCTCTTGCTCTTGCTCAACATGGTATCAGAGCAAGTTTGTCCAGGCCTGAAAGCAAATTAGTTGAGGTCATTCTCCAATGCCAAGTAAGTTGCCTCTTCATCTCCTAGAAGCTGTATCCCTGATGCTCGACTTCAAGAAGGAAGAAGGTGCCAGCCTGACTGTTCAGCTTCCTAGCGCAGAAAAGAGTTTTGGTACAGAGTCTTTTCGTATTCCAGCCCATATGCTGTTTTCATTGATTGCTCGGCTGTAGAGAGGCTGTCACCTGATGTACGAAGAGGAGGTTCTGGTTTGCAGAGAGGCTGGAGTTCAAGAAGGTACTGTCCATCTGCTGTTTGGGTGCCCTGGTATTCAACTGAAGCTGTTTTTTGTTGTTTTTTTTCTTCTTGCACCCTTCGATGGACTGTTGACGCCCTAAAAATTCGAATGTGGTGTTCTCCTCTGGTGTGTCACTACCATTCGGCTACATTGTTGATGGACTGAAGTTTTTTTCTTCCTTGACTGTTCTTGCTGTTCGACTACATTATTGATCTCAGTGACTGTTCGGCTACCCTGAAGTTGGTGTCAGCCGATTAGGTGTATGGTGAACTATCACCTTGTGTCTCTCTTTCTACTAGGGAGTTGTATGAAAACTGTAAAACCGTAGGTCATACAGACCTGGTTATGTATTGCATTGCAGTGTCTGTATGTTTGTTCATTGGATTCCTACAAAAATTGTAAGTTATACAAACTAGTCCAAGTGCTGCAGCAACAGTGCTTGTTCTTGGCTCTCTGTGAAACCGCAGGTCAGAGGTACCTAGTTGTATGCTGAAATAGCAAGTGCTTCTTCTTTTGTGGACTGAAGGACATAAGATCCCTTTTCTGTAGCAGCTCTGTGAGGCAGTGTGCCTTGGGTGTTGTGTGTTCTTAAACCTGAAATCATGAATAGTGAAGATTCAGCCACATCTGGAATCTCCACAATGCTGAATGGAATGAGTGGGGATGGTGACCTATCCTTCCCTATGGCTGTTGTTCCTCTTGATGGATTAAATTACCTAGAATGGTCAAGAGGGATCAAGTTATACATCACTGCAAGAGGGAAGATAGGCTACATTAATGGGAGGATAAAAGAATCATCCTCCGGGAGTGCTGAATATGATAGATGGAATCAGGAGAACAGTATTGTTATGTCCTGGCTCTTGGTTTCCATGCAGCCTCAAATCAGGAAGAATTTCATGTGGGCTGAAACTGCGAAGGAAATCTGGGAACAAGCAAAGTCTACATATTCAGAATTGAGACACTATGCCAAAATTTATCAACTGTAGGCAGCATCTTCTACTTGTAGACAGGGGAGAGGTGATTATTGGTCTATTGCTCTGACTTAACATCTGCCTGGAAGGAGTTGGATCACTACCAGAGTGTGGATTGGAAGTGTGATGAGGATGCTAAGAAGTACAAACAGATTGTCTCCCAGCAAAGGGTGTTTGCATTCTTACATGGTCTGAATCCTATGTATGAATCTATCAGAGTTCAGATTCTCAGCTCTAAGGATCTCCCTTCTGTTCAAGAAGTCTATGCTCTTGTACAATCTGAAGAAAGCAGGAGAAATTTGATGAACAGCCCTGGTGGGGATACTGTTGTGTTAGTTGCAAAAGGGGGTGTATCTACTGGTGGGGGATCTTCTTCCCGGAAAGGAGATCTCCAGAAAAAAACAGAAGATAAGGAAAAATTGTGGTGCACTCATTGCCAGAAACCCCGACACACCAAAGATACCTGTTGGGATCTCCATGGGAAACCAAAATGGGCTCAAGATCTGACTAAGAAGCAAAGTTCAGAGGTGAATAAGAAGTACGGGCAGCAAAATACAAAGAAACATCACATGGCCAACATGGCTACTCGGGAGCATCAGCCTACCATTTCTACTGTGACTCAGACACATCTCATTGGACCTGACCCGAGGGAGGACATTATGAATTCCTTCCGTGACCATTTAGAGCTCTATGGTAGAGCAATTCGTCAGATGGATACTCCTCCCTCAACCTCATTTGCATCTACGTCAGGTAACCCTACCACTGCTTTCAATGTTACTTCTCACACCCATGACTCTCCATGGATCATTGATTATGGAGCATCAAAACATATGACTGGTACGTCCTCTTACTTTCAAACCTATCACCCTCTTTCTGGAAGAGACAAGGTGAGACTAGCCAATGGATCATACTCTTCCATAGCTGGTCAAGGAACCCTCTCTCTTCCTCTTGGCCTTACCCTCTCTGATGTTCTTCATGTTCCAAACTTTCCCATTAATTTGTTCTCTGTTAGTAGTGTTACAAATTCCTTATATTGCTCAGTGACTTTTTTACCTTCTCATTGTGTGATTCAGGATCTGGCCTCGGGGAGGACGATTGGTAGGGGTCGTATGGCTGATGGACTTTACATGCTGGAGAATAAGGCTGGTCTTCATGTTACAGAGTCTATGAGTCAGTTCTGTAAGAAAAAAGTCTATTTATGGCATTGTCATCTTGGTCATTTGTCTTTTAAGTCTTTGAAAGTTGTATTCCCAGAACTGTTTAAGTCAATGTCTGTCTCTAACTTTTCTTGTCAAACGTGTCAGTTGAGTAAACATTGTAGAACTCATTTTCTTCAAAGACATAGTAAATCTGAATCTCCATTTCCATTTCACATTGTTCATTCTGATGTGTGGGGCCCTGTTACTTTACCATCTGAGAGTGGCTACAAGTATTTCATTACCCTCATTGATGATTATTCTAGATTTGCATGGGTATATCCGATGCGAACCAGGGAAGAAGTACCAAAAATCATTCAAGATTTCCAGCGGATGGTCTTCACTCAATTTCAAACTGAAATCCAAATTTTCCAATCAGATAATGCAAAAGAATGTTTTCATAGTGACCTCACGGAATTTTTTGCTTCACATGGTTCCCTTCACCGTAGCTCTTGTGCCCGCACACCACAACAAAATGGTGTGGCCGAGCGGAAGAACCGACATCTCCTTGAAGTGGCTCGAGGTTTACTACTTCATATGAATGTTCCCAAACGATTTTGGCTTGAAGCTGTTCTTTGTTCCACTTACCTTATAAACCGTATGCCCTCTCGTCGGTTAGAGTACAAAGCCCCACATCAACTTCTCTTTCCTAAGGCTCCCCTTCTTTCTATTCCTCCTCGTGTCTTTGGTTGTCGGTGTTTTGTCCAAAATCTGTCTCCCACCCGTAGGAAATTGGACTCTCGTGCTATACCTTGCATATTTCTTGGTTACTCCTTCACTCAAAAGGGTTACCGTGTTTTTGATCCTGTTTCTCGTAAATTCTATGTCTCCATGGATGTTTCTTTCTTTGAAGATGAGCCTTTCTATCCTGTTTCTCCTCAGGGAGAGTGTAGACATGAGGAGAAACTAGTTCAGCTTCCCTCTCTCCCTGACCCTCCACCTTTTCGTGTTTTTTCTCGCCGTCGCAAAGGCCAGCCAAATCCAAGAGCTATAGAGAATCCGGAAGCTGTACCTCCAGTGCCACCAGACTCCTCGAGGGAGGATCATACTCACTCAGGTATTTTAGCTCCCAATGATGTCCTTGAATCTATTGAAAATGATTCCTCTACTGCTAATGATCTTGATCGTCCTATTGCTCACAGGAAGGGGGTCAGATTGTGCACCACAAAACATTCCATTTCCAACTTTGTCTCCTATGAGAACATTTCACCCTCACATTTCACCCTCATTCCGTGCCTTCCTTACCTCTATTGACAGTGTCCATATCCCTAAGAATGTGGCAGAAGCTCTTTCAGTTCCTGAATGGACAAATGCCATGAGGGAAGAAGTTAATGCCCTTCACAAAAATGGCACATGGGAATTTGTTGATCTTCCCAAGGGAAAGGTTCCAGTTGGATGTAAATGGGTGTTCACAGTCAAGCATAAGGCTGATGGAACAGTGGAAAGGTATAAAGCTCGCTTAGTGGCAAAGGGATTTACTCAAGTGTATGGAGTTGATTATGCTGAAACTTTTGCCCCCATTGCCAAGATGAATTCCATTAGAGTCCTTTTCTCTCTTACAGCCAATCTGGATTGGGTTTTACACCAACTGGACATCAAGAATGCATTCTTGAATGGTGACCTTGAAGAGGAAGTGTACATGATTCAACCTCCTGGGTTTCTAGCCCAAGGCAATGAACAGAAAGTGTGCAAGTTGAAGAAGTCCTTATACAGGCTGAAACAATCACCAAGAGCTTGGTTCAGTAGATTCCATGTGGCAGTTCAGCAGAAAGGATACAGGCAATGTCAGTCAGATCACACACTGTTCGTGAAAAAATGAGAAGGTAAAATTGCTGCTCTAATTGTTTATGTGGATGACATAATTGTTACTGGTGATTGGGAAGATGAAATTCAGAAATTGAAATTTTTCCTTGCAACTCAATTTGAAGTGAAGGATCTAGGACCTACCAGATACTTCCTTGGAATTGAAGTTGCCCGATCAAAGAAGGGTATCTTCATTTCTCAAAGGAAATACGTCTTAGATTTACTTTAGGACACTAGAAAGATGGGGGTGAAGCCAATTGACTCTCCCATCGACCCCAACCATAAATTAGGTGACAACTATGGTGAATCACTCAAGGATGTGAAACAGTTTCAGAGACTTGTAGGGAGATTGTTATACCTTTCTATGACTCGCCTAGACATTGCATATGCTGTTGGTGTCCTCAATCAATTCATGCATGCTCCTAGGTCTTCTCATCTTGAAGCAGCTGAGAGAATCCTCCGATATTTGAAGAAGTATCTGGGTACTGGTTTGTTGTTTCAAAAGCATGGACATTTGAAAGTTGAAGTTTATACAGATGCAGATTGGGTTGGATCCCAAAGTGACAGAAAGTCTACTAGTGGCTACTGCACCTTCATAGGAGAGAACCTTGTTACATGGAGAAGTAAAAAGCAAAATGTGGTAGCTAGATCCAGTGCTGAAGCTGAATATCGTGCTATGGCCCACGGGGTTGCTGAAGGCATGTGGATAAAGAATTTGTTGGGGGAGTTGGGTTTTCCAGTGACCAAACCTATAACTCTATTTTGTGATAACAAAGCAGCTATGAGCATTGCTGCCAATCCGATGCTACATGATAGAACAAAACACATCGAAGTTGACAAGCATTTTATTAGAGAGAAAGTTATCACAGACAAAGTGTGTACCCCCTGTGTCATTTCTGAGAACCAGCTTGCAGACATCTTTACAAAGGGTTTAAACCTTTCCAGACATCATGATCTTTGTGACAAGTTGGGCATGATTGATATCTGTGCTCCAACTTGAGGGGGAGTGTTGTCAGTTGTTTATGTTTATGTATTCAGGTTTAGTACCATAAGGGTACTGATGTAATTTCCTCTTTGGTTACATTGTTTGGCGGTACTAATATAAATAATAATAGATCATTCTTTCGCCCCCTAAGTTCAATAGGGGCTTTCAGTCCTCTCGGCTCTCCTCTCCTCTCTCCCTCTCTTCTCTCCTCTTGTCTATCACTTGCTATTGCTCTTGCTCAACACTTCCATTAAATGGAGAAAATCTCACCATTCTAAAACTTCCTGCCAAGTTTCATATGGAATTTCTAAATTCTCTAATTTTTTTCTAGATTTCTCATTGATTTCTTGATTTCTTCAGTCATCTTTGTTATTAGGTGTGTGTGGTAAACTAATCTTTATTTAGAACTATATTCTTTGAGCCATAGAAGATCAACATATTTCTCCTATGTCAAATATGCTCAAGAAGCTTTACACAAGATCATGCTTATGAAGTTTTGAGTGGGCTGATTTATGTGGGCTGATATATGCCCTGTAGCTGGTCTAGGGTTTCTCATCAGAATCAAGAAAAACTGGAGAAAGGGGAAGAGTCTTGATTTTGTTGGACTCTTCAATTTTGACCTAGGTAGTGGCGCCCTACTTTTTTAGGGTTCCTCTAGGTTTTTTATAAGGGGTGATTCAAGTTCCATGTGGTTTGGAGGCTTCTAGAGAGGGCGGTTGCTTTTTCTCTCTCTTCTCCCATCCCACCAAAAAGGAATCTTTCGTGGAAAGAAAGTCCAGGACACCAAAGGAGTATCGTTGGTTCCAGAAGGTATTATGTTTGTTCTTGCTGCATTTTTTAGTTGTTTTTTGTACCTCTTTTGAGACACATGGAGGGACACAGAGTTGAATATAAGCCCGGGAATGAAATGGGACCCGTGGGAGGAGGTGTTGGAGACCCCTTCGGAGCTGGGACCATTACTACAGTTAGGTTGGATGGTACAAACTACTTGGAATGGTCCCAATCTACAAAGATGGCCATTAGGGCTCGTGGAAATTTGGGGTATATTACTGGTGAAGAGGTGAAACCTGAAACTGGCAACTCCCAGTGGGTGCAAGAAAATTATATGGTAATGACATGGTTGTGTAACTCTATGTTGCCACATATAAGTAAAAATTTTTTATGGGCAAACACTGCTAAGGAGATAAGGGATGGGGTTGCAAAAACCTATTCACAAAGGGAGAATGTTGCTAGGTCTTATCAACTTTGAAATCAAATTATTGCCACAAGGCAGGGAGATAGATCTGTTGTAGCCTATTTTTTAGTCCTTAAGACCCTGTGGCAGGAGATCGACCATCTAGAGACCTTTGCTTAGGAAACCACCAATGATGCAGCTACCTATCAAAGACATTTAGAGAAGTATAGGGTGTTTGAATTCCTTGCTAGCCTTAACCCTGAGTATGACATTGCACGACAGCATCTTCTTTCTAGGGACCGTGTCACTCTCTCCCAAGCATATGCCTTTGTGTCAGGAGAGGAGTGCAAGAGGGATGTAATGATGAAAAATCTCAGTTCTGATCAGTCTGCTATGGTAAGTGTTGTGAAATCTAAACAGAATGGCAATGAAAACAAAAAGGAAGACAAAAGGGACTTGGTCTGTGACTATTGTAAGAAGCCTAAGCATACAAGAGACACTTGTTGGAAGCTTCACCCACATCTTGTGCCGACCAGATTGAAGAATAAGAAAGGAAAAGCTCACATGGCAGTTACCGGTGATACTCCGGCCCCCCTACTACAGCTGCTTTGGAGTCCATTGCAGCTACTGCAATAAGGGCCGAGCTTGAGAGGTTTGGGTTACTTTTGAATCAGAGGGATACAGCTAGTTCCAGTTTAGCCGTAAGCGGACAACAAGGTATAGGTAGCATAAGTGGAGCTCACTCTACCTCCTTTGCCCACACAGGTAGTTCACATGTCACTGCAAACTATGTTTTTGCTTCAAGTAAGGAGAGATCTCCCCTTGGATAATAGACTTTGGAGCCTCAGAGCATATGACGACTATCACTATTTTCTCCTGTTTGTGGATGATTTCTCTCGATATTCCTGAATTTACCTGATGAAACCACGCGATGAAGTACCATCCTTGGTGAGGCAATTCCACCAGATGGTACTAACACAGTTTGGGACAAGAATAAAGATGTTCAGATCTGACAATGCTAGGGATTATTTTGAGAGACATCTTGCCTCATATTTGGAGTATGGTGTTATCCATGAGCAGTTGCTCCTATAGTCCACAGCAGAATGGTGTTGCAGAGAGGAAGAACAGACACATCGTTGAGACAGCAAGAAGCATGATGATCACAGCCACAGTTCCGGTTCGTTTTTGGGGTGATGCAATTCTCACGGCAGTATATCTGATTAACAGAGTGCCCTCTCATGTACTCGGATTCAGGACCCCACTCAGCCTTCTTTTTCCTCAAGGGGAGATGCTTCATATTCCTCTAAGGGTGTTTGGATGTATCTACTTTGCACATATTCTTGGCCCTTACCGTCCAAAGCCTGATCCCAAGGCAAAGAAATGTGTTTTCCTTGGATATGCAGAGAATCAGAAAGGGTATTGCTGCTATGATCCAGTCTCTGGGAACCGGTATGTTACTATGGATGTTACATTTTTTGAATCTACGTACTTCTTCTCAAAGGATCCTTCTCAGGGGGAGTGTTTTGGGGAAGTAAGTCAGCAGTCTATCCCTCTCCTAGTTCCAATTCCTGTGTCTACCCCTATGTTTGACCACCACCCGATGTCACCCACCTTGCCACCTCCTTTGCGTTCCATTTCACAGCATTACTCACGGCAGAGACTTCATAAGGCGGTTGATTTCACTACAACAGAACTCACACCACCACTTCCTGTTGATCCCTTGGAGACTCCAGATTCAGCTGATACGGATTCAGGTATTCCTCTTGATCCCACTATTTCAGTTCCCCCCACTATTTCAGTTCCCGTTGATCCTACTGACACTGTTACAGATAACATTGATCTCCCTATTGCTCTTAGAAAAGGGAAGAGAAAGTGCACTGCTCATTGTATCTCACAGTACTTATCCTATAGTGGACTTTCTCCTTCCTACCGTGCTTTTCTCTCTTCTCTTGATTCAGTGTCTATACCCAAGGGTGTTAGTGAGGCTCTCTCCAAACCCGAGTAGAAGATAACTATGCAAGAAGAGATGGAGGCTTTGATTAAGAATCAGACATGGGAGATTGTGGACCTACAAGAAGGCAAGGAGACAGTTGGATGCAGATGGGTTTACACAGTAAAATATAAGGCAAATGGAAGTATAGAGAGGTACAAGGCAAGACTTGTTGCAAAAGGGTACACACAGACCTATGGCATTGATTATCTAGAGACATTTGCGCCAATTGCAAAGATGACCTCTATTCAGATACTCCTTTCTCTTGCTGCCTCATACTCTTGGCCCTTGTTTCAACTGGATGTAAAGAATGCTTTCCTGAATGGGGATCTGCAAGAAGAGGTGTATATGGATCTTCCAACTGGTTTTTATGATAATGCTGAAAAGGGAAAGGTGTGCAAGCTAAAAAAGTCACTATATGGCTTGAAACAATCTCCCAGAGCATGGTTCGACAGATTCAGAAAGGCCTTGATTGTTTTTTGCTACACTCAAACTCAATCTGATCACACCTTGTTTGTGAAGCGCAGGGGATCTTTGGTATCAATCCTAATTGTTTATGTGGATGACATTGTTGTCACTGGGAATGATCTGAGTGAGATTGATAGTCTGAAGAGGAACCTGCATAAGGAACTTGAGATTAAGGATCTTGGAGAACTAAGATACTTCTTAGGCATTGAAATTGCAAGATCGAAACATGGAATTTTTATCTCTCAAAGGAAGTATGTCTTGGACCTTCTCCAAGAGACAGGGAAGCTTTGAACAAAGGCAGCTAGCACCCCCATTGATCAGAACCATAGAATCAGTGCATCAGAAGGTGAACCAGTGAAGGACCTTGGGAGATACCAAAGACTTGTGGGTCGGCTACTATACTTGTGTATGACAAGACCAGACATCTCCTATGTAGTAAGTGTAGTGAGTCAAAACATGCATGCTCCACGAGATCAGCATTGGAAGGCAGTTGACAGGATCCTTGCATATTTGAAGGGACATCCAAGCAGAGGCATATTGTTTACTGATCATGGACAACTGAAGCTAGAGACCTATATAGATGCGGATTGGGCAGGATGCCTTGATGACAGAATATCAACTTTAGGAGTGTGCACCCTAGTTGGGGGTAACCTAGTCTCATGGAAGAGTAAAAAACAAACAATTGTGGCAAGATCAAGTGCAGAAGTGGAATATAGGGCCATGGCACATTGAGTTTTAGAACTTCTCTGGATCCGTTCTCTATTAGAAGAAATCGGTGTACAGGCAGAAGAACCTATGATGCTATACTACGATAACCAGGCAGCAATCAATATTGCCCATAATCCAGTCCAGCATGACCGAACTAAGCACATTGAAGTAGATAGACATTTTATCAGAGAAATGGTAACTTCTGGAGAAGTTTGTCTTCCATACATTTCTTCTGATCTGCAGCTTGCTGATGTTCTCACAAAAGGCGTTGCGAAGAATAAGCTGGAACATGATCTATGCAAGTTGGGAATGTGTGATATCTATTCCCAACTTGAGGGGGAGTGTTTGAGTGGGCTGATTTATGTTGGGCCGATTTATGTTTAGTTTGTTTTCCTTTAAATTAAGAAGTTGTTGGGCCTTGGGCCCATTAGTCTTTTATTTTTAAAAGAATTGTAAGTACTTAGTTGAGTTGCCGCCCTACTAGGGGCATCTTTGTAATATCTCATATTTAAGTTAATTATAAATAGAATGAGGGGCTAGCGGCTAGTGTTATGCATCACTATCCTAGTCGACCTTCTTCTCCTTTTCTTCCCTTTCCTTTGTCTATTGCTGAAACCCCCAACTTTCTCCTCTTCCTTTCACAAGAAGCTTGGCCAAAATCAGCACATAAGGCTTTCTACTTGAGGCTTTAGCTATACTCAAGTGTCATCAACTGTCCTAAATCATAATGATGATGATACCTTTGAGATCATTCCAAGGAGTCTTAGAGGCATATTTTACAGATTTAAATACATAAAATTCTGCAAATGTATCATAGGCATGGTAGATGCATCAATATTTTGGAAATCTATACCAAAACCAAATAGATCTCATGACAACAGCATGTCAAAGATCAATGAAAAGTTAGAACAAATGATAGTATGAAAGAAATAATAAACAAAAACAATGAAGTAAAAAAAGAAAAAAGCAAAGAAAGAATGGAAAAAAAAGAAAAAGAAAGAAGTCCTCTACCTAATTTAGACAGAAATGGTTAACAAGAATAATGTATACAAAGAAAAGAAAAACCAGGCAAGAAAAGGTCCTTTACCTAATCTAGACAAGAAAGATTAACAAGAATAATGTATATGTCAAGTTTTTGTGATGAAAATTGCAACCTATCTGATAGTCGTTCATGATCTAAGGTGGCATCATCTACATTTGGAATTGCCCCATTAACTCGAGGAGTGTGCTGCAAATAAAGCCAAGGATTATAATGAGTCCAAAGCATGGATTGTAGAAAAAACAAAACAAATAAAAGAAATTAATCTCCTAAAATATCCAGCAGTTATATATATATATATATAGTAAATAATCAAAATTCAAATGTAACAGAGAAATTGTAAGACTGTTAGTGTAGCCTGACTTCCTAACATTAATCAAGATACTTGTCAAAGGGTGGAAAACTAAGACTGAACAAAAGTGCATTGTCCTCACTTCCTACCTATTTATTGTCTCTCTTCCCCAACCCATCCAGTGTAACCAAGATTTTGGAAAAGAAATGAATGAGAGACTTTTTGTGGTGGAGGTGGAAAGAGGAGTTCAAGTTTCATTTAGTCAAGCAGAGCAAAGTTTACAGGCCAAGAAAGAAAGAGGGTTTAGGGATAGGAAAAATCAGAAAATTTTATGTGGCGTCCTTAGATAAGCGATACTGGAGATGGAATGAACAGCCCATAATGCAGCAGAAAATAATAATAATGGTGAAGTATGGGACAAGAAGCTCAAACTGAGAGCCGGGGCAATCCAATTTACCATATGGATGTTTAGTGTGGAGGGGAATACAGAAATCAGCAAGGGGTTTCAAGCAAGGAATTAATCACTACTAGCATGGAAAAATTTAATCAGGTATTCAGGTTGTCTTTGAACATAAGAAATTGTCTCTGCTATAATATCACAGCTTCATGTGGTCTAACCTCCAGCTCAACCCAATTTGCTCCAAGCTAGATAGATTTATTTTTTCCTTGGAATGGGAGGAGCACCGGGGTGGGTTGGTGGGTTGGTTTCAAGAGATTTACCTAGAGTGGCCACTAACCATTGGCCAATCACCATATTTAAGGAGGAGATTAATCGTTTGGAACCTGCTCCTTTTGTACTTGAAAATATGTGGCTATGTCATCATCTTGGATACATTCAGAAAGTATAAAAGTGGTGGGAAAGAAGTAGGCCTAGAGTTAAATGGAAGGAATGAAGTTTCATAGGTAGGAATACAAAATTCTTCCATGCCTTAGCTAATAGAAGAAGAAGCAAGAACTTTGTGTCTAGATTGGAGATTGAGGATAGGGTTATCACTGATACAAGAGAGATTGCAGGGGCTTTTGTGGACCATTTCAAATCTATTTTTAGAAGGCCCCAAGTAGATAGAGTGTGGATTGAAGGGTTGGACTCACCTTGCTTATTTGATGATACAAAGGCTTCGTTAGAAAGACTTTAGAGTTGGAAGAAATCAAGGAAGTAATTTTCTACATGGCCAGATGGTTTTACCATGGCTTTCTACCAGAGCTGTTGGGATATTCTAAAAGGAGAGCTAGTGGAGGTGTTCAATGAATTTTTTGAGAGGGGGTAACAAATCCGAGTTTGAATTCCACCTTTATTTCCTTGGTTTTGAGGAAGAATGAAGTTGTACACCCAAAGGATTTTAGGCCTGTCTGTTTGGTACTTTGGTGAATAGTCTTTACAATATAATAGCTAAGATGTTGTCTATGAGGATTAAAAAAGTCCTCCCTTCAATCATATCGTCTAATCAAGGGGCTTTTGTGCAAGAAAAACAAATTATTGATCAAAGCTTGATTGCAAATGAATGTCTGGAATATTTGAAAAGACCCAGAAGAAAAGAGTCAATATGCAAACTGGATTTGGAGAAAGCCTATGATTTGGTGGATTGGTCATTTATGTTGGAGGTAATGGCTCATTGTGGGTTTGGGGAGAGGTGGTATAATTGGGTGTGGGGTTGTGTCCACACCCTGCTCCTTCTTGTTTACTCTAATTCTGATGTTCTGAGTAGACTAATCCTAAAGGCAGATTCGAGATAGTTAGTACAAGGGTGGAGAGTGGGAGGGATATAGTGTCGATTACCCATTTGCAATTTGCAAATGACACCATACTACTCTATGAAAGCAATGATTTGAATCATATTAGAAACTTGAAATTGGTAGTGCAACTCTTGGGGCGAATAGTTGTTTATGGAGTTAATTAAATTTTCTTTTGTTCAAAATATGATGTTGACAATTCTACAATTTCCATTTCTCCCAATTCCAGACTTATAATATATTTTACAATCAAGCATGGTTAATAATTTATTATTGATATTGTAGTGAATTTTTACATATTTTGCTTATGGTGAGCAATTCCCATAAACCCTAGACTGATTTTATGCCCCTGTTGGGTAATATTAGGTTATCTCTTTCTCTTTTCTCTGTTTACTCCAAAATTCTACCGGTAGATATTACATTCATTAATAGCCTGACAAGTTTATCAAAGGAGCTCATTCAACAATGCCAAAGGACTGAAACTGATCCATGTATGTTTTCCTTTAGTTTACACTATAACCCAAACTTTTCTTGTTTCAACTATTTCTTCCCTTTTGTGCCAATCCATCTTTTATTGCTCTCATATTTGGAGTTTTGGAACAATTATCCCTTCCAAAATACCTTCAAAATTAGATTGAATCATTGAATATTTCCAAACCTAGATTTATTTTCCTCTATTCATAACCTTTCACAATTTTGAAACAAACCTGCAATTCTTGTAGTTGAGCCCCGAGACCCTTCCTAACCCAACTTATTTCTACCTTCAATAAAACCATCCCTAAACCCAATTCTAGTTAATTAGTAACTTCCTAGACTCACTCTTGGGTCATAACAGTCCAACATCATTTGGTATGAAAGTATGAAACCAGTTGGTCCTACATCAGCCAGTGTGGCCCTCTCTCATTTTTCCATTGGTAAAAATTATGATACCACAGAAATAAGCAGACCTGAGGGGGATAAACCGAAAAGAAACTTGTTTTACCAATGGTTCATTTCTATAGAATACTTGGAAAATATTCAACATCATTAGTCAAATATTAGCACATAAGACAGGATATGCATGAAGCTTGGACTTTGCTAGATATTGAAGAGTAACATATCCAAATATGTTTAATAACATAGGAAAGGCAACCCTGACACATGAAACAGGATACCACTCATTTTCCAAAATTGAAAACAAAATTAATTTTATGAGTACAACCAACATGAAGGTAATATGTGTTAGCATTCAGTATATCATAACTAAGTTAAGTATCTAAGTTTACTCCTAATAGTATTTAATCATTCCAAAATAAATGAAATTCCTGATAATTTTGCCAAGAAAAGCACAATGGTGATGGTACAAAAAATAATAACAGACCTATTGGTACTTAAGAAAAATTAGAAATTCACTGATGCATATAAACTATTATGCTATAGGGATGTCAGAAATTTTGCTAAAGAGGCATCTAGAAATATCAAGAAAATCGCAAACCTATGCAGAGTTGCTTAATGCCATTGTATGTGAAACATGACATAATGCATTTAATATTTCAGAGTGAGGGTTTTACTGGGATAGAGTCCAGATGAGACAGCCGCTTCCCAAGCCTGCCATCCTCTTTTAAGGTTTCTTCTGCTAAGATCGTGGCAATAGTTCTATCATCCTCTGTATCTTGCAGGCTGCTATTAAAACTGGAGCTAGAACTTCCGCATGCATTGGCATAGCTTTCAGTCATACTAGCTTAATTAGAAAATCTAGCCAAAATCACCTAGAACAAAGAAATCAAAAGAGCCGAAGAGCTAAGTTAGCAAGTATAGATAACATCCGATGCCAAATATAAGTAAACAACATAATTTAGGAATAAACCAAACAACAAACCTATGTACTTAACTCTAATTGCTCATAGTTTAACACCTTCCAATTCACAACAATAAGTACCTAACAATATGAATGATAGATATCCCTAAATTAGGGGAAAAAAAAAAAAAAAAAAAAAACTCTTGCAAAATTAATAACTCCAACTTCCTAATTCGCTAATAAGAATTCACTCAATTTTCCAACCTAATCTGAGTTGTGTAATGTACATAACCCATCAATAATTCCAGTACGGATTCACAATTACAGTATTAAATTCTGAAAACATAATCTCAATCCACTTCTTTGATCCAAGGCCACTCAGCTGCCAAATATCATCAAAAGTTATACAACAGTACGTAAATTTCTAATAACCCGATTCACACGTGTGAACAGAAACAAACATCTAATTGAGGGAAAAAAACCCAATCAAATTTGCAGAAAGAAGCAAGGAGCGTAAACATACGATGAAAAAGATGCAAAATCAAAAGAAAAGGCATGAGAGAGAGAGAGAGAGAGAGAGAGCTTACGATTACGATGAGCAGGAAACAAGAACGGATTCAGAACTGCGATATCTGTGATGAAAACAATAAAAAGATGGAAAGGAAACAAAAGAAGTTATAGTTCCTTGCAGATGGTAGTTTGGGAATGCTTGGACGTCATTGTCTGCAACAAGAAACGAAGAACTCTTTCAGAAGACTCTTCAAACCGCCGTATGAGGTTCAGTGTTAAGACAATATTAAGATATTCACATGCTCATAAACTTAAGCAGGGTGCTAACTACGCCCAGCTGGTGGTCGTCGTGACGGCACGTTGTTGACTTATCAACGCTTCTTACCGAATAAGTGGATCCAACGAGAGCGCTCTCATTGGATGTCACCTACGTGTTTACCATCCCTTGGTTGAATATGGAAAAAAGTCCATAAATATTTATTATCTGGATTTATGGAGCCAATCAGTGATTAACACGACACATTGCTCATGACAAGTTAGACGAGAGTGTTGGCTATAGAATTATGACTCACCCCAATCCCCAGATAATAATATCTCATCCGTATCTGTGTCCTGCACGGCGGACCCCACTTTGATCTATCTGTAAATCAGGACCGTTCATCATAATAAAGAAACCATCTTTGCAAGCCACGTATCCCTTACCCAGTAGACTGTGCTCGTTATCTGTTTGGCAGATACGGGACATATCGTTGAACATATCGTTGAAGGTTGAAAGATGTAGACAAGTATGGCAGTATGGTATCAGTTCGGATCTCCTACCCACACCTACCCATACCCATGCGTCAATACAGCTGCACATTCAGAACATCTCTCCTATTTGATGTTATCGTTCATCGGAGTTAGTATCCGTAATGTGGGTAGGTGTGGGTAGGAGATCGAATTGGTATGATATCCAACAACTATTAATAAGAGGGTGCCAACAATGTCCCAATTATCATCTCCACAACCTCTTTCATTAATATATCTAACTATTTTTTCAGCTCGCCAAAGGCGATATGACATTTTGCAATCGATTCGAAATCCTTGTTTTCTTTATAATCTTAAAGAAAGGCAAACATTGATCTACCGATTTAAACATGAAGCAACTCAGAGCGGCTATCCTACCGTTTAGTATCTAAACCTCCTTTAGTTTATGAGGTGGTTTTATGTCTAAGATGGCTCCTATTTTCTCAGGTTTGACTTTGATGTCGCGTCGATTGACTATGTAACCCAGGAATTTACCCATGGTGACACCGAAGACGCATTTGTTAGGATTTAACTTCATGTTATACTTACGCAAAATTTCAAAAACACTTTGTAAATCAGTTAATAAAGATTTTGAAATTTGTGTCTTTATGACCATATCATCTACATAACATTCAACTTTATTACTGATCAATGGCTCAAAGATTCTATTTACAAGTCTTTGGAAGGTTGCCCCGGCATTCTTTATCCCAAAGGAAATCACCTTATAGCAATATAGTCCAAACTCGGTTATGAATGCGGTCTTTTCTTCATCGGCAGGGTCCATCTTGATTTGGTTGTATCCCGAGTACGCAACCAAGAAGCTTAGCAACCCGTGCCTTGAGGTCGCATCCACTAGACGGTCGATCTTAGGCAGCGAAAAATAGTCCTTCGGGCAAGCCTGATTTAGGTCGGTATAATCGATGCACATGCGCCATTTACCGTTGGTCTTTTTTACTAGGACTGGGTTGGCTACCCAGCTCAGGTAATGGACCTCCCTTATGAAATCGGCCGCAAGGAGTTATCCGACCTCGTTGACTATTCTCCAACGCTCCGGGGCGAGGTTGTGTTTCTTCTGCCTAACTGGCCTAACTAAGGGATCATTGTTTAACTTGTAAGTTATTATTTTTGAATCTATGACGGGCATTTGTGTCGTGGACCATGCAAATACATCTAAATTATTAATTAAAAAGCTTACTAGTTGAGAACAAAATGGTTCCTCGATTGAAGCACCGATCTGGAGAATTTTAGCTGGATCATCTACTGAGACTGGATATGGATCATCTCTTCCGTTGGTGTAGCTCACTCATCAATGTACTCCATAGGTCGCTCGAGTTCGATGTTAGCCGCTAGCTTGGCTTTCCCCTTGAGGGCGGCAACATAGCACTTTCAAGACTCGAGTTAGTCGCCTCGCACAACCCCTACTCCATAGTCCGTAGGGAATTTCATGGCCAAATAGTAGGTGGACACTATCGCTCATAGTGCGTGGGTAATGGGCCGACCTACTATGGCATTGTAAGGGAAGGGAGTCGCAACCACTAGGAATGTGTGCTCGAATCTGGCAATGTTGGGCCACGTGCCGACCTCTACGGGTACTGAGACTCGCCCTAGAGGCCTGATCTCTTCACCGCTGAAACCTACCAAGGGAGTGTTCGTTGGCTTGAGATCGCTTTCTTGGAGCTGGAGCCTGTCAAAGACGTCCTTGAACAAAATATCGATCGAACTGCCCGAATCCACTAGGACGCACTTCAAAGTCATTCTGTCTCATCTTTATCACCGGGGCATCGTCATGGGGGTACTGGATCCCCCATGCATCGTATTCTGTGAAGTAAAATGGGATCTTTGAGCCTAGGTCACTTTGGTAGATTCTGCTCTTCGTGCTCTAGTTTGCAAATCGAAGCTTTACTTGCTGCCGAAGTGCAGCCTGCGATAATGGACCCACCAGTAATCATGTAGATTACTCCGTAGATCGGCCTTTCTTCTAGTAACTACCTCTATGGCTGATCATTCTGCCTGCTACTGATCATTCTGCCTGATAATGGACCCACCAGGTGTCTAACTGGCCTAACTAAGGGATCATTGTTTAACTTGTAAGTTATTATTTTTGAATCTATGACGGGCATTTGTGTCGTGGACCATGCAAATACATCTAAATTATTAATTAAAAAGCTTACCAGTTGAGAACGAAATTGCTCCTCGATTGAAGCACCGATTTGGAGAGTCTTAGCTAGATCATCTACTGAGACTGGGATATGGATCATCTCTTCCATTGGTGTAGCTCACTCCTCGATGTACTCCATAGGTCGCTTGAGTTCGATGTCAGCTGCTAGCTTGGCTTTCCCCTTGAGGGCGGCAACATAGCACTTTCAAGACTCGAGTTAGTCGCCTCGCACAACCCCTACTCCATAGTCCGTAGGGAATTTCATGGCCAAGTAGTAGGTGCACACTATCGCTCATAGTGCGTGGGCAATGGGCCGACCTACTATGGCGTTGTAAGGGAAGGGAGTCGCGACCACTAGGAATGTGTGCTCGAATCTAGCAATGTTGGGCCACGTGCCGACCTCTACGAGTACTGAGACTCGCCCTAGAGGCCTGACCTCTTCACCGCTGAAACCTACCAAGGGAGTGTTCGTTGGCTTGAGATCGCTTTCTTGGAGCTGGAGCCTGTCAAAGACGTCCTTGAACAAAATATCGATCGAACTGCCCGAATCCACTAGGACGCACTTCAAAGTCATTCTGTCTCATCTTTATCACCGGGGCATTGTCATGGGGGTACTGGATCACCCATGCATCGTATTCTGTGAAGTAAAATGGTATCTTTGAGCCTAGGTCACATTGGTGGATTCTACTCTTCATGCTCTAGTTTGCAAATCGAAGCTTTACTTGCTGCCGAAGTACAGCCCGCGATAATGGACCCACCAGTAATCATGTAGATTACTCCGCAGATCGGCCTTTCTTCTAGTAACTACCTCTATGGCTGATCATTCTGCCTGCTACTGATCATTCTGCCTGATAATGGACCCACCAGGTGTCTAACTGGCCTAACTAAGGGATCATTGTTTAACTTGTAAGTTATTATTTTTGAATCTATGACGGGCATTTGTGTCGTGGACCATGCAAATACATCTAAATTATTAATTAAAAAGCTTACCAGTTGAGAACAAAATGGTTCCTCGATTGAAGCACCAATCTGGAGAGTCTTAGCTGGATCATCTACTAAGACTGGATATGGATCATCTCTTCCGTTGGTGTAGCTCACTCCTCGATGTACTCCATATGTCGCTCGAGTTCGATGTCAGCCGCTAGCTTGGCTTTCCCCTTGAGGGCGGCAACATAGCACTTTCAAGACTCGAGTTAGTCGCCTCGCACAACCCCTACTCCATAGTCCGTAGGGAATTTCATGGCCAAGTAGTAGGTGGACACTATCGCTCATAGTGCGTGGGCAATGGACCGACCTACTATGGCGTTGTAAGGGAAGGGAGTCGCGACCACTAGGAATGTGTGCTCGAATCTGGCAATGTTGGGCCACGTGCCGACCTCTACGGGTATTGAGACTCGCCCTAGAGGCCTGACCTCTTCACCGCTGAAACCTACCAAGGGAGTGTTCATTGGCTTGAGATCGCTTTCTTGGAGCTGGAGCCTGTCAAAGACGTCCTTGAACAAAATATCGGTCGAACTGCCCGAATCCACTAGGACGCACTTCAAAGTCATTCTGTCTCATCTTTATCACCGGGGCATCGCCATGGGGGTACTGGATCCCCCATGCATCGTATTTTGTGAAGTAAATGGGATCTTTGAGCCTAGGTCACCTTGGTGGATTCTGCTCTTCGTGCTCTAGTTTGCAAATCGAAGCTTTACTTGCTGCCGAAGTGCAGCCCGCGATAATGGACCCACCAGTAATCATGTAGATTACTCCGCAGATCGGCCTTTCTTCTAGTAACTACCTCTATGGCTGATCATTCTGCCTGCTAATAGACTCGGAAGCATTTCTTCTTTGCTCCCCCTATCGATCTTCTTGGTTTTTATTTTCTTTGTGTATAAAATTTTTTAGATATCCGCGATGGATGAGCTCTTCAATCTCATCACTGAGGTTTCTAAAATTTTTGGTACTATGACCATGATCTTTGTGAAAGTGACAATATACGTTCCTGTTTTTGGTGGCGGGGTCACCCTCAACTGAGGTGGCCACTTGATGTAGGAGGAGTCCTTTATTGCCATAAGGATTTCTCCTCGCTTCGAGTTGAGAGGTGTGTATCTCATCCTTTTCGACCGGCGGAGTTCGGGAACGCCGACCTGACTTATGTGAGGGAGATCGGTTCCAGAACTTGTTTCCTCCCTTGGTCGAGGGCTTGCTTTTTCTTCGTTTACTGCCACCATTATTTGAGTTGTCACCTTCTCTCTTTCTCTTCTCCGCTGGATTTTCGCTCTTCTAGTTCATCTCCTATTCTCTCCCGATGAACTAGTTGGCGAGCTTGAGGAATTCAGTGATGCCCGTGAGCTTGTTGGCCACTACGTGCCACTTGAATTCTTTGTGAGTAATTCCTCTCTTTGCTGCTGTGAGTCTTACAGCGGGATCCAGGTCAGGGATCTGTAAACATGTGTCATTGAAGCATTTTATGTAACTTCGGATCGACTCCCCTTCTCTTTGAACTATGCTGAGGAGGCTCTCTGGAGACCTCGAGCACTTCTTGCTAGTGATGAAGTGCGAGGTGAACATCTGCATGAACTGCGCCCAGCTTTTGATCATCCTTGGTGTGAGGTTCCTGTACCTAGTGCGAGCTACCCCTTTGAATGTTGTGGAGAAGGCTACACACATGCAGGACTCATCCGCTTTGGCTAAGTGCATCTGGTATTGGAAGGAGTCCACATGGTCGTTTGGATTGAAGGATCCATCATATTTGTCCAGCGGAGGCATTTTGAAGTCCTTTGGCATTGAGGTCGCCAGGAGCTTAGAAGACAGAGGGGAAGACCCAGATAGGAGAGGGATGGTCTTTGTTACTGCCAAACTCGCCTCCTCTTTGCCCTTCACTTGTTCTTGTCGGCTGGGCTCAGCGGGCTGACTATGTGTTGTATCTCGCTGTGCCTTGTGACGCTTTTGTTGTCGCTTCTTGAATGGTTCTGCATTAGTATTGCTGACTTTTGTATGATCGGGGACCATTCTGGCACAAAGTGGCTCCGGGTGTTGGGGCTGATTTCCGTGAACAGATGGGCCTTGCTTCAAGTCCGCGGCTAGGGGTGCGAATTGATTTCCTAGGAGTGAGTCCTCTTGATGGGAAGGCCGAGGTAACGCGGCCTTGGCGGGCTGAGTGTCTCCCGATCTGTTCAAGTTTCCCTAAGAAGTGGGAGGGGTGACTTGTCTGTCTCTCCTGTTGCGGGACAAGACCTGACTCCCTAGAGGAAGAGGGACTTGGGATGTCTCGCCTCTGCGGGGAGAGCGATTATGCTAACGGCGGCGAGGTTGCTTTTGCTACACTGCCAGGTGTCTGGGTGGAACTGGCTGCTGATTCTGCTGCAGCGGAGGGAATTGTTGCTGGTACTGTTGCTGGTACTATTGCTGGTAGTGCTGAAACTGTTGGACTTGCAGCATTTGGACTTGAATAGCCTACACATAGTGTGCCAAGTCGTCAAGTTGATACTGTCCGACTCTAGGGGGAACCACAGATGGTTCAGCAAATGTCACGCCCACTACAGGAGGGAGTGGGGCGTTCACTGGCGTGGTTGCTTGGGGCACGATCAGGGTTTGCAGTGAGCGGGATGGTGAACTGATCGATGCAAACAGAAGAATACTGAGGTTGCCCCCTGGAGACATTCATCTCGTTGTTTTGTTCGGCGTTGCTGGAGGATGCCATGGATCTGAGTTTGTGATTGTTGGTGGAAAGAGGCTTTTTGTAGGTGATTTGTTGGTGGAAAGAGGATCCCGTAGACGACGCCAAATGATGATGTGCAATCTAACTGCTCCCTGCTGGAGGTGATTTGGCTTCCAGTAAACAGTGAACTAGATCGATCTGCAAAGGAAGAATCAGAGAACCCGGGGTTGTTTACTCGGCGAGGTCGCTCCGATGCTTAAGTCAGTATACTTGGTTGCGAGCTGAAAAGCTTTAGAATGTAGAGAGCTAGAGAGCAATGAAATTACGCGTACCTTGAACCACCGGGGGTGGAGCCTTTATATTGTTGAGTCCTCACGGGTTTTGCGAATTGGTTCTGGGATCATCGTCACGATAGGATCCGTTTCCACGTTAGTTGGAAGATAGCATTGCCAATCGATAAGGTTCATCAGTTCTGCCCAAAACGATCGGGGTGATAATGCTAACTGTTATGCGGTGTGATCCCGTGAGGACCGGATCCATTCGAGGGGTTCTCGGGATCACCACGTAGTGGTATGTCAGTATCCCTGAGCTAATATCTTTAAGTCCCGAACTGGGTTGATTGCCGAAGTGCCTTGGCATCGAGGTGTTCTTGTTGTGATCTGGTACTGAGGCAATCTCATCCCGAGGTCGCTTTAGCCCGGGGTGGTTGAGTACCCGATCTCGATCTATTGCGGACTGGTCATGTTAGGCTGAATTGTCATCTCTTGGTCAAGTTGTGTCCACGTGTCCCCTCTTTACTAGATCTGGTCAAATCACCTTACATCAAACCCCACGAAAGCGGTATCCATCCGTTTTTCCAGACTTGTCCGTATCGAGTTTAAGACCTGATAACTTTTCCATAGTGGGAGCTCTGCCTACTTGTGGGTGGAATGGGGATCTGAATCATGAAAAGATGGTTCATGGGGTGATCTACAGACATGAGTTGAGTTTGATCCAATAGTTGGTAATGCTTTGACCGATATGTTTAGCAAAACTAAAGAAATTAAAGTAGCTCAATTGATTTTTAGGGAGATGGAAGTCAAAGATATTGCTTCGTGGACTAGCTTGCGTCATGGGTTTGTCAAATGCAATGACTTGGAATCTGCTTGCTGGGTCTTTGATAGAATGCCGCAAAGAAAACTCCATCTCTTGAACTACAATGATCACTGGTTATATTTGGGGAAGGTCCCCATTCCCCAATTCAAGCACAAGAACTCTTTCAGAAAATGAAATTAGGAGGAAATAGTCCTCCATTTCTTCCCTTTCTCTGACTAGAGCAGCTGATCTTTCTCACGCTCTCATGGTCATTTTCGAACGAACCTTTGATATTGTTTATGCTTCAACTTACCTAACCAAATTCAACAGAATCGAATAAAATGGAGGGCTGATCACTGAAGACTAAGATCCAGAGGAACAACTAACAAGAAGAATAAGCGGATTTGGTTCATTGTTAATAGTCACCAAACAACGTCTTACTAATGCTCACCTAAAGTTTTTCTCCGATCACCGGTGTTAATAGTCGCCGGTGATGGCTGTTAGTCGCCGTTGGTTGGAGATAGAAACTGAGAGTGGAAAGGTTCGATGTGGAGAGAGAGTGAGAGTGAGAGAAATCTGGCGAAAAAGGAGTGGGAATGAGGAGTGTTTAATCACTTCACAAGTTTCAAGTGTGCACATGTTTCCAAGACGTGTGGCATGCCCTCACGCTGTGCAAATGGTGCACGCACCGAATTTGCCCTGATAGAAGTCAAACTCCTTGATATGAAGTGCTAGCCATTTTTGACACAAACAACCATGGGGTCATCCCCTTAAACATTTTCCACTTGGCTTAGGCGACCATGTGACCATTTCTAGACAACAATACTAATAGTTCTTAACAAAGCGTTGATCAATTAAATCTTCTACAAACTATTGGGGGTGTTTTAGTCAAATGCAAATAGACCTACTATGGGCCAGGTAGCCCAATAGGCTGCCCTAGACCAACCCAATCTAAGTCGGGCTTGGATAGGACTTCAGGCCCGTGGACTCAGGTCTAAAACATTGGGCCAGACTCAAGCTTTCTCAAAAAAGCCTGGCCCGAGCCTAACTTGGTAATGTATTTTATAATAAAAATATATTTTATGTAATAAAAAATATTTTTTTTCTTTATTGTTCTTCTCTTTTTCAAGTAATAGTGAGATTTTTCACTATCTTTTTGGGTTTTGAGGTCTTTTAATATAACTAAGATAGTTTTAAATTGAATAAAATAGGGAAAATTTTTTCCAAATTTCTAGCTAGGCTCAGGCTCGGACTTTGGGCTTTATATGAGGGTCAGGTTCGGGCTCAAGACCTAGGTCCAATGTTGTGTCAAGCTCAGGCTCAGGCCTGAGCATATTCTGTTAATGTAGAGGCAAAGCCCAGCCCGACTCATGAACAAGTCTAAATGCAAACTATAGGCTAGGTCTTAGTAAATACTATAAGAGACCTTTGCAATGCTCAAGTTGGTGTTAAAAGATGCCCATGTAAAATGGGGAGTGACTATATTGAGTTTCCTAATAAAAAAGAAACCAAATTAGTTGTAAGTTTCCCCTATTTGATTTTTTATATTTTAAAACAAAAAACATCACAAAAATTTAAAGGGGTTGGGAATAAACCTATTCACAAGCTAGGCCAGACCAGATTTAGGTCAAGTTTTTCCTCTTTATTAACAAAAATAACCAAGCTCAAACCCGAACATGACTAGACCATCAAGACTAGATCTTGTGCCTGAGCCTAACCCTTATATAAATCCCAAAGGCTGGTCTAGACATAAAAGTACCTACCTATTAGGGGTGCGACTTTTGCGGGTTGGGGTTGGGATTTTGTCAAAATTTCAATGGGCCCAACATGAAGCCTAAGCCCAAAACAATGTAAATTATTAACTCAGGACAACCCCACTTGCTCCCCTACTACCTATGATATAATTTAATAAATTAATATTATATTGATAAGATAGTAATTTAATAAACCATATTTCCTAAATTATAAATTGGTATTTGGTAATCATATAATCATTTAATAAACTGACGGCCTTGAGCTGGGCTTATTTGAGAAAACCCAAGTCCGAGCTTGTAGGCCTAAAATTTTGTCAAGCCTGATTAAGAATGGTCCAAGACAGCCCATTAAGCCACCCCACCCACTAATAGGTCTAGTTGGGAAGCATGACATTAAGTTGAGGTCGACAACTGCATTTTAGGATATAATATAAATGTGAAACTATAGGGGTATTTTCGTAAATGACCCTACAATTTACTCTAAAGGTCCATTTGGTTGGCAATTAGAATTGGCATCAAAATCTCTTGCAATTGGAATCGGAATAGTCTATTCCCATAGTCTGTTTGGTTTGGACAAGCATTAGAATGGGAATTGGAATAAACTCGGATGGGATTTCATTCCCAAGGGAGGGGGAGGGAATGGCATTCCCTAAAATTGGAGAATGCCATTCCACTAGGAATGGGATGGGATTCCGATTCTGCCAAACCAAACAGTTGGAATAAAAAATGGTCCATTATGATTCCGATTCTGATTCTAAACCCCTATTCCTACAAACCAAGCAAGTCCTAATTAGTTAAAGTTTTTAAGGTATCATACCTTTCTAGCATCATAGAAATAACCATAGAAGAATTATTGCATACTCAAATGTGCTTAGAACTTAAAGGAAGCTTGCTCATTTTAAGTTGTGTTTAGTATCATTGTTGTTTCTACCTATATAGGTTGTCCAATACCACTTTTGAGTAAATTACAAATTATTACTCTTTACTTTGGAGGTAGTGGCATTTAGGTTAGCCCATAGAATTTTTATTTATGATAATGGCCCCTTGAACTTTTAGATTCCAACACTTTGCCCCTTTTTGTTAGAATTCAATCAATTAACTTCAAAAAAAAAAAAAAAGATTCTCATGTGATTGTCGTGTGCTTGCTAAATATTTTTAAATCTCTAAACTACCTTTTTTTTTTAATTTGTGGAGCCATTTTGCCATTTCTCTTATATTTGTATAAATCCCTTATGTATATTTCTTTCTTCTTCTTCTTCACCAAAGTGGATAGGAAACGGATAATGTGCTTTACCATACCCATTTTTGTCCTCTTGTCTATTTGA
This sequence comes from Nelumbo lutea, assembly GCF_056320005.1. Lineage (NCBI taxonomy): Eukaryota > Viridiplantae > Streptophyta > Magnoliopsida > Proteales > Nelumbonaceae > Nelumbo > Nelumbo lutea. Next base: position 53,025,717 of record NC_142690.1, read on the forward strand.
ATTTCAAAAGGATATTTTAATAAATTATTCTTTCGTCAATCCAATTAACAAGTAGGGGCAAAGTTTTGGGATCTATTTATTTATTTATTTATTTTTTTGGGGGGGTCTTTGTCACAAATAAAGTTCAAGGGGTTAAGTGTTACTACCCCAAAACTATAGGGTGGTGATCTATACCTAGTTTTTGTACCAAAAATTTTTTGAGTTGATGAATACAAATTGCTATTTCTACCTGAAACGTCAAATTTGGCATTTCAACTATAAATACTAATGTCAATGCATACATTTTTCTAGTTAAAGTAACTATCTTATGTAAAAGCATGCATGAAAAAGGCTGAGTTTTACATCAATTTTATCGATGTAGTATTTACATCGATAATGAATGAAAAACTTTACTTCAGATGAAGTTTTACATCGATTAATGACGTAAAACTCCATTCCTTCCATGCATATGCAAAACCGAACTAGAGTGGAGTTTTACGTCGATCTTGATTTACACTCCTTCCAAACACCAACAAAAATGAACCGACGTAAATATTTACATCAATCTTGACTTACATCCTTCCAAGCATAGCCTTAGGTAAATACGAAAATGGTACTAAACACAACCTTAGGAAGTTCCTATAAATGTTTCACCTCTCTTTTCTATATACAAATGCATCAAATCATATATTCAAATAGAAGCACATTAGAATCCAATCCAATAAGAATTTTAGAGATCTGAATTTAATTCAATATTTAATAGATATATAAAATAAAGCAGTTGTAAGGAGAACATACTGTTGATCTATTAAAAGACAATAATGTCTGAGAAAATGAGTGTGATAGAAATATGTATGATTAGATGGATTAGTGATAAAACCAAAAAGGATAGAGTCAAAAATGAAGTCATACAAAGGAACCTATGAGTAGTTCCAATATGTGATAAAATGAGAGAAAATAGATTGAGGTGGTTTATACTTTGTTCACATGCACAAAAGACCAACAACACCCATCAAAAGAAATGAACTATTAGAGACGACAATTGGTGGAGTTAGAGAGGATTTTGTATATTCCAAACTCTCCCCACCTCCCCAAACCTCTCAAGCCATACCCTTTCCAAAACCTGTAGTGCGTTGGGTTTTCAAAATCCAAATCCTCCCCAACCCTACTCTCTGCACATTTAAGGGTGGGGTGAGTCGGGTCTAGAATCTACATCTATTTTCTTGTTATTTCTCATTATAAACTCCAAGAAGCTCAAGATCAGCTCAAAATCAATTGTGAAAATGATTTTGCTTTTGAAATAGTAACTCAATTTTCATGGGAAAGGCATACAACTAAGAGAATTTATATTCAAAAGGATTACAAAAGGAAATGTGTTAGGCATCCCTTTTTTCAAACTGTTGTAACAACCCAATACGGAAGTTCTTTAGGCTTAATTTTTGACAAAAAACACTAGACTGATTGCTAAGGGTTCCAAAAATTTGTGAAAATGCAAGGTTTTCAAACTGCCATTGTCTTAGACGGTCAGACTGTTCGGCCTGGGAACCATCAAGGCAACCAATTCCGTTTTACCTAAAACCCAATTTTGGTCAAAACCCATTGAAAAAGTCAACAACCCATTGACCCGAGCAATCAAACCGTCGACTCGTTCAAGAGTTTATTATTATTTTTTAATTTGGTTGTCAGAACGGGTCATCTGTTCAAACTAGACGGTTGGACCATTAACTCGGAAACCGGTGGCCAAAACGGTTCCATTTTCTGGTAATTTTTTAAAATGTTGGAAAAATGCTTCCAATTTCTCTTGAAACTGGTTTAAAGAGAAGCAATTGGGCCTTAGGTACTATTTTCTCTAAGACCCCAGCCTCTCTACCTTTTTATCCTAGTCTAGAAGAAGTTGAGAACACAAGTTCCCCAAATTTTTAAGACTTCAAGAAACTCAAATCTAAAATAAACCCAATAACTACTGATGGTGCACGATCTGGTCACTCCTATCTGGCAGCGGTTGCGCTCCTAGATGGCGACGGACGAGATACTTATGAGGAAGAAGAAGAATCCCCGGGGAAGAGAGAGTTGCAGAGCAAAAATGAAAGGGCTAGAGTGTAGATCATGCAAGTTACCTTTGCTCTTGGGGGTCGGAGCTCTTATATACTGATGTCATGACAAATCAGGTATAACCGCCTCTGATTCTCTGCCACAATTGTTACTTGCCAGGGCTGAGTTGGGGGGCGCAGGTAACCATTGTAGAGTATGGCCCTGCCAGACAAGGAACACCTCTCAGGGTTGGCAGGCACGACACCGCTTGGCGAGAGACGTGGGCGCAGTCTCTAGATTTGGCAGGTAAGTTGTCAGGCAGGAGATCTTCTTGTGATATGCTGAGCTGCTCAGCCCTGAGCTACCTTGTACCGAGCTACCCTGTGCCGAGGTGCTTCTACCCGAGGTGGCCTACTTGAGTTTGGATAGGGGCGAGTTTATTCTTAGGAGGTTGCCGAGCTCTACCCGAAGTGCCTTTAGCTCGGGAGATTCCCATCTTGGGAGATTCTTTGCTTGAGGCGCTTTCTACCCGGAAGAATCTTATCTCAGGCTAATCAAACTGTCATCTTGTAGCGAGCTGCCACGCTAGATTGGTGGACTGGTCGTGCTGAGTTGTCACTTATGTTGAGTCATGTCCATGCTAGATTGGTGGACTGGTCAGGCCAAATCACCCTCCATCAATTGCCCCCCACTCCCCGAGCCGGGGGTCCTGACCTGGTGTGGGGAGTTCACGATGTGACGGGCGGATTTGGCTCAAAGTCTAGGCCACTCCATCAGATACTTCGTTAGTCGGACCAGTTCGCTGCTCGGCTCAATCAAGGATAACCAGGGTCACGTACAGTTCACGTGCGGACGTCACACGATCTATAGACTCCACGGACGTCAAATAACGCGCTAAACTGATTTCACCTCGGGGGTCGCACAGCCGGTTTTCCTGAGAGCCGTTAGATTGTCTTGATCTCAACCGTTGAATCTCAGATATAGAGGCTATAAATAGGAGGGACACCAGTCATTTTCTCCACCATAAGTTCACCATCGTTCGCCTTGAGGTCGCAGCTAAGTTCCTCAGCTCGAGTTTTCCAATTCATCAGTCTTCCTAGTTCGGTCGTTTTCCCTTGGTGAGTCTCAGTCTCTTCTTTTCAATTCATAGTTCGCTTCTCCTTTTTTAGCTCATTTTCAGCTCGTAGCTATGTTAAACCATAGCTTCGATAGTCTCTTAGATGAGCCCGAGGTGGGTGCCTCTAAGGCACAGTCAATCTATGAGGTGCGGGAGGCCTCGGATAACCCAACGTCTGCCTCTCATCGAGGTCAGATACCATACAAGTTTGGCCCTTCTACTATGACCGTATACAGATTTAGGGGCCTAATAGCTCGGCATAACCTTCCTAGGGAGTATACCTACCACCTTCCTGTGGGCGACTTCCCTTGGGAACATGATCATGACAAGATTGTGATTTTCGATGAACAACTTGCGATTGGGCTCTGCCTTCCATTGCACCCCTAATTATTGAAGTGTTAAATCACTTCGATGTCATTATAGATCAACTCCACCCGAACTCTATCCGGAACGTGGTCGATACCATTTCCCTCTACTTTGACTACACCCTTCCTCTTGACTCGACATTTTCTCCTCCATCCTTTCCATAAAGAAGAATGTATCTAGCATTCTCACTGAAAACAGGATGACCTACTACCTATCCCCCCGCCCGGGCTTCAAGTTGTTACACGAGCTTTCCAACAAAATCCTGGCCTGGAAATGAGATTACTTTGTAGTTCACAACCCTATGGGGTGGCCTTTCCCTACTCATTGGAGGGTCTCCATTCAGGACTCTGGCATTAGGCTAGACCGGGATACAAGGGAGACGCTCCAGTCTTAGGTAGAGCTCGGCTTCGACTACAAGGATTACATTGCCAAGGACAAGCTCATTCGGGCCGGTCTAAGTCCTGGTAGGTCACCTTGTTTGGAGTTAGTACCAACACTTTTTGGTAGTATCACTGATGTCGAGCTTTGTTACAGGACCCATGGAGCAACTTAGTGCAAAAAGGATCTTTGGAAAGATGAAAGGAAGGAAGAAGCGAGCTGCTAAGAGAGCTGGCATTGAATCTCCACGGGCTCCTACTTCCGAGCCGAACAACTTGTTGATGCTCCTCTAGTGATTGACTTGGAGTTGGAGAACCTCCCACCTCGGAAGCCTGAGACGATTGTAGAGCCCATTCCCGAGACAACTGTGGAGCCCACTCTCGAGACCACTACAGAGCCCGCTCCCGCACCCGAGACAACCATCACTACCTCAGGGAGCGAAGGAACAGCTCGGAGCATCCTGAACCCGTAGTATAGCCTTCGAAAGAGCAAAGGGGTTGTGTGTGCCGAGGAGGTCTTTGAATGGCCGATCTATCACCTGCTCAACTCGGAGCTAGAACAGCTACCCACTCTATGGTGTTAAGTCTTGTTGTACTTCAACTTCTACAATTGTTGCCTTATTGGTGGTAACTGGCATTCTCTTAGCAGGTGAACTCCGTTGTGCACGCCTTGACTCTCCAATTCGAGAGGCACTTGAAACGAGCTCTAGCTGTCGAAGACTCAGCCCGTGTAGCTCACACCGATCTGAAGCTAGCTCTCTGTCAAATCCACTGGTTGGAGAGCGATGCCATAGCTCAGAAAAACTACATTCAGGCGCTGATGTCGGAGAAGGAGGGGTGGCTGCGCGAGAAGGAGGAGCTACTGCGGAAGGTGAAAAACCTTGAGGCAGATAAGGGAACTCTAGAGTGTCAGGTAGAGAACCTCAAAGCCAATGTTAATGAGCGAACTGATATCCTTCTCCAGGCCATGGACGAGGCCAAAGTCAAGGTTGTCCAAGACTACGTCAAATCGGAGGAATTCGATGGGGTGTTGGTGGAGGCCTACCGCAAAGGCTTCAAGCTCAACAGGTGAATGATAAAGTGCGAGTTCTCGTAGCTTGATGTAAGCGCCATCACCACCTTGCGAATCATAGGAGAGGTAGCCTGCCAAGCCGTTGAAGACCCAGGCTCTGAGGAAGAGGGTGATGACATTGAGGAGGCTAATGCCACCGACCAGGCTGGCACTTCTGCAGAGGCTCCGAGCAAGAATGATGAGTCCCTCAAGTAGTTCGGGCGGTCCTTGTACTTTGAGCCTACGAGCTCAGTTTTTCCTTTCTTTTCTTCCCTCTTTTATAACAAACTTCTTGTAATGAAACATGTCTTTGTAATGAAAATACACTTTTTGCCAAGTGCTGTGCAATTTACTTTTTCTGCTGAAGTGATTATTTTACCTCGAATTGTTAAGCTATCGAGCTAAGTACCCAAAGTGGAGGTTTTTCAACTGTTGTCACCCTGAACTATCCCCTAGTACTTAGTAGGGGTAATTTTATGATATACACCGAGGTGACCAACATAGTAGGGTATATGCCCGACCTGTTTGCACCTGAGTTACTTAAGTTGAAATTGGTTGTCCCTAACAGGTTCAACCTGTTGTATGCCGGGGCGGGCTATGCATCATAAGGTTCATACCCGAGCTGCCTGTGCCTTAGGCATTACAAGTACTTAGCCTATGCCGATGAGGCGAATAGGTCTTATACGGTTAAAAGGATGAGAGATCCATCCCAAGGATGCCCAAAGATTGCGGAATAAGGGGCGAATTTCAAAAATTTTTCTCTCCCTTCAACTAGGAATCACATTCCCTATTTAGAAAATCATATTTTCAATGATCAATCTTGAACCTTAAACTGAACCAGATCTGAACCAAAAGGAATGGGAGAGAATAATACCTGATACGGAGAAATAATATCTCCCAAGGAAGGTGTTCACGCCCAAGGAATGATCCAAAGACTGCTCCCACTGAACATGGCGCAGCGCAGGATGGAGCAGAATCAGCAGTGTTCTTCCCCAAGAACTCTGTCATTCGCAACAAACAGTAGGATAGAATGTGAGCACAACTTCCTTTTCAATCCTTTCTCAAAGAACTAATGTCAAGATCCAATCTTGACTTCTCCCACAGTTGAAGATCGAACTGGCAAACAGGGCGGCAAGAACAGGGAGGCGGCAAGAGAGTATTCGTAGGGTGCAAAATTCTCCCTTATTGATTTCAGCACTAAAGAGGATATGATGTGTTTCTTGGCGGTCTCTCTCAAGGCTGCCACCCCCTCCTTCCTTTTGTTAACTTGAAAAGATCAGCTCCTAATCCCATTAGGAGTTGCTTATCCAAATCATATTTGGATCAGCCTTATCTTCTAGTGATAAGGTTAAACCCTTATCTTATCTGCAGATTATATTAGCTTTATCCTAATCCCATTATGAGGTTTCTAGATCTGAATCACATTCAGATCTTGTCTCTCTGAGTGCATAGGATTAAGACCCTATCCTATCTGCTAATCCATCTCAGAATTCGCCCCTTTAATTAACTAAATAAATAGCCCAGTTCGAAATGGGCTTCAGGCCCATCAAGCTTATGTGCTCACTTAACCTTCCTAACTGCTGCCCAGTTGGGCTTCCTTGTATGGCATGGGACCCAAGCATTGATCTACACATCAGCCACATGGGTTCGGCCCAGCCATTGTTACAAGACCTGGTCGAATACACTGTTAAAGACAGTGCACCCCCTGAAACCCATCGACTGGACTCTATGGGCCCAACACTTACCCTAAGTGGTCCCTGGGCCAAGCCACCTTATAACACCCAGGGACTGTGGGCAAATGCAAGATTATCCCATCAGGTATTATCCTCAATGATCTTACACTTAACCCCTCAGCCCTTAATGATCATACACTGCCCGACAAGAGAGGACCTCTCCCTCGACTGCAAGGAATAGTGTTGCACTCTCCACTTATATGGATCCCAGGAATTAAAACCTTTTGCAAACATTTTAGAAACCATAATGTATATACTTTTATAACTCATATAAAATATACTTTGCAAAACAAATTTCAACGGTTGAAATCGGCTGCCGGTAGTCTTGGTTTCCAAAAATGAGAGTGCATCCCCGATCATTACCTTTGTCCGACAAAGGGGCTGATCCTGTCACTATGATCACCCACTCAGATGAATTCTCGGATTGTCCCAACATACCCAGGTTTTGACCCTCGCTAAGGATCTCACTGATTGGTACATCAAAGACACCCCGATCCGACACCTAGTGCAGTATCATAATCGAGTCTTGGGGTCGGGTGTAACTTTCCAGTTTTGCCCATCAATCTCCAAGGTCCAGGGCAATACTGGAAATCTGGTCCAGTTCAAAGATTCAATTATTCTCACACTGTATGTGCCTGGGGTCTCACCCTGGTATCTGAGACAAGCCACCTCAACCGACTTGATGGCACCACAGTGTCAGCCTTGTCAGGATAGGTCTCCCCAGACCGACCAACTGGCTGTGAACTTTCTAAACTAACACGAGTCTCAATAAGTGTCCAGTTTAAGGGTACTACACAGAAATATACCAAGGAAACATGAATCAAATATGCACTTTTATTCATTTACAATAAACTCATAAAGTACATCAATTTTGATTGAAGCTAAGGGCATACAAAACTGTCTAACAATGGTGTCGATGTCTTTCGTTAGCTCGACGTTTTAGCCCAAAAGTTGGGGAGTGATAGGAATAAAAAGTGTCGTATTTTTATCCCCAAATATTCATTCTTTTATATTATATTAGCACTTAATTGGAATCGTTACTCTTGTATTTCGATTCAGGGCAAACAAGAAAGCAACTGGAGGAAAACAAGGCTAATCGAATGATTTTGCACAGTTTTGGCACCATTCATTAATCGGGGCATAACTCCCAACTCCGGACTCCGATTGGGATGATTCAAGATGCACTAGAAAGATAAGGGAGAACTCCACAACTCTCATGTTTTGGATTTTGATAGATTCGGTCTGCATCAAGGTCTACATCGGGACCGAAGTCGGAGAAAATTCGTAGTAAAGCCTATTTCACAACTGAAGCCCAATTCGCAGGAAGCCTTGTAGTGGCCCAAGTTATTAAAGAACCCAACTCGAATTCAAGAATAAATAGTCCCATCAAATTTAAATTTCAAATGTAATCCTAGAAGGATAAGAAGATTGAGATTAGATCACTAGATAAGAGATAGGATAGGATTAGTTCAAAACCAATTAGGACTTTCTAATTTTGAGGATAATCTCCTAAAGGGAGTTGGAAAACAACTCTCAAGGGGGATTTTCGATTTAATTGTGTCATCGTGAGGTTCTGTGTTTAATTTAAATTCTTGTTTTTAATTACAGTATTCGTTGATTCTTGTGCATGTTCTTATGGATGTTATGTTAATTAGTCAGGCAAATTAATTAATGTTGATCTTCCTACTGCAATCCATGGTTCGATGATCTGTAATTGTCACGAATAGTGGTACAAGTAGAAATTAGTTTATTATCTTTTTGGGTCACTTGTTTGTGACAGCCTTTGACCAATGTATTGACATGTTTTAACCTAAGGGGAATCAACGGAACAAGATTCGATAATTGCAGCTATCTCAATTTTTGTTATTTTGGTTTAACTGTTTTCACAAAGGTTATGATTAATTGACATGGAACGCTATCATACCCAGTCGGTTAATGATAAGTGTTGATCGAATACTGGGTTTGGTCAGTTAATTCAGGAAAACATGAGGTTTATTGTGGCTATCCTAATAAACCCTAAGGTTAAATGCTTGAATTGCAAGGCTGCTGAAGTTTACCTATGATCGATGACCAATTGACTCAATCCGAACCCTTGGATCAGAATTCGGTAAGACTGAATTTTCCTTGTTAATTGTTATTTACTATTTTGCGTTAATTGTTATTTTAGAAATTTAATCATTCGAATTTCCTACTCTTTAAAATTGTGCATTCGGCTGAGAAATTACTAGCTCCCTGTGGAATTCGACCTGGTACCACTTTTACTACAAATTTATTGTAAGGTGGAACTAGAATTAATTTTGAGGGCTTCAACGACCCATCAAAATTTTGGCGCCATTGTCGGGGAGCCAATTTAATTTCTTAGCTTCGTACCTTCTTTTTGTGTTAACCTATTTTGTTTTATGACTCGTGCTCTCAAAAAGATGAACTAGAGTATATCCCTAAAATTGAGAAGACAATCCATCGTTTGAGAAAGGAGGAGAAGCAAAGGAAGGGCCGATCACCTCCAAGGGTGAATTCTGATATTGACTTGACAACTTGTGATAGACCCATTTTCGAAGAGGAAGAAAGGATGGCTGATAGAGAAAGAACGCTAAGGGAGTTAGCTACACCAATCATGAATCAATAGCCTTTGTGCATAATATATCCCACTCTCGATGTAGCTTTTGAACTTAAATTAGGTTTGATTCAACTACTTCCTGTTTTTCACGGTTTTCAGGCAAGGACCCTCACAAGCATCTTAAAGACTTCCATGTTGTCTGTTCAAGCATGAAACCACAGGGTATGACTGAGAATCAGGTAAAACTGATAGATTTTCCTTTTACTTTACGAGATAAAGCAAAGGACTAGTTATACATTCTTTCCCCTGGTTCAATACGTACATGGGATGAGATGAATAGGATGTTTTTAGATAAATACTTCCCTGCATCACGAGCTGCAAATATTAGAAAGAAGATTTGTGGGGTAAGGCAGTTTAGTGGTGAGACACTATACGAGTATTGGGAAAGGTTTAAACAACTCTATGCTAGCTGTCCACACCACCAAATACTTGAGCAGCTCTTAATCCAGTACTTCTATGAAGGACTCCAACCTGTGGATAGAAGTATGGTATATGCAGCTAGTGGAGGAGCCTTGGTCAATAAAACACCTGAGGTGGCTAGGGAATTGATTTCCAACATGGCCGAAAACTCCCAAAAATTTGGAGCAAAAACAGATGGTGCTATCAGATGTGTTAATGAGGTAAGCCATTCTAATTTGGAAAGTCAAAATTCTGATCTAACTGCTTTGGTTCGTCAATTGGCTGTAGGGCAATTACAAGCGGCTAAGGTTTGTGGCATATGCTCGATTTCGGGCCAACCTCAACGCAAGTATGATCCCTATTCTAACTATTACAATCCTGGGTGGAGGGATCATCCCAATCTGAGCTATGGAAATCAAGGAGGACCATAAAGATTCCAACCTCAAGCTTTCAATAGACAACCTCCAATTCCAACACCTGCCCAAGCTCAAAATCAACCCTCGAGTTCAGGTATGTCTATAGATGAGATGGTTAAGGCTTTAGCAACTAACACTCAACAATTCCAACAGGAAACAACGGCCAGCATCCAGAACTTAGGGAACCAAATCAGTCAACTTGCTACTTCTATTAGCAAGTTGGAGGCACAAAACTCTGGAAAATTACCATCACAGACGGTGGTCAATCCCAAGGAGAATGCGATTGCAGTGGTGCTGAGAAGTGGGAAGGAATTGTGGCCACACCCTACTTCACCAAGGAAAGTGGATAAAGAGGAGGAACAAGAATCACATGAGAGTTTCCATAAGGTAAAAACGGATCCCCCTCTCCTAAAAGTTCTAATGCCATTGTGCTACCTTTTCCTAGTAGGTTGGAAAAGTCTAAGAAAGAACAGTACGAGCAAGAAGTTTTGGAGACCTTTACGAAGGTGGAGATAAATATTCATTTGTTAGATGCCATCAAGCAAATTCGGAAATACACAAAATTTCTGAATGAGTTGTGCACTAACAAAAGAAAGCTAAGAGGTGATGAGAAGGTAAGGGTTGGGGAGAATGTGTCAACTGTCATCAAGAGAACATTGCCAGAAAAGTGTGTTGATCCAGGTATGTTTACTTTACCTTGCGTAATTGGCAAGAAAAGAATTGAGCATACCATGCTAGATTTAGGTGCATCCATTAATGTCATGCCATACACAATTTATTGTGCTTTGAATTTGGGTCCATTAAAGGAGACTAGGGTTGTCATTCAATTAGTTGTCGTTCTAACGCTTACCCTGAAGGGATTGTTGAAGTTGTTTTGGTGCAGGTTAATGACCTAATATTTCCAACTGACTTTTACATCTTGAAGATGGAGGAAAGACACTATCACAAGTTCAACGTCACTTCTATTAGGCAGGCCATTTATGAAAACGGCCAAAACCAAAATAGATGTGGATGAGGGTACCCTCTCCGTCGAATTTGATGGCAGATTGTTAATTTTAATATTTTTGAAGCAATGAAGTACCCCAATGAATGTCATTCGATTTGTTCAATTGACATTGTTGATTCAATTGTGCATGAAACATTTGAAGAAAAAGATTTAAATGAGGAGCTCGAATTGAGTGCACAATTGGATATGAAGAAATAATCACCCTTTGTTTTGCAGGCCCCTATTCCAAATTTGAACTCGCCCATGATGGATGAAAGGGAAAAACACAGAAAGCTGCAACCATGAGAGTTAGAGGATCCGATTCATGATTATTAAAAATAGGGAAGTTTGTTTTTCCTTTTTCTTTTTGTTTTTACATTTCTAGTTTAGTTTTCTACCCTTTCTTTGCATTTAACCACATTGGGGACAATGTAAGTTTTAAGTGTGGGGGAGGGGATTTAGGTTGTGTTTTAAAATTTGATTTAGGTCATGTTTTTCTGCATTTGCTTATAAAAAAAAAAAACAAAAAAAAAACCCAACTCTTTCGAAATCAATTGAAAAAATGTCCTAGGGAAATTCTTGTGAACGTAGTAATGAGCTACGATCAAGGAGTACATGATTTATCTGAAGCCATTTCCAGTTAAGCTAGTCCTAAATTCAGGTTTAAGTAAATGAGGTAGTGTTTTACCATTGCTACAATTGGTATGATGGAGCATAAAATGCACCTACCGATCGAGGATGGTGCGTAGCTTGTTTTCGTTTGATTCATCATTGTACACTTTCAAACGTAGCGTGGGAACCTCGATCTCGGCTGGGATGACTACCTCGGTGCTGTAAGTGAGGTTGAAGGGGGTCTCTCCTGTTGCAGTCTTTACTGTGGTTCGATAAGCCCATAGTACAATGGGCAGCTCATCTACTCACAGTCCCTTAGCTCGATCTAGGCATACCTTTAGTCCGCGGAGAATGGCTCTGTTTGTGACCTCCGCTTGGCCATTCACTTGAGGGTGCGCCACCGAGGTAAAATTTTGTTGTATTCCCATATCTTTGCACCAGTTCTGGAATTTAATGTCCTCGAACTGCTTGTCGTTGTCAAAGATGAGTATTCGGGGTAGTCTAAAACCAGAAACTATATTCTTCTAGAAGAAGTTCTGCACATCCCGCGCTGTGATCATTGCGAGAGGTTCGACCTCCATCCCACTTAGTGAAATAATCAACTGCTACCACTAAGAAACTCCTATATCATGTCGCTGGTAGAAATAGTCCGAGTATATCGATTCCCCATTGTGCGAAGGCCATGGGCTGGTGAGGTACTTTAGGTCGGCAACGGGCTGGTGGTGGATGCTGGCGTGCTTCTAACATTTGTCACACTTTTTAACGAACTCAATCGCATCTGCCTTCAACGTTGGCCAATAATATCCCTATCGTAGCACTTTCTAGGCGAGGTCTCTGCCCCCAAGTGTCCGCCGCACAAAGCCCTTATGAGTGTCGTGGAGCATGAGCTCAACTTCGGAAGGTCACAAGCAGCACAGATAAGGGAGCGCGTAGGATTTTCGGTATAACCATTCGTCTATTATGACATATTTGGCTGCCTGACGCTCTACCCTTTTGGCAGCAATACGATCTACAGGGAGGGTCTCGTGTAGTAAATAGCTCCCGAGCGGATCAATCCAGCTCGACTTTGCTTGTACGACACGAGTGACCTCCTCTACCCCCCTAGAGAATGCTAGGTCGAGGCAGGTTTTCTATGTACACGGTTCTTAGGGTGTTGTCGCTTGTGCTGGCCAATCGGGACAGAGCATCGGCCTCAGCGTTCTCGGATCTCGGGATGTGTTTGATAAAGTATGACTGGAAGTTGAGAAGAGCCTCTCTGACTTTGGCTAAGTAGGCGACCATGGTTGGCTCGCGAGCATTGTATTCGCCGATGACCTGGTTGACCACGAACTGGGATTTGCTGCAGATAACGATGTGTTTAGCTTTAAATTCATTTGTTAGGGCCAACCCGGCTATCAATGCTTCGTACTCCGCTTCATTGTTGGATGCAGCAAACTCGAAGCGTAGCGCATACTCCAATTTCACACCGCTTGGTCCGTATAGACGATTCCAGCTCCGCTGCCCTGCTGATTTGATGAACCATCCACATGGAAGATCCAGGGCTCTTCATCCCAGGTCAGGTTCTGTCTAACCAAGAGAGAGGTCGTGCTAGTTGGAGCCTCATCGTGCTCGGGCTCGGCCAACTCAGGGACCTCGATGTTGAAAGTGAATTCTACGACGAAGTCGGCTAAGGCTTGGGCCTTGATAGCAGTTCACGGCTTATACTGGATGTCGTACTTGCTGAGTTCGATGGTTCACTTTGTCAATCTACTAGATACCTCGGGCTTGAGCAAGACTTGCCTCAGAGGCTTATTGGTGAGGACGATGATCGTATGAGCTTGGAAATACGGTCGACATTTCCAAGCTGCAACAACTAGCACGTACGCCAACTTTTCGAACTCTGGATACCATGTCCCTACTTCTTGCAACACTTTGCTAACATAGTAGATGGGTCGTTGGACCTGATTTACCTCTTTTATTAGTACCGAGCTGACTACCTCGTCACATGCGGAGAGGTACAACTCCAAAATATCTCCCTCCTCTGGTCGGGTCAACACCAAGACGCTAGCGAGGTACCTTTTGAGCTCGTCAAAGGTGAGCTGACACTCTTCGGTCCATTCGAAGCCCTTGCTTCATTTAATTGCATTAAAGAAAGGTAGGCAACGATCTTCCGATTTGGACATGAAACGGCTCAAAGCGGGTATGCGACCGTTCAACCTCTGAACCTCCTTCAATTTCCGGGGTGGTCTAAATATCTAAGATGGTCTTAATTTTGTCAGGGTTGGCCTCAATGCCACGCCGGTTAACAATGTAACCTAAGAATTTACTCGATGTGACACCAAAAATGCACTTGTTTGGGTTTAATTTCATATTAAGTTTGCACAAAATTTCAAAAACAGAGTGCGAATCTTTTATTAAATCATTTGAAAATTGGGTTTTGACGACCATGTCATCTGCATAACACTCTACTTTTTTGTCGATCAATGGCTCAAACAGTCAGTTTATAAGTCTCTAAAATGTTGCCCCATAATTTTTTAGTTCGAAGGGCATGACCTTGTAGCAGTACAGGCCGAGATCGGTTATGAAGGCTGTTTTTTCTTCATCATGAGGGTCCATTCTGATCTGGTTGTAGCTCGAATAGGCCTCCAAGAAGCTCAGCAACTCATGCCCTGAGGTCGCATCCACCAAACGGTCGATATTGGGGAGTGGGAAGTAGTCCTTTAGGCAAGCTTGGTTCAGGTCGGTATAATCAACGCACATGCGCCATTTACCGTTAGCCTTTTTTATCGAAACGGGGTTGGCTACCCAGATCAGGTAATGGACTTCCCTAATAAATATGGCTGTGAGGAGCTTCCTGACGTCCTCGATAACTGCTCTCCAACGCTTTGGGGCTAGGTTGCATTTCTTCTATCTAACGGGCCTAACTACAGGATCAATGTTCAGTTTGTAAGTGATGATTTTAGGGTATACGCCAGGCATCTCAGCCGCGGACCATGCAATAATATATAAATTTTGAAGTAAGAAACTTACCAGCTGAGATCGTAGAGGCTCCTCAACCGAAGCACCGATCTGGAGAGTCTGAGCTGAATCCTTTATCGAAGTGGAGAAGATCGGTTCCTTTGTCTTTGGTTGCTTCGGGGGATTCCGCTCTTCTCTTTCGATCTCACGAGCTGAGGTCCTTGCCGCGGTTGAGATGCAGCCTGCGATGATTGATCCGCTGGTGATCATTTGGATCGTTCCCCGAACTAGCCTTTCTTCGGGTGGTTGCCTCTACAGTTGGTCACCTTGCATGTTGCTGGACTCAGGAGCATCTCTACCTTGCTCCCCCTGTCACCCTGTTTTATTATCATTTTGTACAAAATTTCTTAAATATCTACAACAGGTGAGTTCTTTTATCTCATCGCGGAAGTTTTTACAACTTTCGGTACTATGACCATGATCTCTATGGAAATGACAATACAAATTCTTATTTCTAGTGTTCGGGTATCCTCTCATCCGAGGTGGCCACTTCACGTAGGTCGTGTCCTTGATTGCCATAAGGATCTCAACTCGCTTCGCGTTCAATGGCGTATAGTTCGGCCTTTTGACTGGAGGAGCTCAGAAAGACTGATCGGGCCTTCCTCCTCGAGCTGGTTCTTTCTTCTTGTTGTCCCTGTGGGTCGAGGACTCACCTTCTCTTTTCCTCTTCTCAGGTGGGTTCCCGCTCTTCTGGTTCATCTCCTCCTCTGTTCCGATGAACTGGTCCGTGAGCTTGAGGAATTCAGTTACATCCTTAGGTCTATTGACAAGCACGTGCCACTTGAACTCCTTGTGCGTTATGCCTCTCTTGGTTGTTGTGAGCCTCACTGCGGGGATGGACTCCCCTTCCCTCTGGACTATGCCGAGGAGGCTTTCTTGGGTCCTCAGACATCTCTTGCTGGAGACAAAGTGCGAAGTAAAGATTTGTACGAACTACGCCCAACTTTTGATTGACCTGGGCGTGAGGTTCATATACCATGTGCGAGTTATCCCCTTAAATGTAGTAGAGAAAACTACGCATATGCAGGACTCACTTGCTCCGGCTAGGTGCATATGTGATTGAAAAGCATCTACATGATCATTTGGGTTGAATGATCCATTGTACTTGTCTAGGGGAGGTACCTTGAAATTTTTCGACATTGGGATGGCGAGGAGATCGGGAGCCAGGGGAGATGGCACAGAGAGGAGCTAAGTGGCTTTTGCTGCTCCCAAGCTCGCTTCTTTTTTTAGTTTGGGCAGGATCTGGGTTGTAGCTCGGCGAGTTCTACGACGTCTCCGTTGCTTTTTTGTTGGTTCTGCATTGGTGTTGTTGGCCTCTGTGTTGTTAGGCACCATTCTCGCGGGGAGTGGCTCAGACTGCTAGTGATGGCTACGGATGGAAGGACCTTGCTTGGAGTCTGCGGCCAGGACCTCGAACCGATTTTCCACAAGCGGGATTTCAAACTCAGGGAACCGAGGTGATGCGGGTCTGGCAGGCTGAAGGTCTCCCGACCTATTCACATGCTAAGAGGCAGGAGGAGTGGCATGTTTCTCCCTCCCGCGGGATGAGACCCAACTTCCAAGAGGGTTCTGGATTTGAGAGGTCTCTCCCCAATGAAGGGAGTGTTCATTCTGGCGGCGAGGCTTGGCTGGTTGTGCGACTGGATGTCGAGGCAAAACCGGCTATTGGTTTTGAGGCAGTGGTGGAAACTGTTGTTGGTACTGGTGCTGATAGACTTGGTCAACACTTACTGCTGATACAACTGAAACTGATGCATTAGAGCCTGCATTGCTCGGATGCAGTGCACCAGGTCTTCAAGCTGGTTTTGGTCGATCACCGGAGGAACAATGGAGGGTTCAGCGAAAGTTGCTCCTACCGTGGAGGGGAGTGGAGCGTTCACAAGTGCCATTGTCTGAGGCACGTTTAGAGTAGGAACTTCATCCGTAGAGAGGGGGATGGTGAACTGTCCAATACATACTATTGGGGCCTGAAGTTGCTCCCCGACGGCATTCATTTCTGCGCTGTGTCCGACGTTGTTGGAGGAAGCCATGGAAACTGAAGTTGCAAAGTTTGGTGGAAGAAGGCTTTTCGAAGCGCTCCCACAGACGGCACCAATTGATGGTGCACGATCTAGTCACTCCTAGCTGGCAGCGGCTCCGCTCCTACCTGGCGACGGACGAGATACCTGTGAGGAAGAAGAAGGATCCCCAGGGAGTTCTCCCGGCGGGAATACTCTGATGCTTAAGTTAGTAGAAGGAAGAGAGAGTTGCAGAGCAAAAATGAAAGGGCTAGAGTGCAGATCACGCAAGTTACCTTTGCACTTGGGGGTCATAGCTCTTATATACTGATGTCCTAACAAATCAGGTATAACCGCCTTTGATTCTCTGCCGCAGTCGTTACTTGCCAGGGCTGAGCTGGTGGGCACAGGTAACCGTTGCAGAGTACAACCCTGCCAGACAAGGGACACCTCTCAGGGTTGGCAGGCATGACGCCGCCTGGTGAGAGACGTGGGCATAGTCTCCAGATTTGGCAGGTACAGTTGTTAGGCAAGAGATCTTCCTATGATACGTCAAGTTGCTCTGCCCCGAGCTACCTTGCACCGAGCTACCCTGTGCCGAGGTGCTTCTACTCGAGGTGGCCTACTTGAGTTTGGACAGGGGCGAGTTTATTCTTAGGAGGTTGCCGAGCTCTACCCGAAGTGCCTTCAGTTCGGGAGATCCTCGTCTTGGCAGAATCTTAGCTCGGGGCGCTTCCTAACTAGAAGAACCTTAGCTTGGGGTAATCGGAGTGTCATCTTGTAGTGAGCTGCAACGCTAAATCTTGGCAGACTGGTCACGCTGAGTTGTCACTTATGTTGAGTCACATTCACGCGTCCTCTTATGATGAAGTCGGGCCAAATCACCCTCCATCAACTACAAACTTAATGAGCTAAAAGATAGAGTGGGAGGCTTATTTTTCATATGTGACATTGACAAAGATTTTCCAGTAGTTGCAACAAGTTGAAATGGTGTTTAGACGAGCTCTCAAGCTATTGGAATGCTTCCATTCGATCTTTAATATCAAGGAGAATCTAAGTCTACCAAAGGGCTAAAGGGTTCTTGCAAATTTGAAATCCGAAACGCATCGGGAAGATTTGAAGTTTAAGGCTCAATGATTTGGAGATTTCTTGCAAACAAAACCTTTATAGTGGCTAGAAATGCTTCTAGGCTCTCCCCCTTTCTTTGGGCTCAATTTAGGTCTCTATTTATAAAGAAAGAGAAGGAAACCCAAGTTTGAAACTTGCCTAATCACAAAACTTGGGCTTCAAGAAATCCTAAACATGCAAGAAGGCCTAAGAAACTAAATCTAATAGGGTTTTAGAGGATTTTCGAGGGTCTAATCAATCAATACAAGATTTTTATGAATTTTCCTAGGGTTTCTCATACTTGGGCCATGTTTGGGAGTGCTTAAAAATAAGTGTTTATTTTGGAAGGGACCATACCAATAAGCACTTATTGGTGTTTGGAAAATAAGCCCGAAATAAGTGCTTATTTTAAAAATAAGGGTTTGTTAAGCCCAAATTTCTAGCTTTTTTTAAGTGCTCATTCAATAAGCACTTATTCAAAATTTTCTCCCAAAATTGTCCCGATAAATTTTTAAAATACCAATTATATCCTTTTACAAAAGTAATTTTACAAAGGCACTTTTATAAAAAGTACTTATCGAAAGCACATTTATGAAAGTACTTTAAGTACTTTTAGGAAAATACTTTTACAAAAGCACTTTTATAAAGGTACTTTTACATGAAAGCACTTTTATAAAAGTACTTTTATGAAATTACTTTTAAAAAATCACTTTTATGAAAGTACTTTTACAAAAGCACTTTTACATAAGTACTTTTATAAAAGCACTTTTACAAAAACACTTATAAAAATATTTTTACAGAAATACTTTATCAAAGTACTTTTATCAAAGCACTTTTATAAAATCACTTCTATTAAAATACTTTTATTCATTCACTTTGGATTGGATATTTTGAAAATCTGAAAGAAAATGAAGGACAAAAGAGTCACAATTGCTTGTTTAAGTGCTTATTAGAGAAAAAGGACCACCAAACCCCAATATAAAATAAGTGCTTATAAAGTTGGGTGCCAAATGCAAATAAGTGTTTATTCAAATAAGCACTTATTTTTAACATAAGCACTCCCAAACATGGCCTTAATGGTGTTACTTTCGAGCCTATGTCATGTTCAAATTTGACCTCTCAGTGGCAAAAATGTAAATTTGAAATGGCCATAATTTGCCTTATGTCACTTCTTATGCCCAAGAATGATTCCTTTGGGGTTTTTGCGTTCTTTTAGTCTATTTGGCTTATCCTAATTAGTCTAAAGTGGCATTTGATAACGCTTTTAAGAGGTCTGAAGTCTGAAAACATTTCCTTTCAGACTCCAGAAGCGTTTGGGTATGCATCTTAAAATTGATCTGAAAATTGAGTTTCAGATCTGAAATGTTTAGATCGTGGGCCATCACTGAACGCACTCAAACACGTTTTAGATGTGTTTGAAAATCTTAAACGCCCCTCATAATATTGAAATGGACATCCCTTTTTAAACCCAATTTTTTTCATTATCCTAACCATCGGTGACATAGGGACAAGACTCAAAGGGAGATGGTGATGGAGAACTCAAAGAAACACTATATTCAGTGGTCACCACTGTTGTTATTCTCAATCAGCCAGCGACAATCCTGTTCAATTGCTCAGCAGTGGCATTCTCAGTCATCGGTCCTGTTCGATTTCCCTCTCCCTCCATCCCGTTTCTCACGTTTTCTCTCCCCTAACTTCCCGTCGACCGCCACTGTCGTTGTTCTCAATTGGCTAGCGGCGGTCCTGTTCTCTCTCTCTCTCTCTCTCTCTCTCTATCTATCTATCTATCTATCTATCTATCTATCTATCTATCTATCTATCTTCTAGCCAGCCGCCACTATCGTTGTTCTCAGTCGGCCAAAGGTGGTGCTGTTCGAGGTAGGCAATAATGAAGATCTGAAACCCCCGATCCAGGATAAATCCATCGACAACATCTGTTTAAAGGGAGATGGCGATGGAGAACTCGAAGAAACACTATATTCATTGGCCACCACTGCCGTTATTCTTAATCGGCCAGTGGCAATCCTATTCAATTGCTCAGCAGTGGCGTTCTCAGTCATCGGTCATGTTCGATTTCCCTCTCCCGCGATCCCGCTTCTCGCATTTTCTCTCCCCTGACGTCCCATCGACCGCCACTGTCGTTGTTCTCAGTCGGCTAGCGGCGGTCCTGTTCTCTCTCTCTCTCTCTCTCTCTCTCTCTCTCCATCTATCTATCTATCTATCTTCTAGCCAGCCGCCACTATCGTTGTTCTCAGTTGGCCGGAGGTGGTGTTGTTCGAGGTAGGCAGTAATGAAGATCTGAAACCCCCGATCCAGGATAAATCCATCAACGTCTGTTTAAAGGAAACCCTCGATCCAGGCAGTAATGAAGATCTGAAACCTAGCTCCAACAACAACAACTCCTATGCTCTTTTCCGGTGGGGCGTCAGATAACACCGGGGAGTTGATGGAGATTTGAACGACTAGGGTTCTGAGTCTAGCTCGGTGGTTGTGTCTGTGGAGTTCATGAGAGAGAGAAGAAAGCAGTAGGGAAGGTTTCAAGAGTGGTAGAGAGAAGTTGAATTTTAACTTATAAATTTATTTATAATAATTATCAAATTTATTTTTAATTTATAAATTAATTAAATATCAATGTTTTTATTTGTATTAATTATTAATTATTTTAATTTTTATAAAATTTTAAACATTTAATATTTTTAATTTAATAATTTGATAATTATTAAATATTTTTTTCATTGTTTCTTGGACTTTATTACTATTTTCATTATTATTTTAACTCAATAATTTATTTTTAATATAAATTTATATGTAATTTTCAATTTTATTCTAATTTTAATAAATTATTTTTTATAATTTACTTATATTTTTAATATTATTTTGAATTTAATAATTGATTTATATGAAATAATGAAAATTGAACTCAAAATTACCACATAGTCTATTTTAGGGGTAAAATAGTAATTTGTGAATTTTTAGATGTTGAAGGGTTGATAAAACACAAACAACTTTATCTATTCAAGCATCTAAAAAGTAGAAAAGCATTCATACCTCTTTTCAAATTTCACACACCTCTAATATTTTTTTACCTTTTCAAACTTCAAATTTCAAATTTATCAAACGCTACCTAAGTGTTTTAAAATGTCAAATATAGGGATGACATCAACCTCTACCCTCTTAAAAGTCTAAAGTTAAGACAGATGAAGGGGTGATTTAATCTAGTGCGTCGAAACATAAGACATATAGTTTAATGGTCAAATGGGTGAATTATGTCATAACATTTCACGTACTAGGGTTTTTTCGGGTCTTTGATCATGGTGGTAAGGTTCTATTAGTGAAATGAGGTTTGGGTGATGGAGATCTATATGGTCGATAAGCTCTAATCAATAAAATTTGTTAAAATATATTCTTAGCTTGATGGTGGGTAAAATAAAGGAATCTTAGGATGAAATTTGGTGGATAAACATTTTTAAATGTCATGAATCTGAATAGAAAAATTGGATCTTTAATCATAGAAGTAAATTAAAATATTTTGTTTGAATCAAGGTTCTAACTTATGGATCATTAACCAAACAACCAATGAGAAAGTTTAAAATGAAATCTTACTTATTTTGAAAGGAAATTAAGGAATTTAAGGCTAAAACCGGACAATTAGATTATTTTAAGGATTTTAGAGTTAATGAGAGGGGTTTGGGTGCTTAGGTTATAATTTCTTGTGTGATTTAATTATAAGTACCAAATTAGAATCTTTATTAATCGGATGGTTAAACAAGAGAATATTGAATTGAAATTTAGCACGTGGACATGGATTAAGATGAAAAATCGAATTAAAGGTTTGGACCTAAGAAAATATTTGTTGATCTTAATTGTCTTGTTTTATTCATCCAAGGCCATCGAAATGAAATCTTAACATTTTTTATGGTTGATCGTCGTAGGTTTGCAATGGGATTTAGGGATTAATTGTATCTTAATATCCTTAAAGCAATGGATGTATCGGATTTGATTTCGTGTGGAGTCAAAGTTCTAATAATGCGTAGATCAAGACCATTGAAGAGAAAGTTGGTGTGATAAACGATAAATCTTTGGAATTTGGTCATGAAATACAATGTGTAATTAAGTTATAGTTTCCTAAGTTTAATGATCATATATGATTGGAGAACTAAAACCTATGTAATGTCTAATGTTGATCTTAATGTTCTCATTAATTTTAAGTTTATTTGTGTAGTTTGGGAAGGAGTTTAATTCACAAAAAGGATTTTGGGCTTTAATAAGTTTCAACTTGGTCTGGTTATGTTTTCAAGTTTTGGGGGGTCTAAAAGAAAAACAGAGAGAAATAGGGTGAAGGGACCAAACAAAAATTAAGTGTTGATACTCATTATACATAAATAATAAACAAATGAATAAGATAAATAGACATAAAAATTTCCAATTATTTAATTAAAACAAAATAAACAAACTATCAATTATCCTTCACATAACAAAGACACCATCCAACACATGCTTAATGCCATACCCTACTTGTAAAATCCCAAAACCTGTCCCTAACCAAAAATCTATTAAAAAAAAAAAAAACCATTCTAAAGTATACTTTTACCAAATGATTTGACCGAAACCTGCTTGTTAAAAGCACTTACACTGTTACACAGAAGGCATTAATTACCCTAACCTTTGGTGAGAGATTTGAGAGAAACATGTGAGAGAGCTTTTGAAGTGTAAAATGGTCTCAAAAAGTAACATGAAGTGATGAAGGCAATATGGGGTTTCAAAAGTGTATAAACCCACAAATAACCACATGGAAATATACCGTGTAGTTCTGACAAAATGGTAATTGCAGGGGCAAAGGGAATAAAAAAGTGCATGGTGTCTTTGTCGCAAAACAGAATCCAGGGGTCAAAGTCTCACAACCTCCTAAATACAGGGCGTGTCCGTACTCTGTAATTTACCTAGAATAAAGTAAAGCAACGAGATTTTTCAACCTCTGATCAGTGAAGATGGCAAATATTAGCAGAGAGACCAGTTTTCTAATTCTGCAAAAAAGAACCCAACTCAAAGCTACTCCTAGGGCTCTACACTTCTACCAATAATAGAAGAGGAAGAAAAGGCATAGACAGTTATTAACTAAAAAAACAGCATCAGCATATGGAAGAGCATTAAATTTTGAAATTGGAACTCAAAACGGTGCCCGATCATAAAGATAATAGCATCCATTACACAGTTAATGGCTAAACAACCTACAATGCATACCAAAAATTACATTCAGACAATCAGACCCAAATCCTTGAATCAGGATCATGAAACTTCTTATCCAAATACAGTCAAGATCGGTCTGCAGTGCAGCATTACATCAACAAGGATGTCATTGTCATGTATGACAACACAAATTGTGTAATACAGATGAGTACAAGACAAATAGGAATAAAAAGAAAAGATAAAATAATTGCTCAATTAATAGTTAATTCATTGAAAAATTTACTTATGATACAACAACGTTCCCCAGAGGAGCCGCTTCTGTTAATAATCTGGCTCGATAAATGCAGTTTACCAATAATCCCCACAAGAACATGATCCATCAACAAAGTGGTGGAATCTATTTCGATCCCTCACAACAATCTTACGACCTGTGATCTTTGAAATCAACTTGGTTGCAGTGTGGCAATCTGTACAAACTCTGAGGTTCTTCACAATCTTAATCACGGTACCTGGTTGGGTACTGATAAGCCCAAAAGCAATTGCAAGCTTCTCACTGTGAACTCCAAGTGCATGTTCTTTCTCCGAGTCTCCAATATTATGCAACACTGTATCCGTCTGTGGAGTATATCCATGAGCCTTGAGCCATCCATTCATCTCCTCCAACATTGCATAAATATCTTTGCATTTTGGGTGTTTCAAGTCACCTGAGAGAAATTCATGTACCTTGTTGTTCACTTCAATCGAGCTACACCCTGGCTCCTTCTGCACACCACTATCTTTCATCATGGTCCTCACCTTTGCCACTCCTTTCCAATTACCCACTGCAGCATAGATGTTAGAGAGTAGAACAAAAGTTCCTGAGTCTGCAAGACCACTAGAAACAAGGAATTCAGCTATATTCTCCCCTGATGTGACATTTCCATGGAGCCTACAAGCACTAAGCAATGAACTCCAAAGAACATGATCGGGCTCAATTGCCATGGTTTTAACAAGTTCAAATGCTTCATCCAATTGCCCAGCACGCCCTAGAAGATCAACCATGCACCCATAATGCTCAATTTTGGGTTCAATTCCATATTGCTCTTTCATGGAATGGAATAAAGTCCACCCCTCAGTAACCAAACCTGCACGACTACAGGCATTTAAAACGCCGATGAATGTAATATCTGTTGGGCTGAACCCCATAGCACACATTTTAGAAAACAATACCAATGCACTTTGGCTGAAACCATGCATCGCATACCCCATGATCATTGAATTCCAAGCCACAACATCCTTATTGATCATTCCGTCAAACACCACACGAGCATCATCTAGGCTCCCACATTTGCAATACATGTCAACTAGTGCAGTACCAATATGAACATTGACTTGAATCCCATTATTCTTGATGTAAGAATGCAACCACCTACCCAGTTCTAGTGCTCCAAGCTGTGCGCAAGCAGAGAGTACAGAGATCATTGTCACCTCATTAGGCCTCACTTTTACAGACATCATCTGTCTAAAGAGATCCAAAGACTCGTTTGGTCGCCCATGCTGAGTATACCCATCGATCATCACGTTCCAGCAAACTACGTCCCTGTTGTCCATCCCGTCAAATAACACTCGAGCCTCACCAAGATCCCCATGCTTTGCGTAGCAAGTAATCATAGCAGTAATAGAAACCACACTCCTCTCCCGCATTGTATTGAATAGTTGGCATGCCGAAACAACATCCCCGCCCCGTGCATACACATCCAAGAGCGCCGTTCTGACATAGACATCAGAATCCAACCCAAATTTGAGGACTTGGGAGTGGAGAGCATTTCCCAGTTCAGGAGGGCAGGCCTTCAGGATGGACGAGAAGGTGAAAGCATTGGGTTCAACCCCATTGGAAAGCATTTGAAAATAGAGAACCACGGCCTCTTGGTGGCGGCCATGGAGGGCATAACCATGGATGATTGCACTCCATGAGAACACATTCGGATTGTGGGTGCGATCAAAGAGGGAGCGAGAGTAGTCGAGACGACCAAGAGAGGAAAAAGAGCGCTGGAGCTTGAAATTCAAAATGGGGTGCCGCTCCAATCCGTGTCGGAGAATGGCCGCGTGGATTAGGAGAAGCTGGTTTACGCTTTTGGCCTTGTCAATCAGAAGCGCAGCTCGATCGGCGGAGAGAAGATGGTGGGTGCCGTGGTGGGCAGTAGACGGAAGTGGGAGAGATGGATTGTGGATAGTGATCGACGTGGTGAAATGGGTAGTTGAAGCCATGTTGCGTTAACTGTTTTTCAAAACTTTCGCGCCATTGAACGTTGAGAGGTGATGCAGCCAAGCAAAGATTCTCTGGCTCTGGCTCTCATCTGTTTTCTCCAGTTCTCCTTCAACAAGGGGAATCATGACAGCCACAGCCTACAGAATTTAACCAAAGTGGATTTGGTTGAATTCCAAATCTGCCCTTAAATACAAGATCCCAATTCCCAAACAAACAACGAATTTCAAACTCTTTCCTTTTTCAATCGGGAACCATGAAATTCCAATTATACCCTTTAAACGGACTAGTCTTCCCCAGCCGCTAGGGTTTTGGAGGTTTTTTACGCCATTCCCTTGCCTCCATGAACACCTGCGAATCCTTCCTACCAGACGAAACCGCCATGAGTGGAAGCAGAGGGCAACCCGGAGATCCATCTCTCTTCTCCTTCGCCATCGCCAAGGTCGCGGTGGCTCAAATCTGCGTGTCGATTGGGTTCACCGGCGCCCAACATTCGGCCCTCGAAGTCCTCTCCGACGTCGCAACCAGGTACCTCCGGGCCCTAGCGAAATCCGCCTCGTCGAACGCCAACTCCTGCGGCAGAACCGAGTGCAACCTCTTCGATGCCATCCACGCGATTGAGTACATGAATTCGCCACAAGGCTTTCAGGGCGCTTCTGCAACCGATAGACCCCTGTTAAGTTCCAGAACCATGCGAGACATCATGAACTTCGTCGGCTCCGTCGATGAAATCCCCTTCGCCCAGCCGATCCCCCGTTCGAAAAGATTAGTTATTTCGCGATGTTCCGTCAAACCCAGACGGAATCTCGAGCGGGAGCTGCGGGACCAGCCCCCGTTGCCTCACATCCCGCCATGGCTGCCCCCGTTTCCTGATCCGAGCACGTATAAGGAAGGTGGAACCAGTGGGGTACGTAGAGGAGGGAGAAGCTGGGGAGATGAGGAAGAGGAGGATGGGAGCGTCCATGGCTCTGCTTCTGCTGCATGCGAGAAGGGGAATTGGGAGGAAGAGGAGGAGGAGAAGAAGAGAGTGTTGCCGGTTGAGAGGGGAACTGTGGGATTCAAGCTGGGGCTAGGGTTTAGAGGTCTGGAAGTGGGATTGAGGAATGGAGTCTGCAGAGGAGGAAAAAGGGTTTCTTGGCATACCAGTCATAATAACAATAATAGCGATGACGAAAATGGCGATGAGAAAAGCCTCAACAGAAGAAGATAGTCTCTGTTTTTGTTATACATTTGTTTCCATTTGTTGAGTGTTTCTGAGAATAAAAACCATAAATTTTTGATCGATCTTCGCGGTATGAAGAATGAATGTCGTCCTGTTTTTCTTCTAGTTTCTGGTTAAAAGGAGATGTAATTAAAAAACCAACTTAATTATCTTCCAGTAGAGATGGTAGCAACGCCGACCTCTGAAGGTAGGGGTTATGGGATCGATTCCCATACCTCATTCTCGGTTGCTCGGAACCCGGTATCGCAATTTATCAAAGTCTGAACTCTGAAGTCAAACCGTGCGTGGCCTAGGCGGTTACATCTCCGCCCCCACAACGTCCCACAGTATATCTCCGCCGTTTATTAGGAATATCTTTCGATTGGTCTTTGCCCAACTCCGATTTCACCAGGGTAACGAGTTCAATCAGGTTGTCCCATCTCCTCTCCCGAAAAGTCCGACGCCGATGATCATTCCGGCAGATGCACCAGAACTCTCCATCCCTCTCATTTCATATATTTTCAAATATTTTTTTTTCTTAGTTTTTTAACTTTTTTATACAATAGAAAACGCAGAAGGGAAGAATCGCCGGAAGATATTCTCTAATATGTTCTCTCTTCCTCATGCAATACTCCGCTCTAAATTCACTGATTTGAGTTTAACCATGGAATGGGCTGATACGCAGTGCAGGGATAAGACCAAATTTCATGGTTATTTAAGGAATGAAGATGGCGTTAATTAAAACTACAATAATTGTGTGGGTTAGACGAGCACAATCGTTTATATGACCAAAGGGTTGATTCTCTCAAAAAAATAAAAATAAAAAATAAAAAAGATTAGACCTCATAAATAAGTTCAGAACTTGATTTTGATTGATGATGTATTTGTGTACTTTAAAGGGAAATCAAGAGTAGTTGGAGGTTGAGTTGTGTAAATTAATTCACTTTGGCTTCTGATGAGAGTAGATTTGTCTCTCCAGTGAAATTGTGACATGTGGTACCTTGTGACAATTAGGAAAATATCTAGCCAACAAACTTACGAAGTTAGTGACTCACTTGGGCACCAGTTTGGCCGGCCTGGCGCAGCCTGCGACCTGTGCGCGGCCTGCGCGAACTGCATGCGGCCTAGCGCGAACTGCACGCGGCCTAGCGCGAACTGCGCACGGCCTGCACGACCTGGCCGACTTGGACCAGCCTAGCGCATGTTCTGGCCAAGCCGCCCACCAACAAACCTGGCCTAGACATTGACTCGCCGACTGACACAGGCGCCGACTTGACGACCTGGTCTAGACACTGACCCACCGACTGACACAGACGCCAACTTGATGACCTGGTCCAGACACTGATCCGCTGACTGACGCAGGCGCCCCCTGACAACCCGGCCCAGGCGCCGACCTGGCCGCCTGATACAAGCGCTAGCCTGACGACCTCGAGGAGTTCACCACCGTACCCCGGTTCTGACAAGATGCGACGAGTCTTACCGTTTGGAGGCTTTTCACCCACCTAACCCACGAGGACTCCAGTATATAAAGACCTCACCCTCCAAAGGGGAAGGATGGAAAAAAAAAAGGGAAGTAACCCCCGCTCTCTAGCTCTCTCATTATTATCTTCAAAGCTCTCTACAATAATAGTGCTAACTTAAGCGTTGGAGAGCCCCCGCCAGGAAAATACCCCCGGGACCTCTGATTTAGTTCTCGCAGGTCCTTCAGCTCCCGCCGCCTACAAAGAGGGGGAAAATATGGAGTTCTCGGAGGTCCCTCAGCTCCCGCCACCTACAAAGAGGAGGAAAAGATGGAGTTCTCACAGGTCCCTCAGCTCCCGCCACCTACAAAGAGGAGGAAAAGATGGAGTTCTCGCAGGTCCCTCAGCTCCCGCTGCCTACAAAGGAAAGAAGACCACCTCATGCTGATGGCAGTCGGATTGCGCCGCACCAGGGAGTTCCAGCATTCTCTAAGTCACCGGCCGCCTAGTAGGCAGTTCGCCACCAGGGAGCTCGCCACCAGGCAGTTCACCACCAGGCAGTTCACTACTAGGCAGTTCGCCACCGAGCAGCTCGCCACCAGGCAATTCGCCACCGAGCAACTCGCAACCAAGCAGTTCACCACCAAGTAGCTCATCACTAAGGCACGCCACCACCGGGTCAAATGACAAGTTACTTAGCCAAAAAATTTTACATCACAAAACATTGGTACGTGGCCGAAAACGGTTACATCAGCTTCCATCAAGGAAAATGATGAATCCTTTTCCTATAGTCGTTAATTTAAAGATAGAAAGTAGTCGGTTTGTGCATAATCAAGACAAAGAGATTTCTGGGAATAACATGTAAAGACATTATTGTCATTGTTTCAAGCCTTTATCTCTATCTCCAACAAGAGAGGAGATAGGGTGGTTTGAGTTTCAGAGGGCAGGTCAATAGGAGTGAGAGACTGAGATTGGAACTTTAAAGAGAAAAACTCACTTTTTTGGGCGAAATGGGAGTTAATGGCCGTCCCATTTAACTCTGCACGAGACTGAGATGCATGCGTGTGAGAGGACATGCGGCCTCTTCTGATAGTGTGGGACGATTTTGGGGGCAAATCGGTGGGGGGCAGATTCGAACCCAGTTGGGAGTTTCTGGTACCCTCAAAGATGAGAATGCAACTTAGGGCATCTTCGTTTGCACTAAAGCTTGACGTCTAAATGTCTGAAATCTGAAGGTTGAGTTATGAAATCTAAAATTTGAATGTTGTTCTTAAATAAAGTTTAAAATATAAAGGTTGACATCTAAAGTTTGGCATCTTCTGCACTAAAGTTTAAAATATAAAGAATGTTGTTCAATGCTGAGTTCTGAAAAATGACAATTGATCATTTTAACTTTGGATATGACCAAATGTGTTTAATTATTTAATAAATTAATTGATGATTAATAAAACAAATATAAAATAATTTATTAACAATATTAATAAAAAATTATAAATAATTAAATATTTTTAAAGAATTGAATAATTATTAATTAATTAATAAATATTTAAAATAAATAAATACATAATTATTAATTATGTAACTAATTATTCATAATCTGTATTCATTATCTAATTCATAATAATAATAATTAATTAATTAATTACATAAATTAGTAATTTACAATTATGTATTTCATAATTCATTATAATTAATTAAAATAATGAATAATAAAATAAATACTACTAGATAATAAATATTAAATAGATAAATAAATAATACATAGATAATTAATAAATAATTGTAATTTCTAAATTATAGGGTTTTCAAATTGTAATATACATAAAAGGAGAACGCTTTCAGGCATAATTTTTGGAAACAAAAAATGGAATCATCAAAAAAGAAATGGTGGATTAGCCATTAAGGCTACAGTGCAAAAATGGAACCAAATGCTCTGTTTCCCTCTAAAAACAAACAAGCCCTTACACCACTGATTTGGAATATTTTGTGTAGGGCCCCTTATGGTTGATCTGCAAAAGCATGATTTTCAAAATCGGAGCAGACCGAACAGTTGGACTGAAAAACCAGGAACCAATCAGGTAATCGGTTCTGTTTTTCTCAAAATCAGATTTTTGCCAAAAACCTTTGATTTTGATCAATAAACTATCACCCGGGCAGTTAATCGTTCGAACGGTTTTGATCATTTTTTATTTTCACAGGAATGGGATTCCTGACCGGTTCGTCCATCGAATCGGTTTTAAAAAACTTGTGCAAAAGGATATGAATTTGTATGATTATATCTTTGAGAGTTTCTTTTTCACGGGTCACACAACAAGGAGAGCGTGGATCTCCTGCAAACAAAAACTCTGCTTACATAACATTTCCGACCGCATATTGAAAATATCCCTATATATGTGTATTAAATTCATGGGGAAAGGTCCCAATGTAGCTGAATTTTCATCCTTTCAGAGTATGTTCAAAGTTTTTGTTTACATCCATCACAACGGGGCAACCCATCCCTCATACCCTTGTGTCTTGACCCCCCAACCCTGGTGGCAACAGGATCCCATATCCTTCAAGTTGGGATCTACCGACCATGTTTTTTTTTTTGGATGGGTTATTGACCACTTGTTTTTTATTATCCTAAAAACACATAGAGCCTTGGAAAATAATTACATTGACAGTTACAAGTGTGAACTACGTTGATAGTTTATAATATAAAGTGTAAAATTTTAACAGGTTGAAAAATGAAAAATGAAATAAAAATATGAATATGCAACTTAGTTCTTTATAAACCAAAACAATTCTTGTTGATATTCAGAAATATATAAATTATAAACATTAATAATACATATTTAGTGGAATTGTAGCACCCTTCTTTTATGAACTGTTGGCTTATAACCTTTAAGACTTGGGTTCAAACCTCATTTGTAATTTTTATACAATAAAAGATGGTTAGTCACATGTACAGAAGACCATTAATTTCACTCATAAAAACTTATTTGTTACAAATTGAGAGGTTAGAAGGGCTACAGGTAGACCATAAATAGCATGGGTAAAACCATTATTTGTGTGTCAATAATTTAATAATGAATATGGCATTAATCATAACAGAATGGATGGAAACAGGATTCATGTAGCTGAGCGGTAAAATTGGGATAAGACCTGGTGGTTGATGAATCTTTTTTTTCATTTTTTTGGTAAGCATACCGTAAGAATCGTGAGTTGCAGATTAATGAGCTGGATAATGTATAAATTTGAAATTGTGAGTGAGGAAGAAATAAATTTTGGCCATTGTGCCCGCATGTCAATAACTTGAAAACCCTAGTTTAAAAAATAAATAAATAATTAGAAAAAAAAAAAAAACGATGCATATTGACCGGTAACTGATACTTCAAGCCTTGCACCATTGTCTCTTTTCCTCTTGGATTTTAATTCTGTTTTTCTTAGGGAGGTTGATATTAAAATTACGTTTGGTTTGAAGGAAAAGGAAGAGAAAGGAGGGGAAATGTAAGGAAACCTTTACAAACCTTATATAGGTTTCCCTACCTTTCCCTATTTCTTCCTTCAAAACAAACACAGCCTAAAGGAAATTGGTTAGAAAGATACAAAATTGAGTACAACCTAGATAGCACCTCAATCGCATATTGAATAAATCCTAATGAATTTATAACAATCCTGTTTCACTGTTCAAATGTATTACCCAACATCATCAAGGACAGAGGTTTGGGTTGGGTGTGGTACTACAAGGGCTTATAAACCGATTAGGGCATCTGGCTTGCCATGTCACTGGATCCAAAATTCTGAACCAATAAGGAGCTTCGAAAGATTATTGACTGGAACATGGTTGACCCGTAGAGGTTGTGTACTTGGTATTTCCACTTAACACATGGAATAGAAGTACTGTAGTAATACATGTAAAAAAAAATATCTGGGGTGGAATGAACAGTAAAAGCCCTTAAAAATAAAGCAACTGCAAGAGATCCCTTCGACGAGGAGAAACCCAATGTGAGTCTTCCTGCCTGACCATTCTTGTTCCATTCCGGCTTGCATTGATTAAGTTACTAAGAGCATCTTTTCTATCCATCCAGAAGAAGATAATGGATAGATAGGTTCAAGAATTACTTATTATACGTTATTTCACCCATGATGGCCACCACAAAAACAGAACCACCTGTAGCACAATTTCATTTCATTTTAATTAACATCTCAACAGTACTATCTCATATTGCATAGAGTCGCTCTAGTCTCAACAAATATATTTTCAATGTATTCAATTATCTGATACAACATATCTACTTCCTAGTTTTTTTTCTAAATACACAATCATGACACATCTTTTCTGTGCAGTATATGCACGCGGAAGCTTTGGTACTATGACGACCACAAACCATGCTTTCCATGTATTCAATGAAGAGATCACTTGCCACAGTTGAACCCATGACAAACAGACAAAACTATGATAAGAATCAAGGCAATCAAAATCCCCAACACAATCAGCTTGATCTTCATATTTTGCAGCCACATCTTCCTACGCATCTTAGTTCCTGTGTTACGGAAGTCCTGAGCCTGTAACATGGTTTTATTTCCACAACAAGATCAGGACATAATTGAAATATGAATTTTTTCGAACTCAACATCCCACCTCTAACGATTAGTTCAAACCAAACCAAGAAAATAATATAAAAAAGAACATGTCTTGAGTACAAGTGCCAATGAGAAAAGCATCTACCTGGTTATGGAGATTCTCAGTCTTATCCACCAGAAGCTCTATCTTCTCCCCACGATCAAGAACCTGAATCATGAAATGAACACTTACGTATTAAGTCGCATGTATTTTGTAGAAATAATATTAAGGAAAAAATAAAGAAAATATAAATATTAATAATAAATAAAAAGAAAACAGAGGCTTATAATTTGGTTTGTCTTTAGAGAACCCAAATATAAGTTAATATGGTAGCCTGTCATCTGTTAACATGTTATTCAGCACCAAAAGCTTTGATGTCTTGAAAACTTCTTACTGTATGAACTTGTAAACAACTTTAATGGTTGCTCATATGAGCATTGAAGTTGAGATCACTTTCTTAATAATCTTTCTATGTTTTATAAAGATAAGAATATTGAAACCACTCGTTGAATTCAATTTACTATTCTTCATTACCACATGCATTCTACTTGGCATCCATGGGAAACCCACAGACCACAGTAGCACTTAGGTAAGAAACAAGTTATAGAAAGAACGACAAACTTGGTAAAGGCAGTAGCCATTGTAAAAGTAATAACCAATTAATAGACATACACATGGCAATCAAGGAGTGAGAACTGAATGAATGTTGGAAATGATGTTAGTGCTCCCTTTATTAAGATTATTAAATCTGACTTGCAAATTCCTCAGCTTAACTAAGAAAGTGAGTCTTCCAGTTAGTTCCTTGCATTCAAAAAAATTCATTCTTCCACAAAGTTGTGACTAGCCCTGATGTCTCATCCCCCCCCCCTCTCAAAGAAGGTGCCATAAACCAACTAATTCCTCAGTTTAACTAAGGAAGAATCTTTCAATTAGTTCCTTGCATTCAAAAAATTCATTCTTCCACAAGTTGTGACTAGCCCTGATGTCTCACCCCCCCCCCAAAGAAAACCAACTAATACTCCTAGATGACCATATGCTCTTCTTACCTGACTATTATTGAGCTCTATTGAGACCTCCCAACTTAGACTTTGAATCAGTACAATCTCAGGTTTTGCAACTCTCAAAGTCTCCTTTACTTTCTTATCTTTCATAGTGCTCTCATAATTGCTGAATTGTCTTACCATACAACCTATCACGTCTATCTCCTGTTCCCCTCCTTCCACTATTTCCTCCATTGCAATCTGCATCACACTTTTGTAAATCCAGCTCACTTTTTTTCCTACTGCAGCTCACTTTCAAATAAAGGTGATCATGGGCTGGGCAGACAAATTAGAGTTTCTATTTTTGAGTTTCAAAATCTGTGTAAACACACAAGAAATAATGACCTAAAGTCTTTTTTGGTACTTTCCACTGTTGTGCAGACTCTGGTTGTACAAAGGCTTTTTTCATGGGTATATACTTTCCATTGTTGTACAGACTCTGGTTGTACAAAGGCTTTTTTCATGGGTATATATAAAATATATGTTAAATTGTTAACGTGTTTAAAATATTATATAAATATATGTTATATGCATCATATGTAATATTTATAAATAATTCAATATATAACATACATACATACATACTCCAGACCCAGGACAGGCTTGAAGTGATCTGCTCCTGCATCATTTTTCCTAGCATGCACCTTAACCTCTGGCAATCTTTTTGACTCTTCTGTCTATCCCCTTCGTTGATCTCTACCTAACTCCTTATTACCAGACTGACCGTTCAGGTTAGGGTTTAAAATGTCACCCTCTCGGCCTCTCCTCCCTACTACCTTTTCTTCCTTCCTGTGTTCTCTCTTTTTCCCCTCTTTCATCACAACCTTTTCTAGTCAAAGTATGGGGTAGACCTGTGTCCCTAGAAATTAGTGCTTTTGCTAGGAGGTTGCCCTGAAAAAAAATAATAACACTTGAGATACTCTTAAAGAGAGATCAAATTGGTACTTATCGTCTCGTATATGCCTTCTTTGTATTGTAAGTGGAGAGACTACTTACCATTTACTAATCTCTTGATCATTTATTTCTTATATTTGGAGTGGTTTTTCTCTGTGGCTGCAGGTGGACACCTCCGACAGATTTTGCTAGTTTGTTTAACCAAGCAACATAATTTGCTTGATCATGTGGCAATGCACTAGGGCAGTGGTTTTCTGAACAATTTAAGAAGTAAAGGATCTTCAATGGGTAAAATTGCAGTATAGAAGCAGTTATTGAGAGCATCAATGGAAGCAGTGCATTGTTCAAAGACCACAGACATATTTGCCCTGTTTTACATGGATGGCATGACATTATTAAAGGATGGTTAATGGTTGTTGATTTATCAACTAGTAGAGTTGTGGCTCAAATGCAATGAGAACCAACTAGTAGAATTGATTTATAGTAAAATTTTATTTTACTATAAAAAATAGTTAATTTTGATGGAAGCTGCATTGGATATCTGGGACCCTCTAGAATAGTGGAGTTTTGAAGATGAAAATGGCACTATATTATATTAACAACATATTTAGGCCCAATGCTTATGGGGACTCCCTAAGAGCCAAGTTTTGATAATACTAATTTTGTTGAAGCTTATCAGCTCCTGAAACCATGCGATTGATTGCAAAAGTCAAAACAATCCACAACCCTGAAGTAGAATTGACATAAATAGTAACTCCAAATTCTTATAAAAGAATCAGATCATAGTCAAGCTAAATATTTGATAATTAAAAAAATGGAACCTAAAACAACAAGAATAGAGAAAGCTACATTAGACATTTAAATCCTTTTTTACCAAACCAGTACTCTTAAAGAAATAAGCACAACAAAAAGAAGAAAGAAGAATAAAACAGGAGGGAGGGAAAGAGGGGGAGAGAGGAGAAGAAGAAGAGATGAGAGGGTGCAGATGCAGATGGTACCACTTACAAAAGTGCTTCAAGCATTCAGCAATTAAAGCTTCTAAAACTCTTAGCATGATTATTTCTCTTAATTGCATACCTCACTTTAGGCATTCAAAATGTCTTTGTTTTTGTTACTTTTAGAAGTTAATAGACTATTACCAGGATACAAACAACAAAAAGAGGCTACAATTAGACTAGGACCTTAGCCACAACAATTCCGAGACCCCATGTGCCATGGCCCTATACTCTGCTTCTGCAGAAGATCTGGCCACAACAGATTGTTTCTTACTCCGCCAAGAGACAACATTACCAGCCACAGACTGCAATATGAGTATCTCTAGGAGCATGCATGAATTGGCTAATGCAACTGACAGCATACGCAATGTCTGGTCTAGTCATACACAGGCACAGGAGCTTCCCAAGAAGTCTCTGAAAAACCCCTTTGTCTTCCAACAAAGTTCCATGTGTAGCTGAAAGTTTGACTCATATCAATGGGAGTTGCAGTTGGTCTTGCACCCAGTTTTCCAGTTTCAGACAATAAATCAAGAACATATTTCCTTTGGGAAATAAGGATCACATCCTTGGATCTGGCAACTTCTATGCCAAGGAAGTATCTCAACTCCCCCAGATCCTTAATCTCAAATTCTGTACAGAGGAAAGACTTAAGAGCCAGAATGCCTGAGGCATCATTACCAGTCACTATAATGTCATCAACATACACAATGAGATACACTGCCAAGGATCTACTTCTCTTCACAAACAGAGTATGATCCGACTGTGTCTGAACATAGCCGAATCTAACAAGTGCAGCTCTAAATCTCTCAAACCAGGCTCTAGGAGATTGTTTGAGACCATAAAGAGATTTCTTCAATCTGCATACATTTCCTTGCATATCTTTCCCATACATCCCTGGGGGAAGGCACATGTAGACTTCCTCATGTAAGTCACCATTCAGGAATGCATTCTTTACATTCAACTGATAGAGAGGTCAATCAAAGTGAGCTGCCAGAGATAAAAGAACCCTCACAGATGTCATCTTGGCAACAGGGGCAAAAGTCTCCAAGTAGTCAATTCCATATGTCTGTGTATACCCTTTTGCAACAAGCCTAACTTTGTACCTCTCAATAGTTCCATCAGCCCTGTATTTAATCGTGAAAACCCACTTGCACCCAACCGGATTCTTCCCTTCAGGAAAATCCACCACCTCCCAAGTACCATTTGCATGTAGAGCATCCATTTCGGTTTTCATAGCATATTTCCATTCTGGAATCCCAAGAGCTTCTGAGACAGACCTAGGAATGGGGTTAGAAGCAACAGAAGAGAGATAGGAAAAGTATGAAGGAGAAAGCAAGTCATAAGAAAGGTGTTTGGAAATGCAGTGTGCAGTACATTTCCGCTTCCCTTTCCTAACAGCAATGGGGACATCAAGGTCTGGAAAAGATGATTCTAAAGGAGTTGAAGCAGTACCTGTTATCTCATCTGTGATTGGGAATGTATGAGCTTCATCTGTTGTAAGGGAAACCACTTGCTCATTCCTGGATCTCTGTCTTTGATACACTTTGGGATTATGGATAGGGCGAGGGGGTAAAGAAATAGGGCCCCCTGGACAAGAGGTATGAAGTGATTGATCCTCCTTTGACTCATTTGGTGAAGATACAGGTTTGTCAAGAGGCTCAACTGAGACAGTAAGAGGAAGAGCAAAAACTTGTGACAGACTCTCCCCCTGTGGACAAAGTCCATCCTGAGAGGAACTATAAAAAGGAGAAAGTTCATTAAAGGTAACATCCATAGAGACATGTCAGGTGTCAGTCTTTGGATCAAAATAGCAATAACCCTTTTGTGTGGGAGAGTAACCAAGGAAGATACATTTGTGGGCTTTCGGTTCAAACTTGTGTCTTTGCACACTTGGAATGTGAACATAGCAGGTACAACCAAACACACGAAGAGGAATTAGAAAGAGATCCTTGTCTAGATGAAGAAGACTGAAGGGGGATTTAAACCCTAAAACCCTGGAAGGAATACGGTTTATGAGATAGGTAGCAGTAAGTATAGCATCACCCCAAAATCTTGTGGGAACATGTGAGGCAAACAAAAGGCTCCTTGCAACTTCAACAATATGTCTATTTTTCCTCTCAGCAACTCCATTTTGTTCAGGGGTTCTAACACAGAAACTTTGATGAATAACCCCCATGTCCGAAAGATACAAGGATAAACTCTTCTCAAAGTACTCTTTTGCATTGTCAAATCTAAAAATCTTAATTCTTGTACCAAATTGAGTTAGAACAAGCTCATGAAATTGCCTCACAAGTCTTGGGACTTCATCCCGGGATTACATTAAGTATATCCAGGTGAATCTAGAGAAGTCATCAATGAACAAGATAAAATATCTGTAACCCCCCATAGAGGATAAATGGTATGGCCCCCACACATCACAGTGCACAATATGAAAAAGAAAAGAGGATCTTTTATTGCTCACAGGGTAAATTTTTCTACAATGCTTTAACAACTGACAGGACTCACAATTGAGACTGGACACACTGACTTCCTTAAACAGTTTTGGAAACAAATGGCTTAAAGTAGAACCAACCGACAATGACTCAACATAATTTGACTCAACATAATTTGGCCAAGGGTGTCGAGCAAGTATATTCCATTCGCTTCATGGCCACTCCCAATCACCTTCTGAGACTTCATGTCCTGAAACACACAGTGAGAAGGGAAAAAGGTTACACAACAATTCAATGATTTGGTCAGGCTACTTACAGATAACAAAACGGTATTTAACTTACGCACATGAAGAGTGGAAGGTAAGAGTAAGGAGTCTGTAGCC
Source organism: Nelumbo lutea (assembly GCF_056320005.1). Taxonomy (NCBI): domain Eukaryota; kingdom Viridiplantae; phylum Streptophyta; class Magnoliopsida; order Proteales; family Nelumbonaceae; genus Nelumbo; species Nelumbo lutea. Next base: position 53,063,944 of record NC_142690.1, read on the forward strand.
TTGACAGTTCCCTTGCCGGAAATAAGGGCAAGAGAACCATCAGCTAAGGTGATTTTGTCACGGCCAAGAAGTAAGTCATATGAAACAAATAAAGTGGAAAGGTTGGTCATGTGATCAGAAGCACCTGAGTCTATGATCCAAGGGGTTTTGTGTTTACCTGAGGTGGATGCATGGTTAGCGGAAGCCCTTATACCTGAGTGAGCAAAGGCAATGGTGGCTGAACTTCCAGAAGGGATGGATGATGAAGATGCACCTTCAAGCTGATTGATCATCTTTCCAAACTTTTCATATTCAGCTTTCATGGCTGCCAACTGTGCACTGGTAGATTCAACCTCTGTATCTGTGCCTGTGGCTGAATGTGCACTTCATGTCTTTCTACTATCATTATTCCTCTAGAATCTGATAGATACAAGATTGGGATGCAACTTCCAACACTTGTCCTTTGAATGTTTCGATTTCTTACAATATTCACACACTTCTTTCCTTCTTGAGCCACTGTGAGCTTCTGTAACCCCTTTGGGTTTATTTCCCATATTTGCAAAATAATCATTAATACCAACTCCTTGAACCTGCACTTGCCTTCTACTTTCTTCACTGCTAACCAGAGTATAGGCTTGTGACAATGAAACATCTTCATTGGACAAGATGTTTTGCTTTGTAATATCATATTCAGAATTCAGCCCTGTCAAGAACTCAAACACCCTATTCCGTTCAACCAATTTCCTGTATGTTTCAGCATCCTTAGGGGCATCCCAAGTCACGGCCTCTATCAAATCAATCTCTTGTCATATAGATTTTAAGATTGAGAAGTATGCTGCAAGTGACTTCTCCCCTTGTCTTAGATTTTTCACATCACTTCTCAGTTTGTAAGCTCTAGCAAAATTCAACTTCTGGGAATAAGTCTCTGCAACACTATCCCAGATCTCTTTAGCCGAATTCATCCACAGATAATGTTGACTGATCTGTGGCTGCATTGAGTTCACAAGCCACCCAATTACGGTGTAGTTTTCTTATACCCATTTCTCATAAGATGGATCATCCTCTGAAGGAGCTTTCTTGCTCCCAGAAATAAAACCCCATTTTCCCTTGCTACAAATATGGATTTTCACTGATTCTGACCAAGCTAAGTAATTGGTCCCATCAAGCTTGATTGTAGTTACAGCTAGCATAGAATCAGATGGGGTTCCCAACATCTACCCATATTCAGCAGTATTCTTGTTTTCAAAGTTTGAGAAATTCATCATGCAAAGTTCGTTGATAATTCTTTTCTTTTTTGTTTCAGCCTCCAAAAGGCACCCAGCAACCTCCAAACACAAGATATTTCTGATTCTAACAGTCGATGTCCCAAGAGGAAGGCAAAAGAAATACAGTCCTTGAGAGACCTTTTGTCGAACACTCAGTGTGCAATACTTGACAGCACATTGTTTACTGTTTCAGCCTTCAAGAAGGGGCTGGAATGAAGATGAGACTAGTACCTCTTAGTTTTAACAGTCTCAGCAACTTCCCAACCCAATAATCATCCGAATAGGACCTCCAAAAACAACCCAGAGATTTCTGGGTAGGAGCAGTCCAGCAACAGTGGCTGAATGATGTAGTCTCAGTAGCAGTGATTCCAGGGGTATTTCGGCTACTTGACAATCCAGAAAAGAGATAAAAACAACCCAGAAATCTCTGGATTAAGTCAGACCAGAGGATAACTGAATAGTAGCACTGTTTTCAAGGAAACTTCGGCCCCTTTTAACAGTCTAGAACTGTGAAAAATTAACCCAGAAACAACTGAGCAAAGACTTACAGTAAGAGAGTCTCTGGTTTGTACAATAAACTAGGCCGAACACTTGTCCTCTAGGATGACTTTGAAAAAAAAAACCTTTTCTCTGATTTTAAATCAGGCAAAGCAACTTGTTCTCTGATTCTTCCTGGCCACCGAACCCTTCTCCAAGTGTGTAGAAGCTTGGGAACCTTCCAACGACCTCCAAGAATTAGGCGGATGACTGTAAACTCTCAGCCCTAGAACCTCCTCATGTAGTTGGCTGGACTAGAACCACATGAGGGACTCGCCAAGTAGTGGCCTGCTCTGATACCAAGTTGAAAAACAGTCCTAGAAGTGGGGACTGTGTTTGAACAAAGGAGACTAGCAAGAGAGATTAGAGAAGAAGAGAGAGTTGCGGCAAGGAGAGTTAGAGGATGAATGTTTTGAACATAACCTCCCTCTAACTCTCTAATACACTTTTATTAAGTTAATCTTTTAGTAATTACAAGAGAGGTCCTTAGTTGGACAAGAAATTACAAAAAAATGAACATAAAAGAGTATGGGCCCAAAATAAGGCCCATTACAGAGAAGAACATAGAGATAACATACAATAACAGCCTATGGGCCATTCGGCCCATCTTCTCTACAGTAACAACTTTCTTCATTTGCTTTGTAGAGGGTACACCAATTAGGTGATATACAAAGACTAGGTCTTCCTTTTTGCAAAACATCCAAGGTGTTTATTTTCCAAGAGAGACTTCCCCACAGACGACTCCCACTTTTGGAGGGACAGGTTTGGACCAAACCTCCTTGTTATGAAAAGGCTGAGACAAAGAAAAGGTACACAAGGAGGCAAAGAAGGAAGCACAAGAAAAGGAGCCCAGGGACAAAGGCTTCCAAATAAGAGCGTCTAGGGAGGAAGGGTTCAAGCAAATAGGATCATGAGTTTTTAAGGAGCAAAGCAACCTAGTCAAGCTCAAAATCACTTGATCTCTTCTAAAATCCAAATTCCAATTGACTCATTTTTAAAACATGAAAGGGAATACAAGAAGAGGAAAAGATCCTTGAGGGTGAAGTCACCAATCCAAACAACCTCCTAGAACAAAACCATATCTTCAGTACAAGCATCATACCTGATCAGGTTCAAGAAAACAGGTTGAATACTATGAATAGCCTTCCATGGAGAATTCAGTGTAGCCTACCGAGATACACTAGCATCCCAACCATTATCTGCATCACCATGCACACTTCTTACAACTTTGTGCCAAAGTTTTTCCCTTTCTAGAGGTCATCTCCACAGCCATTTGCCTAGCAAAACTGTATTCTTCTTCCTTAAATTGCCTAAGCCCAAGCCCCCTACCCCTTCCTCCTACACACTATTTCCCACCTAACCACATGACCCTTCCTCCCTTCCCCAACCTCCCACAAGAAATCCCTCATAATTTTCTCCACCTTCAAAATCACCCTAAAGACCGACAGAAAGTAAGTTGGCAAGTTTGCTATAGTAACTTTTATTAAGGTGATACGACCCCCAAGGGAGATGTAGTTTCTCTTCTAAACTACCAACTTCTTTGTGCATTTTTCTATAATTGGACTCCAAAAGGCAAACCCAAGAACTTCAAAGGCCAGCTAGAGGTAAGGCAGACTAAGGACTTTGCCATCTCATTCATCTCTACCAACTCCAAATCTACCCCCACTACACAACTCTTTTCGAAATTAATCATCAACTTTGACACACATTCAAACAAGAATACTCATTTCAAAATCCTGGCCTTTAGTGGGTCTCCGGTCTCACAAAAAATGATTGTATCATCCGCAAATTACAAATGTGTTGCCACAGTACCCTCTCTGCCTACCCTCCAGCCTCTAAACATATATAGACCATCAGCTCTCGAGATGAGTCTGCTAAACACATTAGCTATCAGAGTGAAAAGGAAGGGAGAAAGGGGGACCCTTGTCTCAAACTTCTAAAAGCTGGAAAGAAGTCCCAAACCACTCCATTAACTATAACTGAATAATGGGGAGTTTTTAAACACGCCTCGATCCAGCAACACCACTTCTCTCCAAAACCATAGTTTCTCAAGGACTCCAACAAAAAAAAACACCTATCAACCATATCATATGTTTTCTCCAAATCCAATTTACAGATGAAACCTTTCTCTCCCCTTCTCTTGAGGTCCTCTACACATTCATTTGCTATCAAAATTTGATCTATAATCTGTCTTCCTTGAATGAAGGCCCCTTGAGATTGTCTTGTCAAATTGGGTAGGGCTAGTTTTAACCTTAAGAGCAATACTTAGGCCATAATCTTATAAATGCTAGTCACTAGCCTAATGAATCTTAAGTCTTTCAATTTGACGGCATCTCCTTTTTTAGGTATCAAGGCCAAGAAAGTGGAGTTGATCTCTTGACTAAAACAATGGTCCTCCACAAACTCCACAAAGACTGCCCACAAGTCTAACTTGATAATATCCCAAGAATCCTAATAGAAAGCCATAGTGAAGTTTTTGGGTCCAAGTGCTTTAGATCTATCCATTGAAAACACAGCCCCCCTTATTTCTTCTAGGTTGAAATCCTTTTCCAACAAGCTTGCCAACTCAGGGTCCAATCTAGGCCACTCTAAGCCTCACATCCTCCCATCTTTTGTAGACTACCCTGAAATGATTCATGAAAACATTAGCAATCTCATCCTAATTATCCACAACTTCACCATTGATCTCTAACTTTTCCACAAAGTTCTTTCTCCTCTTTTTGTTAGCCAATGCATGGAAGAATATAGGTGGTAACAATCCTCAACGTGAGCTCTACAGAGGACACACCAATTAGGAGAAATACAGAGGAAAGTTCTTCTCTTTTGTAGGTTATCTAGAATGTTTACTTTCCCATGGAATACTTCTCAACAAAACGCCATAATTTTTTGGGGAATTGGCTTGTACCAAATTTCTTTTGACGGAAAGGGTTGGTTGTGGCGATGGCCATTGGAAAGAGAGAGGTTGTGGCATGAAGTGGTGGGAAGCATTCATGGGAGGTCAAAGAATGGATGGGATGCTGGTGTATCAAGGAAAGCTAACCTAGCAGCACCTTGGAAGGCAATTCACAACACCCTTCCTCAATTCCTCAATTTTATCAGGTTTGAAGTTTATTCTGGCAACACTGTTCATTTTTGGGAGGATATTTGGGTAAGAGACACACCTTTAAAGGATTCGTTCCCTTCGCTATTTTCTGTTTCTTTGTACAAAAAAGAGGTGGTCTCAAAATTTGCCGCACCTTTGGGAACACCCTTAGATCCTACTTGGGATTTTGGGTTTCATAGAGGACTTAGGGATGATGAAATTGAATCTCTTTTTGTCTTGCTTGGTTGTCTTAATCAGGTTTGTTTGGATCCCTCCAAGCCAGATAAGAGGGTATGGACTCCTAGACCCGTTGGAACCTTCACTTGTGCTTCTTTCTTCAAGTCCATCTCTCAACTTTCTTCATTGTTTTCAGCCCCTACCTTCTTCCTTATCAGCTCTTCAAAGGATTCACAAACCAAATCCCAGATTTTTTCACCTTGTTCCCTACATTCGGCCACCTCACCCCTTTAGTCCCTTCCTCCACTCCCCTAACTATAACCTGCTGGGTTGAGGCAGACAATGGTTGAGGCTGGATAATATATGTTGTATTCACAAAAGCTCATTAGTATTCTTAAATTCAAGGACTAACACACCTGAAGATGAGGGTTTTGCTAAAGGACTACCGCACAAGGTTTTTGTCTTGAAACTAGACCCGCAAATATCAATTTCCATAGGTTTGGTATTAAACTAAGGCTAAAGAGACATTTAAGTTTAAGCAGTAGACACTCCTCTACTGGTTACACCCCCACTTTGCACTGAAGGGCAGTTTGATACCATTACTGTAGCATCCCGCACCTATTGAGACCTCGAGATAACTTCATGTTCCCCCAGGCATCACCCAGGTTGAATGAGATCTCTTCTTCCCTACCCACCTCCAATGCCGCTTCAGAGGAAAGGAATACGGTGGGAAATGATATTGAAGTTTTTTACTTAAAATTCAACAAACAAACGCAGCCAGAGAACATAAGTATGCAGGGTAAATGTGGATCCAATACACTTTGGGCAATCCCCAAATCATAGTGTCAACTAACAAATAACTTGAATTGAGGTAGTTTTCACTCAAATTTACAGGAAATATCATACCGAAATTCAGAAAAAATATCCATATAAATAGTAGAACCACTAGCCAAGAAAATATAGCAGCACCACAGTATGAAGTTAAAGAATAGAATTACCTGGGCCATATTGAACACAGATCCCATACCAAATCCATTTCATCCATGCCAAAGCATTCATCCCAGAAATAACAAATAATAAGGAACCATACCTCTTTTTTTTTTGAAAAAGGTAATGTAATGTATAATAAATCACAAGGATTAGAAACACGAACACCAATGTACAATGAGATTCAGTACATCAAACTATAGGGTATAAAGAAGAACTGAAAAAAGTCTAAACAAAACAGAATGGTAAACTCTCCATGTAAATTCTGCTAACATAGAGCCAATCCCTAATCAAGCCAAAAGAAGAGTAAATTACAGCCTCAAATGAAATCTTTCTAATGGTCAAAAATCAAAGCATTTCTTTCAAGCCATGCACCCCAAATGATGGCCATAGGGATCAGAAGTCACGGCCCAAGCCAAACTGCCTCTCTTGCTCATGTTAACATGCCACCCACCTAATACCATACACCACCTATGGCCTACCCAAGCCCAAACCTCTGATATGGCAAGATATCAACTTAATGAAACTCAACTCATTATTTAGTCTTCTTACTAGAGTTTCTACACAACCACTGACCACACACTCCTCCCTCATTCAGTATGTGGACTAGTCTCAGGAGGCCAAACTGCCTCTCTTGCTCGTGCTGACATGCCACCCACCTAATACCATACACCACCTACCCAAGCCCAAACCTCTGACATTGCAAGATCATTATTTAGTCTTCTTACTAGAGTTTCTACACAACCACTGACCACACACTACTACTACCTCATCCAGTATGTGGACTAGTCTCAGGAGGCCAAACTGCCTCTCTTGCTCATGTTAACATGCCACCCACCTAATACCATACACCACCTACCCAAGCCCAAACCTCTGATATTGCAAGATATCAACTTAATGAAACTCAACTCATTATTTAGTATTCTTACTAGAGTTTCTATACAACCACTGACCGCACACTCCTTCATTCAGTATGTGGACTAGTCTCAGGAGGCCAAACTGCCTCTCTCGCTCATGTTAACATGCCACCCACCGAATACCATACACCACCTACCCAAGCCTAAACCTCTGATATTGCAAGATATCAATTTAATGAAACTCAACTCACTATTTAGTCTTCTTACTAGAGTTTCTACACAAACACTGAACGAACACACCTCCCTCATTCAGTATGTGGACTAGTCTCAGGAGCCCTTTCTCCTGCCTCCCATTCTCCGTTTCCTCCTCAATTAAGACCCTATGTTCAATTGCCACCAGCAATGCTTTGGTCTCTTCCTCAAGACCCCTGAATGAGACCCTCTAAAAACTAGCTAAAAGTTTTTAGGGGACCCAGGAAGATACTTTATTGTCCTCAACATACCTCAGATTTACCATTCAATTCGCAGCACCCTAGTCAATACGCTCCACGCACCAATGCTCAGAAATAATAACTGCTAATGGAGTTCTGTTGGAAATAGGGATCCCGTTCGCTTGCACTTCAGTGGTTGCCAATCAGCATTACTCTAACAAATGGGGATTATTGTTCATTTGGACCTCAATAGTCTCCTTCCTCCCAAAGACAAATAAGTGCTAGAATCTACTCCACTGACTGGCAAGTCTGCAACACGAGCACAACCTCAAATGTCGCAGAAGTGGCTTCCTTGCCTACGATTATGCTTCCCTCACTTCTTCCATCCACCTTGTGACATTCAGTCCATCCTTCACTGCTATCAACCCCAACAATACTTAACACCTTAGAGCTTTCTCCTGCAAAGTGTTGTCTTCTTCATCCTATAGATCAAAGAAAGTACAAAGGAAGAGGATAAGTCATCTTCCCAAATGACCTCCCTGCCTTTGCCCTTGTAAACATAAGTGGGCTTTATGGGTCCCTAGTTTGAGTGCAATATTTGAATGGGCTCAAGTAAGCTGAACCCAATGGGGAAACAAGGTTGGGTATTTGCCTGACTGACCTCACCCCGGGTCTGTTCACAACCCAGCCCACCTTCTTCTGGTCTTCAACCTCTATCCACCACTCAATCCACTAACATATCAATTAGTGACACATTATACTTTATCAAATTTAAATCTTAAAATGAACTCAGAACATCCAAGCATCTTGGAGCTTCCTTGTCACTTCCAATAGCCATTAGATTGCCCCAAGATTGATGGCTCAGATCAGAGTTGCTACTCCTACCTCTTCTTTATCCAGTTTCATCAAATCATCCCACAAGGCACGCCTCTAGGAAGTTAATGCTAACTTCCACACCTTCGCATTCCAGAAAGATCAAAGATTTGTTTGCATTTAGCTTGCAGTCTTCACTCACCAACTTCTGGACAGGTTTGTAACATAGGAGTTAGGAGACACTAACCTGGTTACAAGGAAACTCTTTCCTAAATCACCAACAAGCCTTGCCTCCTCCCTCCGTACTAGTCAGCACCTTGTCAATGTCGACCAAGGTTTTCACCTCTGGCCACTGAACATATGTTTGAACTTGTTTTGTTGACTTTCCCTTTTCTGAATAAATATGAGGATGATTACAAACTTTTCCTTTGATAATACAACTACAACCTTGACAAAACGTATACAAATAAATATCAAGGACCCAACAAAGTGGATGTTCTCATATACATGAACAATTATTAATTCATGTCAAGGGGGAAAAAACTAGTTGACATGAGTGGCTCTCACAATCAATAGGGTAAACCACTCATGCAAAGAAGATTGCCTTTTTAACTATAGGCATTAATTATACAATCTCCAGCATCCAAAGTAATCTGAGAACATGTAAATATTTTACGCAGTTTAATCCACACGTACCTTTTCAATGTTCTCCATCATAACACCCTTTACTTCTGAAACCTGAGCCTTCACCTTTGCAAGTTTACTTATCTCTTCAGGATGATCAATACAGTACTGCATATGTTCCTTCAATTTTGACCTGTAGTATAGAAGGATCCATAGTCAGATGTCAAAACAAGTTAAGTATGTACTTAATCTTCTTCTAAGGTTGCATAGCCTGATGGGAATACCCAAACTCCTTGTTAAGGCTGTTAGCAGGGGCAGTGGCAGCCTTTCCACCACCATATCTTGATACAAAGTCATCCTTGATACGCTCCAGAAAAGCCATGGGGACCTGCCTACCAACCGTCTCATCCGCAACTACACAATATGCTGTGATACCCAGAAGATATCAGTTATCAGTAAAAGGACTTCTGAAAAATAGTGCTATTGCCATATATGTAACCACCTCTAATTTGCAATGTCATGAGAAAAAACTGAGTAAGAAAATTTTCAACACAAGAATATAAAAAGAACAATATAGATAGTAAAAATAATATATACAATCACATGTACCCAAGAGGAAAAAACAGCTAAGCCACAAAGCCCACAATGTGGTGTATTTAACCATGTTGGCATCAACCAGACTAAATGAATCATATTTGCAAAAGGAAAATGTGATTTCCAAGAGCCTCAAGGAGACTCTCTTTGTCACTTGCTTTTCATTAAAGGAATAGAAGAATTTATTTTAAGACTAACAGAAGAGCAGAGAGGAATTATGCTGAGAAATAGGAAACACAATTCTGGATTGAATCTTGGTTCTACCTGATTTTATTAATATTCACAATGACCCATTAAGAACAGATTTTTGGGTTACATTGGAGTTGTATCCCCCATAGCCATAACCCCCCAACCCCGGTGACAGCAGGATTTGATCCCAGGCCTCTGCTACAACTAATCAGCAAACATACCAACTGAGTTACCAGCCATTGTCAGTTGGTTGATTAAGGAAGAGCTTAGGAGTGTCTGGGGCAAAATTTAAAAAACGAGATTGAGGTTTATTTGGAAAGGCAGCTGAGGTGGAAAAAGAGAGTACAGAGGTAGATTTAGTTGGGACTGTTTTGTCGACAGCAAACAAGAAGATGTTAGCAAACGATTCTTGCTCAGGTAAGATTGACATTGAACCTATGATATCAAAGTCACAAACTCGGTTCAGGAGAAATCTACTAGGGTCATTGAAGCTGAGGAAAATGAAAGTGAAGTTATGCAGAGGAGTCTTTTCTTCACAAGAGAAAGGGTTGTACCAGCCCTATAATGGCCCTTTTTTTTAGTTCCAGTAATAAAGATAGGGAGACTTGAGAAGAATGGTTTGATCGTTTTAAGCAAGAAAAAAGTTTAGAAATTGTTACAGGTTCGTAAGGGGTGAAACAAGATTACTCTCAGGTAGGTTGCAGTGGAGAGGCAGGATTTGCTTTTCCTGTCTCAGATTAAGATAGAGACAGTGTTGGATGACCAAGATACTAGACGCAAAGTCAGGAGGAGGAAGACCAGTAAGATTTCTGAGTCCAGTGATGGTGAGTAAACGGCCTCTTTTCTGAGATCAAATAAATCATTGGAAGATTTTTGAAGTGTACAAAATGGCAAGGTTGATATAGAACAAGAGATAAATTTTTTCAGAAGTTATAGTGGAGAAATCGGGAAAACACCTCAGTAGGAAGAAAAAGGATACAGAAAAGGAAGACTTGGTGAAACAGAATAAGCCCAGCTCAAAAGCCACAATGAAATTGAAAGGCACCATTGATGGGCAACTGGTTCACATACTAAAGCTTTTTCCAGGTTAAAAGATGGCATCATTGGTGCATATCCAAGTGGTAAATACAGGATGGTTTATAAAAGGAAGATATTACAAAACCTGTCTGTATAAAGAAGAAGCTGGTGAGACTCTCTTGACCAATCTTCAGATTGTTGGGATAAGGGATCAAGCTCTTCTTCTCTTGTTGAACGCTGTGGCTTTTGAGGGTGATCGGATGGGGGAAGAGGACGATTCAGAAGAAGTTGATGAAGGAGAAGAGGAAGAAGAGGACGGTGGAACTTGATACAGTCAGAAGAGTTAAAAAAAAAGGTGGTTCTGGATAAGATAGTGGAAACTGGAGCTCAAGTTTGTAAAACACTGGGTTTATATGTTTTAGGAGGGGAAGATGCTACAAGAAAGTTGTTTTGGGATTTAGAACTGAATTACCCGATGAGTAATGGAAGTCCTACTTCAGATTGGTAAATCGATGACGGTTTTGTGACTTTTGTCTTAGGGCTGTGTTTTTTGGGTGGGTTGGAAGCACGTTTGGTCTGTTGAGGGTCATGGGCTGTGGAAGCAAGGTTTTTTTTTATGAATGATAATAAATTTATTAATTCAGAAGCAGATTTAGAGTGAGTTCATACAACATCCCAGGGAGAGGCGCGACCTGCAACCCCTCCTTGAATCTTACAAGTAAACTAGGAAAGAAAAGCAAAAAATAACAACTGAGCCCAAAACAATTCTTCCCTATTTACCCCTTGCTTCGCTAACACATCTGACAAAGTATTTGCTGATCTCCCCACCCACCGTACAGTGGCCAACATATTCCTTGTTAACCAACTAAATTTCTTCATTTCATTCTTGTAACGCCACAGCCTCTTCAGAATTTTTCAACCAACCCACCACCACTTTGGAATCCCCCTCGATTGTTAGGTGTTGTACTCCCAGCTAGTTTGCAAATTGCACCCCTTGTACAGCAACTAAAAGTTCTTCCCTGATGGAGTCCCCAATTCCCAAGGGACCTGAGTAGAGCAACAAAATCTCTCTCTTCTCATTTCTAAAAGCACCCCCCATTCCGGATAATCCAGGATTACTCATGCTACTTCCATCAAAGCTCAACTTCAGTGAGCCTTCGAATGGAGGAGACCAGCTTGTAATTGATTTTTCCTTTAAGGATGAACACCTCGCTACTACTTACCAATTTCACCAAAGGTCATTAAAGGAGAATTGATGAAAGATTTCCAAGGTACTGCCCTATTTAACACGCAGTCTTTCAATTCCTGACTGCTCCTTTCCTTTTCTTGAAATTTTCTAACATTCCTTTCTTCCCTAAGAGTCCAAATCGAGGCAGCACGAGCACATCTCCACATAATTCTCCCTATTTTTTGTAGGCCAATAAAAGGTAGAATGGTTGAAAAGCATGTGAACTTCAGCTTGTAGACTCCAACTACTCCCAAACAACGAAAGTAGCCAAGCCCAAAGGTCAATAGAAAAGGGAGACAAGATATTAATAGATGGTAACAATCCTCACCGTGAGCTCTACAAAGGATACACCAATTAGGAAAAATACAGAGGAAAGGTCTTCTCTTTTGTAGGTTATCTAGAGTGTTTACTTTCCCATGGAATACTTCCCAACAAGACGCCATAATTTTTTGGGGCATTGGCCTGCACCAAATTTCTTTTGACGGAAAGGGTTGGTGAGTAGAAAGTTGAGAGATGGACTTGAAGAAAGAAGCACAAGTGAAGGTTCCATTGGGTCTAGGAGTCCATACCCTTTTATCTGGCTTGGAGGGATCCAAACAAACCTGATTAAGACAACCAAGCAAGACAAAAAGAGATTCAATTTCATCATCCCTAAGTCCTCTACGAAACCTAAAATCCCAAGTAGGATCTAAGGGTGTTCCCAAAGGTGAGACAAATTTTGAGACCACCTCTTTTTTGTACAAAGAAACAGAAAATAGCAAAGGGAACAAATCCTTTAAAGGTGTATCTCCTACCCAAAAATGAACAGTGTTGCCATAACAAACTTCATACTTGATAAAATTGAGGAATTGAGGAAGGGTGGTGTGAATGACCTTCCAAGATGCTGCTAGGTTAGCTTGCATTGATACACCAGCATCCTATCCATTCTCTGAGCTCCCATGAATGCTTCCCACCACCTCATGCCACAATCTCCCTCTTTCCAATGGCCATCGCCACAACCATTTCCCTAACAGAGCTTGATTATTTTCTAATTACCCTCCCAAGTCCCAAACCCCACTATTCTAAACTTCTGCACACAATTTCCCAATTAACCAAGTGATCAATTTTTTCTTGTCCCGGCTCCCATAAGAAACCTCTCATCAACTTCTCCAGTTTCCTAGCTTCCCTAAATGGTATCCTAGATACAGACAAAAAATAGGTAGGTAAGTTAGCCAAAGTAGCTCTTTATAGGGTAATTCTCCCTCCTAAAGAGACAATTCTTCTTCCATGAGGCTAATATCTTCTTGAACTTTTCTATCACTAGGGTCCAAAATCTACTCTCCCTAGGTTTTACCCCTAAAGGAAGCCTTAAGTATGACATAGGCCATGCAGAGGTGGAACACTCAAGACACTCCGCAATACCCTCGACCTCCCCTACCTCCAAATTTATACCCGCTATGCAGCTCTTTTCCAAATTTATTCTCAAATTAGAAATACTTTCAAATCCTTTGATTAGCTCCTTTAGGTTTGCTACCTTTTCGCTAAAACCTCCTTCACAAAAGATCATTAGGTCATCTGCAAACTAAAGGTGGGTGGCAGAGACTTAGTGTCTCCCTATTCTCCAACCCCTAATGGCATCTTCACTGTCAGCCTTAGTAATGATCCTACTAAACACATCAGCTACTAAGCTAAAAAGAAAGGGTGAGAGTGGACCCCCTTGCCTGACACCCCTGCAAGCTGGATTTAAAGTGACAAGTATTGATACACCCAAAAATCCAACTACACCACTTGTCCCCAAATCCACAGTTTTGCATAACCTCTAATAGAAACTCCCAATCCACCAAATCATAGTCCTTTTCAAGATCCAAATTACAAATGAAACCTCTCTTCCTAGACCTTTTCATTTCCTCCACACACTCATTCGCAATTAAGACCTGATCTGTTATTTGTCGCCCTTGAATGAAAGCCCCCTGGGTTTCACTAATGATAGAAGAGAGGACTGTTTTGACCCTCTACAAGAGCACTTCAGCCAGAATTTTATAGATGCTTGTCACCAGATTAATAGGCCTACAATCTTTTGGGTGGTTGGTATCATTCTTCTTAGGTATCAAGGCCAAAAAGGTGGCATTAATTACAGGGCTTATAATGTGATTGTTTGCAAATTCCTTAAAGACTTCAACTAAATCGTCTTTCAACACCTCCCAACAGTCTTGATAAAAACCCATTGTAAATCCATCTGGATCTAGAGTCTTGGATCTATCCATTAGAAAGACGACTTTCTTAATCTCTTCTTCCTCGAAATCCCTTTTCCAGCCACCTTGCCACTCTGTCCTCAATTCTTGGCCATTCCACCCCTTCCACAACTGCTCTCTCACTCAAAGGTCTTTTATAAATCGATTTAAAGTGATCCACAAATTTTCTGGCTATGTCATCCTGGTTGGTAATCACCTCCTCTCCTATCTCTAGCTTGGTCACAAGATTCTTTCTTCGTCTCCCATTTGCCAAATCATGGAAAAATCTAGTGTTCTCATCGCCTTCCTTAATCCACTTGTGTCTAAATTTTTGTCTCCAACTGATTTCTTCCCTCAGTAACACCTCTTCCAAATCCTTTTTCAATTGTCTCCTTAACACTCTGTCCTACTCGCTCAACCCATTTTGAGATTCCTTTACACCCAAGTTTTCTATTCGAGAGATTAGGCACAATTTTTGCTCCACAATTCTACCAAAATGATCTCTATTCCACTCTTTTATTTTGGCCCTCAACCTTTTTAAATTCTTATGAAACTTGATCCCCTTCCATCTTACCCCTCTCCTCCTCACCCCACCATTCCTTCACTTTTTTCACAAAATCTAGATGGGTAAGCCACATTTTCGAATGTAAAAGGTTTGGGTCCTATAGGAAAAAACTCGGTACCGATCTGGATAGGACAGTGATCGGAGGTGACCCTGGGTAACGCTCTAGCAACCAAGTTTTCCAAACTATTCTCCCAAGCAAGGTCAAATAAGAACATGTCCAACTTCGAACACAAAGGGGTTTCCTGAAGGTTGGACCATGTGTAACTGGCTTGCAGCAAAGGTATTTCCTTCAATTCACATTCTTCAATAAAACCATTAAATTTCCTCATGCTTGTTGTAATTACCTGTTGGGGATTACTGATTTCATCAAAGAATCTAATGACATTAAAATCCCCACCCAGGCACTACTCCATAGCCCCTTGATTGCATATAGTTCCTCCCACATCTCATTCCTCTCTCTATAGGAATTAGGGCCATAAACATTGGTTAAGACCCATACACACCCATCCTCTACATTCTTACACTTAATGGAAAATGAGAATCTACCTATCAATTCTTCCACTACTTCCACCACATCCTCCCTCCACAGTGTTACAATCCCCCCCCAAAGCTCCCCAAGAAGGAGACGAGCTCCAACCTAAACCTCTAGACCTCCAAAAACTCCTCACCCATCTCCCATCTAATTTCATCATTTTGGATTCTTGTAATAGCACAATATCGGATTTTCCCCTTCGGAGTAGGTCTTTAATCACCCTTCTCTTTCTTTCACTCCCTAACCCTCTTACATTCCAGCTAATAATTTTCATCGAGACAAAATAGCAAAAAACCCATGAAAAGGCCATGATCTCTTCATTTTAGGCCCTTCCTCCTATCCCCTCTACCACTAAATTCTAAATCTCCCTTAATGTCTGAGATTAGCCTTTCCACTTCAGATCTTTTTTTCTTCTTTGTTCCTTTTCACCCCCCCCCCTTCCTAATACAACAATCATCCTCTTTCTTTTCTCCATCCTTTCCAACCAATGTCTGAGGAAGAATTTTACCCTGCTCACACTTATTTTGGTTACAACATCTCTCTATGAATCCTTCCTTTTTTTTAGTTCCTCCATCATTATATAGATCAACTCCCAAATTCTGTCCGCCTCCCCCTTACTACTTCCTTCCATCACCCTCTCTCCTCCTTCCACTATCACCCTCTCTCTTGCATCAGAACCTCCTGGATGGGAAGCTAGAATATCTGTTACAGGCATAGCACACAAGTCAGTACCTAAAAAAGAATTGACACCCATACCTGGTAGAACGAGGGTAGGACTAGAATCACTGGAATAGAGTTGCTGACAGGCGACAAATGGTTTTAAGGCCTTTCCCCTTTTTGGACAAAGTTGTAAAGTAGACATAGTGAAAGAATCACTTCTTGACAACCTACCCACTTGGAAATCCTTTCTCTGTGTTTCCGACACTGGAATACCCACATCCATCCTCAAGACCGATTCTTGTCCCTCTCCACCAATATCCTGTAATTCATTAGACTCGGGATCAGCTCCCTCAACCAAGGGAAGAGGAGTTTTCACAGCTTTAGGACCATTTTCTTCGCCATTTCTAGTCTTCCCGCCACCTGCCTCTTCAATCTCTTTCTCTAAAAACAACAGCTCAATATGCGAACTTTCGATTTCAAGTAAATCGTTGTTGCTTTTCGAAGACATACTTCCCAAACTTACAGTTTCATCTCTATCAGAATCGTCGCTGATGTTTTGTTCACTTAACCAATCTTCAAACCTCATTCTATTCAAATCACTAGGCTTCAAGTATCTCAGGTTGCGCCTATCTGGTGAGAGACGGTTCGCTAGGTTGAATGGGACCCACTGTAGAGAGTGTTGAGACTAAGAGTCTTGAGATTTTGTGCCTGAAATGTTCGACCGAAAGGAGGGATTCGGGGTAGAAGAAGATAGACGCTTAATCTCATCTATCAGCTCATCCCTCCTCCCAGTCACGTGCTTACTTAAAGGGTCCCTTGGCCCATCTATCTTGTATAGGGCCTTGGGCTCAAAACTTGTAATATAAGAACCCAGCTTTAGTTGCCTTCTCCAGCTCACCAGAAAAGGGATCCCCTCAACTGGGCCCATTTTCTAAGTCTTTTCCTCCCACATGGCCTCTTAACAAATCACGCCCCCCTGTTTTAATGGTCGAACTAGCAACCCTCCCTGTCTAAGTTTGTTGGTTCAGCCCTCTCCCTTTAGACATTGGTATATTTTTGTCTATTTCCCCTGAGACCACCTGCGCAAAAAATCTACCATTTGTCATAGCCTTTTCTTGCTTTCTACAGGTTTGACCTTTCATCTGCCCCAAAGCTTTTTGCCTTCCCAGAATTTGTTGGCCCTTTTTAGTGAAACATTCCTTCCCATTTGAATTAACCAATCTCACAAGTCCACGTAATGCTTCTTCCTCCTTCTCCCCTCCTACCATACGAGCCTCCTTCCATAGCCCTACTTCAATGGAGGATACTAGCCACACAGAGACAAAACTCCCCTCTGTTATAGACTCTGCTTCACACCACTTAGCAGGATTGCTACTGAATAAAGATCACCCTAGAAAGCTCCTTTCAAGATTCCTCCGCACAATACTGCTATAGACTCTGCTACTTCTTGGTTCCACAGATGAAATGGCAAGCCTATTACATGCACTACCACACCATCTTCGACAAATAAATCCTTGGAGTTGGATGTTGGATTCCATTTAAAAACTGTGAATGATCCGAAATCAGCCTAAATATTAATAGTTGATATTTCCAATTCATTCTCTACTGGATCTAGGAGGGCTTTACAGTTATCGAAGGGGGTTACTATGAAGGCACTCTTCAACTTCAACCTGGTTGTAGTAAGTCAGCTACCCTCCTCCAATCATTAACCTTTCCTTGGCTTGTATCACAAACTTACTATCCCACTCTTCTCTCTCTAGACCTCCCACCATTCTGCACTGGCCTTTTGTTTTTGCCATGACCACTGGCCCTTGTTTATGGAGGCTATTTTATCACAATCCTCCCACCAGTCAACTACCCTCCTTGGCTTGTATCACAATCCTCCCTTATGGAGGCTTTTTTATCATTTGCTACTCATGGAGCTAAAAACTCTTTGAGCAACCAGTCAGCTTCCCCCCATCCTTGGCTCTGTTTTCCTGCTGGTAGACACACCAGTTGCCTTCGTCTCTTACCAAAAAATTCAGCCAAAGCTACGAAGAAGCCTTTTCTATTCCTCTTACATTCAACAACATATCTTCTCCCTTTTAATGTACTAAAATCCTAGCAGTTTATTTGCTTACCTTTTGAACAAGCTCCAGCTATGAACTCTCTTAGCCACTCGATCACTTCTAATCCTTTTGAACAGTTTATCTACTAAAATCCCGTGTCACTGTATCCTAAGCATACCTTCTCATGCAATGGAGAATTGCTTACTATCTCCCAACTCTCATTGGCCAAGTGCAACATTTCAATTTCCCCACTATCATAAGCAATCTTTCAATCACGTCAAAGTCCGACTGTGGAAGCAAGTTGTGGAGTTGGATTCTAAGTGCTAAAGGATTATGTTGTTTTTGTTTTTTCTCTGGGGTTGGGAGTTGCTTGATCTTTTAGTTTTGCTTGTCTTTTGTTTTGGGTGATATCTTGTCACCCCCTTTTGTACATGTTTCTTCTTTAATAAATTTCCTTTTATTAAATATGGAATAGAGACCTACAGCAATCAACTTTGTCGAGCTCAACTTTGATGTGAGTTACATTAGTAGTCAGGTTGTGGCGGGGTTGGGAGGGGTTTTCAGTGACTCGGAAGGAAAGATCTTAGCATTGTATTCAGGGCCATTAATAGATGGTAATGCATTGAAAGCAGAGATCAATGGATTACTCCATGGGCTAAAATTTGCAAAGCAATTCAGCTTCCACAACTTGAAGGTGGAAGGGGACTCACAGGTGGTCATTTCATGAACAAGAGGTAGCTTCCAAGTCCCATCGGTCTACAGACATACCTTTTGGGAAGTAGAAAGCATATCATGGGAGCTGAATGTTGTCTTTAAATTGGTGACAAGAACAGAAAATGGGATGGCAGATGTATTAGCCAAACAAGGGACAGCGAGGCACCAAATGTTCTGGGAAAAATTATAAATTATAAATTATAAAAAGTGTCTCTAAGGTGGAAATTCCATCTATTGTAATACTTGAAATTGATATTAATAAAATCATTTCTTACTGATAAAAAAAATATGCTTGTGAAATGGCAAGTGTGAAAACACAGGTTCGAGTCTGAGAGACACCACTTTGTGGTGTGCAAAAAATGCTAAAGTCTGGGACCCTATTCAGTCTTACCCCTCCCAAGACCACAGATAGTTGGGACCAACATTGGGTAGTGGTCTTGGCTGAATTTAATGATTGTTTATTAGAAGTACAGATGCGGGAACTAAAATGGACTGGTGAATCCATGATATGGTCCGATACACAAAACGGATACAAGAGGATAAGTACCAAATTAGACAAAAGTTTAGTTAAATCATTGTCTAACTTTTAAGTTGCAATAATCTGGTTACAGAGTGATTATTGAAAAAAAAGGATGTTGAACTCTTATGCCCAATATTTTAAAAGCGAAAGGCGCAAGGGCCATTTTGTGCCTTAGGCGCAAGGCACAGAGCGAGATGCGTACCTTTTTTAGGCAAGGTGCACAATTAAAAAAAAAGGCTAAAGAATAAAAAAATGCCAAAAAAATAAAAAAAATTATAAAACATAATATTAATAAAAATATAAACTTAAGCTTTAAAATAAATGTTTTAAAAAATCCTATTATCTAAAATTAAAATACATAAACATAATATTTAAAGCATATTCAAATGAGAATTTAAAAATGAAATCAAACATATAAAACATTTTCAAGCATATATAACCCACAAACCACAACCTCTTTTTTTCTCAATTACATCAAGTAGCTAATGTGACATATTACATTCCTAATTCTACAAGCCACCTTTGTGCCACGCCCCTTGAGGCAAGCCCAAACAAGTCCACGTTAGGGTCTTAAGTTCTTAGTTTTCACACAAAAAATAATACCGAAGCTTCAAAAACCCCCTATTTGGTAATGTTGTCCATTCATTCGTCCTAATAAAATGTCTTCTTAAAAGCAATTAAAACTATAAAATCATTATTTTTTGTGTGAAAACTAAGAATTTAAGACCCTAATATGGACTTGTTTAAGCTAGCCTCAAGGGGTGTGGCACGGGGATCCGGGGGCGAAGCCCCCGGCCCAGCCATTAGACTCAAAAAAAAAGGAAAAGTGTCAAATTTTAAAAAGGGGCACGCCTAGGGGCTAAGGCGCAAGGCACACCCGGCGTGCACCTTTTGAATGGGTTGCGCCTAGGACCTGGGCGAGGCGCCTACTCATGAGGCGGTTCAAAAAGAAAATTCATCCTCCATCAACTCTTCCAAAGATTGATATGAAGTAAAGCTTTGACTTTATATAGTGGGGCTCCAATAAATTGATGTTTATCAAGATTGGATTCCCTTCATGGTTTCTATAGTGGTTATGTGCGTTTTAACTACTTTTGTCCTAATAAGAAAGAAGTGTTGCACATGCATGGACATGGGAACATATCAAAAAGTTTGATTTGGCAAGATAAAAACAGAACTATCAGCATATCTATCAAAAAATATTGAAGTAATACACATTTCTTTGAATTTCAATATTATAAAATATACCCCTATGGTAAAAAGTCCAGAAGTACATCTTTTTTTTTATCAGCATTCCAGAAGTACATCTCTGTTACTTAATAATGTTTTATAGGAAAACGGCACCCAACATCAGTTGTTCATTTATCTCAAATAACAAGGAGAAAAGAATATGTTTACCTAGAAGTGAGGAAATCCATGCACTATCAAATCCAAGACCTGTATGGCATGGACACTTCATCCATCCATTTTGGAAAGTCCTTGTAACAACTACTGGACTCTATTATAAGTAGGAGTGCAACTCATGTTTGCTCGAGTTACCATTTTACGCTGCTTCTGGCTTGGGCCTTCAGGCTAGGTCCACTAAAATTTTGACAAAAGCCTGACCCAAGCCCACCCAAGTTGCACCCCTAATTACAAGATTTTTGGTTGTTACAACTGATAACCTAGCTGGTTCCTTTCCAAGTTCTTGCGAAATCCATCAATTTCCTAATGGGCCAATCTCATCATATCATTCTTGCTAAAGAATGCAAGTTTTTACATGCATAATTAAAGAAAAGGGGGTGCAACTAGGGTGGGGTTGGGTTAGAGATTTGCTAAAATTTCAAAAGGCACAGGCCCGGTGTTGTTTAAATTCTTCAAATCGGGAACCAGTCTACCAGTCTTGCAACCTATTACAGTTCATGCATGGAACATTATTCTGATTCTCAAGTGCAAAAGAAATAACCACACCCACCTTGCCCTTGCAGATGATCTTATGCCAAGAAAACCATCAGTTGTTATTCTCATCCTTGAGTAGGGTACTTTTAATTGCTCTTTCCCTATTTCTATTTAAAGGCTGTTTTAAGGAAACACAGTGCAAATCGAACACTGAAATTCTAAGGAAAACTTATTGGACCTTAGGGAGTTAGGCAATAACTACACACCATAAATTGTTGCCTATGTTGGTTCTGGTGGTACTATATCAGACCAAAAACCATCTGGATTCTTTCACTTGAGGTAATTAAAAAAACAAAGGTGAAAAGCGCTTCTGAGGAAACAAATCAACTAGTAGACTTGGTTGCATCCCTCCGAGTCATAACCAAAATTACGGGATCTTGTTAATCAGCATGCCCAATACACCGTTTACCAGAGCATATACTATTTTCTCTTTGATCTACCTCAACTGAATACCAAAAACAATCCAAAACGATCAAATCCTAACAAATCATGCTAATACTCCTAAGAGTTCACTCAATCCAGAGAGATCAACCACAAGAACAAAAAGATTAACTAAACCACAAGAGAAACATCTAGAAAGTCCAGATCGGAGATCAAGAACACTCACTGTAACCGTCCTCGACGAGGTAATTGAAAGTATGACCATCACAGTTGTAAGTGAACTTGTTGTTGCTCGCCGGCAGCTTCTGAAGGCATTGCAAAGCGATGGAATTAAAATTCCCAGTGAATTCAGTAAATTCTGCAAGAACTACAGTGCCGCGGGCGACGAAGGCGTAGATCAGAGACTTCTGACCACCCATTTTCTAGTGTTCGAACAGATTCTATCCTTCTCCCACTCTCTCCTGTTCTCTCCCCCTCTCTGTAAATCTAATCGAAGAACAGAAAGGAGATGAGAGGTTTTTAGGGTTTAAAGATGGAGACAGGAAGCTTTATCACAACTTCACAGGAAATGATGGAAAGTGGTTTGCGTCTCGGCTCATGCGCGAGTTAAATTTGTTTCACTTTTTTAAAAAGATAAAATGACCACAATACGCAAGGTCGGTGCACTCAATTTCTAAAATTGCCACAGGCTGACTCGAACACGCTTCGACGGTTTCGTGGTCTACCGGGCCACCGGCTCTGGTTGAACCGTTGGTCCTGAACGCGAAACTTCCGAGTTTGTCTGGATCGGCGAGAGTTGAGAAAGGCAACCATCGAAACTCGGAGAACACCGAGGCCAGGGGAAAAGGACAAAATAGCAAAATCCTAAATTTTAATTACCCAAATTTCCCTGACTTATTGTCCTTTTGATATGTTTGTTGACGAAAATGGATTTCAGTGGGCGGTGACAGCTGCTCAAGATTCGTTTATGCTCCTCCGTCCAGATGGACGAAAACGAAGGGTTGATCAATGATCAATTTTCCCGGGCCGACCGGGGCCCGCATCAAGCCCAAAGATGATGCGGGTTGGGTCCAAGCCCTAAAATTCTAGGCATAGCAGCCAAGCCAGCGCGGCTCCAGCTTGGAAGTTTAGGCCCCAATTGGTTCGCGGGAATAAGGGTGTGGAATCGGAATAGGAATGAGCTATTCCAATTCCAATGTTTGATTGAGCGGAATCAGAATTCCATTCCCATTTGGATTTGCATCTTAATTTAAGAGAATGGTCATTCATTGCCCCTCCCTTGGGAATGGAATCCTATCCCTAGTGATTCTAATTCCCATTCTCATTCCAGTCTAAACCATACAGATTATGGGATGGACCATTCCAATTCCGATTCTAGAGGATTTCGATTTTGATTCTAATTCCGATTCCAATTATAAATCGAACAGACCTTAGTACAAATTATAGTATATTTATTTTTTTGCTACACAAATTATAACATATTTATAATATATGTATTTATAAAAATAACATTTATATGTAAATTGATAATATATATATATATATATATATATATATATGCAGGGACAGAGCTAGGATTTTTTATTGAGGGGCCAAAACCTAGAAAACACGGATAGAGGGGTCAAAAATTAGAAAACATGAATAAAGGGGCTAAAATATAAGTGAAACTTAAATAAATTTAAAGGGAATTTTGAAGGCATAGGGAGGGGCATGGCTCCCCTCTGCCACCCCTTTATGTATGTATGTGTGTATATATGTATCTATACTATATATAAGGCTGTTCACATCAACAACCCTTTCCTTAGTTCATTACTTCAACAAAGCAATTCTAAAGGGGAACTTATTCCCTTTCAAAGTCTTAGAGATTGTCAATAGGATGACAATCTCCTTTTTTTTTTTTAATTAGAGCCCCACCCATTTACAGTTTTACACTCCTGAGTTATAAAGATTTCTATATTACCTCTAATTCTCCTTTTTTCTCTCCACTTTCCCATAAAAAATACTTTTGAAAACTTATCTAAACGCATTTAATGTCCTCCCATTCAAGAAAAGGACACATGTCCACACACCCTATCAAATTATATCAACATGTAAATTTACAACTCTCCATTGACCTACGTTTTCCTTTTTCTATCATGGTTTTTCCGTCTCTCTTCTACTCATGGGTGGAGCCAAGTATTTTGGTGGGGTCCTTTGCCCCCTAAACCTTTTATTAAAATCATTATTTATATGTGGTTATTAAGTGGAGATTGAATCAAAACCTAATAGAGTAGATCTTTGCCACCCCACCCCACAACTAAAATGTAAAGTATTATTCTTTAACACTCCAACTCTTAAAATTAAAATATATGTATATTTTCTTTAAAAAGAATTATAATAAATCCAAACCTTTTCAGGCCATTTTCCCTCAAACCCTATCTCCCTATCTCATTTTCTTGTTTAACACTTTACCCGCCCACCCACCTCCTCCTCCCAAAAAGAAAATCCTTATTCTTCTCTCATTTTATCATGAGATAGCAAATGTTAAACTTTGTATGGGTTTAGACTTCTTTCTTTCTTTTTTATTCTTTATGGGTTTAAACTTAAACATAAGGAGAATAATTCACAATAAAGATCAGGTGGAAAAAATAAAGATAGAAATAAGATGTTAACACTTGGGCCTAAAAATTACATCTCCTAGTTTTCTATTTTGATTTTTTGAATCATATACATTGATTATTATATAGTTTGTTTGGAATAGGTTACATAGTGATTTCTATTTATCTGAGAAATTAAAGGTTACCAACTTCGTCATTTTGTATAAATTAAAAGCCCACCTAGCACAACACCAAGGTATCTCCATCCTTAGTTACAGTATATCAACTTTGGAGCACAAATAACCAAAAAGAATTAATATATTAAAGATTAAAAATAAACCATCATTGTGACGGGAGAAAACAATGTTGTGAGCAATTTAGGTCGAGGGGATAAAGAAGGGTTTTGACCTTCGAGTGATGAAAACAAAATAGATAATAAGGCTATGTTTGGTTTGAAGGAAAAAGTAGTACAAAAATAATTGAAGCTTCATTTATTTGGGTTTTTTTTCTTTTTCATATTTTGGTTTTAATTGTTTAAAGGAAACAACTCCTTGCTTCAAACTCTCATCCCTAATTTTCTGTTTTTTTGAATTTTTTTTTTAATTCCACATAGTTATCCATTAAACAAATAAGGAGACCACATATGCTTAACTATTTATAACAACCATAAAGAAAGAGGGATTCGCTTTTCTAATATTTAGCTAAGTGGCACCACTTTCCCCCACTTCCTCCTAAATTGTGTCTAATTCCTATTTATCTCCTAAACTATCCATTTTTCTTATTTATCTCTTAAATTATCTTTAATTTAGTAAAGAGATTTGATGAATGACGATTTGACCCGATCTATGAAACGACGACACGTGGACACTGACTCGACGTAAGCGACAGCTCAGCATTGCAGCCCAGTACAGCTAAGTAACAGGCCCATAAAGCAACTCGCCACATCATATCGCGCAAAAGAAGGAGCTCGCTATGACGAAAGCTCCGGGTTCCCCGAGCTACCCCCAAGGGGATATTCCGAGGCAACTTCAACTTGCAAGCTAAGAAAACTAGCTCGCCCGAGCTCCCAAGCAGACAAGTCATTCTGAGGACTAATTCTACTAAGGGTACTCATGGAGTATTCCGAGCTCGCTGCAAAGTAGCTCGCGAGTGGGCCGCATGAGCATTCCACAGGAAGCTTCTATCTGATAGGTCGTACCAATTAGACTGCGCCATATCCCTTACAGACGGCGTAGTCTTTGTCCTTTCAACAGTCTGTGCCCACGTCTCACAGTAGGTGGAGGCGTGCCTGTCACTTTGGGGATGTGTCACTCGCCCGGGTAAGGAGTACGTCACAACGGTGACCTACGCGGCCCTGGCAGGTAACGGCTGTGGCAACAGGCCCAGTGGCGGCTATGCCCGATCTCACAAAGAGCACCCCTATAAAAGCCCTCAGGGCAAAGGAGAAACTTCTTTTGGAGACCTCTAATCTCTCGAGTATAGGAAAAAAGCGTGACCTCCACTCTTAGCCTTTGTTTTTCCCTTTACTTCCCATACATAGTACTAACTTAAGCATCAGAGTATTCCCGCCGGGTAAATCCCCGGGAATCTTTCCTTTCATCTTCTCAGGTGCCGTTCATTACCAACAAGGAGCCAGTCAGCAGTCAGCAGTCAGATAGGAGTGCCTGAATCGTGCTACATCATTTGGCGCCATCTGTGGGAAATGCTTCAAAAAACCTTTCTCTCTAAACTCTTTCAGTTCCTTCTTCTTCCTTGAAACAATCCAACATTCATGGCTTCTTCTAGCAACGTCGGACGAAGCACGGAAATGAATAACTCCATGGAACAACCCCAACTTCCTACTGTCTGTATCGGACAGTTCACCGTCCCCCTCTCAGCGGACGGAATCCCCAGCTTGAACGTGCCTCTCACAATGGCACCAGTCATCTTCCCACTCCCTACTACAGTCGGAATGACGTTCACCGAACCTTCGCTCGTGCCCCTAGTAGCCAACCCGAACCAACAGTACCAGTATCAGTAGCAATTCCCTCAGTTGCCCCAACCTCAGCTTCAACAGCCTCAGCACCTGGCCTCGCAGCAAGCCAAGTATCGCCACTAGAGAGAACACTCGGGCCAAGGAGAGGCCCCCCAAAATCTCCCACAAAACCAAGCCTCCCCCTACAGCAAATGGGAGAGATCGGCTACCCCGATCTCGCCGCAGGCAGACAGGTCGGGAGAACCCCGACTCGACAGGTCAACGCCGCCTCGACAGTCGAAGTTTGGGACCCCGATTCTTGAGAACTGGTTCGAGATCCTGGCAATAGACTCCAAGCAAGCCCTTTCTGCCCGTAGCCATCACCAGCAGACCGAGCTACCCTTGGTGTAAATCGTTCTGGATAGCGTGGAGGTGAGCAGCACGAACGTCGAGCCCATCAGGACGTAGAGGCGCCGACGTCGAGCTTGTCGATCTATCACCCACGATTTGCCCGAGCTCATGGGCAAAGAAGAGGTAGGCTCGACCGAAGCCAAAGCTCCCCTCCTCTTAGTTCCATCCCCCTATCTTCCGAACTCCTGGCGGTCCCGATGCCCAAGGATTTCAAGCTCACCCCTCTTGACAAGTATGACGGGTCGTTTGACCCGAGTGATCATGTAGATGCCTTTCAGTCACAGATGCACCTGTGGGCGAGCCAGTGAGTCGTGCATGTGCGTGGCCTTCTCCACTACGTTCAAGGGAGCAACCCGCACATGGTGCCAGAACTTGGCGCCCGGGTCAATAAGAAGTTGGACACAGTTCGCACAAGCCTTCACGTCCCACTTTGTCACCAGCAAGCGGTGCCCGCAAACTGAAGAAAGCATCTTCAATGTAGCACAAAGGGAGGGAGAGTCTATTAGGAGCTATATTAAGTGGTTCAATGATGCGTGTATGCAGATACCGCACCTAGATCCCATTGTACGTCTTGCAGTAGCCAAGAAGGGCGTGAAGCACAAGAAGTTCAAGTGGCACATGGTTGTCAACCAACCCGTACCATAACCGAGTTTCTGAAACTTGCGGATAAGTTCATAACCACTGAAGAGGAGATCAACCAGAAGGGTGTGGGCGCACCCGAAAAAAGAAAGAGAGAAGGAGAACCTTCCAGTCAAGAGGACACCCGAAGAAAAAAGGAAACAGCTCGAGGTGCAAAGTCGGGTCAACTGTTTCGAGCTCCTGCTCCGGACCGAGCTGATTACACTCCACTGAACGTGAAGTGGGCCGAAATTCTGATGGCGATCAAGGACGCCCCGTACGTGAAGTGGCCACCTTGTCTGAGGGGGAATCCCAATGATAGAAATAAGAATCTGTATTGCAGCTTTCACAAAGACCACAATCACAGTATCGAGAGTTGTAAAAACCTCCGCGACGAGATAGAGGAGCTCATCCATCACGGATATTTGAGAAATTTTGTACAAA
This sequence comes from Nelumbo lutea, assembly GCF_056320005.1. Lineage (NCBI taxonomy): Eukaryota > Viridiplantae > Streptophyta > Magnoliopsida > Proteales > Nelumbonaceae > Nelumbo > Nelumbo lutea. The sequence continues at coordinate 53,091,295 of NC_142690.1, forward strand.
ATAATAATAATAATAATAGTAATAGAAAAGGTCGGCAATGGGAGCACAGTAAAGACACTCCTAAGTCCAGCAGCAGGCCAGCCGAACAATAGCAGAGGCAACCTCTAGAGGAGAGGCCAATTCGGGGGACCATCCACATGATAGTGGGAGGTTCAATCGTTGCGGGTTGCACTTCAGCGGCAGCTCAGACGTTGGTTCGTGAGGTCACCCGGGAGGAGCAGAACCCCCCAAAGCGGCCAAGAACAAAACAGTTGATTTTCTTCATAGAGGATGATGCGCAAGGGGTCCATTACCCCCACGACGACGCGCTAATCATAAAGTTGAGAATCAATGACTTTGAGGTCAGGCGCATATTCGTCGACTCAGGCAGCTCGGCCGACATACTTTTCAAAGTTGTGTTTGACCAGCTTCAGTTGCAGAGAAGCGACCTGAAGCCCGCAGATACTCCTTTGGTAGGCTTCAGTGGAGAAGAAGTCCGACCCCTTGGGAAAATAACAGTACCTGTAGAGGTCAGCACGTGGCCTTGTGTGTTAGATTCGAGCACAACTTTCTGGTGGTAGCGACCCTCTCGCCCTACAATGCCATAGTAGGTCGACCGATCACCCATGTCCTACGGGCAGTGGTCTCCGCTTACCATTTGGCTATGAAGTTCCCAATAGACTTTGGGGTGGGAGTAGCGCGGGGCGACCAGCTTGAGTCTCGTAAGTGCTACGTTGCCGCCCTAAAGGGGAAAACCAAGGTAGCCACCTTGAACTGGAGCAACCCACAGAGCAAGGCGAAAAGTGAACCACGCCCACGGTAGAAACGGTCGTGGTCCCGACCTCGACAACAGACCCAGCTCAGACGCTCCAGATCGGCGCTTTTGTCCAAGATCCCCTATGATCCGAACTGGTAAGTTTTTTACTTTAAAATTTAGATATTTTTGCATGGTCCGCGGTAGAAATGCCTGGTATAGACCCCGGACTCATAACTCACAAGCTGAACACTGATCCTATAGTTAGGCCCATTAGACAGAAGAAACGCAACCTAACCCCGGAACGGTGGAAAGCGATCGACGAGGAAGTCGATAAGCTCCTCGCAGCGGACTTCATAAGAGAAGTCCAATACCCGACCTGGGTAGCCAACCCCATCCTGGTAAAGAAGGCCAATGGCAAGTGGCGCATGTGCGTCGACTACACCAACCTGAACCGGGCTTACCCGAAAGACTGCTTCCCGATCCCCTGAATCGACCGTCTAATGGACGCGACCTCAGGGCATGAGTTGCTAAGTTTCTTGAACGCCTATTCGGGCTACAACCAGATCAAGATGGACCTGGCAGACAAACAAAAGGCTGCCTTCATCACGGAGTTCGGCCTATACTATTACAAGGTTATGCCCTTTGGGTTGAAAAACGCAGGGGAAACCTTTTAGAGGCTTGTAAATAAATTATTTGCGTCGTTAATCGACAAAAAAGTAGAATGCTATGTGGACATCATGGTCGTCAAAACTCAATTCTCACATGAATTAATACAAGACTTGCGTTTTGTTTTTGAAAATTTGCGTAAGTTTAATATGAGATTGAATCCAAACAAGTGTGTGTTCAGTGTAACCACGAGTTAGTTCCTATGATACATTGTTAACCGGCATGGCATTGAAGCCAACCCGGATAAGGTTAAGGCCATCTTGGACATGAAACCACCCCGAAAGCTGAAGGAAGTTCAGAGGTTGAATGGCCGCATAGCCGCCTTAAGCCGTTTCATGTCTAAATCGGCAAACCGATGTCTTCCGTTCTTTAAGGAAATAAAGAGCAAAGGGTTTGAATGGACCCAAGATTGCTAGCTCACATTCGACGAGCTCAAAGAATACCTTATTAGCGTGTCGACCTTAACTTGGCCCGATGAGGGTGATGTTTTAGAACTCTACCTCTCGGCGAGCGACGAGGTGGTCAGTTCGGTACTAATAAAGGAAGTAGATTGGGTCCAACGACCCATCTATTTGGTTAGTAAAGTATTGAAGGGAGCAGAAATGAGATACCTGGAGATGGAAAAGCTAGCATATGCATTGATAATTGTAGCTTGGAAGCTCCACCCGTATTTCCAAGCTCATACTATTATCGTCCTTACCGACAAACCTCTGAGGCAAGTATTGCTTAAGCCCGAGGTCTCCGGTCGGTTGATGAAGTGGGCCATTGAGCTTAGCGAGTACAACCTCCAGTTCAAGCCGCGAACTGCCATTAAGGCCCATGCCTTAGCAGATTTCATAGCTGAATGCACATTCAGCTCCAAAGTTCCCAGTCCGATTGAGCGCGAGGCTCCTAGATCAGTCGAGTCCGAATGCCGTGAAGTATTAGCCAGTGTAGCACCTCTCCTAGCTCGGCCAACTGTGAGCTGGGATGAGGAGCCCTGGATCCTTCACGTAGATGGCACCTCGAACCAATAGGGCAGCGGTGCTGGAATAGTTCTGCACGGCCCAAGCGGCATGAAACTGAAGTACGCGCTATGCTTCGAGTTCGAGGCATCCAACAATGAAGCAGAATACGAGGCACTGATAGCCGGACTAGCCTTAGCCAAAGAAATAAAAGCCAAGCACATCGTTATCTGCAGTGACTCCCAGCTCGTAGTCAACCAGGTCACAGGCGAATATGAAGCTCGCGAGCCGACCATGGTCACCTACTTAGCCAAAGTTAGAGAGGCCCTACTCAACTTTCAGTCACACTTCATCAGACGGATCCCTAGGTCGGAGAACGCCAAGGCTGATGCCCTGTCCAAGTTAGTCAGCACTAGCGACATCACCATGAGAACCATGTACATAGAGGACCTGTCTTGGCCTAGCATTCTTAGGGGGGTAGAGGAGGTCGCTCTCGTCATTCGAGCAGAGCCAAGTTGGATTGGCCCACTCATGAGCTTTTTGTTACACGGGACCCTCCGTGCAGATCACAATGTAGCCAGAAGTGTGCAACGCTAGGCAGCTAAATACGTTATGATAGACGAGCGGCTATACAGGAGATCCTACACACTCCCATACCTGCGTTGCTTGCGACCTACCGAAGCCGAGCTCGTACTCCATGACACTCATGAGGGTTTGTGCGGCGGACACTTAGGGGTAGGGCCCTTGCCCAGAAAGCGCTTCGGCAAGGGTATTATTGGCCAACAATGAAGGCAGACGATTGAACTCGTTAGAAAATGTGACAAATGTTAGAGACATGCCAATATTTACCACCAACCCGCTACCGACCTCAAGTATCTCACCAGCCCGTGACCCTTTGCATAGTGGGGCATCGATCTACTTGGGCCATTCCCGCCAGCAACAGGTGGAAGAAAGTTCTTAGTAGTGGCGGTGGACTATTTTACCAAGTGGGTAGAAGTCGAGCCCCTCGTGATGATCACAGCCCGAAATGTCCAAAACTTCTTTTGGAAGAACATTGTATGCCGCTTCAGACTACCTCGGGTATTGATTTCCGACAATGGCAAACAGTTCGAGGACATCAAATTTCAAGACTGGTGCCGAGACATGGGGATCCAACAGAACTTTACTTCAGTCGCGCACCCTCAAGAAAACGGTCAGGCAAAAGTCACGAATAGAGCCATCCTCCACGGACTAAAGGCACGGCTGGACCGAGCTAAAGGATTGTGGGCAGATGAACTACCCAGTGTCCTATGGGCCTACCAAACCACAGAGTAGACCGCCATGGGAGAAACACCCTTCAATCTCACCTACGACATCAAAGCAATGATTTCCGCATAGATCAAAGTACCTACGTTGCGCCTAGAAGCATACAACGATCAAACAAATGAAGATGAGCTACGTACCAACCTCGACCTACTCGACGAAGTAAGGGACCTCACATACATTAGGACCGCAGCTACCAGCAGAGAGTAGTTCGGTACTATAACGACAGGTCAAGAGGCGAAACCTCCGTGTTGGTGACCTGACCCTTCGTAAAGTTATGGTACCTAAGCCTGGTGATGGCAAGCTTGGGTCCAACTGGGAAGGTCCTTACCGAGTGAAATGAGTGCTCGGGGAAGGAACGTATGAGTTCGAGACCCTCGAAGGGAAACAAGTACCTCGAGCATGGAATATTGTCAACCTGAGGCAATATTATCTATAAAAATCAAGCGGACTAGGGGTCCCTTCCAAAGCCTAAGGGCCAGAAGACCAAGCTAACATGACCTCGGCACAAGAAGACCCCAGCTGCCACTTCGGATTGGGAGAAATCCAGGAGCGGACTTCGGGTCCCTCCCAAAGCCTAAGGGCCAGAATACCAGGCAAATATGAGCTCGACACAACAGGACCCAGCCGCTTCTATGGCATGGGCAAACTTCGCGAGTGGGTTACGAGCCACTCCCTCAGCCCAAGGGCCAAAACATCGAGCTAACAAAGACCTCGGCGTGAAGAAAGACAATTCAGTGGCGAAGGCAATGTATGAAATATCAAAAGCATAAGCAGCTAGGGTTTAAACCCTACGAAGCAAAGCTCGTCCCGATACGTTGGTAGAACTAAATAGCCAACCAATGCTTAGCTCGGACATACGTTGTAATCACTCCGCGGTATACCACAGGGGCCTTAAACGTGATAAATCGGGATAACGTCTACCGAAGAGCCCTACTTCAAGTATGTAACTTTAACAGCTCAAATGATGAGATTGCTTTAGTAAAAACAAAGGGAGTTCATCATACTCAGAAGAAGGAAGAAACTTTCATTGACAAAAAAAAACAATAAAGAAAATAACAAGTGTAGTAACCGAGCTAAACAGCTTGGGAAAGGTTTGATCATCGTAGAGCACAACCGCCCAACTGAAAACTTGTGAAAGACCGGGTTTATGGCACCCGGAAGCCACAAAAGCCCAGAGAAATTCCACCTCAAGAATCTGCCTCCTCATCCTCCGGAGAATCAGGTTCCTCTTCATTCGCTTGGTCCATTGTCTCAAGAGACAGACCCTTCATAGGAATGCCGTCGAGGTTGAGCCCGGAGAACATCTTCCAAACCAGCCACCGACAGAGCTTAAACCCTGAGCGGTACGAACCCGAACCATACTCCGCCTGGAGGTCATGAAATTCTTGGGAGTCTTTAAAATCTCAAACCACTTTCTCTTGCTTATCCTCCACCATCTGACCAAAGTTTCAGGTCCGATTCAGAAGAGTGGACTCCAAGTCCCGCACCCATTGCCTGAGAAGCTCCCTCTCCCCCGCCATCCTCGACGATTCCTCCCTATAGCATGCACTCTCTTCAGTAAGTCGAGCGATTTGAGCCTCCTGGTCGTGGACGAGCAGCTCCTGAGACTCGCTCCCCTTGCGGGTGTGATGGAGCTCGCCCAGATCCGGTCGAGCTCGACCTGGAGCTTCTGGTTGGCAGCACGTTGGTCGAGGGCATTGACGCAATGGATGCGTGTCTGGAGAGCCATGGCATGGATGACAGAATTTACCTATCGACAAAAAAGAAAGACCAGAAGACAGCGGAAAAGGGCAAAACAAGAGAGGAAGAGGGAAAAAGGTCACTTACCACCATGTAGTGAGCAGAGGCAAAAGCGGAGAGATCCCCGAGCTCCATGTTTCCCCATTGAGCGATTTCATCATTGGTGATTGCCTTCCGACTCCTCCGGCGAGCTACCGGATAATCATTTACCCCTTCCTACTTTTCCACTAGGAATCGGGGGTAAGGACGGGGCTGAAGGGGGTTAAAGGGTACCTCCCCTGGTTGAGGGAGCTCGCTTCCCCTAGGGTTAGTCCCACTAGTCCCCTCAGGAGGGGGCATCGGAACCTCGGGCGAAGGAGAGGGCAGGACCGACTCGATAGACCTGAACTCAGTGCTTCCCGAAGGCGGTGTTCGGTCAGGGCGCGTCCTCTTCACCTGGCGTTTCTAGCTGCCCGAGAGAAGACGGCGCGAATCGGCACTAGACATGATGGCTGCCACAAGACCACAAGGAATTAGTCCAACAATAAACAAAATGGATTTGTACATAATAGTCACAAGGCACTACGCAACCTAAAAGACTGACCTACCCGGGCTCAAGCCTGCCTGCACGAGCTTTTCCTCGGCTAAGTAGTCCGAGCAATGGAAGCCTACTGACACCTAGGACAGTATCGTTTTTCGAGTCTTAAGGTCCAGCTCGGCCCTGGGGTCTTGGATAGTGCCCCTCCAAGCAGTGGGAAAGGGCCACCCCTCGGGGTTACGGACCACAAAGTAATCTCGCTTCCAGGTGGGAATCTTATTCGATAGCTCGTATAAGAGCTTATAGTCGTGATGGGGGAGAGGTAATAAAAGGGCTTCTTCGGAGGAGCCCTAGGAGCAGCATTCTTTATACAAAGGATAGAGACAAAAATATCAAGGTCCAAAGAAAGCCAGTACTCGTGACACAGGGATATAGTCCCAACCATGTTCCGAATAGCGTTGGGATAAAGCTGGTCAATAGTGACATTGAAATGATTCAGCACCTCATTATCAAGGGGTGTAGGGGGAGATGCAAGCCAGCCTCGAGCTGTTCTTGAAAGATCACTATAACATTGGGACCATGCTCCCAGGGAAAGTTGTCAGTAGGGAGACTGTAAACTAGGTCCCTAGGGAGGCGAAAGTAGTAGATCAAAGACATGAGTATCTCCGTTGTCATTAAGGAAGGGCCAAAGGTATCAGGCTCCCTTCCCCTAAAAGTAGACACCATGTCACCAGAGGCTTCCCGAGCCTCTAGGATATGCTCCCAGGCTCCTCCCGAGCTCGAGGAAGCATCATCATCATGGCTATTGCCGCTGTGATAGGTATGGTGTGGGTACACAGACATGGCTGACGGCGATTGGGACTCACCAGAGTAAGATGAAATGGAGCAAACTGAGGAACTCGAGTAGGCTAGGTGAAGTACGCGACCTCAGAATCCAAAAGATGGCATGGAGGAAGATAGGGCCCGAGGGCCCCCCTATTTATAGCCCCCGTCCTTTCAAACTGACAACCCGGATCAAAGCAGATCCAATGGTCCGCAGATATCCTGACCGTACGCCTTCTGAAAACCGAAGGCGATTAGCGGCACATCTTCCACGATCAAGGTAGTCACAGCCACACGACGTTCAGAATTAAAGGCCACCTCAACACGTTTTTGGAATCCGAAAAAGCCAAGGAAGTCAGAAGATCTCCTGATTCCCACGAATGCATTTAAGGTAGTTAATCAAGTTTGAATTTTGGTCAAATCAATCCATTGCGCTTCATAAACTCCCCGCGCTAAGGCGATACTCTTAGCCCGGGGAGTGGAGGGCAATTGATGAAGGATGATTTGACCCGATCTATGAAATGGTGACACGTGGACACTAACCCGACGTAAGCAACAGCTCAGCATTGCGGCCCAATACAGCTAAGTAACGGGCCAATAAAGCAGCTCACCACATCATATTGCGCAAAAGGATGAGCTCGCCACGATGCAAGCTCCAGGTTCCCCGAGCTACCCCAAAGGGATATTCGGAGGCAACTTCAGCTCGCAAGCTAAGAAACCAGCTCGCCCAAGCTCCCAAGCAGACAAGTCATCCCGAGGACTAATTCTACTAAGGGTACTCCTGGAGTATTCTGAGCTCGCTGCAAAGTAGCTCACGAGTGGGTCGTACGAGCATTCCACAAGAAGCTTTTATCTGACAGGTCGTACCAATCAAACTGCGCCATATCCCTTACGGATGGTGCAGTCCCTGTCTTTTCGATAGTCTGCGCCCACGTCTCTCAGTAGGCGGAGGCGTGCCTCTCACTTTGGGGACGTGTCATTCATCCGGGTAAGGAGTACGTCACAACGGCCACCTGCGCAGCCCTGGCAGGTAACGACTGTGGCAGCGGGCCCAGTGGTGGTTATGCCCGATTTCACAAAGAGTGCCCCTATAAAAGCCCTCAGGGCAGAGGAGAAACTTCTTTTGGAGACCTCCAATCTCTCGAGTATAGGAAAAAAGCGCGTCCTCCAGTCTTAGCCTTTGTTTTTCCCTTTACTTCCCATACGCAATACTAACTTAAGCATCGGAGTATTTCTACCGGGTAAATCCCTGGGAATCTTTCCTTTCATCTTCTCAGGTGTTGTTCGTTGCCAACAAGGAGCCAGTTAGCAGTCAGCTAGAAGTGCTCGGATCGCGCTACATCAAGATTCTCTCCTAAACTATCTTTAATTCCTATTTATCTTGTCTCCCACTTTTTATCTTTATCTACCTAAAGAATGTTTCAATTAAAAAAAATTAGAACTATTTAAATGTTATAACAAAATTATAGACTAAATTTAAAAAAATTATTCAAAGCACAAAAAAATTAATAGATTTAATAATATTCATATTGTTAATAATTCAGCATTTTTACAAAATCATCATGAAAGTATGTAGTAACAATATAAATTATAATTCTATGAATTATTCAATTTAAATGTTATTCAAATAATAAAATTTTAACATAAAAAATAAAACATTATTTAAATATTTCAATAACTAAAAATATTAAATAAAAAAATTAAAAATAGCTAAATAAAATAACAAAATATTTAATATTACGTAATAACTAATAACATTAAAACAAATAAAATTCAAATAATGAAAATTTAAAATATTTTACATATTATTTAAATATTTAAATAACAATATATTTAACTTTAAAAATTAAATAGTTAAAATATCAAAATTATGTAATAAATTAAAAAAAATCTTAAAAGTAGAAAAATAAGTATAATAGAATTCATAATATTAATATTAATAATAATTTAACATTTTACAAAATTAATAACGAATTATGTAATAATAGTACAATTTTAATTTTATGGATTATTAAATTCAATAAATAGTTAATCTTTTATGAATTTAAATAACAACATTATGTAAATAAGTAAATAATATTGTAAATAACTAATTTTACTTCAATCAATTAATAATTATAGAAAATAACTATCAACAAAATTATATTTATTAGTAATAATTTTACAATAATAGTGAATATTCATTATTTAATTATATTTTCTACAATTAATATTTATTTTATTTTCAGTAATTATTTATTGTTTTTCATAAATATGCTTTCAATAATTATTTATAAGTGTATTTTTATTTTTGTTATTTAATATACAATTATCAATAATTATTGGAGATTAAACAACTATTATTTTACTTTTGAAATTTAATTTATCATATTTATTGTATTTTTTTTATAAATTTACTTTTAGTAATTATAATATATAGATTAATACTTATTAGAGATTAAACTAGTATTTAAGATTACACTATTTATTTACTAATTTAGTATATTTTCAATATTTATTATATTTTTATTATATAACTAATATATTTTCATTATAAACTTATTTTCAATGATTGTGTACATTTGCTATAAATTTTCAATAATTATTAGAGATTAAACTATTGTTATTTATTAGAGATTAGACTATAAATTAATTTAGTTAAAATTAGGAGTGTTTAATGATTGGTACAATTCAGTTGCATGTTGTTTTGCCAATGAAATCGACCTGGTCAAGTCCACAGTTTGTCACTCGAAACCGATTGACCATTTGCGAAAACCCACCAACTCATGTTGTATCGGTTTAGGTCTATTTTCGGTTTAGTTTGTTTCTTCTAAAGATTTAAACTTAAAAATTAATTTTAAATTTCATAAATTACAATATTGGTATTATTAAAAAAGAAATTACAAAAATTAAATCTATAATATAAAATATTTTAGACTAACAAATATGGGAATTTCCTACTTTCCCGTATTAAAAAATTAAATTTAAAATATAAAATATTAATATATATTTATTAAACCAAAACCGATCCTGAAATACTAGAAAACCAACCAACTCGGATTGAGTTTGATCGGATTGCTTATTAAAAAGTTCAAATATAAAACAATTATATACTCTTATTTGTTTCTATTGTTTAACTTTCACTTAACAATGCACGAGTCCCCGTCACCATGCTTCTCCTTGCTCCCTTATCCCAACCGTGCATTTTCTTTGACTTTCTCTCCTCTCCCCTTCCCACCACTTCCATTAAGTCATGTCACCCAACTACCTAAAAATATTCCTATAATCTCTCTCCTAAAGTGTCTCATTTAATCCAATAGGAAAGTAATAAATGACTATGGGAAATGGAAAACTATAATTTGAACAAATAATTACATAAATTATTAAGATAAATTAGTATAATGTAGGAAAAAGGAAATTATTAATTAGTTTATATTAGAAATTTACCATGTGGTTAATACTCAATATATCCTTTTGATCATTTCTATCATCAAATTGAATATTGGGTTGTTAGGGACAGTGTTTTCAAAATTGGATCAAATTAAATGGTTAGACTGAAAAAATTGGGAACTGGACATTGTTTCACCTCAAAACCACTTTTCGTCCACAAACCATTTATTTGGTTAGCGAACCACAGACCTGGGCGGTCGAATCGTCAACATGGACAACAGTTTTTTGCCTTTATTGTTTTTCTAATTTTTTATTTTTTTGTCAGAGCGGGTCATCCATTCAACCCCAGAATGGGTCTCTATCGGTCCAATTTTAAAAACCTTGGACAGGGAGTGCCTTGAGCTTGGCTTGGTGAGCGGTATTGCCTGCTCCAAGGCCCGATTCACTGAAAACCTGACCCACGACACGACACGGGCTTGTGCGGGCTCGAGCCGTGGGACATGCTGAACTAAACCCCCAAATTATCCTAGAAGAGGGAGGCAAGACCCAGGACGCCTCGTGGGCCAGCACGAAACGAGTGGCACTATGTGCGGGCCACATGTAGGTTGTGTCGTGCTGACCCAGCACGACCCAATTTACACCTCTACTTGAACCCGTCCAATACTGGGACGGGGCAAGGAAATTCGAGGATTCTCCATCCTTGATGAGGAGTGGGGTGCCTTGCCTCTGAACTCGCATGACATTGAGGAGTAGTTACCTTGTGTCGTGCCGACCCAGCACGACATGAGTCGCACTTTGTGTGGGCCACATGTGGGTCGTATCGTGCCGACCCAGCACAACCCAATTTACACCTATACTTGAACCCGCCCAATACTGGGGATGGGGCAGGGAAATTCGAGGATTCTCCATCCTTGATGAGGAGTGGGGTGCCTTGCCTTTGAACTCGCCTTACATTGAGGAGTGGTTACCTTGCCTTCAACCCACATGACACTGGGGACGGGGTAGGGATGAGGTAGAGTGTCTTGACAATGGAACAGGGAAAGGGATGGGGTGCCCTGTCCTGAACCCACTCCGTTGTCATTCCTATATAATTGTTAATTATTAGTGGAATTAATAAAAATGTTAGCTTTTATAATTATTTGTATTTATTTTAAAGTTAATCAAAGTTTCATTTAAAAATAATAAAAGGAATAAAAATTATTAAAATTACTACAGGTTATTAATAAAACTAAATTTATTAAAAAAAATTTGTTCATATTCAATTAATAATAATTATTTTTTACATATCAACATTAAATAAAAAATAAATTATTAAATCCTTCAGATTTTCCTATACATTGCACGGGTCTCTGCTAGTATATATATTAAAATTGGTCTGCCCATGTCAGCATCCTTTCCTTTTGAGAGAAGCTATTTATCTATTTTCTCTATTTTTTGCATTTTTTCTTATTTTCTTTCGATTTTTTTTATTTTTTTAATTCTATGTCATTTTCAAAAAACCAACAAGATGCATGTGTGCGTAAAAAAACCGGCTCACTTGCCACTTGGGCTGAAATGGAGTTGCCACCCATCAGATTGGAAAATGGAGGTGATGGGACCTTTAAGAATGATTTTTAAGACGATTTTGGCTCAATAGTGACTCCTGCAACCCAAGGCACCGATTCAACCAATCTGGGTAGGTCTTGGAGGGGAGAGGGAAGGGATTAGGCATCCCTCTCACAGGTCCAAAAGTGGGGCCCAACATGAGATTTCCAGAATAAGAAAGCAAAATGCATGGATAGAAAACCTAACTAATTTGAATCTGTCATAAGCAAACCATGTTAGAGGGAATAAACCGAAAGACCTGAAAAACACAGCTAAATCGATATTAGAGTAATCATAGATTAACTATTATTCTGTCTACTGAAATTAATTGGAAGCAAGTCCTTCAACCAGGTATGAAATAATGTGAAAGACAACTAAAACAACATAGTATCAAAATAGAAACCAACAATACAAGAAGAATAAAATAGAATAAATGGACATGGAAAGGATAATTGATATGAAGGTGGGAAAAAAAAAACAGTTGTGTGAATGACTTGCTACTTGATAATCTTCTTTGCATGATATGAAACCTGCCAAAGAGAATGCACAATTAGAAGCTATCTAAATAAATAAATAAATAACAAATCAATTAAACTTACTATTAAGCAGTCGAGAAAATGCATCAGAAAGGAATTGGTTAAGCATGCAACAAAATAATGGTGAAAATGTAAAGATAAGTAGATAATAGCGATTTGGTAAATGCGTCAGAAAAATAAAAGAAGTTAAAAGAAAACAAAGAAAAGGGAAAGACAAACACAGAAGCGGAGTAGCCATTTAACACTGAGATTTAAACCTAATACAATATCAAAGAAGATCCGAAATAACAAGAAGATTGAATAAAAAAATTAAAATTAACAGGGAATGAATAGCTAACAAAAACTATCGGAATGGATGAGATAAGAAATTATCAAAAATAAAAAAAAAAAGACTATCAGGAACAAGGAATTAACAAAGGAATTGAACAAAATTAGAGCCAACAGAGAATTGACTTCTCTCTTCCCTCATTCTTTGATCATGCGTAAATAAGAAGATAGCATGAGAAAACGAAAGAGTGAGGGAATTGAGATGGGTTGGAGGAAGATTACCTACTCGCACTTACTCCCAAAACGTGGTCGGAGAATGACATAGCTGAATGCCTTGGCAGGGATGGAGCGGGATCTACTTCTGGGCTTCAGCGAAGCCTAAGTTGTTTGGCCAAGTTGGAATCGTGTTGCACAAGTGCTCTGTTCAAACGACACTTGCTTTGTTGGGGTTTGATGGGCGATGCCAAAGAAGAGGAAAGAAGGGAAGACTGAGAGCGGAGGGGGAAGAAGGGGGATGTCGAACAAAAAATGCAAGAGGAAGAGGGTCTTCTTCCTTACTCTGCCGCTGGTTCCGTTAGAGAAGACAACAAATAGTCCTTCCCTCTTTAGCTTCTTCGATTAGGGCCAAAATGAGTGAATCGGCCCCATTTTAAATGTGTTATGGGTGTTTTCATAATTTTAGAGAAGTATGGGGGCAATTTTGGTAATTTTTAGTAAGTTGGGTTAAATCGGGTCTAGAGATTGAACTGGGTTCTTGGGTCAATGATGGGTGGTTCTGGATCAAGAATGGAGGGTTGAGATGGGTCTGACTGTAAATGGGGGTTCTCTGTGTGAGGGCTAGTGAGATTAGCTGAAATAGAACCTTTTTAGATGAAGAGGCAAACGAGGTAGTTTTGAATTAGATTTCATGATGTGGGGTTTTTGGATATCCTAAGTCGATTGGTGGGGTCAGATTGGCCTAACCGGGCTTGGATTAGTCAAATCTGGAGAGGGTTTGATTCCGTTAATCTAGGGCTTCAAAATGAAATCTTTATGCAATGGAGGGGCAAGCAATGGCAATTTTGGGTGAAATTTCATGGGGTAGGATTTTTGGGTAGTCTTAGGTGACTTGTGAGGTTAGATTAAGTGAACTGGTTCCGAATCGAGCAGATTTGGAATCTGATAACTTTGAAGCCTCAAAATTGAATCTTTATGTGATCAAGGGTATTTTGGAAAAAAGATCCCTCCTAGGTATTAGAGACCTTGGGGAATCAGGGTACATTTGCTATAAAGGAAGGCACCAAAAGCCATTAACAACACAACATCGAAAGTAATTCAAGAGTAGAATATTTAAACTTATTGCAAAGCGCAATCACAACACAAGTACATATTCTTTAGAAAGCCTTTTAAAAACCTTGGTAAAACATTTCAGAAACTTGACAGAGGTCCTGTGGTTGATATAGCGTATCTGCTTTTTTGATAGGCGAGAAACATCCTTACATGTAAGAGTAGTCTACACTTGAAAACCCGACAAACCACTCAAAAAATTCGATGAGAGTGGGAAGTGTTGTGCTTTCAAGTGCGTAGTAATGTCCTATATGATTAATGCACGATTAATATGATATCTTGAGTTATCATTTTCATTTGTGCTCCTTAGGCAACGATATAGAATTTCAACATATTAACACAATCATCAAAGGTTATAAGATTGCTGGACATGCTGCCATATGCCTAGAAATGTAGGAGAACCTGTCATCAAGATTTTTGTTGCCAAGGTTTTTCTTCTCTTCTTATTCTCTCTTTTTTTCTTCTTCTGTTTTTTTTTTTTTTTTTATGTTGTGTTGTAAAACATGTTGTACCGTGGCTCAAATAGTAATGTGCTAAAAATGGAAAACAACAAGATTTACGATATGCAATGATGCAAAACAATGTTAACCTCTTCTCCATAAGGGGCTTTGATGTCATGAGAGATTTTAAAACCACGAGGACTTCGGCGCCATGAAGGGCTTTAGATGCCATGACGGACTTTAATGCCACAAGAGACTTTGATACTAGTATGATTCAAATGAGATTCAAATAATTTCTATGTACGTGAAACTGTGAAATATTGATATTCTACCATGAGGGACTTTAATGCCATGAAGGTCTTTGGTGTTGTAACAAACTTTAATGCCGTAAGGGACTTTGACATTGATATAATTGAAATGAATGATTTTAACAAATCTAAAGCACGATAAGCTGTGATGCAATTATCAAATGTCATGCTATGCCCTGATGCAATTATCTACAAAAATTCGATATTCTACCACAAGTGACTTTGGTTCCATGAATGACTTTAATGCCGTAACGGACTTTAGTGCCACAAAGGGACTTTGATGCCACAAGGGACATTGAAATAGATTTAACTTAGATGAATGATTTTAACAAATGATTTTCAAATTTGATGTCAATAAGTCACATGCAATTAGTAAATATCATGCTATGCCATTATGCAATTATCCACAAAACTTTGATATTTTGCCACGAGGGACTTTAGTGCCATGAAAGACTTTAATGTCATAACAGACTTTGGTGCCACAAAGAACTTTGATGCCACAAGGGACTTTCAAACAAATTTATCTCAGATAATGAATTTAACAAACGATTTTCAAATTTGATGTGCGATAAGCCGCGATGCAATTATCAAATGTCATGCTATGCCATGATGCAATTATCTATAAAAGTTGGATGTTTTTCCACGAGGGACTTTGGCGCAATGAAGGACTTTAATGTCGTAACGAACTTTGGTGCCATGAGGGACATTGAAATAGATTTAATGATCAAACATTGGTTCTTATGCCATAGTGCAGGAGATGTTATGACAACTTGAAATCTAGATGATTTTAAAAAGTATGGTATGACTATTTGGAAAACGTAATTCATCATGTAATGATTGACTTTCAATTGGAATTTTTAACCGATTAATCAATTGAGAAAACAAAACACATTCTTTTTCTTGTAAACACATTGAGGTGTGATTCAAAATCCAAATACAGTAGAGATGATATGCAAAATGCCATGTTCATATGATTCAAAGCAATGAATTCTCAAAGATAGTTAAATTGGAGAATTTTCCAGGCTTGGATAAGATTCAAAGTAGCCATTTCTGCCTCGGCATGGAATGATCAACACATTTCAAATTTGAAAGACATAAACATTGTATGTGCAACAATCGTTGATCAAAGATTCACATTAAGAAACACATATCGGAAGGGAGGCTGCCCTAAGTTTGGACCCATTAAGAAGGATGATTCACAAATGAGATAACTGCTCAATTTTGCACAAAGAGGATTATGACTCTTTAGAGTGGGCGCTGATCGCAAGTTTCAAAAGAGAAATGAAGTTGAAATTGCTCAAACTGAGCTGATTAACCCTCTTACTGCACTTCAAATGATTGATCATTTCACCTTCTTTGGTATTCAACTCTTGATGAAGAGATTTTTCTTTGGACTATTTTACCCCTAGTTCTAGAGAATCACCAGACCTGACTCTTTCTCTTCTTCTTTTCTCTCTTTTTCTTTTTCTTTTTCTTTTCTTTTTTTCTATTTCTTTTTTGCCAGCACACTTAGCTCTATCTAGTGCTAGTTACCAATTTATCAAGGATCGAGGAGGACTTCCGACTACAACGAAACGTGGCTTAGGACAAGGGTTTTAAAACAATGGATAAACAGCTCTAGAAACTTAAACTATGATGGGTATCAGATGCTTGAATCCATATTACGGGCTTTATTCAAGATTATGCTCTCGCTCTCATTTTTCTTCAATTAAATACTTTTGCAATAAAAAATGAGACGAATTGCTCTTCATGTCTTTAAATACTATGGGTCATGCACCTAGGTGATCGAGAATGGATGTCACTACGGAACAATATCTCAATGGTTTGGTCATCGCATCTACCCTAGTTTTTCTTTCTTGTCTTCTCTTAATTCTTGGTAGCAATTGGTTGCCCAAGTTCCCCTTTGATGCCTCTTTTTTTTTTTTTACTTTTCTCCAAAATTTCTTCTTTTTTTCTTTTTCTTTCAAAAAGACTTGTTAAGGTTCACACATTTAAACATATGATATCCGCCTCATTAGAGGGTTTATTTGAAGGAATAGTTCCTAAAAAGGCTGAAAGGGATAACTAACGAAATGAATAATAGGGAGGATTTAACAAAAATGGATAATGCAATCGGCCAAAAGAGGGCCTCCCATCATTTCTCCATCCAATGCATAACCAATAGGAAAGAATTATATGCCGAGCACAATTTAAGTTCCACTAACTCTTGGGTATTTTTCTCATTTGACCCTTTCAAGACAACGATTCTCTCTCTCTCTCTCTCTCTCTCTCTCTCTCTCTCTTTCTTCTCTCTTTTTTCTTTTCTTTTTTTATTTTCCTTTTATCTCTTTTTTTTTTAATTCTCTTTCCCTTTCTCTATCTCATTTTATAATTTTTCTCTAGCCCTTTAGAAAGAAGCATTTTGGGAATTTACTTGGTTTAACAAATAAGACGGTCCAATGAATTCAGCTCAATGGGATAACTAGTGATATAATCAATGATCGGGACATTTAGGGAATACATGTTGATAATGTTCTCCAGTCCTTTCCTAAATTTATCGGCAAAGTACTAGGTAAATACGACGCCTTCATTCTTTGTTGGCTCGGGAAACAAATTAGATAGAGTGCATATCCCATCGGAAAGACTTCAACCTTATGATTGCCTCAATTTGAGCTTTCAGTGATGGATTTATTTATGGATGCGATTGGGAATGGATACTGCTACTTTGATTGATAGGATTGCCCTCCCCCCTTAGGCGTCTCTAGCAATGAATCTTCAACTAACAATCCTTTTCCACAACGTTATGTCTTTGAGGCCTATCTTGAGCCTACATGCAATCTTCTTTAGGGAAGTAGCCACTCTATCTCTTTCCCATGTTGGAAAGCCCCGTTATAAAAACCCATTGTTTTATTCAAAATGGAAGTCCGAACAATGAAATGAAATGACTAAACAAAACTTCCATTAATATGCAATATGAGTTGCACAATGACACAGTTCCTTTTCAAACTATCGAAAAAGAAATGAGTAATTGAAAAGAAGGTCCTGGCGCAGCAAAACAAAAACCGGAGATGTCTTTTAATGAATCATCTTCTTTGGCATGGGTGGTGCTATATCTGGCATTTCTGGTGGGATCGAATACACCCGATCAATGAGATCTTGAACAACAAACTTCAACTTCCAACAATGATCGATTATGTGTCTTGGATCTCAATGATAGCCACAATGGACATTTTCATCATAATTTTTTGGCTTGGGTTTTGGGGTTGTCTCCACTTCAATGGCCGGAGATATCATTTGGAGATAAGGAAAGGCAACAATTCAGCATGAGTGCATGGCATGGGAGTGAGGATCTTTTCTCCTTCTTTTGGGATGGTGGGCCATTTGGAGTTAGTCAGGCTGGGGTAGGGGATAACGTATATGATACTACCTGGGAAGATAACGTATTTATCAAAGTTATCTGAGGCGGGATCGAGATGACAAGAGGTTTTTTAGTTAGTGTACTAGATGAACATCCATGAGTTGGTGGTTAATGGGATGGGGATACTGGTTGAGGTGGTGGTCCACAAACTGTGGGGGCAGGTCTAGATGTCACGAGGGCCGGCAGGGGCAGGGGTACACCATATGGGGGTATGTGTGATGGGTTTGCCCCAGCTTGAGATAATAGGCGATTCATCTTAGATTCCAAGGCCTCCATCATTTTCTTGAGCCCTTCAAACTCTTGGTGGGTTACAAACCGATGATTAGCAGGAGTAGACATCTTCATGATCAAAATACCATGCCAAAGTAGCTGGAATTATTATGCAAAATGCAAAATGGATGGAAAAGGGGATGATGAAAAGATGATTTCATGATGAAACCTTCGTTAACTGCAACTGTTAAAAAGCATTAGCAGCATGTCTAGAACCTTAACCTCATTTGGTTCTTTTTTTACTTTTCATCCCAAGGAGCATCAAACCTCGAAGAATGGATGCCACACGCATGAGATATGAAGGGAAACCATATGTATGTGTGTGTGCCATCGGTGGAGTGAATGAAATCCGAGAAAACATGTTATGAATGACATGGCCAAGGAAGGGTAGGGCCTATTAAGGGAGCAATCTAGTGTTGTTCGGTAGGTATGAAGAAGTCTAGGATCGAAAGGTCATATCAAAGGAAAGATGATTAATTGCCACTTCATTTGATTAAGAGACCTCATTTTTATTTTATTATCCTTCTCACACCCAAGCACCACTGCCTAGGCTGCCTACGTACCCCTCGTGAGGGATCAGAGTGGGCGCAGATCAGGTTATTTACAATTTAAAATATAGTCAAGAAGAAAAAAGAACATAGAAAACAAAAGATCAAAGCGTGCGATATGTTGCTAAGGCTGAAAGATTCCACTGTCGATAAGAGTCTGGATTGCAAGCCAGAGAGGAACACATTGGTCGGTAAGATGTCCAGGCATCTGATGATAATCACGGAATTTATTCAACTGAAGCCTTGAGGGAGTGGCTTTAGAGTGTAGACTGCTCCTACATCTCTCTCTCTCTCTCTTTCTTTTTCTTTTTCTCTTTTTTTTTTTTTGTTTTTTACATCGAAGCACAATGCGAATAGATTTAAAGAAAAGAAACAGAACTTCCAAAATTTTCTTTGAATAACCCTATGTATTTACAAAGAAGGGCGAAAACCCAATGAAAAGAACAACGGCCGAGAAAACTATAACCCGGTTTGCATCTCTTGTTGATTCTAACCTTTTCTCCATGATATGCCTTCTTCAATTAGGCTCCACATTTTGATGATCTGTTCCTTCGACTTCTGACTCCTTTCTCTTCCGAGATTGATGCTCAAAAAATGCACACGAATTCAGATCTTCCAAAGTGCATCGCAAGGTAAATCTTGAGATGGTCCCCTTAGAGGGAGACCTCACCAGTGTGGGGAGTGGGGAGTTGGGGGTATGACAATGATGGAGCCATAGGCTGCCGCAACCACTGATAGTATGTAGACTCACAAGAAGGTTGTTGGGCTTGCACCAGTGTTAACCACTCCATCCTCCTCGACATCCAATGACTTTTAAAGGGCTTTTGCATGCTAGCATTTGATCTTGTAAAGTGGATAAGATCTGCCTCCACATTGTCGATGTTGGGAATCATCTACTTGAAGCCAAACTGCCTCAATACTCTCACTGAAACATAGGGAGTAGATCCATAGGCTCCAGCCCGAACAATACTCTGCCTATACTCCGCAGTCAATCGGGGTTGGGTTGATCCTTCTTGGAGCCGAATGTCTAACTTCCATTCTATCTCCTTCTCCGAAACTTGTTGGAGAGCTGTATGGTATTGCTGTTCCATGGAAAGCTAAACCGGGGGTATACAGTTGTAATATTTGTAAAGATCCTTGGAATGGCAATCTCTTCTCAGTCTGGAGCAATGATAACCCCCTCAGTATTTCTGCTAGTATCATGGGAACTAAAGTAGTGCGTACAACTCTTGGAGTTTCTCCGAGTGGGTGTATACAGGATAGGACTGTGGTCAAACAGGCATGTATATGCTCTCCGTCCCAAGGAAACAACAAATGCCCGACAATGGCCATGAACAGCGCATTCTTCTGTCCTATTTCTTCATTGGCTGGACTATATTGGGTAGTGCTTCGTTTGAGCAGATAGGGGAGTGGGACCAAGTGATTGTCCCATACTTCCAATTGATGGGTTTTGCACTGGAGATACTTTGACAGATCAGTTTGATACCCTTGTTTGTAAATTGGTATCAAGATGTCGTCTTCAAGGTACATGCATAGCAAATAAGCTATTTCTTCCAGGGTCAGACATAATTGGTTATAGCCAAAACAAAAAGAAAAACACATTCTCAACATCCCAACATCTAAATGCAGCTCTCAACAACGGCCAATGCAACACAACCCAGGCCAGGTGTATAACATTTCCCTACGTGATAGTGCCGATTAAGTCCAAGATATCCTGAGCTTGTCCTCGAATTCGGTTAGCTAATTCCGGGTGACACCCTTCGTATTCATACATTTCAGGATCCATATGATTTCTAGCAAAATTTGTCATTGCATGGACAAGTCGAGCACTTGGCATATTTCAATCTCTTATTATCATATGTATAGGATCCGCTTAGTACACTTAGTCCCTCTTTTATTTCTCCTTTTGCTTTTCTTTTCTTCTTTGTCATTTGTTGCTTTTTTTTTCAATTTCTTAAAGCACCATATGAGATTTTCTCTTGACATTAATTCCAATTTGTTTGAAAATTATTGTTGTCCTCTCATATTCATTATTTCCTCTCTTTGTGCCTTTATCCTTTTTCTTTCTCTCTCATTTTTTTATATTCTTTTTTTGATTTTACTATTTTCTTTTTATGTTTTATTTTTATATATATATATATATATTTTAATTATTTTGTTTTTGTTTTTCTTCTTTTTTTTTACTTATTTTAAAATTTGATTTTTCTTTTCTTTTCTTTATCCTTCTTCTCTCTCTCTCTCTCTCTTTTTTTTTTTTTTGCTTGTTTGCATTTTATTTTACTGTTATTATCATTTATTTCTTTTTCTCGTCAACGCATATTGTTAACCCATGCGGGTCCCACTGGAATTCTGAATGGCGATCATGGTTGGTCGAGCTAATTGGACCTACAACCCTCAATGCCACTAGACTCGCATACTTCTAAGTGGACATCCGATTCGGAACTGGGCCTACAACATGCAATCGGACATGGATTCAGATACATTCAGTGACAACCTGAATATCTACTTATCCAGAGAGACCCAACTACCCAAGAGTCTAAAATTGAAAACAACTGGTGGACAGGCCTCAAAGACAAAATCACGGGCTCAACATCCTTGTTGTTTCTACTTCCTTCATCCTACTTCCATTGCTTCCATTTAGAAATCATTCACAAAAAGGAAAACAGAGGCAGAGGCGAGAAAGAATATTATTCTATGCTTGACGAATGATTACTGTTAAACAGATCAGAAAGGCAAAACAGGATTCGTGAAGCCGGTTGAGATAAGGCTTGAATGATAAGAATAATTGCTTAGTTTCTGTAATTAAGCCCGTTTTGGTCCCCACCATCCAATTTTAATTCGTATCGTGATGAATGCCTCGGACGGCTTAAATGCTATGAACTTGCTGCTCAAAGTGAGGAATAAAAAAGACCTCAAACCTCACAAACGTCCTGGATTTAAACCTCCTTAAAAATGTTGTGGGCTGCATTGGATTTTGTCTAACTTTTCAAGGCGCCTTTCAGAAAAAAGAAAAGAGAAAAAAAAAAAAAAAACTGCTAAACCCCTTTAAGCTCCCTCTCGCAGTTGAAATTGCTTAATCCAATACCGTACCCTCGTTACTCATGGAGCCTAGGTTGATTTCCTTCCTATTGAAGCCGAACAGTGTTCTCCTGTGCCGAGAATCAGACTTTGCAAGGCACTCAAACGTAGATGCGAGGACTTCAAGCTCTACTGATTCCGAGCTTAGGTGGATTGATACCCATACCACTGGCTTCTGAATAGGTGGTTCAGTCCATACTTTTGATGAGTTCCTAAATTGGTTCAAGCTGAGAACAAAAATCAATATAGTCCTATGTAAACCAGAATCAGCCAGGTGTAACTCCCAAAAGACTTCAGACTCTATAAGGCAAGTGGCAGGAGAACCCATCTCAAATAGATGGGTTAAGTGTGAAACCAACAAACTTTTAATTAAAAGTAAAAGGAATTTGGGAACTCAGGTCCTTGATGGAGAACCCATCTCCACCTCATGAATCGGGGATGGATGTTCGTTTTTTCCCTGATTTAATGTCGGGGCTGGGAGTTACTTAGAAATGGGGTTTAGGGATGGGGTATATGGTCCCTACCTCAAACATAATCCATTGCTATTCATACACTTAGAAAACTAGTAATTAAGTACATGTGTTGCATGTAAGAAAATTTTCTTCATATTAATTATTTGAATTTTAGATATATCATAATTAAGATAGAAATTGAAAATTAATAAAAGTAGCAATATGATTAAAAATAAACTTAAATGTTTGTTATTCAATTATGATATCATGGGTTTCTTGTAAAAGTTGGATCATTGACTCACCATCTAGATAAGAAAATAGCATTGCTTTTGGATTAGTTTTAAACTAGGGAAAATTATACTCTGAGCTGGCTGTACACTTAAAAGGAGGCTACAAGTTGGTTCATAAACCAACATAGCTCTAATAACTGACTCTACATTTCAAATTATAAAAATGCTCGCAATGTCATCTGAGGCTTATGTGATTGTTGATAATATGTGACTCTTAAATCTATGTTGGACACAACAAAAAGCTTATACTAAAATTGCCTTTTAATGTTAGGTGATTGAAAAATTAAAATAAAAAGGGTTTTTAGTCTCTCTCTCTCTCTCTCACATATACACACACAATCTCCCTCACACCATCTCACTAGCAGTCATATTTATTTGCTTAATGTCTATGTGATTTGAAAATAAATAAAAATGGTTTTTAGTTTTTATATTTATGTTCTCTATATCAATTTCTCTCATTCTCTCTCTCTACCTATTGTTCTTCCTCAATCTCTCTCATTCTCTTTCTTGGTCGATCTCTCATTCTCCCTTAATTTCTATCATTCTCATTTATTTTATCTCCTGCCCCTTTCTCATTTGTTTTATTTTTTTACACACTTATATGATATTAATTAGATCGTTTAAAAGAACATGAGACCAACTTGGTATGGTTCAAAAATTATTACACCAATTTGATAAAAATTTACAAGAAACTCTTGGCTATGAAATTTACACCAACTAGAGAACGATAGAGATTGAGGGAGAATGAGCTATTGATTGAGAGAGAGAGTGGGGGAGAAAAATGAGAAAGATTGAGCGAGAACAATAGAGAGAGAGAGGTTTTAATTTGACTATAGACCAAAACTGAGAGTGGGAGAGACAGAGGGAGTGGGAGGTCAAGAGATGACTGTGAGAGTGAGAGAAAAGGGAGGGAGATCGAGAGACAAAGGGAGTGGGAGATAAACTAAAAACCTATTTTTGGTAAATGTTTTTTGTTGTGTCCAACATGAACTAAAAGTCTCATGTTGGCAACAAACACATAAGCCTCCGATGACATGGTAAGGGAATTTTATAATTTGAAATGTAGAGCTGGTTGTGAGAGTTTTGTTGGTTTCTAGACCAACCTGCAACTTAATGTTAAATGTAGAACCGGCTTTGACTATGATTTTCCCTTAAAATTATTTACATTATATAAAATATTTTTTACTTTTCACACTTAATTTTGTTTGTCTATATTATCATTTGACTCAAACTACTAACCCGCCATCTAAAAATAAAAATTGTTTGATTTCTAAGTTGATATTAAATTTTGTATTACATTTTTGTCATTAATAAAATTATTTGTTATGTATAAAACTTATTTTTGTTTAATATAATGAATGCACAATATTAGAGATGTACCCAATATTTTTTTTTATATAAATATATGACATTAGATATGTGCCCAAAATTTTCTCTATCTTTTTTTTTTATTTTTGTTATTTTTTGTATTTTTATTATTAAAAAATTTATTATTTGACTATGACATCATTTAATTTCTAGGTAGATTTTGAATTTGGCATTCCACTTTTATAATTAATAAATGCTTCATACATTTCATAGTTATTTATTTTAATTTTTTATTATTTAATTATGACATTATTTATTAATCCATTTGACCCCAAATGGTCAAATTGCTTGCCTACCACCGGGAGGGAAGAAAATGGTTTTGTTTTCAAATTAATTTTCAAAATATACTTTTTATACTATTAAAATTAATATGTGGATTTAATTAAAATAATTTAATGATGAGAAAATATATCTTAAATATAGGATGTATAGTAAAAATGTATGTTAATGTTCTCAATATTTTTTAATTTATATTTTTTTCATTTTATCTATTTTTTAATTTTATTGCTTAGTTGTGAAAACATGGATTAACCCATTTGACCCAAAATGATTTAATTACTTACCACCACCTAGATGAAAATACTATTTTTGTTAGGTAGATTTTAAAAGTATAAGCTTTTATGTTATTGAAATTATTAATTTATTAAGTATGAATTTGATTAATAGAACTTAATGATGATAATAAACAAAAATGACTTAAATATATGATTCAAAGAACATGAATGCAAGTTAATAACTTAAATGTTGGATTTAATGAGAGAGAATTCAATGAATTGGATATTTTTAAATTACCTTTTATCAATTCATTTAACATCAAGAACCAATTACCCTATTGGCCCTCATTTTTTACCAATAAATTTAAATATAGAGGGGTAAATTTTATTCTTAGAAAATTCCAAAAATATTCTTTAGGTCATTCGTGCCTTTTCAAGTAGTGTAGATTTTGACCCAATTGAGAATTTTATACTGCTACTTTTATTTCAGCTTCTCTTTAACGAAATTCGTGCATCGCACGGCCCCAAGTAGTATAAATGTAAATTCTGGTTGTTCAAGTCACCCTTCCTCTCCTTCCTCTTCTCCCCATTTAATGCTTCCTCCTTAATTCTCTCTCTTTCCCCCCTTATCCCTTCCTAGCCCACCCATTAAGCCAAATCACCATAGCTTTAGCTCTTCCATTAGGCCGCATCATCCTTTTTCTCAACAATTCAATACATGATATACTTGCCAAAACCCAAGTACCTATAAGAAAGGGAAAGTATTGAAGATTAACTATTCTCCTTCCCTTTGCCAAAAATACGCCTCGTTACAAAATGATAACCATTCTTGCCCTATCTTTGGATCACTTTCCAATTTTCTACCCAAAGTATAGAATCCCATATAGTTTAAGGCTGAAATAAGGCACTATTAGATTGGTTATGGCAAATTTCCATTTCCAAATATACGTCTCATCTTTGCCTACATGCTGTTAATGGAAGAATAAATATGGGAAAATCTCTTAAACTATCCATAAGTTTTAGGAAATGGGGAGTAAAAATATCTTGCCCCTAAGTTTTTTGACAATTAACTAACTCTATCCCTATCATAATAACACTATCATATTCCGTTTACATGTGATTTTAAAACCTAATTTTGCCTTTTTTCCCCAAATCCCAAAACTAAAATATCCCAAACCTTTCCTTCCTTACAAAGAGCTTAACCTTCATTAAACTCCGACGTCTCTTTAAATGGCGATAAAATGGGATTAAAAAATTTTTGCTCATTTTAAATGAACAAGAACTATGGGTCATAGTTTTTTTCTTAAAACAATGACACTACAATAGATCGATGAACGAAGAACCCCCATTTTTGTCTCTTACGAATTACATGGTTCAATCCTACGAAAGCTTCTAAAGTGCTTAATGAGAATGTTGAATAGCAATCCTCCTGCCTTACAATAAAAGAAAATCTCTTACACCTACTGTTATCAAATAGTTTTTTTTTTTCAAAATAAAATGTGGGTATACTTATGTATGTGCTCGATTTCATAGTAATTCTTTAAGGCAGCTATTTCTGTTTACAACAAACAAAAATGATTGTAATTTTGGGCGGTCCCTCTATGAGTATGAGAAGTAATAAATACTTACGTTCTTTTTTATGATTTAACCACATAAATAATGTTCAAATTGAAAGCAAGAAGTAACCCAAACATTCTTTATAATTCCTTCTTGCAAACTATTGATTGGAAATAAACCTGTTCATGGGCCAGGTAGCCCGACAGGCCGGCTTGGCCCGATCTAAGTCGGATTTGGACAAGATTTCAAGCCCACGGGATTGGGCTCGGGCTTTCTCCAAAAAGTCTAACCCAAGCCTGAGCTTGATTTGATAATGAATTATATTAACAAAAATATATTTTATATAATAAAAAAGCATATATATAATATATTTATCTTCTCTTTTTTCAAGTAATAATGTGACTTCTCATTATTTTTTTTAGGTTTTGAGGTCTTTTAGTATAAATAAAACAGCTTTTAATTGAATTAAAAAGGAAAAATATTTTTTTTCCAAATTTCTAGTCAGGCTTAGGTTTGGACCCGGGCGTCGGGCTTTATATGAAGGCTAGGCTTGGGCTCAAGACCTAGGCCCAAAGGTTGGGCCGGGCTCAGGATCGGGCCTGGGCATATTTTGTTAATGTAGAGGCAAAGCCCGGCCTCTGAACAGATCTAAATGAAAAAAAAAAAACAAAGGTTTATAGATAGAAAATGCTACAAAGAAATTTAAGAAGACCATTTTGATATGTGTTTCTCATGTCACAAATCGAACACCAAAACTCCAAGTTTTAACAAATTGCAGGGAAGAAAATTTCCAAATAGAAATGAAAATGGGTTTTACAAAACCCTTTTTTTTTGAACCTTTTTTTTTTATTTTTTACGGATTTCAACGTGTAAAGGGCTAGAAAGCTTCCATGGGCATTGTCTTTTAACCAAACCTATTTTTATTTTCCACAAAAGGTGAGGAAAAAAGCTTTCTAAAGATTAGACTAATTGAAATAATTCATATAATGAAAATTAGAATATGAATTGCATTACCATGGATGCTTTTATGGTTTGAAACCAAACAACATATGAGAGATAGGGCGGAGTTTGTTAACTAGGCAAGTCGAAGAGGTCATACAAGTTGAGTTGCTTTTTGAAGACACTTGCAAGGAAATGAAAGAGTTGTTGAACCAAGAAAGGGAGGTTAGGTCAGTGAGAAGGCTAAGGATGAGTGTGAGCTTTAGGAAGCTCATGGCCAACTCACTGAAGGAGTCACCACCCATTTTTTAGAGGAAATAAACCCTCGTTTCAATTCTGAAAATTGAATTTTACTTTCCAGATAGTGACTCTATTTTTCCACCTCTAAGATACTCAACTAAGAAATTTTTTATTCCAAAGGATTGGGAGAGGGAAGGTGTTAGGTACCATTCTCTCCAAGTTGTTGTAGTAGCCAAATACAAGAGTTCTTTAAGCTCAATTTACAATGAAAGATCACTGAAGTGACTGCTAAGAATTCCTAAAATCTGGTGAGAAAACACATCCAATTTCTCCAAGATTGATTTGAGGTGATGTAATCAGGTCTTAGGTATTAATTTCCCTAAGACCCTCTCCTCTCTACCTCTCTATCTTAGTACGAAGGAAGTTGATAACGTAAGTTTTCCCCAGGTTACAGAACTTCAAACAACCTAAAACTGAGCTAAAAAAATAGAAATTATGAGTCTAAGTTAAACGGTGGATGAGAGGCTTACCTCTCATGTGTGACTTTAACAAAGGTTTTCCAATTGCCGAAATGAATTGAGGTGATGCTTGAACGAATTATTGAGCTGGGGAGTACTTCTGGTTGCAAATCTCCCGTCTAAAAAATAGTGGGCGGATTTGAATTTGAAGGTTCAAGTGCTTAGGGATTTCTAGTTAATGGGGTCCCTATAGAGGCTAGGAATGCTTCTAAGGTCTCTCCTCTCCCCTTTGGGCTCAAGTTGGGTCTCTATTTGTTGAAAAAGGTGGGAAAATCAGGTATGTATCTTATCTAATAACAAAGTCTGGGCTTCAAGAGAGTATTTTCCTAAAAAAGGATAAGGATTTTGAAAAGAAAAGGTTTGCATTCAACCTTTCCTTCTTGGTACAACATTTTTCCTCCATTTGAATGGATTTCTATGTGTTTCGTGGGTCCAATGAGAGTTTGAGGTGTGTCTATCACTGTAGTCTCAATTTTTGGGCTCCCAATAGCATAAAATGTTAACTTGTCTTACTAATAAATGCTATTTTGTCATTTCTTAACTTTAAATGGGGTAAACAACTTGGCATTTTTACAATGTAGTTTGGATTCCCCCATTAGGTTGTGTTTGGTTGCAATGCAAATTTATTTACTATAGCACAAATAAATGGGAGTGCAAGTGTAAAAAAAATGCAAATTCTTGTTGAATTTTGTTTTTAATTTTACTTTATTCTACTTCACTTGTACTACAATCAATCAAAATAAGCTAAAATTTGAAACAAAAATAGGTCAAAATTTACACTCAAATCATTTGACTATCGTGGTTTTGCATCAGTGAAATTTATTTGCATTGCAACCAAACACAACATAAAGACATGACAAGAAGAAATATTTGCACTTCCAAAAGTGCACAAAAATGAGTTATCTAGAATCTTTCCCCTTTGGCTTTAGAAGTACCACCATACCTTGCCAAAGGGATGATGCCTCAAGACAAAAAGGTTCTTGAACAAATTCAAGGTGAGACAAAAACCTTGGAAATGAGTTATGGTGAGGGCACCAATGATGGTCCTAATGGCATTTGGAGTAAACTAGCTATGGGTGATTTTGCAAAGGTTCAAAAGCTCATGTGCAAGTGGATGCAAAGGAAAACAAAACTCGAGTTGCAATTAATGCTTATGGATGCAAATCTCACCCTTGCTAGTTGACCAGGGCCTCTCATGAGCCTTGGGGACCCTAATAGTAAAGTGGATGGAAATGTAATACCTCAAACATTATCTACGTCGTAAGGTTTAAGAATGCACTTTAGCTCCGATATAGCCCCCTCGACCTTAGCATCCTTAGCTTTAGTGGCCTTGGCCTTGGCTACTTCCTCTCCTTCTTCACCATTTGAAGCTTCCTCATGGACATGATTAGAAGGCTTGCTCCTCTTGGCCCTTCGCATGCTAAATTCGTCAGTCTTTAAAGACAAGTTAAATATCATGTTACAATTGAACCCATGAGACACAATCCTCTTCTACAAGACCTTTACCTATGAAAGCCTAGCAAAGGTCTCAAAGTTTGATTTAGACTCAGAAGAAAAAGAAAAGGTCGTACTAGGAGTGGAGAGTGAGACCACTGAGGGAGATCATAGACCTCTCTACTAAAACTAGAAGACATGATGAGGACGAGAATTTACCAACAAATATGACAAGAAGACGAGGATGATGAAGACAATGAAGACCCCAAAGGAAGAACACAAGAACGCAAGCCGAGATGGTCCAAGAGCTCTTAGGGAACAACTCAAGCGATGAACAAGAGATCTCTAGCCCATTTACTTCTCTTTTTATAGAAAACTTCAACGGCTATGATCTTCCATATCCAACAGTCTTGATTGTGTCTCTTCAGTTTCCCACACTAGCATAAACCACATGGAGTATGACTTGAAAACCAAAACAATGCCTAGTGATGATCTCAACCCACCGTTCCTCTTCGAGTTTGACAGTCCTGAAGCAGTGCTCTTGTAAGCCTTGAAACGTCACCTTTATCATCATATGAAAACACAACATGACCTATATTAAAGCAATGATAACACCCAATTGACTCTCTCTACTTCCATCGGTTGAGGACAAGCTCAAGACCACCAAACTGACCTTCACCTTAGCCTCAGTCTCAAAAGTGGAGGGCATGTTATGTAGCCAAATTCACCCTCATCACCATATGAGGACACGTTGCATGCCCATAGGGGAAATCTTGTAGTCTTATAGGCCCTAGGGGCATCCTCATCCTTTTAGTCACATATTAATGCAGGTCCTTAATAACAAGTGTTATAACCTTGGATAAGCTTCCTCTAGTGCATTTATGATAGGGTAATGTTTGACAATATAGTCAATGCCTTAATGCTCCAGTGCTATGTAGCTACCCTGAAAGCAAAAGGCAAGATTGTCATCGACATCAACTTGGAACCACCACTTGAAAATACAGACGAGCAAGCTCAGCCAACTAAAGAAACCGTCCTAGTGCAAGTCTCGAAGGTCAAGCCAGAGAAGATGATTCAAATAGGAGCTCACCTAATAGAACTAGTGCACTTCGACTTGGTAAGTTTCTTACTTAAAAACCTAGATGCCTTTGCTTGGTCGGTAGCAGAAATGTTCAGCATAGACCCTAAGACAATAACTCACGAGTTAAGTGTTGACACTACAGTAAGACCAGTCCAGCAGAAGAAAAGGAACATCACCCCGGAGAGATGGAAAATAGTAGACAAAGAAGTAAGGAAGCTGATCGCTGTGGACTTCGTGAAGGAAGTCCACTACTCGAGTTGGATTGCTAATCCAATATTAGTAAAAAAGGCCAACGGAAGTGACGCATGTACGTCGACTATACCGACTTGAACCAAGCTTGCCCTAAAGACATATTTCCTCTCCCTCGAATTGACTGCCTGGTAGATGCGACCTCAGGGTTTGAGCTGTTGAGTTTCATGAATGCTTACTTTGGCTACAAGAAAATCATGACGGATCCGACAGATGAAGAAAAGACCGCCTTTGTAACCAAAATGGGCTTGTAATATTATAAAGTCAAACCCTTCAAATTGAAAAAAGCTGGAGCAACTTGTAAACACTGTATTTTTAGATTTAATTGGAAATAAAGTCGAATGTTATGTTGATGACATGGTTGTTAAGACTTAGTTTTCAAATGATTTAATTGTTGACTTTGACTTCGTTTTTAATGTTTTAAGAAAATACAACTTAAA
The DNA here is from genome assembly GCF_056320005.1 of Nelumbo lutea. NCBI lineage: Eukaryota > Viridiplantae > Streptophyta > Magnoliopsida > Proteales > Nelumbonaceae > Nelumbo > Nelumbo lutea. The sequence goes on from NC_142690.1 coordinate 53,122,210, forward strand.
ACTTAACCCAAACAAGTGTGTCTTCGATGTGATGTCAGGTAAGTTCCTCGGATACATTGTTAGCTGACGTGGCATCGAAGCCAACCTAGAAAAAATCCAAGCGATTTTAGATATGCAACCTTCTAGCTCGGTTAAGGAAGTCCAAAAGTTGATCGGCCGAATAGCCACCATGAACTGATTTATGTCTAAGTCAGTTGGGAATTGTTTACCCCTTTTTAAAGCAATAAAAAAGAACCAAGACTCTGAATGAATTAAAGACCTGAGACCAGGGATGAGCTTAAGCTCTACCTCTGTGCGAGTGAAGAGGTAGTCAACTTGGTCCTAGTTAGAGAGGTAGGAAAAATACAACGACTTGTATATTATGTAAGTAAAGTCTTGCATGCTACCGAGACAAGGTACCTAGACATTGAAAAATTTGCCTTTACCTTAGTGTTAGCAACCCAGAAGCTTAGATCCTACTTTCAGACCCACACTGTCGTGGTCCTGACCGATCGACCTCTGAGATCCTCAGAAGCCCACTCATGAAGTGGGCAATCGAGCTCAGTGAATATGACATCCATTATGAGCCACGACTAGTAATAAATGCATTAGTCTTGGCCAATTTCATCATCGAGTGCACCTTTAGTTCGTCGACCCCTGAAGTTGTCGAGTTGGCAACCACACTGGAGGCCTCAACTAGTGCGATATCTGCCTGACTGTGGGATATCCTGGCTAGGGAAGATGTGCCCTGGATACTCCATGTGGATGGATCGTCTAACCATAGTGGAAGTGAAGCTGGGTTGATACTCTATGGACCTAGTGAGGTGAAACTAGAATATGTGCTTTGGTTTTTATTCCGAGCTTCAAGCAATGAGGCTAAGTATGAAGCACTTATACCTGGGCTAGCACTAACAAATGAAGTTGGAGCCAAACATCTCATGGTCTGAAGCAACTCGCAACTAGTATTAAACCAGGTGAATGGAAAGGATGAGGCTTGGAAGCCCACCATGTCGGCCAAGTTGACCAGGCGCAATTCACTTGACAAAAAGAATGGTCTACATAGAGGACTTACCTCGCCCATTCATAGACGGGGTAGTAGAAGAGGTCGTCCAAGTGACGACAACAAATCCAAGTTGGATAGACCCACTCATTGACTACATACGCCAATGAGTATTGTTGAAGGAACGCAATGCAACAAGATGAATAGAACAACAAGCAACTTGCTATGTGATCATAGGCAAACAGCTATACCGTAGATCTTTCACACTGCCATATCTGTGTTGCCTATGACGAGCTAAAGCAAACCGAGTGTTACGAGAAATTCATGAAGGACTTTGCGGAGGACACCTAGGGGGTAGGGCTCTCGCTCAAAAGGCTTTACAACAGGGATACTACTGGCCCACAATGTATGCAGATGCAATTGAACTTGTACATAAATGCGATAAGTGCCAGGGACATGCCAATATTCTGCACCAACCAACGGCTGACCTAAAGTACCTCAACATACTGGGACATTTCCTGCCAATAACTAGGCAAAGGAGATTCTTAGTGGTGGTAGTCGACTACTTCAAGAAATGGGTAGATGTCGAGCCAATAGTCACAATTACAACTTAGAATGTACAAAATTTCTTCTGGAGAGCATCGCGTGCAGATTCAGGTTACCCAACGTCGTGATCTCAAACAATGGCAAATAGTTTGAAGATATTAAATTTCAGAAGTGGTGCACAGAAATGGTTATAAGGCAGAACTTCACCTTGGTCGCCCATACCTAAGACAATGAATGGTAAAGCCGAGGTAAGTAATAGGGCAATCTTTCGCGGCCTTAAAGCTCAACTCTCTCGAGCTAAAGGTTTATGGGTGGACGAGCTGTCCAGCGTGTTATGAGCCTATTGAACAACTATGAAAACGGAAACAGGTGAAACCCCCTTTAACCTAACATATGGGACCGAGGGGGTGAAGCTGACATAGATAGAAGTGCCAATCTTAAGAACCAAGACATTCGATGAAAAAGTTAATGACCGATGGACCAACCTCAATCCAGGAGAAATCAGAGACCTGGCCTACATTCAAATCACAGCATACCAACAATGAGTAGCTCAATATTATAACGCTAGAGTGAAGAGACACCAATTCAAAGTTGGCGACCTAATACTTAGAAAAGTTATGGTACTTGAGCCCAGCTTGGAAAAGCTATGTCCAAACTGGGAAGGCCCTTACAGGGTCTCTAAGGTGTTAGGTGGAAATGTGTATGAGTTCAAAACTTTGGAGGGGAAGGTGGTACCCCATGCATGGAATATAGACAACTTGAGGAAGTACTACATCTGAGAAAAAAAGTTCCGAGCTACATCCGCAAAGTTTTAAAAAATTTGCTAAGACATTTGGGCTGACCTCTCAATAGATCGGCCGAAAGAAGAGCTCCAAGCTATGTCCGTGACTTTGCAAAAAATTCTAAGGCATTTTGATCGACCTTCTAGTAGTCTAGCTGATTCGCACGACAAAAAAAAAAAAAAGAAAGAGGCTCCATTCAGAGAGATAGGTATCAGATACATGAAACCAAGATCTATTAGTCAAAAGACCAAATCATCGAACTACATGTATTAAAAAAAATGAAAGCACACTTATTTCTAAAAAAATTGAAAGAATTACTCTTTTTCAAAAATGTGAAATCGGTGTGCCTTCTATGCACGCCTCCTTTCGAGTTTGAAATTGAAAACTGCCACAGGCTCGGGAGACCAATGAACAAATCAGACTAATTACCTAATGTAGAACTATTCCCTTTGTCGAGTTGACACAGGCTTGGGAGTGGGGGTAATTTGATCCTCCAAATATAATCGCAACACATGGACTTCAAGTGACACCTTGGCGCTAACTAAACAAACCAGCTCGACAAGTTAGTCTTGAGCACCTCGTAAAAACCGACCTTCACCTTGGCCAGACCGAACTAGCAGGTTTCCTAGCTCACAACGACCTGCCTCAGAGACCAACCGAGCTCAGGGATCTATGGCGACCTATGAAAGAGCTCACTAACTTTTCCCAAATAGATGTTACCCATCCAAGATCTTCAGAGAATCAATGCCACGACCGTTCAATTGACCTACCACACTGCACGCCCTAGAGTTACTCGGACAGATGTAACTCTCACACAGAACATGTAACTAATGCAATAACTCACTAGATCAAGTGGAAATAGCTCTATGAGAAGAGGAGACCAGTTGGATCACTAAAACCTATATATGATCTTCATTTCTACCTAATAGGTACGCGTGGTTTACATACTCTCAAGCTCTCTCATTCTTTGAAATACTCTTAAAACACTCTCTGACTTAAGCATTGAAGTGCCCATCTCAAGTAAAGACAACCCGGACACTCTAACTCTTCCTTTTGCAGAACAAAATCAGCTCGACCACTTCCAACTTGGCCTAGCATAGCTCGACCCTGACCAGGAGCAATCCAAATCAGCGTACGACTCATATGACACGAGGGAGCGACTAGATCATGCAACACCACTATCTTTCTCTACCTTCTAAATACATGCATTTAATTTTTGTCAATGTATTAAAATATTAATGTTTAAGTCAAAACTTAAAAAAAAAAAAACAGTTTAGCTTAAAACTTATACATAATAAGATGAGTAAAAAATATCTAAACTACTAATATGAGACAAATAATAAAACTGAAGTAATAAAATTTAATAATTAATTATAATAATTTCATATAAAGTGATAAATTTTAATTCCAATTTTGAAATAGAAAAATTCAAAATAAGTTACTATTTTAATTTAAAAATAATAATTGTTAAAATTAATTACAATAATAATATACTTTATTTATAGTAAAAATTCTAACATTTTTAAAAATTTTAAACAATAATAGACTTAGCATAATATCATAACTTAAATTATGCATCAATATCAATTTATTAAAAAATTAAATTAATAAAAGTTGAAATTATTATTTTAAATTGAATTTAAACTTAATTTTAAAATAATGAAAATAAACTCAAGAAGTCTAGTTCAGTACATGTTTGCCTTCACCCTACCTAGGCTCCTAATTTTGCCACATCATTGGGCTCTTAACGTATAACAACGTTACCTTGCATGCCATTTAACCACCACTATAATAAAGGTGGAAACTTCCCAAACATTAAACATATAGGATACTTAAAATAATGAAAATATAAATTTATTTTGATATTTTTAGTAATTAACTATTTAGAAATATATAAATTTAATTTTTTTTTCAGATAGATTTATTTATTTCTTGCGATTATTACTAAAAAAATTATTACTCAAATATTTATCATTATTTTTTTATTTGTTTATCATTAATGATACTTACAAGAATAATTTTTAGTCAATGCACACAAAAATAATTTAGAGTTAATAATCAATAAAAATTACTAATATTTACTTAACGTTAATGATAGTTATCATAAACATTTGAATAGAATTTTTTGAAAATGCATAAATTTCCAATAAAATATAGAATTTGCTGAATATCCACAAAATTGTCAACAAATATCCATAGCATGCATTTATACTAATGAATATTAAATATATTATTTAAGTGATTTCTTTGTTTTTGCCATATTGTTTTTTGGCTATCTTAAGCTTTGTGCCATCATTGACAAGTAAGTCCTTGAAAGGTTTTTTTTTTTTTTGAAATTGTACATTTTTTTATCATGCAACAATTGTTTTTTTATTGGAATTCAATCTGGTGTACAAATGGATTAGATCATGATTTGATCTGATCCTATTTTGTCATAATCAGATATCCCTATTTTGGACCTTTAGATTGGATAATCGGATCAAATTCGAATCACTCCCATATCTGACTTCATGCCATGTGGCACTTCCGAACCGTTGCATTACACCTCAACACCATGTAGGTAGTGACATGTCGTTATCAAATTAGTCGAAACCACCTCAGCTGCACCACAGACACTCCTCGGATGCTTTGGGAGTGTGAGTGCCCAACATAACCTCAGCTATGGCCGAGGTGGGCATAGCCTTACGCAGTGGCGTACATGGCAGGAGTAGATGAGAGACCTTAACAGGAGTAAACCTAAGACCTTGGCAAGAGAGTTGACCTCCCACCAAGCACTCTCCGACCTAACTGTGGTCCAAGGTTGCAACCTAGGTGGAATGCGACTGACTTCCGCTATGTGCTACGTATCATCTTCAATTCCTTTGGGACCACGTCGCCTGATCAATAGAGTTGAGTTTTGTGACTACCCACTTTGGAGATAATCGGATAAGCCTTACCACTATCCACTAAAACCACCTCCAAGGATGGTGGGCCGATAAGCCACGTTCCCTAGAGGTCTTGAACATGCTACGTGAGACCGATTCCTATATAAAGGCACCTCCTTCACCTATAGAAGGTACGTATGATTTGTGTACTGAATTCTCTCTTGCATGCTAATCTCTTTGCTCTCTTCTCGCTCTCATCTTTGACTTAAGCATTGGAGTGCCCACTTCAGGTACTCTAACATTGTCTCTCTTACAGCTTGCCCTGTTGACCTCATCAGTCAACTTCTATGTTGTCCTCCAGTAGGGGGCTTCTAGAACATGCACCATCAAATGGCATCATTTGTGGGAATTACTACGGAAAGCTTAGTTTTCACCATCTTTCTACTTAAAGCACATTTCATGGCTTCGACAAGTACCAGCAACAACAACAACGTTGATAATGTCCAGATCAACAACACTTTAGTTGGGGGTAGAATCCGTCTGCCCAGAATACATTGAACCAGAACATCCAAATAGGACAGATCTTGGTTCCCTTGATGGCACCAAGCATCCTAGTATTGCCAACTCCAACTATGTTGCCCTTTCAGGTCAAGCCCTCAATGGTTCCCGTCGGATTTGATGGCCAACAATTCTAGGAGTTGGTGCAGTACATTCATGGTATCGACTTATAGATGCAGAGTTGGGAAGGTCGCCTTGCCACACTAACTTAGATACAACCCTGACTCTAGGCAATATTGAAACTCCTATGCTTACCCAACCCAAATCATCAAATTCCAAGTGTTTGCACTCTGACATCCCCATCATTCGCCCCATCTAAAAGCTAAAAGGTCCAACTTCCAATCATATCGAAGTGCCCAAATTGCTGAATAAACTAAACCACGAGTGGCCGCACCTCCGACTCCTTGAGAAAAGCAATATTACCTCCTTCTAAGGGGAATTGCTTCATTTGCTTGAGCATTTGAAAGACCCATCAAGACTGGCTCATTCGGATTGTAGGTTTCCTCTCTATCCACATCGAAATCACTTGTGTTGTAGTTGGGAGAGGATCCAAAGGGTGAGGTTTGGAGGTGGGTTTGGGAGGGTGAGAAGAAAGATTGGCTAGTTGCAGAAGAGTGGAAAAAGTAAAGAGTCTGCAATGAAGAATTGAAAGGTTGGTGAAAGTTGGGGCGAAAGAGCAGGAAAATGAGGAGTAAAGGGTTGGTCCTTCTCCTAATAGCAAGGTTGAAGATTGCCACTACCATCAATACTTCCTTGAAGTATCTTTAAGTCCATTGTGCCAACCAAGTTGCCAAAGCCCAAAGTATCTATAGCTTGGTGGTTGGGGCCGGTCGGAGGATACTAGGACCAAACCTACCCAGTTTGATTCTCCTAAAGAAGATTCCATATCAATTCTAAAGTTTCACTCCTATGGCTGTGTTTGTTTGTGATACAAACACAAATATTTACTATATATAAATACACTAGTTGGGTCTGGTGCGATGCATGTGCTTTGTTAAATAAAATTAAAGTTGATGAACACAATGACATTTCCAATTGAGATGATCCTATTGGTACCATGGTAAGGCTACGGAGGTTGGTCTATTCTTCGAAGGTTCGGAGGAGACGACCGAAGAGAGAGAGAGAGAGAGAATGTGGGGAAGATAGGAGAAGAGGGGAGAGTCCCCCTTGTGAGAAACCCTAGGTTAAAGTTATATCATCTCTTTTTTTGGGGAAGATTTGTTCTCCTTTTTTTTTATAGAGAGAAACCCAAAGCTATAAGGAGAAGGATTTAAAAGGGGACCTTTCTTGTTAAGAAAGATGATCTTTTCTTTATGTTGACTATTAAGGGAGCATTATTGGGATTTTTCCACGTGTCCAACGAGATCCTTTGAAGACAGGGTTTCCCGCTATACTAACATGGTGCTGACAACACCATGAGGCATTGCTCACCTTTACTAAACCCATGAGGCATCCCGTTACATGCATAATTTAAAGACACACATGTATCTAACATTTATTCCCGGTTGTATAGCAATTCTACATTTGTCATGGGCCTACGATGGCTCTAAGCTCATCTCAGGTTTGTGTACATCCAAAACTCATCGCGGGTCTGCGCATGTCTAAGACTTATCGCAAGTCTACGCGTGTCTAAAATTCATCGCAAATATATCAACATACCTAAAGTTCATCATAACTCATTCCGGGCACGAGTTCGTCACAATCATGCAATGAGTTATGAACTCATCGCAGATGTTCGATGAGTAGTGAACTCATCACAAGCATCCATGTTGTATTAATTTGACACCTTTTGTGCTCTGATGGTCTGAGCGACCACTCTATACCTACAGATCCAATCCAATTCCAACTGATACTTTATTTTTTAGGTCATGTCTAGCCAATCTAACTACAATTCAAGTTGCACCTTCATGTTAAATTTTATTATTATTTATTAAATTCTATTAATTTTTTATAGAACTTGTTCAAAAATAATTGTGTAACTAATAATTTTTTAGTGATTGTTAATTTTTTATCATCATTATCATCACCATCCGTGACTTATCCCAACTGTATGGAGTTAGCTACATGAATCCTATTTGGCCAATTCATTCTCTTTAAAGTCATATTTATTGTTAAATTATTAGTGCTTAAATCATTTCCTACTACTTCTATCCATGTCCTTTTTAGTCTACCTCTAGCTCTTTTAGTCCATTCCACTTGTAACAAATCACTTTTTCTAACCGGAGGCGTTGGTGGTCTTTTATGCATGTGTACGAACCATCTTAATGTACTCTCTCTCATTTTATAATCTATTGGAGCTAGAGGTGTAAATTGGGTCGCGAAGCCCGCAACCTGGCACGACGACACACGGGCTGTGTCGGGCATTGCACAACACAACTGAGTAGGCCATGCTGCCCGCAGTCTGCGTGCCAGTGCTGACACGGCATAGCCCAACCCATATATATATATATATTATATTATTGATTTTATTTTTAATTATATTATATTATTTCATTTTATTATTGCACATATAAACAATTGTATACATCAAATTTCATATAAAATATTTTTTCCTCTTTTTCTTTTTTCTTTTTTAAATATCCTCTCATGGCTTGGTCTGGTCTACGACTTGACCTAAATTAAGGCTCAGCCCGTTACACGACACTACTTGAGACTTCCTAGGCCTATGCCATGGGTCATGGTGGGTCAGACCTCTTGAGTATCCCAAAGGTAATAAGCATGACCTGGTCCACCCTGAGGGCCAACATGACATGACCTGGCAAAAGCATGGGCCACCCATGGGCGGGACACGGTCGATTTGCACCTTTAATTGGAGATACTCCTAATCCTATCTTTTCTATTTTTTTCCATTCATCCATCTTAAAACTTACAGTTCCATCACACTCATGTTCTGGACATGTTGTTTCTTGACCGCCCAACATTATACTCCATACAAAATAGCTTGTCTTACAATTGTCTAAAGAAACTTCCTTTTAATCTAAATGGTATTCACCTTCACACAAAAGACCAAATGCACCCACTCCATTTTACCCAATTTGTTCTAATTCTTTGGGTGACATCATCCTTAATCTCTCCTTCATCATTGAAGTTTACATGAGTTGCAAAATGGACTTTCCAATGAAGTTATCTTTAGTAGCTTCCTCAAAGTGGCTCCTTCAATGTAGCTTAATCAACGGTGAATCCCTCCCAAATTGGCTCTCAAATTAATTAAGTCAGCCCCTTCTGGGTGTGTTTATTGGATAAAAAAGTACTTATCCTAATAAACACTTGAAAAGTGTTTCTTTCAAATGCAGGCAGTATGGGTATTTTGAAATCACTAGCGAGGCAGGATAGGCCAGAAAATGCAATAAGCACTCGAAAAAATGCCAAAATTTTGAATTTATTCAAAACGGGCTTACTTCCTGAAATAATATTTATTCCAGCTTATTTCTCAAAGACATGTAAGTGCTTCTTGGTGTGGTCTTGGCCTAAAATAAGCACTTTCTCCAATAAATATTTAAAAATAAACACTCCTAAGTATGGGCATAGTAGAGTTAATTGACTTAGCTATCTTAATATCACTTTCATTAATTAATTTTAAAATTTTGTTACCATGACTACCCCTTTACTGATCTATAGAAGAACATATACATCAGAAACTAAATTTTAAAAATAAAAAAGGAGTATTAATTGTTGATTTGTTGTACAAATTTTGTTTCATTTTTCTTTGGTTTGGGCACGCAAAACATCCAAAACAAAAAGTACCTTTGACTGAACACCACATTCATCATCAATTCTTGGCATTTCTTGCAAAATGAAGTAGACAGGAATAACCGAGCTGGGGGGTTTCATAAATTCAGACCACTCCATTAAGGAGCAGAAATTTTTCCTCAACCGATACACAGTTGGATGAATAGTCTATCCTCAGTCATTGGGTTTAATTCTATAAAAATAATCCCCTCAAGTAGAAGAGTTCCTGAAAGAACAAACAATGACAGTGGTAAATGACAACGATATTATATTTAAAAGACAATCAAAGTGGCTTGTCATTTTACTTTAGCATCGGAATAGTCCAAAAGCTTCACCCTCATCTTCTTGTTCCCCGGATGCATTGCCTCTTGATTTCCAAGATCTTCCATCATGTTTGTTGGAGAATGAATTCTTGGAGAACAACCGTTAGGGTTTTTGTCATTAGCCTCAAATTTTTTGCATTTATTATTTGTTTTTTTTTTTTTTTTTCTGAAGTATTGGTTGTGGGATTCAATTCCACGACAACGACGGTAGAACAAACCAACTAACACACAAATGAGCCAGCCCTCAGTTGGTTATTCGGGGCATCTAAGAATCTCTTTTGCTTTGAAAATGAAAAGAGCTTATACTAATAGCGGGAGATGCACGCTTTGGAAAAATCGAACGTTTCAAGGGCTTTCAAGCTGACGTAGAACCTGCTACAATTTTATTATGCATGTTACTATTAAAATTTTGGAAGAAAGAAAATAAAAGTAAAAATCAGAAAATAGATAAGCGACGCATGGGAATATATATACCAAAAAAATATATAAAGATGTTGATCCATCTCATTATAATCATATTACTTCTTAAAATGGAATAATATCTTTTATACGTGACATACATACAAAGTAAAAAAAGATGAAAATATATATTAAAGCTAAATTGTTTATATATTAATTGAAGGACTATTTGGTTGTTTAGGGTTAGAAAATATTTTTATTTTTTTTTAAACTAAAATAATAAAATCATGTTATTGATCAAACACATGAATAAGAAACCATTATGGATATATGGAAAGGTTTCCAAACTCCTTATAAATGAGCCATACTTCTTTTCACCTTTGGTACATGCATGGTCCATCAAAGGGGCAGTGAGCATCTACTATGAGTAACCTATAGATATACTTTAATGATGTCCAATTGAATATATAGCTTTTAATCTGGCAACTCATAAAATTTCATAACTCCTTCAAACTCTTTAGTGTATTAGTTTCTCAATCTATGTATATAGAACCTCAATTTTCTTGAAAATTTCAATGAATATATTACCAACTTTGTGGTAGAACAAAAAGTTTTACAGACACAAATTTTTTAGATAATTGGCACATTCTTGAGTCTTATGCCTTACACTTTCATTGGTAGGGAAACTTTATGAAGTTGCTCAAAGATGTAATAGAATGATGATTAAGTTTCATAAAAAAACAATTATATGTTTTAGGCACATGACTTACCCAAAATATACTATCTTCTCTTGCATCCACATCCAAAACAATCGTAGGAACCACCACAACACCTAAAAACCATCCAGGATCACATGACTACCCAAAGCATTCATTCCATCACAATATGCTCACAAATCACAATCACTAAAGATACAAGTCCAAAAACATGGAATTATTTGAGAGGATTAATTGTTTTCAGGCGGAAAACCTCACAACCCAACATAGATACATACTTTTAGTAGAACTTGGAAGCACAATAGATAATTGCAATTGGAGACATGAGCCACTTCAAAGACCTTAAGCCTCCCACAAACCCCAAGGGAATCAAACCTACCTACTGTTTGGGGCATATAACTCACACACTAAGGCATTAAGGTGCCATTTGTTTAAGATGAATCAAATATAGGTGGAAAATGCAACCTCAATCTACTAATGCAATTGCAATAGTAGAATAATGCAAGGGAAAAATGAAGATTAAACAACCCTTTTTTTATAGTAAATTAGGATCCCAAAAATAAAATATATAATTGCATGGATGATAAAAACAATATATATAATGGAAAAGATGAGAACAATGTACAATATCAGTAGAAGTCGAATATTAGATCTCACCTTGGAGTATATCCTTTAGGCATATCTTGGATAATGCAATCAAAGGGTCATCTTTGTGTCTAGGAAAATGGGGCTGAATATTGTCATGGAAATTATCCATTGGAAAATCAATGATTGCCCAAGTCCCCTCATCCATATTTTGTTAGCAATAGTGAAGAACGCATACAATTTCACTAATGGAGATTGAAATTGCAACTCAACATACACCTATGTACATAAAAAGAAGAAATGAGAGAAAAAGGTTAAGATCATTATTTAAACAGAAGAAAAAATTCGCAGAAGAATAAACATAAGGTCCTAACCAAATTAAAGCAATCGTCTACATGACCAGCAAAACACTAGAAATTATAATCCGAATAGTTCTTGCTTTTGACATAGCGGAGGGTAAAATTACATCCATTTATTTTGCAAAATAAGAATAGAGGGGATCGTGTTTAAATAATGAGAGAGAGAGAGAGAGAGAGAGAGAGACCATGGTGATCAAAGGTGATGCAACTGCAAAAGGTGTTTACATATGCATGAACAAAACCAATGCTACCAAAGTTAACTGAAAACATGCTTGAAAAGAAAGAAAATAGATGAAGGAAAATAACATCTATATAAATTATAACGTATGTATAACTTAATTAACCTTATGTAATAATGGTGTTTATGTACATTTAAAAAGCATTGATGAAAGTGGGTCATTTTCCTTAAGGGATATTAAAAAGTAGAGATTGCTCTTGTCATTTAACTAAAATGGCTCACATGTGTGAAAAGTGAAATGCCAAAGCATGTGAGGTTTGTGGTGAAAGACCCTAAACATTGGCACAATTAACCTTATGTAATAAGGGTGTTTATGTATATTTAAAAAGCATTGATAAAAGTGGGTCATTTTCCTTAAGGATATTAAAAAGTAGAGATTGCTCTTGTCATTTAACTAAAATGACTCACATGTGTGAAAAGTGAAAGGCCAAAGCATGTGAGGTTTGTGGTGAGTGAACCTTAAACATTGGCACATTCCTCTTTCTCTTCATCGTTGGAATGAAATAAGCTTATCGAGATCCAAAGGGTGCAAGTTTGTAACCATAAGGTTGCGTTTGGAATCAGTGTAATTCACCGATAACGTTTTACACTAAACCATAAAAGTGACTGTTGCTTTTTGAAAAATGCGATGGGTGGAAAAGTGTAAAGCTTTACAAAACTTTATGCTCGATTCACAATATAAAACTCCACTCCATCCAAACACATGCAAAATTGAACCATAGTGGAGTTTTATGTCGACCATAATTACACGGTCCTTCCAAACGCTTATAAAACCGAATCGTTAACTCTTGATTTACATCACTTCCAAATGCAGCCTAAAAGAAAAAAAAATTTCCCATCTTAATCATTTCACTTTTGTATGACAAACAAACAATTACAAATCCAAACAATGGAGTATAAATACCCCATTTATAATGCAAACAAATGCAACCTATATTTTACGAATTTATTTTTTTGAAAGGTAAAAGTAATATATTAGCTAGGAGAAATATATGCATAGTTCTTTACATCTTGTAATAGTTACCAATACACCATAGCTAACAAACCAGCTAACACACCAATAAGCCAACACTTGGTTGCTTGAAACCTACCATCTGATTTGCATTTTATTAAAACACAAGGGTGTTTAAATGAACAAGATTTAGCTGAATGCTTTAATTGTTCAGCAGGCTGTGGAACCAATAATAAGGTTCCACGCCAATATTTAAATACACGGGCCCGCATCTTATATAGTGGGTCTATGCGTGAAACTTTCCTGTTTGGCGGCGTGTCTTCAAATGCAGTCTTTTGGCTGTTTACAAGTTGGGAAGACTGAAAATCGGTTTATTTTCGTTTGGCATGTGGAAGATTTAGCCGCCAAAAGACGGGATGCCGAAAAGATGCGCAAAGCCCATTTTGGGCTGATTTCGAGAAGCTCCAAATGAAGCATCCCGTGTCTTTCGCATTTGAATCTTGCGCGAAAAGACTTGAAACGATGCATGGAAAGACGGACATCTGCCAAATGGTCTTCGGACTGCCTAGATCTTACGTCAAAAGCTCAATACATCTTTTAACTATCAAAGCTACAAGATCTTCTCAAAAACACCTGCCAAACGGGCCCGATCGTTATTGGTTCAACAGCCGCTGAAGAGCTGAAGCGTTAAGCTAATCCGAATTCGTGACGAGTTCAGTCCGAAAACCTATCCAATCCGGCTCGAGCCGGTATCGGAAGTGCTTTAAAGTCTGGGACGCCTCCGTGCCGGAATCGGTCCGCTTGAACATGGAAGCAGTTCATCGTCGTCTTCTCGGTTCTTTTCTCAGTGAAACCAATCGTCACTCGAATCTCTCCCCCTCTTTATTCCGTCTCCTCATCTTTAAAACCAACTCCACCCCTATCTCTCCAAACCCTAAACAGGAACCGGCAACCGTCTCCACCTCACCATCATCTTACTTCTCTTGCCGTTCAATCGTCTCCGCCACGTCCTTTCTCTGCAGCTACAAAGAACACTCTGAAACCTTAACCCCACCACCTGAGGACCCAAGAATCATACGTCCCAGAACCCGAACACCTCTCGAGAAGCAATTCGAGACATGGGTCGAGAAGCTCAAGCCCGGCTTCACTCCCGCCGACGTCGACGACGCCCTCCGTTCCCAATCCGACCCCGACCTCGCCCTCGACATCTTCAGGTGGACTGCACAGCAGCGCGGCTACAAGCACAACCAACTCACCTACCACACTATGTTCCAGATTGCCGTCTCCGGTAAGCGCTTTGGACACGCTGAAACATTAATAGAAGAGGTCCTCGCAGGTGCCTGCTCCGGCAGTTTAAATCTCTATAACTCGATCATCCGGTTTTGTTGTAGTCGGAAACCACTCTTCAACCGAGCTTTCGATGTTTACAGGAAAATGCAGAGGTCACAGGACTGTAAGCCCACGCTAGAAACCTACACATTGCTCCTGAATGCTCTTCTTAGAAAATTCAATAAGTTAAACGTCTGTTATGCTTATATGCATTCTGTGCGATCCTTACTAAAACAGATGAAGGCTTCTGGTGTGATTCCTGATACATTTGCTTTGAATTTGATCATAAAAGCTTACTCTAAGTGTTTGGAAATGGATGAAGCAATCAGGGTTTTTCGTGAAATGGGTTTATATGCTTGTGAACCGAATGCATATACGTATAGTTATATTGCCAAAGGTTTGTGTGAGAAGGGGAGAGTAAGCCAGGGCTTTGGGTTTTATAAAGAAATGAGGGATAAAGGTCTTGTGCCGACTAGTAGTACTTACATGATTCTTATCTGTAGTCTCTCAATGGAACGGAGGTTTGAAGATGCAAACGGTGTTCTGTTTGATATGTTGAATAATTCAATGGTTCCTGACCTCTTAACTTACAGGACCCTTTTTGAAGAGTTGTGTAGGGAAGGCAGGGGAAATGAGGCTTTTCAGCTTCTTGAAGAACTGAGGAAGAAGGAGGGATCCATGGAGGAGAAGACCTACAAGACTTTATTGGATGGATTGCATTTCTTATGTCGGGAATAGATGTCAATCTGTGGTGAAGATCTTCTTTTTCTTATGTAAATAAGGAGGCATTTGGATATAAAAGAGCAGAGTAGATGTTGCAGAGCTCTGGTGTAGAACATGTAATTGGAGGTCTAAGAATCATATCACAAGAATTAGGTTATCAGTTTTTGATTTCAGTGCTTGGTTTTACAACATGTAACATGGAGAGTAAGAATTAGGTTATCAGTTTTTGATTCATTTGGCATATTTGGATCTTTGGCCCTGTAATTTATTCCAGGGAAGCAGTAGTATTATTGAAAAGAACAAATCTCTATGCTGGTCATCTGCATGTTCTCTGTTATGGTAGAGAGACTATCAGTTTCAGTTACTTATCATCACTTTTTGTCATAGTATTGATTCTTGAAATTTTGAAGCTTCTCAGCACAAGGCATATTTCTGTAGGATTAATTTACACATTGATCAATTTAGCTTGGGATTGAAAGGAGGCTTTGCAAGATTGCTTGCTCTGCAATTGATCCAGTTTTTCTGGCATTGTAGTCATCTGCAGATGGTTTTGATATTTTGTTGCTAATAATTTAGCAAAACTGATTAGTTGACCCCCATATAGTTGGGATTAGGCATGGATGAATCTGATATGTGAAGAATGAATGGATTTAGCAAAACTGATCTGTGAAGAATGAATGGATTTAGCAAAACTGATCTGTGAAGAATAAATCAATATTTATGCCTCTGAATAAGGCTGGCAGTCTTGACCCCAACCCATTTGACTCACCTAACCCACCCATACCCACCCATTCCAATGGTGGGTCAATATGGGTCGAGTGACCCATTAGGGTCAGTGGAAAAGGGTCAGGGTGGGTTGGGTCGAGGGTACCCACTAGGGTCAGAATGGGTTGGGTCGAGGGTTTCAGACTTGTTCAAAAGTTTGAAACTCTATTCAGGTCGAGGGCTCGAGGGTTTCTGAGTAAGGGTCAAGGGTTTCATGTGCCATTCTATGCTCTCTTCCATTCTTTCATCATTCTCACAGTTGAAGGTTTCTCCCCCATTATCTGAGTAAGGGTCGAGGGTTTCCTCCTGCCATTCTCTGGTCTCTGCCATTCTTTCACAATTCTCACGGTCGAAAGTTTCTTTTCCATTCTCTGAATAAGGGTTGAGGGAGCAGCTCCTCTTCTCTCACTGCCCATGCAAGGTGCAACCTCAAAGGTAAACCGATTCTTCCTTCTTCTCTTTTCCCTTATTTTTTTCTTCTGATTTTATATTAGCAGGCCTTCAGTTTAGATATTCTGGTTTCTTTGTGACTTTTCCAATTTGTTGATAGATTTTAAAATCTGATTAATTTAATGAGGCTTCGTTTATCTTTGCTAGTTTCAGTTTATCAATTCTTTACTAGTAGTATTTATTTGATTGGTTTATATCATTAGAAGAAAATTGATTATGATCTTAACTCATAGCTCCTGTTTTAGATATGAAAAGGAATAGTCCTTTAATTGATTATTCCTATCGGTACTTCAGTTACTAGGTCATAACAGATTGAACCTATAAAGTGTGATTTATAGTGCTAGAGAACTGGATTGAAAATTATCAGAGGAAAGGCACTTAGATAGCAACATGGTTAGCAAGACCCAATGGCCCATAAACCCATCTGATCTATCATTCATTATTTTCTTTTTCTCAGTATGAATATGAAAAGCATCAGTTCCACAGGAAATGAATTTCTGGCTTTATCAGCAATCTAATCAATGGAATGGTTATGCTTTCCCTAGCAAAGTTCTTTTCTTCTTTTTTTTTTTAAATTCTCCCCAGACCCCAGACCCATAGTTCCAAGTTACAACTTGTGCTTGGTTTTAAGTCTTTCTCTAGATTGTTTCTGAAATATTTGGATTGGCCATGTTTACTTGCTTGTTCAGTGGCACTGGCTTTAGGCCCAATACTTGTCCTAGTGAGTGGCTATTGGCTACATCTTTGGCCTTAATAACAGAATTGCAGTGGTGTAATTTATTACCAAAGACAGAGCACATTTTCAAGTAATTGGTTTGGAATTCGGAATTTGGAATCAATGGGTTCCTTATATTTTGAACACTTGCACAAATCCCCTTACTATATAAGTTTATCTCAAAAATAAAAGATTTCTATCATACATTTTCAAGAATTTTGGACTTGTATATATGCGAAAGTGAGAGGTTTCACCATTTTCTCTGGGTGATATTTGAAAAAAACAATAGTTTGAAATTGTAGGCAAAAGTTTGAAAATTTCATCTAGATAAATCTATGTCTTCTTAGTTTTTCTGCTGTTTGTGGTTGACATCTTGGTCCATAAAATGGAAACCTAGACAAATCTAGAACCTCATTCACAAGGATTACTCTAGACAGGTTCTCCATGGCTCTGCTTGGTATTAATTCTTTTATATATTTAGGGGATGCTTATGATTTATGAAAGAGGGATTATATATTCATGGTTGACATCTTTTTTTTTTCTTGGTCAAGTTGGTGATGGTGATTGGTGAGGATTTGCTAGATTGTTGCATTTGGCAACTTGACATATGAGTGCCACTGTTGTTATGTTTTTTTAATTAAGGGATAAGGCGAGACACATCCTTTTGTACTAGTGTTTG
Organism: Nelumbo lutea; assembly: GCF_056320005.1. Taxonomy (NCBI): domain Eukaryota; kingdom Viridiplantae; phylum Streptophyta; class Magnoliopsida; order Proteales; family Nelumbonaceae; genus Nelumbo; species Nelumbo lutea. Next base: position 53,139,901 of record NC_142690.1, read on the forward strand.
TTTTGTAATTATCAATACAATTGGTTAGGGGTGGACTAAGAGGTGGGTAGAGCAGTCCAGTCAATTCATAAGTAGTTTGAAAAGCCTGTTCTTCTTCACATTGTCTGGTCTATGGTGTGGTGGAGAGGGGGTTTCCTGATCACCTTATGAATTGAGTCTAAGTAATAACTCACATAAGTAGGGGAAGGGATTCACATAGTCTTTGTACTAGTGTTTGTTCTGCTTCTCTTATTTTCCATCAAACCAAACATAGCCTTAAGAATACCAGTTTTCGAATTGGACAGTTGTGATCGATGCTAGAATTTTCAGCTCAACCAGATTCAAAGAGATGGCCCACCATAGTTGGTATGTCTATGCCTTATTGTAAGTGGGTATCTTACCTAGATCATTGACATTCAGAGTGAATGTGTCACTCTGAATGGATTCCTCAATTAGCCAACTCCTTGGTAAATGATATAGCCATGAGAGTGGTTAGAGAGGTATGACCTATAAATTAGAACAGAGGATTTTCCTTCCAGGGTTTTTTTTTTGATTGGAAAAGGTGACTTTCATTAAGGATATCAAATTACATCTTGCACTGTCAACCACTCAAACAAAGAGTGTTGACCCCAACATGACATCAAGAATTACAGTACAGCCCAAAAAAAGTTTTCCCTGAAGGTCCCCTGTTTTGCCAAGCTATCTGCCACAGAATTTGCTGATCTCCTTACCCATTTGAAAGTTACTCCAACTTTCCTTGCCAAGCAGATTATTTCTCTTATTTGCTGTCTAAACTTCCATACACCCAAACTCTTTGTTTGCAGCCACCCTATTATCAATTTAGAGTCCCCTTCCACCTCCAAGTTCTGAAATTCCCATTGTTTTGCAAATCTCAGGCCTTGTAGTAGAGCCAAAATTTCAGCTCTCATAGAGTCTCCCACTCCTATGGGACTAGAGTTTAGTGCCACCATTCTGTCCTCCCCATCCCTAAAGACTCCCTCAACTCCCGAGGGTCCTGGGTTACCCATGGAGCTTCCATCAAAATTTAATTTGACCCTTTGTTGTGCTGCAGGTGTCCAAGAATGTTGAGGGACAGGCTGTTTGATTGAAGAGTTTGCCACTGCTGACCATCCCCTTTGTATATCATCCACTGAAAAATTTTTAAATAAGTCACTTACTTTCAGCCAATTTATGACTTTAATGGCTACGCAGTCAATTATTTGTTTTGTTGATCTTTGTGCCCCTTGGAATATTCTGTTATTCCTTTTTTCCCATAAGGACCAAAGAATGGCTGCTCTTGTTGCCCTCCACATCACTCTCCCCCTTTTCTTTGAAAGTAGGAAGAAGGTTGGGTTGAACAGACTTGTGACATCTGGATGAGAGGTCCATTTGCAGCCAACTAAGGAAGAGAACCAATTCCACACACAAGAAGCAAATGGACAAGAAAGTAACAAATGTGTAATTGTCTCACCATTTCCCAAACAAAGGCAACAAATGTGAGGGTAGAGGCAATGATTTGGCCTTCTTTTTTGTAAATTATCCAGAGTATTAATTTTTTGCAGCACCACCTCCCAACAAAAGGCTCTTATTTTTGGGGTACAGGACTACACCATACTTCCTTTGTAGGAAAGGAGCCTCCTGGGTGCAAGGAATGAAGGAGATAGGAGAAAAAAGAGGCACATGTATAGGAGTCAGAGGGGGACTCTGACCAAATTCTACTATCCTGGCAAGAGGGATCCAGGAACGTAGTATTAAGAAGGGAAATTAGTTCATCTACTAAGCCCATTTCATGTTCCTTAACCCTCTCTTTAATCCTAGATCCCAAGAGTTTCATTAACAACCAATGAAGAAATCACTTTCCCTTTATTGAGGGACAAAGAAAAAATAGGTGGAAATTTGCCTTTGAGAGAAATGTCCCCAAGCCAGATATCCTCCCAGAAACCAACTTTGTTACCCATACAAGCTTCATACTTGACCAGCTGAAGGAAAGACGGTAGAAAATTGTGAATTCTTTTCCATGGAGAAGCCCTTGTTGCCCTAGGATCAAGGCCAGCGTCTCATCCGTTATCTGCCATGCTATGGATGCTTACAATTACCTTATGCCATAAGTTATTTTGTTCTAAGGGAACCTCCACAATCATTTACCCAGCAGTGCCAAGTTCCTAAGTTTAATGTTTCCTACCGCTATGCCTCCATTATCCCTACTCCTTGAAACCACCTCCCACTTTACCAAATGATCATTTTATGTATTCCCTTGCTTCCACAAGAAGTCTCTCATTATTTCTAGTTTATTGGCCACTTTAAGGGGATCCTAAAGGTTGAGAGGTCATAGACTGGAAAATTTGTCAATGTTGACTTTATTAGGGTTATTCTACCCCCTAGAGAAATGTAGTTTCTCTTCTAGCCAGCAAGCCTTTTTGTGAATCTTTCCACTACCGAATCCCAGAAGCTGACAGAATTCGGGTTCTCTTCCAAGGGTAGACCAAGGTACTGTAGAGGCCACTCACCTACTTCACAACACAACAAACTGGCTAGGCTTTCAACCTTTCCTCTCTCTTTATTTAAATCTGCTACACAACTTTTGCTCCAGTTTACTTTGAGGTTGGAGACCTTTTCAAAAAGGGATACCGCCCTCTGTAAATTTGTCAATTCCTCTCTTTCTCCTTCGCAAAAAATTAGAATATCATCTGTGAATTGTAAATGGGTAACCACCACTTTGTTCCTTCCAATTCTCCAACCTCGTATCAAATTGTTGGCATCAACCCTTAAGATCAAGTCACTAAACACATCTACTATTAGGGTGAAGAGGAAGGGGGACAAGGGGTTACCTTGTTGAAGGCCCCTTTTAGCTTGAAAGAAATCTTTGGCAACTCCATTAACCAAAATGGAATAATGACAGGAGGAAATGCAGCCCCTAATCTATTTGCACCATCTCTCTCCAAAACCTATCGACCTTAACACTTCTAGAAGGAAATCCCAATCCACCAAATCATAGGCTTTCTCTAGGTCCAATTTTCAAATTAGCCCCTTTTCCTTTCTCCATTTTTTAAACTCCACACACTCATTTGCAATAAGGATTTCCTTCTAGGGTCATTAACATATCATAATTAGATGGGCGTGTAATAGGACACCTGGTCCATGGCTGATGAATGTGCTTAAAGGTTTCAAGGCATGTGCTTATGGAGCTAAGATTTCTTGTGTACATTTTACTAATGACACCATGATTTTTGTGGAATCCAACCATAGTGAATTTGAATCCTGGAGGTATTGTCTGTGGTTTTAAAAGGAATTTCAACTTGAATGGTGCCCTCAAAAGATTGTAGGTAACTGAGTATTAATGTTGACAAGCATGTTTTAATGAGTGGTCTCAGTTCCTGTAGTGTCCTTTTTAACTTTTTATTATTGGTGTTTTACTGTTTTTTACAGTCTCTTATGGAAGTATTAATGATGCCCTCAAAAGTATGAATGTATTATTATTGCTTTAATGAGTGATCTCAGTTTCTGTTTTTCCTCAGTTATGAATGTAAAAACTAGCACATGCAAACTGAATCCAGAGCAAGAAGAAAACATATTTAGGGGTGTCAAGAATAGTTGACCCCACCCCAAAGACTCCCTTTTATATTAAAGAGATAAAAGTTATGTATAGTTACAAAAATGCCCTTACAGGATTGAAAGATAAAAAGAACAAATAAAATAATAGAAATTCTGATACTGTACAACAAGGACTACTCTAATAATGTACATCAAGATAAATCTTCACACTCCCCCTCAAACTGATGTGTTGCCCATAAGAATGAGATGCCGACTTTTAGTCATGGCCTTGGTGAAGATGTCGGTAATCTGCATGTGAGAGGCAACATGAGGAAGAGATATAGAGCCTGCAACAAGGAGGTCTCTAATAAAGTGACAATCCACCTCGATATGTTTAGTCCTCTCATGAAAGACTAGACTAGATGTGATCTTGATAGAACTGGTGTTGTCGACACATAGAGGAATAGGAGTAGGAAGAGAAATACCAAGATCTATGAAAAGTGACTTCAGCCAAACAATCTCGCTACATGCTGAAGACATAGCTCTATACTCAGCTTCAGTGGAGGACTTCGAGATAGTTTGTTGCTTCTTCCACTTCCAGGAGATGAGAGAGTCACCCATGAAGACGCATCACCCAGTAGTGGAGCGACGAGTGTCAGAGCAACCGACCCAATTAGCATTAGCATAAACCCTCAATTGTATGGATGATGAGGAAGAGAAAAATAGTCCCTGAGAGGTTGTGTCTCTAACATAATGGATGATGCGGCGAACAATAGTCATATGAGGTTGTCTCGGGGCAGAGACAAATTGATTGACGACCTGAACAACATGTGAAATATCAGGCCTGGTCATAGTAAGGTAGATCAAAGAGCCAACAAGCTGACGGTACAAGGTAGCATTAGGAAGGATGAGGCCTTCGGATTTAGATAGCTTGAATTTCAGCTCCAAGGGGGTATCAACATGACATAGCTCTATACTCAGCTTCAGTGGAGGACTTCGAGATAGTTTGTTGCTTCTTCCACTTCCAGGAGATGAGAGAGTCACCCATGAAGACGCATCACCCAGTAGTGGAGCGACGAGTGTCAGAGCAACCGGCCCAATTAGCATCAGCATAAACCCTCAACTGTATGGATGATGAGGAAGAGAAAAATAGTCCCTGAGAGGTTGTGTCTCTAACATAATGGATGATGCGGCGAACAATAGTCATATGAGGTTGTCTCGGGGCAGAGACAAATTGATTGACGACCTGAACAACATGTGAAATATCAGGCCTGGTCATAGTAAGGTAGATCAAAGAGCCAACAAGCTGACGGTACAAGGTAGCATTAGGAAGGATGAGGCCTTCGGATTTAGATAGCTTGAATTTCAGCTCCAAGGGGGTATCAACATGTTTCTCATCAGTGATTCCAGCTAGTTTGTTGAGATCAGAGGCGTATTTTTGTTGGCAAATAAAATACTCTCGACTGCTACGATGAACCTCCAAACCCAAGAAGTGAGAGGACCCAGGTCCTTCATGTGAAATGAGTTATGAAGTAAGGACTTAAGTTCACAAATGCCATCATGATCATCCCCTGTTAGAAGCATGTCATCAACATACAATAGAAGGATAGTAATACCCTGTGGTCTTCTCTTAACAAAGAGGGAGTAGTCGGAGGAATTCTAATTATACCCAACTACAACAACATCTCAGAAGCGCTCAAACTAAGCCCTGGGTGCTTACTTCAGGCCATATAAAGACTTCTTCAGGCGACATACACGTGAGGGATCACTACAATATCCAGGCGGAGGTTTCATATAGACTGTCTCCTTTAGTTCACCATGAAGGAAGGCATTTTTCACATCTAATTGGTAAATGGTCTAGGAATAAACAACAGATATGGCCATAAGAGTTCGAACTGTGGTGATCTTAGCAACCAGGGCAAATGTTTCTTCATAATCAATCCCATGTTCCTGACTGTATCCTTGGGCAACTAACCGGGCCTTATCGATCAAGAGAACCATCTGATTTCAGTTTGATTGTATAGACCCAATGGATTCCAACAATAGAAGCATCTGGAGGAGCTGGCACAATATCCCAAGTATCATTCTCATGTAGGGCTTGAACTTTGGCACCCATAGCTTCTTTCCACTGAGAACTTCTAATGGCTTGCTGATAAGATCTAGGGATGTCTGTGGAAGAAAGTACAACAGTAAAGGAACTACGATTTGAAGGAAAACCATAACAGCCAGGAGGTCGAGAGATACGGGTAGAACGACGAAGTGGAATAACCAAACTACTATCTGAAACAAGAGGATCTTGGGTCAAGGTATCACTTATAGAGGATATTTGAGATGAATGCTCTAGACCGGGTGGAAGGGGGGTTGTAGGCACAGGAGCCGGGACACATAGCCGCTTACGGGTGAAGACAAGAAGATCTCTCTTAGTTGAGGAAGTAGTAGTGTCATTTGAATCAAAGTCCTGCAAAACAGAGATGGAAGGAGCAGACAATCTAGCAACCCCAACAAAGAAGGAGATATGTTCAACAAAACAACATTCCGAAAAATCCAAGTACGACGAATAGCAGGGTCATAACACAAAAATCCTTTGTGGTCAGGACTATATCCCATAAAGGCACACATAGCAGACTAAGCAGTTAATTTAGATCATTCACGAATAGGAAGATGAACAAAACAAAGGCAACCAAAAACGTGAAGGCTAGAGAAATCTGGGGGAAAACCAAAAAGTTTTTGGAAGGGAGAAGTGTTGCCTAGAACAAAGGATGGAAGAAAATTGATCAAATACATGGTTGTACTGGTTGCTTCTACCCAAAACGAAGTTTGAGTACGAGACTCCTGTAGTAATGTCCGCACAACACTGAGAATATGTCCGTTCTTCCGTTCAGCTACACCATTCTGTTGTAGAGTGTCTGGGTAGCTATGCTGAGACTGAATTCCATAACTCTTCAAGTATGCCAGGAAGTCTCCATCTCTATATTCTCCCCCTAAATCTGAACGGAGGATAGTCACATTGCACTTGAATCAATTTTGCACCATAGTATGAAATAATTTAAAAGCACTAAAGACTTCTGATTTGTGTCGTAGAAAATAAATCCAAGTATATCTGGTACAATCATCTATAATCAATATGAAATATCAGTACCCCAATCCTGAAGTAATAGAAGGAGACCAAACATCACTATGTATTATCTCAAAAGGTTTAGTGGCATGTTCAGATGTATGAAGAAATGGTAAAACATGATTTTTACAACACGTAGTGCAAGAAACATCAGAAGTATCAATAGGGGGAATTTTATTCTTAATCAAACCAGAGTCAAACAAAAATTTTAATTTTTGGGGATATGGATAACCCAATCGTTTATGCCATAAATCCCAAACATTATTTCTATAATTCAAAAGAGAATCAGATAAAGAAGAACTAAGTAAAGCTGAGGATGCCCCCGATTGAGATTTCTCAAACTCTAGTGCAAACAGATGGCCTAGCCTATGCTTCTTCTCTTTCACCTTCTCAGTGTACTGGTCCTGTATCAAACAACCATCATGAAAAAAAGTGAGAACATTTCCTTCATCAACAAGTTGGTTAACAAAAATCAAATTAGTAGTAAGGTTGGGTACTAAGAGGGTTTTGGAGAGAGGAAAGGATCTGGTTGGTGACAGTTGAAGGGATAGATCATTATTACCAATGATGTCTAATTTTTCACCATTAGCAGTAATAATATGTTTATGGTGAGTTTTAGTGGAAGGGATTGGGTGATTGAGGTAGGCTCCTGTCATATGGTTGATGGCACTTGAATCTATAATCCAAGCATGTGAAGGGGAAGAACAATATGCAGAGGACTTACCAGACAAGCCAATAGCAGAGAAAGCAGAGGAAATAGCAGAAGATACCAGTTGCCAAACCCTTTTCTCATCCATGACACCTGTTAAATCACCTTTCACTGAAGACTCACCCTTGGTAGATATGGTGTCTATTGATGGTCCATCTGTTGCCTGATAGGCCCGGTGTCTAGAATAATGTGACCATGTTGCTTGCAATAGGTACACACATTCTTATTCTTACAGTGAGATGCAATATGTCCAAAACACTTACATTCATAGCATTAGGTTTTGGAGAGGTCCTTGGAGGTTGGCTTCTTACCCCCATGAGCAACAAAGGCTGTTTCAGCCCCAACTTCAGCCATATTCCCATCAAACCCGACTTCACTGAGAAGTCTAGTCTCTTCCCTCAGAAGTTCCCCTAAGACAAAATCCATATTTGGAAGTGTTTCCCTGCTTGGAATGTTGGACCTAATTATCTCATATTCAGGTCTAAGTCTCATCAAGAACTGAGCCACCTTTCTCTTCTCAAAGTGCTTTTGAAGATATTTCACACACTCTATTGGATCTGAGGGTTCAATGCGAACACTCTCATATTCAGCCCATAAATCAAGAAAACCATAATAATACTCCTTTATCATCCTATCTCCCTTGGTTGTAAGAGAATATTTCTGATTCTATTTGATATTGTTTAGATATGTTGGGCTGTTGATAAACTTTTTCTAGATACATGTATATCTCATATGTTGTTTTCATTCTCCTCATAGGTACAGATATATGATAATCAATAGAACTCAAAATCCTAGAAACAGGTTTACCATTATCCAACTATCATTGTTGTAAGGCTTTGGCCTCGGTCTCAGCTGGTTTGGTGACCGTTCCATTCAGATATCCTTCTAAACCCTTTCCCTCAACATAAAAGTCGAAGTGGAACTTCCACATCCCATAGTTCTGTCCATTCATCTTTACAGGAATGATATCACCTCTGTCTGAAGCCATTTCAACAAGAAAATAGCACAAAATAGGGTTCGACTGAAGTTTAAAGAAACTAAACTGAAGTAAAACTTGATCCAAAGACTAGAAATAGGTTGTAATCAATCTAAGAGAGTAAAAAAACTGAGATAAAGACCCCTTACTTTCACCGGAGATTGTTCAAGATCCAAAACAAAGAAAAACTGAACACAGTCCAGAAAAGGAAAGTTTGTGGGCGCAGCTGCCAAGAAGAAGAGTCCAGATCTTTCTCAAAACATCATGGATCTCCGTAAAAAAATTCAGAATATGTTGAGAGGGGCTAGGTGACAAATCCTTTCAATTCTTGCTGCAAGCGGAGATCAGACGAGAGAGATCCAATAAAATCTCTCTCTGGATGCGCAGAAAACAGAAAAGAGGTTCCTGGAGAGATCAAAACAGTCCAGAACCACTTGGCAGAGATGTAGGTTCTCAATAGATCACAAAAACAAAGTGGATCAGAGAAAAGGAAGATCAAAGAGTAACCTGCTCTGATACCATGTGAACTGAATTCAGAGCAAGAAGAAAACTGATTTAGGGGTGTCAAGAATAGTTGACCCCCACCCCAAAGAGTCCTTTTTATATTAAAGAGATAAAAGGTATGTACAGTTACAAGAATGCCCTTACAGGGCTGAAAGATAAAAAGAACAAATAAAATAATAGAAATTACGATACTGTACAACAAGGACTACTCTAATAATGTACATTAAGATATATCTTCACATATATATCAATGAAAAGCTGGTGATTCTTTTGTTTGGCGTGATCCCCCAAGCTGGTTAGACCTTTCAGTTTGCATACCTTAAGTTTGTTAGTGCTAGTGTTATTTTCATCTATCAAAGAAAAATATACATCAATGAAGAGAGGGCTATGGCCACCAGTTTTTCCCCTAAATATTTTATCTTATTCTTCTACTTTTTTCTCTTATACTATCAAATTCTGCCATTATTTTACTGTTTTCCTTACATAAATCAAATCTGAATTGCTTCTCTCCATTGATAGTTGGTACGCAAGCAGGTTCAATGCAAGTTGTGTATATTTTATGTATCCAAGTAGATTTTATGTATCAAATCTGAATTATTTTGACCATGAAAGTTTCTATAATAGCTTGTTTTCTGTCTGGGAATGAATAAGAAAGTCATGTGGTCTAGAGAGCCAAGAACTACTGTTTTCCTGCACTTGTTTCATTGAACAAGCAATGTGTCATAGGCATTTCATTACACATGTTAAAGAACTGTACATGTGAGAGTAACTGGGTTTGACAGTCATGAATACCTGTCATTATCATACACTGATTACATAATGCAGCAAGTGTGGAGGAAAAGTGCAGCAGATATGGATTCTCTTGCATATGTATGAGAAAGTCTTAAATTCGATGTGATAACATGTGTTTTCCATCAGCCAACGGTCAGTGTTCTTCTGCATTTTTTGTAGTTTTCTGGTATTTTTCTGCATTTCTGCAAATTTCTAGTGTTTTCTGCACAATTTCTGCATTTTCTGCATTTGTTTTGCAATTTTTCTGCAAAAGCTATGCATTTTCTGCATTTTTTTGCAATTTTCTGGTATTTTCTGCATTTTTTGCAATGTTTTGTTGTTTTCTGCCTAATTTCTGCATTTTCTGGTGTTTTCATGCATTTTCTGCAACTTTCTGGTATTTTCTGCATTTGTTTTGCAATTTTTCTGCAAAAGTTATGCATTTTCTACTATTTTTTTTGCAATTTTCTGGTATTTTCTGCATTTTTTGCAATGTTTTGTTATATTTCTGTATTTTTCTGAATTTGCTGCAATATTTCTGTAAATTTTTGGTTTTGTTTTGCATGATTTCTGCATTTTCCTGGTGTTTTCATGTTTTTTTGCAATTTTCTGGTATTTTCTGCATTTTTTTCTGCAAAAGTTCTGCAATTTCTGGTATTTTTTTTGCATTTTTTTTGGGATTTTTGGACTGCAATCCCCTCAGAAATTGAATTTGCAGTCCCCTCCTAGTCTACTAGTAGCCTCCCTATAAACCGCATTCTTTCCGTGAATTTGGCATCAATCCATGGGTAGGATTCAGTCCACCCCTAGTCTACTAGTAGCTCCACCTAGGGGTGGACTGATCGGTAAAACCCTTTTTTTTTTTCAATTTCTTGGAGTTCATTACATTTTTTCTGAGAACTGGGAACCAGAAAAGATAGAAGGCCAAGTTTTGGTCGTCTTCTCAGATTTTTATAGTTTGTTGTGTCTTAAGGAAACTTAGTGCCAACCTTTTACTGGAATACAACTGACCCAAGAGATTACTGCTGGTTTAATTCATGTATATATATGCCAAATTTAAGAATGTTAAGGAGTAGTGGCAAGTTATTAAAACAGAAAACTGTCTCGTTTAAAGCTTGAATATCTTGTTCAAAACTCTAAAAAGAATTTCTTTATTTTCTTTTCTTTTTAGAAATCTATATTTGTCCCATTCAATGATTGTGTAGCTGTGGCACTTTGTCCTCAGATACGTCATGTTATTCCTTCTACTCAAAGCATTATTGGTCAGGTGATTTTGTAGGAAACAGCAAGGGCCCATCCAATGAAAGGGTGTAAACATTTCCTAGTTAACAAATGGTTATAACAGGTTAATATTGACACATGAAGATGAAGGGATGGGAGATCTATCATATGAATGGCTGAACCATGTAGGATGGTTGGGCGAAATTTAAAAAATTTATTTCTCCCATCCGGGAATCCTATTCCCTAATTTAGAAAACTGCATTTTCAAGGTTTGCTCTTGAAACAAACCGAACCAAATCTGAAACCAGAAGGAAGCAAGTAGGGATGTACTTGATACGGAATAACAATAACTCCCAACGTATGTGTTCACGCCCAAAGAGGTGACCAAAACTCGCCTCCACTGGAGATGACAGCGTATGATGAGGCATGATCAACAAAGTGGTTCTTCAGCAAGAACCCTAATTCTTTAGCAAGAATCACGCAAAGGGCTGGTGAGCACGACTTTAGATTGTTTCTTCTAGCAAGAAACAATATCAAGAACTATTCTTGATCAGATCCAAGAGTGGAGATCGAATTGGGTAGGGGCGGCAAGAACTGGAGGAGAATTCTATAGATTGCTGAGTGTATAAATTGGTGAATTCGCCCCCTATTTATAGCCTTCTTTGGATCAGCTTCCTAATCCAATTAGGAAAAAGTTTCTTGATCCAAATCTGATATTTGGATCTGGACTCTTAAATGGGTAAGACTTATCTTATCATTACCTAATCCTAATCATATTATAAATCAGAATTCACCCATTTTAATTAACTGACTTAAGCCTAGTTCGAAATGGGCTTTAGGCCCATTTAGTCACATAGCTCACTTTCCCTTTAAATGTTGGTTAGCTTGGTTCTCTTTGTATGGCGTGAGACGCTAGCATTGATCTACACATCAACCACATGGATTCAGTCCAACCTCTGCTACAAGGCCTGGCCGAATTCACTGTAGAACACAGTGAACCCCTGAGTCCATCAGTATGAGCTCTTAATGGGCCCAAATTTATACTAAATGATTCTTCGGTCCAGCCACCTTATTAAGGCCCAAGGACTGTGGGCAGATGCTAGATTAGCCCATCAGGTATTACCCTTAGTGGTCTTATACTTAACCTCTCAGTCCATAATGATCAAACACTACCCGACAAGAGAGGACCTCTCCTTCGACTGCAAGGTACAATGTTGCACTCTTTACTCACATAGATCCCGGGAATTAAAATCTTTTGCAAACATTTCGTGAAACCATGATATATATGTATATCTCTATGTAAATATACTTTGCAAAACAAATCTCAACACTTTGAAATCAATTGCCGGTAGTTTAGGTTTTCATCAGAGAGAGTGCATTCCCTAATCATTCACTTTGTTTGGCAAAGGGGCTGATCCTGTCATTATGATCACCCACTCAGGTGAATTCTCAAACTGTCCCAATATACCTAGGTTTTGAACCCCGCTAAGGATCTCACTGATTGGCATATCAAATACAGCATAATCCGACACCTAGTGCAGTACCATAATCAAGTCTAGGGGTTAGGTGTAACATTCCAGTTTTGCCCATTTGCCTCCAAGGTCTAGGGCAATACTAGAATTTGGTCCGGTTCTAGGTTTTAAGAAAACCCACACTGCATGTACCTCAGGTCTCACCCTGGCAGCTGAGACAAGCCACACCAACCCACTTGGCGGCACATCAATGTCAGCCTTGGCAGGATAAATCTCCCCAGATCTATCTAATGGCTGTGAAAGTTCTTAACTAACATGAGTCTCATAAGTGTCTAGTTTAAGGGTATTACACAGAAACACACCAAGATAACATGAATCAATTATGCACTTTATTCATTTACAATAAATGTCAATAAGTACATCAATTTGATTGGCATAGTTGTCAAGGCGACGCCTAGGCGGGCGCCTAGATGAATAGGTGGGTGCCTAGATGACTAGGCGGTTTTCCATGGGTGCCTCGCCCAAACGCCCTGAATTTTGTATACTAGGCGCCCACCCAGAGACTTAAGCGGGCACCTACATACATCTACTATCTTTTTTTTTTTTTTTTTTAATTTGTTATTTTATTAGATGTTTTATTCTTTTAAAATAAAACCGGTTACATACTATCTTTATTTTATTATTAAGACAACAATACAAAGTGTTTTTTTTCTTCTTCGGTTACATGCATAAGGGTTTCTTCAATTCCATTGGAGAGGGAGGAGAACCGAAGACTTCATTCCCCAGCCCAACTCCATCGCAGCTCAGCTTCAGCAGGTAAGTTTTTTTCTTCTTCTTCCAACCTAGCTTTTGTCATATTTTTGCCTTTTTTTTTTTTTTCGAAAAATAGGGGCTCCGCTCCTATACTTCCTTCCTCCATAGCTCCACTCATTCTTCTTCTTCTTCTTCCACCCCTGATTGTTCTCAGTCACTAGTCCTAGTCTCGGTCCCCTATTTGTTTTTTGAAAAAACAGGGGCAATGCCCCTATATTCCTCTCCGCCCTTGACTGTTCTCAGTTGATAGTCTCAGATTCTCAGTCCCTTTTTTTGTTTTTTGTTTTTCTGAAAAAACAGGGGTCTATACTCCCCCCCTGCCCCTAATCCCCTATACTTCTTCTTCCCTTTCTTCTTCCACCCCTATACTCCTCTCCTCCCTTCCTAGTTCCTGCACTTAATTATTTATTTATTTTTTCAGTTAATAGTTAGTCTACATGCTTGCTAGTTAGTGTATAGTTAGTGTACTGTGTAGATGCTTGCTAGTTATATGAAATTTATAGTTTTAAACTCATTTGAATGATTTATAGAGTTAATAGTTAGTGTACATGCTTGTTGGTTAGCACAGAAAACCAATAAAATAGCTTACAAAAGCATAGATAAAGTAAAAACTCAAAAAAATTAATATTTAAAAATTCCAACGCCTAGGCGATGCCTAGGTGCCTCGCCACCCTGTGGTCGCCTAGCCTCGCCTTGGTGCCTTGAAAACTATGCTGATTGAAGCTAAGGGCATAACTGTCTAATAGGAGAAAGTGGACCGAGGTTATTTAATTTTATTAAATTCTCATCTGTTATTAATTAGAAGCATGTATGAAACTAAGATTTTAATAATAGTTGTCATGAAACAAGCTATTAGAGCAGAAATTTTAGCCTTATTGCAGGGGTTGAGATTTGAGAGTAGTGTAGTTATTGGATGAGCAACATTGGCAAATGGGATATCACGTCACAAAAGCTAGAGGTCTTGCTTCTACAGTGAATAGTTCGAGGTGAAATCAACTACTCCTGTGTTTTAGCCCAAGGCTACGCCAATGGGCATAGTGGATTTTTCTTGCAATAGTTCTTTCACTTTGATCAAGTGTGTTAGTTTAGCAAGATTTGGTATGGACATAACATTGTTATAGCATCTAATCCATGGTTTCTGATGTATTTTTAAAGGATTTAACTTTTTGGGTAGTAGTTTTCTACGATGGTTGGGGGTTAATAAGGGGCCATGTTTGTATTTTGACATCGTTTCACTTATGATCAAGAAAGTTATTTTTTTTACTGATTTAAAAAAAAAAGTCATTGTCTTTGTTGTCCTACTTAATATATGGCGTGAATCTTTTTCTTTTGATCAATAGCAGAAATTATTAAGAAAGAACAACAATTACAACATCCAAGAGGAGAGAAACTCTCTTAGCCATCCCCAAGAACAACAAGAGCACAAAAGATTACAAACAAACCCACGTAGATTGAACCCTTCCTACCCCCTGTTTGGCCAAGGCATCTGCAAAGGAGTTAGCACTCCTTTTAACCCACTGAAATCTCACTTTCATGCCTCTGGAGAACCATTTGATTTTTTTTCCTTTTCATTTGCAAATTCCCAAGTCCATTCTCTTATTTTTCTAACTAGCCAATAGCTAAGTTGGAATTGCCTTAAATGATCAGTCTATGAATATTTTAATTCTTTTGCTCTTTCTAACCCTTCCAAAGTAGCCAAAATTTCAGTTTGAGAGAATCTCCTACACCAATTGACTCAGAGAATAGAGCCAAGACCTGTCCTTCATGAATCTTGAATACACTTCCAATACTTGAAGGCCCGGGGTTGCCTTCACTGCTTCCACCAAAGTTTAATTTTGTGAACCCTTCAACTGGTTGAGACTACATTGGATTAATGGCAACTTTCCTTTGGTGCTGATTTAGATATATAGCATGAATCTTTTGCATCATCTGCTCTTTTTGAGAAAAGATAATAGAATTTCATTTTACTAAAAAAAAGGAAAAGAACATAAAAATGATGTCATTTCTTCTATTATAGATATATGATATTTTCTTACCATGAAAAACTAATTTTCTTTGGTATTCCCATGTTCTTTCAATACAGCTAGAATTACTCAAATTTACACTTACCAGCATTTCATACTCACCCTGAATTGTACTCATGAATTAGACTAGTGTCTTGTTTGTTGGAACTTTTTTTTGGGCAAATCTTTTAAAGTATCCTCAAGTTTTAGCAAATTGACCAACTCTACTCCTACTGTTTATATATTGTCTTAAAGTACCCCTTAAATTTTCTGACAATTGACTAAAATCTCCCGTGTCTATTTATTAACAAAAAGATAAAAGATGGAAAAGATTATTTTATCCTTCAATTTTCTTTAATTTTCATAGTTGAAATATTTGTCACTGCTCTATTCTATTTCTGCTTTTTCAAAATGGACTATTTATAATGTATTGGGTGAAGGGGGATCACGAGAATTGGTTAGGCTCATTAGGTTTAAGGGTCAGTTTCCCTCTTAGTCTCATATGGACTATTTATATAGCCCACTGCTCTGTTTTGCTTTACTTAATCTCAATGCTTTTAAACCGTCGTTGACCTTGGATGGTTGGACTGTTCGGCCCGGAAACTGTCCAAGCAACCGGTTCCGTTTCACCCCTAACCCATTCTTGGGCAAAAAACCGCTGACCCAGATGGTCGAACTGTTGATTCGTTTGACCCGGACAGCGGTTCTGACCCAGGAACTCTCTTCTTCGTTAGAAAACATACGTGTCTCAGATCTGAGTTTATGTCTCAGATCTGAAGAAGAAGAAGAAGAAGAAGAAGATCCAAGAACTCAGATCTGTGTCTGTTGCCACTGCCTCGCCGTCACCGTCGCTGGTGAGCGTCGAACCACCACCCTCTTCCTTCTTCTTCCCTCATTCCTTTCCTTTCTCTTCTTTTATTTTTTCCTTTCTCCTTTTTTTCTTTCTTTTCTCCTTTTTTTTTTCTTTCTCAGCCGACATCTCTTCTCTCCTTTCTCAAATCTCATAACTCATATAAAATATTTGCCTTAATATGCAAGCTGTCTGAACCGTTCAACCCGGATGGTTGAACCGCTGACCCGGAAACCGGTAGTTAGAACGGTTTCGTTTCCGGGTCGGTTTTTAAAATCTTGCTTAATCTTTCTGAAATGATTTTATTTTGTAATTTAGAAATTTAACTTTTGTTATTGAATATATGATAATAATTTAAGTAAAAAACATATGCTTTTCGAAATCATTAAAAGCCAAAAAATAACACTACATCAAAAAGAGAGTTTCCTTGATTCTTGTTTCTGATGCTTGTTAGTCGGTTCAGACTTCAGTGTTGTGTCAGAAAATCCCAAATTGTCAAACCATAAGGCGTCTCTGGCCTCCAGTCTCCACTTATTGTGGATCATGGTCCCGCTTATTAGTTGGTTCATCACAATTAGGGGTGTCAAATGAACTGAATTTGGTCCAATCTGATTCAGTCCAATGTGGCCTGGTCCAATCTAATCCAATGAATATTTTAGACCATTTTGAATAGGTCCAATTTAATGTCTGGATTGTCCAATCTGTTCAAATTTGTTCTAATTTAGATTAATTCTTACCTAAACCTAGTCTATTGACACTATATTCGTATCTTCTATCAATGGATCAGATATTAGTTCAATCCAACCCAATTCAATATAAATTGATTATGGATGGACCAGGTCTGTCTAATCCATCCAAATTAATTATGGTTTGGACCGGGTCCAATCCAAAACCTGACACCCTTAATCACATCCGTTCACATTGTATTTGTGGAAGCCACAGAGAAGTTTTTGGATGAATAAAGTGACAAGTGACAGCAGGCCATCCATGGGAGACGTGCCATGGAACCTAGAGCATGCGTTGCAGCCCAGAAAATAAAACAAGTGATTGACGGGCAAATATATTTAGGGGTTTAAAGTTTCTTGTTGAATGTTCAATGTGACATTCCTTGGTGAATTCATTCAGTTATCGCTGCAGATTGCATTTTGTAGAATTTTCAAGTTGCCAATATCTCCTATGTTCCATGTACAGGAAACAGAATATCTCACAACTTGGCTAAATTTGGTTGTATGGTTGACAGGCCCACTACTTGGTCTTCTGTGCTTTATTTCTTCGTATTGGATGAAACTTTAATGGAATAATATGCCCATGGGCTTTTTTCTCAAAAAAAAAAAAATTGCAGCTTTTTTATGATATATATTTCTTCCCATCATAATGATCCATATAATTAGATATTTTAATATGGAAAATACTATTAACTTGCATGCATCCTCCCCTTGAAATGTAATGAATCGTCAATCATTTTGTCTACAATGACCTATCTCCTCTCCCAATTTCTAAAGGGAATATGACCAGAGCTGGGTACCTCTTTATGATGCTATCATTTGCTCGTTCATCTTGTTCTCCTTTAAGAATAAAGATGGCCGTTGAGTTTTATTTTAAAAGTTGGGAAAATTCCTTTATTAGTATCCTGTACTTTAGGGGTTGTAACAAGTTGGTCTCTGAACTTTAAAACGTATCTCTACAGTACAGTATCATGAACTTTCAAAATGTGTCTAATAAGTCTCTATTGTTAACAGTCTGTCAGTTACTTTTATTGTCTTCTACTTTGAGACTGACCAAGTTTCAGTGACGACTCAAACCACCTTTGCACCTTGATGATTTGGTAATGCGCTCTCTCTATTCTCTTTTCATTTCTTCTTCTTCTTCTTCTTCTTCCTCTCTCTCTCTCTCTCTCTCTCTCTCTCTCTCTCTCTCTCTCTCTCTCTCGTAGGGCTGGTCATGAGGGTCCTCGAAAGAAAGCCTGACATAGTGGAGAGCGTTCAGTAAGTCTTCTTAGAAATTTCCTTTGTTCCCTGTAGTTTTTTTTTTCCTGTCCGACCAGGTAGTCATGGTTATGATAGAGAAAAGAGGGATGGTAGTAAGGACTATAGGAGGAACGGTATGAGAGAGAGAGAAGAGGGAAGAAGAGGTGACGACATGAAATTTGACAATGGAGCAACATCTCGACAAGTAGCCGCAGGGAAGAAGAAACAGGAGAACATAGTTTCTTGGTTGGTGAGTCATATCCATGGATTTTGTAGTCCATTAGAATAATTAGCAAAGATTTCAAAAGTGGAAGCCTTATTTGAAAAGGGGGACGTCGTGGTGCTCGTGGATGTTGTAGGATCAACATGTGATATATCCATGGATGAGAGCAAGGAGCTGATACTCATGCATTGCTCAATGTGCGTCTAGGGCAGATTGCAGAATACATTGGGGATCCAAGTCTCCATGGGTATTGATTTTGTTATTATAGCACAGGATTAAAGATCTGAAACATACCTATTTAATTATTTAACGGGGCTGTCTTTTAGTGATAGGTAATGTAGCTTTCAACTTCATGGTGATTGCTCCTTCAATGCCCGGAAAGCCAAGTTGCAGTAATTGCATAGGATAGGCAAAGACTCTGCTTTTTATCGTAATATGCATTACCATACATTCAATGATTTGAAGTAGTGGGCTGGTGAGTACATCTGCTTGACAAAATGACTGTTCTTGGTTTTGTTTTTCCGCCACAGTGTTTATTTTCCAGAGTTCAAACAGTTGGGATTGGTCAATATACATTTTGAAGCTCCTGTTATCACAAACTCACTTATGGACTTAATTGCCTAATGACTAGAGTCTTTGTTAGTGTAAGAAGAAATCGAGGATAATAAATGAGCAAACTCAGCCCTATATAGGAAACCGTAGCAATGGCGGTTTCATCTGTGGCCGGAACTTGGTCAATTTCTGGCACCTTTGTCGGTTTGTTCAAATCTGTTCATGGCACTGTCATCAGTTCTTGGCACCATATTATAATGGCACAGCTGTTCAGTCTCAAGGTAAAAAGAAGACAATAAACAATATATTCTTTTAAGGGTAGTTTTGATATTTTAAAAGTTTTGCGTGATACACAACATTCTAATGTTCAGCATACTGTATAGATTTAACACAGTGATAAGAAATTTTTCCTTACAAATTTGAAGAATAAAACAAAGGTAAAATCAACCACAAAAAATATAACATTGGGTCTTAAAAAAAATTATTTGATGTTACACTGTGATGAAATGTTAATGTACGCTAACAGCAGGAGCATGCATCTGCCCCAATCTTGGTGACAGCCTAATTACAAGTTATTATTGATGGGAGATGTTTTCAATGCTCATACTGTATAGATTTAACACAGTGATAAGAAAATTTTCCTTAAAAATTTGAAGAATAAAACAAAGGTAAAATCAACCACAAAAAATATATAACATTGGGTCTTAAAAAAAATTATTTGATGTCACACTGTGATGAAATGTTAATGTACGCTAACAGCAGGGAGCATGCTTCTGCCCCAATCTTGGTGACAGCCTAATTACAAGATGGGAGATGTTTTCAATGCACAGTGGAGTACTCTAGTTGGGATCTTCTCCTCAGTCCTCACACTGATCTCACATGTATTCCTGGGAAGGATGTTCCCAACGCATAGTGTAGTGTGGTGTTCCCAATACATAGTGTAGTATACTCTGGGTGGTGTGAGGTTGTATCAGTGAGCAGATCCAAACTCCCAATCCCCATAAACCCATAACCAGCCAGAGAACTTAACAATTGAATTCATAAGAAGTTCGGATTTCCTTTTATAATCCCACCTCACAGTATACTGCAGCTGCACATGATGGACCTCTGTTTTTTCAGGAACACCTCCCATTGTATATGGTGAGGTGGGGGGTGTGAGGAGATCGTTCTGTGTACCACCCATACCCTTGTTTTTTCGGTGAATTGTTCAAACTTCAAAGAAGCTCGAATTATAGACAAAAGCCACTGACAGCTGCTCAGAAGGCGTAGCCACTTGGGAACAATAGAGTGCTGTAGAATAGCGCAATCACAGAGAGAAATGTTGGCGTTTTGAGACAACAGAAAGAACAGTGGCGTTATAGAATTGTTATAGTTGGACCTCTGTTTTGCTCAAGTAACATGAGAAAAAGAAAAACACAAGACATAAAGACAATCCATCTGTATAAATTTCATTATAATTTCAGTAATTGTAACAATTCTTTCCCCAGAAAAATAAATCAATAAATGAATCAAATATAATCCCCTGAACCCAGTTGATCTATTCTCAGAACAAAACCATGCCCACCAAGCTCCCAAGCACCACCATCAAGCCACCCTTTAAGTTTGTAGCACTGCTTGTTGGAGCCACTGCAGGGGCCTCGATTTCAGACGGAGATGCAGCCGGAGAAAAGCTAATGAACCCACTTCTCGGAGAAAGCACAACCACAATCAGCTTCTGCCCCTTCTCGCAGTGTCCATTAGCTCCGCTGATGAAATAGAAAGGCCCTGATCTGTCAAGCACAACCTTGGTGTTTCCATCCTTGTATTCAGCGATGGGGCTCGTAACGTTGCAGCTGGCGTACGCCTCCTTGGTCACTTGCAAAACCGAGTCCTTGTTGGCATCGTACTTCCACACTGGATCAGAGCAGAGAGCAAACGTGTTGTAAATAGAGTAGCAGAAACAATGAAGCCAGATGAGTAAAAAGCTTGGAATAGAAAGATGGAATGTTACCGAGTGAGTCTCCGATTTGAAAACGAGATGCTCCGGCCCATCGGTTTAGAGATTCGGGTTCAGAGGATGGGATCTCCCATGCGTCTGTTTTACCGCCAACTAAGATCTCTCTAGCTTCTGAGAAACTGAAGAGGAGACAGACGAGCAACATGCATGAAGCTAGAGGTCTTGAGAAAGCCATTGATAATCAACCTGAGAAACACGGTCACAGAGAAAAAGAGTAAGGGTCCGTCCATTTATAGAGGGAGGAGAGAGCGACCGAGCGAGATTACTCAGACTCAGTGAGGGTCCGTCCATTTATAGAGGGAAAGAAGAAAATAGCCGTTGGGCCCGGGTTTCTTTTTCAACGGTAAAAATGGGTGAACTGTGAAGCAGCAAAAGCTCACCTCGAACTTGAATGCCGATGGTTTTTGATTTTTAAATAAATTTACTACAAGACTACCGATTTGTTTCTTTAGGGAAGGCCATCATGGTGTCATTCTCTGTCCAAAGCCGTTGGATTGGAACTTTGACAACGAATACGGGGGCCTACAACTACATCTACAAGTCTACAACCTGGTTTGCTGTAGTTATTGAACGCATTATGCATCCTGTCAAAGTGTCAGCATACACCACACATCAAGAACATTCTAGAAGCCCAGCTGGCCCCGCCATCTGTCAATCCAGTGGGTTGTTGAGTAGCACACAATGTCACAATGTCTCCTAGATCTGCCTATTACCATTGAGGGAGATTCTAAACTTGTCATTGACTGTTTGCCCCACTGTCGTATAATACATTCCTGCCTGTATTGATAACATCTTCCGATATATCATCGAGACTGATAATCATCGGGAAATGTTTTTAATGCATGACAGAGGTGCTGTGGAACGTTGTAGCGCATTGATGTGAACTCTTCATGGAGATTAAGGAATATCATTGAAGAGTGTCATCGTCTTGGCATGCGGATATTAGGTAATGTCATGAAACAAATCAAGCGATAAATTGATTAGCTCATCAGATAGTTAGTGACCAATCATTTTCTTTTAACGAGCTTCCATGGGACCTAGTGTTCATTTGCTTTTGTGATGTTTGGGGACGTACTACTCCCATCCCCTGTTTATCCTTTTGCATTTTATCCATTTATATTCATCTTTCATGCACAGTGGAATATGTAGTAGATACATTTTATACTTTTGCATCATTTTATAATTTGTTTTTAAATAAGATGATTTTGATTTATTTTTAGAACTTATAATAAGAAAAATATTTAGTAATTAAATAAAATTTTAAAAATAGAAAAATGCATTGAAATTACTTAACTACCACCGGAACCCGAGTTGCTATATATAGAGAGAGAAGTTTTGTTACTACAATATTCTTTGGATTTGATGTTTTTTTTTTTTTTCATTTTTTTATAGGGTTAAAGCTATGAGAAATTAAGAGGCAAAAGAGACTAATTTTGGCTCAGGCACAAAGTTAACATCTTGGACCATTGGACCATTAAACCTTACATGCAAAACCTGTTAGGTTGGTTATAGGTTTAGTTCCATTTATTTATTTATTTTTTATTTTTTGATGGTCACTTAGATTTTCCAATATCATCATCATACTCATCCAATTCACACTTGCTACATCATGAAAACATAATGCACATAGATAATAAACAAAATTAGATTGGGTTTTTGTTCGGGTCATGGCTGAGCTGGTCAAGAGAGACATGTGGCTGCTTAGTCATCGCCCAGTCAGCCTAGCCACATTGGCATAGTTCGGCCGGTGGCTTTGCAACACTCTCATTCCACGACATGGGTCAGGCTACACTATTACTGTGGCCCCCCAACCACGTCAACTGCTCGAGGTGCGGATAAGCATAACTACGAATAAAGAGGAGTGGGGAAGACAAATCCGCCGGGGATTAGGACTCTGCCCCGAATACCTCGGCGGGCAACCTCATCCTGACAACCCTGGAAGACTAGTCTGGCCAGGAGACGGATCTTCGACTATAAAAAGGTATTCCATGCTCAAGGTAAGAGATTCTAACTTTTGACATCCATACTACTATTCTATTCGTACCAACATCCTTAAAGCTCGGCCCAACCATCCATCACTTCCTACCTGGGGATAACTCCTCGGACCTCTAACTTTTTCTTTCTTGATCACAGGTCTTGAAGCGCAGCCTCATCATTGAAGCTCGGCACCGCTCTATTGGCAAGGACTATCTGGTTGCTCTCCTCAGTTTGTGCACCACATCGGATTGAGCAGCATCAGATTTGCATCATTTGTGGGAAACACACAAAAAGCCTTTCCCAAAAATCCTTCATTCCTTATCGCGTAATCAAGATGCCCACCAGCCCGAACGATCAACCAAGAAATTCCACAGTCTCCAGTCGCAGTTGATCCTGTGCAGTTCCGAGCAATGTAAGAGAAGGTCAGCAAGATCTTTGAAATGATGCAGAACCTAGGATTTGCGACACCACCCAACAAGACCGTCCCCCCTTATGCCCCGACGTGTACGAAGGATGATCCTCACCTCGAGGACCCCAAAGCGCATCAGACGGACAAAGGAGTAGCGCGGTCCAACCAAGAAAAGCAAGATACAACAAGAAGGTTGCCCCCCTCCATCCGCTCTCATAGCAGGACACACCAAATCACACGGATCCCCGCCAAAGAAAGGCTCGGTAGACGAATGCCGCCCCGCGTGGTCTCCGTTGCCGAGTCTAGCTCCGTGAAAGACCGCACCGCATGCCCTAAGAAGGAAAGGGCAACACACAATGCAGCCCTAGACCATAGAGATAATGAGATTCGGGAACTCTGATAGTGCTTGGAAGAGTTGGAGCGCAGCCAAGGCCAGCGAAGCACGGTGCCGGTTGTAGATCAACCCGCGCAACCAGTTGCGCCAACCACCAAAGAACCACTTTTCACTCAGGAGATTGTCGACGAGGTACCTCCCACAGGATGGCGGGCACCTCAACTTGACAAGTATGACGGAAACGTTGATCTTGCCGATCACATCGAGGCACTGAAGGCTTAGCTAATGTTGCATTGATCTTCTGAGGGCCTGATGTGCAAGGCCCCAGTGGTCACCCTCACGGTCCAGCCCTAACCTGGTATTCCTCTCTACCTCCACGCTCCATAGCGTTGTGGGAGCAGTTGGAAACTCAGTTCCGTGCATAGTTCACAGCGAGTCAAAAGCATCAGAAAATCTCGCCCAACCTCATGCAGGTACGCCAAAGGAAAGCTGAATCTCTTGGGGACTACCTGGCGAGATTCAACAAAGAGGCACTACAGGTCAGAAACCTGAACCATTTCATGGTTGTCACCGTTGTTCAACACAGCCTCTGCCCATTGCCATTCAACTTCTCCATCTCCAAGAACCCTCCACAAACCCTGACCGCACAGATGAGCCATGCGCAAAAATACATCAACGCGGAAGAAGCACAAACACAACTGCGGGACAAATAAGAGAAGCTAGAAGAGATACTGAGGAGCGGAAGTCAAAAAGATCAAACTGAGACCATAAGAGGTAGGATCGCCGACCCAATTGTAGACAACAGACACCTCTACCGACCTATCGGAACTTCACGCCACTGAATATACCGCGGTCTGAAGTTCTGATGCAAATCCGTGACCACAGTTACGTCCAATGACCCGAGAAGATGAAGACACAAGCCAACAAGAGGAATCGCGACAAGTACTGCGAATTCCATAGGGATCACGACCATGACAGAAAACTGCTTCGACCTGCACAACCACATCAAGGACCTGATTAGGCGCAGGTACCTCGGCGTGTTCGTCGACAAGAACGAGAAGCCTGCATAGGAGGAACAACATGCAAAGAATGCTTGGCCACCACCTCGAGCCCCTCCTGCTAGTGTGATCCACGTCATATCGGGAGGAATCGCCACAGGAAGGGAGTGCAGCTCGGGGTGCAAGAAATATGCGTGACTATGTGAAATCGACAGCCGTGGGCACAAAAAGAAACACGACTTGTCTATCACCTTCACCGACGATGATCTCTGGGGAGTCCAAACCCCGCACGACGATACCTTGGTCATCACAGCCAAGGTTGCCAACTTTGAGATGCGGCGGATCAGGGTTGATACGGGTAGTTCCATTGATGTGCTCTTTGAGGATGCATTTGAGAAGCTTGGCATAGACAAAGAGTGCCTCACCCCCGTCAACACTCCCCTAATGGGCTTCTTAGGGGAGTCCCTCTTGCCCACTGGAAGGATAACCCTTCCCTTCTTGATCGGAGATGGTAACATTATTGCAACGGCCATGGTAGACTTCATTGTGGTTCGTTGCCCCTCGTCCTACAACACCATCCTCGGCAGGTCGACCCTCAATGCTTTACAGGCCACGGTCTCAATGTTCCACCTCGCCATGAAGTTTCCCACCGAGTATGGAGTGGGCGTGGCGCGTGGGGACCAAAGAACTGTGTAGCAATGCTACTTGCTCTCTTGTCGAGGACCATGTCCAGCCGCGAAAACATTGATGGACGAAGCCTATGATCTAAGGGACGAGGTGAGAGCACAACATGGCCAACCTGTTGAAGACCTCATCCAAGTGCCGCTCAAAGAAGAAGACCCCGAGAAGATAGCCTAGATCAGCTCTCTCCTAGATCGACCAACTCATTGACGCAATGACAAGCAATGAACTCCTGAGCTTTATGGATGCCTTATCGGGGTACAATCAGATCCGAATGCACCATGATCACCATGAGAAAACAACTTTCATCATTGACCACGGCTTATATTGCTACAAGGTGATGCCCTTTGGCCTCAAGAATGCCGGCACCACTTACCAACGACTGGTGAATGAGGTGTTCAAGGATCATCTCGACCGAAACGTGGAAGCATACGTCGACGACATGCTCATGAAGAGCAAAAAGGTCGAGCACCACCTTGTTGACATAAAAGAAGTCTTCGGTACCCTCAAGAAGTACAAGATGAAGCTAAGCCCAACCAAATGTGCTTTCGGGGTCGGCTTGGGTAAATTCTTGGGGTTCATGGTGACACATAGGGGGATTGAGGAAAATCCAGAGAAAATACAAGCCATCCTCGACATGCAATTGCCCCGAACTCATAAAGATGTGCAACGACTCACCGGTAGAGTAGCTGCCCTCAGTAGGTTCATGTTTAAATCCGTGGATTGGTGTCTACCCTTCTTCAAAGCCCTCAAGCGATCGAAGGACTTCTAGTGGACCAAGGAATTCGAATGGTCCTCTCCTCACCAAACCGAGCCCAGGGGATGAGCAATTTCTCTACCTCTCAGTCGGGAACGAGGTCGTCAGCTCGGTACTGGTTAAGGAGGAAGATCAGGTACGGAGGACGATCTACTATACTAGCAAAGTCCTTAGTGGTGCAGAAACCTGGTACTCCAACTTGGAGAAAATGGCACTGACATTGGTCACCTCGACTAGGAAGCTCAGGCCATATTTCCAAGCCCACAACATCAAAGTGCTCATTGACCATCCCCTCAAGCAGGTTCTTCAAAAGCCAAAAGCATTTGGCCGCCTAATCAAGTGGAGCGTAGAGCTTAGTGAGTTCAATGTTGAGTATGCACCCCATCCCGTGATCAAGGCCCAGTCTCTGACGGACTTCATTGCCAAGTGTGCCTTTACTTTCGAAGACCCGGCCCTGCCACCACAAATATGGACTACTCCACAAACAATTACTGGAGAGACACCCTTTAGCTTGACCTACGAGGCCGAGGCCATGGTGCCCGTGGAAATAGGCTCTCTGAGTCTTCATATTGAGCTTTTTGATAAAGACCATAACAACGAAGACCTCCGCGCAGAGTTGGATTTAGTGGAAGAAGCCCGAGACTGAGCACATGTCAAAATGGTGGCACAACAATAGAGGATGGCGAAGTACTATGATTCCAAAGTTAGAAGATTTGAGTTCAAGATAGGCGACCTCGTCCTCTGCAAAGTCATCGTACCCGCACCCGAGAAAGGCAAGCTCAGGCCAAATTGGGAAGGCCATACAAAGTCACTAGAGTGCTTGTTCCGGGCACCTATAGACTTGAAGACCTCGATGGCCGACCAATATTGATGAGTTGGAACACGAGGTATCTACGGATGTACTACCAATAATTTGATTATTAATGCGGAGTGTTTTATTTGAGCCACATGTTTGATTTCCCGATGCGTCGCACACACATGCACCGCACCAGATTGCACACATACCACACTACACATGCCACGCAACACTCCCGTTGCTCAGCACACCAAGCCGACCCAGATGATCTATGAATGGTCTGGGCCCATGATGTGTAGCTCGGCAGCGCATTGCTGACTAAGTAATTTAACTCGGCTGTCGACGACCGAGCCTAAGGTGGAGAAGAACACCCCCACCCATCAAGGCCTGTGGGCGGTCATTGAACTCCACTCGATCAACTACCATCAGTTAGAGCTAGTTGAGGAATGGCCAGCCCTAGAAGAGCCCCAAAAGCTCTCGAGACCAGAAACCGAGCATCCCAAACATGAGTGCTCAGAACATACTCCAGCCCCGCTGGCCAGAGATTGAAGATCTGTGGGGGGATCAATGGCATCGTCTTCCTTGCCATCTTCACCATTCTCTCCATTCTCATCTTTGTCAGCCTCCTCTTCAAGGTTGTCTGAAGCAGGGGGAGTCTCCAAGTCATACACCTCCCAAGACCGTGCAATCTTGGCCAGCTCTGGACAGTGGTGCAGTGCCCTCCTACGGAATACATTGAACCTAGTCTCTTAGGAAGCCGTGGCATACTAATCCATCTCCTGCTTAAGCTCCTCCGAGGCCTTGTACTACACCACTGCCACTTCATCGGCCTCTCACTTCACTCGCTCCCTTTCCGCCTTCAGCTCAGTAATCTCCTGCCTCAGGCTATGAACCGTGTTTGCCTGCTCAGCTACCTCCTTCTCTAGCACGGCCGACTGCTCTCCTGCCGTCTGAAGCTCGACCAACTGAGCCTTCTGTTGTAGGAACTCAGAGTGCTCCGTCTCGTACATTACCCGTAGATGCCAGAGGCGGTCGACTAGAGCAATAGTCAAGCACACATTCTATGGACGCAAGAGGCATTGTCAGCATAAAGAAACCTATTCAAAGCAACAAAAGCAGTCATTAACTCACCTGAGCTGTAGCCTGAATAAGCGAACACTCCAAGCGCCGCTCCCAGTGGTTATGGCCTCCTCAGATATGTAATCCGTCATCATACCTTGGAGCAGTTGCTCGGGAACCCCTGGGGTTTCCAACTCATCCCTGGTATGGACCGACCAATGCGGAATGTGGATATCCGAGTTGTTGCCTCTAACCTCGGTCTGCGAAGGAGCGGCAACCCAACAGACCTTCACGAGATCTACAACAACTACATCCTCATCATCATTTCCTCATTTCCGAACTCTCTTTTGGCGACGAGACACCCTCTCAGAAGACCTCGATGAAGGAACCGTCGTGGGGGAACTTGCGACGATGCACTAACTTAGCTCTACCTTTTCCGGTGCTCCCTCTTGCGATGGATAATCTCTTCCTCGGTGCCATCTCAACAACTGCAACATGGAAGCAGAGCTATTAGTACAAGGTCATGCAAGTAAGTAAATAAGCATAATTGAATAAGTACGACAAAGCAACGAAAAGAACAGACCGATCACCCCACGCATCAACTCGGCGAGCATCAACATCTCTGTGCATGTATAAGCCACCACATCTATCTCGTAAATCATGCTAAGAGCCGACCTCTCCTCCCAGGTGAGCACTGATCGTAGAGGCTAGGGCACTTTCATTCTCAGCACCTGTAGTGCAACAAAAAGGGAGAATCCCCCCAGGACAATGCACAAAGAAGAAACTCTCCTTCCAATGCTTCATAGAACTGGGGGCTCCGACCAACACCTTGACGTTCTTCCTAGTTGAAAGGTAATAATACCCCTACTGGTGATGCTTTAGCTAAAGAAGGAAGCTCACCATGCCTAGGGTCAGCTCGTGTCACGAACGACGCAGTAAGACATGAGGGCAAACAAAAACCTAAAGGAGTTCGACATTAGTTGCATCGGAAATACCCGATACCACCCAGGCACCCCAGCGATCCCTTCATTCAAAGGAAACCTCAGCCTGGCTTCCAAACTGTGCTCACACACACATATCTCGCCGGGCTGCGGGCACCTCATTCAAACTTCCTTAGGGATATCGTACATAGCTCGGATCTGAGCCATATCCTCAAGGGTTAAGAAACAGGGTGTGGTCCCAAACCGATGATCAGCCCACAAGGGAAACTCTACCTCTACCCTCGAAGGACCAACCTCGGCCTTCTCAACCTTGGAAGAATCAGGCTCCTCGACCTCGGCAGCCTCAAAATCCCCCATCCCCGACTCATAGTCGAAGTTGCTAGAACCCGAGGAAGAATCAGAAATAGAAGAAGAACGAGAGGATGAGGAAGACATCTTACCAAACTTGAACCCGAGGAACAAACGCAGAAGCTAAGCAACACAACAACGCCTTGTTGAGCAATCGAAGCAATCCCTCTCGCAAACAACAAAGGAGGAAGTCCCGTCCACCCCTTCTTATAACCCCTAGGAATGCGAATCGACGCCAAACCAATGGCTCGGACCAAGCGCCGCCCTAACAAAGCTCAGGAATACCAATCGACGCGACTGTTACTACATGCGCAAGGCCTTTGGAACCAAAGCAATGACCTTGACAAGAAACATTCTGAGCATTAATTGCCCTGATTCGCCCTTCAGCATTGGTCCAAGCAACGCCGTGGATGCCCAGGGTTCACCTAGGACCACCGGTCCAATTAACTCCCCGGGTCTCCTCAGGATACAGACCAAGGGAGGCCATGCTATGCCTCGGCCGAGCACTCCACTCTTCGACTTCAGAATTGAGGGAGTGGTGTTCGGATTCCAAAATTTCAAGAGCAAGTTCCTCAGCCGAAGAACAGAAGCTCGGCACAGCATTTCCAAGCATCAGATGCCTCGACACCTTCCTCAACACAATATTGCCGAGCATCAGAGGGGCTCAGGCTTTAAAGCCCGACTTGATGCCTTGACCCCTTCCTTGGGGTAATGTCGTTGAGTATCATCGAAGCTCAGCCTCCACCGGTGCAGCGGAGCCCTTCCTCGACACCCGGTTGAGCTAAACCCCCAACTTCGGAGCTCAGGGCACCATGGCCAAGCATCACAATAGCCTCAACACCGAAGCTTGGCCTCCACTAGGAATCGGAATGCCCTTCCTCAATACCCGGCCAAGCTAAGCGACCACACAACATTTTAGCCGAGGAACGAAGAGCCCTTCCTCGGCTCCACCAGGAAGACGAACCTCGAAGCTCATCTCGACACCTTGGTGCCCTGCCGAGCTATACGACCACGCAACACTTCGACCGAGCACTCCCCTTCCCCGGCTCCAAAACTGGGGGAGTGGTGTTCGGATTCCGTAGTTACAATTCTTGGAGTTCTACAGCCGACGATTGAAGGACTCCTTGACCACAACCCACATTGCGTGGACCTCACATTCTGGCAAACACCGAGGAACATCAAATGGACTAGATACTCTGCCAGACTTCAACTAGACTTTGACTAGGAGTTTCTTAGCCGAGGAACAAGGCATCCTGCCACACTACACCTCAGCCGAACACCTCATGCCTCGACTTTAGAACTGGGGGAGTGGTGTTCGGGTCATGGATGATTTGGTTTAGAGAGACACATGGCCGCCTAGTCATTGCTCGGTCAGCCCATCCACGTCTGCATAGCTCGACCAGCTTTGCAGGACACTCATTCCATGGCCTAGGCCGGGCTATGCTATTATTGAGGCCCCCTATCTTATTCCCCCGGCCACGTCAGCTACTCGTGGTGCGAATAAGCATAACTATGAATAAAGAGGAGTGGGGAAGACAACTCCGTCGGGGATTAGGACTCTACCCCGAATACTTCGATGGGCAACCTCATCCCGACAACCCCATAAGCCCAGTCCGACCAGGAGATGGATCTTCGGCTATAAAAAGGTATTCCATGCTCAAGGTAAGGGATTCCAACTTCTGACACCCATACTGCTATTCTGCTCGGACCAACATCCCTATAGCTTTGCCCATCCATCGATCACCTCTTACTGACTTGAGCATTGAAGTACCTACCTGGGGATAACTCCTCGGGCCTCTGACTTTTTCTTTTCTTGATCACAGGTCTTGAAGCGTGGCATCGTCCTTGTAGCTCGACACTACCTTGTTAGAAAGGACTATCTGATTGCTTTCCTCAGTTCGTGCATCACCTCGGATTGAACAACATCAGACTAGATTTTCCACCCAAAAAATGAAGTTTACCAACAATTTTGTTTTCA
Organism: Nelumbo lutea; assembly: GCF_056320005.1. NCBI lineage: Eukaryota > Viridiplantae > Streptophyta > Magnoliopsida > Proteales > Nelumbonaceae > Nelumbo > Nelumbo lutea. The sequence continues at coordinate 53,170,861 of NC_142690.1, forward strand.
CGTTTATGAAATTTATCAGAAAAAAAAACAAGTTGGCTTTATTTCAAAATAATACACTTTTAATTTTTAAACCACAAAACCATAGGTTTTTTCAAGAAAATGTTTTTGGTGAACAAAATTAATCAAACCAGCTGGTTTGTTTTATTTTCCATAAATTTCTACCAATACGGATTTATTGAATTTCTTTCTTCTACTCAAAATGCAGTCGGAAAATGAGAGCTAGGTTTAGTCCATTTGCATATTCAATAAAGCAAAACCACAAGAAACGCGAGAGTTCAATCTATAGAAATCTCATTATAATCTCGGTAACTATAACAAACTCATGCCCAAAAATTTAATAACTGAATAAATCAATCTCCTTAAAGATGGAAACTTGAAATTTCCCACCAAGCCCAGTTCATCTATTCCTCTTCTCAGAACAAAACTATGTAGCCACACCTGGCCCTGACCACCAGTAGTAGCACACGTGCACGTGGCAGGCTGCGGTGTTCAGAACGGACCCAATGAGGGTGTGTTTAGAGCAGAGGTTGGCGCGTGATCCGAAGTCAATGGTACAGTCGCACATGGAGGCCTCAAGGTAAACATCTAGAATCTAGACCTAAGAAATTTGAGAGCTCTCCAATTTCCCTTGTGGTCTCATCAGAATGTTCTCACCTCAAGCATCATCCACCTTGCACTGCACCCAAATTAACTTGATCGTTAGAGTCTCTGCCTCGGATACTCACCCGAGGCCTATAACATTCTCTCATCCTTGCTCCTCGCAGGACGGACCTATCAGTCCTCAGCTAACCTAGGCCTCAGACTACTCGGCCAACCTAAGCCTCAAACTACTTGACCACACCTTGGCTTGGAAGCAAATTAACAATATTGCCCTTAGTCCATTCTAAACAGTAACAATTGACACCGTCAGTGAGAAATATCATTAAGACTTCCTTTAGCTTAACTCACTATAAGAAACTCGAACAGTAACACCTAAGCTTCAGCCGACATGACAATAAACACCGGAAACACTCAAAACTTGGTCACCATGGACCAACTCCAAGTGATTTTACTAATCCACTAATCACCTTCAAATCCTATCCCATCACTCTCAAAGGCACTATCTAATACCTTAACACATGGACTCCCTTTAATAGACATGCGACAACCAATCACGTGTACCACGTCAGCTATGCAATGAAACCGATGTAAAACCATATATAAATGGATGCATTGATTTTCCTAGTAATAAAAACCATTAACTTATTATAATAAGTGAAGCTGGTTTGCCTGAGTGGTTAAGGGGGAAGACTTAAGATCTTCTGTACATAAAGTACGCATGGGTTCGAACCCCATAGCCAGCATTAGAAAAATAATTAAAAGTATATCATTTATATTTTTTGATAACTAAGGAGAATTTATAAGTGTTAAATTCCTTTTTTCTTTTTCAAACTATATGAACAACTAGGGGTGTCAATTGGACTGGATTTGGTCCAATCCGATCCAGTCCAATATGAGTCCATTATAAATGGACCAGGTCCAATCCAATCCAAAGAATGTTTTGGACCAATTTGGACTAGTCCAATTCAATGTCTGGACCGTTGTTCAAATTCATTTTGATTTATATTGGTTTCAACCCAAATCCAGTCCATTGACACATATTTTTATCTTATATCAATGAACCACATATTAGCTTAATCCAACCCAATCCAATATAAATTTGTTACAGATGCATCAGGTCCAACCCAATCTAATAAATATTTTGGACCAGACTAGTCCAATCCAATATGTCTTGTTGATCTGTCTAGTCCGTCCAAATTAATTTTGGATTGGACGGGGTCCAATCCAAACTGGTGCATTGACACCCTTATAAACAACCATCAGCTTCCCCTACCACCCATGCACCGCTGTCTGGTACAAAGAATAAAGTTGTGGTTTACAACAAAAAGATGCTACTACGACTATTGAATTTTTGTGATTGCAAGTTTGCAACTATAATTTTGTTTGTTGGGTTCTGATGGAGCGCAATCCGGCCGGTCTTAGCTGTCAACGATTTCGCCTCTGGCTGGGGCGAGGGGGAGCCTGAAACGGAGAAGATGAGGGAACTTCAGGGGGAACTCGGTGAGATAACTCCGAAGCTCAAGTTAGTATTCTCTCAAAGGCAAAGTAAAGACCAGATGGCGCAAAGTTCACATACGTTGTTGTTGGGGGTAGGGGGGCTTTTATAACCACTTCGCGCACTCACTCCGAAGCCCCTATCAGATCAGATATGATTACCCTTGCTTCTGTCAGTTCGGGTGTCATCCTTTCTGCTGGGATAGAACCGCCATTGCTCTTTGTCAGAGTTGTCTCTGTAACTGGAGATGGCGGTGTCAGGAGGCGATGGCAGGTGGCCGTTTTGGGTGCGGCCGTCAAGCGTCAGATCCCAAGTCAGTCAGGTGCGCCGCCCTTGGGTACGAAATTCCTCGGTGTTAGGCGTGGTACGGTTTGTTTGGTTTTGGCATCCTGAGAGTGATGTGGTGGAGTGGTGAGCGAGGCGAAGTCTTGAGTTCGGAGGTATGACCTGTATCTGTAGGGCAGGCCAGTTCGGCGAGGTGTGTCCCGAACTGCCATAGGACAGGCCAGTTCGGCGAGGTGTGTCCCGAACTGCCATAGGGCAGGCCAGTTCGATGAGGCGTGTCCCGAACTGCAAGCGGGCCAGTTCGGCGAGGTGTGCCCCGAACTGCTACATGCAGGCCAGCTCGGGTTACTGTCTGGCTTGGGGCCGAAGGGAGAGTTCGGGCTCTTAGTAGGGAGTTCGGATTGCAGGCAGGGGAGTTCAGTCTGCTGGTTTCTCCCCTTGGTGCTTGCGCCTTAGGCATGCTTTTGTGCTGAGCTGTTGCCTTTGCCACGTGTTGCGTAACTATGAGGTCAGGCCAAATCTTCCTTCATCGATTGCCCCCCACTCCTCGTGCCAAGGGTCTTGCCCTAGCGCGGGGAGTTTGCGAGGTGGTAGGTGGATTTGTCCCGTTCTTCGAATCTTGATTGTGCGAGGTGCTTTCCCAGGGTTCTTCGATTTTTCGGAGCGTCCGAAAAGGCGGGAGACGTGTCTACCTGCTCATAAATGTTGACGGACGTGGCAACGCGCGTTTATTTTAAATTTCAAAAAAATCGCGCCGTTGGAACATGACAGTGGGTCTTTTAATTTTGAAAAAAGCGTGTCACTGCCGTTTTGAGGAGACGTGCACTGGCAGTTGTCAGTTGTAGAGAGACGTGCGGCGCATTGTCAGTTTTAGAAAGACATGCGCCGACGCGTCATCGGTTTCAAAAAGACGTGCGCTGACGTTTCGTTCATTTCGGAGAGACATGCGCCAATCACATCTCGATATCAGGGGACGTGTGGCCAGCGCGAATGCGGGCCATCGGATTGGCTTTGATCTGTACTGTTGGTTCTTGGTTACTGTAGCTATAAATAGTAGGGGACCCCTGTCGATTTGTCACTTCTGCGGTTTGCTTCTTGAGCTCGCGTCCAGGCCTTTCAGTTCGCGTCTAGGCTTGTTACTTCGCCTTCAAGGTTTTTTGGCTTGTTCTAGTTTCCGGAGCCTTCAAAACTTTCTTCCGGTGAGTACCTTCCTGAATCCACCTTTTCTCCTCGATGTCTAGCTTTGATAGTTTAGACGATTCTTCGAGTAGGACTGATGTAGGTTCTACGAACCGAGTCGTATCCCCCGATTGCCTTAGTGATCCTGAGGTGAAACTTGAGGATGACCTCGAACCCATAGGCCGAGCCGCTTCGAGCAATTTGGCGTCTACCTCTCATCGATGTCAGATGCTAGACAGGTTTGGTCCTTCGACCATGACGCCCGAGGGGCTCCAATCTCTACTTATCTCTTACAATCTGCCTGGGGGGTACACCTATTTCATTCCTTCGGGTAGCTTTCATTGGGAACACGGTCCTGATGAGATCATGATTTTTCGAGAGCAGCTCACTACAGGGCTGCGACTGCCTTTCCACCCCCTTCTCGTCGAGGTCATAAACCACTTCGGTGTTACCATTGGCTAGCTTCATCCAAACTCTATTTGGAACCACTTCGGTGCACTCGACTATAAAATCTGCTAAGGCTTGAGCCTTAATTTCGGTCCGTGGTTTGTACTGGAGATCGTACTCACTGAGTTCGATGGCCCACTTCGTCAGCTGACCGGAGACCTCGGGCTTCAGCAAGACTTGTCTTAGGGGTTTGTTGGTTAAGACGACGACGATGTGAGCTTGGAAGTACAGGCGGAGTTTTCGAGCTGAAATCACCAGTGCATATGCTATTTTTTCTATCTACGGGTATCTCGTCTTTGCTCCCTGTAGAATTTTACTAACGTAATAGACGGGCCGCTGGACCCGATCTACTTCCTTTATTAGTACCAAACTGACCACCTCGTCACTCGCCGAGAGGTACAGTTCTAAGACCTCGCCCTCCTCGGGTTTGGCTAAGGTTGGCACAGTGGCGAGGTAGGTTTTTAGCTCATCGAACGCGAGCTGGCAATCTCAAGTACATTCAAACCCTTTGCCTTTGATTGCCTTAAAGAAAGGCAGGCAGCGGTTTGCCGATTTGGACATGAAGCGGCTTAGAGCGGCTATGTGGCCGTTTAGCCTCTGAACCTCTTTTACCTTCCGGGGTGGTCTCATATAAAGGATGGCCTTTATTTTGTCCGGGTTGGCCTCAATGCCGCGTTGGTTGACAATGTACCCTAGAAACTTACCCGAGGTGACACCGAAGACACACTTGTTTGGGTTTAGCCTCATTCTATATTGACGCAGAATTTGGAAGACAAAATCTAAGTCTTTTATTAATTCCTGCGTGAACTGTGTTTTGACGACCATGTCGTCTACATAACATTCTACTTTCATGTCAATTAAGGGCCGAAAAAGCTTATTTACAAGTCTTTGGAATGTCGCCCCAGCATTCTTTAGTCCGAAGGGCATGACCTTGTAATAGTACAGGCCAAACTTAGTTATGAAGTTGTTTTTTTCTTCGTCGTACTGGTCCATCTTGATTTGGTTGTAGCCTGAGTATGCATCCAAGAAGCTTAGTAGCTCATGTCCCGAGGTCGCGTCCTCTAGGTGGTCAATTCGGGGCAAGGGGAAGTAGTCTTTTGGGCAAGCTCAGTTCAGGTCGGTGTAGTCGACGCACATGCGCCACTTGCCGTTAGCTTTTTTCACCATCACTGGGTTGGCTACCCAGCTCGGGTAATGAACTTCCCTTATGAAGTCCGCTGCGAGGAGCTTTTCGACTTCTTCGTCGACTACCCTCCAACGCTCCGGGGCTAAGTTGCGTTTCTTCAGTCTAATGAGTCTGACTACAAGGTCAGTGTTAAATTTGTGTGTTATAAGGCCAGAGTCAATGCCGGACATATCCGCTGTAGACCATGCAAAAATATCTAAATTTTGAAGTAAGAAACTCACCAGTTTGGTTCGTAGAGGCTCCTTAACGGAAGCACCGATCTGTAGCGTTCGTGCCGGATCTGTAGTCGAGGTCGGGACTGCGACTGTTTCCTCAATGGGCGAAGCTCGTTCCTCGCCCTGCTCCGCAGGCTGCTCCAGTTCGAGGTTGTCGGCTGCCTTGGTTTTTCCCTTTAGGGCGGCAACATAGCATTCGCGGGACTCAAGTTGGTCGCCCCGCGCTACCCCCACACCGAAGTCCGTGGGAAACTTCATTGCTAGATAATAGGTGGAGACCACTGCGTGCAGAATGTGTGTAATTGGCCGCCCTATTATGGCGTTGTATGGGGAGGGGTGGCGACCACCAGGAAATCGTGGTCGAGTCTTACCGCGCACGGCCATGTGCCGACTTCCACAGGTACTGTTATCTTCCCCAGGGGCCTGACTTCCTCTCCGTTGAAGCCCACTATAGGAGTGTGCGCGGGCTTCAACTCGCTTTTCTACAACTGTAATTGGTCAAACGCCGATTTGAAGAGGATGTCCGCCGAACTGCCTGAGTCCACAAGTACATGCTGGAGTTCAAAGTCGTTGATCCTTAGTTCTATGACGAGCACGTTGTCGTGGGGATAGTGAACACCTCGTGCATCGTCTTTTATGAAAAAAGAACGGTTCTTCTGTCTTCGGCCTCTTTGGAGGGTCTGCTCCTCTCGGGCTGCCTCGCAAACTGATGTTCATGCTGTTGCCGAAGTGCAACCTGCTACCACCGAACTGCCCACTATTACGTGGATGGTTCCCCGAACTGGCCTCTCTTTTGGGGGAGGTCGCTGCAAGGCTTCAGCCGGTTTGCTGCTCGACTCGAGGGCATCCTTTCCGTGTTCCCCTTGCCGACCTGCTTTATTACTATTGTCATTATGTACAAAATTTCTCAAGTACCTGCGACGAATGAGTCCCTCTATCTCATCCCGGAGATTATTACATTGCTCGGTACTATGACCATGATCCTTATGAAAACTACAATATAGATTTTTGTTCCTTTCGTTTGGGTTGCTCTTTAGGCAAGGTGGCCACTTTATGTAGGGGGCGTCCTTGATCATCATCAAGATCTCAGTCCGTCTTGTGTTCAACGGCATGTAATCCGTCCAAACTGCTAAGGGAGCTCGGGTCGGCTGGCTTGGCTTCGCCTCTCGGGTCTGGCTTCTTTTGTTGCCTGGGTTGGAGGGCTCGCCTTCTCTTTTTTTTTCAACCCTGCCTTTGGTTCTTTGGTTGATCTCTTCCTCTATTCTCATGAACTTGTCCGCCAGCTTGAGGAAGTCGGCCACGGTTGCTGGCTGGCTGGCCACCATGCGCCATTTGAATTCTTTGTGCGTTACCCCTCTTTTGGCCGCTGCGAGCTGTACCACGTGGTCTAACCATGGGATCTGCAAGTATGCTTCATTGAACCGCTTGATGTAGCTCCGGATGGGTTCTCCTTCTCTTTGGATTACCCCAAAGATACTTTCCTCGGTTTTGGGGCACCGCTTGCTGGTAACAAAGTGTGCAGTGAAGATCTGCACGAACTGGGCCCAACTTCTTATTGTCCCGAAAGCTAGGTTCCGGTACCAGGTGCAGACCACCCCCTGAAGGTGGTGGTGAAGGCCACGCACATGCATGACTCGCTGGCCCTAGCGAGGTGCATTTGTGACTGGAATGCTTCGACGTGGTCGTTGGGGTCAAAGGACCCATCATACTTGTCCAGAGATGGAAGTTTGAAGTCTCTGGGCAAGGGGACTGCCAGAAGTTCCGATGAAAGGGGGGAAGGAACTTAGAGAATTGGGATGGTTTTTACCTCGTCCGAGCTCGTCTCTTCCTTGTCTCTGAGCTCGGGCAGGAAACGGGTAGTAGTTCGGTGACTTCGTCGACGCCTTCTTTGAGCGGGCATGGTGCTGGCGCTGTTGGCCTCCGTGTTGCTGAGCTCGATGGACCCAGAATGCTGGCCTGCTACTAGGGCGCTGAACCGGTTCTCCGTGAGTGGGAACTCGGGCTTGGAGCACCGAGGTGACTTTGTGGGCGAGGTTCCTGACCCATCCGCGAGCTGCGAGGCGGGGTTGATTTTTCTTTGCTTTCAGCCTAGGGATGAGGCCTGGCTATTAGGGGGGTTCTGAGGTTGGGAAGCTTCTCCTCGGTGAGGCCGTCCACCTTGAGGGGAGGCCTTAACCGGCTTCAAAATAGGGTGCCGGGGGTGAGCAGTGATTGGTTTAGGTGTAGCTGAGGGAACTGCTGCTGGTAATAGTGCTGGGAGAGGTGGTGCAGTACCTGGTGTTGCTGGAGTTGGTGCTGCTGGAATTGTTGCATTTGGGCTTGCATTGCCCGCATGCATTGCATTAGATCGTCCAGCTGGTTTTGGCGGGTTGCTAGTGGGACAGCAGTTGGTTCAGCGAAGTTCGTTTCAATAGGGAGTGGAAGAGGGATGTTCAACGAAGGAGGGTTCAGGGGCGCCACTGCTTGTGGCACATTCAAACTGGGGATCCCATCCACTGAAAGAGGGATAGTGAACTGCCCAATGCACACCACGGGAACATGGAGTTTCTCTCCGGTGGTGGCCGTTTCTGTTCCACGTCCGACACTGTTGGAGGAGGCCATGGGTGTTGGAGTTTTTGAAAGAAGGGTAGGTAAGAGAGATTTAGAGGGAGGCTTTTAGAAGCGTTCCCACAGTCGGCGCCAATTGATGGAGCACAATCCGGCCGGTCTTAGCTGTCAACGATTTCCCCTCTGACTGGAGCGACGGGGAGCCTGAAATGGAGAAGATGAGGGAACTACGGGGGGAACCCAGTGAGATAACTCAAAAGCTCAAGTTAGTATTCTCTCAAAGGCAAATTAAAGACTAGATGGCGCAAAGTTCACATACCTTGCTGTTGGGGGTAGGGGGCCTTTTATAACCACTTCGCACACTCACTCAGAAGCCCCTGTCAGGTCGGGTATGATTACCCTTGCTTTTGTCAGTTTTGGTGTCGTCCTTTCTGCCGAGACAGAACCACCACTGCTCTTTGTCAGAGCCGTCTCTGTAACTGGAGATGGCGGTGTCAGGAGGCGGTGGTAGGTGGCCGTTTGGGGTGCGATTGTCAAGCGTAAGATCCCAAGTCAGTCAAGTGTGCCGCCCTTGGGTACGGACTTCCTCGGTGTCAGGCGTGGTACGGTTTGTTTGGTTTTGGCATCCTGAGGGTGATGTGGTGGAGTGGTGAGCGAGGCGAAGTCTTGAGTTCGAAGGTATGACATGTATCTGTAGGGCAGTCCAGTTCGGCGAGGTGTGTCCCGAACTGCCATAGGGTAGGCCAGTTTGGCGAGGTGTGTCCCGAACTGCCATAGGGCAGGCTAGTTCGATGAGGTGTGTCTCGAACTGCAGGCGGGCCAGTTCGGCGAGGTGTGTCCCGAACTGCTACATGCAGGCCAGTTCGGGTTACTGTCTGGCTTGGGGCCGAAGGGCGAGTTCGGGCTCCTAGTAGGGAGTTCGGACTACTGGTAGGGGAGTTCGGTCCGCTGGTTTCTCGCCTTGGTGCTTGCGCCTTAGGCATGCTTTTGTGCCGAGCTGTTGCCTTTGCCATGTGTTGCGTAACTATGAGGTCGGGCCAAATCTTCCTTCATCAGGTTCCATTTGGAAGGAGTACAAACATGATAGTAGAGCTTAAAATCTTGTATTTTGTATGTATTTGTATCATACATATTTGTATTTGTATTCCCTCCAAACTGAGCCCTTAGATGAGACCTCGTCTCGATATCTTTAGACGAGGCCGAGCCCAAAAGAATAGTCTGTATCGGGTCCAACCTTCTCCCAGAAAGCTTATTCAAATTGGTAAGTTTCCTCAGAACTAATGCCGACGTTTTTGCTTGGTCTACCGCTGACATGCTTGGAATTGATCCTTCAGTCATTACTCACAGGCTGAGCGTGGATCCGAGCTCTAGGCCTATTTGGCAAAAAACGTGGAACTTTGCACCAGAGTTATGGTAGGCCATAGGAAAGGAAGTTGTCAAACTACTCTGAGAGAACCCTAACAGGTTGTCCAATGTGGTTATGGTGAAGAAAGCTAATGGGAAGTGGTGGGTCTATATTGATTTCACAGACCTTAACCGAGCCTGTCCCAAAGACAATTTTCCCTTGCCGAGGATTGACCACATCATTGATGTCATCGTAGGGTATGAGCTACGTAGCTTCATGGATGCCTTTTCTGTATACAACCAGATCAAAATGCACCCTGAAGACAAAGAGAAGACCTTGTTCATCACCAAGCACAACACATACTGCTACAAGGTCATGCCCTTCGACCTCAAGAATGTTGGGGCCACCTACCAGCGCCTCGCCAACAAAGTTTTCAAGCACGAAAGGGGAAGAAATGTTGAAGTCTATGTAGATGACATGGTTTTGAAGAGCATGAGAGCCGACCAACATACCTCGGACCTAGCCGAAAGCTTTGACACCTTGCGGAGATACAACATGAAGCTCAACCCCAGCAAGTGTGCCTTCGATGTTACATCTGGCAAATTCTTGGGCTTCGTCGTCACACAACGAGGTATAGGGGCCAACCTAGAGAAGATTCGAGCTATCTTGGACATGGCACCACCTCGGTTGGTCAAGGAAACTTAGAGACTCACCAGCCAAGTGGCTGCCCTTAGCCACTTCATGTCGAAGTCGGCTGACCGCTGCTTACCTTTTTTCCAGGCCATCAAGAAATTGAAGGACTTTTAATGGATGGAAGACTGCCAGCACGCCTTAGAAGAACTCAAGTCTTACATCGCCTCGCTGCCTCTCCTCACTCGGCCACTCCCAGAAGACGTGTTGTACCTATATCTCTCTGTTAGGGATGAGGCCATCAACTCGATACCGATTAGAGAAGATGGAGTGCAGACACCGGTTTACAACATTAGCAAGGTCCTCTACGACGCCTAGACACGGTACCCCGAGGTAGAAAAACTAGCATTCGCCCTCATGGTCTCCACCATAAAGCTCAGGTCGTATTTCCAAGCCCACACCATCACAGTCCAGATGAACCAACCTCTTAAAGTCATCCTCGCCAAGCCATAAGCCTCGGAACACCATATCAAGTGGGCCATTGAGCTATCTGAGTTCGACCTATAGTACTAGCCAAGGCCCACAATCAAAGCATATGCCTTGGCCAATTTTGTGACAAAATACACCTTCAGCCGATCCTTCTGTTGATTCCCTGAAGAAGAACAAGAAGAAAGTCGTTAGCCAGCCGAGGAGCTTGACCCACCTGGAAGCTATATGTTGATGGATCATCCTACTCTAAGGGAAGTGGAGTCGGCCTCATACTCCTCACCATGGATAACACCGAAGTAGAGTATGCGTTGAGGTTCAACTTCTCGGCCTCCAACAATTAAGTTGAGTATGAAGCCCTCCTTGTTGGATTGCAGCTCACGAAAGACCTCGGCTTCCAACACACTGAGGTCTTCAGTGACTCTCAACTGGTAGTGAATAAAGTCAACGGTGAGTACGAGGCCAGGTGAATCAAGTCAACTCGCCCGCCACTTCTAGCACCTCTCCCTACAACAGCTTCTGCGATCTAAGAACATGAGAGCAAAGGCCCTATCAAAATTGGCAAGCACCTTTGGCGCAACCCTCTACCGCATTGTTTGTGTAGAGAGGTTAGCTTGTCCCACCATTGAAGAAGTCCAAATACTCCCAGTGCAGGCCGAGTCGTCCTGGATGGATCCCATCATTGTCTTCCTCTTGATTGAGCAGCTGCCCGACGATAGGAACAAGGCTAGATGAATCTGACGGTAGGCCGCCCACTACACTTTGTTTGAAGGGAAGCTATATCGAAGATCTTTTACCTTGCCTTATCTCTTATGCCTCCACCAAGAGGAGGGCGAGTACGTCCTTCGAGAGATTCATGAATGTATCTGTGGTAACCACTTCGGAGGTAGAGCCTTGGACCAAAAATAACTAAGGCAAGGGTAATGGTGGGGAAAACGCAACTAAGGCCCCCTAGTTAAAGGGAAATGGACAGTCCAAATCGCCTCCAATCCAACGGCTATACAACGACCACCCTCGTAGTCCTATCCAGTGATCGATACACGTCGCACCCCTTGGGAAGAAGAAATGATGCTAGGTGAGCTGACTGGTCACCTCGCCATGTCGACCGGTTCACCCAGTATCTCCGAACCGGAGAACATGCAACCTGACTTGCCTGGCTCCGTACCTCCTACCGGCGTGACACCACAACCCATCTCGGGAACGTCCCCACCCCAGGACCCATCATGGGCACAGTTTTGACTTGCCTACACGAGAACCCATGGGACATACAGTCCACGCCCATCACCGGAACTCGTTACCCTCACAGGTATGGTTCATCAGCAGCGAGATCCATCCGGTATATGACTGTCACGGACTCATAGGCTCCTAACCCTCCGCGACACCCTCGGTGTCCCCAACCAAGGCTGACGCCTCACGAAGACTCACCTCGGTGCTGGTAAACAACAGGATAGGGGGCAAGAGCTACTCTCGCCCAAGCCCGACATGGGTGTCGAGGCCTCCAAGGAACTAGAACCTCCACGGTGCCCCTCTGGGAAAGGAGCAAAGATCAAGTCGATGCCACCATAGGCAACTCCAAGTTCATCTCCAACAAGCCGAGACTGAGGCCCTTGATAAAGGAAGATTCTTTGCGCTCCCCACCGAAGATGAGGTATTTTCCTTAGGCGAAGCCGAAACCCTCGTCAAGAAAACCCAGCGATGCCTACCAACAAAGGTAGTGAACTCTCTTTGGTTGAAGTCAAGGTCCTTAGCTTCGACCCGACCACGGCCTCAAGAGTGGGGGGCAGAGCAGAGGTCAGCGCTCAGAATGGACCCCACCCTGACCAACAGGACATGTGCACGTGGTAGGCGATAGCGCTCAGAATGGACCTAACGAGGACTCAACTGCACACGACGAGCTTGGATGGATGCATTCCTCAAGAAAGGACAACATCCTCACCATCCGAGCCCACCTACCTCCTGGCGGCCTCAAGTATAAATAGAGGGCAACTCCCTCAAGGTAAACATCTGGAATCTAAACCTAAGAACTTTGAGAGCTCTCCAGTTTCCCTTGTATCCTCATTTGAGTGTTCCCACCTCAGGCCTCGTCCACCTTGCACTGCACCTAAACTAACTTGAGCGTCAAAGTCTCTACCTCGGGTACTCACCCAAGGCCTCTGACGTTGTCTCTTCTTTGCTCCTCGCAGGACGGACCTACCAGTCCTTGGCCAACCTAGGCCTTGGACTACTTGCTCCTTGGCTTGGAATCGAATTGACAACGCTTCCCTTAGTCCATTCTAGACAGCATCAATTAGCGCGTTTTGTGGGAAATGTCGCTAAGACTTCCCTTAACTCACTCTAAGAAACTCAAGCAGTAACACCTAAACTTCAGCTGACATGGCAAGAAACGCCGAAAACACTCAGAACTTGATCACCATGGACCAACTCCAAGTGATTTTACTAAGGGATTATAGCTGATAAGGGAAACTTTTGGACCCAAACATCAATAAAAATTAACCTTTTTAATATAATTTATATAATGGGTTAACTTTTATTTAAAATATCAAAGAGGGGCAAAAACACTGTTCATCTTCTTCTCCCTTAAACCACCGAACAAATCTCCCCACCTCCATCTCTCTCTCCCTTCTTCTTCAGATACCTCTACCCTTTTGTTGTTCTTGAATTTCGATTTGTTTTCTTTGTAATCCATTAGGAGCACATTCCTCTGCTTGATTTTCTAGAGAAACCAGTACTGAATCTGGCTAGCCCATTCCTCTGCTTTTTGATTCTCCATCTTCAAGCTTCCAACCCTTCTGGTAAGCAAGTTGATTGGTGGCTCTTTGCTCAACCCAACTGATTTTCCCTCAAAGAAGCTCCATCAATGATGAAATTACGCCATATTTCATAGCTTCCTCTGTGAACCTTGTTCATAGTGTACGAATCGATGACGTGAGAGGCGTAGTAGGGATGTAAGTATTTTGGCCTCTCAGAAGCCTGTTAGAGGTACCTGAAGCAGTTTTGGACACCATTAAAGCTTAAAAATCAGGATTGGAGGAGATTTGTTCGATGGTTTAAAGGAAGAAGGAGATGAATAGTCTTTTTGCCCCTATTTGATATATTTTTTTTAAATGTTAACCTACTTTAATAATTATTTTAAAAATATTGTTCTCATTGATATTAGGGCCCAAAAGTTGCCCTTATCGACTATTACACTTGTTCATGGGCCGGGCTCGGGCCGGGCTTTTACTCTTCATAAACATGATTTTGTTAGGCCCGAGCCCGAGCCCGGCCCGACCAACCGGCCTATAACATGGGCCCCAGCCCGACCCTAATAAAAAGCCCGAAGCCTGACCTAATAGAAGAAAGAACTCACCGCCGTTGACTGTGTTCGCCGGTGTTGAGTTTGCGTCTGTGTGTGTGTGTGAGAGAGAGAGAGAGAGGATTCACCGACTGGTGCTCAATTTGCGGTGAGATGCGATTTTGATAGTGGAAAGAAGAGTTAATTAGCTTATGAGAGAGAGAGAGAGGACTCATCGCCGCCGCTGCCGGTGCTTGTGTTTGCCGCCTCGTTGGTGTCTAAGATTTGAAAGAGAAGAAGTGAGAAGAGGAGAGAGAGAGAGAGAGAAGACTCACCGCAAGTCTACCGGTGAATATTCGCTGGTTCTACGACTGCTTCAGAGTGTGAGGAGGATGTGAAGAGAAGACAGGTTCGGCACTGGGTAGTTCGGCTAACAGGAAATGTGGACAGAGATAAATGAGAAGGGTTACTTAGGATTTAGGGTTTTTGGGTTTAGTCTATAGGTCGGGCCAGGCCTGGCTATTTTGACAAATCTCGAGCACGACTCGAATTTATTGCGGGTCGGGCTTTTTGGCCCGAGGTCAAGCCCGCAGGCTCATTTGCGTATTCAAACCCGTCTGGAGGCCAGGTCGGCCCGTTGGGCCACCCGGCCCATGAACCGGTCTATCGGCTATAATCCCTTTTACTAATCCACTAACCACCTTCAAATCCTATCCCATCACTCTCAAAGGCACTATCTAATACCTTAACACGTGGACTCCCTTTAGTAGACATGCGACAACCAATCACGTGTAACACGTCAGCTATGCAATGAAACCGATGTAAAATCATATATAAATGGATGCATTGATTTTCTTAGTAATAAAAACCATTAATTTATTATAATAATTGAAGCTGGTTTGCCCGAGTGGTTAAGGGGGAAGACTTAAGATCTTCTGTACATAAGTACGCATGGGTTCGAACCCCATAGCCAGCATTTAAGAAAAAAATTTATAAGTATTTAATTTATATATTTTGATAATTAAGGAGAATTCATAAGTGTTAAATTCCTTTTTTTCTTTTTCAAACTACATGAACATCCATCAGCTTCCCCTACCACCCATTAACCGCTGCCTGGCACAAAGAATAAAGCTGTGGTTTACAACAAAAAGATGCTACTGCGACCATTGAATTTTTGTGATTGCAAGTTTGCAACTGTAATTTTGTTCATTGATTGGGCTCCATTTGGAAGGAGTACAAATATAAATAGTAGAGCGCAAAATCTTGTATTTTGTATGTATTTGTATTTCTATTCCTTCCAAATTGAACTTTAGTAATTTTGTCCATTGGGCTCCATTTGGAAGGAGTACAAATATAAATAGTAGAGTGCAAAACCTTATATTTTGTATTATTTTGTATGCATTTTCACTGTGTATATTTATATTTGTATTCTTTCTAAACTGAGCCATAAATACAAATATATATATATATTTGTATTTATGGCTCAGTTTAGAAAGAATACAAATATAAATATACACAGTGAAAATGCATACAAAATATAAGGTTTTGCACTCTATAAATTGTATTTGCACTCCTTCCAAACTGAGCCTAAGGTTCAGTTTGGAAGGAGTACAAATGTAAATACGTAGAGTGTAAAACCTTATATTTTGTATTATTTTGTTTGTATTTGCACTGTATATATTTGTATTTATACTCTTTCCAAACTGAACCTTAGACTGAATTTACAAGAAGTATAAATACAAATATGTAGAATGCAAAACCTTATATTTTGTATTATTTTAAAAATAATAGCTTTTTGGATATTTGACTGGATTTTCATACGTATCGAGTACTAATTACTCTGTTTCTTCCATTAAGTGCAAGTTAGTTGTTTCATCCTTGTTTTTGGCAATAAAAGTAGAGAGTGAGACTACAGGGAGAGGAATTCCTGTCCAAAGATTCTATGATGGAGGCATATGGTTAAAGAGAAAGCTTTATCATCATTGTTTTTAGGGGTAAGTATTATTCAGTTGAAACCCAAAAACTGAATTGAGAATTTCGATTTCAGTTTTTTAGTTTCAGTTCATTTGGTTTTTGGAAAATTCAATTTCAGTTTCAGTTTTCAGAATTTGATTAATCGAAAAAAAATGAATTATCCCAATTTCCTTATATAATGTGAATATGAAATATATCTTTTTGGTAAATAGAAAACTAGCTAAGTAGCTAGGCATGTATAATATAGTCATAAAGAGAGCTACAAGTCTGGCTGCCCCATTCAAAAAGTTTCAACTTTATTAATTGGGTTAGGGGTTGGGTACATTGGAAAAATTTTCCAACCCGACCCGACCCAATTTGCACCCTTATTAGTGTTGGGAGGCGTCACTTAATGGGTAAAGTTGTCTTTTTATGTTTTTTACCAACAAAGTGCTTTTCAATAATTGTGTAATTTAGGCTCAGTTTGGAAGGAATACAAATATAAAATTTGTAGAGTGTAAAACCAAATATTTTTTATGTATTTGTACTCTTTCTAAACTGAGCCTTACTTTCATTAGTATAAAGAGTTCAACTATGATGCCGGAAAGACTTATAACCAATCAACCTCTATCATATAAGTGGTAACCAATCAACTCAGTTTCAATCAAAATTCACAAGGTGTGTTTTGATTGGTCAAAGTCTTTCTGGTATCATATCTTTTTAGCATCATTGATTTTCCCTAGTATAAAAGTAAAATAAAATGAGAGGACCACACCCAATTATATTTGGCTATCTTTCACTAAGAGGTGTTTGGTACAAAAGCATTTCATTGCTGTTGCATTCGGGTTGATCAATACAAATTTGTGTGAGAGAGATTTTTCTAAATGAAATGTTTTGTAGATGTTGAAGTTGATCAATACAAATTGTTGCTTCTACTTAAAACATCAAATTTGATGTTTCTTATACATGCATTTTCTAATTGAAATGACACTCATATATGATGCGACCACGTATTCCTCACAATTTTGTATTGATCAACAAAAAAACACAAAGACAACACAATGCACCATACCAAACAGCCCCCAAATTTATTCCTTTCTCCCTTTAATCTTTAGATTGCTTTCGCTTATGCATGTTGTTATTTGTTAGCCAAATAAGAACTCGACTATAGTTGGTAGATTGCTAGAAAGAGTGAAAAACGATGTAGGCTTATCTAAAGAAGAATCTTGGTAGAGACATATTGAATGGATGCAAATCATGGATTATCTATACCCCCATTCTAATTTACTGTTTGTAATTTATTAATTAACAGTATTACAATATTTTTAATAATTACAATATTTTCATAATTATAGTATTATTAATTAATTAACATTATTTATTAAAATAGAGTATTTTTAATAATTACAGTATTATTAATTAATCAGTGAATTTTTAAAATAGTATTTTATTAATATACAGTATTTTTAACAATTACAGCACCAACAGTCTTAACCGTATTTTTAATAAATACCTTATTTAGATAATTACAATATTTTTAATAATTATAGTATTATTAATTGATTAACAATAATTATTAAAATACTATATTTTAATAGTTATAGTATTTTTAATAAATACCATATTCTTAATATTTTTAATAATTACATATATAGTATTTTTAATACTTGTTTTCTTAATATATATAGTATTTTTAATACTTGTTTTTGTCTTAATTTTTATTGATTAACAGTATTTTACAAAATATAGTATTTATTAATTAACAATATTAATTTTAGTATTTTATTTAATTAATAAATATTGTATTTTGATAAATATAGTATTTTTTAATAATTATAGTACTTTTCATAGTAATTATAATATTTTAAAAATACAATATTGATTAATTAGGAGTATTTTATTAATTGTAGTATTTAATAATTAAATTATTTTCAAAAATTACAATATTACAATATTTTTAATAATTACAATATTTTATTAATTAGTAGTATTAATTACCCATATTATTTATCAACATTAATTAGCCATATTTTATATCTCTTACATATATATATAAGTTTTTTAAATAAATACAGTATTTAAATTGTAATTAAATTTTCTTTTTCTATTATTCTTATTGGATTAGCTCATTAGCTTTATGCCTACAGAAAACCATAACAATGTCATTATTATTGTCCTAATTGGATTGCCTTGTTAGCTCATAGGAATCTATATACTTAATACCTACTTGAAACCATAACAGTATCATAATTATTATCATAATTGCATTGTCTCGTTAACTCATAGGAATCTATATTCTTAATGCCTATAGGAAACCAGAACAATGGCATATGGAAAAGTTATTTGCTATAAGCTCTCTCAAAGGGTTAGAAAGCTTAAGATGATTATAGTTAAGAAAAAGCTTGACATATCTATGAAATAGAAAATTGCTCGATATATGAGAGTAGTGTCATTGCAAATCGTTCACTTCAAGTAACATGTCTTCATTATACTTCAGAACAATTGATTTTTTTATGTCAATCCCAAAGGAAATTCACGAAATGATGGAATTTTGGAAAGAGAACTGTAAGATGTAGACATTGTTTTGCACTTATGTGGATGGAGGAGAAACTTATTAAGTTTTTGAGAAAAAAATCCCAAGTTTACACTTTGCTGTCAAGATGGACAAGTGAAATTACCATTGCTACCAAATACCCCAAGATATTTAGAGATACTTTTTAATGACAACAAATTTAGGGATCAGATATGAAACTATAATTCTATGTTGTCATTTACATCACTGGGAGGAAGAATTGATCATAGTGTTTTAGATGGAAGGGGTTTGTATTGTTTCATGATTAATGGAGAAAATTTTCACAAAATAGGATCATTACTTCCACAACCTAGTAGAAGACCTAAGTTTGCTCAATTGTATATTCTTGATATAGAATATGAAGTCCAAAATAAAATGCATGCAATCAATAGCAATGGTAGTGCATCACATGTTGATCCATTAATTGTTCAAAGTTTACAGAGTATGCTTGATCTCATTAATCCATATGTGCAAGTTTTTCGTAGAGATAGAGATATGCTTTTTTAAGAGGAAGTTCATAATTTGCTATAAAAATCATAGAATCAAGGTAGGAAAGACAATATATAATGCCCACAGCAAATGAAATAGCGGCACTAATAGTCAGTGATGGAAATGGAAATGTTGGAAATCAAGATATCATTGTCCAAACAAATGAAGGTATTTTATAGAGAATTAATGAGATACATACATCATATATGCCATTACAATACCCTCTATTGTTTCCACATGGTACTGATGGATGGAACTCAAGCATATTATCTACAAGTGGGTCTAGGGTTTCAATGAGAACATTTGTTTCATTAAGATTACAACACAGAGAAATGGAAGGATTGACACTTTTGAGGGGAGAAAGTTGTTCCAACAATTTGAGAAGATTTATACTGCCATCATCTTTTACAGGAGGGCCACAATATATGATACAACAATATTAAGATGCAATGACAATTTGTAGATGGGCGGGGCCCCTGATATTTTCATTACTTTCACATGTAATCCAAAATGGCCTAAATTTCAAGAATAATTACTTTCACATGGGTAAATATCTTAAACTACCTCTACTATTCATGAAATTGGCAAACTGTTCTATCACAATTTATATTCTTCAGTTTCAGATCTGTTCTTGTTGTAAAAGAGAAGAAGAGAGAGAGGGAGAGAAGAAGAGAAGGAGAAAACAAAGGAGAAGAAACATGTTCGAACCAAGAGAAGAGGATTGTTCTCATTCTCTCTTAGGTCAGCCAAGATATATAGTTTACTAAGATAAGTATCAAATCTCAATTATGCCCCTATTTAAGTTGGGACACATCAGCACTTAACTAAAAGACACATCACCATATTAATAAAACTCAAATGACTATTCTACACTTATTTTAGTTGACACTAACACCCCCCCTCAAGCTGGAGAGTATATATCATATAGTCATAGGTTGTTACATATGTAATCCACTTGTGCCCGACTCAACCCTTTGGTGAACAAATCTGCCCATTGACTCCCTGTATTAATATATGCTGTAATTATCATTCCACTAAGAACCTTTTTCTCTCACAAAGTGAGAATCAACCTCTATGTGTTTTGTTCTTTCATGAAAAACTGGGTTAGAGGAGATGTGAACTACAACTTGGTTGTTACAATATAGCTTCATCAAAGCGGTAACCAAGCACCCCATCTCTTGTAGGAGATTTCTTAGCCACACTAGTTCACAAGTTGTATGTGCCATGTCTCAGCTTCTACACTACTTCTTGCCACCACGATCTACTTCTTGCTCTTCCATGTCACCGAGTTACCCCCAAGGAAAGTATAATAACATGTAGTAGACCTTCTATCAGATATAGATCCAGCCCAATCAACATCTATATATCCCTCTATGTCAATATTTCCACCACTCTTATATAGCAAGCCACGACCAGGAGCTCCCTTCATATACCTTACAATCCTTTGGACCGCGCCCCAATGTGGAACCTAAAGATTCTTCATAAATTGACTCACCACACTCACTGCAAATAAGATATCTGGCTGAGTAATAGTTAGATAGTTTAGCTTGTCCACCAACCTTTTGTACTTTCCTAGATCTTCAAACTCCTCACATGTATCACTGCTCAAATTGACATGTTTCCTCTTGCACAAATTAATACCATACTTGGACCTTGCCACTTCTATCCCTAAGAAATGTTTCAATTTGCCAAGGTCTTTTGTTTGAAAATGATCATGTAGAAATGTTTTCAACCTGTCAATCCCAAGCATGTCATTGCCAATAATAACAATACCATAAACATAAACCACTAACAAAATCTTCCCCACATCAGAGTCATAGTTGAATATTGAATGGTTAACCTCACACTGTTTCATGCCAAACTTCTTTACGACTTCATTGAATTTGCCAAACCAAGAATGAGGGGATTGTTTCAGTCTATAAATAACTTTCTTGAGCCTACACACCGTACCATCCTCATCTTGAGCAACAAACCCAGGTGGTTTCTCCATATACACCTCTTCAAAAAGATCACCATGCAAAAAAGCATTATTAATATCAAGCTGAAACAAGGGTCAATCTTGGCAATAGGAGAGAAGATCTCTATGTAGTTAATACCATATAACTGTGAATAACCCTTGGCAACCAATTGAGATTTCAATCTCTCAACATTGCCATCAGGCAAATACTTGACCATATATACCCACTTACAGCCTACAATATGCTTACCCGGGGGAAGAGTGATGAGATCCCACGTATGATTATGAACTAGAGCAGAGAGTTCTTCTTCCATCGCCTGATGCCACCTTAGAGAGATAAGGGCTTCCTGGACATTCTTAGGAATAGGAACAGAAGATAACAATGAAACAAATTGTCGATGGAAAGGAGATAGGTGAGAAACAAAAACATAATTGGAGATAGGATGAAGGGTACAACCACGTTTACCTTTCCGCAGGGCAATGGAAAGGTTAAGGTCAGAAACAGAGGGTGATAGTGTTACGGAAGTCACTTCTGGATCCATTGACGGTGAAGAAGCTAGAGGGGCCGGTGCATGTCAATGCATATACACTTGATGGATAGGTGGCCATGTAGGAGGAAGTGGCACCAGAGGTAAAGACTTAGGCTCAGTTGGAATAAGAGGAATGATGTCTGCAATAGGAACTAGAAGCGAAAGGAAAGAAGGGGAAGAGACATCTGACCCACAAAAGAATGGAACCGACTCAAAAAAGAAGGTAACGTCAAGACACAAAATAACATCGAGAACGGAGATTGTAACACTTATACCTTTTCTAGGCCCTAGAATATCCAATAAAGACACACTTCGTAGATCGTGCATCTAATTTTTCCGATCCAGGAGCAAGATTATGAACAAAGCACACACCCAAAAACCCGAGGAGTAAGAGGAAAATGAGATAACGTAGGAAACAAAATAGAGAAGGGAGGCTAACCATCAAGGATGGACATAGGCTTTCTGTTAATAAGAAAGCAAGATTAAGCACAACATCACTCCAAAAACATTTGGGTACATTCATATGGTGGAACAGGGATCGAGCGGTTTCTAAGAGATGGCGATTTTTCTGTTCAGCTACCCCTTGATGAATAAAAACATGTTGTTCTAAATATTGTTGAAAGGGTGTATAAAAATATTCTCGGCCATTATTGGAATGTAGGATCTTAATATGAATATCAAATTGAGTGCAGATTTCAGCATGAAACTTTGGGAAAATAGAAAATAATTCACTTCGTTCTTTCATAAGATAAAGCCATGTCATCCTTGAATAATTATCAACGAAAATAACAAAATACTTGTATCCATTGTGTGACACTATTTTATTTGGACCCCAAATGTCTAAATGAACCAAAGAAAAAGGACTTGATATACGATAATCGACTCTAGGACTGAAGCAAACCCGATGATGTTTCTCATACTAACACGACTCACAATCCAAAGTAAAAAGACGACTCAATGCTAGGAGAAGTTGCTTAAGTGCTTTAAGAGACGAGTGCCCAAGTTTGCAATGCCATTGGAGAGGGGTGAGAGATTACTGAAGAGTTGTTGAAGAACCACCACCACCACCATCAAGGTAATACAATCCACCAGCTTCATGCCCTCCACCAATCTTCATCCCCGTCTTGAGATCCTAAAATACACAAGATGAAGGGAAAAGGTGATAGAGCAATTAAGAGACTTGGTCAATTTACTAACATACATAAAATTAAAAGGAAATTTGGGTACATACAGAACTGAAGACAAAAATAATGAACTAGTTTTAACATCACCAATACCACTTATGGAAGAAGTGGAACGTTTAGCAAGGGTGATAGTGTGGGTTGTAGAGGATGAAGAAAGTGAAGAGAACACACCTGGAGTCCCAATCATGTGACTGGAAGCTCTAGAGTCAATGATCCAATGGGAGAGTTTGGATGCCAGACAAAACATACCTGAGTGGGCAAGTATAGCTGTACTCGACTGAGAAGTAGCATGGATCAACCGCTCATATTCAGTACATGAAATACTATTCATCTCTTGTCCGAAGGCATCTATAGAAGAAGGAGTCTAACCGGTCCGTTGACTCCCTTGTTCCATATCACCACTTGCCACTACATGATTAGCCCAAGATGATGGCGAGCCATGTAGATCATAGCAAAAATTAACAGCGTGCCCATCCATACCACAATGTGTATTCGGACCATGATTACAAACTCTACCACGAGCTCCCCCGGAATCTCGACCTCCAACACGCCCACCACCACAACTGTACACGTGTCAACCTCTACCACCACAACCTGGCTGGCCCTGATGAGCTACTCCTCTACTACCACGACCACCCCCTCTAGCCATCGCAAGGGCAGTCCTATCAGATATCAAGGGGTTCTCTGAAGGGCCAACAAAAATCCTCCAGAGACGGGTAAACACCTCCTTGAGAGAAGGTAGGGCAAACCCACCTAGTATCTGAGCCCTCACCGATTCATATTCAAACTTCAGTCCTATCAGATATCATAGAGTTCTCTGGAGGGCCAACAAAAATCCTCCAGAGACGGGTAAACACCTCCTTGAGAGAGGGTAGGGCAGACCCACCTAGTATCTGAGCCCTCACCAGTTCATATTCAAACTTCAGTCCCACCAGAAATCTAGTTACATCAAGTTGCTCTCTCTGTTGTTGCTGAATTTTAACATCAGATGTAAGGGGGTGATACACACTCAACTCATTCATCAAATTTCTCAGACTAGCATAATACTCTTCAAGACTTAGGTTACCCTGTTGCTGACTAAAATACTTTTGATAGAACTGATATACTCTGGTAGTGTTATCCTGCCCTGAATAAAGCTTCCTTGCATGATCCCAAATTTCCTTGGTTGTGTCTAAGAACAAGAAGTTTACACTAATCTTAGGTTCCATATTGTTCCATAGCAAAGTCATAATCTGTGCATCTTCTTACTCCCAATCACCATACTCCTAGGAATCAACTAAGGGTTTTTCTTCTCTTATATGCTTTGCTTTCTTTTTGGCTTTGAGAAAAACTTCAACAGATTTGGCACATGGTACATAATTTTCTCCATTCAATTTAATTGAAGTCATTTGTACACTCAAGTAGTCTTGAGGGATCATAACCGACTTATGCTCATTATTTCCCATGGCTGTAAAAAAAAAAAAAAAAACTCTTTTTTTCTGTTTCAATCTGCCTTACCTAGTAATCACTACACTGCACTCCAACAACACTGTACTTCACTCCTCAAGTTAATCACTCACCACCATACGATTGACCATTGCTGAAACATACACTGTCGCTGGTTTCAGCAATGTTAACCCCCACAATTGTCACTTTCAGCACCTCGCAAATACATCACAGACAAGAGTACCACACATCTGAACCTACCACCATAAGACTGATACTAAGCCTTTGACCCACTGATCTGAACCACACATCTGACCACTATTAGCATAATGAACCTAGGGAGGCCATTACATGTCACTGGACCACTACTGGAGTGGTTATCCATTGTTGCAAAGCGGTGATGAAATAGGGGCTAGAGAGAACAAAGGAACGGGGAGTGAGAGAGAGAGAGAGAGAGAGAGAGGGAGAGAGAGAGAGAGTGAAGGGGATGGTGAGAGAGAGAATTAATGATGGCGAAATGGGTCATGGCGAGTTCAGATCTAGAGGAAGTGAAAAGGGTTGGCAATGAGCAATATAAAAAGGGGGAATTTTGTAAGTTCTTTGTTGATCAATTGGGATTCCATTGGCAGTGATGTACATCTTGTCGAAGCCACTATTGATCTTCCTAGGTGAATCATCGGAGATCGCATTGGCGGCAGCGGTGTTTATTGGCATGAGCTGTAAAACTAAGGGATATCCCTTAAATTCAGGGATAAATCTCATCCTAAGTTGTATGTAACTAGGAGAGGTAGAACCAGAATTTATGTAGAATTAGGAGATGTTTGTATATATATTTCTCAACCCCTACAGAGGAAATAATAAGAAAAAACAAAGGAAGAGTTTCTAAGTATACTCGAGTTATCATGGTATCAGAGCATACCGATCCATGATAAACTCGACAATATGATCGCTGCGAAATCTTGGACGCCGGCAGGAGGCTCCACACGCTGCTATTACCGCTGCAAATCTTTATTGTTGCGAAATCTTGGTCATCGGAGGTGACCGATGCTATCCCCGCTGCAGACTCTGATCGTTGCGAAAACTTGGTCGTCGGGAGGGAATCGCTGCTATCACTGGCGCAAATCCTGGTCGCCACGAAATCCTGGTCATCGGGAGGTGACCGCTGCTATCACCACCACAAATCCTGGTTACCGTGAAATCTTGGTCATCGGAGGTGACCGCTGCTATCCTCGCCGTAGATTCTAATCGCTGCGAAAACTTGGTCGTTGGGAGGTGACCACTGCTATCACCGCCGTAGATTCTGATCGTTGTGAAAATTTGGTCGCCAGGAGGGGACCGCTGCTATCACCGACACAAATCTTGGTCGCCACGAAATCCTAGTCATCGGGAGGTGACCGCTGCTATCACCACCACAAATCCTGGTCGCCACGAAATCTTGGTCATCGGGAGGGGACCACTGCCATCACCGCTCGGTGCAGGCTCCAATCATGCTAATCAGACGGGGGTGCCGGATTTTGCACAATAGCTCCTTCTTAGTTCAGAACTCTTCTTGAGACTATCGACAGAGAGAATCCTGCAGTTTGATGGCAACTATTATATGGTTGAGCCTTGCTCTGTAGACGTTCATCCCGATGCCTCCCGATTTCAACCCCGACAGTGGATCTATCCAGAACTATCGCAAACCCCAGGAGGTTGGCTACTATTACTGTTGTTGCAAGACCGGTAGGTGCTACTACCGCTACAACCCGCTGATAATCATGTCTGATTCGGAAACCTCAGATCTGTTTGGAGAACAATGGCCTAATCCTACCCTCACTGAATTGACCACTAGAATGACTGAACTTCTGCACAGACTGATCTCAACTACAGAAACCTCCTCCGCTCAGATCGGTATCAAGTTGGATGGCACGAACTTTGCCCTTTGGTCCCAAGTTGTTGAGATGTATATATCTGGCAGAGACAAACTAGGATATATTAATGGGGAACTACCTCAGCCTCCACAAACTGACCCAACCTTTCGAAGGTGGCGCACCAACAATGCTATTGTCAAAGGTTGGTTAATTAACTCCATGGATGTATCCTTGATTGGTAACTTTATTCGATTCCCTACAGCAAAGATGGTGTGGGATTCTGTGGCTACCACGTACTCTGATGGCAGTGATACCGCACAAGTATACGATCTTCAGTGTCGTGTGACCCGCTTGCGCCAGTCTGGAGGGTCTCTTGAAAAATACTATAATGATCTCCAAGGATTGTGGAGAGAAATTGATTTTCGCTGTCCGAATCCAATGGAGTGTGCGGTGGATATTCAACGATACAATACTCTCCTTCAAGAGGAGAGAGTGTATATCTTCCTGGATGGCCTTGATGACAGACTAGACAAAATTCGGGCAGATGTACTCCAAATGAATCTGTTTCCCACTATTGAACAGGCTTACGCACATGTTCAAAGAGAAGCTATCCAACAGAGGGTCATGACAACCGGCAACCATATTGAAACTCCATGAGCAGTTTTGGCCTCTAAAGGTGTTAAGACTGGGCAACCTACACCCTCTTCAACGAGCTCTCTGCCTGCAAGCATCGAAAAATCTGGTACGTCCTCTAAATCTCGAGCATCTTCTAGTAGTACTAAATGGTCTCATTGTGGCAACTCAAAGCATACCCAGGAGAACTGCTTCAAGCTACATGGCTATCCCGACTAGTGGCATGAACTCCAAGCTCGGAAACGCCAAGACAAGGCTGAAACTAGTGGTAAGGCTGCAACAGCTACAACAGAATCTCAACTCTCATTCGCACCACAGGGAGAAGTTCACCTCTTGGATTCAGGTAACAATCTTCCCAACAAGACCATTGACAACAAGGCATGGATACTTGACTCAGGAGCCACTGACCACATGACCTATGATGCTGATGACTTTTCAAAGACTTCACCACCAAGACAAACTACAATTGCCAATGCCAATGGGGCAATCTCTCAAGTCACAGGAGCAAGCACTGTGACCTTGTCACCTGCTATATCCTTGAAAAACACCTTGCTTGTTCCCTCGCTCTCCCACAAATTACTATCTGTTAGTCAAATCTCCTTTGATCTGAATTGTGTTGTGCTCATTTATCCCACTTTCTGTCTTCTTCAGGATATTCTCACCAAGGAGATAATTGGGCGTGGTACTAGGCGAGGGGGGCTCTACTACATGGATGATCTTAGCACAGGTCAAGCGCATCATACACATCATCAACAGATTTGGATTTCGCATCGCCGGTTAAGACATCCATCATTCAGTTATATGAGACATTTATTTCTAGAGTTATTTTCAGATATACAGCCGCATGTTTTTCAATGTAACACTTGCATCCTAGCTAAGAGTCATAGAACAATCTATCCCTTAAGTATGAATAAAAATCAAGTTCCATTTGCTTTGATTCACTCGGACATGTGGGGGCCATCCCCGGTGACTACGGTCTCTGGATTCCGATGGTTTGTAATCTTTGTTGATGATTGCACTCGCATGACATGGTTATATCTGCTGAAACATAAAGATGAAGTGTTGATTGTCCTTCAATCCTTCCATATAATGGTGAAGACTCAGTTCAAAGCACAGATTCAGGTACTCTGGTCTGATAACGGTGGGGAATACATGAATCAACGGTTCCAAGATTATTTTCGGGTCCATGGATTACTTCATGAGACTTCCTGCTCCCAAACTCCACAGTAGAATGGCATTGCAGAAAGGAAGGACCGGCACATACTCAAAACTACCCGCACCTTGCTACTTGGAGCACATGTACCTAACCGACATTGGGCTGATGCTGTTACTACCGCCGTGCACCTCCTTAACCGAATGCCCTCACGGGTCTTACAGTTTAAAACACCTTTACAAGCTCTTTCATTTCACGTCTCATTGCCCTCTGTTTTGATGATTCCACCTCGAGTTTTTGGCTATGTGGCGTTCGTGCATCTACATCCAAATCAACGTACAAAACTGGATCCACGGGTAGATCGATGTATATTCTTGGGGTATGCGCTACACCAGAAAGGGTACCGATGTTATGACCCAGTCACCCACCGTACCTATGTTACCATAGATGTCACCTTCCTGGAATCTGAAACCTTCTACTCTCGTTCTACAACCAATTCTTCCCTTCATGGAGAGAGTCAGAGTGAAGAACAAAACTGGTCTTTACCCAACTGGCTGAATACGAGTGCTTCAACAGAAATGGTGGTAAATGATGCAACCGGTAAAGCACCTACAGAGACTACACCAGAAGTATCTACAGAGACCTCAACATCAGCATCGCCTTTACCAGCAGAAGAAGTAGAGAGCCCAACCTCGCCAGTACCAGAAAGCCCACCTCCTGAGGATATCTCAGAAGCACGTGAAAGCATCCTTGAGGTAACCTCCCCTACCACTCCTTTAAGCTCTAACAATACTTCGGCTGGCTACACCTTACCTTTCAAGCATAATCGTGGCAAACCACCAAACAGATATTCTTCAGATATTGAGGATAAGAGGACAAAGTATCCAATTACCAACTATGTATCAACGAAGAGACTCACCAAACCTCTAAAATCATTTGTGCAAGAATTGTCCTCTAATCATATTCCCACTAGTGTCCAAGAAGCTTTGACAAACCCAAAATGGACTCGAGCCATACAAGAAGAGATGGAGGCACTACTGAAGAACAAGACATGGACCCTAGTCACCTTACCTGAAGGGAAAAGACCAGTAGGGTGTAAATGGGTATTTTTCGTCAAATACAAGGCAGACAGGGCAGTCGAGAGATACAAAGCAAGGCTGGTGGCAAAAGGATATACCCAGACACAGGGTGTAGATTATCAAGAGACTTTCTCCCCAGTGGCCAAGCTGAATACGATCAGAGTCTTATTATCTCTTGCTGCAAATCTTGATTGGCCACTACACTAGTTCGATGTGAAGAACACCTTCCTCCATGGTGATCTTGAAGAAGAGGTATACATGGGCATCCCACCTGGTTATACAGCGAACTCCAAGAACCAAGTTGTGTGTAAGCTACAGCGAGCACTATATGGACTAAAGCAATCTCCACGGGCATGGTTTGGGAGGCTCCGTCTTGCGATGAGAAAATATGGCTTCCAGCAAAGCAATTCAGATCATACACTATTTTTAAAGTACCAACGAGGAAAGGTGACAACCCTAATAATATACGTGGATGACATGATTATCATAGGGAATGATTCAGGAGAAATAGCAACACTGCAGAAGCAATTGGCATCCGAGTTCGAGATGAAGAACTTAGGTGGGCTAAAGTACTTTCTAGGGATTGAAGTTGCTAGATCAAAGGAAGGCATATTTTTGTCCCAACGAAAGTACACCTTGGACTTACTCTCCGAAGTGGGACAGTTGGAGTGCAAACCGGTAGACACACCTATCGTTCAGAACCATAGACTTGGAGAATACCCAGACCAAGTACCTATCAATACGGAGAGATACCAAAGACTGGTGGGCAAACTCATTTACCTTTCCCATACCCGCCCAGACATCGCCTACGCCGTCAGCATAGTGAGTCAGTTCATGCACTGCCCAAGCGAAAACCACATGAATGTTGTAATGCGAATTCTTCGATACTTGAAGTCCTCACCCGGAAAAGGACTCATGTTCTCAAAGAATGATCATCTAAAGATAGAAGGATACACAGATGCAGACTGGGCCGGAAATGTCTCAGATAGAAAATCCACCTCGGGGTACTTTACATTCGTCGGAGGAAATCTGGTCACATGGAGGGGTAAGAAATAGAAGATCGTGGCCCTATCAAGTGCTGAAGCTGAGTTCTGGGGAATGGCTAAAGGGCTGTGTGAGCTACTCTGGCTGAGAAGACTAATGACTAAAATTGGTTTTCCCCCAACCTCTACAATGGACCTATTCTGCGACAACAAAGCTGCCATTGGCATCTCTCAGAATCCCGTCCAACATGATCGAACAAAGAATGTAGAGGTGGACCGACATTTCATCAAACAAAATGTCGAAGACAACCATTCGATTTCATTTTGTCAAATCAGAAGACCAGCTGGCAGATATACCTACAAAGGCTGTATCCAGTAAAAACTTCTACAACTCACTTGGCAAGTTGGGCATCCAATATCTGTATGCACCAACGTGAGGGGGAGTGTTGGCGTGGGCTGTAAAACTAAGGGATATCCCTTAAATTCAAGGATAAATCTCATCCTAAGTTGTATGTAACTAGGAGAGGTAGAACCAGAATTTATGTAGAATTAGGAGATATTTGTATATATATTTCTCAACCCCTGCAGAGGAAATAATAAGAAAAAATAGAGGAAGAGTTTTTTAGTATACTCGAGTTATCAGTGTTCAGCTACGACCTCAGAGAGCATAATGGCCCCCAATGCATACATATCGATGGATGCAATAGCTCCGTACATCAGCTACGACACCACCTCCAGAGAGATTGTATTTGTTCAAATTTTGAACTCACCTTGTGGATCTTATCCGGTGATGCACGAGCTTTTATCCGTTCGAGCTTGATAAAAAGCAAAGAGATAGAGAGAGATTTACCCGTTGAAGCTTTTTGACCCCTTGAAGAATTCTGATATGGGTTAGTTGTAGTAAGCTACTCCAAGATTGTTGTACAGTACATAACAATTGTTGCCCCTACTCTTCCATTAGCTGCAATCCTGAACTTCAAGAGACGATGGATACAACCAATAGGGAATTGTAAGCCTGCTCGACATCTTTCCCATAAAAAATATTAGAGTTTTCAATGATTTGGGAATGGAAAACAAACTCAGAAGTAGTTGCAGAGAGGGATAGAAATAGAGAGAGAGGTGAAGAGTAGCAAAGGAGGAAGAGGACAAGGAGGCAGTGAGGAGCCCAGCTCCTGTACATAGTGATGAGCGAAAAGTTTAAGTACATGCGGATAGGCTTCAGCGTGCAAGCTTTCCATGGTTTTTCAATAGAATCAACCATCTCTGATCCCTGACCCCTTAAATGAATCTCTTGGACTCTCTCCCTCTATTTATTTATTATGGCAGCTCACCCTCATTGGATTTTGAGATGTTTCAGAAATATATCTTTGTTGGGTTTGAATCTCACTCGCCATTCCTTAAAAACATGGGCCTAAATCCTATGGATTTAAATCTCTAGCGATGCAACTCAATCAGCAGCAATATTTCAAGGTATTTACAAAAAGAATTAATCGTTTTAGTTCTCATTGTTGTGCTTACACACTACACTACCCATCTCTGAAAGCTCTGACGTGTTTTCTTTCGATACTGTGTTGTTGGAACTAACGTGTGAATGGAGACCCATTGAGTCGAAAGAGCAATTCTAGGTGGAAGTTGAGAGAGCAAAGGCAAACGGTGAAACAGGGAATGGAATTTGAGGAATAGTGGAGGGCAAATTCAACATTTCGTTTTCTTCCATTAGTACTTTACGACAATGTCAATTGCCAGAAAACTTAAGGGTACTTTAAGACAATATGTAAACAGTAAGGGTACAATTTGTCAATTTCGTGAGTAGTAGGGGTAGTTTAAGAGATTTACCCTTGAACGGAATACCATGGCAACAAGCGGAAGATTGGCCTGATTTGGTTGCTATGGTCTTTTATATTAAATTGAAGCAATTACTTTTGGACTTAAAGAGTGATAAACTATTTGGAGAAGTTATTGTAGGTATTTACATATTTAATTGAATTTCATCATAAAAAATGTAATTAAATTAATTATCACGTAATAATTAATTTTTCTTTTTAAATTACAGATGCCCATGTAGTTGAATTTCAAAAGAGAGGGTCTCCACATTGTCACATACTTAAAACCCTGGCAAAAGAATATATGCCTGTAACAGCTGATGATATCGATACTATGATATGTGCAGAAATACCTGATAAGGAAAATGATCATCTTCTTTATGAAACAACGGCCCAGTGTATAATACATGGTCTGTGTGGTGACCATAATCCAAATAGTCCATGTATGGTCGAGGGGAAGTGTTCGAAGGGTTACCCAAAACCATTTTGTTGTGAAACCAATGTAGGTAAGAATGGATTTGTTGCATATCGAAAGCATAAAAATGGGAAAAAAGTTATGATAAATGGGATTGATATTGATAGTCAATGGGTCATTCCATATAATCCAGATTTATTGTTTAAGTATAGGTTTCTGTAACCAAACTGATAGTACTGGTTTCTGTAAAACCAGTAACATAAACCAAACCAAACCTATCGATTAACCAGTTGACTGGTTCGGTTCATTGGTTTTTCGATTTTATAATTTTTACAATATATATTATAAAAATATATATAAATATAATGCTTACTTATTAATTTATAATATACATAAATATATATAATATATATAAAAACTGAACCGGTATCTTTAGTTTTTTACCAATTTTACGATTCGGTTTTTTATTTTTTTTTCTCACCCCTAGATCGAGCAACTATAGTAATTGAAGAAAACAATGTGCCCATTACAAGTGGTAGAAGTTAACAATATCAACAGGTGGATGACAATATTGTGATTGTTGTTACATATCTTCACTTAAGTCATGTTGGAGGATATTTAAATTTGAAATGCAAGAACACTTTCCAGCAGTTGAGTGATTGCAATATCATTTCCTGAATCAATAGAATCTCATATTTTCAAATTTTGATGACCTCAACACAATTCTTGATCGCTTAGGTGTTAAAGATAGTATGTTGACAAAATGGTTTGAAGCAAATCGGAATCAAGAACCTCAATGGTGTTAAAGATTGAAAAAGAAGAAAATGACAAGCATGTATAGGGAAAGTATATTATGCACATGCAAACTCAAGTGAAAGGTATTATTTACATGTGTTGCTTCATAAAATAAAAGGAACAATATGTTTTAAAAATTTAAGGATAGTTAATGGTGTTGTGTATGCAATCTTTTAGGAGGCTTGCTTTGCTTTAAGATTGCTTGATGATGATAATGAATGGCATTAAGCAATATCTGAGGCATCATTATGTGCATTGGCGTCACAATTAAGAAATTTATTTTGTGAGGTTTTAATGTTCAGTGAAGTTACAAATCCTTCAGAGCTTTGGGAACAACATTGGGAAGACCTCGCTGATGATTTTTAAGTAACCATGAGAAAACATACTGGTGATCTTACATTAGAATTAGATTCACCTACGTTGAAAGACATGACACTTTATGAGATTGAAAATAATTTGAATAAAAATGAAAGGTCTTTAAAAGAATTTCCACCCATGCCAATGCCATCCGACCAATACTTTCAACTCTTGTGCAATAGTTGATTCGTGAAGAATTGAATTATGACAATGCAGTGGAAGCTCAAAACTTTTCTACATGGCATGAAGGCTTAAATGCATATCAAAAATCAATAACAGTGCGGTGGTCTATTTTTTGTTTATGGGAATGGTGGGACAGGGACAACTTACCTTTAGAAAACAATAATTGCCAAATTTAGGGCTAAAAATAAATTTGTTCTGTCAATTGCTTCTTCAGGAATTTTTGTTTTATTATTAGCCAGAGGAATGATAACTCATTCAAAGTTCAAGATCCCTTTAAATTTACATGAATCTCCATGTTGTTCAACCAACCAGCAAACAAATTTAGCTAAATTGATCCAAAAAATAGATTTAATTATTTAGGATGAAGCTCCTATGATAAATAGGAATGCATTTGAAGCGGTTGACAGACCATTTAGCAATATAATGAAAAGAAGGCCAGCAATTGCATAAGATACAATTTTTGGAGGGTAGTTGGTTATTCTTGGAGGTGGCTTTCGCCAAATCTTATCAGTTATCAGGAAAGGTGGAAGAGAACAAATTGTTGCATTTGCGATTTAAAGATCACACCTATGGGATCATTGTCAAGTTTTTACGTTTAAAACCAACATGTGTATTCTGTCTCTAAATATTACAAAAGAAGAGCGTCTACAATTACAATAATTTGTAGATTTGGTTTTACAGATTGGAAATGGTAAGGTGTTGGCTATATTTCTTATTCAAGGTAAAGAACCAAATTGGATACAAATTCCAAGGAAGTTTCTTATTGACAACGATAATGGAGAAATGCAACTTTTTCTTGATAGGACATATCCATGCTTTGAGGAGAGATATACTGATTTGTCATATTTAAAACAGCGTGGTATGTTGGCCCCAAGAAATGTTGATGTTAATAAAATAAACTCAATTGTGCTCATAAAGCTACTAGGAAATGTGTAAATATACTTAAATGTTGATAGGTTAATTTCAGTGAATGGTGATGATAACAAGAAAAATATGAATCCTTCGGATTGCTACACTCCCTTAATTTTCTTGAACTTCCAAATCACAACTTGGAGCTTAAAGTTGGGGACTTGTTATACTTTTACAAAATTTGAATCTATCAATTGGCTTGTATAATGGGACCCACTTAATTGTTCAAAAGATGGGTAATCGGGTCATTGTAGTGAAAGTAATTATAAAGACTAATGCAGGGAATACCATATTTAATCCAATGATTACTTTTTCACCCACTAATAAAGAGTGGCCATTTATGATAAAACTAAGACAATTTCCTTTACACTTGGCCTTTGCTATGAGAAGTAATAAAAGTTAAGGGCAAACAATGTAACATGTAGGTGTCTATTTTTAAAAACCTATATTCTTTCATGGATGGTTATATGTTGCTATATCCTGTACAACTTTTCCTTCTGAATTAAAAATTTTAATACAAAATAAAGGTGGTGAACTTGATGATTTCACACAAAATATTATTTATCAAGATATATTGTTACAACAAGTATCATAAATATGTCTAATAAAAAAATATATAATCTTCTTAAATTATTTAAGTTGTACTTTTATTGCATTATTTATTTGTTGATTATTAATTATAAATTTTTCTTTTAATTTTAAAATGAGGCCTCCTTTACCTAAAGTTTACCAAAGATTCAGCCATCGATTAGTTATTAGAAGGCTAAGGAGGGAGTTTAATGAAGAAATATTGATTGAAGGCACACTAGTGAAGGATAATTGTTTTAAGAAAATCCAATTTGCATCAAAATTAAGGGACTATAGTTTCAACATACCTCCTCAGTCTATAAGGAATGTCATTATTGGTACTCTTGGACTAAAATGGAATGGTGTAATTGATAACATATACTTGCACAAAATTCCAAATGATCCATTGGCGTTGACGGATCTATTGACGGAAGAAAGGGCATCTCTCTTAAATCATTGTACCTCCAAACAAAACCTATTAGATCAATTGCAGAGAAAATGTTTTTTAGTGACAGTAAAAATTTATTACCATCCATTTGTACCCACATTACCATCACATTTATTAGAAATGAGATTGCAATACATTGAAGAACATATACCATATGGTTTTCAGGATTTATTGGATTTTTTTATGGATTTCGAGGATAAGGCCATGATGATTGCTACTTAAGAAATTCTAATAATCAAGATACTTAGTAAATATCACATCATTTTGTTTTTCTAATAGACAATGCATTAGTGAACAATATTGTTTTGTTAAATTAGCTACACTTTTTAAATGGATTACAAATTATATATATCCTCATGAAGATTTTGTCTTAATGGATACTAGTTTATAACTTTACTTCTTTCACTCATGAAAAATCAATTTGATTGCTCTTACAATATGAAATTTTCTTATTTAGTTATCTTAACAGAATGACATTTCACCCAACTTTAATTTCTAAGATGAAATTTTCAAAGAAATATTGGGACCTAAAAGGTTGCTTTATCAGAAAGTTTGATGTTCATTCATTTGGAAAGGGCAATAATATTCAAAAAGTGTGCAAATTGATATTTGTTGATTCCTATGTAAGTTTTTATGCAAATAGATATTTGTTTTTAGTTTATTTACATGGGCAATAATAATAAATTAAATCACATTGTAATTTCTAGGGGGATGACATTAAAGTCAAAATGTTTGTTGCAGAAATTGAAAAGTTTTGGGATGAATTAAATGAATTGCCTACAAATTCCTCTATATAAATATAATTTTGTTACATTTGATCATATTACAGAATAAGTTGGCAAAAATACTTTTATAAGTATGTTTTGTTTTGCTCTTATCTTAGACATTTGATCATATTACAATGTATGTTTTACGTTTGGTATAACATTTTCATTTATTATAAATGTTATTGGAGCAATTATTTATTTGGACAACATGGCCTTTGTGTATCCAAACTCGAAAGAAAAGGAAATTCTTTTATTAGACCAATAGTAAGTTGATGTAATATGTTCATGCATACTAATAAGTATTATTTAATTTAACACCATTTTAAATATGATTATTTGTTTTTGTTTTTGAAAGATCTGTTCCAATGAGATTCACTTTATGGGATAGATTTGTTGATATTATTGAATCATGTGCTCCAGAAATAAAAGAATGATTTACAATTATTGTTGGAAGTTGTGTAAAAGTGGTGCATTATAGAGGTAACTTTATATTTTGATAGATTTAAAAGAAAAAATAATATAATTTCCTCTTGTATTAAGGAATTTGACAACATGACAAACTATACTGACTGTAAAGAATACGAGATTGTCTTTCAATTCCTTCACTTTAAAAGAATAATTACTTCAACCATGGTAAATAACATTTAATAATAATTGATATAACTAAACTATTTGTAGGAATTAGTTTAATATTTGTTTGTTTTACAGGTTTGATAACAATGAAGAAGCAGTCAAGATGGTTCAACATTACTATAGAATTTGGAGAGTTTAAAGTAGTTTTTTCGAGTAAATTACAAAGACCCCCCTTGGTACTATGGGGTCTGTGACAAAGACCCCCTGTACTATGACCATGAGACAAAGACCCCCTTCCATTAGCTTTTCATTAAAATCTGTGGTTGCAATATTTTTAAATCCCCATACTACCCTTGTAATAACTATTGATTGGTAAAACACTATTCATCTTTACATGAATAATAGTGGTGGTAGTTGTTGCAGCGGGCGGACTTCCGTTGAAGTCCTCCCTCTCATTAGAGAGCCGAAGGAAGGGGAAGAGTCCGAAGCTACCCACAACCTAAGCTTCCGGGTTAAAGACAAAACTCAGTAGAAGATGAGGAAGAGGGTCCTACAGAAGATTCACACTTTCTTTGGAGGTTTCGATGAGGAAAGCTATGCATTTGGCTTGGATAGGGTCACAGACACAGAGATGTTTTTCCTTGCTTCCTGGTACTTCTTTCCTCAGGATGAGGGGGCTTCTGGTAAGGTGTTTGGATCAGGGAAGTACCTGTGGATTTCGGATGCCTTGAAATCACCTAATTACTATGTCCGATCGTTCCTTGCGAGGTCTGCTGGGCTCCAGACTGTTGTTCTTGTCTCCACAGATACAGGAGTGGAAAAATTGGGATCAGTCGGATCCATTTCTGAGAATTTGGAGATGTTGCAGGCAATAAGGTCCATGTTCTCAAAGTCCGTCGCCTTCCCTATCCAGGTCAAACCGTTACCAGTTTCCAATGAGAAGAAAGATAGTAGTGCAATTGCATCAAATTCCAGGATCGCGGAATGAGCAAATGAGTTTCCAAAGATTTTTGGCCAGGATCTGAACCCATTTTAGGCACAGATGCAAGCACAGAGACAAATTGATTTCACTGGGACAACTTCAAGGTCTTCTGTGATTACTCGACAGAGTGCCATAGAATCAGAGCAGTTAGATGTTGAGGCTTCATGCAAGGAAGACCGTCCATGCCCAGTAGACGAGCGAAGGCCCAGGAAACGGGGCAAGAAGCCTGCAAATGGAAGAGAGGAGTCCCTTAACCATGTTGAGGCTGAGAGGCAACGCCAGGAGAAGCTTAATCAACGATTCTATGCATTAAGGGCCGTCGTGCCCAATATCTCCAAGATGGACAAGGCCCTCCCTGCTCGGAGATGCCATAACCTACATCACTGAACTTCAGAAGAAGCTCAAGGACATGGGATCAGAGAGAGAAAAGTATGGCAACCAGTAAAGAGACAATGTAGCTTCAGAAGCCAATTCTGTTGGAGATAATCGGAAGCAAGGCCCAGACATTGACATTCAAGCCCTTCATGATGAGGTTATTGTGAGGGTAAGCTGCCCATTGGATGTTCATCCTGTATTAAGAGTCATCCATACATTCAAAGAAGCACAGATCACTGTGGTGGAATCAAAGATCTCTGTTGGAAATGATACCTTCTTCCACACAGATCACTTACAAAGGAGAAGTTGATTGCTGCTGGAAATGATAACATCTTCAAGGTCTCCTGTGAATCTGTGATTACTCGACAGAGTGCCATAGGATCAAAGCACTCAGATGTTGAAGCATCATGCAAGGAAGACCGTCCATGCCCAATGGACGAACGAAGACCTAGGAAACTGGGCAGGAAGCCAGCAAATGGAAGAACCATGTTGTTCATATATCATGAGGTCGAGGAAGATGAACAGTGTTTTCCCTTACAAGGGTAGTATGGGGATTAAAAAATATTGCAACTGATTTCAATGGAAAGCTAATGGAAGGGGTCCTTTGTCTCACGGTCATAGTACAAGGTAGTCTTTGTCGCAAAACAAAGTACAGGGGGGTCTTTGTAATTTACCCTTTTTTTGTATAGAAATTACATTAATGAAGTCTATTATTTTGTTACACTAATTACAATAATACATTAGTAAATATCTATTTTTTTGCTACATTATTTTATTGGATTATCCATGTTAGCATGTCTCTCCTTTGAGTGAAGTTATTTATCTATTTTTTCCATTTATTGTATTTTTCCTATTATTTTTTGTTTTAAAAATATAAAAAAGTAAACATATATTGCCATCGATAAAGTTGTACACTATTATCATGTCATCCATAAAGTTTTACACTATTATCAATATATTATATTGTTAAAGGAGGGAGAGAGAGAGAGAGAGAGAGAGAGGAAAAGAAATATTATATTATTAGAGAGAGAGAGAATTAAGTGTATTATTGAGAGAGATAAATATTACATTATTAGAGAGAGAGAGAGATTATATTATTAAAGAGAAACAGAAAATATTATATTATTAGAGAGAAAGAATTAAGAGTGTGTTAACCAGAGATAGAGAGACAATGAATAATTTATTAGGCCCCCTAGAGAATAGAATTGCCATTCAAGAGTTTTAAAGAGACTCATGACAAAGTATTAATAAAATATTAATAGACTATTAACAAAATATTAGTAAAATAGTAATAACATAATAATAAATTAATAACAAGAAACAAAGATATGGATTTTTAAATATAATAATGTATAAATATTTTATTTATACAATGTAAAGTAATAATAGTATAAATTAGCAAAATATTGATAAACTAATAAGAAAATAAAACAAATAATAAAGTATTGAACCAAATAACAACAATCAAATTCCAATTTTGTTCCCAATTGAACCAAACATGCGTTAGAAATAGGTGACTCTAATTCCAATTTTGCTTTCAATTCCAATCCTGTTTTTAAAATAATAATTATTAATAAAACTAAGTAAAAATAAAAAATAGATTTATCTTATAATAAAAGTCAAGAAATTTGGTTTACTTCAAATGCTAATTATAAATATTTCAGTTTCACATAAAATCAAACTTAATGGATTCAAATTTGAATCACCTTATGTGAGATCTGACTGGATCTTTGGGTCGGATTGGATCCAGATATGCTCCATATATAATAAGATATGTAGTGTAGCATGGCTATCATTTCTGACTGCCATTTATCTATTTGGTTTCCTTAAAACTCTAAATAAAAGTGTTTAATTTCACTTAAAAATCAAACTTAATGAATACTAATAAAAATAAGAAATTTAAACACTGATTAAAAATTTTGTTAGTTTATGTTTTACTAGAAAGGACCCTTGCCATGCATGGAATTTGTCAACAAAAAGTGAAATAATGAAAACTGATAACTATTATAAGGAAGGAATGCTATGTTGCTTAAAATAATTAACTTTATTTTATTAATGCTATGATTTAGTAATTTGGATTAATTATATTTAATAATTTTTAACAAAAATAATAAATTATTTCTAATGATTAAATGTTTTAATTTTTTGTTAATGTTACTTAAATATTTAAAATACTTAAATATAAACAAACATATAATGTTAAGTTATAGCCATAATTAAATTAATCTACAGATTAGCTTTTTTAGTCATAATTAAATTAATCTAAGCCCGAGCTCAAGGTTTAAGACTTCGAATTGGGCTATTATTAATTTTAGTTATTAGGTTTCAAATTATAGTTTTCTGACAACTAACCAATTAATAAGATTTGAATATGAATAGGGATGGCAATGTTCCCTGTCCTAATGGGTACTCAACATTGGGTCGAGGATGGAGATTGCCTTGGTAGGGATGGCAATTGATAGTGATACCCAACCGATTATAGGGACAAAGATGGGGGAGTGAATTCCTCGTCCCACCCTAACCCCCCAATTATATATATATATATAAAATATTTTTTATGATATTTTTTATGTCAAAATACATTTAAAGTATTTTTATATTTAAAAAAATCCCTTATTTTGAGTAAATATATTTGATGAAAACAATTTTAATTTAAAAATTATGGGGATTTAAGTTCCCAACAAAGAACCCATCTCCGTTGGGAATCAGGGATGGAGGGTCATATTTATCCCTGATGGAGATCGGGGTCAAGGACAGGGATTTGTTTCAAAGTTGGGATCAAGGACGGGGAGTATGGTCCCCACCCCATTGCTATAGTTTTATAATTAACATGGGTGAGCCTATCCCTATCCCAAACCCGGACAAATATTATTATGTTTAGGGTGTGGTCTAGGTTGGGCTAGCAACCTATAAAATAATTAATACACTATCAAAACCTAGCTTGAGATCTTTTATGTTTTTGGTTCATTATGCTACACATTGGGGGTAGCTCAACGACAACCCCCATATCTCCTTTGGGTTCAATATTAATAATTTTTTTTAAATTAGTTAAATAACCAAAAATAATCTATTAATGCATGCATGGGTTGTGCTTAGATTTGATTCAGTCTAATTACAAATTTCACATTGCTCTTAGGGGTGTAACTTAAGGGATAGGGTTAGGTTGAGGATCAACCAAAGCCTAACCTAAAGTCTTAAACCTTGAGCATGGAATTAGATTAATTTAATTACGACTAAAAAAGTTAATCTATGGATTAATTTAATTATAACATTTAATTAGTAATGAAGTAAAATAAATAAAATAGAATACTAATGGATAATATGAAAAAAATAATTATTTATCAAGTAATTAGTAGTAATTTATTATTTTTATTAAAATTATTAATATAATTAATCTAAATTACTAAATTATTTTTTGTAACAAATTACTAAAATTATTAATATAATTATCAATTTTCGTTGTTTCACTTTTCCTTGATAAATCTCATGCATCGCACGGATCCCCACTAGTAAATAGAAGAAAGAAGCATACATTTCATATAGTTTTGGTTGTTCCATGGTTCTTGATGTGGGTTAGCTTGGCCCAGCCCACATAGGGCTATAAGGCCCAACCCACTAATACCTACTAACGTCAACCACAATAGGCGAGAGGCATGCTGCCTTCATACAGACTCAATCACATAACTACCTGGCGTACCACCAAGGCCTGCAGTCTGACCTCGTATGACTCTCATCCGATGTGTTCATCTTCACCTACCACCAACACCCTTAAGTATAAATAAGAGGTAACTGCCCCTTGAAAAGGGGTTAGAACGGAGTAACTCCAACATTACTCACTCATTTAGTTCCTGCACCTATATTGTCTACCTAGCATTAATTCAGGGAGATCTGGTGCATCTGAGGAATCTCTCCAGGAGCACCCTTGCACTCTCCCCTACTTCACATCTCTTACTAACTTGAGCGTCGAAGCCTCCACCTCGGGTATTCACCTCGAGGCCTCTGACACTTCCTGTCTTGCAGCATCTCAGATCACTGGGGACCCCACCTTGGTTAGCAGTCCTCGACTACCATAGTCCTTAGAAGTTACACTTCACCTCAGTTTGTTGTCCCTGGCTTCGGTCAACCTATTCTAAGGCCTCAGGGTCCTCGGCTAACGCTTGGAACTTGAAGGGTGAATTTACCTTATTGCCCTCGGCCAACCCGCACAACAGCAATTGGCGTTGTCTGTGGGAACCTGGTTGCTAAGACGACCCCCACTTCAAGATAAACAATAACAACACTCTAAGATCCAAAATCCCTTTAAGCTCGGAAGCCATGGAGAGGAGAGCCGGAAGCAATCCGAACCTGGTTACCTACGAATAGTTTCAAGCCATCCTCGATCGCTTGGAATGCCCCACCCAAAGAATGGAAGAAGTCTGCCACCGAGCAGGAGGTCCCTCTCAAGGCGACTACCCCGCGAGAACATCGAGGTACCGGCCTTCAACCACGCTAATTCGCTGGTCATACTGTCAGAATCGGGAAATAATCGCCTCTCCGACTTACCTCGAAGGAATGTCTGTCCTCCTAGCCGAAGGGAGAGTGTGCCCACTCAATCCGAAGACAATTATCAATCTTTGGACCAGCACCACTATCGGCGTAGGGAGGCCACCCAGGACAATGGCGGGCAATTCAGCTGCCGTGGAGTTCGCTCTCGAGGCGAGAGCCGACGCCACCCCACTCCACCTCCCGTCTCAGACGTCAGGGACGTCCTGAGTGACTATTGCGATCGCAAAAGAGTGTGCGACCCCATCTTAGAGTATTCAGGAGTCCGAGACGATACCCATTGGGTTTGCGAAGACAGAAGCAGGGCCCGTGCCTATGCTGACCCAGGGATTGCCAAGTTACAAGTCAAGATCGGAGCCGTCAAGGACGAGCTCCGCTAAGTCAAGGAGGGCCAAGTCGATGCCTCAACCGGTCACGCCAACTCCACCGGTCGCATGGACACATTCACCCCTGAAATCATCTCAGAGCCTCTCCTCCACACTTCAAGGCTCCCACACTGGAGACATACGATGAAAGCACCGACCCCGATGACCACTTGGAGGATTTCAGAGCGCTCATGATACTATACAGTTATTCCGACTCCTTGATGCGCCAGACCTTCCAGGCTACCTTCAGGGGGGCTATTCGTCGCTGGTTCTCTAGCCTTCCTCCTCGATCAATCAACTCATGGGAGCAATTTATAATTTTGTTCCTCGCCCGCTTCATCAGCAGCAGACAATGCCAGAAGAGCGTAGTCTCTCTAATGTCGATCAAACAGGAGCTGGGTGAAAGCTTGTGGTCTTACATTGGCCGCTTCAAGAAAGAAGAGTTCGAATACAAGACCTCGGCCCTATGGTCTCCAAGCATGCAGCCATCAAAAGACTCCGCCCTAGCTCGGCTCTCAAGTGTTCGGTTGCTCGGTTGCCAAGACTAACCCCGGCTTGGATCTCATGAAATAGAGTCTCTCATTCGTTGAGGACACCTCAGATAGTTTGTTGGAGGAGAGGCTGGTGCCTCGTCATCCCAGCAGCAGCACCAGCAAGTGTCAGGCATCATTGATGTCATCACCGGGGGCACGGCTTCAGGTGGAGCCTCGGCCTTGGCTTGAAAAGCCAATGCCAGGCAGCTTAACATCCAGGAGCCTACCCCGAAGAAGAAGAAATACCCAGACACCCTGAAGAGGCAAATATGTCCACATGCCCTCATCTTCACTGACGAGGACTTAGAGGGGGTTATTGTCCCCTACGACGATGCCCTCGTGGTCGTAGCCATCATCTCCAATTTTATGGTGAAAAAGATTTTGGTGGATAGCAGCTCGTCAGCCGATATCATTTTCTATGACACCTATGAGAGAATGAAGCTCGCGCTAGAGAAACTCCAGCCAACTGACGCTCCCCTCGTTGACTTCTCCAATAGTATCACCAGGCCAGAAGGAAAGATCACCCTGCCCATCACGATAAGGATAGTGCCACACCAAGTGAATTGGATGAATGAATTTCTAGTGGTGAGGGTCGCCTCTCCCTACAACGCGATAATGGGAAGACCAACCCTTCATGCACTAGGGGCAGCCATGTCCGCCAATCACCTGGCCCTCAAGTTTCCCACTGAGCACAGCGTTGGAGTTGTTCGTGGGAACCAACAAATCGCCCACCAATTCTATGTGGCAGCTCTAAAAGGGAAGAATAAGGAGGCCTTATCACTAGAAGGCCTCAACCCCTGAGAAGAACCAACGAGCCGAGGTTAACTAGCTGAGGACCTTGTCTTGGTCCCCCTGGATGAGTTAGCCCCAGAAAGGACAGCCCACGTCGAGTCCATCCTCCCCCCTGAACACCTATCTAAACTAGTAAGTTTACTCAAAACTAACACCGACGTCTTTGCTTGGTCCGCCGCTAACATGCCCAGAATTGACCCTTCGGTCATTACTCACAGGTTGAGCGTGGACCTGATCTCTAAGCCAATTCGGCAAAAGAAGAGGAACTTTGCACCGGAACAATGGAAGCCTATAGGAGAGGAAGTTGATAAGCTACTCGACGCCGGCTTCGTCTGTGAGGTACATTACCCCAACTGGTTGTCTAATGTGGTTTTGATAAGGAAAGCTAATGAGAAATGGCGGATCTGTATTGACTTCACAGACCTTAACCGAGCCTGCCCGAAGGATAGTTTTCCTTTGCCGAGGATAGGCCGCCTCGTCAACACCACTGCAGGGTATGAACTACTTAACTTCATGGATGCCTTCTCCGGGTACAACCAGATATAGATGCACCCCAACAATGAAGAGAAGACATCCTTCAGCACTGAGCATAGCACATATTCCTACAAGGTAATGTCATTCGACCTTAAGAATGCAGGGACCACTTACCAGCGCCTCGTCAACAAGGTTTTCAAGAATCAAATGGGGAGGAACGTCGAAGCCTACATAGACAACATGGTGGTGAAGATCCTAAAGGCTGAAGCGCACACCTCGGACTTGGTCGAAACCTTTGAAGCCAACCCAAGCTCAACCC
Source organism: Nelumbo lutea (assembly GCF_056320005.1). Lineage (NCBI taxonomy): Eukaryota > Viridiplantae > Streptophyta > Magnoliopsida > Proteales > Nelumbonaceae > Nelumbo > Nelumbo lutea. The sequence goes on from NC_142690.1 coordinate 53,215,577, forward strand.
GAGTAAGCATGCCATCGGGGTTACCTCGAGGAAATTCTTAGTCTTTGTCGTCACTCAAAGGGGCATTGAAGCCAACCCAAGCAAGGTACAGGCCATACTAGACGTGGCACCCCCTCGGTCAGTGAAGGAGACTCAAAGGCTCACCGGTAGAATAGCTGCCCTCAATTGCTTCATGTCAAAGTTGGCAAACCGTTGCCTTCCCTTCTTCAGTGCCATCAAGAAGCTGAAAGATTTCCAGTGGACGAAGGAGTGCCAGCGTGCCTTCAACAAGGTTAAGTTGTACCTTGCCTCACCCCCGCTCCTCGCTCGGCTAGTGTTAAGGGAAACCCTGTATTTGTACATATCAGCCGGAGATGAGACCATCAGCTCGGTCCTGGTGAAAGATGACGGAGTTCAGAGACCTGAGTAGTACGTTAGCAAGGTCCTCAGCGATGTCGAGACCCGATACCCTGACGTGGAAAAGCTAGCTTACACCCTCGTCACCTCGGCCAGAAAGCTTAGGTCGTATTTCCACTCCATAGTGGTCCTGACAAATCAGCCCCTTAGGGTCATCCTCGCCAAAACAGAGACCTCGGGGTGCCTATTTAAGTGGGCAATAGAACTGTCGAAGTTTGACATATAGTACCAGTTGAGGCCCATGATCAAAGTGCAAGCCTTGGCTGACTTCGTAGCAAAGAGCACTTTCAGCAGGCCCCTCGGTCGGCCTCTCGAAGATGAGGCAGAAGAAACACAACCGGCCAAGGAGCCCCCCCACCCCCCACGTGGAAACTTTTCGTCGATGGTTCATCCAACGCCAAAGGGAGTAGAGTGGGCCACATTCTCCTCACCCCCGACAATGCCGTCATAGAGTATGCGTTGAGATTCAAGTTCCCTGCATCCAACCACGAAGCCGAGTACAAAGCCCTCTTGGTGGGGTTGCAGCTCGCCCGAGACCTCGGCTCCAAGCACGTCGAAGTCCTCAGCGACTCGCAACTGGTGGTGAATCAAGTCAATGGTGAGTACAAAGCCAGAGAACAAAGCATGGCTAAGTACCTCACTAAGGTTCGAGAGTTAGTCTGCCACTTCCAACACTTCTCTCTGCAGCAAGTCCTGCGAGTCGAGATGACGAGCCCTCTCCAAATTCACGAGCACCTCGGATGCAATCCTTGGCCACATTGTGCACATGGAAAGACTAGTCGGCCCTCCATGGAGGACATCCAAATCCTACCCATGGAGGCCGAACCATCTTGGATGGATCCTATCATTGACTTCCTACTGACAGAAAGGCTTCCCAATGACTGGAACGAAGCCCAAAAGCTCCGATGGCAGGCAGCGCACTACACTTTGCTAGAAGGAAAGTTGTATAGGAGGTCCTTCACCTTGCCTTACCTCTGATGCCTCCGCAGGGAGAAAGGCGAGTACGTGCTCCGGGAAATTCACAAAGGCATCTGTGGCAATCACCTCGGCGGCCGGACCCTAGTCCAAAAAACATTAAGACAGGGGTACTTCTGGCCGACACTTCACAAATGTGATCAATGTCAGAGACATGCCAACCACCACCCTCTTGGCCCTCAGCAAACCATGTCCCTTTGCCAAGTGGGGGATGGACCTCCTCGGCCCCTTCCCTCAAGCAATGGGAGCCAAGAAGTACCACGTCGTTGCTGTGGATTACTTCACTAAATGGGTGGAAGCTGAACCCCTAGCCACTATCACTATGCAAGCAATTCAAAACTACTTTTGGAAGAACATCATTTGCCACTTCGGCCTCCCCCACATGCTGGTCACGGACAACGGGAAGTATTTCAATGATGCTAAATTCCGAGAATGGTGCACCTCCCTTGGCATCAGGCAACAATACACCTCGGTAGGGTACCCCTAGACGAATGGCCTGGCAGAGGTCATAAACAGAACCATCCTAGACGAACTGAAGACCAAGTTGGATAGAGCTAAAGGCCTGTGGGGCGACGAACTATATAGCGTCCTCTGGGTGTATCGAACCACACCTCGGACAGCAACAAAAGAAACCCCCTTCGGCCGGACCTACAGCACGGAAGCAGTGATCCCAGCTGAGATTGGCCAGCCAATGCTTTAGATCCAAGAGTATGCCGAGGACGAGAATGATGAGGCACTCAGAGTAAACTTAGACCTGCTGGAAGAGACCCGAGAACAAGCACAGATTAGGATGACTGCCTATCAGCAGCGAGTGGCCCACTACTACAACTCTAGAGTGAAAGAAAAGCACTACAAAGAGGGAGACCTCATCCTCAGGAAGGTCATGGTTCCCGAACCTGGAGTAGGGAAATTGGGCCCCAACTGGGAAGGCCCCTATCGGATTAAGCAAACTCTTGGCCTCGGCACATTTCGGCTGGAAAACTTAGATGGAAGACCCATCCCTTGGACGTGGAACTCGAAGAACCTTCAGATGTACTATAGATGAATGTAATTTTTTTATGCAAGTAATGAATGAATGAAGCAAATTTCCTCTTCACTTCACCTCGTCACCTTGTTACCTTGGAGTGTGGTGACCCCCTCGGCTATCTGCACTTAGTGCAAGGAAAATAACGACACAGAGCCCTCGGCTTCGCCGATGGGACGCCTCAGCCTCCCCCGAGAAAACACTTGGTAAAAACGAGTTAGAAGAGCCACACCCCGATGGTGCTGCTCCACCATGGCTCTTCATCCACCTAAGTACCTCGGCCAGGGTGCCAGGTTTCTTCGGCCTCGCCTGGGATAGCACGGTACTTGGAAGCCAGGTGAGCCTTGCCTTTAGCGTATGACTCTGCCTCGGCTCCCAATGTCCCGACAAGCTGAGATGAGAGCGCATATGAACAAATGCTACAGCTGAATCGTGTATGCCTTGTGTATCGTGGTTTCAACCTTTCGGAGGGGCAAGGACCTCTCACAAAAAAAAAAAAAAAAGAAAGGAGAAAAAGAGATGAAAGGAGACAACATACACAAAACACAAAAAAAATGGCTTCATTCATTTCATTCACTATTCAACTTTGATCTTGTACAAACCTTTACAAGATTTTGTACTATGTTCAAAAAACAAAAACAAAAACAAAATAACAAACAAAAAAAAACAACAAAGCAGATGACAACTATTACAACAACAAAGCAAAATAGGAAGAGGGGAAGTCTACGCCTCCTCCTCATCATGGGCCAGAGGGGGAATGGAATCTTCAGTTGGGGGAGCCTCAGCAGGAGTGTCAGGGATCACTTGAAGTCCCTCGACATCAAAATCCGACAGCACCAATGGGAGTGCCTTCTTAATATCTTCTATGCCGTCGAGGTATGATGGCGAAGTGTATTCCGCCAACACATCCAGGTAGTCTGAAGACTTCTTGTACGTCTCCACTACCTTCTTTGATTCCTCTACCAAAGCTAGGGCTTCGGTAGCTTTTGCCTCCGCCTCGACAGCTCGTCTCTCTGCCTCCGTGACGATGCTCTCCAACCGCACCCGCTCCACTTGCTCTTTGGAGAGCCCTTTCTGTGCCTCCTACAGCTGAACTTCGAGGTGGTCCCGGAGCCCATGGCCAGCTTTGTTCGGTCCCCCAAGCTGACAAAGTGTAGACAGGCTTGCCATAAAACCGATCAGTGAAAACAAATATATATATATATATAAACATATACACGGTGAAATATTGAAGAACGTCTTACCTCGGCCAAGTGGTATAGGCCCTCGTCGTAAATAGACTTAGGGTCGCTTTGTAGAAGGCAGTAGCAATCCCTCGGTAGAATGGATCCGCTAACTAGCTCCAGGCTAACCCCCTCATCGCGAATGGAGTCCCCCTCTCGAAGCTGCCATTGCGGGAGGGGCTGACGAAGGCCTGGATGGACGCTCCCCATGCGCGGACCTCCGCACCACCTCCTCGGCCTACCTATCTGTGTTGGCAAGCTTCCACGGGGGCTCCTCCCTCAGCGTGTCAGTGACAGGCCTCTTCTTTCCTACCTCGGCCCCCTCCATGGGCCTTTTCAGTGCCTCTTCCCGAGAGGTCGGCTTCTTCGGCACTTCTCCTCCAGTGGTGGGCTTCCTCGGAATCTCCACCGTCCTCTTCAGTGCCACCACTATCTGCTTCCCCTTGGAAGGTACTTGCGAATACCCCCCTTTCCCGAGGTAGGGGCAGCTTCGTCGTCAAGCCTCTTCGGCGTCTGTCCACCGGTCTACTTTCCCCAGGCCTTCGCCAACAATGCTCCTTGAGGTCCATTGGCACTTCTGTGAAACAACAAAAGAAAGTAGTTAACACATCAAAAAGAAAGAGAAAAGCGCATGGAGGACGTAGCAACTACAGAGCCTCTCCTACCGAGGGAGGCTAGGCTAATCCCAACGAAGACTAGGGGGACCTCCTCCTCCACCAACGGTTTCACCTGGAATGTCCCCATTACAAGTAGATGAGCCACTACTGCAGCCTCTTCGTCTTGGAGCGGTGCGGGACATCTCTCGATGACGTTGCGGGCCTCCCCCCAGTCAGACCTGAAGCGTCAGCCCTCAAGGTCGAGACGTAGAAGAACTTGTCCTTCCATCCGTGAACAAAAGAGGGGTTGTGCGCTGATGTCCCTCACCTTGGGTGGAAATAGTACATGTCAGCCTCAGGAGCATGCTTCCTCGGCACGAACATGGCGTGGATTAGTCTCAACGTCAACTCCAACTCCACGCCCCTGAGTCGAGCCCACACCATCATCGCCACGATGGTCCTGAGAGTGTTAGGTACAAGCTAGCTGATAGTGATGTCGTACCACTCCAGCAGTTCGAAGATCAAGGTTGGGAGGGGAAACCTAAGGCCATACTCTAAAAAATGCTGGTAGATGTAGATTTCCCCCTCCTCGGGGGTCCACTATCTATTGCCCACGTCAGGGACCCTTAGGATGTAGGACCGAGGTATGTGGACCCTCTTCGCCAGGGACTTGACCTAGCACATGTCCAAGGAGCAATCAAACTCCGAGCATGGGACGCCAGCATCAGCCATCCTTTGGGCAGCACTCCCCCCTACTGGTCCGGCAACGAGTTCCGTGGCATCACCCTCGGAGAGAGAAGATCCCTCAGGTTCCCTTGGTGACATCGAGGCGACGCTTTCGTAGGGAGAGTCATTTCCCCGGTAACTGCCCTCGGCACCACTCGAGGTTAACCTTTCCCTTAAAACGGCCACCTCCCGTCAATGGGGGACTACAGCTAAGGAACCTAAAGAAGACAAGGGAGAAGGGGTTGCAGGAGAGCTCCCTCTCGAGCTGTTCGGGAGTTCATGGCACTCAGGACTAGAGTATGAAAATGATATTTTAAGATCACCTAGAAAGGATGGAATGTCCTCAAGAAAGAAAGAAGCAAAAGAAGAATTTTGGAGACTTGGGAGTTAGGGAGTTGTGTTCACTTGAGAGCAAGGGCGTCTAAGTCCAAATGGAGAAGAAAAGCACTGCCAAGGCCCCTATTTAAAGGAAAATGAACGGCCCGGATTTCTCCAAATCTGACGGCTGAAATCAATCCACTCCCACCATCCAACTATGATGCACCACCTAGCACAGGCCCTCAGAAGATGAAACGATGCCCAAAGCAACGGTCCAGATCGGCACAGATCCAACGGACGCGGGAGCCCCTTAGCGCAAGCCCTCGGAAGACGAAACGACGTCCAAAGCAACAGTTCAGATCGACGTTGATCCAACGGATGCAAGAGCCCCCCGCTCCTATGAACCAACCTCACCGCACCTCCTAGCGCATGCCCTCAAAAGGCGAAACGACGTTGAGTGAACTGCAAAGACCGACCGCCGAGCGAACCGAAAGGCCCACTCATCATGGACCACCGGATGGACCGTTCAACCTGGCAAATGCAGGACTCCTAGGACGGCTGTCCCCTGCATGGTAGCCCTACTAATGTGACCTGCTCGTGCGAGATACGGGACACCCCCATCAGGCCAAGACATCCACATCGCCCATGCTTCCGAACTGAAGAGTGACGGTGCGAACAGCGAAGACGACGCCACAGCAGAGCATCCCTCGGCTGACAATTCCGAAGGCATAATGACCACTACTCCCAATGACCGAAGCCGGAGCGTGGGGGGCAAGTGATGTGGGTTAGCTTGGCCCAACCCACATAGGGCTAGAAGGCCTAGCCTAGGCAAAAGCCCTGCTGCCTTCGTACGAAGCCAATCACATAACTACTTGGCGTACCATCAAGGCCTACAGTCTAACCTCGTATGTCTTTCATCTGAGGCGTTCATCTTCACCTACCACCAGCACGCTCAAGTATAAATAAGAGGTAATTGCCCCTTGAAAAGGGGTTGGAATAGAGTAACTCCAACATTACTCACTCATTTACTTCTTGCACCTACATTGTCTACCTAGCATTAATTCAAGGAGATCTAATGCATCCAAGGACTCTCTCCAGGAGCACCCTTGCACTCTCCCCTACTTCACATCTCTTACTAACTTGAGTGTAGGAGCCTCCGCCTCGGGTATCCACCCCAAGGTCTCTGACACTTCCAATCTTGCAACATCTCAGATCACCGAGGACCCCGCCTCGGCTAGCAGTCTTTGGCTACCATAGTCCCCGGAACTTGAAGGGTGAATTTACCTTGTTGTCCTCGACTTCGGTAAACCTCTTCCAAGGGCTCAGGGTCCTCGACTAACGCTTGGAACTTGAAAGGTGAATTTACCTTGTTTCCCTCGGCCAACCCACGCGGCAACAATTTTCTTCTTCCTTCTCATTGCATAATCAATCAAACAAAACTAGATTTTATAAACTTCAACTGTCAGTATTCAAAGTATTCCACATTTAGGTTTGTTTTCTTATGTGTAATATTTGCCTCTTGCTGGTTTTTAACATGAAATAAGGGTGTTTGAGAGGGTAATAATAGAAATTGGAAGTTGAAAATAAGGGTTTTCGAAACTCATTTCTATTAATGGTCATAGATACCGAGAATTTTGAATACCAAGTTGCAAGAATGGAACAGTGACATCTTGATCAGTACTGCATAAAAAAGTAATAAATAAACAAATGTCAAGGAAAAACAACGACCAACTCGCTTAATTATAAAAGGTATTTGGAGATTTCTTCAGCACCATCTTTTCTTTTCCAGGAGATTGACTGTCACAAATCATCACTACCTTGCCTTCTGCTCCATAAAGATTCCAGTTTGGCAGTATCAAAACCCAGATCTCAACTACGTCTCAGTCTTACCAACTCAATGTCAAATATCAGAGTTCCAAGCGTGGAACCCTCTCCATTGGTCAGACGTGTTGGATTGAAAATGGTGGTAAATAGCCTTTGCCTGTCAAAAAACTGCAGCAAGGGAAAAAAAAAAAAAAAGAGCACATCGGGACAAATTAATTTCAGATTTCAATTAAGTGCAAGATTGTTGCCTTCTTTGACAGAATTGGCTAGCAGAGCACCTTTAGGCATAAACGAGGTGAAACAAACAAGAACTTAAACAAATAAGAACTTTACCCACACACATTTACTGTTACCACAAAATGCACCTTGCAGAGGAAATTTTGCACCAACAATTTAATATTATACCCTACCATGCATGCATTGTTAGAGCATTGGTTTTGCAAATATATGGGTGCAACATGAGGGAGATGGTGGTGATTGGGTGGCTATAGACAGGTAGTTTGGGAATATGGAGTCAAAAACAAAGCATGAGGGATATTAGAAGCCTTTCAAGAGAGGTCGGTGTGCTGTTTAGATGGGTTAGAAGATCAGTAAATGGGTTGGCTGATTCTTTAGCCAAACAAGGAACAAACAGGGGTGACTTTTTCTGTGCTGAATTGTAATTGTTTTTCTTTTGGGGCGGTTTCCTACTCTTAGGGACTGGACCTCTGTATCTTGTTTAAGAATTTCCAAATTAATGAAAGTTATATGGGTACAACATTATAAATTTTTGGGTAAATTACATATTACTACTCTGTTACTTTGAGAGTAGTGACAATTACCTCCCTGGACTTTCATTTGCTACAAAGGCCCCCTGATCTTTCAGATTCCAACAAAGACCCCCTCCGTTAGCATTCCGTCAGTTAACTCTGAAAAAGATTCTCATGTGACTTTAAACTTTTCTAAATCCCTAAACCACCCTTTTTTCCAATGATTTTTTTTTATCAATAATAACTATTTCATTAATCAGTCTGTAAATATAGTACAAAAAGGGAGATAAAATTTCTTAACTCCCCCTACTGAGGCCAAAGCCCCAGACAAAAGTCTGAAATTACAACTGAGCCAAAATAAAGTTTCCCTTTTTTCCAATGATTCTTAGCTTTTTTTTCCGATTTCCATTTGTTACTGGTTCAGTTGATATTAATTGCATGTTGTGTTAGTTGGAATGCCAGGTTTTCACAGAAGTTTCTTGGTTCTTTGTTGCAACTTTCATTTTATAGAAGTTTCTTGAGTGGGTATTTTGGTAAATTATCTTCTTCAACCACTAAACTTAACAGAGAGGGGGTCTTTGTGGCAAATGAAAATTCAGGGGGTAGTTGCCACTACCCCTAACCCCTAAAGGGTAGAAATCTGTAATTTACCCTAAATTTTTTAACAGTAATAATCAGAATTTATTAATTATAAGGAGAAGTTGTAAACAAGTATGCAACTGTTGAGAATCTTCCTATAACCCCTAATAGTTCTGTGGCTTATATCTGCCACCTAGCTTTATTTCATTACAATCAACAAATTTATGGGGGAACATTTCCTTAGTAAATGGATCTCTTTGCATACATCTAATATTAATATAAATACATAAGTTGTGAATCTCAAAAATTGTTGTTTCTACTCTCAAAAAACAGTGGTAGTAGTTCTCTTATTTAATTTCCTAAGTTTAATAAGAAATCCAAATCAGATTTACCACTTAAGTAGTGAATCTCAAACAAAATAATAGGCAAAATTGCCCTGTGCTTAGTACAGGCCTACAGGGTCATCATTATTCATTAACTAGTAATATAGACAAAGCAACACTGGATAATGTATCTTTGTACAATTGTACTGTTATAACCCTTTTACTTCTTGCAAAGACAGTGACGTCATTTTACATAGTTTTAACTCTAAATAAAAGAACAGTGTGGACACTACCACGGATATTGGATTCTTCCAAGACCTCTCATTTACTTCTTTTCTCTCATTCTTCCATCCTGTGACAGATAACATAGTATCTTTTTTTTTTTTTTTTGATGAATGACAGATAACATAGTATCAGAGAATTATCCATCATAGATCTGATTAAATCTTATATTTTTTCCTTTTCTTCCTTCTACTTTTTCATATTGAAGTGACTAAAAGGAGATCTGAGTTATTGATCAAAAAAAAAAGGAGATCCGATTCTCTTGATCTGATCACAGACATCAATACCCTTTTTATCTCAATTTTTCTTTCGTTATAAGACCACTCTCTTCATTCTTTTTGGTTCTTTTGAGCCTACTGATGGTGGTATAACTATAAGTGCTTCCATATGCTACTGTTGGGTTTTGTTCTCATATGGTGGTGAGGCAGTTGAGGATCATGACTACAACCAAGTTAGGAGATGACATTAGAGATATGTGTGACTCATTACATCATGTTTGAACAGGAATAGTTCTAACAATTTGCATTAGGACTGAAAACAAAACTAATTTGTGGAAACCATTTACAGCCATGGTAGGCTATAAGCCTATAATGATTCTAAAAACATTCTTTATTGGGTCATGTCAACCTGTTGAGTTGAGGGGAGACAGCAATATGATGTCCATCTTTTTGTGACAGAATAGTTAGGTTGAATAGGTTTGTGGACCACTTCTGCTCTCAGTTACTTCTGCTATTACCTTTGTTCAAGGAGTGAAAGACTAATCATGGCAATTAGCTACCTCTGGTATTTCAGGTTTTGGTGTTATCTGTTGGTAGGAGAGGAAAACTGGGGTACTTGACTAGCAAAATCATGGAACATCAGATGAAGGCTTGGCTCATGAAAAGTGAGAATAGAAAACTATATAATCATGTCATGGTTGTAGTTGTCAATGCAGCCCACACTACAGAAAAAAAGGACTGATATAGACAAGGGCATTTGAGAGCAAGCAAAGTTTACATATATGGAGCAAAGACATTTTGCACATATTTACCAACCCCAAGTTGAACCATTTTCTTGTCATCAAGGTCGTAAGAGTCTTTGAATCTACTACTCTACCCTCAATGGTCCCCACCTAGTCCCAACTCCCAACTACATAAAACTAAACTTTGATGGTTGTGTCTAGGGAATCCAGGGATGTCCAGTATTGGTTAAGTGTTTGGGGACCATAATGCAACTATTTTGGCTCCCTTCTTTAGGGATGGTAGGGTTGGGAGACTCATAGAAAGGAATTTTAGTTGTTACACTGACTTTAATGGGTAAAAGAATCCCTAAATACTATAATGAACTGATTAACTGAATAATGAATTTTCTTAGTTTAACCATTTGAGTTTCAATTTTATCAAGTTATGTAAGCATTGCCAAGTGGTTAATAAAGTTGAGAAGCAAACCACAAACAAAAAGGCAAACCAAAAAATGTTAACCATTTCTTTCATGTCCCAGATTAGACCTGAATCCAGGGTGTAATTCCTTCCAACCAGTCAACCTTCTCTGGGCCTCTCTCAAAATATGATGACCTTTAGTTTTGTAGTAGAAAACAAAGGGAAAAGGATCCCCTACCATCCCTCATGCTCTGTTGCAAAAGAGGCCTCTAGCCACTAAAAACCCAGTTCTCAACCATGTCATACTCAGTCTACCTCATTAGATCTACCAATTAAAAATCCCTTCAAGAAACTTTGTTCATTTTTTGGTAGTATGAAGAAACTTTCTTCACAATGGGCACCAATTTTTAACTTTAAGATAATACCATCATTACAGATTATAGAGCAACAATTACCAAAAACGTTCAAGATTAGAATACCTACATTAGGAGGGATGGATTCTTGAGATGTGTTCTGATATCCTTGAGATGGAGGTATAATGACTCGACGAATACCTCCTACTTTCATTGATCTCACAGCCATTTCAATCCCAGAGATGACCTACATAAACCAACTTCAATTATATAAATGAAGATTTCTCAGTTCAATTGCCTATCCAACAAATAAAATAATGTAATCAACAAATTCTTTCCACAACACATTGTGACTGGCAAGACATATTCCACTATACTCGTCCTCTCCAGTGAATAAGATAAGACCAGTCCAATTATCATCATCTAAAGGATAACAGTACCACAGGAACTTCTGAAAGAGAAAAAAAGAGAAGGAAGAAAGGTACATGTGAAAGAAGATAAGAGGTAGTGGAAGAAGAAGAGAAAAGAGAAAGGAAGGTAGCACATGTGGGTTTGAGGAAGGCCTAAAAATTTGGGCAGTTATCCCATTCATTTATAATGTAACAATACAATTACAAAATTTCCCTTCTCAAGAATAAATAAGAGAAATAGATAAAACACCACACAGTTCAACAGTTCAGTTGTACTAAGGTGGATCCTAAAGCTATCAAGTTGTTGGAGAATTCCTCCACCCAAAAAGGGTATAAATGTTTGCATAATATTTCTAGAAAACATTTGGTCACTATGGATGTCACTTTTTTTTAATCCATTCCATTTTTTACAATGTATTTGTTCAGGGGAAGAGTTGTAAAGAAGAGAGACCCCTTCCCATTCTACCTTACCGTTCCAATGTCAAAGTTAAGTCCTATCCCATCTTCTCATGGAGAGTTGTCTAAAGTGTTGTAGGTTTAAACTAGATACTCTAACAAAAGGGAAGGCCATGATGTAATCTCCTAATTAGTTGGACCCACAAGAACCAAATCCAAGTAACCTACAAAGTACTATTCCTTCTAATCCTATCATCAGTTTACCTTCTGATCATTCTTATTTGGATCCTTCCCATTGCTCACCAAAAGGGAATTAGATATTGTATTATCCACCCTATTTTTTCTCAATAACAGAATTTCATTAGACTAATAAGAAATAATTACAGGATTGGGAGAAGTAAACTGCCTTACCTCTCCACAACAAAAATGCAATTACAATTGAGCCAAAAACAATTGATTCCTTCCTGCCCCTTGTTTTGTTAAAGAAGCAGCAAAAGCATTTCCTGTCCTTTTAATCAAGCTGAATTGCACATCTATATCTTTGGTCAGCCACTTAAATATCTATTTCTCATTGTTGAAAATCCAGAAACCCTTTTCTTCCTTTTGCAGCCACTTCACTACTAACTTTGAATCACCTTCAATAATCAACTTCCTTACATTCAATTCCTTTGCCTTTTGCAATCCTTCCATGACAACCATAACCTCAACCCTTAGTGAGTCACCTGCTCCAATTGGGCCTGACTATAATCCAATAACTCTGCTTCACTATCTTTAAAATTCCCTCCAATACCAGAAGGACCCAGGTTTCCAGCACTACGTTAATCATTAGAGGAGACCAAACAGGGCTTACATTGGACTTATGACAAGCAGAACTGGCCACTTCTATTTGTTCAAAATATCACCTATTGAGAAGTTGGCAAACACATCCACAGATTTTACCCAATGTACCACTCTCACCATAATGGTTTCTGTCTTCTCTACTTCTTTCCTTGCCGGAAAACAGTCTTGCGTTTCTTTCTTCCCATATAGTCCAGATCACAACCGCCCTAACACATCTCCATAAAACTTGTAGAGAACACTGATGTGGGCCCCACTGCAGTGGTCCCCACTGTGTTCGTAGGACAGCAGTGTAGTTATTTGTTTCAGTTATAGTAGTGTCAGTTTGAGTCAGTTTGTTAATTCAATTGTTATTTATTTCAGTTTTTATTTACTTTATTTATTATGTAAGTACCAAGGGCAGATGTGTCCTTTCCATTATGTACTAAACATAACCTATAAATATTAAGAGAGTGGCAGCGGCAGATCTGTAAGAATCTGTCCCTCCTTTGAACAACTTGTGTCCTCTTGTTTCTCTTCTATTCTCTCTCCTTTCTCTCACTTTCTCTTCTGTTTTGCAAACCTAAAACCTTTTAGGATTCAAGACTGATTACAGTCTTGATCTTCTACTAAACTTGTCCCCTTTTCTTTGGCCACCTCAAGAAAGAGGAATCAAACAAACTTTGCACATTGGTCAAAGGAGACCACTTACACCCAAACAACGAGAAAAACCATTCCCAAATAAAAGTAACGAAAAGGCAGGAGATTAATAAGTGAGATAAAGTTTCTCCATTATTCTTACACATAGCACACCAGTGTAGAGATAAACACCAATTTGTTATTTTCCTTCAGAGTAAACCATAGATATTAATTCTTTCCAGGAAGACTTCCCAACAAAAGCCCTTGACTCTTAGAGGGATAGGATTACCCTAGACCTCATACACCGGAAATGGAATTCACAAAGAATCAAAAGGTTGAATAAGGGCCTTAAAAAGAGAAGTACAGGAAAAGGAACCAGAGGAGGATAGGGTCCAAATACAACTGTCAGATTTCGAGGATTCCGAGTATACCCCATCAAGGATATGAAGCAAATCCAGAACTTCATTAAGTTTTGAATCCCTCACAAACCTCCTTAAACCCCAATCCCAATCAAATCTAGTTCTTGAGCTTGAAGGAACCAGGAAAGAGGACACAAGTTTATCTTTATATCGCGATAAGGAAAAGGCATGGGGGAATTTATCTTTCAAAGAGAGATTATCCACCCAAACCTGTTTCTAAAATTTTATAAGGTTACCAAAACAAAGGTTGTACCTGGCAAAGGGAAGGAAGAATGGGAGGGCAGCATTAATGGCCTTCCAAGGAGAGGCTCTGGTAGCCCCAGTCAATATTCCAACATCCCAACTGTTAGCTGCAAGCCCATGAATACCAATCACTATCTTATCTAAAAGCGTGTCCTTCTCCACAGAAAGTCACTATAGCCACTTTCCTAGCAAAGCCATATTCCTTTTAAGTAAATTGCCTAGGCCTAACCCACCAAACTTCTAGATCCTACTCGCCATTTCCCAACTAACTCTATGGTCCCTTTTCTCCTCCCCTGGCTCTCACAAAAATTCCCTCATCAACTTTTCCACTTTTCTACTCACATTCACTGGCATCTTAAAAACAAACATAAAATACACCGGCAAATTGGCCAAAGTAGCTCTTATCAATGTCATCCTTCCTCCTTAAGGACAAATTGCTTTTCTTCCAAGATGTGAGTCTTTGGACAAATCGTTCAACTACAAGATCCCAAAAGTTGCTCTTTTTGAGTTATCTCCCAATGGAAGCCCTAAATACTTCAGTGGCCATTGTGAGTTGTGACACCTCACAACCCAAAATGTTTGCATACTCCAACATCTCCTCTTCTTTCATATTAACACCCACAATACAACTGTTGTCAAAATTCACCTTAAGGTTGGAAATTAGCTCAAAAAGTTGTTCTCTTAACTTGAGATTCCTAACCCAGTTTCTATTTGCTCCACAAAAAAGCAAAGCATCATCTACAAATTGCAAGTGACTAGTTGAACACTGCCATGGCCTACTTTCCAACCCTTAAACAACTCTTGCGAGTCTACTCTAGTAATAAGCATACCAAGTACCTCAACCATCATAATGAATAGAAAAGGGGGATAAGGGGTCTCCTTTCCTAATTCCTCTCAAAGCCAAGAAAAAGTCCACCATAGTTCCATTCAATAGCAAGGAGTAATGACAGGTCTTAATACACCCCTTTATCCATTTACACCATCTTTCCCCAAATCCAAAACACCTCAAGACTTCCAAGAAAAAGGTCCAATCCACCAAATCATAGGCTTTCTCTAAATCCAATTTGTAAATGAAGTCTTCTTTTCAACTCTTTTGAAGTCCTCCACACATCCATTAGCAATGAGGATTTGGTTAGTGATTTTCCTACCCCTTACAAAGCACCTTGATTTGGAGAGATAATGAAAGGGTGAACAACCCTAATCCTCAAAGATATGACCTTAGCTATAATTTCATATAGACTATTCACCAAGCTAATGGAACTAAACTGACGAGGATGTGGTTGCATCACTTTTCTTAGGCACCAAAGCAATGAAAGTCAAGTTAAGGCCAAGATCAGTTACTCCCCTTTCATAAATTTCCTCAAACATTCCCATTAAATCATCTTTCAAAATGTCCCAACAATCTTGGTAAAAGGCCATTGTGAAACCATCCAACCCTAGTGCTTTTCATCTATCCATTGAGAAAATAGCCTCCCTAATTTCCTCCTGCTCAAATCTCCTCTCCAACCAGTTTTCTACTTCACTTGGGATCCTCAACCAATCAAGCCCTTCAAGCCACACTCTTTCCTTCAAAGATCTTCTATATATTGTTCTAAAATGTTCTTTAAAAGCCTCGGATATCTCACTCTGATGTGTCATAAGACCCCATCAACCACTAACCTTAAGATAAGATTCCTCTTATTCTTCCAATAGCCGTTGCATGAAGAATTTAGTATTCCTATCACCCTCTTTGATCCACTTATAACTAGACTCCTGTCTCCAACTTATTTCCTCCTTATGAAGAACATCTACCAATTTCTTCCTTAGGAACCACTTAGTTTCCTTATCTCTGTCCTCAAAAGTACCCCCCTCCTCCTTTTTATACAAATCCTCAATTTGATTGACCAATGATTGCTTCCTCTCTTCAATCCTCCTAAACTCCAAAATGTTCCAATCCTTGATCCTAGACTTTTAAGTCTTGCAACTTCCTGCGAAATCTCATCCCTTTCCAATCGACTCTTGGGTTGCTCTCCCCCCACCACTCTTAATCTTTTTAATAAATCCTGGATGACACAACCAAATGTTCTTGAAATGAAAGGGAGCCGGTTATGTGTCTTATTCATCTTCATCTCCTTTCTGTTGTGCTTTTTATTCCATATCTCTTGTAACTATTCTACATAGTATTGTAGAGGCTTTTTGTAGATATAAATAGAAGGCCAGAATGATTAGAGATGAACGCTTTAATTGGTGGAGATTCTAAACGACAAAAAAAATGAGAGGTAAGTTGGTATTTACTATCAAACAAAAAGCTGATACAGAAGTAGCTTAGGTAACCTAGGCACTTCAAGAATAGGAGTGTTCAGGGACCAAGAGCACAATCTAATTGTTTTCTTTTCAGGCCCAATTAGTGTAGGAGGTTCCATAAGGGCTGAGATTATGGCAGCACTGGAAGGAGTACAAACTACAAAGGGCAAGAAATATGAACATTAAAAAACTAATTATTGAAGGAGATTCCAAATTGATGGTGGGGTGGCTACAAAGTGAGGAGGCAATGTTATGGAGATATAACAATGAAACAAAGAAATTCAAATAGTTGATTCATAACATGGAAGTGAGAATACAATGGGTTCAAAGAGTGCAAAATCCTTTGATGATGTTCTTACTAAACAAGGGGTGGGGAGAGACCAGCTGTTTGAGGCAGTTTTGTAAAAATAAGAGTATTTTGGGGAGAGATAAGAGGATTTATCTCTCATTATTTGTATACTCTCTTTGTACTCACTATTTTTTTTCATCTATTAAAGAAATGTTATTTTTGTCTATCAGAAAAAAGTTGATGGTTCAATTCACAGATATATGGCAAGGCTAGTGGTGAAAGGTTACACTTAGAACTATGGCATAGAAAATACAAAAACCTTTGCACTAGTTGCAAAGATAAAGAATAAATAGAGTTTGCTCTAAATTACTGCCAATTATTCATAGCCTCTATATCAAATGGACATAAAGACTGCTTGTCTCCATAAAGATCTGTAGGAGGAAGTGTGTGTGTTACTATCACCTAGTTAAATCATGGGCCCTCAAACCATTTCTAATTAATTCACTCCATGTCTTTTGGCTTGTCCCTGGTTCTTTTAAACCCTCAAAAGTTGCAAAAAATCACTTCTTCATACTGGTGTTATAAGCGATCTCCTCTGCATACAATCAAACCATCTTATTTTACTTTCCCTCATTACCTATTGGGGCTACTTCTAAATTCCTATAAATATGTTCATTTCTGATCCTATCATTTCTAACCTTACCATTCATCTGTCAACATTTATTTCTTGCAATACTAACTCTGCATGTTTTGATTTTATCTTACGCTTCCAGTCCCAGGCCTGAATTAGGAGGATGGTTATGTTAAGTTGGAAACTGACACTAAAATATTTGCCAAATCTTATGAACATAGATCCTGAATTGGCAATTTCTCCAAGTAAAAAGAAATATGCTTTGAAAAAATAATCAAATTGATAGAAAATATGAAATGGGTTTTACCTGAAAAAGAAAAAAAAATAACATGTAAATCTTCAAAGTGTATTACTTACTGACAGTTAGGAACAACATTGGGAAATAGCCATTTATTAGTCACTCCTAGTATACTAAATATCATTGAATTGGTGACTAATAAGCAAATAACCAACAATTGGTGTGTGAATAGTACCTCAAGATCTTTGTTGAAATTCTTTTCTCCTGTTAAAAAAATAAAGCACAAGAGTAAAGTTGAAAGCAAGCTACTTTGGATTTGGCATGACAAAACAGAGGAATAAATTTTCAATCATGTTAAGTGACCAATTAGTGCAGTTAAAAGAAGACAAATGGAGAGACAATAGGTTCAGTGGAACACTCTAAATTAGAACTGGACTTCACAAGCATACATGGAAAAGTTTTGAAGAGATTTTTATCAATAAAAAGTTGTTGAAATAATTGATTTTATTTTGTTAGGGTCTGTTTGGATGATTAAAGCTTTTTTGTTTTAATCTGTTATTGTAACTTTATTTAGTAGGGGCACAAGGGTCATTTCCCTTCTTGTTTTTTTCGCCCTATATATTATAATGAAGCTGGCACCACCAGCACTGTTCCATTGCCTCTAATCCTTCTCCTTTCTTCCTTCTCTTCTCTTCTCTTCTCTCCTCTTCTGCTGTAATCTTCAATTGGATTTACTGTCAAGAAAAGTTGTGAAAATAGGAGGGATTGGTTTATGGTATTTTCCTATCAATTTCCTTTGTAATTACAATTAATAATTATAATTTCTCTTTCCCTAACCTTGAAACAGAATAGAACATGGGGCTAAGGAGAAAAGTAGATCAGTATCACCATAGCGTTGTCCCAACTATACATGAATCCCATTTACCTTTCCGTTATGTTTAAAGCCATATATATTGTTAAATTATGATCACTTAAATCATTTCTTACTACTTCAACCCATGTCCTTTTTGGTCTGCCCCAAGCCCTTCTAGCCCCTTCAACTTGCAATAGGTCACTTCTTTTTACAGGTGATGTAGATGGTCTTCTTCTATGCACATGACAAAACCATCTTAGCCAACTTTTATGGCTATGGATCCTAAATTGTCTAAGGAGAAAAGTTGAAAACAATAAAAAATAATAAACTTAAAGGAAGAAAACAAAAGAATAAAAAAAAAATTGAAGCATAAACAAGTTTAAACTGTTTGAATGGATATGGTTAATTTTAAGGCAAGTCTTGTTATTCAAAGATATATATTCGTAGCATATTGACTTACATAGTTACATGATCATACCTAGAAATTTTTTTATGCTCACACAAACACAACAAGAATGGTAATTCCATTACCAACAAAACAAATGAAAACCACAACTTACTTTGCCAGAGCCAAGGACAAATGCAAAGGGAACTGGCTCACCCATTCCGTCTTTGTGATCATATGTTGAATCAAAGCGCCATCCTTGTTTTGCAGCTAACCTTCCATAATAATGAATTGCAACCTTTACAGGTAAGAAACAAATAGAATCCATGTTAACATCGTAACTAACAAACAAGACCACTTTTCTTTAACAATAAATTTCTATAAGATTGTAATACCATGTTTTCCTACTTCCTACAACCCAGAGTTGTGTATCTTCTTATTTAAACATCTTTTTTCGGTTTTATATATCAATAAGGGATCAAACAACATTGTAGGATTTATTGTTTTTGAGAATTGAGACATACACACTTTTAATACACTAATTTCAATAACCAACTAAATAATTGACTAACATGACAACCAGTAAATGTGGTCATTAACACATTGGAAAAATTAATGAAACTAGTGATGCAATCAAAGTAGTTCTAATTTATACAGAAGAGATAGAGAGAGATAAGGAAAGCTCATCATGGTATTTACCCATTACTCATTCTTTGTTGTTGCATCTTTTATTTATATTCCTAGAAATATAGCAGAAACTACATGGAAGACAGAGTGGAGAAGGCAAAGTAGGTTGAAATGAATGCTCTTTAGAAGGAGCATCACCTAGGTGATGCCTAGGCAGATGCCAACCCACCTTAGAGACCAAGCAACAAAACTCCCTTGTCACCTTTTCTTGCCCTAGCCCCCCCCCCCCCCACCCCTCCCACAACTATGTGGACAAGAGAAGGGTTATTGCTACAATATTGACAGGTGATTCAGTCCCAAGCACCACTGCCAAGTGGAACAGTTCTTTGTTGAAATGGAACTAGAGAAAAAAATTGGTAGAAGAGGACCTAACAGAAATATCAATGGGCAATACTATTGGATCAATGGATCCTAAAACTGTGATAATATATTTTGACAAAAGAAAGAAAAGAAAACAAGTAGTCACAATTTTGCTAGGCCCTATGATATCATAGATAACTTTTTTGAGAAGAAGGTAACTTTCATTAACATGATGCATAAGAAATACACCTTTAAGAGTATTCTTTGGTCTTCGTTCAAGTCAGGTTTGCTGAGCCTTTATGTCTGTAAGATGTGTGGATTTTTTGTTTTGTTGAGGGGATATTGTTGTCTGATTGTTGGGTCCATTGGTTGTGCTTCTCTTTCGGGTGATATCTAATCACTTTTCTGTTGTATTTCTTTAGCTTTTTAGTGAAATTTCTCTTTATTCTTCGAAAAACGATATGGAATTCCTGTAATTTCTATATATGTTCTCTTGACTAGAATGATCAGCTATGATGAGCCTCAATCCAACTCACAAAAGGTGTTGGGCACTTGGGCATGTTAATATGGTTTCCTATTGGTAATTTCACTAATTTTATTTCAGGCAGCAGGTTGACAAACATAAGATCATATCACTCTTCCGAACAAAAGGTGAAATCAAATAAGCCAACCAAAAGCTATTGCAATAACAAATTAATTGTCAAGTTCCATTGCTACTCTTTACCAGTGATCCTAGTAGAAAAGTAAGGAATCCATCACCAGATGTGCACAAGTAAGGATTCCTTCCTGATCCTAAATGAATCATGTGACAAACTTCATGCAGCTTCTAGATGTAATGGTCTACCATAAAATCACCATCAAGCATTTTTTTAACTGATTAGAGTCATAATAACGTCCTAGTAATGCTTCTTGTTTTTTATCAATAACAGAAGAATTTCATTAGTTATGGAAACAAGTACAAAGGAACACCACGGGAAGCGATAAGCTCTCTTAATTGACTCCGAGATGACCATCGAAATTACAAATTACAACACATCCCAAAAAAGCCGACCCCTTCCCACCCCTTGCTTAGCAAAAGCATTTGCACTTCTTTTTACCCATTACAGCTTAACTTCCATATTTTGCATAATACACTTAAGCTTTCTTTTTTCATTAGCAAAATTCCACCAACCAATCCTCTTTTTGTAGCCATCATACTACTAACTTTGAGTCCCCTTATATGATCAATCTACTGATGTTCAGCTCCTTAGCCTTTTGAATTCCTTCCATTACAGCCATGGTTTCAGCCCTCAATGAATCACCCATGCCTATTGGACCCAGGTAGAAAGCAATACTTCTTTCCTCCTCATTCCGGAACACTTCTTCAATGCCTAAAGGGCCTGGATTCCCTTCACTGCTACCATCAAAGTTCAACTTGATAAACTCACAAGGGGGTGGGAGCCAAGTTGCATAATGACAGCTTTTGAAAGAGAGGAATCATCTACCTCTTTCCACTTTCTAAGCAAGTCATCATTAGAAACCCCTTCAAAGCTTCTCAAAGTCTTTACCCATTGGATCACTCTTATGGTAATGGTCTCAATTACTGCTTCACTACTCCTTTCCTTCTCTGAGAAGACTCTTTGGTTTCTTTCTTCCCATAATGCTTCTTAGTTTGACAAATGCACCTTTAAATTTCTACATCTTCAAAGTTCAAATACAAAAAGTTTGGACTCTGGACCATGTCAATCTTCTTATTTTGATGAGTAATGAGTTGTTGATCTATAGCTAATGGACCATTATTAAGCTTGTTGAATTGCATGTCCCAAGCCTGGATTGTTGAGACAGTGGATTGTAGTGTTTGTTCTATTATTGGGCCATGGGCGCCACTCTTTTATTATTTATCCATTGCTGCTAATACCTTACTTATTAAGGGTATATTTGTAATTGTACTTTTATTTTAAAAAGAGGCAATATAACACAGTGGGACAGAACACTGCTACCCTCAAATTCATCTCTCTCAAAATTGTTTTCCTTCTTTCTACTTATTCTCTTTTCTCTGTTTAGGTCTGATTTCTTCACTTTTTCTTCTTTGATCCATCACCAAATGAAGAACAATATTACTGATCCGATCTCTAAGTTGGTATCAGAGTAGGTTTTATGTATAACATTGCATGATATCTCATATGTCATGACTATGATTAGCAAGTTTATGCGTGCACCCAGAGATACTCGCTTGGCAGCTGTAAGAGGATTTTATGCCCTAAAAGATTAACCAGGGAAAGGAGTCTTATGTTCCATTCATGGACACGAGGAATGAGGCATTTATTTGTTTTGATTGGGCAGGCTCTATCAATGATAGGATGTCAACCTTTCGCTACCATACTCTTGTTAGAGGTAGTCCAGTGCTTGTAGGAGTCTGTAGACTTATGATGCTAGGTGAGCTGACTTTGATAGACTTATGATGATGTATAGTGATAATCATGTGGCCATTAACACTGGTCATGAGAACCTATTCAACATGATAGGACAATATTGGGGTTGACAAACATTTCATATGAGATGAATGTTTCTAAAGAAGTTTGTCTTCCTTTTATTGCCTCAACAGAGCAACTTGCAGATGTACTTACCAAATGTGTTCTGAAGCCTAAGTTGCAACACTACGCAAGTAAGATGGGCATGATTCACATGTATGCTCAGCTTGAGGGGGAGTGTTGAGATCACGGGCTGTGGTGTTTGTTTTATTATTGGGCCATGGGCCTCACCCTTTTATTTTATTTATTCATTGCTTCTTCCACCCTTACTTATTAAGGGTGCATTTGTAATTGTGTTTTTATTTAAAAAAAGGCAACATAACATAGTGAGACAGTACATTACTGCCCATGGATTCATCTCTCTCAAAACTGTTTTCTTCTTCCTTTTACTTCTCTGTTCAGATTTGAACCATCACCAAATAAATAAAAGTATTACTGATCTGATCTTCAAGTTGAATAAAGGAAGGTCACATCAAGCTAGAAACATAAATTGTTTGTCAAATCTTTATAAACATGAATCATGAATTAGTATTGCATGGACTCCCCTAAACAGATGAAGGTCCATTTCAGACATGTAAATTGCAAGTTGCAACACTCCTAAGGATTCTTGAGGGACACTTATACATAACATTTGCCTTTTTTTCTCCTAATTTACTTCACCAAATAAATAAAAGTATTACTGATCTGATCTTCAAGTTGAATAAAGGAAGGTCACATCAAGCTAGAAACATAAATTGTTTGTCAAATCTTTATAAACATGAACCATGAATTAGTATTGCATGGACTCCCCTAAACAGATGAAGGTCCATTTCAGACATGTAAATTGCAAGTTGCAACACTCCTAAGGATTCTTGAGGGACACTTATACATAACATTTTCCTTTTTTCTCCTAATTTACTTGACATAAATAAAAGCTATTTACAATTAATGTAATTTTTACAACAAAATGTTACTTGCAACAAATACAAAATTCTAGACCTTTTTATAAGTATATATTGTTAGAACTTAAATATATATATATATATGAACTCTTTCATAGTATATGCTTCTAAAGATGCCCTTGAGCCTATGTTCTTTCCTCTAAAGTAATTAAACTCTTTGGCAATGCTAATGGATTTTGATTCTCATTTTCGTGCCCATGCAATACCAACCTGAATTGTTATTTCAAGATTGTGTTGTTAAAGCAAAGCCCTCAGACTAGAGGGTTTCATCAAACATGTGGTCATCTCTCCTTTCAGACAAAAATTATATGTTCAAAGAACAATTTTATTAGACATGTATTATGGGATTCTGGGAATTTGTTCAGTTCCTTAATGAATGAATTTTAACTGTTGCTTATCCAAAAAAAAAATTAGATATGTAGTTACCTCCACTCTCAAAAGGTATTCACTTCAAAATTCAAATAGTGTGAGACCCATCTGTTTTCTTTTTTCTTTTTTTTGATGAATGATGTCAGACCCATCTTTCTTAATAAACTTTATGAAAACACAAATTCAAATGTTATGGGACCCAACTAATTGAAATATCACTTAAGTTGAACTTTCTTTTAACATTTATTTTCTTAACACAGTTTATATGTGAAATAGTGGCATTGAAGTGCCCATATTAAGTGCAGGGTTGTCATTATCTAGTCTAGTAAGTAGTAACAAAAGAAGATAAAGCCCTTGGTCGAGTAGACTAATGGTTGAGAAAGGCTAGGGTCAAATTGAATTGATCCATAGCTGTTGCTTGAAATATCATGGATAATTCATGGACTGTCATTGCTACTACAAAGTCATTATCTGTTGGTTGAAAGCTCAACGTGCAAATTAAGAAGTACCCATCTGTTTATCACACCAAACTACCTCAAAATCGTTGCATATATTCTAAAAAAATAATTGGGAGGTGGTGCAGGGGGAGATAATTTCCAACAAGAATAGGCTTTCATTAAGAGTTAAGACCTTTTCCATCCGGCTTTTATTGAAACCTATCGATGGCTTTCAAGGATGATGCAAAAAAATTACTACTCACAGCTCTTTTCTATGACCCACGTCATATACACCACTTCTAGGTCTAGCAGAAGTCTGTAAGCCATCCAGAATTGAATGTGAGGCCTCAGGCTCTCTGCTCAGAGTCCTCATATTGTAATAGCTTTTACACAAAAAATCCATTGTAGAATCATATCAAAATGCTCTAAGAAAATCGAATGTCTTTTCATTTCAAAGGGCTCTAAAGAAACTGAATTAATTGTTTAAGGAACTTTTTAAGGGGCTGGCATTCCAGTAGCCACAAACCAGTCATCTTCCATTTATTTTCCTAATCTCCACTTTTCTTAAATTCAATATTTGTGGTCGTCAAAGAGTTCTCGTTAATGGTCAGAAGAAAAATCGCAGAAACAAATAATAACTTACAATTTTTGTAGCCATATAAACATTATCCGGAAAAGGCGTAAATAACATAAACAATTGCCGAACCTTCAAGTTCGAAGAACATAGCAAAGAATTTTGTTCAGACATTCCATCACGGTGAAAGAAGATAAACAAAAAGAAAAAGAACTTACCTGATCACCTTTAACGGGGACCTCTCCGTCACCTACGCGAAGATCCAGAGCTTTCACTCCGCCAGAACCTTCGAGCTCGAAGAATTCAGAAATGGAAGCAGCAACAGCAGAAGCTTTGCAGGAGTAATCAGAAATGACGAAGATAAATGAAGTAAATGTTGCAGACAGAGTGTTCAGTGAGAAATCCCTTCTTGTCAACAACAGTGAAGAAGAAGAAGAAGAAGCTGTTCGGGGGGGTAATTTAGGCGGAAAAAGACAGTTCGTTAAACGTGTAAGGACACGGAACGACGATACGTTGCAGCACACGACCATCCTTTAATTCTCTAATAATCTCATCTCAATTAAACGTCTACCTCTTTACAGAGACGAACCTTTAAAAAAGTGATAGGAAAAATGACAAGCCGTCTGTGGGAATCGAACCCACGACCACGTGGTTAAAAGCCACGCGCTCTACCGGCTGAGCTAAGACGGCATTTGATTCATACGTAGTGATATTTATAATTTTATTCCTTTCTCGTTCTACGAATGATAAATAATCCTTTTGAATTCACATTGCACTCCAAAAACGCTTCATAGTACATCAACATCATCCCAACCGTATATGGGAAACAAATGATAAGTACAAAAGATGTTCCTAATACACATTGAGACGTACATGTAGGATATTTTTGGGGCACATTTCTTGAGGTGCAAATAAGGATAGCAACAGGGCGGATTCAGGTTGTAAATTATAAATCCTATTCACCTCCCTAAACCTCCCAACCCATACCTTACCCAAAACCCGGAGCGGGTTGGATTTTTAGAATTCAAACCCTACATACACATGAAAATGCAAAACCCTCCTCGCATTTAAGGGTGGGCAGGTTGAGTTGGTTGGTCAGGTATAAAATTAACAGCATTTAAATTTGCAAAAATTAGTAAAGTTATTAAATTTAATAAAAGTTTCTTGTTATATGTAAATCAATAAACAACCAAACTAACATTAACGAACATTAAAACTTTTAATAACTGAAATAATTTTCAATGAATAATACCATTCTAAATCATTCACAAAATTTTTCAATAACTGAAATGGTTTCCAATGAATAATATCATTCTAAACCATCCACATAACAACATCAAAATTTTCAATAACCAAAATGATTTCCAATGAGTAATATCATTCTAAATCATTTACAAAATTTTCAATAACTAAATGAGAGTCGTGTTATTCTAAATCATCAACATCAAAGATATTGCCGTCATCATCAATAAAATCTTCCTCGTCCATGTCGTCACAAATAGTGAGAGGATGATGTATTTCCTTGTGTGCACTTGAATTTGAAGTCAAAACTACACAAAATATAAAATGCATATTAGCATTTAGTAAATGTACAAAACATGTAACAAAATTAATATAACATATTTATAAAAATATTTTTGCACCGCTCTTTTCAGCAAGTAACCAGTTTTGACAACATGTCAGTAACCCCCACAATACTTGGAAGGAGTCTACTACGTTGTGGATTCACCAACCTACAAGGTGGACTCTAAAGCAACTGTGCTAACTGGAATAACATAAATCTCTCTAACAATATCTTGCAAAATTGGATATGTGGGACCATGTGACTTCCACCAAGCTAAAAGATCAAAATCTGATGTTCAAGGCAACACATTATCATCCAAATAATGATCCATTTCAGACTTAGCATTTGTCTTTTTTCTTTTGAGGCTGCAAATAAACAAGTTAAATTCATGCATCCTTTCTTACTCTTGGGTGATATGATGGTTTAATTGATGAGAAGATGTAGTTCTCTCATCTTGCTCCTTAGAATGCTTTCTTTGATAATCCTCAACCAAATCATCATAACAAATTTTTACAATCCTCTGAACCTCTTCCTTATTTCTACTTCCATACACCTTTTAATGGTAATATTGGAGGAGATACCTTGGATCCAAAACATTAACAACACTAATAATGTCATGTATCATGTCCCAATAGTTATTATATTTCATAGTCCTCTTTACTACCATAGCTTGAATAATTGAGCTTTCATCTAAACTCCACTCGTTCAATGCCAATTTAATTTCACAAATATTTGAGAAGTAAAGATTGACAATTGCATAAAGTGTACCTGAAATCAATTTTGTGACATCGTAAAAGATTCTTAACTTCCCACAAATATTCTTTGCAATCTCCCACTCTGCATCACTAGGAGAGAACATTTGTATGGCCACATAATGTTCTTCAACTGTTCAAAAACTTTTAGGTAGACTAATGCAGCCTCAAGCATCATGTATGTGGAATTCTATCATATCTTAATATCAAGAGACAACTTTTTGTAATTGCAACACGTACTTGTTTAGCAGCATGCTCAAACATTTACATTCATTTTGGTGTAGTTGTCCAATATATAACACTCTCCCACACTTTTTCTATGGCATCTCCAATCACTTCCAACCCATCTTGCACAATCAAGCTTAAGATATGTGCACAACACCTCATATGAAAAAAAAAAAAAAAAGTCATCCAATAAGAGAGAGCCATTAGAAAGTCTTCATATTATATTCTCTACCACTCCATTAGTAAAACAATTATCCAAAGTGAGTGCAATTTTTTTTTATCAATTTTCCACTCAATAAAATAATTCATCAAGATTTTTATTTAAAAAAATAAAGTAAGCATGATTACCTTATGATGCGCTTTTGAAGGGTCCAAGAATCATCAATGTAGTGTCATGTGATGGCCATGTACCCCTTCTTTTGATGCTCTGCAATCCACATATTGGTGGTAATAGATATTCTACTTTCATTTTCACCAAGATTTTTCATCAATTTTGTCATTTTTCTTTATACAATTTCATAATATCATTCCTTATTGTATTTCGGCAAGGGATTTTAAACAAGCTTTTGCCTTGACACATCTTGGTCAAATGCATAAACTCCAACCCTCACTTTCCCATCTGATTTCATATTCCTAGTTAAAACCATTTGCTGAAGATTTGCTTGATTTCATTTACGACAATACTTCTTAATAAGATCTTTTAAGTTACTTGTCCTATGCTGGTTGTCAGCACTCAACACTAAGTGTCTTTATGGCAATTATTACATATTGCCTTACATGAACCATTAACATTTTCTTTCTCAAAATATTTCCACACTTCTGAAACCAATATTGGTCGCTTTGCTTCATCATTACCGGCAACCTCATTTACTAGTATAATTGAATAGTCGGAGCTTGATGTTGGATGTGTAGGATCATCACCCATTATTGATGATAAATTTTGAGAGTTGACCAAGGATGGAGAACCATCAACGTATTATTTTTATCACATAATGACAACATAAGTTGGGCTTTTAGGTTATCTTTGGCGGACATGCTAGCCATGTTCCTAAAACTTCATTTTAATGATTCGAGGTTTCATTATTTCAGGATCTTTATAAAGATAGTAGAGGTTCTCTTATTCACTCTACCCCATATCAATAGAATGAGAACCAAAATAAACAATGAAAAATGAAAAAGCATAAATATTAATAGAAATATGGGCGTATGTGAAAACTAAAAACTTCTTTGTTCTCTTCCTCCCTTTGATAAGAATGAGTTTTGACTAGCAAATGGAAAACTTGTCTTTGCTGACAGCTCAGTGTTCAGATGTAACAAGAAAACCTCATCTTTCAAGTTTCAAGTTACAAACTTCAACATCAGTTTGTTACATTGCAAGAGACAGCAAAAGTGGAAAATGAATGGAGTTTAAGAGTGCTGCAATGTTTTTTTTTTTTTTTTCCTTTTTCTTGTTTGATCGAATGATTTAGTGAAATCGTGGAAGCCAAAAAAAAAAATTCGCTCAAGCCTAAGAGATCTTTTTTTTTCACAAGATGACAAAAAGCTTGAAATATGGAAACTCCAAATTACCAATATGACAAAAAGTTGGGAAGGAGAGCAGATCATTAATCGTGATTGGATTGAGAACCTCACACAATAAAGACATTACTACATGCCTATTTGGCACATCATTCCGTGTGATCTTTTGGTTGTTTACAAACCGGAAAGACCGATTTTCTATGTTTTTCCATTTGGCACGCGTAATATATAATGACCAAAAGACGGAATGCCAAAAAGATGCAAGAATTCCATTTTGGGTTGATTTCGGGAAGTTCCAAATGAAGTTTCTCACGTCTTTCACGTTTTAATCTCGTGTGGAAAGACGTGCATCTGCCAAATGTGCTTCAGGCTGCTCAAATCTTCATGCAAAAGCTCAATGTGCCTTTTGCATGTCAGAGCTACCAGAAGATCTGACATGGACATCCATTCATTTCATTCTATTATTTAATATAACAAAAAGAAAAACAAAAACTAATTATAAATTGGTAAATTTTAATAATTTATAATTACTATTAATGATAAATTAGTATTTATTTAAGAATAAATTATCGTTTATTATTTTACTAAGAATAATAAATTAATAAACAAATATTAATACAAGAATGTTATAAAAATAGGAAATTAGTAGATTTAATTAATTTAGCTAAGCATTCTATTTTTAGATTGTCTAGATAGTCCAATTAGAATGGCAATGGGGTGGGTTTGGGGCAAAGGACCCAAATCCCTGAATTTTTTAATTAAACAGTTGAAAAACAGTCCTAGAAGTGGAGACTGAGTTTGAAACAAAGGAGACTAGCAAGAGAGATTAGAGAAGAAGAGAGAATTGCAGCAAGGAGAGTTAGAGGATGAGTGTTTCGAACATAACCTCCCTCTAACTCTCTAATACACTTTTATTAAGTTAATCTTTTAGTAATTACAAGAGAGGTCCTTAGTTGGACAAAAATTACAAAAAAATGAACATAAAAGAGTATGGGCCCAGAATAAGGCCCATTACAGAGAAGAACATACAGATAACATACAGTAACAACCTATGGGCCATTCGGCCCATCTTCTCTACACTCCCCCTCAAACTGAGCATAATTGTCAATCATGCCCAGCTTGCCAGTGTCATGATGAAGTCTTGCCTTGGAGAAGCCTTTGGTGAGAAAATCTGCCAATTAGCCTTTAGAGGTAACGAATGGATGGCACACTTCTCCGGAGGAGACTCTTTCTCGGATAAAATGTCTATCAACTTCAATATGTTAGGTTCGATCGTGTTGTACCAGGTTGTGAGCAATGTTGATGGCAGCCTGATTATCACAGTACAACATCATGGGTCTGTCATGATCAATCCCAAGTTCTTCCATTAAGGACCTTAGCCACAACAATTCCGAGACCCCATGTGCCATGGCCCTATACTCTGCTTCTGTAGAAGATCTGGCCACAACAGATTGTTTCTTACTCCTCCAAAAGACAACATTACCATCCACCAGACTGCAATATCCTGAAATAGATCTTTTGGCATCCATATTTCCAGCCCAATCAGCATCAGTATAGGCTTCAAATTTCAAGTGGTCATGCTTGGTAAATAGGATTCCTCTCCCTGGAGAACCTTTCAGATAGCACAAAATCCATTCTGCTGCTGCCATATGAGTATCTCTAGGAGCATGCATGAATTGGCTAATGCAACTGACAACATACGCAATGTCTGGTCTAGTCATACACAAGTACAGGAGCTTCCCAAAAAGTCTCTGAAAAAACCCTTTGTCTTCCAACAGAGTTCCATCTGTAGCTGAAAGTTTGTGACTCATATCAATGGGAGTTGCAGTTGGTCTTGCACCCAGTTTTCCAGTTTCAGACAATAAATCAAGAACATATTTCCTTTGGGAAATAAGGATCCCATCCTTAAATCTGGCAACTTCTATGCCAATGAAGTATCTCAACTCCCTCAGATCCTTAATCTCAAATTCTGTATTGAGGAAAGACTTAAGAGCCAGAATGCTTGAGGCATCATCACCAATCACTATAATGTCATCAACATACACAATGAGATACACTGCCAAGGATCTACTTCTCTTCACAAACAGAGTATGATCCGACTGTGTCTGAACATAGCCGAATCTAACAAGTGCAGCTCTAAATCTCTCAAACCAGGCTCTAGGAGATTGTTTGAGATCATAAAGAGATTTCTTCAATCTGCATACCTTTCCTTGCATATCTTTCCCATACATCTCTGGGGGAAGGCACATGTAGACTTCCTCATGTAAGTCACCATTCATGAATGCATTCTTTACATCCAACTGATAAAGATGCCAATCAAAGTGAGCTGCTAGAGATAAAAGAACCCTCACAGATGTCATCTTGGCAACAGGGGCAAAAGTCTCCAGGTAGTCAATTCCATATGTCTTTGTATACCCTTCTGCAACAAGCGTAGCCTTGTACCTCTCAATAGTTCCATCAGCCCTGTATTTAATGGTGAAAACCCACTTGCATTGAACCGGATCCTTCTCTTCAAACAAATCCACCACCTCCCAAATACCATTTGCATGTAGAGCATCCATTTCGGTTTCCATAGCATCTTTCCATTCTAGAATCCCAAGAGCTTCTAAGACAGACCTAGGAATGGGGTTAGAAGCTACAAAAGAGAGATAGGCAAAGTATGAAGGAAAAAGTAGGTCATAAGAAAGGTGTTTGGAAATGCAGTGTGCAGTACATTTCCGCTTCCCTTTCCTAACAGCAATGGGGACATCAAGGTCTGGAAAAGATGATTCTAAAGCAGTTGAAGCAGTACCCGTTATCTTATCTGTGATTGGGAATGTATGAGCTTCATCTGTTGTAAGGGAAACCACTTGCTCATTCCTGGATCTATGTCTTTGATACAGTTTGGGATTATGGATAGGGCGAGGGGGTAAAGAAATAGGGCCCCCTGGACAAGAAGTATGGAGTGATTGATCCTCCTTTAACTCATTTGGTGATGATACAGGTTTGTCAAGAGGCTCAACTAAGAGAGGAAGAGGAAGAGCAAAAACTTGTGACAGACTCTCCCCCTGTGGACAAAGTCCATCCTGAGAGGAACTATAAAAAGGAGAAAGTTCATTAAATGTAACATCCATAGAGACATGTCGAGTGCCAGTCTTTGGATCAAAACAGCAATAACCCTTTTGGGTGGGGGAGTAACCAAGGAAGATACATTTGTGGGCTTTCGGTTCAAACTTGTGTCTTTGCACACTTGGAATGTGAACATAGCAGGTACAGCCAAACACACGAAGAGGAATTGGAAAGAGATCATTGTCTGGATGAAAATACTAAAGGGGGATTTAAACCCTAGAACCCTGGAAGGAATACGGTTTATGAGATAAGTATCAGTAAGTACAGCATCACCCCAAAATCTTGTGGGAGCATGTGAGACAAACAAAAGGCTCCTTGCAACTTCAACAATATGTCTATTTTTCCTCTCAGCAACTCCATTTTCTTCAGGGGTTCTAACAAAGGAGCTTTGATGAATAACCCCCATGTCCGAAAGATACAATGATAAACTCTTCTCAAAGTACTCTTTTGCATTGTCAAATCTGAAAACCTTAATTCTTGTACCAAGTTGAGTTAGAACAAGCTCATGAAATTGCCTCACAAGTCTTGGGATTTCATCTTGGGATTTCATTAAATATATCCAGGTGAATCTAGAAAAGTCATCAAGGAACAAGATAAAAAATCTGTAACCCCCCATAGAGGATAAATGGTATAGCCCCCACACATTAGAGTGCAAAATATGAAAAAGAAAAGATGATCTTTTATTGCAAACAGGGTAATTTTTTCTACAATGCTTTGACAACTGACAGGACTCACAATTGAGACTGGACACACTAACTTCCTTAAACAGTTTTGGAAACAAATGGCTTAAAGCAGAAAAAGGTAAATGACCCAATCGATAATGACTCAACATAATTTGACTAACAGACTCTGAAAAGGTAGAACCAAAAGCAACATTCTTGGGATGATCACAGCATTGGCCAGGGGTGTCGAGCAAATATATTCCATTCGCTTCATTGCCACTCCCAATCACCTTCTGAGACTTCAGGTCCTGAAACACACAGTGAGAAGGGAAAAAGGTTACACAACAATTCAATGATTTGGTCAAGCTACTTACAGATAACAAATTGATGTTTAATTTAGGCACATGAAGAGTGGAAGGTAAGAGTAAGGAGTCTGTAGCTTTGACAGTTCCCTTGCCGGAAATAGGGGCAAAAAAACCATCAGCTAAGGTGATTTTGTCACGGCCAAGAAATAAGTCATATGAAACAAATAAAGTGGAAAGGTTGGTCATGTGATCAGAAGCACTTGAGTCTATGATCCAAAGGGTTTTGTGTTTACCTGAGGTGGATGCATGGTTAATAGAAGCCCTTATACCTGAGTAATCAAAGGCAATGGTGGCTGAACTTCCAAAAGGGATGGATGATGAAGATGCACCTTCAAGCTAACTGATCATCTTTCAAACTTCTCATATTCAGCTTTCATGGCTGCCAACTGTGCACTGGTAGATTCAACCTCTGTATCTGTGCCTGTGGCTGAATGTGCACTTCCTGTCTTTCTACTATCATTCTTCTTCTGGAATCTGATAGGTACAAGATTGGGATGCAACTTCCAGCACTTGTCCTTTGAATGTTTCGGTTTCTTACAATATTCACACACCACCTCTTTCCTTCTTGAGCCACTGTGAGCTTCTGTAACCCCTTTGGGTTTAATTCCCATATTTGCAAAATAATCATTAATACCAACTCCTTGAACCTGCACTTGCCTTCTACTTTCTTCACTGCTGACCAGAGTATAGGCTTGTGACAATGAAACATCTTCCTTGGACAAGATGTTTTGCTTTGTAATATCATATTCAGAATTCAGCCCTATCAAGCACTCAAACACCCTATTCCGTTCAACCAATTTTCTGTATGTTTCAACATCCTTAGGGGTATCCCAAGTCACGGCCTCTATCAAATCAATCTCTTGCCATATAGATTTTAAGATTAAGAAATATGCTGCAAGTGACTTCTCCCCCTGTCTTAGATTTTTCACATCACTTCTCAGTTTGTAAGCTCTAACAAAATTCAACTTCTGGGAATAAGTCTCTGCAACACTATCCCAGATCTCTTTAGCCGAATTCATCCACAGATAATGTTGACTGATTTGTGGCTGCATTGAGTTCACAAGCCACCCAATCACAGTGTAGTTTTCTTGTACCCATTTCTCATAAGATGGATCATCCTCTGAAAGAGCTTTCTTGCTCCCAAAAATAAAACCCCATTTTCCCTTGCTACAAATATGGATTTTCACTGATTGTGACCAAGCTAAGTAATTGGTCCCATCAAACTTGACTGTAGTTACAGCTAGCATAGAATCAGTTGGGGTTCCCAATATCTGCCCATATTCAGCAGTATTCTTGTTTTCAAAGTTTGAGAAATCCATCATGCAAAGTTCGGTGATAATTCTTTTCTTTTTTGTTTCAGCCTCCAAAAGACACCCAGCAACCTCCAAACACAAGATATTTCTGATTCAAACAGTCGATGTCCCAAGAGGAAGGCAAAAGAAATTCAGTCATTGAGAGACCTTCTGTCGAACACTTAGTGTGCAATACTTGACAGCACACTGTTTACTGTTTCATCCCTCAAAGTATAGGGTACTGTTTACTGTTTCAGCATTCAAGAAGGGGCTGGAATGAAGATGAGACTAGTACCTCTTAGTTTTAACAGTCTCAGCAACTTCCCAACCCAATAATCAGCCGAATAGGACCTCCAAAAACAACCCAAAGATTTTGGGTAGGAGCAGTCCTGCAACAGTGGCGGAATGATGTAGTCTCAGTAGCAGTGATTCCAGGGGTATTTCGGCTACTTGACAGTCCAGAAAAGAGATAAAAACAACCCAGAAATCTCTGGATTAAGTCAGACCAGAGGATAGCCGAATAGTAGCACTGTTTTCAAGGAAACTTTAGCCCCTTTTAACAATCCAGAACAGTGAAAATTTAACCTAGAAACAACTGAGCAAAGACTTACAGTAAGATAGTCTCTGGTTTGTACAATAAACCAGGCCGAACACTTGTCCTCTAGGAAGACTTCGAAAAACCCTTTTCTCTGATTTTAAATCAGTCAAAGCAACTTGTTCTCTGATTCTTCCTGGCCACTGAACCCTTCTCTAAGTGTGTAGAAGCATGGGAACCCTCCAATGACCTCCAAGAATCAGGCGGATGACTGTAAACTCTCAGCCTTAGAACCTCCTCATGTAGTTGGCTGGACTAGAACCACATGAGGGACATGCCAAGCAGTGGCCTGCTCTGGTACCAAGTTGAAAAACAGTCCTAGAAGTGGGGACTGTGTTTGAAACAAAGGAGACTAGCAAGAGAGATTAGAGAAGAAGAGAGAGTTGCGGCAAGGAGAGTTAGAGGATGAGTGTTTCGAACATAACCTCCCTCTAACTCTCTAATACACTTTTATTAAGTTAATCTTTTAGTAATTACAAGAGAGGTCCTTAGTTGGACAAGAAATTACAAAAAAGGAATATAAAAGAGTATGGGCCCAGAATAAGGCCCATTATAGAGAAGAACATAGAGATAGCATACAGTAACAGCCTATGGGCCATTCGGCCCATCTTCTCTACATAAACATTTGTTTTTGGAAAAAAAGATATATTATATATAAAGGGTAAATTAAAATATAAATAATATTTTAAATATATTTTGATATATATAAAATTAATAATATTTAATATATATAATCGGGTCAAAGTAGGGCAAGGACTTAAATCTACTCTTAAATTGGGTTATAATAAAAGATTGTAGTACAAATTTTTCATAAGTTCTCCCAAACCCAACCAACTTGCTTAGGTGTCTAGGTCAGAGTCATTGGACTAAGCCCGACCAAACCAACCTGAGTTGTTTAGCTCAAACCAAATCCGAGTTGTGTTCAGGTAAGTTTACATTGGGCTTGGGTTGGTAAACTTGGCATTAACTTTGTTGTTAGAAAATTTTGTATTAACTTATTAGTATTGTTAAATGATTTATTAAGGGTCTATTTGGTTTGTAATTGAAATTGGAATTGAAATCGGAATCAAAATTATCTACTTCTCTTGCTTGTTTGGTTCAAATATGAATCAAAATTGGAGTTGGCTGGAATGGATTCTCATTCCTAAGGGAGTGGAGGCCAGGAGGAAGTGGCCATTTTGAGTTCTTGGCATACCCTCAAATCTGGAATGCTATTCCACAATGAATGGGAAAAGGATTCCAATTCTGCCCAACCCAACCAGTTGGTATCGAAATAGACCATTCTGCTTCCAATTCCAGACACCTACTCTTGTAAAGTGCAAACCAAACTGACCCTAATTATTAATTTACATTTTATCAGGGAAAATTTGTGATGTCGGTTGATTGGTTACTACTATTATGATGTTGGTTAATTGGTTGTAAGTTTTCTAATATCATGTCTCTGACATCATATTCAAACCCCTTTTATTATTTTTATCAAAATAATCAAACTTTATTAATTTACTTTTTATTAAGTTTAATAATTTTAAGTTATTTAAAATTAAAATTTTATTAATAATAATAATAATTGATTATTATATTTTTATTTTAATTAAGTTAACTCATTATTTAATATATTATTCTGCTATTAAGCTATTAGTAGACTTATTAATTTACCTAAATTAATTCAATTAGCTCTTTTGTTTTTTGAAAAGTCGACTTTTTTATAATAGTGAAAACTTAACATAGTTTAATAGTTTGAAAATCGTGGTGTCTCTCTGTCGGATTTTTTATTTTTTTCAAGAATTCGTTAGTCTTTTTAATTCCATAGAATAAAAGTGAATATTCTGTTTTATATTTGATTTTATAAAAAATAATGGAATTTATGGAAAGAAAGTGGCATCTCATTAATCATTATCCCTTTGTTTTTTATTTGCTTTGGATCACACTCTTTGTGTTAAACAACTCAACCCAATTAGGAAACTTTCGACTATGTTCTCAAAAATAAAATGGAAAGAAAGGAGGAGAGAAACCTATGAGCATAGCACTAGGGTAAGGAATGGTTGGGTATTTTAGTAAATATAAATATCAAGGGCATTTTAGTAATTTTAATGCATAAGTTGGGTAGGGTTGGGTTTAGACAAAACCCGTACCGTACAGGTTGTAAAATCCCAAAACCCATTTTTCAACCAAAAAACCCACTCCGTCCGGTGGGTACCTATTAGGTCGGGTGGAAATTACCATCCCTAGGCGCAAATGTGAACTAATCTATTGTGAGCTTAGATCTCCCTATTCCCATTATATAACTATAAAGTCCTATGGGTAGGATTAAGATTCCAACTGATCTATTCTTCCCTCTTCATTCTTCTTTTTTCCACCAACTTTGTTCCAAAAACTGATATGATTGGATGGTTGGTTGGTCAGTTGGTCCATTCAAACCACAAATAGCAACCAAATTTGGAAATGCAAGATTTTCAAAAATACTTGATAAAGAAAGGAAATGGATGAGTATTTGGAAAATGGGCATTGAGTTGTTCAAGCTTATTGCAAAAAGTAAAAATAAAATATGCCCATGTTTTTAGCATGATACAATTTGGGAAGTAATGAAAAAGCCTCATAACAAGATCCATTGCATTTGGGCCTCGCTCATGTCTTCATAAGTCACTTATCGAGTAAATGTACTTATCTATGCAAGTTTTTCCTATAAGACACTTACCTAGATAACTGCACTTATCATGTTATTTTATTTCCCAAGTAAAGTTATAAAATGATTGTTTTATTCAAAAAGGTTACATTATTGAAGTGACAATATTGCCTCAATCATGTATTAGCAATTTTTGGCACATGTGCATAAGTGATTTACCCAAATATCAAGAGGGTAGTACTTGCCTAGGTAAATGAATCACATGGGAAGCATTCCTTTCCCTGAGACCCACTAATGTTTATTTCTTTTCCATAGGGCCCACCAACATACCTGCCCTCACTTCCTGAAAAACGAATGAGGCCTTGGAGTCATTTTCATGTGGAAAACCTTGTACTAAATGTGAGATTTATCAAGTATCAATTACAGAGAAAAAGAAAGTGTTTTATATCTATAGAAGCTTGAACATAATCACCATTTAGTTGCATGTAAAATGAATGTGAATAATGATAGTTATATGTTATTGTTTTCAAAACAAATCATAATATTTGATATTATATGGTGCCATTGCTTTAAGGTAAAATGGTCATGGAAATAAAAAATTTCTAAATAGTACTTATTTTAGAATAATACCATTCCTATTCCATTTTTTCGAACAAAGTTTGGTCCTATTTAAGTATTTTAACTTAAATTATGGATATTCATTTAATCACAATGGATTGGGGATGGGTTGAACAGATTAGGCTTGACCTCAAGCTTAGTGTGGCTTAAGCCTTGAACCCAATTCTTAAGGTTGGGCCTAGATTGACCTTAAAACTATGCCACTTTGCCCAACTTGCACCTCTAACTCTGAATCATATTACTTCAAGTTTGGATATCTTGTATTCTAAGATTGTGTTTGGTTTGTGGGATGGGAAGGGAAAATATGAAATATTCTCGAAGATTCTTCCTATCCCATGTTTAGTTTGTGGGATGTCAAGACATGGGATAGTAAAAAGTGGGATTACATATCTCAATTTTTGGAATGTGGAATCCCACCATTTTTTTGTGGGAATGAGGGGAAAACTTGTTTAAGAGAAAAATGCCTTCCTTGTAGTGTTTTTAAGAGTTAATATATATTAGATCCACGAGTCATTGATAAACTAATAATTATTCAATAAGAAATGATAAAATAATGGGTAAAAGACTTAAACATACCCTAGATTTTGTTTTTTTTAAAATTGACTTGAACATACCCTAAGTTTTTAAAAAAGACTTAAAGGTACCTTGTGAAAACTTTTGTATATATCAATTTTATGTCTTACATTGTAGGAGGTTTTACATTATATATAAAGAAAATACAAAGGTAGATTGCTATACATAAGTGTACAGATATAACAAAGTTAGCAATTATGAGAGTTCACGATACTGATGGATAGTTACACATAGTGACGTGGCTGTGACTATCGTAATACTCCCCCTCAAGTTGGTAAGAAAATAGTGCGAACCAACTTGTAAGTCAGGCATTGGAAAGCATCTCTACCAAGAGGTTTTCTGAAAATATCGGCTAGCTATTGTGAAGAAGGTACATAGTAGGGAGAAATGAGTCTAGATTAGAGCTTTTCAAGAACAAAGTGGTAGTCTAGAGCAATGTGCTTGGTATATTCGTGAAACACTAGATTGTGAGCAATATGGAAGGTAGCTTGATTGTCACAATGGAGGTGAGCTAGTGGCAAACGAATATCAAGATCCTTCAGCAAATAATGAAGCCATTGAATTTCACAAGTGGTAGAAGCCATAGAGAGGTACTCCACTTTAGCAAAGGATTGAGTGAAGGGAATGGAGATCCATCATACGAATGGCCGAACCATGTAGGGTGGCTGGGCAAATTTTCAAAAATTTCTTTATCCTTTTCGAGAATCGTATTCCTAATTTTAGAAAATTTGCATTTTTCAAGGGTCGTTCTTGAAACAAACCGGACCAGATCTGGAACCAAAATAAAGGGAGGGCTATATTGGATACGGAATCTACAAATGTAGCACCCAAAGTAGGTGTTCATGCTCAAAGAATGTACTAAATCCTGCCTCTACTGAAGATGGCGTAACTTGAGATGAAGCAAGATCAACAATGTAGTCCTTCGGCAATAACTGTAATCCTTCAACAAGGATCAAGTAAGGAAGGTGAGCACAAATTCAGATCTGATTTTTCTTGCAAAAATCAGAATCAATATCCAATCTTGATCAATCCAAGAATGGAGATCGAACAGGGTATATGGTGGCAAGAGCAGAAGGAGAGGGAGAACTATAAGCAGTGTCTAACCTTTTAGCAGTTTGCCCTCCTCTATTTAAATAGATCTTAAAGAGTTAATTTCCTAATCTAATTAGGAAATTTCCTTATCCAATATCTACTTGGATCTGGACTCCTTAAGTGGATAATACTTATCCTCTTATCCTTATCTGTTGATCCAAACCCGTACTTAAACCCAAATTCGCCCATAATGATTAATCATATTAATTTTGGGCCCAAGGCCCATTAAGTAAGTGGGCTCACTTCCCTTTTTAATTGATGGTTACCTTGGCTCTCTTTGTATGGTGTGGGACTCCAACGTTGATCTTAACAAAAGCCATATGGGGTCAGCCTAACCTCTGTTATAAGGCCTGGCCGAATTCACTACTAAACACAGTGAACCGCTGAGCCCATCAGTATGGTCTCTTAGTAGGCCCAACATTTATATTAAATGGTCATTGGGTCCAACCACCTTATGAAGGCCCAAGTACTATGGTCTTAAGTGAGACTAGCCCATCAGGTATAAAAGCCCTAAATGGTCTTACACATAACCTCTCAGCCCATAATGATCAAACACTGTCTAACAAAAGAGGACATCTCCCTCGACTACAAGGTATAGTGTTGCACTCTTTGCTCGAGATGGATCTCGGGATTTAAAACATTTGCAAACCTTTTTCCTTAAAACATAATATACATATATCTCTATATAAATATATTTTGCAAAGCAAATCTCAAACAAGTTTGAAATCAACTGTTGGTAGTTTAGGTTTCCATTAGAGAGAGTGTTGTCCCCAATCATTCATTTTATTCGATAAAGGGGCTGATTTTGTCACTATGATTCCCACTCAAGTGAATTCTCAGACTGCCCCAACAAACCCAGGTTTTGACCCCCCGCTAAGGATCTCATTGATTGGTATATAAAATATAGCCCAATCCAATACCTAGTACAGTACCATAATCGAGTCTAGGGGTTAGGTGTAACTTTTTAGTTTTGCCCATCTGTCTCCAAGGTCTAGGCATAACTTGAAAATGGTATGATTCAAATTTTCAAGCAAACCCGCACTACATGTTCTTCGGGTCTAACCCTGGTAGCTAAGACAGACTGCCCCAACCGACTTGACAACACATTAGTGTCAGCCTTGGCAGGATAAACCTCCACAGGTCTATCTAATGGTTGTGAACATTTTAAACTAACACGAGTCTCATAAGTGTCCAGTTTAAGGGTAATTACACAAAAACACACTAGATATCACATGAATCAATTACGAACTTTTATTCATTTACAATAATTGTCAATTGTACATTAACCTGATTAGAGCTAAGGGCACACACTCTAACATCGAGCAATAGTGGTTTGGCTTTTGGACCACCAAGAAATGGGGTTGTCACCAAGTAGACAACAAAAGCCAACGATGGAATGATGCATGAGAGAGAAAGATCACAATCAAAGTCTTAAAAGGCATTAAGAGTGAGCTCACTATAGGAGGTAAGAAAAATTCCATGGTTGGGAGTGCTCTTGATGTAGCGAAGAACATGAAGTGCAGAATTCCAATGGGTTGTTTATGGACTACATATAAACTGATGTAGGTTGTTGACAACATACACAATGTTGGTTCGCGTGACTATAAGGTATTGGAGGCAACCAATGAGGCGACAATATGTATCGGGATCATCAATTAATTCAACTTCAGCGTCATCAAGCCACAAGTTCTGCTCCATAAGGAAAGCAGCAGGGCGACAATTAGTAAGGTCATAATCATGTAGGATGTCAAGAACATATTTGCTTTGAGATAAGAAGATGCCAAAGGGAGATCTAGTAACTTCAATGCCAATTAAATACTTGAGAGGGTCAAGATCTTTTAAGTGAAATTGTGTATGTAAGTAATGCTTGATAGCTTGTAGAGTAGCGTCATCATTTCCTCTAGGAATTATGTCGTCAATGTAGACTAAAATTGTAGTAAATGAGGAGCTACAAGAGCACGCAAATAGTGAATAATCAGACCAGGATTGAAAAAATCCATAAGAGAGTAATGCGGAGGAGAATTTGTCAAACCAATTATGGGAGGCTTGCTTCAAGCTGTAAAGAGATTTTAAGAGACGACAAACTTTGTGCTCCCCCTGTTTAGAAAACCCCGGTGGGATTTTCATGTAAACTTCATTATGGAGATCACCATGAAGAAAAACACTATTAACATCTAATTGGAAAAGGGACCAACCCTTAATGGCAACAATAGCAAGTAAACAATGGACAATAGTGAGCTTCACATCGGGAGCAAAGGTTTCAGTATAGTCTAAGCCTTTAGTTTGGGTAAAACCTTTGGCAACAAGGTGGGCCTTGTGCCGCTCAATGGAGCCATCTAATTTGTATTTGCCTTAAAGACCCATTTATAGCTTACAGCCTGTTTCCCTGGTGGGAGATCAGTGGTAATTCATATACCATTATCCTCTAAAGCCTATGTTTCTATATCCATGACATCCCACCAACATGAGTCTTTGACAACAACAGAGAAGGATGTAGGGTCGGAGGAGGTAGAAATGGAGAAGAAGAAGGCCTTATGGGATGGATTAATGTGATCGTAGGAAAGGTAATAGGTAATGGTATGAGACAAACCTAGAGACAGAGTGTTGATATGTGCTAGAATGTGAATGGAGCAGCAGCAATCATGTAGGTGAGTTGGTTGTTTGTGGACCTAGGTAGATTGACAAAGAGCAAGTGTGAGACTAAGGGGGTCTATAGTAGGTGTAAACGATGGTGGCTCAGGTTCGGAAATGGGTTCAGGGACCAGTTCAATCAAGGAAGCATGGGTAGATGTCGGTTCAGGTGGAGTGGGTCAAGTAATGTGTTTCGCCATTGGATCCAACATGGTATGTGGAGTTGGGGAGGGCAAGACAATAGAGGAATTGTTGGTGGTGGTAGGGGAGAGGAATAGGAAAGTATCTTCATGAAATGTAAGATCACGGCTAACAAAGGTGGGGTGGGATTGTAGGTCTTAGAGTTTATAACCACGTTGAGCATGGGGACAACCAATGAAGATACAGAAGCATAGCAAAGACAACCAAATACTCAAAAATGGTCGTAGGTGGGTGATCTGCCAAAGAGAACTTCATGGGATGATTTATGGTGAAGAAGGAATGTAGGTGTGTGGTTAATCAAGTGAGTGGCACCAAGAACACAATCACCCAAAATTGAAGTGGGTCCAGCCTGGAATTGGAGAGCGCGAGCCACATTGAGAATGTGTCTATGTTTGTGCTCAACGACACCATTTTGTTATGGAGTAGAAACACAACTAGATTGATGGAGCACACCATGAGAATGTGTCTATGTTTGTGCTCAACGACACCATTTTGTTGTGGCATAGAAACACAACTAGATTGATGGAGCACACCATGAGAATGTAGGAAAGATTGCATAGGTTTCAAGGAGTTCAAATCAGCCCCCACAACATCCCACAACACATCCCTGTCGTGTATTGGGAACATCTCTTAGTTCCCTGCAAGAGGGAAGGTTTCCCCCCCCCTTTTTTTAATATTGAGGGCATAAAAAACCAAAAAACGAATCGTAGGTAACCGGTTGCATCGGTTCGGTTTCGGTTTGGTTAAATTGAAAAACCAAACAGTTTGATTCGGTCCAGAAAATCACCCAACGATTCAGTCCCACAGTTTGCCGAACGGTGAGCACCCCTAGTCTAGTGTTGTTTTTTACGGTAGTGAAAGATAAAAGTGAAGATAGTTCACCTAAATATGAAAGGGCAAGAAAGACATGTTGCCTTCAAAGTGATTTAATAGATTCACTTAATGGAAGAATAGTAAAGTCTTTTTACTTTTTCCGTGTGTTTAAGTATTTAAACCCCATGCATTGGGCACATTTCTCGTACTTATAAGTTATTATTCATGAGAGATGTTCGTGATCCGTTCCTTTTGAATCCGGATCTCCTATCAATGAGAATTTTGCCTATATTTATCGCAGCCATACATGAAAAATATCTCATCATCTCCATAGTATTATGTTGGGGGAGATGTTCCCAAAGATAGTGTATCGTGGGATCCGGAGTCGTTCCTTTTTGCCAAACATGTAGCCCAAAAATCTCGGGTTAGACTCG
Source organism: Nelumbo lutea (assembly GCF_056320005.1). Lineage (NCBI taxonomy): Eukaryota > Viridiplantae > Streptophyta > Magnoliopsida > Proteales > Nelumbonaceae > Nelumbo > Nelumbo lutea. The sequence goes on from NC_142690.1 coordinate 53,258,789, forward strand.
TATTGGACCCACCCAAGTTGCATCTACCATCCTCACAGGTCAAGACTCATCACAGCTGAAGTTTCTCGTAGTAACTGCTGAGTGCTGGCTAGTGAACATTTTTCCTTTTTTTTTTTAATAGAAACCAAGACGGGCGCTAGTGTTAACATTTTTCTTATTATTATTGATGTTGACTTATTATTATTTGTATAATGTCTAATTGACCACTGTGAGTGTGAGGGTAATCGATGGTTAAAAACTTAAAATATTTGAAAGATCGATGTATTGGCCGTTTGGGTCCTCTCTGTGAAGGTAATGGCGGGATCGTCAAACGAAAAATGGAGACTGATATGGCCGTTCTTCTTGATTCTGATCCTTCACTGCGTTGCCATCTTGCTCTTCACTCGAGGGTTTCTCCTTACTCGAACAGAGCTCTCATCTTTTAGTCACTGCGCCGATATCTTCCAGTCTTCCTGTTTTCCTTCTCCACTTGAAGTTCCTTCAACATGTTCCTCTTCTCCTTCACCTCGAAATTTCTCCGAAACAGATCGAGTAAACAGACACGATCGTGGTGAATGTTGTTGGACCAAACCTGCTATCGACCGTCTCGTCATTATCGTTCTCGATGCGCTGAGGTAAGCTTTTGGTTCTTTGGCTCATTTTATTTGATGGTGATTCATTCCCCCTTTTCACTTTGAGATTTGTGAGGAAATCTGAGTTGGTTTCATATTTAATGCTGTGAAACAGAGACAATTGGGTTTCCTTAGGATCCTGTTTAATTTTTGACCGGTTAAAGGCGGTGATTTTCTTGTTGAATTCTCTGTAAAAAATCTCTTCTTGATTAATTTACTTGGTGGAACTCAAGCATAAAACATAAGGTCACAGAAGGAAGATAATACACCGTATCTGTTACTGTTGTATGAAAAGCATTCATTTCCATTAAATATCATCTTTTTTTCCTGAAGCTCTATTCCATTCTTGATGATTTGACGCGTACATCAGTTACATCAGTTTCTGGCCTATTTTACGAGATACCACTTAGCATCCTCTAACTGAGCATGGATTTTATTGTTGAAGGGACTGATTATCATCTTCGAAAAACTAACTTTTTTCCCCACAATTGTTGTTTGCCTTGCAGATTTGATTTTGTTGCACCCAGTATCTTCTTTGACGGTTAGCATTTCTTTATCTTTTTTCTTTACTATTGGAAGAGTGTAGTTACACTTTCTATACTTGGTAATGCGGTAATGGTAGGAAACTGCAGCAAGCATGACAGCATGAGACATATTTTTACTCTGTCTGCTATTTGGAATTTTGATTAGTGGATGGCATATCAAATGCATAGGCATAGCTGTTTACCTTAAGAACTTCTTATAGGATGGGGGATTACCCACAAATTTTATTCCAGAGAAGAAGCCATGGATGGACAAGTTAAAGGTGCTGCAGAAGCTAGCCTGTGATAAAGGATCATCAGCTCGGATTTTTAAGGCTCTTGCTGATCCACCTACAACCAGTTTGCAACGTCTGAAGGTGAAATTTCCGTTTATAATTTGAGATTGGGAATGTGATTTTAACAGGCCTAAAATACATTTTATCTAATTATGATTTTGATCATGAACCATTTCTTGCAGCTTCTTTCTTTTTAATCTTTTTTCTTGGTAAAATTTCAGATTGCCTGCTGGTTTGCTTGCTTCTTGAAATCCAATTTATGTCAGTAAATATCAAGTTATGTTTTTAGAGTAATATTTTTTTTTCATTTTATGTTGAGCTGTTATTTATGATTGACATGTTTCTGTTACCTTTTTTTGTTTTTTTTACAGAGAATAGTATGTAGAAAATGCAACTAGTTAATATATAGGGTTGTACAGTTAATACCATAATGAAAATAGAAAATTTTTTCACATTTCAGTTCTATATTGAATTAAATTGGTCAATATTAGAAGTATAAAACCTTACTTCAGTTAATAAATTCTGTCAGGTACTTAAATATTGTATAGATTGACATCTATTAAAGCAGGTATACAGATATATGCCTTTCATGCATAAAGAGAACCATTTGTGCATAGGGAATATTGTTTCCCCTATGTTCTTTTTCTGATGTTTTTTAATGTTGTTTTATTTTTATTTAAAGCAAAGATTAAAAGGTTAAATATGTAATAAATGCCATCACTCCATTTGGTGAGACCATGTGAAGCAGAGTTTTGAACTTAATTTACTGAAATACCAATCTATTTCTTGTTTTATTATCATTTGTTGTATAAAAAACTTGATCTTTTGCCTAACAGATATACTCTCCCCCTTGGAAATTTTATAGGGCTTGACAACCGGTGGATTGCCAACATTCATTGATGTAGGAAATAGCTTTGGGGCTCCAGCAATTGTTGAAGATAATTTGATACACCAGGTACAGATTTGGACTTTTCTTCATGTCAGGGCATCTAGTTTTGATCATGTATGCTTGTATTAAGTTTTAAACATTTACAACCTAAAATGTCTTTTTTAACCAGTAATTTTAATCTCATAATGTTGGTCCATTTGAAGTTGGTGCAAAATGGAAAGCGTGTACTGATGATGGGAGATGACACATGGTTACAGTTGTTCCCAGATCATTTTCAAAAGTCTTACCCCTACCCATCCTTCAATGTTAAAGATCTTCACACAGTATGTCTTTCAGAAAAACTAATCTTCTTATAACTATATTCATAAAATTTAGAGAAGTTGCTTCTCTTTTTCTCTTTTGTCCTTCCCTCCTTCCTTTCTTTTTATTTTTAATTTCAACCTGATTGTATGGAAATTTCTCTTGCAGGTAGATGATGGCTGCATCAAGCACTTGCTTCCATCTCTTTATCGGGAAGATTGGGATGTCCTCATTGCACACTTCCTTGGTGTGGTATGTAGCTCTTTGTCAAGTTAGAAAAACATATGGATAAGGCAACTGTGGATAATGGTTTCTAGGATGTCCTTGAAATTTTGAAAAACTGCATAGGGGAATAAAGCATTGATTGAGGTCATAATCCTAAGAGTGGCATGGTGGGCCAAGACCTTGATTCTTTTCTCAGACTTTAAAGTAGATGATTTCTTCAGACCTTGGGGGGTTATAGCTTCCTCATCTTCTAGAAGATAGATTGCAGCAGTGGACTTGTCACCCCCACCTTGTGGCTGGTTGAAACTAAATTTTGATGGGAGTTGTGTGGGCAATCCAGAATGATCAGGGGTGAGGAAGGAAATATTTGTGGTTTCTTCTCAGGTCCAGTTGAGCAAAATGATGTGGCTACAGCAGGAGTTTTGGCAGCTGTTTTTGGCCTTGATAAAGCCAAGGAGTTGGTGTTTGAAAGGCTAATAATTGAAGGTGATTCCAAATTAGTGGTGGACTAGTTAAATAAAGGGGAAGGAGTCTCTTGGCATCTTAAGGAATGACCTTAGGAGGTTCAAATGGCTTTCTAGGGACATGTTTATTCAGGTCCAATGGGTTATAAGATCTGCTAACTGTTTGGCAGATGGTCTAGCTAAGCAAGGAGTACAAAGACAGACTATGTTTTGGGCTCAGTTGTAACTCTTGGGGTTTAGATACAGGGTGTCTATTCGTATCCTTCACAACTTCTTTATTTGCTTAATGAATTCATTTTCTGAGTTGCTGATAAAAGAAAACAGAAATAAATGTGAGCATGTTCGATTAGTGGACATCAACAAACTGGTTGAGAGGGAGGTTAAGATAGGAAAATCCCTTGACCTAGTCTTTTGGGCAGGGGAAGGATTTGCGAATCTAGCTTTTGAGAAATTTGAAAAGAGGAAAAGAGAAGAGAAAAAAAGATGGCAGGAGAGTCTAGAAAAAAAATAAGGGTGGGATAAGGAAGGAGGAGAGGCGGAGGGTCTGGATGAGGTGGAGGCTAAAAGCTGAAGAGGTAGAGTAGAAGGAGGGAGAGGGGGATGAAGGTCCTCGGTTGGAATGTAATAGGTCTAAAGGAAGGGAGGAGAAGGGATTTGGTTAGAACTTGATTAGGAATCACAAACTAGACGTGGTCTTGATTCAAAAACAAAGTTGGAGAATTTTGGTAACAAATTGAAGAATGAAATTTGGGGAGAAGGGGGAGAAGATGGGGTTGCACCCAAAACGTTGGGTCTTTCAGGAGTAGCATGAGTTCTTTGGATTCTGGAGGTGTTTAAAAAGGTGGGGGAGGAGACTGGATCATATCCGATGTCAATTTTCTTACAAGAAGTAAATGGAGATTGGAGATGGGGTGAGGACAGGTCAAAGAGCAGTGATCATCTGGTAGCAGCAGTGGGTAAACTTAGAACAGAACTGATCTGCCAGAGAACTTCTGGAGAACACTAGATTTGCATCCTTGTAACAATGAGCATTATTTTTAGTTTGAGATTATCTGGAAGTTGGGTTGGAGTGTCAACTTGACAACCAACTGTCATGCATTGTACCTCTGTTTTCAGTTTTAATGAATTTTTCCTTTATCCTTCAAAAAAAAGTTAGATTAGTTTATTGTTTAAAACTGTGTATCTCTTATAGATCTTTAATAATCAATTACATCAGCCCTGGTTTGAAGAGAGCTTTTTCGATTTTGCCTTTATAATATTCTGTCTATTTTCTTCATGATAACCAACCAAAGTTTTCACGAAAGAGTAAAGAGACAACATTTTCTTTTATTACATAGCATGTCTTCGGAGCTTGTAATGCAATTTTACTTGCCTTCATCCATTTTTATATTATTTACTACCTTGAACTCTTTGTTTCTTTAATTTTTGTGGAAAGAGAGACAAGACTGATGCTGAGAAAACAACAAAAAGGTTCCATCCCTAGAAAAACAATTGTTATTTTGAAGTTTCTAACAAAGAGTCTATCCATGATGACGTCTCATAGCTTATCTTATTCTTCTGTAATATCCTGTAAACTTTCTTTGGTTTTGCTGCTTCATTCTTCATCTTACCATGTGAATAGCATAAACATCCAAGTTTCCAGAGAGAAACCTTACTGTAAGCTTCTGATAAAAAATAAAAAAAATAAAAACTTACTGTAAGCCTATAAATAAGAAATCCATGCAAGTAACTCTTATATATATTATTGATAAAGTAAAAATAGTACAATTATATATATAAATATTGGAGTTGACTCATATACATAAATATTTGCAAGTAAAAACAAAGAATATTTGCAAGTAACTCTTATATTTCTCTGGCAGGACCATGCAGGTCATATATTTGGAGTTGACTCTAGTCCAATGGTAGAAAAGTTGGAGCAATACAATGCCATTTTAGAAGTATGTTTCTTAAACTTGCATTATTTATGTTACTGGTTATGGCCCCTTAGAATTTTAGAAACTTAAATATGGTTCCCTATGTTTTTGGCCATTTATCGTTGTTATTATATGAAATGTCCCCATCATAAAAATTAAAGAACCTTAACGGAGGGCAGGTTTAGTACCCTTAAACATGCCCTCCGTTTTTTTTATGGTAAAAGAAGGCTAATTGTACATGCTAGGTGTGTACATCTAATATTCTTTTTGATGAATAATAAGGAGAATAGAAATACAAATTCCACAGAAAGGTGCAAGGTGCAGCCTCTTAATAGAAACGACAAAAGATTACAACTGAGCCCAGAACAATTGTTCCTTAGGAACTCCTTGTTTGGCTAGAGAGTCTGCCATTGCGTTTGCTGACCTCTTTCCCATTGACTTCTTATAGTTATATTGTTGGTAAGCCATCTAAACCTCTTTATCTCCTCCCTAAAAGCCCAACCTGCTACCTCTGTGTTCATGAACCAACTTGTCAGTTGTCACCAACTGAGAATTTCCTTCAATAACCAATTTATCGATATTCAACTGCCTTGCTAACTGAGCCCCTTGAAATGCAACAAGGAGCTTAGCCTTAATTGAGTCTCCCACTCCTGCTACCTGAAACAAAGCGACAACATTTCCTTCCTTATTTCTATTTTCTAAAAACACCCCCATACCCGAAGGGCCTGGGTTGCCTTGACTGCTTTCATCAAAATTCAGTTTTGGTAACCAATTGGAAATAATCTTCTTCTTTGAGGAGTTGTTTGTTACTAGCACCCAATTCCTCCAAATATCATCAAAGGGAATTGTGAGAATAAGTCCAAAGTTTTCACCCAATGTATCACCCTTGTTGCAATATATACATTCCACCACTTCCATGCTTTTTTCTTTTTCTAAGAAAATTCTTGCATTTCTTTACTCCCAAATGGTCCATACTAGAGCTGCCCTTGTGTTTCTCCCAAGAATTATACCTCTCCTCCTTGGCCACCTAAACGTTGATGGATCAAAAAGCCTATGTAGCTCCATAGGGGTTCACTTGCACCCAAATAAAGAGAAAACCTTTTCCAACTATTTGTAGTAAATGAACAGGAGATAAGGCTGAATCCAACTCTTGTTTCTTCAAACCCCTTTTGAAGCCCAAATCCCAAGAAATACCATTAGTAAGATTCTAGCTTTGTACTAAAGTCCTATTCAGCATGGAGATGTGGTGAGATCAGAATTATTGGCAGCAGTTTATGGAGTAGGGAAAGCTAAAGAAATGGGGATTACTAAGCTGATTATTGAAGGTGATTCAAAAGTGGTTGTGGGCTGGCTGAAAAAGGGGGAAGGAATCATATGGAAGTTAAGGAATGACTTCAGGAGATTCAAGCAGACTTCTAAAGACATGATGATCCAAATAAGGTGGATAAGGAGATCTGCAAACAGTTTGGCTGATGGTCTAGCAAAGCAAGGAACTCAAAGACAACCTATGTTTTGGGCAGCTCTGTATATGGTGAATAGTTTCTGTTTGGGCTTTATTTTGTGCCCACAACTCTTTGTCGTATCTCTATTTTTTAATCTAATGAATCAATTTTGTGTTGCTGATCAAAAAAAAAAAAGAAATACTATTAGAAGAGACATGGAGACATGGAAGAAACAAACTTAACAATTGTCTTTTTTTTAAACAAGAAAAAAACATGCAAGGAAGGGAACAATTTTATTTTTGATCAATAACAATGAATTTTATTAATAATTGAGAAATTAAGAAGTTACATAGAAGGGGAGCTAAAGAATCTTAACTCCCTACTACACCAATGTACACCGAAACCGTGAAACAATTACAAAACAGCAAGAAGAGTTTCTGTTCACCCCTTGCCTAGCTAAACCATCTGCCAATGAATTTGCACTTCTCTTTATCCATGTACAACGAACTTCAATGTCCTTTGTCAGCCACTTAAATTTCCTCTTTTCATTGTTGTAATTCCAGAGCTTAGAGTTATCCTCTTTTAGCCAATTCACCACAGTTTCCGAATCACCTTCTATGATCAATTTTTTAATATGCATGTGCCTTGACCCTTTGAATCCCTTCAAGAGTTCTTAGAATCTCAGCCCTCAAGGAAGGGAATAAATCCTTAAGCGCAACATTCCCAATCCACACATGTTCTTGGAATGAAAATTTGTTTCTAGAGCAAGCATCATACCTAACTAGGTTGAGGAACAAAGGAAAAATATCAAAGTTAGTTTTCCACAAAAAAGTCAAAGCTGCCCGACGAGATGCCCCAACATCCCGACCATTGTTTGAGCTTTCACGAGTGCTCTCTAGTACCTTGCAACACAATCTCTCTCTCTCTCTCTCTCACTCTCTCTCACTCTCATTAGGCCACCTCCATAACCACTTATCCAAGAGAGCATAATTCTTCTTGTCAACATTACCTATTCCTAAGTCCTAATCCCCCTTATTGCTTTGTCCTACATGCTACTTCCCACTTAATCAAGTGATCCTTCTTCCCTTCTCCTAGGTCTCACAAAAAATTCCTCATGGTTTTTTCTAATTTCAACATTTTCTTACATGGTATCTTGAACACAAAGATGTGATAGACTGACAAGTTTGCAAGAGTGGACTTGATTAATGTTATTGTGCCCCTAGGGAAGTATATTTTCTCTTCCAAGTTGCCAACTTTTTAGCACATCTTTCTAAGATTGGGTTCTAGAGCCTACTCTCTATAGGATTATCTCCAAAGGGCATATTGAACCAAGGGGACGTGGAACACCTTAAAGAGACTACAATTGAATTTATGACACTGCTTTCCAAATTCATCCTTGCCACACAACTTTTCTCTAAATTTATCCTCATGTTTGAAACTGTCATACACAATTTCACCAACCATTTGGGATTCTCCACCTGTCTAAGATCATCACCCTCACAGAAAATAATTAAGTCATCCGCAAACTGAAGGTGTGCATCTATGGTGTTATTTCTATCAACTCTCCATTCCTTGAACACCTTCGAGCTATCATGTAAGAAAATTAATCTACTGAACAACTATTAAGGTGAAGAGGAAGAGAGAGAGTGGGTCTCACTATCTCAAACCTCTGCAAGCTGGAAAAAAGCCCCTAACCACTCCTTTTACGAACATTGAATAATGGCAAGTTTTCATCTCTATCCATTTACACCATCTATCCCCAAAACCATGCAATTTCATTATCTATAAAAGGAATGACCAGTCCACCAAATCATAGGCCTTCTCAAAACTGAGTTTACACACAAACCTTTTCTTCTTGATCTCATCTCCTCAACATATTCATTGGCTATCAAGATTTGATAAACCTTAAGGGAGGGAGGACAGTTTTTAAACTTAGAGAAAGACCTTAGCAATGATTTTATAAAATACTTGTGACTCGACTTATAGACTTGAAATCTTTAGGCTGAACCATATCCAGCTTTTTTCAGATCTATGACTATAAAGGTAGCAATAAACCCCTGTGTGGTAAAATGCTTTTCTTGCAAACTCATTGAATACCTCAAACAAATCCCTGTTAATCAACTCCCAACAATCTTGGTAAAAAGGTCATAGTAAACTCATCAGGACTTGATAATTTAGATTTTAGATCTATCTATAGAGAACATAACCTTCTTGATTTCTTCAAGCTCAAACCTAGCTTCCAGGAAGTTAGCTGCCTTGGCATCCAAGGATGGCTAGTCTAGTCCACTTTTAATCAGTCGTTCAACTGCCTTTGGTAAATAGACTTAAAATGATCCACAAAAGCTCTAGCAATCTCATCTTGGTTACTTAGCAAGTTTCCATTTATTTCCAATTTTGCCACAAAATTCTTTCTTCTTCCATTTGCCATTGCATGTAAAATTTTGTATTGCCATCTCGCTCTTTGATCTATTTGTGTCTTGACTTTTGCCTCCAGCAGATCTCTTTCCTAAGAGAATCCTACTCCGGTTCCTTCTTAAGATTCTATCTAAGTTGTTTTTCCCCTTCACTTAAAGTCCATTAATTTTCTTTCTCATCAAACTGTTCAATCTGGGCCATAAGATTCAATTTTCTTTCCTCTATTCTTCCGAAGTTATCCCTGTTCCATTCCTTGATTCTACTCTTCAGTTTTTGCAGCTTCTTATGAAACCTCACTCCCTTTCAATTAACACTTCCTCCCTCCACCATTCCTCCACCAAAGGCACAAAATTTGGGTGGGTTAACCACATATTTTCAAAACTGAAGGGCCAAAAGTACATATAAATGCTTCATTCCTGTCCCTGAATTGGTGTAAAGGGCCAAAAAGTGTTTCTCTGCAACTAATTATGTTGGTAGGTTACTAAGTCCTTTATTATTTAAAAAAGAGTATATACTGTTGTAAGGAGTAGATATGTTGTGCTGGGCCACTTATGGAGTCTTCTTATGTTTTTATTTCTTTATTAAAGTTATTTGGCCCATTTGAGTCTTTGTAGCTTTGTTGCTGTCACTTGTCAGGGGTATAATTGTACACTCATTTGTAATTAGTTCTTAATATAAATACCAATGATAGGGCCGGTCAGAGTACTCTTTTCTGCCACCTATTCTTTCGTTTTCTCTCTTCTCCTTCCTTTCTTCTCCATTACTGTTGTAGGTTTGAGAACATGGTATCAGAGCACTGAAGGCTGCAACAGTACTTGGATTGATTTACCATTCTCTTCTCTTTCAGGTCTATTTACACTTTCCATTTCTGTTTTGCGTTTTTAGCAGCCCTAGATCTGATCCTAGATTGCCAAAAAATGCAGATCTGATTGTAGGTTATTAAGATCCGCATCTAAGGTTCTGCCTTGGGTGTAGGGACCCAAGACAGATTAGCTGATGCCTTAATGGACCTTTTTTTCAAACAGTAGTCATCTGACTACTAGAGTGATCTGATTTGAATCAGATCTTGCTGGACTGAGGAAATTAGTCCCAAGATTCACCCTTGTTTTAGGGTTTAGGTGCTGCTAGTTGAGGAGAACAGTTCAGGGGTGTTATTCCTTGAGTTTAGTTATTTGTGTTCCAGCCCTCAACAATCCAAGGTTCTCATCTGCTGTAAGTTTTTTCTTGTTTTGGATGGTTAAGATGCCTTTGGTTTCAGGGGGAGTGACCTTTAGGCCCCGTTCATTTACCGGTAAATAAGAGGGGGAAAATTGGTCAATGGGAAACCTATTGACCAACTTTATTGTGTTCTTTTTGCAAAAAGTACTGGGCCCCATGGTAAAGAGAGCTTTGTTTACCCAGATAAAAATTAACCCATCTCCTAGGTGGGCAAGTAACTTCCCCACCTGGAGGAAAAGTTCATAAAATATAATGGGACAAGTTTGCCCATTTTAACATTAGTTTTTTATGGGTAAAAAAGCCATTATATTACTTGGGAATCAAAAGAACATGGGTAAGTGTTACCCAGGAAACATTTACTTGGTTAAGTGCACTTACCCGGGTAAGTTAGAAATTTGTAAACGAACGGGGCCTTAAAGATAGTAGGGTGAACCCTACTAGTTTTGAGAATCCTAATCTACATAGCCTACAAGAAGCTTGATGAGTATAATTTTGAGAGTGGTTCTTTCAGCTAAGTTGTTTATCACAAGCCGAGCTCTATTGGGGTACATAAATGGAAAGATCAAGGAACCTGAAGAAGAAGAGGCTGAGTACATGACTTGGTGTAGGGAAAATGTAAAACTGGAAAAATTCAAAAAACAATTTGAATAGGGACCAACTATATTGGGCTCAATTGTATTCATTGGTATGTCTGACATCTTGTACATGGTTGAACAATTACCTTGAAAAATTGTACCTATAAAGGTTAAGGTCCCTTGATGTAGTTTATTTAATCCTTTTTGTACTTGTATGTTTTAAGATATAAGGTTAAAAGAAGGTACTATATAGATAAACGATGTCATGGTGGGATAGAAATTAAATGGTTTAACTGAAATATCCAGCAAAGTTATTTATACATTTTTATATGATCATTGCAGTATAAAAGTAAAAGAAGGTTGAGCATCATTTTGATTCTTGTATATGTTTTCTATATATGCTTTCCCCCTACCTTGACCCCACAAAGAAAATTCCTGGCTCTGCTCCTGATATTACTACCTATGATCCCGATAATAAATGACTGTTATTGCCACATTGTGTTTTGACATAATGATCTGTATTACTGTGCACTTGACTTGTTATTGACTTTTTTATTGGGTATCAACTTGATTTAGGTGGTTCTGTGTACCCAGTCCATTTTTTTTGTTCATTTGTTCTCTCCCTCTCAATTGTTTTGCACATCAAGAAGTAAAAGATTTCATTTACTCAAATCAACTTGTGTGGCTTTCAGATATGCATTTTTCTATTTGACTATAATTTAACAATAGATAAGTCACTAAACAGAATGGACTGGTAAAACAGGATTCATGTAGCTGACCCCATATAGTTGGGATAAAGCTTAGATAATGATGATTTTGTACTTGACTATCATCAACTAGTTACTGGAGGCTAGGTTAGGAGAATTGTTGAGTACCTTTTTGTTATATTATGATTTTTTTAAACTTGTAATGGAGCATTTCCTGCTAGCATGCTTTCCTTATTCAATCAAATTGACTGATGACATGCCATCCTTTTCTTCAGAAAGTTACGGAAGTGCTGAAAAACCAGTCAGGACCTGGTGATTTACATGAAAATACCTTTCTTCTTGTAATGGGAGATCATGGTCAAACTACAAATGGTGATCATGGTGGAGGGACTGCTGAAGAGGTGTATTTCATTATGTTTCAAAATGTGTGGAAGCTTAATTTCACTACAAAATTTCTTTTAGGCTGATTACAGGCATGTCTAATGCAGGTCGAGACTTCACTTTTTGCAATGAGTATGAAAAAGTGTCCAGCTTCCGTACCAGCTGCACTTGATAGCTCTGTGTGCAAGTTAGATTTGGTACTCTCTATTGAGTGTATACTTGTCTATCTACTCCCGCCCCCCACCCCCCCCCCCCCCCACACACACTCTCCATCCCCATCGATGGGACAGAATGTAACTCTACTTGTTCAGTCCACTTATAGATGGGTAACATCTGTGCTTTTCTACTGAGAAAAAAGACTTAGCATGGATAAACATGATTTACATCAATAAGCATGGTTTTACTTAGTTTTCTTGTTGGCTATACATATTCATTTATCTCTCAATTTTCCAGGATGGAAATAAGATGTGTTTTAGCTCTGTCCAGCAGGTTAATGGTCTCTTCCCTGGTAGCTATTTTGCATTTGGTTGCCTAGCAATTTTTTCCTACTTCTGATTGCATTTTGTTGTTGTTTGCAGCTTGATTTTGCAGTAACGGTGGCAGCTCTGCTTGGTGTCCCTTTTCCTTTCGGAAGGTGCAGTGTAAGCATCCTTTCAATGTTAACCAAAATATCAGTTTTTCAATTTGATATTTCCAATGCAATGTTATTATCTTGTGCCTGTCTTGTATGAAGTTAGTCTTTGGTGGAACACTGTAATGGGATTATTTGAGTATATAACCCTTGTTGTGCAATTTACCTTTCAAAAACCCTTGTTGCTCAAAATATTAGAAAATCTAGGAAATTTGTGGAAGGTTTAGGAAAAACATTGGGGCATTATACTTTTAAGAATCTTCAAAAGAGAAGGCCTTAATTGATACCTCTCACTGGATATATGTTTCCTTCATCGAGCAAGTATAAGACTTTGCTCCACCTACTAATCTCCTGTCTATTCTTTTTTTTTTTTTTTTGCATTAGAGATTATTTTTTTCTTTTTCCTCCTGGCCAAGATGCAGCATGTTAGCATAACAGTTTTCTACTTGTTTTACACATGTTGTATCCCTTTTGCAGTCTGATGGGTCTTATGGAATAAGAGAAATAGAAGATTATTTGAGAACAAACAGGAGAACATTGAGGTCTTTTAGCCTTGATTGTGAATCTGGTGTCAGATTGGATCCTGGTGCATCCAGACTTCCTTTTTTTGATAAGTAAAAATGTATTTTATTAAATTTATCAAAAAAATGTATTTTATTAAATTCAGATTATAAGCAGTTTATACAACTTGGTGATGGGACTGTTGATCCCCTTTAATCATTCTATTCTACCCCTCATTACAGTGCAGCCCAAAATAATTGATGTCTCAATGCCCCCTGTTTTGCTAATCCATCAGCTAGTCCATTTGCACTTCTTCGGACCCATTTAAATTCAGCATCAACCTCCTTTGCAATCTTCTCCACATCCCTAATCACATGTTTAAACATCCATGGGGCATGGCTGCTATTTGTTGCCCATGATATTACTACTTTTGAGTCCTCTTCCACTTCAACATGTCTACATCCTAGTTGTTTGGCTAGCTTTAACCTTGTAGTAATGCCAATAGTTCAGCCTTCAGCGAGTTTCCGTTGCCAATCGGTCCTGAGAACATACCCAATATCCTCCTGTCAGAGTTTCTTAATACTCCTCCGATTCCTGAGATGCCTGGATTTCCAAAGGAGCACCCATCAAAATTCAGCTTTACTTTATTGCTTTCTGGTGGTTTCAACTCCAGCCTTACTTTATCTCTTACTCTCGAAGATTGTGCTACTTCGGACCATGTTCTTAGAATGTCTGCGATTGAGAAGACTTGAAAGCTATACAAGGATTTTACCCAATGGGCTACTTTCACCTTGATTATCAATCACTTCCTCTATTGTTCTATTTTTTTCCAAGAAAATTCTGTTGTTCCTCTCTTTCCATGTTACCCATCAAATTGCTGCCTTTGTTGCTTTCCGCATTACCATCCCTCTTTTCCTTCACTGTCTCAAGAAATCATGGTTGAAGAGTCCTGCCACGTCTTGAGGGGGAACCCACCTGCAGCCAAAGAGAGTACAAAAGAGTTCCCAGATTCGATGCACAAAAGAACAGGATATCATTAAATGAGAAAGGGTGTCACCACTTTCCTTACACAAAGAACACACATGAGGAGAAAGGCAAATCTGTGGCCTCCTTTTCTGCAGCATATCACAAATGTTTACCTTACCAAGGAATATTCCCTAGTAGAAAGCTTGGATCTTTGGAGGAGTAGGATTGCTCCAAATTTCTTTCACAAGGAACATCCCACCTAGAAGGTTGAGGGAAGCAAGTGCTTTGAAGAAAGAGGAGCAAGAAAAGAGGCCGTCTGGAGAGCCTACACAGATTCTAGAGTCTTGCAATGAAGGGTCAAAGTGGATTTGCCCTAGGAGGTCCAGCAATCGGATTAAAGATTCACACTTGTTTTCTCTTAGCCCCCTTCTAAAGCCCAAATTACAGTTCACACCGTTTGGACACAATGATCCCAACATGGAAATAACTTCTCCCTTAAGGTTAGATAGCGCAAAGAGATCAGGGAATTGGTCTTTTAGTGGGGTTTCCCCTACCCATAGATCTTCCCAAAACAAAATTTTACTACTTTGTCCCACATCGAACCAAATGGAATTGAGGAAAGTAGGGTAGATATTGTGAATTGCTTTCCAAGGAGAAGCTGAAGAACTGTGAGGGGAAACTTTTGCATCCCAACCATTTCTAGCCACCCCATGAATGCTCTCAATCACTTTGTGCCACAATTTGTCACCCTTGAAGGGAAACCTCCAAAGCCACTTACCTAGTAGAGATGTGTTCCTTAAAAGGATGTTCCCAATTCCTAAACCCCCTTGTTCCTTAGGTTTACTAACCTGCTCCCACTTGATCAAGTGATCCTTCCCTTCCTCTCCTAGGTCCCAAAGGAAACCTCTCATATACTTCTCTAAGCACCTTGCTACCTTAGAAGGCATTTAAAGGGTTGAAAGGAAATTGGTGGGGAGGTTTGCCAGGGTGGCTCTAATCAAGGTTTTTCTTCCACCCAAAGAAATGTAATTCCTCTTCCAAAGGGCTAATTTTCTATCAAACCTTTCTAAAACTGGTTTCCAGAACCCAACTGAGTTGGGATTTCCTCCCAAGGGTAAACCTAAGTAACTAATAGGCCAGCTTCTGATCTCGCACCCCAAGATCTCCGCAAATCTTATTAGTTCTCCTTCCTCCAAATTGACCCCTACAATTCCACTTTTGGTCCAATTTATCCTCAGCCCTGTTACTCCCACAAAATTATTCAGCAGCACCTTCAAGTTTTCCACCACTTCCTCATTGCTTCCTTCACAAAAAAGTATGGTGTCATCTGCAAATTGGAGATGGGTAACAGTCACTCGATTTCTACCTAACCTCCAACCTCTGATAAGGCCTTGAGTGTCAGCTTTTGCCACCATTCTACCTAACACTTCTGCTACTAGGGTAAACAAGAATGGGGATAGGGGCTCACCTTGCCTAATTCCTCTCTTGGCCGGGAAGAAATCCTTTGCTGTACCATTAATTAGGATTGTGTAATGAGCTGAACTTAAACATCCTTTGATCCAAGCCCTCCCCATCTGTCTCCAAATGCCAGTCTTTCTAATACTTTTAGAAGGACTTCCCAATAAACCAGGTCGTTGGCTTTTTTTAGATCTACCTTACAAACAAGCCCCTTTTCTCTACCCTTTCTTCTTTCCCCGACGCATTCATTAGCCACCAAGATTTGATCCACAATCTGCCTTCCTTCTGCAAAAGCTCCTTGGAAAGGAGAGATAATCGAGGGTAACACCTTCTTTAGTCTTTCTGCTAAGACCTTTGACAGA
This sequence comes from Nelumbo lutea, assembly GCF_056320005.1. Taxonomy (NCBI): domain Eukaryota; kingdom Viridiplantae; phylum Streptophyta; class Magnoliopsida; order Proteales; family Nelumbonaceae; genus Nelumbo; species Nelumbo lutea. The sequence goes on from NC_142690.1 coordinate 53,274,667, forward strand.
ATTTTGTAAACACTCCCAATGAGACTTATTGGTCTAAAGTCTTTAGGAATTTTGGCCTCCCTCTTCTTTGGAATCAAAGTGATAAATGTGGCATTTTCTCCTGGTGATACCTCCCCTTCGGAAAAAAATTCATTAAAGACTTCCAAGACTTTCTTTAGACTAGTAGAACAAAGTTCGGGAAGAATTTATGGAATTTTCTTGAGTTACAGTCTTGTAATTTTGACCAGTTCTGTTTTTCTGATTTTTTCTAGTGTAGTGTAATCAGCATTCATGCTAGGTTGCGGTTGAGTGCTATCTTAACACCCCCAAGTTGTATGACTCTTTTCTATTTTAATGAAAATTTTTATTTTGATTCTCCAAAAAATGCTTTTCTCGAGAAAATAGTTGATGAAATAGTTTCAAGTATGGGTGAACCTAATTTAAACCAAATCTACAAGGCAAAGCCTACTATCCCTTTTTGAAGAAACCAACATCACCCCATTCAAAATCTGGATTAGATCCAGGTCATTTCCAAATTTTGACTTCTTAAGGCCTCTTCTAAAACCCAAATCCCAATCAGACCCAAAGTTTGACTTAGAGGGAATCGAAAAATCAGGCACAGACTGTCCTTTATAACGAGAGAGGGAAATTAATGAGGAAAATTGATCTTTCAAAGGTACATCTGCCACCTAAAGGTGTTCCCAAAATTTTACCCGATTCCAAAAGCAAAGGTCATACCTGATGTATTGTAGAAAGGATGGTAGAATGGCATGTATGGATTTCCAAGGAGAAGCTATTAGTAGTCCTTGCCACAATCCTAGAGTCTCAACCATCATCTGCTTGTCCATGAATACTCAAAATTTCCTTAGTCCACAACTTATCCCTATCCCCTTCAAACCTCCACCACTGTTTCCCCCAACAAAGCTTCGTTCTTCTTCCAAATATTACCTAATCCCAAGCCATCCTCAACCCTACTCTTAGAGACTATTTCCCAATTCACCCTATGATCTTTCCTCTCCTCCTCTGGCTCCCACTAAAAATCTCTCATCAGTTTTCCAACACTACTTATTCTTTCTAGGATCCTAAAACAAATAGATAATACACTAGAAAGGTAGACAATGTAGACTTGATCAAAGTTATTCTACTACCCAAAGATAAATAATTCTTCTTCCAAGAGGCTAACCTTTCCGTGAACCTATCAATTACCGGGCTCCAAAAACTGTTATTCCTCAGATTCTCCCCTAAAGGCATCCCTAAGTAATTCATAGGCCATTGTGACACCACTCATCCTAGAATTTCAGCCCTAACCCTCATAGCTCTTTCTTCCATGTTAATCCCCACGACACCATTTTTATCAAAATTCACCTTCATATTTGACATTTTTTCAAACAGTTGAACTACCATCTTCTAATTTCTGACCCACCTCACATCCTCCCCTTCATAGAAAAGAATTGCATCATTAGAAAACTATAGGTGTGTGATAGGTATTTTGTCTCTTCCAATCCTCCACCCCTCACTAAGTTCCTCAAATCTGCTCTCTCTATTAATCTCCTTAAAACTTCTGCACTCAAAGTAAAGAGGAGGGGAGAGAGGGGCTTTTGGAGAGGAAGACATGGTGAATAAATGGAGTTTGAGGAAGCAGTTGGAGAATCTCTTGCATAAAGAGGAAATAAGTTGGAGACAGAAATCCAGGTGCAAATGGTTTAAGGAGGGAGATAGAAACACTAGGTTCTTCCATTATGTGGCAAATGGTAGGAGAAGAAAGAATTTCATTTCAAAATTGGAAGTTGAAGGAATAATCATTTCCCACCCGCCAGAAAAAGCAGAGGCCTTTGTAAATCATTTCAAATCTATTTTTAGAAGGCCTTTAAATGAGAGGGTTTGGAGTTGCCGATTCTAAGTGTAGAGAACAAAGAGTGGTTAGAAAGGAGATTTGATTTGGAGGACATAAAGGAAGCAGTGTTCTCAATGGATAGAACAAAAGCTCCAGGCCCAAATGGTTTCACAATGTCCTTCTATCAGGGCTATTGAGATATTTTGGAGAAGCATCTTGTGTTAGTTTTTGATGAATTTCATAGAAGGGGAATAACTAATCCGGGATTGAACTCCACACTTATTGCACTGGCCCTAAAGAATAAGAGGCATCACAATCGAGAGATTTCAGACCTATAAACTTGGTGAACAACTTGTATAAAATAATTGCAAAAGTGCTGTCTCTAAGGATAAAGAAAGTCCTCTCTACTATAATTGCACCCAACCAAGAAGCTTTTGTGAAGGGAAGACAGATCACTGATCAAATCCCGATTGCAAATGAGAGTCTGGAGAGCTTTAGGAAATCCAAAAAGAAGGGAGTGGTTTGCAAATTAGACTTGGAAAAGGCTTATGACCTAATTGATTGGTCTTTCTTGTTGGAGGTGTTGAGAAGCTTTGGTTTTGTTGACAAATGGTACAAATGGATTTGGGGATGTGTTAGGAGTTGCCACTGTTCTATCTTGGTGAATGGAACTATGGTGGATTTCTTTCTTACTTCGAGAGGAATAAGAGAAGGGGACCCATCTTCCCCTTTTCTGTTCACTTTGATTGCAGATGCCCTTGGGAAATTGATCCAGAGTAGATTTGAGAAACTTACTAAGAGATTGGAGAGTAGGAAGGGAGGAATTACACACTTGTAATTTTCACATGTCACAATTCTTTTCTGTGATGGTAGGGACATGAATTGGATTACAAATTTAAAATTGGCAATACAACTCTTTGGGCATATGCCTAATCTCAAGATGAACTTTTGATAAGAGCTATATAGTGGGAGTGAACTTGTAGGAGAGGGATTTAAGAAAATATATGTGTGTTAGGCTATGCAATCTCGCTTTAGCCTTTGAATTACTTAAGCCTCCCCTTAGGAGATAATCCTAAGAAAGCAAGCTTTTGGAACTCGGTGGTGGAAAGATTTGCTTCTTGGAGGAAAAATTATCTTTCCTTAGGGGGGAGGATCACTTTGATTAGGCTTACCTTAGCTAGCTTACTTGTTTACTTCCTGTTAGTGTTTAAGATTCCCACAAAGGTCTTTGGCCGTAGTGGAGGCTTGGGATTGAATCCCACCTACACCTGGGTTGGGGGATGGGCTACCCCTCATTGTGTAGCCTTTTAGAAGATAGCAAAAAAAAAAAAAACATTTTGGAAAAGTTGGCAAGGGATTTCTTGTGGGAGCTAGGAGAGAAAAAGAGGGATAATAGGGTGGGTTGAGAGGCGATAACTAGATGTAAGAAGCTAGGAGGCCTTGGGATTGTGAATATTAGGAAAAGAAACATGGCATTGTTGGGGAAATGATTGTGGAGGCTTCCTTTGCAAAGGGACAAATTGTGGACAAAGATAGTAGCTAGCATTCATGGACTGGAGGACAATGGCTGGGATCCTAGAATTTTGGAAAGGACTACAATTGCTTCTCCTTGGAAAGCCATCAATGATTTACTTCTAGTATTCTCCCCTTGGATCAGGTATGGTTTGAACTTAGGTAACCTAATAAACTTTTATGAGCAAACTTGGGTTGGGGATTCCCCTCTGATGATTTATTTCCCTCTTTGTATGCTCTGTTAGATCTGAAAAATGAACCTATCTCTTCCTTCCTAGTTCCTTCAAACTCTACTTCTGGTTTTGGGTGGAACTTGGGCCTGAGGGATACAGATTTGGGCTGCATTTTGACTCTGTTAGCCATTATTGAAAATGTTTTCTTGGACCCCAATAAGGAAGACATCGGATTTTGAACCCCTTTTGATAGGAATCAATCAGAACCCTTGAAGACTTATTCTAGAGAGAAGGCCTTACTACAGGTCCTAATATGGCATAGTGATGGTACTTGGGATTTGGACTGAATTGAATACCAAGGGTATTTTTTTCCATTTTATAATTTTTTTTGTAGGGTCCAATAATAGGGTTTGATTGTCTAGTTATAGTTTGTTTATGTTTAAAATTTCAGAGTCATTGCATAAGTAGGATTAGAGTTATTGAGTCTTCTTTGAACTGAAATGGGATATGACAGCTTAGTTGAGTCCTACTAGGATTATTGAGTCTAACAGTTTGACTCCTAATACTATTATGAGTCTAGCAGTTTGACTCCTAGGATTATTATGGGTTTGGAGTCTATAAATATGTATGGACGTTTTACACAAAGGCAATGAAGTATATTAAGTTTTCTTCAGCTTATGCTAGCTATGGTGAATGATTCCCATGCCCTAGAGTGATTCTAGGCACTTGCACCCTGTGAGTGATTCCAGGTATTTTCTCTCTTCTTTCTCTCCCTATTTTCTCTCTTATTCCTTCAAGAAGCCATTACAGCCTTCAACAGCCATAAAACTCTGATCAAGAAGACCATTCGACATTCTTTAAGGGATAGAACTGAGCTGGTCCTACCTCAGTTTGGTATTAGAGCCCAATGTTATAGGCTGTTATCATCATGGCTACACGTGGTGGCAAGCAGTACAGGGGTTGGTTGCTGATACACAAAGAGATTCATTGATTTCTACCTTTTGCAAGAGAGTTGAAACCTTTGAAGCACAAGTAAAAGAACTTCAAGAAGCTAAAGAAGAAGAAACCCAGCAAGAAGCACCTCTAATCAATGAATATGATGGAGAATGAAACAACAGAGCTGTCCATGAAGATGATAATGGTGAAGATGAAGGATATGTTGACTTAGAGGACGACAAAGAGCTGCAAACTGCACAAGGGTACCACCTGCACAGGCTAATCGAACCCAAAATACCCATCAAGGGATTGATCAAGAAGCATCGCTCACAAATCTATTTAATGAGATGATGGAACAAGCTGAACATGGTGGTTATGCAGATGATTTAACCAAGAAGGTAAATGTGGCTGCACTAGAGGAATATTTTGACTGGTATGACATGACTGATGAATGGAGAATCAGATTTGCATGTATGAAACTTGGTAGTCATGCTAAAGTATGATGGAGAAGCATGGAGCGACGGTTAGAGAATAGAGGTGATGGTCTTTTTTCTACATTGTCAGAAATGAAGAAACATTTGAGAGACAAGTACATCCCAATGGACTTCCAAGATGAGTTATATGAGGAATTTACTAACCTCAAGCAAGGTGTGCTATCTGTAGTTGGATACATGCTTAAATTTGATGAATTATCTATTATATATGATACTACTGAAAGTAAGAGGCAAAAGTTGGCTCGATTTAAGAATGGACTAAGGGTTGAAATCAAGAAAGAGATGGTAACTGCTTGAGTCTTTGACTTAGAGGATGCCTATCAAGTTGCTGTCAAAATTGAGAAGAGTTTAAAGCAAACAAATACAAGGCAATTTGTATCACAAGTTGGGGAGTATGCAGCTCGTAAGCAAGCTGATGGGGGAAAGACTTCTAGGCCGGCATATTCTAATGCTAGCTCTAATAAGCCTAGTGGGTCTAGACCTTATCAAGGGGCTGACTATAAGAGTAAATCAGTTGCTAGTGGTGTTACTCAGAAAAAAATAGCCTGATACTAGTTGCTTTAGATGTAGAGGAAAAGGCCATATGGCTTACCGATGTCCTACCAAAAGTCTTAATATCATTTATGAAGGCGACTTTGAAGTGGTAGGTGACCCAGGTGATGACTTAGCTGAAGAAGTGGATTATTCCTTCACTGATGATGATGCTTTAGATGAAGACAGCAACTATGTTGGTGTAGTTTAGCTTATTCTTGCATCCCCAAAGGAATCAAGGAAGATTGGCTTCGTACAACAATATTTCAAACTATAGTAAAGAGTGGAGACAAATATTGTAAGCTTATCATAGATGGTGGTAGTAGTATGAATGTGATTTCTGAAGTCACTGTGTATCGGCTAAAGTCGACACCACCACATCCACAACCATACAAGATTGCTTGGGTTGATAAGACAACAATTTCAGTAACTAAACGAGCCCTTGTTACTATTTCTTATGGTAGTTATTCTGATTCTATTTGGTGTGACATTGTTCCTATGAATGTTACAGACATATTGCTTGGGAGGCCTTGGTTGTATGATAGGGATATCTACCATTGTGGAAGGGAGAATACCTATCACTTCCTATTTAATGGGAAGCGTCAAACGAGTTATCATGAAGCCAGTGTCATCAGAAGTTATCAAAAGGCATGCCAGACCACCTCAAAAGGAGATTACAGCCCAAGGGCCTGTTGCTGAATCTAAGAAAAAATCATTGCATTTGCTCTCCAAAAAAGAGTTACCTAATGAGTTGCCTCCCATGAGAGACATTCAACATGCTATTGACTTGCTGCCAGGGTCACAATTGCCTAACTTACCAGCTTATCGTATGAATCCTATAGAGCAAGCTGAACTTGAACGACAAGTTGGTGGCCTCCTAAAGAAAGGTTTTATTAAAGAAAGTCTTAGTCCATGTGTTGTTTCATCTCTTCTCACTCCAAAGAAAGTTGGTTCTTGGCGTATGTACATTGATAGTATAGCAATCAACAAGACTACTATCAAGTATAGGTTCTCAATTCCTAGGCTTGATGACATGCTTGATATGATGATTGGAGCGACCGTTTTTTCTAAGATTAATATAAGGAGTGGATATTATCAAATACAGATTAGGTTTGGCGATGAGTGGAGGACATCATTTAAGACAAAAGATGGCTTATACGAGTGGTTAGTTATGGCATTTGGACTAACCAATGCCCCTAGTACTTTCATGAGGATGATGGCCAGGTACTTCGATCCTTCTTTGGTCGTTTCCTAGTTGTTTATTTTGATGATATTCTTATATATAGCCATAGTCCAAAATAGCATATTGATCATCTACGTCGAGTGATGAGAGTTTTACACGAAGAGAAACTCTACATCAACTTAAAAAAATGCTCTTTCATGTCACCCAAAGTTATATTTTTGGGGTTTGTTGTTTCTGCTGAAGGTATAAGTGTTGATCCTGAGAAATTAAAGTCTATCTTAGAATGGCCCCTCCCTACCAATCTTCAAGAGGTTAGAAGCTTCCACGGCCTAACAACTTTTTATAGAAGATTTATTAAGGGGTTCAACACTATCATGGCTCAAACTGATGTAATGAAAAGAGGTGAATTTAATTGGACCAAGGCAGCAACAAAGGCATTTGAGACTATCAAAAAGAAAATGACAGAGGCACCTATTTTACAACTTCCAGACTTCTCTAAATTCTTTGAAGTGGCATGTGATGCATCCGGTGTAGAAATTGGAGGGGTTCTCATGCAAGAAGGCCATCCCTTTGCATTTCATAGTGAGAAACTAAATGGAGCCAAGCAGAAATATTCAACTTATGACAAGGAGTTATATGCAGTAGTGCAAGTTCTATGACATTGGCGACACTACTTAATATCCAAGGAGTTTGTGCTCTATTCAGATCATGAAGCGTTAAAGTACTTGAATTAAGAAACTAAACTATAGGCATAGAAAGTGGGTTTCATTCCTACAAGAATACACCTTTGTTCTTAAGCACCAGGTTGGAAATGAGAATAAAGTGGCAGATGTGCTAAGTCAGCTAGCTTACATCATTCCTTGAATGTCCAAGTCATTGGTTTTGATCAACTAAAGCAAGACTATGTTGGTTGTAAGGATTTCAACATCATCTATACTAACAAGCTGGGAAGCAAGATGAGTATCCTTCCTTTTCACTGCATAATGGTTATCTGTTTTATGATACCTGCTTGAGTCTACCAAATACCTCTTTATGGGATTTTGTTATTGGGGAGTTACATGCTGGAGGTGTAGCAGGTCATTTTGGTAGAGATAAGACCATTGCTATGGTGGAAGATGGGTTTTATTGGCCTAGTTTGAAGAATGGTGTTGCTTGTATAATAAAGCAATGTAGGACATGCCAACTTGCCAAAGGACGAAAGCGGAACACTGGGCTATATACACCCCTACCTATTCCTCACGAACCATGGCAAGATCTATCCATGGATTTTGTCCTTGGATTGCCCAAGACTGCTAGGGGTCATTTGTCCAAGATGACTTCTTACCTTGTAACAAAACACATGTACTATATTTTTCAAAGAAGTGGTTTGACTTCATGGAGTACCTTCTACTATTGTATTAGGTTGGGACACCAAGCTTGGGAGATCTTTTACGGTGTCTAGTTGGTGATCATACTTCTAGATGGGATCTAGTGCTTCCAATAGCATAGTTTGCTTATAACAGCTCAGTAAATAGATCCACAGGAAGAAGTCCATTTGAAGTGGTGATTGGTATTCAGCCTAAGCGGCCAATTGACTTTGTTACCTTACCACCAGATACATGTACTAGCATTGAAGCAAAAGCATTTGCTAGGCACATAAGAGAGGTACATGATGATGTTAAGAGAAAAATTGCATTGGGCAATGGTTTATACAAGGTTAGAGCTGATATTCATCAAGGGTTGGCAAATTATCAAGGGGGAGACATGGTTATGGTACATATACGACCAGAACATCTTCATAAAGGTGCATATAAGAAGCTCCACTCAGAATGTTGGTCCTTACAAAATCATCAAGAAAATAAGTTCTAATGCCTATGTTTTAGAGTTGCTAGATGACATGGGAATTAGTCCTATCTTCAATGTTGAAGACTTGACTCCTTACATTGGACATGTAAATTTTTTTAAGACTCCTATTCCTAAATTGCCAACTATTGCAGCTCCAAATGACATTCCAAAGGATGTTTTAGATGAGGAAATAATATCTACTGCCATAGAAGGGTATCAAAAATTCCGTGTCAAGTGGAAAGGCAAGCTTATGTCTGAAAGTTCTTGGATCACTACTGAAGACTTTCATCGTCTCAACCTGGATCTTTATGAAAGGTACCATGCTTTTAACTTGTCGGGGTTGAGTTCTTTCAAGCCGGGGAGAGTTGATAGGAATCGATCAACACCCTTGGATCATTGCCTAATCACCAAACAATTTTTTACTTCCTACTATAAAATACTTTTTTGTTCATTCTTGTTTGAAATTATAATTATAAAATAGACATTATTAAACTAAAATAATCATTTTGTGTTTATATACTAATTTATTTTTATTATTGTCTTATTTATTAGGGTTTAATCAACACAAACACCACCACCACCACCACCACCACCAAGGTTTAAAATGTCGATGTCGATGGAAATGTCGCTTACCAAAATATAGGACGTATGTCGGAAATGTTAGAAACGTCGAGGGGAAATATCGTAAAAATTAGAGACATTGTGGAAATATTATGAAATATGTGGAAATATGCAATGATATTTTGTAAAATTATAAAAGAAGCATTACGACATATTTCTAGACTATTATCTTATTCCCAACCATTATATAAAGCTAAGAAACTAAGATCAATAACAAATTAGTAAATGACGATTTATTGATTTATTATGCATTTTGATGTTTTTACAAGGTTATCTGATATTTTCTTTTCTTATTTTTAATTCTGATTTATTATAAATTGTAATATATTTATTTCACACTAGTAAATAGAAATACATTTATTCTGATTTTTTAAATATTAAAGTTATATTACATTATGTTTTATTATAAATTTTATAAACTGATTCTCCTTTTTGTAGTATTAAGATTATGATAAATTCTGATTTCTTATAAAACTTAATGAATTTATTATGATTTTTCATACTAAACTTATAAGAAATTATGATTTAGTATAAAATTTAATAAATTTATTCTGATTTTTTATATTAAATGTAGAATATGATTTATTAAAAAATTTAATAAACATTTTCTGATTTTACTAAATATTTTAAAAAAGACTAACTAGTTAATATTTAATTACTTGAAAAATATTTTATGTTTTATATTGTAAAGTAATTAATTTATTATTTTGTTTTTATATTTTGTTAATTATTTTTTATAAATATTTTATTTGAAATATTAAATAGAAATTATTAATGGAATAATTTATATTAATATGCTTATTATAATAATATAATATATTAATGTACATTAGTTGACATCCTATCGACATTATCAACATCTTGTTGACATTATCGACATCCTATCGACATAATAGGAAAAACTGCCTTTTTTTTGGTTATTTGGACCGATTTGGTCGACATTTCCGAAATATAGGAAATGTCGACCAAAATGATGTAATTCTTATATTACCATCCATTTTCATGTTGGTGAGCCTTGACATCGACATATGTCGGGCGCCATTAGTGACATTTCGCGACATTTGAAACCATGACTACCACTACAAAATAAGGGTTCATACCCTATATTTTTTGAATTTTATTTGCTTTCTTTTTCTTCTCACGAGTATGTTGATTTTCTATACTTTAATATGAAATTTATACTTTTCTTACGAAAATTATAAATAATTATTAAGGAAATATGGCTATGGTACCTAGGGAACTACCCTAGTATCTATGTTTTTAACATAAAAAAATCCATCGTCTTGGTGCCCACCTAGGCGACTAGGCAACAAGGCGTCCCTTATTGCCTAGCCTTGCCTTGGTGCCTTGAAAACTATGCTAATACTATTACGAGTCTAGCAGTTTGACTCCTACGATTTTTATGAGTTTAGAGTCTATAAATATGTATGGACGTTTTACACAAAGACAATGAAGTATATTGAGTTTTCTTCAGCTTATGCTAGCTATGGTGAGTTCCCATGCCCTAGAGTGATTCTAGGCACCTTGTGAGTGATTCCAGGTAGTTTTTCTCTTCTTTCTCTCTCTATTTTCTCTCTTATTCCTTCAAGAAGCCATTACAGCCATCAACAACCATAAAACTTTGATTAAGAAGACCATTCAACATTCTCTAAGGGCTAGAACTAAGCTGGCCCTACATCACCTTCCTCCTTGGGTACCTTCTCTTGTGCCTTGTTTTTTGAAACCTTAATTCAGCCTCCTGCTCCTCTTGGGTTGTCCTTCCCTGTTAAAGAGATATGGAGCAAGCCCATTCCTCCTCAAGTTGGTAGTTTTTGTTGGGAATCTTTCCTAGAAAGAATCAGCACAAATTACCTGTTTTAAAGAAAGAGACCCAATTCTTGTTTAGTTGTAGATAGGTGTACTCTCTACGAAGTTGATGGGGAAACTGGTTACCACCTTATGGTTACTTGCTTGGTTGCTAAAACTATTTGGGAGTGGGTTTTCTCCCTTTTTGGGTGTAATTGGAATCTTCCTTTGAGGGTGCAAAGCTTGTTCTCTCCCTTTTTTTCAGCTGGCCTAAGAAAGCATTAGGGCAGCAGTGTGTTGGCCTTTATGGGAAAAAAAACTCATTGTTTTTTTTTTTTTTTAGACAAGGAAAGAACCATTGATAACTTATTAGAGCTGATACACTTAAGGGCGACCCACTGGCTGAAATCTTTGGAGCTATTCATAGATTATTCCATGGTTGACTTGCTGAGAAATTGGAAAGAGATAGCTAACTCTGCCTAGATTAAGAGGACTCCTAGCCCCTCTTGGACCTCTCCACCCTCTGGATTCATAAAACTGATTTTTGATGGCAGTAGCATAAGGAATCCAAGGCCTTTTAGGATTGGGGGAGTGTTCAGGAATGAGGAAGGGATTATTCTTGCCATGTTTTCAGGCCCAATTGGAGAAGGTGACTCTCTTAGGGCTGAAATCTCTGTGGCTTTGGAAGGAATCCGAAGAGCAAGAGAGTTGAACATCAGAAGATTGGTCCTTGAAGGTGACTCGGAGGTGGTGGTTAGATGGCTAAAGGAAGACAACAGTGGCATGTGGAGCTACAACAGTGAAAAGAAAAAATTCAAATGGCTTACTAGGGACATTGAGGTGAAGTACAGTTGGGTGAAGAGGCAGCTAGGACTATGCGGGAAAGAGAAGGTAGAGAGGAAGAGGAGATGAGAAGAGAGGGGTGGAAGGGACGAAGAAAGCAACAGACGAGGAAGAGCTAGGAGGGGACAAAGGAGGAGAAGGGATATTGCTTCAGTAGAGGTGAAAGAAGGGGAGAATGGGATTGGGAATGAGGGAGGGGGAAATGAGGGTGTAGGAATGAAGAATCGAAGTGGGGTTTGTATCTATAAAAGGAAAAGATATAGGACTCTTCCTTTAGAAGGAAGCAGTTAGGAGAGGGAGAAAGCGGACTTAGGAGAGGGATTTGGGGAGGAAAGTGAGGATGATGTGATGATTGATGAGGTCCATGAGGTGGAGAAGAATGTCGACATTGAAAAAGTGGTAAATAAAGAAGTGGAAGTCAACAAGATTTTGGGTCTGTTCTTAGGTGGGGAGGAGTTTGTGAAGGAAGCATTCAGGTCTATGGAGTAAAGAAAGGGAGAGAAGGAAAATAAGGATAATCTAGTGGCTGATTGTAACATGAGTAATCTAATAACTCAAGAGTTGAAAGAGCTGAAAGAAGGCTATGAGAATAGATTCAAGGAAAAGGAAGAAAAATTGAGAGGGGAGGATGGGTCAGAGGTTAGAAATCTGTTGGAGAATTGGAAGAAGCAGTTGGAAATTTAAACACAATTAGAAGATGCAGAACTCAGAAAAACAGAAAGAGTCAACAACAGATAACAATGTCAAAGGGTTTTTACAAGGATAAGAGGAGGCCTGTTTGGCATTGGGCCTAGCAAGATAGTAAGAAAACACAAAATTGGAGTCAGAAGACAACAAGAAGATTGCATTCAAAAATCGAACAAGAAGATTGAATGAATAAGAGTCCGTTAGGGGTTTAGGTTTTGATTTGGGTTCTTGTTGGATGGTGTTTGTGGGTGCTTGGGGCTAGAAAGGGAGCTGTTTGTTTGTTTGATGATCGGGATCATTGTTTGTCTTAAGTTACTTTTGTTTCCTTTTGTAAGGGGGTTGGCTTGTGTGGTGTGTTTGCTTGGCAGGGTTTTGTTTTATTTTAGTTGGTTGTTCATTGGGTGTTTAATTTCCCTCGGGTGAAAGCTCATCACCTTTCTTTGTACTTCTTTTTGTTTTAAGAAATTACTTTATCTTCAAAAAAAAAAGTTGAGTGAAGAGAACTGCTAACTCAATTGCTGATGGGTTAGCCAAGCAGGGGGTGAATAGGGATTCTTTGTTTTGGGGTAATTTCTAATTCCTCTTTCTTTGTAATATGCTGGTGGGGAGTTAAGACATTTTACCTCCCTCCCTCTTGTAATTAAAGTTTCACATCTTTAATAAAGCTTATTGTTATTAATAAAAAAAATCCCCTAATGGCCGGAAAGTGATCTACTACTGTTCCATTCACCAAGATTGAATAATGGCATCTCTCAATATATCCCAGGATCCATTTGCACAATTTCTCCCCAAAGCCAAAGCAATCCATCACTTGCATTAAGAAGGACCAATCTACCATGTCATAAAATCCTTGTTCTCCTTAGAACCTCCATACGTTCATCAACAATTAAAATTTGGTCCACAATCTGTCTATTTCCCACAAAAGCCCCTTGATTCTATGAGATTAGACTTGGAAGCACCTCTCTAATTCTTTGAGACAAGACCTTAGCAATAATTTTTTACAAGCCATTAACCAAACTGATTGGTCTATAATCTCTTGGATGATTTGCTCCAAGTCTCCTTGGGACCAAAGCAGTAAAAGTTGAGTTCACCCCGGATTTATCACTCCCCTCTGAAAAAAATTCATTGAGAACTTTAAGGATATCCTACTTCAGTATCTCCCAAAATCTAGGTAAAGAGCCATGGTAAAACCATCCGGTCTTGGTGCTTTTGATCTATCCATTGAGAATATTGCTTCCCTTATTTCCTCCACTTCAAATCTTCTTTTAAGCCACTCCTTAGCCTCCTCAGATAGTTTGGGCCAATCTATAAGACTTTGTTGAGGTGGTGCTTTATTCAAATCATGGTAAGCAGTTACCTGATGGTTCACTCAGTCCTTTACCTTGTTCGTATATAACCAAGACTATCTTTGTGGTGTTAGAAGAAAATCATTAGTGAAATCTGAACTTCTGATATCTGGTTTCCTTGATCATCATCATCGTTGTCGTTGCCTAAACCTTCTACTAACTATATGGGATAACACTACATGAATCCTGTCACCCATTTCCATTTTTATCAGTGTCACATCCATTGTTAAACTATGAGACCTTAAATCATTTGTTACTACTTCACCTATTTCCATTTTGATCTGCGCCTAAAATTCACCTTCCTTTTCATAGTGTTTAATGATATTTTGTTTGAGATGTTTACACTTGATTAATGTATCATGGAAATTCTCATCTAATTTGGAAATACTCACTAAAAGGAATCTTTTACAGCATTGGGCGTGTTAATCCTGAGATATATGCTTTAGCTGCTGGTACATGGAATCAACAAAGCACTACTAACACAAACTGCAAAGATTGGTTGAATTTGGAAGAATGGATGCAAAACTATGCTCATGTTCTCTGTATCAATTCCTGGCAGGTATTTTACTTACACCAAAATTTTCTCTGATATTAGCTCTTGGTTCTTGATTGGATTTTGGCCTTCAAGGAATTTGAGAATTTTGATATAGTTTACTTCAAGAATGGTTTTGGGGAATTTGTTGAGATTGTGGAGAGTTTTTTATTTTGATAAATGTTGAGATTGTGGATAGTTTACCACCATATTGATTGTGTACCTTGTTGTAACTTGTAACCAGCTTTATTTTTCTTCTTTCTGAGGCAACTTGCCTCTTTGTCATCATATTTTTTTCCCAATAAATTTTGTCTTTCACCAAAATAATATTTAAAAAAATTACTCCAATTTTCTTTAAAAAGTTACCAAGTTAATTGAAAGCATAATACTTGCTTTACTAATGATTTTGGGATTGCCAGGAGATGTTCTTATGTTGACTAGTGACAGTATATGCCTATGCATATAGGATTCTCATTTTGTTTCTAGAGCTGTAAATTATTTAGTTCAATAAATTTAACCTATAATAATTGCTATTGCCGTGTGGTTAAACTCATGAGCCACATTGTGAAACTTTAGGAGAGAGTAATTGGTAAGTTATGGCACAAAACAAGTATATCAAAATACTAGTTTGGTTTTATGCCAATGGCATCAACATGGAAGCTATCTTACTATTGAGATGATAGATTGAAAATCTTAGGAAGAAGAGAGATCTTCATATGGTATTTATTGGTCTAGATTCTAGAGACATGATAGAGTTTCTCCTAGATAGATACTGTGGTGGGTTTTGGGAAAGAAAAAAATACCAAATAGGTACATGGACCTAATCAAGGACATCCATGAGGGTATATAAACAATTTCAGAACACCTGCGGGAGAGACATCAGAATTTCCGGTTATGATGGGATTTCACCAAAGTTGAGCACTCAGTCCTTATTTATTTGCAGTCATGGATGAATTGACTGAACATATTCAGGAATCAGGATGAGGTATTAAAATAAGGACTAAAACATCATATATGCAATGCAAATTTGATAGTAATAGGAGTGAAATCTAATGCAAGACCCACCCAAACAGCAACTAATTAAATGTTTGGAATGGGCTCTAAGCATCCTGGAACCAGGCCATAAAACCTTAGGCTTGTTCTATCTTTTGATTGTCAGTAGTTGGGAAATATATTAATTATGAAAATGAATGATGTCTACAACTGAAAATGTCTTCTTGGATTAGCCAAAGCTATCCAACCCCAAAGGTGTCTTTTCTATATGACATCTGTTTTCCCAAAGAACTTGGATCCTATTTTTCTGTTGTTTTGCCATTGAACCAGCCAAGCTATTGGCTGGTCTTTGCACGCATGTTAGTTGGGAACTTTTATTAATTATGAAAATCGATGATATGTACCAGAGGTGCTTAAATGTCTTCTTGGACTAGCCAAATCTATCCAAATATCCATTGATAAAAAAAATCTATTCAAGTATCCAACCCCAAACCTAAATGTGTCTTTTTTATTTGTACACCTGTTCTTCCACAGCACTTGTGCCCTATTTTCCCCTTGTTTTGTCATTGGAACCAGCCAAGCTGTTGGCTGTTCTTTGCACCCATGTGAAGGTGACAACTAGCTCTACTGATAGATGCACGATCTGAGATTAGAAGCAGTTAAGTATTGATAAACTGGGCGCCTTCCATCACTTCAATAACCTTTACTCCCTAGTGTTGCCTAGTGGGGACTGTTTTTTGCCATGGCATTTGGTGGCATTTATTTTTCCCTTCTAGTCATCTTGGCTACAGTGTGGACTCTGTGGAGTGTTGGGATTTTTAAGTTTTAGGGAAGGAAGAGGATTATGTAGACATAGAAGAGGTGTGTAAAACAAGAGTAAACAGAGGAAGAAGAAGAATTTGTTATATGTATTCATCAATCTCGTATGTATATATACAAGTTACAAATTCTATGTTAGGAAAGAAGATTAATTAAATTCCTTCAAATCAGTCCTACAATCAAGATAAATCATATCTCCCTAGTATTTATTTCCTATTCTGTAACACTCCCCCTCAAGCTAGAGCATAGATGTTAATCATGCCCAACTTGTTACAAAGATAATCAACCCGGACCCCATTAAGAGCCTTTGTGAAGATATCTCCTAGTTGTTCTCCTGTTTTCACATAACCTATGGAAATCAAACCTTGCTGAATCTTTTCACGAACGAAATGGCAATCAATCTCGATATGCTTAGTTCGTTCATGAAAAACAGGATTAGATGCAATGTGAAGAGCAGCTTGGTTATCACACCATAACTTGGCTGGTACTGAAGTTTTAAGACCTACTTCAGTCAGAAGCTGATATATCCACATTATTTCACACACAGACTTGGCCATAGCTCTATATTCCGATTCTGCACTCGAACGTGAGACAACATTTTGCTTTTTGTGTTATGGACGCATTCGTGGGGAAGAAGTACCGCCGCCGGCAGCAGCAGTAACGTGGGACCCTCATCAGATTATCTAGCTAGCCACAGTTCATCTTACCTTATCCTTATCTTATTTGCTTTCTTACTCTTATCTTATCTGTTCCAATAAGGATTAGTATAGAGTCTGATTTATCTCAGGGAGTTTTTATCCTTCTTGAGTAGGGAGTCTTATCTAGGAGTCTTATTTATCTTATCTGTAAGCAGTTTAGTTATCAAGGAGTCTTCCTACAAGGAGGACTCTTACCTCTTGTAATCTCTTATTTAAGGAGCTGAAATTATTGAATAAATATATCAAATTTCCAGTCAAGAAAGAGAGTAAAAGGAGAGTTCGGTGATCTCTTGGACAAATCACCCTCTAGGACGCCAAGATAGGTTCAGCTAGGAAGGGGAGGAACAAGGGAAAACAGGAGCTTTTCCCCGTGGGCCGACCCATTACGAGATCCTATTCCTGGGCCCATAACATCTTGCTTTTCCATGAAACTAGATTCCCTCCAACAAATACACAATAGCCTGAAGTAGACTTTCGATCTTCCTTGGATCCTGCCTAGTTAGCATATGAAAAACATTCAATTCTAATATGACCATGATTGCCATACAAAATTCCTTGCCCAGGTGCTCCTTTTAAGTAGCACAAAATTTGTTCTATAGCTGTCCAGTGATTAACTGTTGGAGAGGACATGTACTAACTCACCACACTAACTGAATACGCAATATCTGGACGAGTTACAGTAAGATAATTCAACTTTCCAACCAATCTTCTATATCTCTCAGGATCTTCAAATAATTCACCATCTTTTGTGAGCTGCAAGTTAGGAACCATTGGAGTGCTACATGGCTTAGCTCCCAACTTTCCCGTCTCAGACAACAAGTCAAGTACATATTTCCTTTGAGATAAGAATATTCCCTTCTTGCTTCTTGTTACCTCAACACTCAAGAAGTATTTCAACATTCCCAAATCTTTGGTATGAAATTGAGTGTGGAGAAAGGATTTAAGGGATGAAATCCCTATAGTATCACTCCAGTAATGACAATATCATCCACATACACAACTAACAAAATGATGCCGGCAACAGAGTGCTTGAAGAAAACAAAATGATCAGACTTACTTTTCTTCATACCAAAATTCTCGACTGACTGACTAAACTTTCCAAACCAGGCGCGAGGACTCTGCTTCAACCCGTACAGAGACTTATGAAGATAGCAAACTTTCCCATACTCCTCCTGAAGATCCCCATGAAGAAAAGCATTCTTGATGTCAAACTGATGAAGGGGCCAATTATAAGTAGCTGCCACAGAAATAAACAACCTGACAGAAGTAAGTTTAGCAACAAGAGAAAAGGTATCAGAATAATCCACTCCATAAGTCTAAGCATATCCTTTAGCAACAAGACGAACTTTCAATCGGGCAATGGACCCATCATGATTGACTTTAACTGTAAACACCCATTTACACCCAATAGCCTTCTTATTTGCAGGTAAATTTACCAAGGTCCAAGTACCATTGTCCTCTAAAGCATTCATCTCCTCAATCATAGCATTACGCCATCCAGGGTGTGAAAGGGCTTCTTTAACAGTCTTAGGAACAGAGATAGAATCAAGAGATGCAATAAAAGAACAAGAAGAGGACGACAAATGATTATAAGACACAAATGAAGATACTGGATAAGTACACTTACGCTTACCTTTACGAAGAGCAATAGGAAGATCATCATTAGAGACTGGTTCTGATGACGAAGGAACAAGATTAGTTGAGATTGGATCTGCCGACGAAGGAGTTGGTGCAGGACATGGATCCGGAGGGGTTGGTCGCCGAGAATAAACCTGTACTGTAGGTGGCTTAGGCCTGGCAGGAGTAGATTCAATAGGATGTGAAACAGATGATGTGACAATATAGATTAACAAATCATCATCCTCCCCCTGACTTGAATGAGGAGTAGATGGAAAGAAAGGTGTATCTTCTAGAAAATTAACATAAGCTAACACAAGATATCTGTGAAGAGTAGGACAATAACATCTATACCCTTTTTGAACATGAGAATACCCAAGAAAAACACACTTCAAAGATTTTGGATCTAGTTTGGTAACCTGAGGACGAACATCCCGAACAAAGCATGTACACCCAAATACCCTAGGCTCAATAGGAAACTGTGTTTTATTTGGAAACAGAACATGATAAGGAGTCTTACCCTGAAGGACAGACGAAGACATACGGTTAATCAAAAAACATTTTGTGGAAACTGCATCAGCCCAGAAAGGTTTAGGAACCTTCATTTGAAATAACAAAGCTCTTGCAGTTTCAAGAAGGTGTCTATTTTTCCGTTCAGCAACCCCATTTTGAGATGGTGTATCTACACAAGAAGTTTGATGAAGAATGCCATGCTGAAGCATGTAAATTTGAAAGGATTCTGACAAGTACTCCTTAGCATTATCACTTCTCAATATTTGTACAGAAACATTAAATTGAGTTTTAACTTCAACACAGAAAGCAGAAAAATGAGAAAACACCTCAGAACGATTTTTCATTAAATATAACCATGTCATATGAGAGTAATCATCAACAAAAGTAACAAAATACTTAACCTAGTTTTGGACTCAATTGGACATGGACCCCAAACATCTGAATGGACTAACTCAAAAGGAGCACTAGCTCGTTTATTGACTCTAGGATTCGAACTAAGACGATGGTGTTTAGCAAACTGACAAGACTCACAATTTAATGACGGCAAACTCTGAAATTGAGGACAAATTTGCTTTGACACATGGAGAGAGGGGTGGCCCAACCGACAATGTGCTTCAAAAGGGGTTACAACTCCAGAACAGGCTATGGATCTTGGAACTTGTGTATCAAGGATGTAGAGACCTCCAGACTCATGTCCCTTACCAATAATCTTCTTCGTCGTAAGATCCTGAAATAAACAATAATCAAGAAAAAATGAGACACAACAATTAAGGGTACGAGTGAGTTTGCTAACAGAAATTAAATTAAATGATAACTGAGGTAAACTAAGAACAGATGACAAAGGAAGTGATGGTGTTGAACTAATTGTGCCAGACCCAATAACATAAGATGTTGACCCATCTGCTAAAGTAACAGGAGAGGTAGATTTATGTGACCGAAAGGTAGAAAACAGACTTGAATTACATGTCATATGATCTGTAGCTCCAGAATCAATGATCCATTTTGAAGAGGAGGAAACAAGACATGTTTTGGGTTTACTTGACTCGACGATGGCAGTAACAGGAGTAGATTGAGGTTTCAATGATTCTTGGTACTGAGCAAATTTGACATATTCATCTGCAGATATCATAACAGACTTCTCAAAAGTATCCGTAGTGGATGCAATATGGGCAGACTGGGTTTTCTTATTCAGCAACTTCCTGCAATCCCGCTTCATATGTCCTGGCTTATGACAGTGATGACACACTATCTCTCTTGACTCCTGTCCACGAGTATTAGTATTCCTGTCATAGTTACTTGACCTGTCATAATTGCTGAATCCTCTACCACTATCACTCCTGCATTGTTGTCTCCTTGATTCAGATGTATTATTGCGGCTGACAAGGGCACTACTAGGCTGAACAGGTGGAGAACTTTCTGTACGAAGGACCCTACTAAAAGCATCTTGTAGAGAAGAGATCTCTAAACTGGAAAGAATATGAGATTTAGCAGTCTCAAATTTAGAAGGTAGGCCAGCTAAAAAACTCATAACATCCATCTTTTCTCGTTGAGCTTGTTGAACAGTCACATCAGTACTAAACGGAAGCAACATATTAAGTTCTTCATATGTTTTCTTGAAATCCATGAAATAGCTTGTAAGAGATCTATCGCCTTTGTCCGCCCTGTAAAAGGCTTTGCACACATCATAAATGCGGGAAATATTCCCCTTTCCGGAGTACAAGAACTCTAGATAGTTCATTACTTCCTTAACAAATCCACAGTGAGTGATTAAACCAACCACCTCACTTTCAATGGAGTTGCGTATCTGCAAGAACAAACGAGCATCCTCCCTCAACCAAGACTTTCTCGAGTCATCATTAGGAGGGTCATCTGTCAAATGGTTATCCATAGCAATACTCAACAAATATAGTTGATCAGTTTTACTCCAATCCAGATAATCAGAGCCATTAAGCTTATGCTTAGTTATTTTTGACATCATTGGAACAACATCCGACATAACTACTGATTTCTTGTCTGCCATAATCTCAAAATTCAAATAAACAAAATATTTTGAACACCGAAAATCAACGGAGCACACCTGTTGAAAACACCGGAATGGATATGCACGTAACAAAGCACAAATATGTGCTATACAGGATGAGGCGAGCCAAAAGACAACGACCGAAAAATTTTCCGGCGACAGACGCACCTCCACGCGCCGGCGCGTGTGACTGTGGAAGAATCTTCAGGCGGCGCTTGAGACACACGCGCAGGGCTGCTGACTGTCGGACTTTGCAGAACCTCTGATTGGCGAGCGGCGCTTCTTCCTGGATGGGAGGTGAGAGTAAAAAAAACTGCTCCAAGGAGGTGACCTGAAACACCCAAAAATTTTCCTCTACCTACTGTTTACTTGAGAAAAAAAAACGAAAGGGCAGGCAGGGACTAGATGCTTTGATACCATGTAAAACAAGAGTAAACAGAGGAAGAAGAAGAATTTGTTATTTGTATTCATCAATTTCGTATGTATATATACAAGTTACAAATTCTATGTTAGGAAAGAAGACTAATTAAATTCTTACAAATCAGTCCTACAATGAAGGTAAATCATATCTCCCTGGTATTTACTTCCTATTCTGTAACAAGGTGGAAAGAGAATCATTGAAGGAGAGGGAGTTTGATCTCTAACTTGGGAGATAGTTCTCAGCAGTAGGTGCATTGAAGGAAAGAAGAAGAAGGGCAGTTTGGATTTCTGTGGTAGGGATCCCTTTACATGCATGGAGCATCACCATGTTTGTGGGAGATCCCTGAGGTTCAACGATAAGAGCAGGACTTGGGATAGATTGGATATAGCCAGATTGTTGGTGGAGGTGGAGAATGTCTCAAAAATCCCAAACAGATTGGAGCTGCGGTTTGTAGGGGAAATGTTTGAGTTGAGATTAGTTGTAGAAGGGGAAGATGGAACGTTTTTAAGTTCGATTTAGGGGAATAGGTGGAAAGAAGATGGCTTGGGGGAGATGCAGGAAAGGATTGTGGGCAAGGTCCCTGAGAATAAGCAGGTGGAGGGAAGTCGAAGGTCGGACTGGCTGGTTGAAGGAAGATGGAGTTGAGGTGGAGAGCATGAAGGGCATAAGTGGAATTTTAGATGATATGGGGAATGAAGGAGTTAATAATGGAAACATGGAGGGGGGAGGAGGACGGGAGAAAAGAAATTCAAGGGACACATGATAAAACAATGTGTGACTAAGAGTCAAAAGGGGCATAAGGAGTTAGAAGAGAGGTTAATCCGAGTGGGACCCACAAAAGGAGAAGAGGTTCAAAAAAGTTAAAGTTTGCCTTCAGTCGAATGGGTTGAGGGTTATGAGAGATAGAGGCACAATTAGTAAAAAGCCATTTAGAGGGGGTCATTTCAAAATTTGGAAGAAAAGGGTATTGAAAGATCAAAAGGAAAACTAGTTCTGTGTGATTGCTAAGTTTGAGAAGTGCAAAAAGATGGTAGAAGTTCAACGATGAAGGTGAAGTGGCGAAGAGGCTGCCGAGGTGAGGAATCTTTGGGGAGGTGCAAAACTACAAGGGAAGGAAGAGGTGTAGGGAGCCAATGTTCAGCTGTAGGTTGAAGATGCAAAAGCTCTGATAAGGGAGATGAGTTCAGCGCCAACACAGGCCCATTCTCCTCAGCCAGGGGTGGGTGATTTGTTTGGTTTAGTAAGATCTTGATCAGAGGAAGAAGATACTGGTTCGGTTAATGAGGAAGGAGAAGATGATTGTGAGAAGGGGTCTGATGTTGGTTTGCATGAAGAAGAGGCAAGTACAATTCTAACATAAGGATTTGGCTTTGGAGGAGCGGCATAGGAGTCAAACAAAGGTGAATCGCAGGGTTGAGGAAGAAGAGGAGAGGGTTGAAGGTTGGAAGAGAAAGTTTACATTTGAGTTTGAAGGGGGAAATGAGCAGGAAAAAAATTATAATAGGAAGAGGAGGTCTTTTGGAATTGCCACAGGGGTAGCTGGGGGGTAGGGGGTGGTAAGGTGAGAGATTAGGAGGGGTATTCAGAGGAGGGAAGGGGTAGGGAGGAGGAGAGAGGGAGAGAGGTACTAGAAAACATTGAAATAATTCGAAATGGAGAAGTGAAAATTAGTAAGTTAGTTGAGAGGGAGGTAACTGTGGGAAAATTCTTGGGCTTGTTCTTTTGGGGAGGGGAAGGCTTTGCGGGGATTTCCTTTGTACAGTTTGAGAAGAATAGGAGGGAGGAAAAAAACAAGAGAGAAGAAATAATTGAGGAGGAAAGAGGGTGGGACGAAGAAGGGGCCAGGGGGTGAGGAGGAATTGCTAGTTAAAGATTAGTGAGGAGTTGAAGTTTGAAAAATTTCAAGGAAAATAGAAGGGTTGGGGGGGGGGAAGAGGGATTTAAGTTGGAAAGTTAGGGGCTTGAGGGAGAGAAGCAGGAAGATTGTGGTGAGGAATTTAATAAGAAACATAGTATGGAACAGGAAAGCAAGTATAGTATGGAGCTGCATCCCATTTTCTATATGCTGGGTCATTTGGAATGATAGGAATAGGAGGTTGTTATGAAATCCTAGTGGCCTTGGTTGGGAAACTAGAGTCGGATTGGGTATTGGTGCTCCCTGAGTTTAACCAGGTTAATAGATCAGATTTGGGGGTGAGCTTCTGGAATATACTTGAAATTCAAGCCTATAATGATGAACAATTTTTTATATATATTTGCTGGGGTGTCACCTTGGCACCTCTCTGTTTGTATCTTTCTTTTTTTTTTTTTTTATTTAATGAAATCTTTTCTTTTACTCTTCAAGAAAAGGAGGAATGATAAAGGCAAGTGGCAACAGTGTTTACTAGGTAAGATTTTTGGTGAAAAGGCAATTCATGCTGCTACTGTGTGGAGCTTGTTCCCCAAAGCATTGGATTTACTGAGAATGGTAGATGTAGAGACAACACCAGAAGTCATTTATCTATCCTTTTTTACTCATAAAGTGGATATCAGATCCATATTATCAAGGGGGACCATCGATGGTAGCTGGTTACTTATTGGTGTTACAGAGATGGTTGCTTGATACCCCACTATCAGTGATGGAGTTTACTTGCTTAGTGTTGAGTTGGGCCAATTTCTAGTTATTGGGCTCAGTTATTTGTTTCTTATTTTTAAGTTGTTAAGTTAGTGAGTTGTTGGGCTTTAGGCCCATTAGTTTATGTTTTTTAAGTTGTAACTGTTCAGCTACTTAAGTAGCCGCCCTACTAAGGGCATTCTTGTAATCTCTTATTCTTTTAAGTTGAGTGTATAATACAAAGAGGGGCTGGTGGCCAGAACTAATTCAATTCTGGTTGACATCCTTCTCCTTTCTTCTCCTCTTTTCTTCTCTACTGCTGGAACTCTTCATCTTCTTCTCTTTCTCTTCACAAGGAGTTTATCTAAAACTGCAATCAGTGATTTCTACTTAGTATCAGAGCAGGCCAAAGGTTCCTTGAGCTGTTCTATCACGCAGCCCTAGATCGGCCGATTGCATGGTGATTTAAGAGGCTGATCCAAGATCTTAGGTAAGCCCTAGATCGGCCGACTGCTGGTCTAGGGTTTCCCATCAAAATCAAGAGAAACTGGAGAAAGGGGGAGATTCCTGTTTCTGTTGGACTCTTCAATTTTGACCTAGGAAGTGGTGCCTTAATTTTTTAGGGTTCCTTGGAGTTTTTTGAGGGGGGCAGTTCAAGTTCTACCTGTTTTGGAGGTTTCTGGAGAGAGCGGTTGCCTCTTCTCTCTCTTCTCCAATCATGCAGAAAAGGAATCTTTTGTGGAAGGACCATCTAGGGCACCAGAAGGGTGTCGTTGGTACCAAAAGTGATTTATTTGATATTCTTGCATATTACAGTAACCTTCTACCCCCTTTTTGTTAATTATGGAGGGTAACAGAGTTGAAAACAAGCCCGGGAGTGAAATGGGACCAGTGGAAGGAGGTGCTGGAGACCTTTTTGGGGGCTGAAACCATTACTATAGTTAAGTTGGATGGTCCAAATTACTTAGAATGGTCACAATTTGCAAAGATGGCCATTGATGTTCGTGGGAAGTTGGGGTATATCACTGGTGAAGAAGTGAAACCCGAAACTAATAGCTCCCGGTGGGTACATGAAAATTATATGTTGATGACTTGGCTGTGTAATTCGATGCTGCCCCGTATAAGTAAATTTTTTTTGTGAGCAAATATAACTAAGGAAATATGGGATGGGGTAGTAGAAACCTATTCATAGAGGGAGAATGTTGCTAGGACTTATCAGTTGAGAAATCAGATTATTGCTATAAGACTGGGAGATATACCTATTTTTGTTTATTTTTCAGCCCTTAAAACCCTGTGGCAGGAGATTGACCATTTGCAGACAATTGTTTGGGAAACCACTAAGGATGCCACTGCCTACCAGAAGCTCCTAGAGAAGTATAGGGTTTTTGAATTTCTTGCTGGCCTTAATCCCGAATATGATATTGTTTCCAGGGACAATGTTACTCTCTCCTAGGCATATGCCTTTGTGTCAGGGGAAGAGAGAAGGAGAAATGTGATAATGAAAAATTCTGGTTTTGATCAATCAGCCATGATTAGCACTGTGAGACCTAAACAAAGTGGAGACCGGGGTGGTAGTGAAATCAAGAAGGAAGACAAAAATGATTTGATTTGTGACTATTGTAAGAAGCCTAAATACACAAGAGATACTTGCTGGAAGCTTCATCCTCATCTGGTGCCAAATAGACTCAAAAACAAGGTAAATGCTCACATGGAAGTTACTGGTGACATACCAGCCCCTCCCACTACAACTACTCTAGAGTCTATTGCAACTACTGTAGTGAGGGCCGAACTTGAGAGATATGGGCAGTTCTTGAATCAGCGGGATACAGTAAGTTCTAATTCAGTAACAGATGGACAGCCAGGTACAAGCGGTTCTGGTGGAGTACACTCTACTTCCTTTGCTTACACAGGTAGTTCACATGCCACTGCAAATTATGTTTCTACTACAGGTAAGGAGGGACCTCATTGGATTATAGATTTTGGAGCCTCAGAGCACATGACCCATAGTTCCACTATCTTTTCCTCTTACCAGTTTTGTTCTGGTAGAGGCAGAGTCTCCACAGCTGATGAATCTCATGTTCCCATTGCTGGGAAGGGGTCTGTCAAGAATTCCATTTCCCTTCCCTCTGTCCTTCATGTTACCAGATGTACTAACCTGTTATCTGTTAGTAGTTTGACTAAAAACCTGAACTGTTCAGTAATTTTTTCTCCTAGTCATTATATTTTGCAGGATCTGCATTCAAAGAGGACGATTGGGAGTGGTCGTGAAGTGAATGGAATCTACCTCTTGGATGTGCTTCCTCCTCATCAGGGTCATCATGCCAGCAGGGATAGTGAGTCAGGGTCTGTGAGTTAGATTATGCTTTGGCATAATTGTTTAGGTCATTTGTCTTTTTCTTCTTTGAGTTTCTTGTTTCCAAAGCTTTTAGAGTCTGTTAATTTATCAAGTCTGGAGTGTGAAGGTTATCAACTTGGAAAACATTGTAGACATTCCTTTAAAGCCAGTAATAAAAGATTTTAATCTCCTTTTGATGTTATTCATTCTAATGTGTGGGTACCTTGTCATGTTCCTTCTATGGGTGGTTATCGATATTTTCTCTTATTTGTGGATGATTTTTCTCGATATTCATGGATTTACTTAATGAGCTCCCGAGATGAGGTACCATCCTTGGTAAGGCAATTTCATCAGATGGTTCTAACACAGTTTGGGATACGAATAAAGGTGTTCAGATCAGACAATGCAAGGAAATATTTTGAAAAACATCTTGCTTTGTATCTGTTAGAATATGGTGTTGTCCTTCAGAGCAATTGTTCCTACAGTCCACAACAGAACGATGTTTGTTGAAAGTGTTAAAATAATTGATTTTATGTTTGTTAGGGTCTGTTTGGATGATTAAAGCCTTTTTTATTTTAATCTATTTTTGTACTATCACTTAGTAGGGACACAAAGGTCATTTCCCTTCTTATTTTTTCGCCCTATATATTACAATGAAGCTGGCGCCGTCAGTACTGTTCCATTGCCTCAACACTTCTTCTTCCTTCTTCTTTTCTCTTCTCTTCTCTTCTCTTTGCTATAACTTTAAATCAGATTTACTGTCAAGATGGTATCAGAGCGTGGCCATTGAATCTGGGCGATCAAGTGTCTTCTCCAAGCTGCTGAATCTGGGCGGAACGGAGGAGTACATCTGGGTTCGAATCAGACCTGCAACTGGTACCATCCCATTTTTTTCTTTTCTTTTCTTCTCTTCCCTTGGTCGTGTACGAAGAGGAAAATGAATGGACCTGAACCACTGAATGTTGGCACACCCTTGCGAGGTTTTTACTCTGCTTGTTTTGGATTGTGTGATCCTGTACCTGTGAAAGGATGCTGTAGGTTACATATGACCTGTTTTCTCTACTTGTTGGCTTGATGCCTTGTGTGTAAGGATCTCCCCTTGTGATTATTGCTTGTAGACCTGTTGAGAAAACTAGTAGGCTGGGATTGCTACTCCGTACATGTCTGAAAATCAGATCTGTCATCTTGTTTATTCTGGAAATTGGTGTTGGTCTTGTGCTCAAATTAAGTCCAAAAACTTTAGTGTGGGTGGACTAATCACTTGTTGTGTGTGGAGTTTTTTGTTCTGATATAAGGAGTGATCCTAAGTTGAAGTTTTTTGATAAAAAAATTATGTGTTGACCATGTCTTCTGATAATTCTACTACTTCAGGGCTGTCATTCCCTTTGATGGTCTGAATTACCTTGAGTGATCTAGGGGAATAAAACTCTACATCACTGCTAGGGGAGAAATAGGATACATCAATGGGAAAGTGAAGGAACCGAAGTGCGAAAGTGCTAAATATGATAGATGGAACCAAGAAAATAGTATGATGATGTCTTGGCTCTTGGTTTCCATGCTGCCACAGGTGAGAAAAACTTTTATGTGGGCTGAAACTGCTTGTGAAATATGAGAACAAGCAAAGTCCACCTATTCAGAGCAGAGACACTATTCCTAGATATACCAACTACAAGCTGAATCGTCCACTCGTAAGCAGGGAGAAAGGAGTCTCTCGGTGTACTATTTGGATCTGACATCGATATGGAAAGAACTTGATCACTATCAGAATGTTAACTGGAAGTGTGATGAGGATGCAAAGGCATACAAATCACTTGTATCTCTGCAACGGGTATTTGCCTTCCTCTTGGGGCTGAATCCTTCATATGAGTCCATCAGGGTGCAAATCTTGGGAAGTAAAGACTTGCCATCAGTTCAAGAGGTTTATGCCTTGGTTCAGTCAGAAGAAAATAGAAGAAATGTGATGAATTCTATAAAGGGGGAGCCAGTTGCTCTAGTTGTTCGGGGAAGTTTAGATACTAATGTTGGAGGTGGTTCTAAGAAGGGTGACTCTTAGAAGAGAACAGATGATAAGAGTAAGCTTTGGTGCACTCACTACTAGAAGGCAAGACACACCATAGATACCTGCTAGGATCTCACATGGAAAACCTACATGGGCACAAGATTTGGGGAAGAAGTCAACAACTGATCAGGGCAAGAAACCAAGTCAGCAGAATCAGAAAAGGTATAACTCAACTAATATGGCATCTCAAGAGATTGGTCTCATGGTAACTCAGGAAAGGCATCCCAGTTCTGACCCTAATGAAGAGATCATCAACTCCTTCTGTGACCATTTGGAGTTATATGGTAGGACTCTTCGCCAGATGGATACTGGTCCTACTCCTACCTCTTTTGCATCTGCATCAGGTAACACTACCACTGCCTTCCATGTGTCATCTCGTACTGTTGATTCCCCTTGGGTAATTGACTATGGAGCCTCAAACCGCATGACCAGTAAGTCAAATTTATTTCAGGCATACAATCTTCTCTCTGGAGAGATAAGGTGAGACTAGCTAATGGCTCTTTCTCCAACATAGCCGGCCAAGGAACTATATCTCTCCCACTTGGCCTTACCCTTTCTAACGTATTACATGTTCCTAAGTTACCTATAAATCTGCTTTCCATTAGTAGTATTACTCACTCCTTGAACTGTTCAGTTACTTTCTATTCGTCTTCATGTGTGTTTCGGGATTTGGCCTCGGGGAAGACGATTGGTAGATGAAGCATGGTGGATGTTCTCTACGTATTGGAGAATAAAGCTGGTCTTGTGGCTACAGAGTCTTGGAGTTCGTCCAGTGAGAGTCAAGCCTATTTATGGCATCGTCTCTTGGTCATCTTTCTTTTGAGTCGTTAAAGGTTATGTTTCCAAAGTTGTTCGAGTATTTGTCAGTGAGTCAGTTGCAGTGTCAGACATGTCAATTGAGTAAACATTGTAGAAGCTCTTTTCTTTTGAGAAATAGAAGATCTGAATTTCCGTTTCATATTGTTTATTCTGATGTTTGGGACCCTGTTACTCTACCTACTGAGGCTGGATATAAGTACTTCATTACCTTGGTCGATGATTACTCTAGATACACTTGGGTTTACCCTATGCGATCTAGAGTGGAAGTGCCTAAAATTGTGAAAGACTTTCACCGCATGTTCACTCAGTTCCAAATTGAAATCCATATTTTTCAGTCGAACAATGCAAAGGAATACTTCCATAGTGATCTCATAGAATTCTTTGCTTCGAGTGGATCACTTCAACGAAGCTCTTGTGCTAGGACACCTTAACAAAACGGTGTTGCTAAAAGAAAAAAACGTCATCTTCTTGAAGTAGCTTGTGGCTTGTTAATCCATATGAATGTTATAAAGCGCTTTTGGATGGATGCTGTTCTGTGTGCTACGTACATCATCAACCATATGCCCTCTCGGTTACTAGAGTATAAGGCCCCACATCAGCTTTTGTTTACTACAACTCCGTTGTTCCCCATTCCAATGCGTGTTTTTGGGTGTCATTGCTTTATTCATAACTTGTCACCTATTCGGGGTAAACTTGATCCTCGTGCTATTCCTTGTGTCTTCCTTGGTTACCCTCTATCTCAAAAGGGGTATCGTTGCTATGATCCCGTCTCTCGTAAGTACTATGTCTCAGTAGATGTGTCCTTGTTCGAGAATCAACCTTTCTTCTCGGTTTCTCCTCAGGGGGAGAGTAGGATTGAGAGCCGTGGAACCTGACACTATGCAACCAACATCATCGGCTTCACCGGAGGTTGATCCTTCCCATCAGCCAGGTACACTTGCTTATATTGATATGCTTGCTCTTCTCAATGTTGATCCCTTGTCATTAATGATCTTGATGTTCCTATTGGTAAGAGAAAGGGTGTTAGATCTTGTACCACCAACCATCCTATCTCTCACTTTGTGTCCTATGATCATATTTCATCTTCATATCGTGCATTCCTCTCCTCTGTTGACAATATCCCTGTTCCTAAGAATGTAGCAGAAGCTTTATCCAAACCTAAATGGACAGATGCAATGAAGGAAGAGATTGATGCATTACACAAAATGACACTTGGGAGTTAGTGGATCTTCCTGAAGGGAAGGAACCAGTGGGGTGCAAGTGGGTGTTCACAGTGAAACACAAGGCTGATGGAATTGTTGAAAGATACAAGGCTAGACTGGAGGCAAAAGGTTTTACACAAGTATATGGAGTGCACTATGCAGAGACTTTTGCCCTAGTAGCCAAGATGAACTCTTTCAGAATTCTCCTTTCACTAGTGGCAAATATTGACTTGGAACTTCACCAATTGGACATCAAAAATGCTTTTTTGAATGGTGACTTAGAAGAGTAAGTGTACATGACCCAACCTCCAGGTTTTTGTGCTAAAGGTGGTGAACAAAAGGTGTGCAAGGTAAAAAAATCTTTATATGGACTGAAACAATCTCCTTGGGCCTAGTTTAGTGAGTTCTACTCAGCAGTTCAGCAGATGGGGTTCAAACAATGCCAGTCAGATCACACACTATTTGTAAAGAAAGGTGAAGGGAAAATTGCTGCTCTAATTATGTATGTGGATGACATAGTGATCACAGGAGATTGGGAGGCTGAAATACAGAGACTATAAAAGTTCTTAGCCACTCAATTTGAGGTAAAAGATCTAGGCCCCTTACGTTATTTCCTTGGAATTGAAGTTACCCGCTCTCACAAGGGCATCTTTATTTCCCAACGGAAATATGTACTAGATCTACTAGAAGATACAAGCAAACTGGGGGTGAGACCAATTGACTCACCAATTGAACCTAACCATCATCTGGGAGACAGTCAGGGAGAGTTCTTAAAAGATGTGAAGAAGTTTCAGAGACTTATAGGGAGACTCTTGTATTTGTCTATGACCAAGCCTGATATTGCTTATGCAGTGGGTGTCCTTAGTCAGTTCATGTACAATCCTAAGACAACTCACCTTGAAGCTGCAGAGAGGATCCTCAGATACCTTAAGAAGTTTCCTGGAGCTACTTTGCTGTTTTAGAAACATGGACATTTAAAGGTGGAGATATATACTGATGCTGATTGGGCATGGCAAGTTGATGACCGAAAGTTTACCACTGGATATTGTGCCTTTGTAGGGGGAAATCTAGTCACATGGAGAAGTAAGAAGCAAGTGTGGTGTCTAGGTCTAGTGCTGAAGCAGAATACAGAGCTATGTCTCATGGAGTTGCTGAAATCATGTGGATAAGAAATCTGTTAGGAGAATTGGGTTTTACATTAGCAACCCTATGTTACTCTGTTGCGACAATAAGACTGCTATCAACATTGCAGCTAATCTAGTCCTCCATAATAGGACGAAACACATTGAAGTGGACAAGCATTTTATTAGAGAGAAACTTGTAAGTGGAGAGGTGTGCACCCCATATGTCAACTCAGAAGAACAACTTGCAGACATCTTCACCAAAGGCCTTCATCATGTGCGACATAATGATTTGTGTGACAAGTTGGGCATGATTGACAATAATGCTCCAACTTGAGGGGGAGTGTTGAAAGTGTTAAAATAATTGATTTTATGTTTGTTAGGGTCTGTTTGGCTGATTAAAGCCTTTTTTATTTTAATCCATTATTGTACTATCACTCAGTAGGGGCACAAGGGTCATTTCCCTTCTTATTTTTTACGCCCTTAATATTATAATGAAGCTGGCTCCGCCAGTACCGTTCCATTGCCTCAACACTTCTTCCTTCTTCTCTTCTCTTCTCTCCTTTTCTCTTCTCTTCTCTTCTCTTTGCTATAACCTTCAATCAGATTTACCATCAAGAGTGTTGCAAAGTGGAAGAACAGGCACATTGTTGAGATTGCAAGAAGCATGATGATCACATCTATAGTTCCAGTTCATTTTTGGGGTGATGCAGTTCTCACAGTAGTCTTTTTGATTAACAGGGTGCCCTCCCGTATACTTGGATTCAGCACCCCATTCAGCCTCCTTTTTCCTGAGGGGGAGATGTTCCACATTCCTCTTAGAGTGTTTGGGTGTGTTTTCTTTGCACATACTCTTGGTCCTCATCATTTGAAGCTTGATCCGAAGGCAAAGAAGTCATGCAGAAAATCAGAAAGGGTACTGCTGCTGTGATCCAATCGTTGGGAGTCGGTATGTTACTATGGATGTCAGGGGGAGTGTTTTGGGGAAGTGAGTGAGTAGTCTATTCCTCTTCCGGTTCCAGTTCCTATGTCTACTCCTGTGTCTGATCCTCCTATGTCACCTACCTTACCACCTCCCGTGCGTCTTGCTTCTTAGCGTTACTTATGACAGAGACTACACAGAGAGGTTGATTCCACTGCAGTAGAACTCACATCGCTTTCTATCGGTTCCTTGGAGACTCTAGATTCAGCTAACATGGATTCAGGTATTCCTTTTGATCTTTCTATTGTTTTAGTTCCCATTGATTCTACTAATCCCATTACAGATAACCTGGACCTTCCTATTGCTCTTAGAAAAGGGAAGAGAAAGTGTACTGCTCATTGTATTACACAGTATTTATCCTATAGTGGACTTTCTCCTTCCTACCGTGCTTTCCTTTCCTTTCCTCTCTTGACTCTGTGTCTATACCCAAGGGTGTCAGTGAGGCTCTCTCCAAACCTGAGTGGAAAATAGCTATGCAAGAAGAGATGGAAGCTTTAATTAAGAATCAGACATGGGAGATTGTGGATCTACTTGAGGGCAAGGAGACTGTCAGATGCAAATGGGCTTACATAGTCAAATATAAAGCAGAAGGAAGTATAGAAAGGTATAAAGCTAGACTTGTTGCAAAAGGGTACACACAGACTTATGGCATTGATTACTTAAAGACCTTTGCACTAGTTGCAAAGATGACTTTTGTTCGGATACTTCTTTCTCTTGCTGCCACATACTCTTGGCCCCTGTTTCAAGTTGATGTGAAGAACGCTTTCCTACATGGAGATCTGCAAGAGGAAGTGTATATGGATGTTCCTGCTAGTTTCTACATTGATGCTGAAAAGGGAAAGGTATGCAGACTTAAGAAGTCACTTTATGGTTTAAAGCAATCACCCAGAGCATGGTTTGACAGGTTTAGGAAGGCCTTAGTTGCTTTTGGCTACACTCATACTCAATCTGACCATACCTTGTTTGTGAAGCGGAGTGGATCCTTGGTGTCAGTCCTAATTGTTTATGTGGATGATATTGTTGTCATAGGGAATGACCTAAGTGAGATTGATAGTTTGAAGAAGAATCTACACAAAGAATATGAATTTAAGGATCTTGGAGCGTACTTCTTAGGCATTGAAGTTGCAAGATCAAAACGTGGAATTTTTATTTCTCAGAGGAAGTATGTTTTGGATCTTCTACAAGAAACAGGGAAGCTTGAAACAAAGGCAATCAACACTCCTATTGATCAAAATCACAAAATTAATGCATTAGAAGGTGAGTTGGTAAAGGACATTGGGAGATATCAGAGACTTGTGGGGCGGCTGCTTTATTTGTGTATGATAAGACCAGACATCTCCTATGTAGTGAGTGTGGTAAGCCAATACATGCATGCTCCACGAGTCTAGCATTGGGAGGCTGTTGGCAGGATTCTTGCTTATCTGAAGGGACACCCAGGCGGAGGCATATTGTTTGTTGATCATGGACAATTGAAGCTAGAGGCTTATACAAATGCTGATTGGGCAGGATGCCTTCATGACAAGAGATCTACTTTAGGAGTCTGTGCCCTTGTTGGGGTAACATAGTCTCGTGGAAAAGTAAGAAACAAATAGTGGTGGCAAGATCAAGTGCAGAAGCTGAATACATGGCCATGGCACATGGAGTTTCAGAACTTCTCTGGATCCGTTCCTTGTTAGGAGAGATTGGTGTAAAGGCAGAAGAACCTATGGTGCTGTACTGTGATAATCAAGAAACAATTAACATTGCCCATAATCCAGTTCACCATGACCGGACAAAGCACATTGAAGTGGATAGACACTAAATTAGAGAAAGGGTGACTTCTAGGGAAGTTTGTCTCCCATACATTGCTTCTGATCTGCAGCTTGCTGATGAAGGTGTTTCAAGAAACAAGCTGGAGCATGATCTACGCAAGTTGGGAATGTGTGACATTTACTCTCAACTTGAGGGGGAGTGTTGAGTTGGGCTGATTTCTAGTTATTGGGCCCAGTTATTTATTTCTTATTCTTAAGTTGTTAAGTTAGGGAGTTGTTGGGCATTAGGCCCATTAGTTTATGCTTTTTAAGTTGTAACTGTTCAACTACTTAAGTAGCCGCCCTACTAAGGGCATTCTTGTAATCTCTTGTTCTTTTAAGTTGAGCATATAATACAAAGAGGGGCTGGTGGCCAAAACTAATTCAATTCTGGTTGACATCCTTCTCCTCTTTTCTTCTCTACTACTGAAACTCTTCATCTTCTTCTTCTTTCTCTTCACAAGGAGTTTATCTAAAACTGCAATAAGTGATTTCTACTCTCACCTTTCAGTTTTCACCATTCAAATACACAACTTCCCATTGAGTATAGGATCAATGATATTGGGAAGAAGATAGTTGGGAAGGTTGGAAAGTTGGTCAAAGATATAACGGTGGATAGGACGACTTTGTGGCTGAGTTATTTAGCCTACAGAGACGAGCTGGATATCTAACGAAGCCTTTGAAATTGAAAGTCCTTGTGCATAGAAGAGGATTAAAGCCTTTACGAGTAGATATTAGATTTGAAGACTACCTTTTTTTTGTTTTTATTGTGGAGATGCAGGCCATGATAATTGGCATCGTATGAAACTGGTTGATGACAAGAATTGAGGTCTAGAGATTGGGAGTGATAGTAGTTACAGGGAGTTTAGCCATTGGGTTTGAGCAGATGCTGGTCCTATGAAAGGAAGAAGTCTGAAAGATAGCGAGACATGGAAGAAAACCATCCAGAAAAGCAGGGTAGGAGAAATATGGTGATTGGAAGCAGAACAAAAAGGAAGAGCTTCACCGTTGAGGTGGAGATACATGATTAGTTACAAAATATGGAGGATGCCAATTGAACACTTACATTTGATGCATTTTATTGTGGGGCGGTTGCATAAAGATGCTAATGTTTTGATGAAGACAAGGAGATGTGCATGGACAGTCTAGTAAGCAAACTAGGGTGGATTAGTTGCCAGGTTGAGTTAATGAACTCGAATTTTAAATTTGGTTTGGGTACAATCAACCTTGACTATTTGTTCATCCCAAGAGTTGTGAAAATGGGTCATTGGAAGGTGTTTCAGTAGGTGAAAGGGATGAGGTAATGGGAGATGATGAATAGGGGAGAATATAGCTCTTACACGGGTTTTGGTGGTTGTCCCAAAACTAGGGATGGCTTTTTCGTGCGAGTTTTTGGGTACCCGACCCGTCTCGACCCTAATAGGACCCGTTTATCAAAACCCTATAGGGTTTGGGACGGGTTTGGGTTTTGACTTTAGGGTATCCGATACCCGATACCCGGGATGCATAAATATGAACCTATTATATTATATATCATGCACAATTTTATAAATTTTAAGTACTAAGATAATTATTCTATTATTTATATTTTATTTATATAAACTTTTTGGGATTAAAATCATCATTTGATGTAAAATCCGAGTGAGACTTGTGTTTACAGGAAGACCAATGGGGATAAGGTTACATTCTTGGTTCTGTATGTAGATGACATTCTACTCATTGGGAATGATGTAGGAATGTTAAATACGGTGAAAGTGTGGCTTTCACAGCAATTCTCCATGAAAGATCTTGGAGAAGCCACCTATATTTTGGGACTTCGACTCTAGAGATAGATTGAAGAGGATAATTGGATTATCCCAGTCTACTTACATTGACAAGATTGTCAAAAGATACAATACGGAGTCACTCTCTCTAAGGGTATGTTTCCCAAGACTCCCGAGGAGATTGAGGGCATGAAGGAGATTCCCTATGCCTCAACCGTAGGGAGCATCATGTATGCCATGTTGTGCACTCGTCCTGGCATTGCTCAGGCAGTGAGTGTGGTAAGTAGATACCAGTCTAACCCAGGACAAGAACATTGGACAGTTGTGAAGAACATACTGAAATACCTTCGAAGGACAAAAGAGTTTTGTCTGGTATACGATGGTAGTTCACTATAGATCCAAGGGTATACTGATGCCGATTTCTAGTCAGATCCAGATGATAGAAAGTTTACATTTGGGTACATCTTTACGATGGGGGCCTGTGCAGTTAGCTGGAAAAGCAGCAAACAAGGTTCCACCGCAGGTTCCACAATCGAAGCCGAATACCTTGCCGCAAGTGAAGCTGCTAAAGAAGCTATCTGGATGAAGAAATTCATTTAGGAATTAGTAGTAGTTCCGTCTAGCACATCACCCATTCACCGTTGTGTGACAACACTGGAGCTATAGCTCAAGCTATGTAGCCACGAGCCCACTCGAAGTCGAAGCACATCGAGAGGAAGTACCATGTATTGCGGGAGATAGTTGGTAGATGGGACGTCCTGATTCAGAAAATAGCATCAGTGGAGAATGTAATAGACTCATTGACTAAGTTGCTTACACAGAAAGTGTTTGAGAAACACGTGGATAGTATGGGACTCCGACTTGTACCTGATTGGACCTAAGTGCAAGTGGGAGTTGTTAGACAGTTATGCCCTTAGCTCTAATAAGATTGATGTACCTTTTGACATTTATTGTAAATGAATAAAAGTACATAATTGATTCATGTCATTGTGGTATGTTTTTGTGTTTTTACCCATAAACTAGACACTTTTGAGACTCGTGTTAGTTTAGAATCTTCATAGCCGTTGGATAGATCTGGGGAGGTCTATCCTGCCAAGGCTGACACTAATGTGCCACAAAGTCGATTGGGGTGGCTTGTCTCAGCTGCCATGGTGAGACCTGAGGTACATGAAGTGTGGGTTTTCTTGAAACCTTGAACCAGACCAATTTCTAGTATTGCCCTGGACCTTGGAGATAGATGGACAAAATTGGAAAGTTACACCTGACCCCTAGATTCGATTATGGTACTGCACTAGGTGTCAGATTGAGGTGTCTTTGATATGCCAATCAGTGAGATCATTAGAGGGGGTCAAAACCTGGGTATGTTGGGGTAGTCCGAGAATTCACTTGAGTGGGTGATCATAGTGACAAAATCAGCCCCTTTGTCAGACAAAGTGAATGATCGGGTAATGCACTCTCTCTAATGGAAACTTAAACTGTCGGCAATTGATTTCAAATGTTGAGATTTGTTTTTGCAAAATATATATTTATACATATATATTATGGTTTCAAAATGTTTGCAAAATGTTTTAATTCCTGGGATCCATCTGAGTAGAGAGTGCAACACTGCACCTTGCAGCCGAAGGAGAGGTCCTTTCTTGTCGGGCAGTGTTTGATCATTAAGGGCTGAGAGGTTAAGTGTAAGACCATTGAGGGTAATGCCTAATGGGCTAATCTTGCATCTGGCCATAGTTCTTAGGTTTTCATAAGGTGGCTGGATCCAAGAACCATTTAATGTAAATGTTGGGCCTATTAAGAGCCCATGGTGATGGACTTAAGGGTTCACTGTCTCCTACAGTGAATTCGGCCATGCCTTGTAACAGAGGCTGGGCTGAACCCATGTGGCTGATGTGTAGATCAATGCTAGGGTCCCATGCCATACAAAGAGAGCCAAGTGGGCCGGCAGATTAAGAGTAAGTGAGCACATAAGCTTAATGGGCTTAAGCCCAATTCGAACTGGGCTTAAGTTAGTTAAATTAAAAGGGGGCGAATTCAGCTTTTAAGCTGATTAGGATTAGCTGAAGGATAAGATTAATTCTTATCATTTTGAGAGCCCAAATCCAAATATCAGATTTGGATTAGGAAACTCTCTCCTAATTAGATTAGGAGGTTGAGGCGAATTCTTCAGATTTTACACACAACAACAAACTGCAGAATTCTTCCCCAGTTATTGCCGCCCCTACCCTGTTCGATCTCCACTTGTGGATCTGATCAAGAAGAGTTCTTGATATTGCTTCTTGGTAGAAGCAACCTGAAGTTGTGCTCACCAGCCGCCCTTGCTCGATTCTTGTTAAAGAATTCAGGTTCTTGTTGAAGAACCATCCTACTGATCCTGTTTCACTACACATTGTGTCATCTTCAGTGGAAGCGGGTTTTGGTCTTTTCTTTGGGCGTGAACACCTGTGATGGGAGTTACTACTACTTCGTATCAGGTATATCCCTCACTTCCCATTGGTTTCAAATCTGGTCCGGTTTTGGTTTCAAGAACGAACCTTGTAAATGCAGTTTTCTAAATTAGGGAATGCAATTCCCGGATGGGAGAGAACGAAATTTTGGAATTTCGCCCAACCTTCTTGCAGGGTTCGGCCACCCATTTGATGGATCTCCCATCCCTTTAGAGGGGACCGAGAGCCAACAAATGGTGCTAAAAGGGGCAAGGATGCAAGTGTTGAAGCTATTAGATGCCTCTTCATGTAGACTTGGAAGGGCCGGGCAAAAGAAATAGATGGAGGAGGATCTGCAAGCCCTGTAGAATCAAAAGAATGCAAGAAATATCTAGAGGTGGTAGATGATTTTTCCATGTGAGAAAAGAAAGAAATGTTTTCTAGAAATATAACATTCCGTGAGATGTGAGCACAACGAAGTTTGGGATCATAACAAAGGAATCTCTTGTGATCAAGACTATAACCCACAAATACACACACAGTTGCTTGAGAAGTGAGCTTTGCGTGCTCATGAGGAGGGTGGTGAACAAAACAAACACATCTAAACACATGAAGCATAGAAAAGTTAGGAGAATGATGAAATAAGCATTCATATGGTGACAAATCTTTTAACATTGATGAAGGAAGCAAGTTAATAAGAAACATAGTAGTGCCGGCGGCCTCCACCCAAAAGGGATTAGGCGCATGTGAGTTAGAAAGAAGGGTCCTCACCGCACTCAAATTATGCCCATTCAGCCATTCTTGCGTTTTGCCAGCCCATTTTGATGTGGAGTGCCAAAGCAAGATCTTCCAGATTGAATTCCTTGTTCTTTTAAAAAGGTTTGAAAAGTACTCAAGTTGCCATCATAATATTTCTATGAGTCGGAATGTAAAACTTTCTCCAAGGCATTGAATTGAGTTTCACCATAACAAGAAACAATCTAAATGTAGGGAGCACTTCTTATTTCTTTCATAAAAATTATATCCATGCGTATTTGGTGCAGTCATCAATGAAAGAAACAAAGTATTTATATCCAAGTCTGGAAACCACAGAAGACAACCAAACATCATTATGTATAATATGAAAAGTTACACTACTGTACACTACTGTTTCAATTTGGTATTGACGGGAAAGACTGGAGTGCTGATACACTTTTTCCATCTACATGAAAATTTCCTTAGCAGTACACGAAACTCTGTATAGGTATAGCAACATCTGTAGTGAAGGAACTGAGGATCCAGAAAACCTCGTTGGCATTGTTGACGTTTTAGGTTTGCAATTTCTCAGCATCCCCACTATCAGGTTTCTTACGTGTACCATCATCCACCAGCCCTTGGAGCCCTTCCCTTCCACATAAAACTGAAAGTGGAACTTCCACAAAGCATAGTTCGTTCCTTTGAACATAACTGGCAGAAAATTGGATTTCTCTTTCACTGCTCAAGATCCCGTTATCTGTGGTGGATGCAATTGAAGAGATTGAAAGAGTTTTCATGGAATATAAAACATATGGAGAAAAAAAATATCCTCTTGTGAAGTGGGACTGGGTGTGTAGGGAGAAGAAAGATGGTGATTTTGAGATAACAAGAATAAGACTGTTTAATAAGGCTTTGCTGGGGAAATGGCTTTGGAGTTTTGGGCAGGAAAGAAACTCTGTGGAAGAAGGTGGTGGCTTATAAATATGGGGTTACAGACTTTGGGTGGGATTCAAAAGAGGTAAAATTTTCCTATGGAGCTTGTGTGTGGAAAGGAATTATGAATTTTCAATCAGCCTTGTTGAACGGTTGAACTATGTCTCTTTCGAGGTGGGAGACGGAGCTAACATAAGATTTTGGGAGGATCATTGGTCGGGTATTGGTATATTTTGTAAATTATGTTCAGGGCTTTACAAGCTTATCGGTAGAAGTGTGTCCATTTTTTTATCAATCCGTAAAAATGTGTCCGTTGGGAGGTGATGCATTTATTTTTTGGTTGCTGTTTTACAAAGTATGTGTGGGGTTACTATTTTAGCCTTTCTAGTCTTGACATGTGGAATCTGAGATTGCCAAAAAAAATATTTGGTTAGTTGCCTATTTTGAGGGAAATAGGAAGGCAAAGCTAGTTTGGAGGTGTATTCCTTTTGCTATTTGCTGGGAAATTTGGAATGAAAGAAATAGAAGAATTTTTGATAGCTGTTCAAAGCGCAGGGATCAAGTTGTCTACTTAAGCAAAAGAAATTTAGAAATTGATTTTTGATATTACCATAGTTTGAAAGCATTTCAAAGGAAGACAATAATTTCTGAGTTGCTTTAGAGTTAGAACATGGGATCTGATCTCTTTGTAATCTTTATTCTTTGTTTTGTTTCCTTTCTTGGTGGTCTCTCATCATCCCTTGGATGTACCTTTTTTCCTTATTAATTTTTTATTACTACCAAAAAAGAGACAAATTTAACTATTAATCTTATCTTCTTGGAGTCCTCCTTGGAACATCCTCTTTCTAGTACCTTTTTCATTGGGCCTATTGGAACAGGCTTGGTATGGGCTTGCATATAGGTTGAGTAGTGAAAGGGAAGTTTGCCATGGCTGTAGAATATTTAGGCTCCATTTGGCATGCTTTCCTAGAATTCATTCTGGTGATTTTTTTTTTTTTTTGAAAAAAGGTAAGGACCCAACACTGACTTACAACTCAAATAAACTACTAGACCCCAGCTGGGTTCCAAGCACCCTGCTTTGGAGACCTTTTGCAGCTGCTGTCCAGGAGATTAGGTTTCCAAAAGAAATAGAAATTAAACAGTTGAGTTCGTTGGAACTATTTTGAAAAATTCTTCTATTCCTTTCCTCCTTAAACGAATAGAAGAATCACTTTATGCTTGAATTTTGTGATTCTAAGAATCACTCTATGTTTGAATTTATGAAAATTGTTGGAAGTAATTCTTTTTCTGGGTTCAAAAATTTATTCTAAGTGTTGATTCTTTAAAGCTGAAAGGTGCCAACCAGCTGGTTGGTAAGGTCTCCTGCTAGTTGTAGCAGACTTGGGATCGAATCCCGCCTGCACCTGGGTTTGGGGTGGGTGGGTTGGGGGATGGGCTACCCCTGGTTGTGTAGCCCTACAAAAGATATATAAAAAAAAGAAAATCTTTAAAGCTAAATCTATCTTCAAAGAAGAATCATTTTTGGCTCAGATTTCATTCTTCGAATAGTGGTTCTTTGGAGCAGAATTGTAATCAAACTTAGCCTTAGGCACTAACGTAGCTCAATGGTAATGGGCCTAAGGCCTGCTGTTGCTGATCATACCTCTCCTTGTTTTGTTATGTATCTAGGGAATCATATTGTTTTGTGTTAGAAAATAGAGGAAAATTCTAAGGAGGCATCATAATGATAAGGTTGCAAAGCCACTTATTTAATTACTGGTATGAAGTTGGTAAGCATCCTGAATGTGAAATGGCAGTTATTTAACCCAAACTTATTTGTCGGTATGCATATGTATGTGTGAACATACACGTAGACTTGGGCATGTATGTGTTACTGTGCACAGTGATACTTCTGCTAATGCAACACCTTTTTCTCTTGACGATATCATGATGTATCATACCTTTTTTATGACACCATCATGATTTTAATCTTTCATTTGCAGGTTAAAAGATATATTGATGTCTATTCAGCATCATCAGTTATTGGTTTTTCCTCTGAAGATTTACTCCATGTAGAAGTGATCTATGCTCAAGCGCTGAATAATTGGTCAAATAGTGTACAGAAGTCATTCTTGTCTGGGCAAGAAACCCTTAATGAAAACTTTGCTTCTACATTATCAGCTCTTGAGGGGCAAATTAATACATATTCAAATTTTTTGGCAAGTGTTGCAGAACTTGCACGCTCAAAATGGACCGAGTTTGATTTATGGATGATGGGTGCTGGTATAGGCATTATGCTATTTTCGCTACTCGTCCACTTTTTTGCTTTTAGGAGGGCACATATGCTGTGCCAGGCCACTTACCCTTCAGTTAGGGCTTCGGGTATCTCTTTAAGGGTCGTTTTTGCTGTTTTTATGGTTGCAATGCGAGCATGCAGTTTTCTTTCAAATAGTTACATCTGTAAGTTCTCACTGTATCATTGCTCAATATCTTCTCTAATATGGATTTTCTATTTATTATTTCCATTCTGCATTTCTTTCTGCTTATGTTTTTTATTCTCTTGGCATCAGTGACGGAAGGAAAAGTAGCAAACTTTCTTTTGGGTACAACTGGTATCCTTAATTTACGTTATTCAATCATGAAGAATAAGATGTTAGCAGAAGTATGTATTGTTAAATCATGTCTCTATTTCTCTTCTCAGAGATTCTGCTGACTAATTTGTTTATTTTAGATGTGCTTTTATAGCAACTGTGTTCCCTACTAGTGTGAAGTAGGGACATCCTACATGAACAAGCCTAATTCTGGCACGTAGAGGTATCTTATAATGAACCCATTGTATTGGTGACATGTCCAATCCAGAATCTGTGTCATCCCCATATCCCACATTATATCGGTAGTTTTCACAAATATTATTAGCTATTCAAATTTTTTTTTTTTTTTTTATAGAAACCATATATAGAGGGTAAGGAAGGGAATTTTGAGACCCCTTAAGAGAAGGCTCACTAAACAAACCAACTAGCAAGCCCACTCCTTATATCTGGGTTCTTTGGTGAAGGTTGAACTACCAAGGAATCTTCCATGTGGCAAACTGGTTTGGGGCCTAAAATGGCTCCACAGGTTCTTTCATGAGGCAAATTCAATCGCCCCAAGAAATTTGGCACATGGACAGAATAAGTCTGTCTGTCTTTCTAACAAGTTCAGTATTAAAGTATTGAAACTTTCAACAGTCAATGTTAATCATGGAAAAACTAATAAAAGTTTGGGTGTAAGGCTAATATGGACTGGAGAATTGAACAGGTTCCTGATCCAGAGGGTCCCTTACTGGGTAGATGGCTTGGCTTGCCACATATTCTTTCACATGGCGGAACTATGGCAACTGTAGGGGTGTTTTGTAAGCATCCTAAATGACCAAGACTCTTGCATGTGGCAAACTAGTTTGGAGTTCAATAGGAGTCTCCAAGTTTCTCTCTCCACCCTAATTCTTGGAAAAAGATTAGGCCCAGAAATCTTTGCTACATATGCAAATTAAACAAACATTTTAGGTAAGTTTTAAGAAATTAAAACTTTGGACAGCTAATATTAGTTGTGAAAACAGTAGTGCAAGGTG
Organism: Nelumbo lutea; assembly: GCF_056320005.1. Classification (NCBI taxonomy): domain Eukaryota; kingdom Viridiplantae; phylum Streptophyta; class Magnoliopsida; order Proteales; family Nelumbonaceae; genus Nelumbo; species Nelumbo lutea. The sequence continues at coordinate 53,318,369 of NC_142690.1, forward strand.
GGCAATATGGCAGATATGGGGACTGTAGAATTGTGTATGTGGGCAATCCAGTGGGTCCCCCATCGGATGAATATTCTGAATCAGCCACAAGATCTCTCTATGTGGTAAAATTGGTGGGTTCTTGTAGGGAGCTCCCTACTTGACCTGATTAAGTGATTAGGGAACCTTTTTTCTATATCTGTAGACATCATTTGTTGAAGCTAATCGTTCATAAGACATTTGCAGGCAGTTGCATTTCTTCTATTGATATCCATTTCCAGATTTATTGTTGAAATTGGGCTTTCAAAGCAGGCTGTCAGTGCCATGCTTATGAGCACATATCCTCTGAGGATGCTTGGTATTGATGAGAGTCACTTCTTTTGGGCTTTTATTTCTGAGATTGTTCCAATACTAGCACTAGTTTTTTTAGCATACCTTCTGTATACGACCACTTCTGGCAGCTCATGTTGGAGGGTTCTTAAAATTATCTTTACCACAGCAACCGTTTTAAGTTATATGCTCATAGCAGTGCATTGGGCCTTAGAAAGTAACATGCTGGAAATTCCTCTGGTGCTTGAAGGCATAGGAAGAAATTCTGTCCCACGGATAATTTATGCTATTGGATGTGGGTTATTAGTGTTACTAGCAGTTGCTCAATTGTTTAAGCAGAAGGGAAAGACTTCGGATTACAAAGAAGTTCTAGTTATCAAAACAGTGACTATGTTATCTGCATGGAGTTCATCCATCATTATCTTACTGGGAAGACAAGGTTTCTTGGTTAGTTTGGTATCTATAATTGCAGGTACCTTTCCATTATATAGTTGCTTCATCCTGTGCTTGTTTTATTGGATTTTTTGCATTTCTTGTAGGTGTAATGCTCTCTACTTTCTTATTATGACAGGATGGTGCATAATAAGGTTAGAGAATTTGGAACAAGATACCATGAATGGCACTATTGGAGCCACAGATATTCTTTCTGTCACGCAATGGAGCCTTCTAGCTGTGTCTCTATTTTACCTCACCGGTCACTGGTAGGATTCTTGATTCATTTTCTTCAGCTTTTACTGCCCATTGATTTTTTTTTTTTTTGATGAATGAAGATAATTTTATTAAACCAGAAAATTAAGGCATTACAGGAAGCCCATGGAGAGGTACAAGCTGTTACCTCTCCTAACAAAGTATTACATCAAGTTAAAACAGGAATAAAATAGAATAAAAAATATAGTGCAGCCCAAAATAAATGTTCCCTTGAAGCCCTTTGCTTAGCTAACCCATCCGCTAAGGTATTTGTTGATCTTCCTGTAGAGAGACTAGGCCGAAGCCCATTAGTGTCTTATTGATTAGTTCTTTCTTGTTATTTGTTCTTAATGGGCCTTTTAATTCTTGTTTATGTTTTCTAAGTATGCTGCTGTGGTGGACGCCCACTTAAGGGCAAACTTGTAAATTATGTAACTTAAGTAAGATTAATAAAAGATTAGAGTGGGGAAAGAAGAGATTATCGAACTCCTTCTCCTTTCTCCTTTCTTCTCCATTCTTCCTTCTTCTTCTCTACATCTTTTGCTATAATCTAAATTATTCTACTATTTTTTATTGGTCTGAATCACATCTTGGTATCAGAGCAGGTCTTCCTTCGCTTTTATCCTTTTTTCTTTTCTTTTCCCATACACTTTTTCTAATTGAAAGGTGTATGGAGAAATAAATTGCTGATCATTCAGAGAACTTGTATGCCTAGTTGGTAGAGGGTTTGGAGAGTCAGAATCTGGCTATAGATTGCTAAGAAAGTGGGGTTGCAGGTTTTTTACCCAAAACCCTAGTCGACTAGAGAGTTTCCAGTTACAGGTTAAAGAGATTGTTTGGATTTGGCGCTCAAGGCTTTGAGGATTCCTTTTTATCTCCAAAAGTGGGTGGTTGCAATTGGAAGAGGTTTGGGAAGCTTTGGTTTGAGCGGCTACTTCTCTTTCCCCGGAGGCAAGGTACAGTGAAACCCTAGTTTTGGGATTTTTAAGTACTGGACTGACCTCAGTTAGGTTTATAAAGGTTGAAAACATTGTTTTTTGATTTTTGTTTGATTGATGGAGCAATCTGGAAGTGAGATGAAGCAGATCCCGATGTCTGGGGTTGGTCCCGTAGATTCCATTCTGATAGGGGTGACTACAATCAAACTTGGCAGAACAAATTACTTAGCTTGGGCACAATCTATAAAGATTCATGTCTATAGTAGAGGTGAGCTAGGGTTTCCCTCAGGTAGTAAGGTGAAACTGGAAGAGACTGATCCTGCAAATGATAAATGGATTCAGGACAACTACACAGTTATTGGGTGGTTGGTAAATTCTATGCAGCCCCACATAAGTCAACACTATCTTTGGATGACTTCAGCCAAGGAGATTTGAGATAATGCTACAGAAACATATTCTCAAAAATTGAATGTTGCAAGGGCCTACAAACTGAAGAATGATGTGAAAAATTTGAAACAGGGGGAGAAGAGTGTAGCTGTCTACTGCTCGATGTTGAAGTCACTATGGCCGGAGATTGATGTTATGGAAGCAGTTGTATGGGAAAGCACCAAAGATGCAAAGACTTTCAAGAAATTTGTGGAAAGAAATAGGGTGTTTAAATTCCTTACAAGACTTAATCCTGAATTTGATATTACGAGGCATAATATTTTGGCCAAGGATGAAGTAACACTTGCTTAGGCATACTCTATGGTGAGCAGTGAAGAGAGCAGGCGGCAAGTACAACTACAGGTTCCACCACCTTCAGAACATTTTTCACATGCTGGAATAAAACCAAAGGGGGTAACTGAGAAGGGGGTGATATGTGAATACTACAAGAAACCGAAACATACTAAGGATACTTGTTGGAAACTTCATTCAAATCTTCTTCCAGAGAGGTTTCGGAACAACTTTAAGAAAGGTAGAGTTTGAGAGATATGGGAGGTTGATTAATCACTTGGAGACTACTGTTGCAGCGTCCTCCTCAAGCAACACCTCTTCATCCGCTTTTGCCCATTCAGGTATTTGTGTTTCTGCAAATCATGCTACAACCTCAGGTAATCGTAGAATTCCTTGGATTATAGATTCTAGTGCATCAGACCATATGACTAGCATACCTAATCTTTTTTGTTCATATCAGCTCCTCTCTAGTAGAGAAGATTTTTCTTGTCGATGGGTCTCTTGCTCCCATCTCTGACAAGGGGAATATTAGAGCCTCTAACTCCCTTGTATTATCCTCTGTCCTTCATATTCCTAAACTTAGCACTAAACTTCTATCTGTTAGTAGCTTAACAAAATCAATGAATTGTAGCATAACCTTATTTCCTACTTATTGTGTTTTTCAGGACCTGAAATCTCAGAGGACGATTGGAAATGGCCATGAGGCGAATGAAATGTATTTGCTAGATATCTCTGATAAAAGTCCTAGGCCACCTTGTGGAGTAGCCTTGGAGCCTATTTCATCAGAGTCAGTTGATAGAGTCATGATATGTCATTTGACATTTGGTCATTTGTCTTTATTAGCTTTGAGTCATTTGTTTCCAGAAATATTTAAGGGAATATCCCTATCGATTCTTCATTGTGAGTCATGTGAACTTACAAAACATTGTAGACAATCTTTTTCAGTGAGTAATAAAGGATCAATTTCTCCTTTCCAAATTGTGCACTCTGATGTGTGGAGGCCATATCATTTATCTACTATGGGGGGTTACTAATATTTCATCCTTTTCATTGATGATTTCTCTCGTTACACCTGGATTTATCTTACGAAATCCCGGGATGAAATGCCAAATATTGTAAAAAAAAATTCATGAACTTATTCTCACCTAGTTTAGTACTTGGATCAAAATATTTCGATCTGACAATGCAAAGGAATATTTTGAGAAGAGCCTTTCCTCCTACTTTGATACCTTTGGAGTTATTCATCAGATTTCTTGTTCCTACGCTCTACAACAAAATGGAGTGACGGAAAGGAAGAATCGACATGTGGTTGAGGTTGCGAGGAGCCTCATTTTCGCTTCTCATATTCCTGTTAATTTTTGGGGGATGCTGTACTTACAATTACATACTTGATAAACCGGATGCCTTCTCGAGTTCTATGGTTTAAAACTCCCTTTAGCCTCCTATTTGAAATGAGGATCTCTTCTCTCTTTCTCTCCGAGTGTTTGGGTGCACTTGCTATGTTCATGCTCACAGTCACCAAAGACATAAGTTTGAGCCTACAACACATAAGTGTGTCTTCTTGGGATATGCCTCCACACAAAAGGGGTATTGTTTTTTTGATCCAGTTCGTGGTACTCGCTTTGTTTCTAGAGATGTCACATTTGCGGAGTCTGTTCCTTTCTTTGGTACTTCTCCTAAGGGGGTGCATTCAGAGGAGTTGTTTGCGATGTCACCATCTATCCCTCTTCCAATTCCCATTGAGTCTTCTATTGAGTCTCCTCCCATCGAGTCCTCTGTTGGCTCTTCTTCTCGTGTTCCTACTCTCCCTTCTCCTGCTCATTCTCCCACATTTTCTTTCCATCCTATTATCCAAAGGTGGTACCAGAGACAAAGACTCAGGGACATGCAAGTTGTTTCCACACCTTCAAATGTGCCTCTTGCACCTCCCATTACTACTGAGGTAACAAGTCAACCCTCTTCTACCACTTTTGATACCTTCCCTGGCCTTGATCTCCTTATTGCTCTTCGCAAAGGCAAACGGAAATGTACAACTTATTGCATTTCCAAACACCTGTCCTACAACCTTCTTTCCCCTTCCTATTATTCTTTCCTTGCCTCTGTTTTCACACATGTGACTCCTAGATCTGTCCCAGAAGCGTTGTCCAAACCAGAATGTAGGGATGCTATGATGACTGATTAGATGCTTTGCATAAGAACAATACTTAGAAAATTGTGGATTTGCTTGAGGGAAGGAATCAGTTGGCTATAAGTGGGTGTTCACTATCAAGTATCATTCCGATGGTACTATTGAGAGATTTAAGGCCCATTTGGTTGCTAAAGGATACACTTATGGTATTGACTACTTGGAGACTTTTCCTCTAGTGGCCAAAATGACTTTAGTTCAAGTTTTGATATCTTTAGCTATTACTTTTGATTGGCTACTTCATCAATTCGGTGTAAAAAATGCATTCTCAAATGGGGACCTACATGAAGAGGTTTATATGTCTTTACCTCCAGGGGTGTATGGGAAGGAGATGCAAGTGAAGGTTTGTAAACTGAAGAAGCCCCTTTGTTGGCCTTAAGTAATCTCCTAGAGCCTAGTTTGACAGATTTCGGGCTACTCTTGTTACTTTTGGGTACACACACTCAGTCGGATCATACTCTGTTTGTTAAGAGGAGAGATTCCTTAGTGAGCCTTTTGATTGTCTATGTTGATGATATTGTGGTTACTGGTAATGATACTCAGGAAGTTGCTCATCTCAAAAGTTTTCTTAACACCGAGTTTGAAATTAAAGACTTGGGAGAACTCAGATATTTCTTGGGAATTTAAGTTGCCAGATTTAAGGATGGTATCTTCATTTCTCAACGGAAGTATGCTCTTGATCTTCTTGCAGAGATTGGCAAACTGGGTGCTCGACTAGCTTCTACTCCTATAGACCTAAATCATAAGTTGTCAGCTACTGATGGTGAACTGTTGACTGATAGGGGAGTGTTCTAGAGACTGGTTGGGAAGTTATTATACCTTTGCATGACTTGGCCAGATATTTTTTATGCAGTTAGTGTAATTAGCCAGTTCATGCATTCTCCTAGAGATACACATTTATCAGCTACTGAGAGAGTTCTGTGCTATCTAAAAGGGACTCCAGGGAAAGGTATCCTGCTTGTTAAGCATGGACACATGAAGCTGGAAGCATATAGCTGATTGGGTTGGGTGTATTGATGATAGGAGGTCCACTTCAGGTTATTGTGTTATGGTAGTAGGGAACATTGTATCATGGAGGAGTTAGAAGCAGCCTATAGTGGCTAGATCCTCGGCTGAAGTAGGCTACAGGGCAATGGCACTTGGAGTTTCAGAACTTTTGTGGTTGAGATCACTTTTACAAGAACTGGGTATAGACTGTGAGAAGCCAATGATGTTATATTGTGAGTCTGTGACAACTAAGCCACTGTCAACATTGCACATAATCCTGTTCAACACGATAGAACTAAGCACATAGAAGTTGACAAGCACTTTATACGGGAGAGAGTTGCTTCAGGAGAAGCCTGTTTACCATTTATTGCTTCTGAAGAATAGTTGGCTGATGTTTTGACAAAAGGTGATCTTAAAGGAAAGCTGGTTCACTATACAAGCAAGCTTGGCATGATTGATATCTATGCTCAGCTTGAGGGGGAGTGTAGAGAGACTAGGCCGAATGGACCCTAGCCCATTAGTGTCTTATTGATTAGTTCTTTCTTGTTATTTGTTCTTAATGGGCATTTTCTTTATGGGCCTTTTAATTCTTGTTTATGTTTTCTAAGTATGCTAATGAGGTGGATGTCCACTTAAGGGCAGACTTGTAAATTATGCAAGTTAAGATTAATAAAAGATTAGAGTGGGGAAAGAGATTATCGGACTCCTTTCTCCTTTCTTCTCCATTCTTACTTCTTCTTCTCTACTTCTTTTGCTATAATCTAAATTATTCTACTATTTTTATAGGTCTAAATCACATCTCCCACCCAAAGAGAGGTAACAGTCATGCTCCTTATGAACCAATTAACTTCCCTCAATAAGTCTTTGTATCACCTAGCTGAGCTTGGATTTGTTAGCCATTCCACAACAATTTTGGAGTCTCCTTCAATTACCAAATTCTGAATTCCAAATTGTTTTGCAATCTGAATACCTTGTATAGACGCTAAAATCTCAGCCCTATTAGAGTCTCCTATTCCCGTGGGGCCTGAAAACGAGGCTAAGATGTTGCTATCCTTATCTCTCAGCACCCCTCCTATCCCTGATGGGCCTGGATTTCCTTGGCTGCTACCATCAAAATTCAGCTTTACCCAACCTTCAGACGAAGGCACCCACACTGCAGATATCCTGTCCTTCCTCATATGACTATTAGCCATAACTACCTAGTTTCTCCAAATTTCATCAAAAGTAAAGGTATGAAAGTAGTCCACAGTTCTCAACCAATGAATGGTCCTAGTCAAGATACAAGCCTCTACAGCTTGAATGCTTCTTTCCTTTTCTTTGAATAGTCTTGCATTTCTTTCTTCCTAGATTGTCCACAAGGAAGTTGCTCTAATACATCTCTACATAGTTCTTCCTTTTTTTGTAGGCCACACGAAAAAGGAAGGATCAAAAGGCTGACTTATGTTTGTGGTCAGATTCCACCTGCACCCAAACAAAGCAAAAATCCAACTCCAAATAGCAACAGAAAAGAAACAAGATAAATGTAAGTGGGAGCAATCCTCATCACTAGCCCTGAGTTGCTAACTTAGCTCGATGCGATACACTAGCATCCCATCCATTTTTCTAATCTGCTATGTATACTAGCTATCACTTCATGCCACAACCTCTCCCTTTCTATGGGCCACCTCCACTACCATTTTCCTAAGAAAGTTTTATTCTTGAGAACTAGCCTTCCTAAATGCAGTCCACCCTCCTCTTTACTCCTATAAACTATTTCGTAGTTAATTAAGTGATCTTTTTTTTTTCCTCCCCTGGCTCCAAAGAAAAATTTCTCATTAATTTCTCCAACTTCTTAGCCTCCCTAATCGGAATCCTAAAGATAGAGAAAAAAATAGATCAGTAGGTTTGCTAGGGTGACTCTCAATAAGGTCACTCTACCCTCTATAGAGAGGTAGTTCTTTTTCCAAAAAGCTAATATTTTCTCAAACTTTTCCAAAACTGGGGTCCAAAAACTACTCCCCTTTGGGTTGGCCCCTAGATGGATACCTAGGTACTGCAAGGGCCAAGAAGAAATGGGACAATCTAAACAATCCGCCACAGACTCAAGAACACTCTCATTTCAAATTAATACCCACCACATAACTCTTGTCTAGGTTTATCTTCAAATTGGAGACATTCTCAAAGTGTTGTAGCAGAGCTCTGAGATTCCTCACTTCTTGCCTATCACCCCCTTCATAGAAAATTATGATGTCATTGGCAAATTGTAGGTGGGTCACCCGGACATGTTCCTTCCTACCCCCCAGCCTCTCACTTCCTCTTCCCTATTTGCCTAGAAATTAATCTACTGAAGACATCTGCAACTAAGGTGAAAAGAAAAAGGGAGAGGGGGTCACCTTGTGTAAGGCCTCTATATGCTGGGAAAAAATCGTTGACCACCCCATTAATCAAGACTGAGTAATGGTAGGAGCTAATACAACCCTTTACCCAATTGCACCATTTATCTCCAAATCCACAAGACCCAAGGACCTCCAATAAAAAGCTCCAATCCACAAGATCATAGGCATTTTCTAAATCCATCTTACAAGAGAAACCTTGATTTCTTGACTTTCTCATGTCCTCCACACACTCATTTGCTATTAAGATAAAATCCGTTATTTGCCTTCCCTGCATGAAGGCACCTTGTGCTTGACTAATGATGGAGGGCTGCATTACTCGAATCTTCACATAACACTTTACACTAGGCTAATCGGCTTAAAATCCTTTGGGTCCTTTGCATCTACCTTCTTTGGGATTAGGGCTAAGAAGTAGCATTAACTCCAGGGCTTACCTTATTCTTGTTTGCAAATTCCTAAAACACCCCAACAAGGTCTTCTTTAACCACATCCCAACAGTCTTGATAGAAAGCCATGGTGAAGCCATCTGGACCAGGTGGTTTGGATCTATCCATTGAACACCACCTGCCTGATCTCCTCTTCACTAAAATCCCTTTCTAACCAATTTACTTGTTCTTCAGGTAGCCTAGTGAAGGGATAGGAAATCCATCACATGGATGCCCAAAGATTGCGCATCTACCTTCTTTGGGATTAGGGCTAAGAAGTAGCATTAACTCCAGGGCTTACCTTATTCTTGTTTGCAAATTCCTAAAACACCCCAACAAGGTCTTCTTTAACCACATCCCAACAGTCTTGATAGAAAGCCATGGTGAAGCCATCTGGACCAGGTGGTTTGGATCTATCCATTGAACACCACCTGTCTGATCTCCTCTTCACTATAATCCCTTTCTAACCAATTTACTTGTTCTTCAGGTAGCCTAGTGAAGGGATAGGAAATCCATCACATGGATGCCCAAAGATTGCGCATCTACCTTCTTTGGGATTAGGGCTAAGAAGTAGCATTAACTCCAGGGCTTACCTTATTCTTGTTTGCAAATTCCTAAAACACCCCAACAAGGTCTTCTTTAACCACATCCCAACAGTCTTGATAGAAAGCCATGGTGAAGCCATCTGGACCAGGTGGTTTGGATCTATCCATTGAACACCACCTGTCTGATCTCCTCTTCACTAAAATCCCTTTCTAACCAATTTACTTGTTCTTCAGGTAGCCTAGTGAAGGGATAGGAAATCCATCACATGGATGCCCAAAGATTGCGGAATAAGGGGGCGAATTTCAAAAGTTTTTCTCTCCCTTCAATTGGGAATCGAATTCCCCATTTAGAAAATCATATTTTCAAGGATCATTCTTGAACCATAAACTGAACCAGATCTGAACCAAAAGGAGTAGGGAGGGATAATACCTGATACAGAGAAGCAGTATCTCCCAATGGAGGTGTTCACACCCAAGGAAAGATCCAAAATCTGCTCCCACTGAAGATGACGCAGTGCAGGGTGGAGTAGAATCAACAGTGTTCTTCCAAAAGAACTTGACCCTTCGCAAGAATCAACTGGACGGCTTGTGAATACAACTCCCACCAATCTTTTCTCCAAAAGATTGGTATGAAGATCAAATCTTGATTTCTCCCAAGAATTGGATATCGAACTGCTGTAGACAGTAGCTGTAGGAAGGAGGCGGCAAGAGAGTATTGTAGGGTGCAGAATTCTCTCTTCTAGTAATCTCAGCTCTGAAGACAAGGATATCTGGATTGCATTGCATGTCTAAAGGCTGCCGCCCCCTCTTCCTTTTATAGATTTAAAGGGATCAGCTCCTAATCCGATTAGGAGTTGCTAACCCAAATCATATTTGGATTAGAAGTCCCTTTAAGTGATAAGGGATAACCTTTATCTTATCTGCAGATTAGATCAGCCATCTCCTAATCTAATTAGGAGGTTTCCAGATCTAAATCTCATTTAGATCTTGGACTCTCTAAGTGGATATAGGGTCTGGGCCCAATCCTATCAGCTGATCCATCTCAGAATTTTCCCCTTAAGTGACTAATCAAATTAGCCTAGTTTGAAATGGGCTTAAGGCCCATTTAATGTTATGTATTCATTTAGCCTTCCAAACTGCTGCTTAGTTGGGCTTCCTTGTATGGCGTGGGACCCAAACATTGATCTACACATCAGCCACATGGGTTCAACCCAACCTTTGTTACAAGGCCTGGCCGAATACACTGTTATGGACAGTGCACCCCTTGAAACCCATCAGATGGGCTCTATGGGCCCAACACTTACACTAAGTGGTCCCTAGGCCAAGCCACCTTGTAACACCCAGGGATTGTGGGCAGATGTAAGATTAGCCCATCAAGTATTATCCTCAATGGTCGTACACTTAACCTCTCAGCCCATAATGATCATACACTACCTGACAAGAGAGGACCTCTCCCTCGACTGCAAGGAACAGTGTTGCACTCTCTGCTTATATGGATCCCGGGAATTAAAACCTTTTGCAAATCATTTCGAAACCATAATATATATACTTTTATATCTCATATAAAATATATTTTGCAAAAACAAATCTCAACGATTGAAATCGGTTGCTGGCAGTCTTGGTTTCCATCAGTGAGAGTGCATCTCCGGTCATTACCTTTATCCGACAAAGGGGCTGATCCTGTCACTATGATCACCCACTGAGATGAATTCTCAGACTGTCCCAACATACCCAGGTTTTGACCCCCGCTAAGGATTTCATTGATTGGTACATCAAAGACAGCCCAATCCGGCACCTAGTGCAATATGATAATCGAGTCTAGGGGTCGGGTGTAACTTTCCAGTTTTGCCCATCAATCTCCAAGGTCCAGGGCAATACTGGAAATCTGGTCCAGTTCAAAGATTCAATTAATCCTACACTGTATGTGCTTAGGGTCTCACCCCAGTAGCTGAGACAAGCCACCCCAACCGACTTGGTGGCACCACAGTGTCAGCCTTGTCAGGATAGGTCTCCCTAGACCGACCCACTAGCTGTGAACATTCTAAACTAACACGAGTCTCATTAAGTGTTTAAGGGTATTACACAGAAACATACCAAGGGAACATGAATCAAATATGCACTTTTATTCATTTACAATAAACTCATAAAGTACATCATTTTGATTGAAGCTAAGGGCATACAAAACTGTGTAACACCTAGTTCAATCCCTTCTAATCTTGGCCTATTATTCAATGGTTTCCTATAGATTGATTTGAAATGATCCACAAACAATCTGGATACCTCATCTTGGTTTGTGACTTCCTATCCATTCACCTCAAACTTAGCCACCAAATTTTTTCTTCTCCTATTAACCAATGCATGGAAGAATTTTGTATTTCCATCCCCTTCCTTAATCCATTTGTGTCTTGACTTTTGCCTCCAAGAAAATTCCTCTCTAAGAAGAACTTCCAATTCCCTCTTTAGGTTTCTTCTCAAACCCCTTTCTTGCTCACTCATAATCCTTTGGGCTTCTTTGGAATCTAGTTCCCCAATCCTGGACAACAAGTTAGTTTTTTGCTCCTCTATCCTTCCAAGGTGCTCCCTATTCCACTCCTTGATTTTGGATACCAATCTTTTTAGCTTTTTGTGGAATCTCACTCCCTTCCACTCCACACCTCTCAATTCTTCTCTCCATCATTCCCCAACCAAGTGCACAAAGTCCTGGTGAGTTAACCACATATTCTCAAATCTAAAAGCATGTGGACCGGAGCCTAGAATTTCAAGACTTAACTAGATAGGGCAGTGATTAGAAGTGACTTTGGGTAAAGCTCTAGCCATCAAATTCCTCCAATGGTTCTCGCACTCCATTTAAAGAGGAATCTATCTAGTTTCAAGCAAAGGGGGTTTTCTTGGAAGTTAGATAGTGTAAAATTGTCTTGTAAGAGGGGTAAATCCTTTAGGCCACAACTATTAATCAATTCATTGAATTTTCTCATTATGGTTGTAACTGTTCTTTGGGGGTTGTTAGATTCATTACAAAACCTAATTACATTGAAATCTCCTCCTTAGACACCAAGGACCATCCCATAGACCTCGTATACCATACAACTCTTCCCACTTCTCATTCCTTTCTCTACAAGTGTTTGGCCCATAGACATTGGTTAGAACCCAGGTGAAACCATCCCCCACATTCCTGAACTTTAAAGACACAAAATCTCCCTATGAGCTCCTCCACTAATTCTCCAACATCCTCCCTCCATAAGGTAACTAGCTCCAAAGTCTCCCCAAGAAGGAGTCGAGGTCCAACAAACTCCTCTTGATCTCCACACATTTCTGACCTATCTTCTATCCAATTCTGCCAACTTGGTTTCATGTAACAACACTATGTCCGGTTTCTCTCTTTTTAGTCTTTTATTGCCCTTCTCTTTCTTTCACTCCCCAAACCTCTCACGTTCCAACTGATGATTTTCATTGAAAAATTCCACCTTACAGCAAAACCTTTCTTCTTTCCCTTGTACCACTGAATTCGTTATCACCCTCAATATCTGAGATTAATCTCGCCACTTCTGAATTCTTTTTCGTTTTCCTTTTCGTATTACCTTCGGTCTTCCTACTTGACGCACTAGCTTCGGCCACCTCCCCCTCCAAATTAGAGCTTTTGTAACAGTCCTTCTGAGGAGTTACCGTTCGTTCCCTGTGATCTAATCCCTCCTCTTTATACTTCTCCAGCAATGCACATATCTGCTCCCATATCTTCTTTAGTTCCTCCTCCTGTCTCATTTAGGTGCCACTTCTCCCTCTCTCAGTTCATTCTTAATGTTGCCATTTTCTCTACTCTTCCCCCCATCTGGAACTTCCACTTGGGATGTTGGAGCATCTATTTCAAGCATAGGAGGTACGTTAGTAACCAAAACCGAATGGACAAAAATACTTGTGCTGTTGGGGACCAAGGGGACATCTTCCGGGGAGGGGAACCAGCATAAGGAGGCAGGCCTAAACCTGTTCCATGTGATTAGATCTGCATTGGAGAGTTTATAGTAGGATTCAATACTCTGTCAATTTTAACAGCTAAGCTAGTCTTCTAGTGATGCCTAACTTGTGGTGTTACATTACGGATCAAAGTGTTAGGCTCTTTCCCTTCCAAAACCATATCTTGTTTTTCCTGAGCTACTAGATTGGCTCCCTTGCGAATGAAGGCAACACCTGAGCCACAGCCGTAGTCTTCGCCGGCCAATCCATTTCTCTCACTATGTCTTTCTCAACTGTTTGTGAATCATCTTCCTTGTTCTCCTGAAAAAGTATGTCCATGCCCAAACTATCTTCCTCAAAAACAGTCCTCAAACTACTTAGGTCAATGCTCCCTAAACTTACCGTGTCGTCTGAGTCAGTGTCACTAGAATCTTCCTCCTCAGAGTGATCATCCTGCCTAAGCTCCTCTAAATCACTTCGCCTGATACTCCTCGGGTTGCGCTTTTCCGGCGACAACCTATTTAATCTTGCCGACGCATTGCATTGAGCTTCCATGAAGAGAAAAGTTCGAGTTCGCTGAATTTTGAGCTGTTGTGCTTGAAGAAGAAAATAGATGGTAATTACCATCTATCGACGCCACTCCCTTGGTCATGTGACCCTTCAAGTTAGTCTTGGATCCCTTCGATGGGCTGATAAAGTTCGGCTCATATATTGGTCTAATAGCTTGCTCCGTCTACCCCACCTTAGATGGCCCACAACAGTCAGCCCACTAGGAATTTTCTCCCCTAGTAATAGTATGTTACATAGCCCAATTTTTTATTTCTGGGGCCCACCTATCTAAGAGGGCCCACTCATATTTGCTTGGCCTGGATTAGCTAGAGATTGGGCCCTATTTATTTTTAATGGACCCAACAGTTCAACTCCCCTGGTTTCCTTTGACTTCGGTCCAACGGAGTTTACTGCTCCCCTAACGTCTTCTCTCATTCGAACAGGTGTGTTTGAAAAATGATCTTTAACGCCATTTGTTACAGCTGAAGCATATGATCTGTCAGAAGCCCAGCTAATACCTTGTTGATCACGTCTAAGGCCTCCATCTTCGGCAAGGCTTTTGAATTTCTAAAAGCTTGCTTGCCCTTTTTTGTGTAACTTTCTCTTCCTTGCAGTTCTACCAACCCCTTGCTGCCACGTAAGGTTTCTTCAACCTTGCTGCCTTCCTCCCTTCGAGCTTCCCTCCACAGTTCATCTTCTATGGAGGAAGCCAACCAAATCGCCATGAAAACTCCTTCAACTCTCAAGTTCACTTTCCTGGGAATCTCCTGAGGCTCGACTCCATTTAGTAAGACTGCCGCGGACCTGAGATTTCCCCTAAAAACACCAGCCAGTCTTGCTCCACACAGTACTGCAATGGCTTCTGCTACTTCATCATTCCAGAGATGGAATGGTAAACCAACCACGCGCACTATCATCCCATCCAGAACCGAGGAATCCTTCGAATTTGATGGAGAGACCACCTGAATATGTTCACCGAGCCAAGTTTATCCTGCAAACACACAGCCTCAACTTCTTGCTTGTTATCCAGAGGATCATGCAAAGCTTTGCACCCATCAAAAGGCGTTACGATATATGTGGTTTTCATCTTCAACTGTTTTGTCACCAAGTCAGCAATCTCCTCCCAAGATCTACCTGGTTTGTCAACTTCAACAATCAGTTTGTTTTTGTCCACTCTCCTTTTTCCGCAGATACCAGTAGTGCCGCTCTATTTCCAGCTTGCACCAAGGTAGAAACCATCTGGTTGGGGGGTTCAAGGTTCAAGGTTTACTGCCCATTGATTGAATCGTGTTTAAATGTAGTCAAGAGAAAACTTGGTTCTTAGTAACCCACCATTGGCAAAAACAATTGCCCGTGAGGTGGTTACTCTCGATGTCACAGGGAAAAGCTTGGTACAGTTATCTTCTATCTATGGTAGCTATGTTTTCTAACAATCAATGTATTTAAAGGAAGTAATAAAAAATGATTTAAGCAGTCATAATTTAGTGATGGATATGCCACTAAATAGAACAGAATGGTGAAAAAGGATTCATGTAGCCGACCCCATATAGTTGGGACAAGGCTCAGATGATAAGAAAGGTCAAGGTATTGGGCAGAGTTGTGCAATTCTTTCCAACATTGTTTTTGAGTAATAAACCCCTATTAACTATGTTTTGTATCATCTACAACTATTTTCAGGTGTGCTTTTGATGGCCTTCGATATGGTGCAGCATTTATTGGGTGAGTGAACCAATGGCTCACGTTTCTTTACTTTATACATGATTACTAGAACTCAGGCTTTCTAATGGAAATTTCATCCCGATCCCCACTGTAATATATTTACATTTTTTGAAAATAATATATTTATCGTCAATAAAAAAATGGTTTTATATTTTTAAGAATTACCTTTCAAAAAATGTTATCATAGATTTATGATTATAATACTGGATTTATTCCAGGTTTGATGAGTTCATCCTTGTTCGCCAAGCAATCCTTCTTGCAATCGAAACATTTGGTGCATCTCACATCCTTCCAATTTTGGCCCTGCCATTTCTTGTTTCATTCAAACATCAGTGTTGTGGGAGTAACAAAGAAAGGGGAACACTTTTCATCAAATTATCTCAGGTATACTGGTGGCATTTGCTTATAAGAAATCATTGATAAATTTTCAGTTCATCAATTTGGGTTTCAGAATCATTTTTATAGTCTGTCAAGAACCTCCCAAAAATAGTTTACTGGCGATCCAGAGAGCTTTCCAAGTCTGTTTTTTATTTTTTGTTAAATGAGATGAATGTTCTAAGCACCAGTTAAAGTGAGATTGATGTAAAAAATGCTGTGTTTTGCATTTTGGTTTACTGGCGCCAGTGAACCTTTTGGTTTATGTCCACTCTGGTTCTAAAAAATGCTTGATAGGCTGATCTTTATGTTTTGCATTTTAGGTACTTTTGATGTATGGACTCATTACTGCCGTAACAACCTCATTGACCATTGTGTGTGTCACTATTCAAAGGCGGCACTTGATGGTATGACATCCTTTTGGAATTGTATAGCGGTCAACCTTAAAAAAAAACGATTACTGTTCTCCCTTATATCAAACCACTTTATTGCAGGTTTGGGGTTTATTTGCTCCGAAGTTTGTCTTTGATGTCGTTGGCCTCCTCCTAACGGATGTCCTGATTTGTTTATCATCCATCTACTATTTCTCTGGCATTGATGAATGATGAGACAGCACAAAAGGCAATCCCAGAAAATTCAACTTAAGGATCATCAAGAGGACTTCCCCCCTCCCTCCGGCCAACCTAAAAAAACAAGAAAAATTAAGAAGCTTCTGCAAAATATTTGATATTGGATTATGATGTAGCTAGTTCATAGTTTGGTGCCATGCAGATTTATTTATTTTTTATTCATTTTTTAGGGAAGATTTATATTCTTACTCTTTTGTTATTTTTTTTCATAAAAAAATTATTTTTTATTCATTTCTGCTAAAATTGGACAAAAAAAAGGTAAAGAAAATGAAGAAAAAGTCAATGTAAGTAATCTGCATCCTACATCCATTGAAGTGAGTCCAGATCTCTTGCCAACAAAAATCCCTTCCAATGTTCCAACATGATCAATATGAACTTGTGGGACCCACTATGCATGTGATATGTGGACACATCGTGTTGGAACGTGTTGAAAGGGATTTCCCTTGGCAGGAGATCCCGACCCGGTTGAGGTGTGGCTTTATTTTGGAGAGTTGGGATCTCCCAAAAACATTCCAACGCCTTTCCAACATGATCTGACAGTGCACATCTCACCGTGAGATTGGGACACACGTACTGAAGTGTGGTGTTAGATAACGTTGGGAGTGAGATGGAATGTATTTCTTGGGAGGTGATCCGGATTCCATTCGGGGGACCCTATATCCATAATAATGCATTATTTTCAATCGGCATTCAAACTGGTTGGTTGGACCGTGATCTGTTAACCATTTGACCAGCAGGTTCTGGGTTAAACTTGTTTTATTTTATTTTTTATTTTTTGTATTTTTAGACATTTTTTCAATATTAATAATAATTTTCATTTACCATATTTTAATTCAATATGATAAATAGAGTTGTAATGTGAGCCACGCCAGGTGGGCCATTTGCACTATAGCATGCTGTGTCAACATGTCATGGGGCTAGTCGCTGGGGCCTGTGCGACACTCGAATGTGATGGCATATGAATTAATTAAAAAGGCTACTTGTATTGTATTAATGGATGGCAAGTAGAAGCACCCAGTTTACTGTTGAGGGGATCTCGTGCTTAATCTTTACATGCTTATGACTCACTCTACTATTTACCTCTTCTTGACACTGAACTGTGTGTTTGTGTTTGTTATCCATTAATGCAATACAAGTAGTCCTTTTGATTAATTCGTGTGTCATCTTGTTGTCTTTTCTTGTGTTGTTGCTTGTTACATAGGCTTATTCGTCAAATTCGAGTGCCGCACGGGCCTAGTGATTAGCCCCGTGACAATTGGTATCAAAGCCAAAGCTCATTCCTAGCCCGTTGACTCGCGACGCGAGCACATCATGGAGGGGATTGAGCATGGACAAGGACAAAGCATTGAAGACCCGCACATCAAAGGCAGGCATGCACGAGAAATCCATGGTCAAGCATTTTTCCATCGAGTTACGAGTGCTATGTTGTGAAGCCACTATAGGTGAGATGCGTGACCAAGTAGATGAGTTCCACCAAAATGTTGAAGCCATCTATTGCAATATAAAGTGCATTTTTACTAAATTGTGTCATCTTTGTTGCCTTTTGTATGTGATTGCTTGTTTTTTTAGGTTTACTCGATCCACTTGAGTGTCGCACGGGGCCTTGCCGATTAACCCCGTGACAAACATGTAGGCCATGGTGGGCTATGCTTGCTTGGTGTGATTTTGGAATTGGGATTTGTTTCTCACATGGCAATTCACAAGCACATCCCTCCGTGTATTGAGAACATCTTCCATAAATAATAACACATAAGCATAGGAGATGTTCTCAATAATGTACGGTGGGATGTGCGCCATTGTGAATAGTAGATTCGGTCCCATGAATTTGTTAAGAGGGGAGACTGGAATGGCCTAAGGCTTGGGCGTAGTTAGCTAGTATGTAGCTGGGCCAGGTTGTGGTTTAATATGATTCTCTTTTTAAGAAGATTTAAAAAAAATGAAAAATAGTAAGTTAATAAGATAGACAATAAATTGAATAAAATAATAAAATTTTATTAAATTTTATTCCATATAAAATTTAATGTATACAATTGTTCATATCGGTCCCATGAATTTGTTAAGAGGGGAGCCTGGAATGGCCTAAGGCTTGGGCGTAGTTAGCTAGTATGTAACTGGGTCAGGTTGTGGTTTAATATGATTCTCTTTTTAAGAAAATTAAAAAAAAATGAAAAATAGTAAGTTAATAACATAGACAATAAATTCAACAAAATAATAAAATTTTATTCTATATGAAATTTAATGTATACAATTGTACATATATGAAATAATAAAATGAAGTTGAAAAATATTACAATAAAATCGAATTATTTATTTGTGTATATATAAATTATTGGTATTATATACATTATTTATTTATATATATGAGGGACATGCTACATCGGGCCATTTTCTAGTGTTGTGCCCTACTGACCCGTGCACCTGGACCACCTAAACCTAGCACGACCTAGGGTTTGGGACCGTGCCTGGCACGGCTCGATTACTGCAGCAGGTGGGCTGTGCCTGACTGCCTGACATGGCCTGAGTTGTGCTGAGCTGTGTTAGCCTGTAGGTGGCCCGACCCACATTACAGCTCTTTGAATATATAATGGCAGCATTTGGCAAATGTTTTTGCATGGTCTTTTGGGCTTCAGCAAGCTTTTTTGGACTTTTTGTGTGATATATAGCATCTAAATATGTTTATCTTTAAAAGCTACTTACCAAATAGTCTTTATCTTTAAAAGCAAAACCCCAAAAATTCAATGTGTCTTTTGTCTCTAACTTACCAAATGGCACCATTGCAAGATATATGTCCTATTTTTCTACAAAGTTTCTATGTTTTATTTTTATTGTATATATCATCACGGTTGTCAAGACCAAATCAAAATCTCAAGGCCTGACAGTCGATTTGATTGACTTGAATGATTGAATGCTGCTATTGGACACACAACCTTTGGCAATCCAAATCTCTTACCCACACACCACAGCACACTACAGCTGAACAGTGGGAATATATCCCCATGAATGATAATATGAAAATACGGGACATATTCTCAATGTGCCACTAGTGATATGAGAATTTACATCTGTGCACCTTGAGTATCCCATGGCACATCTCAATCGTGTATTGAGAATATCTCTTAATGCAGGCTGAAATGTACATGACATGTGGAGTGCCTAGGGGACACAAATGTGAACTCGTGATGTGTGGGTAAGAGATCCGAATTCCTTTTCTTTTCTGGTATGTGCCCCCAATTATACGGATGACACAAATGATTTTCTCTTAATCACAAACTGTTTGTCTGTTTCCACATCCATGGGTAATTGGGTATGATATGAATGGGGGTATGCGTCCCACATGGGTAAAATGGCACCGAAACTGGCCATTCCACCTGTGCCATCTGTTAGCGTCATGCCTGTGCAATATGTTGACTAAATACTGGGAAATGGTAAATAATAATAATAATAATAATAATAATAATAATAATAATAATAACCTTCTTACAAGTTAAAAACTCTTGTCTGCATAAATTATAGCATAACGGCGAAGACTCTTGTCTATATAATTTGGCCGCTGGGTTCTGAATGTTTTTTTTAAGCTGCCACCGGGTGTTGATTTGACTCAAATGCAATGTTTTAAAAGACGATACGGAAATGGAACCGTTTTGATCACCTGTTTCCCCGGGTCAATGGTCTGATCGTCCGATTTGAACGGATGGTTCGTTCTAATAGGAAAATTTTAAAAATAAAAAAATGGTTAAAAACCATTGAACGGGTTGACGGTTCAATGGTTCAACTGCCCGAATCAACGTTTAGTTGATTTTTTCAATGATTTTTGACCAGATTCTGGGTTTATGTAAAAATGGAATCGGTTGCCTGGACGGTTCCTGGGCCAAACGGTCTGACCGTCTAGATCAACAGTGGTTCAAAAACACTGCTCAAATGAAAAAAAAGCCAAAAAAGTAAGAAAATATTAAAAACTTTCGGGTATCTTTTGTGCCTATTTTACATCAAGTCTCCATTTGGTATGTGCAGAAAAGAGGAAAACAAATGATTCCATTAGATTCATATTTTATGGTTTTGATTGAACGTAGAATGGCCTTCCCAAATAAGTTGAGCAGATTCAATCAACAAAGCCCTGTCCCAACTGGAGGTGTAAAACGGGGCACAGCCTCCGGGTGGCTTGTGCAAAGTGTGGGTCGTGCTGTACCGGCCCATAGGTTGTGCCGCCCCCAATGATAACTTGGGGGTTGGGCTGACACAACTCATGGCCCAAGCTTGTGTGGGCCTGTGCCATGCTGTGCCGTGCTGTGGGCTTGGGTCAAACCGGATTGTAGGTTGTGCCGTGGGCTTGGGCCATGTCGGGCTGGGCCACAAGCTGGGCCTTGGGCGTGGGCTGAATTGGGCCAAATTGGTTTTTTACCTTTTTTTTTGTTTTTTTGTTTTTTTTTGATATTTTTATTTCATTACTAAGTAAAAGTGTAAAACTAAAATATTTAACTTTCTTTGGGCTTTGAGAACTATTTGAAAATAAAAAAAGAAATGAGAAATCTAACAAATAAATGAAAAAAATACTTAACCAAATAAGAATGGAATAACAAATTGGAAGAAAAATAGGAATTTTATTTCATTTAAATTTGAATCATACAAATTACAAAGCATACAATGGTTGGATACTTGGATGAATGAAATATGAAAATTGGAAAATAGAATAAATTAATAAAATATAAAAAATACAATATAGTTACAAATTGAAAATACAAAATTACATTGTTAAAAAAATAGCAAATAAATTAAATAAAATTAAAACAAAATTTACAATAATTTGAAAAAAATGCTATACAACTATTGAGTGAGTACACAAAAAATGTTGACTTCATCATTTTTTGATTTTCTCTTATTTTTCATGACTTTCATTATCTGCTTCAGGTGAAATATTGGGTGTAGTGTCATGCCCTCCTTTTATCTTGTAATCTGTCTTTAGCATCCGGCCAATCTTTAAAAAAGATGTACATCTTTATACATTCATCATTTATACAGCTTGTCTTGTTATCCAACACCCTAATACATAGTTGTCAAGGCGACACCTAGGCGATTAGGCGGTTTTTCATGGTCACCTCGCCCAAACGCCATAAGTTTTGCATATTAGGCGCTCGCCCAGAGACTTAAGCGGGCGCCTAGGTGGGCACCTACATTCATCTAAAAACTATTTTTTTTTAATTTAATATTTTGATATTTTATTGGATGTTTTATTCTTTTAAAATAAATTTGGTTACATGATATCATTTTAGTATTAAGACCAAGTATAGAGCTTGTTTTTTATTTATGTCAGGGTTTTTTTTTTTTTTTTTTGTTCGATTGGAGAGGAAGAGAACCGAAGGCTTCAAGCCCCAGGCCAACTCCATCGCACCTTAGCTTCAGTAGGTAAGTTCTTCTTCTTCTTCTTCTTCTTCTTCTCTTTTCTAGATTTCAGTTGAATCAGTCTTGAGTTCTCTCTTCTCAGCTCAGACACTTTTTTTTTTCATTTTTTTTCAAAAAACAAGGGCTCTGCCCTTATACTCCTCAGTCCTCCCTTTCTCCACTCATCATCATCTTTTATTATTATTACTTTTTTGCTTTTTTTTTTGAAAAAATAGGGGCTCCGCCCTATACTCCTCTCCTCCCTTCACTGATTGAGTCATTGTTCTCACTTCTCACTTCAATTTTTAACAGCTGAACCTATCATTAATATATATATATGATTATATGGCTGAAATCTATTGATTTTATATTTATACATTCCAGTGCCTAGGTGCTTGGGCGTCCCATAGTCACTTAGCCTCGCCTAGTTGCCTTGACAACTATGTCCTAATACCTACACTAAAACAAGACTCCAATGAAATTGTAGGTACTGGAGGGGTTAGTAGATCACGTATCATAGTGGCGAGAAATGGATAATTTTTTTGAATATTCACTCTACTAGGCTAAAATATCAAAATTATTTGTTCCCTCACCTAAAGTAGAAAAATTTGCTTGTAAATAAAAATTAAGTTCAGTAAATGAACTTATTGTTGAGGTAGTAAATTTCTGCCTTCTATTTATTAAATAAAAAATATTTTCTCTTCTATTACTAGGCTCAAGTTCAGTAGTAGAAGATGCAACTGTACTGTTGGACAGTTTTGTATGCCCTTAGCTTCAATCTGAATTGATGTACTTTTGATATTTAGTGTAAATAAATATAGTGCATGTTTGATTCATGTTTGGTATAATTCTGTGTAAGACTCTAAAACTGGATACTTATTGAGACTTGTGTTAGTTTTAAATGTTCACAGCAATTGGATGAGTCTGGGGAGATTCATCTTGCCAAGCCTGATGCTGGTGTGCCACCAAGTGTTGGGATGGCCTGTCTCGGCCACCAGGGTGAGACCCAAGGCACATGTAGTATGGGATTACTCGAATCCTTGAACCGAACCGGATTTCCAGTATTGCCCTAGACCTTGGAGACAGATGGGCAAAACTAGAAAGTTACACCTGACCCCTAGACTCGATTATGATACTTCACTAGGTGTTGGATCGGGTTGCCTTTGATATGTCAATCAGTGAGATCCTTAACGGGGGTCAAAACCTGGGCATGTTGGGGCAGTCTGAGAATTCATTTGAGTAGGTGATCATAGTGATAGGATCAGCCTCTTTGTCGGACAAAGGTAATGATCGGGAATGCACTCTCTGATGGAAACCAAACTGCCGGCAGTTGATTTCAATCATTGGAATTTCATTTTTTGCAAAATTAATATATATATATATATATATATGTACGATTTTAAAATGTTTGCAAATGGTTTTAATTCCCAGGATCCATGTGAAAGGAGAGTGCAGCACTGTTCCTTGCAGCCGAGGGAGATGTCATCTCTTATCAGGTAGTGCTTGATCATTATGGGCTGAGAGGTTAAGTGTAAGACCATTTTGGGATAATACCTGATGGGCTAATCTTACACCTGCCCACAGTCCCTGGGTTTTTATAAGATGGCTTGGCCCAGAAACCACTTAATGTAAGTGTTGCGCCCATAGGGTCCATGTAATGGGCTCAGGGGTTCATTGAGATTTCTCAGTGAATTCGGCCAGGCCTTGTAATAAAGGCTGGGCTGAACCCATGTGACTGGTGTGTAGATCAATGCTTGGGTCCCACGTCGTACACAGAATCCCAACTGGGCAGTAGATTGGAAACTAATTAAGCACTGAACACTTAATGGGCCAAAAGCCCATTTCGAACTGGGCTGATATAATCACCCACTAATGGGGCGGATCTGGGATTAAGGTTAGCAGAAGGATTGGGCCTTTAACCTAATCCACTTTGGGAGACCAAATTCAAATCAGATTTGAATCTAGTAACCTCCTGATAAGATCAGGAGTAAGCTAACCTAATCTGCAGATAGGATTAAGATTATCCCCTATCCAAATACTGATTTGGAGTGGGATAACTCTAATTAGATTTGGGAGGTTTCTTAATCAAGAAGAAAAGAGGAGAAACCCTAAGAGAGAACATCATCAGATTTTGAACAGAGGGTTGTGTGCAGAAAATATTCTGTGAATAGAGATTAGATCTCATACTCACTCCAGAGAGAAGAGAAGCAGTTCAGCCATCTTCGTCTCAGGAGTTCTCCTCCAGTCGCCGCCATTCTTTCTAACAAGATTCGATCTTTGAAGAAGAAAGAAATCAAGAAATCAGTTCTTGATATCAATTTGCAAAAGGAGACTGGAGATATTTGGTGCTCAAAGTTTCAAGAGGGTTCTGGAGAAGGATTCGGTGTGTAGGACGCACCTTGCTGGTTCTGTTCCACAGTTGCTGTGTCATCTTCAGCAGGAGTAGATCTTGGTTTCTCCTTTGGGGGTGAACACCAACTTTGGGAGATACTGCATCTCTGGATCAGGTATAGTCCCTCCCTTGTCTTTGGTTTAGATCTGGTTCGATTATGGTTCAAGTAGGATCCTTGAATATTGTATTCTTAAATTAGGGAATGCAATTCCTAGTTGGAAGAAGGTAGGAACATTTTTGAAATTCTCCCACCCATTTCGCAATCTTTATGGCGTCCATTAGATGGATCCTACCATTCTTTCAGTGGTATCAGAGCCACAGGTTCGAATCTTGAACCAAAAGCAAATCAGATCTGAACCTGCGCAAATGGACAGAAATTGTTCTACCAAGATTTGCGCAGATTACTTTCTTTCTTTTTTTTTTCAAGAAACTGTTTCTTGTTAAGGGCGATTGATCTGAAATTAATTTCTGTTAAATCCAAGATTTATTTAGAACTGCTCTTTATTTATTTTGATTTAATGGACTGTTCGAACCTGGAGATCGCAGTGCAGATTTGGCGTAGATGGTCTGTGCACCCTTTTTCCTTTTCTTTATTTATTTTATTCAATTCGGTTTGTAAATAATTTTTTTTTTATTTTCTAGACTGAATGTATAGGATTTGATCAAGAATGTAATTAATAGAAATAGGATTTCTGTATTTTTTTTTATTTTCTTGATTGAAAAAGAAGGAAGAAGAAGGCGGCACTGGAGATTTGCAGATGAAGAGATCGCTTTCTGCGATTTGCAGTTTGTGAAATTGCAACCCTAGTGATTAACTTCTATTTTGCAGGTGGTGCGAACAATCCATAATCGCTTTGTGATTGTTTAATTCAATCTTATTAATTTCAGATCATTAATGAATTAATTCTTGAATTGAAAATCAATTTTGGATAATTTCGGAATAAATTGGATCAAAATTGTTTGGACCGAATCTAGGGTTTGAAAGGGACTGTTTTCAATCCATTTTCTCCCTCTTGCAGTTCCAAATCTGATGTTCAATTACAGGGATTAATTCGGCCCACCTGTAAAGCCCAATTTTAAAAGGTTAAAACTGCAAAAGCCCACTCTTGTGAGAAGAGTTGTATGGGCCAAATTGCTAACTGCGATTCAGCCCATTTACCTAGTAGACATTAATTGTTAATGTTATGCATTTTAAATGGGCTGTTTAATGGGCTTTACAGCAGTTAATTGATTGGATCAATTCTTCCTTTACATGTGATGTTTGGATGTTTGATGTGCTGCGACTATGGGCCATAAGGACTTGGCCCATGATAACTCGTTAGTGGCTCTTGCGCACACCATGACTGGATGCACATCATTGCCATGGCGTCCCTTAAGGTCATTGGATGACCCCCTCCTTACTTGGTGGGCCCCACTGCCCTGAAAAGGGATGCGTGCAGAAACCCTAGCTGATTAAGGCCCACCAGAAATCTGACTTTATAAAAGTCAGTGGGAGCCACTCTGGTTTGACCTAAATTAGAAATAGGGCGTAATTTTGTTCCCTCTAGCAAATATGAGTGCATGAGATAGGGAGATCCATATGATGGACTCTCTAAAGGCCTTCCATCATTAGCACAATGATGGGTCATTCAGTAATGAGGAAATGCACCATAAAATTTGGCTATCCATTTGCTGTTGGATATGTCAGAGTGTTTCATAAGATGATAGGGGCGTCATAGACCGATGTGGGAGAGGCTTTACCAAAAAATGGGAACTCTCTCACGGTACCTTGGCGTAACCTGAATATAATGGGTGAACACTCACTGGATAAAAATGTTTACCTGAAAACGACTCTGAACCTTGTCTGACAGAGGCCAAAGGGAAACTCATAGGATGAGTGGATATGATCTGTCACAGAAAGGTGGTGGGGTTTTGCAGTTGAAACAGTTGGCTTCACGCTCCCTATGTGATTTCCCACATTTCCAGAGATATTTCGCTATCTTCGTCATTGAGAAAGGAGGAAAATCTCACAGATGAACAAATGATAAATAGAACATGGATTAAAAACCATATCTATGTAGGTTAACATGAATCAAACTAAGGTTTTGGACTAACGTTTTTGCTATTTTATTAGAAAATGGCAAACGGTCAATTTGCAAAGCTTCTAGACGATAACAAGCTGAAGGGCCCAAACTATGCCGACTGGTATAGAAATCTTATGCTGGTCCTAACTTCCGAAAAGTTAGATAAGGTAGTGAAAAATCCTACCCTGGAGCGTCCGGGTGATAGGGCTTCTGAGGCCCATAGGAGGGAGTACCAAGATTGGGAGGATAAGAACTCCCTACCCCACTGCTATGTCATTGCTTCACTAGACAACTCAATATAGAGGCAGTTCGATCAAATCAAACTAGCCAAAGACATATTGGATAGTCTGAAGACAATGTACGAAGAGCAGAACCGTTCTACTCGACAAAATGTCTTGAAACTGTTCATGACCGCGCAGATGTCCAAAGGGCAGAAAGTTCATGACCATTGTCTTTGGATGATGGGCTACATTAACGAACTCGAAGCCCTTGGATCCGGGCTAGATCTTAGCATGCAAGTGGATGCCATCTTGAATTCTTTGACCTATTCCTTCAATGTGTTCACAATGAACTATAATATGAATAAGCTGAATGTTAGCATACAGAAACTCAGCAATATGTTGCAGAAGGCCGAGGAATTACTTAAGAAGGATGAGTCTGTGGTTATGCTTGCTATACAACTTGGTGTTCTCTTCTACTACTAGGCTCAAGTTCAGTAGTAGAAGATGCAGCTGTACAACTTGTAGAATTATTTCCTATTACTTCAGATTCATATAAATTGTACATTTCAAATAATAAAGTATTAATTTCTTCTTTTTTATTTCCAATTTCAATATTCATATTTTCACAATATGTTTCAAGTGAAATATCTAAACCATCTTTCCTAATCCTAGGATCTAATATTGTAGCTAAGCAATAAATAGTTGAAATGTTCTTCTAATATTTTTTTAAATTTATTTTCCATTATTTCAACAATACTTTTAAATTGTGGATTATTTCTATATTTTGCAAAACAATCACTAATCACTATTAATTGATAAGGTAAATTACAACTAGTTGCATAATAAATACCTGATATTTCATTAGTTGCATCATAAAAATGTTTTAAAAAATCTCTTATACAAATTGTCATTTCCTAGTCTTCCTCAAATATAATATCATTAGGTATTTTTGCATTATAAAAATTACTAAGAATTTGTTTGTGAGAAATATAATTTTCTAACATAACATAGGTAGAATTCCATCTATGTTTAATATTTAATATAAAATGTTTATATTTTAAACCATAATTTTGAGATAAATATTTAAATTTTTGTTTTCTTGCTCCAGAACTTTTAATATATATATATAGAAATAATATTTAAAGCATTCGGAATACATAACTTTAAGATTTGACATGCACATCTGATATGAAATAGTTTACCATTTAAACATGGTTTTAATTGGGACTTTAAAATATTTATTACTAAATCATTATTACTACCATTATCAAAACTAATAGAAAATAGTTTATTCTCAATTCCATAAGCATGTAAAGTATTTAAAATTCTTGCAACAATAACTGGGCTAGTGTCAAGCCTAGTAAAACTTAAAATTCTTTCATTTAAAAACCAATTTTCATCAATAAAATGGCTAGTAACACAAATACAACTTATGCTAAATTTAGAAGTCCAAACATCAGAAGTAATTGCAACTTTAGAATTAAGATTTGATAACATATAAATTAAATTTTGTTTATATGAATAAAAATTTTTTAAAGCATCTGATCTAATAGTATTCCTATAAACTTTTTATATTGTGGATTTACATAATTACGTAACCATTTTTCAAGTTTAGTATCTTCAACTAACAAAAATGGTTGTTCAACATGTACAATATATTTTGCTAATTCTTGCACCATTTTTTCTTGAGAATATTTAAATGTACCACCCCCTCTATGCCCAATTTGTGTTTGTGTTGTTTCTCTCCCTTCTTCTTCTTCTTTTTCTTCATTCTCATGGGTGCTCAAATGTCTGGTCAAATGGCCAATACCACCCTTATTGCAATAGCCAAAGTCTTTCCTACATTTTTGACAAACAACTCTTTTTCCCTTCCCCTCAAGAGGCCCTCTTTTTCTTTCCCTTAGTATTTATACTAGGAGTGGAAGTTTCATCAATATCAATAGCATCCATATCGGTGCTAACACTATCATGATGTGACTGAATATCATCGACATTGAACATGTTGGGGAATTGGTTTCAGGAGGAGCCGATCATTTTTTTTTTTAAATTCTAAAAAAATAAAAATTAATTTAATTAGACTTACCCGGATTACTGATTCGGAATCCCAAATTGATTTCAATGTTGAAACCTTTCAACTCCAAGAATCCAAGGCTCCCAAATTGCTAACTTGAGATACTTAAGCCGGTTGAACAAGCATTTTTCTTGTTGAAACTTCAATAAAGTTGAGAATTGAAGAATCAACCAATCAGAGTGCAGAAAATGTATGAGAAATTGGGAATTTAAGAGATTGGGAGATTGAAACTTGAGAAAGTATGAGAACTAGAGAAGAGATTAAGAGAATTATTGAATTGGTGTAATGAGAATGGTGGAGGATAGGGTTATATTTATAGGAATTGAAAAAATGTCCCCCTAAACTAGCTGTTATATAATTGTTGGGGGCATTTGTATCATTTCTTCTCCCCTAATAACCAAAATACATAAATACCTCCTATATAGCTATTGGGGGGGTATTTCTGTAAATAACCCCTACAATGCTGAAACTAGCAAGGGGGAGGGAGGGAGAGTCCCCAACACTAGTTCTCGGGCAGGCCGAGCGTAACCTGCTATGGGTCCGTGAGCCATGCCGTGCTGGCCCGTGGACTTCAAACCCCAGGCCCAACACAACACGAACCATCATGCTGGGCCTGACACAACCCACATGCCATTATGTCATGCCATGTCGGGCCGTAGTTGGCACGGCCAGATTTACACCTCCAATCCCAACTTTGATTGTATAGGTATTTGCGGATTCTGTTTCTTCGATTAACGCTGCTGAATTATTTGCGATTTTACAGGCACTTCAGAATGTCACTTTTTTGGCCCCCAGATCTTATAGTATGTTCGGACTCTCAGGAAGTGATCCAAGCATTGAACCAGCAGTCCACTCTCTTTTCTTTCAAACCAAAAGACTTGGCTCGAAATTTTCCTCTATTTCCTTTTGTTTTCTAAATAGAAGCTACAATCTCCCGGCCGGCCCACAAGGTAGTGCAATTAGCAAAATCTACCGGACAGGATCACTTCCTTTTGCTTTATGAAATCCTGGATGTAAAAAACTTTGTAAATGTTTCGTTATTATAATATAATTAATTTATCTTGCCAAAAAAAAAAGCCCTGTCCCAACTCAAAGAACCAGACATTATCCCAGCAGGATTGGACTGGAGGTAAAATAGATTAGCCCAACAAAATTTCTCTACCAATCCAGACGCTTGAGGATAATAGTCCGAATCTGCTGACCACATTATATTGTTGGCCAGTTCATTCAGCCCTACATCAGGAATATCAGCCCACGAAATGTTCCCAATATGCAACTGGATGAATGTATAGTGGTCAGAAGGTCCAAACTTTGTTGGGCGGTTCTACTTTACTCATAAGTGTAGTTATTGTAGATATATAAATGTATAACTTACACTTATCTATTATATTAAAATGGAATGTGCCAATGGGGCACTTTCCTGCTTTTTGGTTCTCTCAAAGTCCCTTATATTTTTTCTGGTTCTTTTAATTTTTTTAATTTTAAAATTGAATAAAATAACTGAAGTATTTACCAATCACTTTTAAGATTTTAAACACTCCTCATTAACCTACCATTAATTCTCTCTCTTTCTCTCTCCACTTTTCCATCAACTCTTTTAATAAACTCTCATTAATCATGCCTTTAACACTCTCCTTCAGTAACTAATGCCACTAATTCTCTCTCATCTCTATTGCTCCATTAAATTCATTAACTTTAAATATATATTAGATATATTTACATTAAATTGTAATTATTAGAAAAGATTAATTATATTGAAATTAAGACTTTCAATGATAATTTATTACACAAAATAATCTACCTCCACTTAAAATTATAATCCATTCATATTCCATTTGAAAATAATACAATTTAATTAATCTAACAAAATAATTTAGTAAGTTACTTAAATAAAATAAAATAATTAATTAATAAAAGGAATAAGATAAATAAAAAACTAATATCAAATTAAAATTAATATGTAAAACTAATACACAATTATCTAAAAGTTATTAGTTTTATAAACAATTTTTACTAATTTAAAACTAACTTGAGTTCTATAAAAAAATTAAAACTTAATATATTTGTTTAAATTTAATTTTTACTAATTTCAAAAATTAATATAGAATATCAATTTGAAATATAATTTAATTATTTTAAGTTCCATTTAAAAATAAGAAAAAATAAAAAAGTCAGGTTTTCTAACAATCCTATGAAACTTCCTAGTGTTTTAACCTTAACAAAAATCTCCTCTATTGTTTTGAAAAAATGTGTAAATACCTTCCTTTAATCATCATTCCAAAAAAAATTGTTGATGTAATGCATTAATTTTATTTCACTTCATCCTTTTTACTTACTTTGTCCAAGAAGAATAAGGAGAATTGTTATTTGAAGGTTGTCTAACAAAATAAACCAGTAAAGGATAAAGTTGAAACTTAATACATTAACAATGATACGGGTATTTTGGCAAGTCTTTGTTATTGAAAAGCTGGGGCAAATGAGGTATTTGCACTTTTTTTTCAAAACTACGAGAGGCCATTGTTAGGGTCAAAACACAAAGGTGGTTTACTGTTATTTGGATGTTTTTTATAATTTAACTTAAAAATAATAAAAATTACAATAAATCAATAAAAATTAATTAAAAATTTATTTTTGAAAAAAATAAAAAAAATAAAATTTAAGAAAAAAATACAAATTTATGTAGAGAATAGGAAATTGACCACTCTCACTAAAGAGCGACTTAGATTGTGATTGGATAAACTAGATATAATTAAAAGAAATGCTTGAATTGGACTTAGATGGGTACCATTTAATTGGAAATTTCATAGAGCTTCATCCTCAATTTTGCTTGTAAATAAAGCCCGTGCTGACTAGTATCTATTTAAAACAAAAACAAAGCACACACACACATATGTCCTCAGCCTACAGAAACCAAGGCAACAAGAAACTGCCTTCCAAATAAAAAAAAAAAAGAAATTGCACATCATTTTATTCTATTTGTTATGTTCTTTGATAGAAAACAAAAATCTCATGCAGACTGTTAGTTAAGAGCTTTGCTACCATTTCCACATTCTACAGTTCTTATCAGAGGCCACCTTGTTTTTCTAGACAGAGGACCATACCTTCCAGAAATGGAATGCAGAACGAATACAATCAAGCTCATTGCTGATTACTCACCTGGGGCCACCATTTCCACATTCCACCATACCCACCCTCCAATCTCATGCCAAAGATGGGGATAACTTGGAGGGGACACCACACAATTCATGAAGCTTGAGAGTTGCAATTTACTGGGTGGTGAAATTTGCAGTCTGGCCCAAACCCACAGTTCCCGTGGCGTTTATAATGTCTGCAGATATTATGACCCTGGATGACAAGGGGAAAAATAAGTTTTATACACAAGTACAGATGGGAGGGGACAGGCAGATAATAGTAGAAAAAGAAAGAAGAAAAATAAAATAACATATGCGTCCATGTCTAATCCTTCAGGCAAGGATCTTGTACCATGATGATAGAAACACCTTTTATTGGAGGACAAGTGGTTCAAAAACCTTGGGGTGGACCTGAAATTTGACAGGAACCCACCTCTGAAAAATATCATTGCATAAAATGACCAAATAATACAAAACTGAATTTCCTAAAAATTTCACAATGGACCGGAAGCCATTAACTTCATCTACTCTCGAGCATATGATGTTGAATTGAATTTTTCAGACCACTTTGGTGAATCAGTTTCTGATCCACTAATTCAGGATCCAAGTGGTTACATATGGAATTTTATGAAATTTTTAGGTATTTTTGGATTTTGCACCAGCAAGTGTATTGCTATCTTTTATGCATCATACATGGGATTTGGCTTGTAGTTTGAGTTGCACTTTTAATAGTTGTGGTTAACATTTCGGAGTCATTAATTAAGTACTATGGGAGTTGCATTTTAAGTTGGAGTATGAGTAATAATTGTGATTTGAGTTTTATACTTGTAGCTGTGTGTGTGTGAAACAAAGTCTTACTGGTTATTCCATTGTTAAATAGCTTGTTTTATGATGCCAATCCACCAACTACTCGGTGTTTTTCGTAATGATTATAGTTTGACAAACATGGGGGCTTTCCAGCTCTACTTCAAAATCATCAATGAATTTATGCTTGTAGGATCAATCACTTTTTGATGCAATTATTGTTGTTTCTAGATCTATAAGTGTAGTTATTGTCAATTTCATACCCATAAAACTGATTTTTTAAACCATACCAATTGTTTGAGAAGATGGTGGAAGAAACAGATCCAATAATGTTGACGATAGGGGTGTATTACCAAGAATCTTATAAGGAAAAGGGAAATGCTAAATTCCAGAGGAGAGGATGACCCACAAGTATTGTATCTGTGGCTGCATTTCAAGTCAGGAACCAGAAAAGAGAAGTGGAATGGGAAACAGCTGAACATGGAAGAATTAAATTTCATTTTGAAGGTTGCAGCTTGGGCAACCCGGGTGATTCAGGGATAGGTGGGGTGGTAAGGGATGAAAACAACAATACCTGTTCCGTTTTTCCTTGCCAATTGAAGAAATATTGTTGTTGAAGAGGACTTCAAAGTAGTAATTTCTTGGATGAAATCAGAAGGGGAAAAAGCCTTGGAATTTGGATAAATATTCCTTTAGTCAGATTGCACAGACATTAGGACATTCTCTGAACAGCTCACTACAATGGGTTATTGCAATTGCTCTGGCTGATGATTTAGCAAAAATCAGAACAGGGAAACCCTCGTATGGTGAATTCTATGGCTGTGAATAGGTTCCATGTAGTGTCTTATTTTTTGCTTTTTCCAGTTTTGGCTGGCTATGTACTCTTTTCACTGCTATCCAGCTGTTTTGGTAGTATGGTATAAGAACAAATTAAATTGATGTTACTGTCAAAGAAACTGATAAAAAGATTAAATTTGCATAAGTGAAACTAATTGTTTATGCTAAATTATGGTGGGGAAGATACACTACAGTCTCCCAAGGAGAGGTAGAATGTCCTACCTCTCCCCAATACAAATAATTACAACTGTGACCAAAACATATGTTCCCTATTTACGGCTTAGCTGACTTGTCAGCCAACCCCTTTAAGGCTCTTGGTACCCACTGTATTCTTATCAGCATATATTGTGCCAACAATTTATTCTTTTTTAACACCTCACTATGATCCCAAACTGTCTTTTCCTTATCCCTTATCCAACCAACTACCACATGAGAATCACCTTCCATAATCTTCCTATCAAAGTTCATATTTTTTGCTTTTGTACTCCAAACAACATGGCAAAAGGTTCAGGCCTTGTAGAATCCCCAAAACCAATAGAACCCAAAAACAGTGCTTTTGACTTGGATCTTAAGATGCAGAAACAAAAGTAGGCTGCCACAAGGAATTTTAAGCCCATTGAGAAGAAGATTTAAAGTTGAAGATAAGAGTAAATGAGTCTCTACATTTTCAAAATGCTTATCCTGACGTTCAAATTCGGAATGAAGTAAAAGAAGTTGCTAATGAAGATAACAATGACGAATATAGAAGCCATGGCAATATAGTTCAACTAGAATTCCAATCTACCAAAATTATAGACACTGAAACTTAAGAAATTAAGGACAAGAGCTAGTCGAAATTATTGAGAAAAGTCTTAAAATTGATGAACAACTTGAAGTTAATGCTTTAAGATATAATAGTGGAGCAAGTTGAAGAAGGTAAGTTGCAAGGTATATAATATGAGTGTGTTTCAGAAGTTCAACTTCAACTAATTCAAGAGTTGCAAGTTGTGGCTATTATATCAGAAATTCCATTAATGCCAATGGTGAAACCAATCCTAGACTCTTCTTTTTCCACAGTCAGAGCTGATTCAATGTGATCTCTATGCTGGCTGGAGATTGAATGGAAGTTGTTGAAGTTTGACCTGCCCTAGAATTCTGTCTTGTTCGTTGACTGTAAAGTAAAGTATACAGCAAGTAGGAGAGGAAAGAAGAAGAGAGAAAAGAGAGGAAAGAGAGAAAGGCTGGTTCGAATTAGAGAAAAAGTTATCCCTAGATTCGGCCAGACCTGTTATTATATTATTAACTTAATGGAAAAGACTTAAGTGCCCTTCTTTAAGTAAGAGGCACTCGAACTAACATAACAGTACACATCAACATTCTCAACAAGTACAAGGACCGAAATACCCCTTCACTAACACCACTAACACTCCCCCTCAAGTTGGTGAGTATATATCATATAATCCTAGCTTGTTACATATGTAGTCCACTCTCCCCCGACTCAAACCTTTTGTAAACAAGTCTGCCCATTGGTTTCCCGTACTAACATATGCAGTTTTTATCACCCCATTCAGCACCTTCTCTCTCACAAAATGACAGTCAACTTCGATGTGCTTGGTTCTTTCATGAAACACCGGATTGGAAGAGATATGAACCGCTGCCTGATTGTCACAATAGAGCTTCATTGGAGTACTGATGTCATATCCTATCTCCTGTAGAAGGTTCCTCAGCCACACTGATTCACAAGCAGTATGTGCCATAGTCCTATATCAGCATCGGTGTATCCTTCTACTACTAGTTTTCCACCACTCCTGTACAGCAAACCACGACTAGGAGCTCCTTTCAGATACCTCACAATCCTTAGCACTGCATTCCAATGTGGGACCAAAGGTTTCTGCATGAACTGACTCACCACACTAACCGCAAATGAAATATCTGGCCGAGTAATGGTTAGATAGTTTAGTTTGCCTACAAGTCGTCGGTATCTACTAGGGTCTTCAAAAACTTCACCTATATCACTGCTCAGCCTCGTATTTGTTTCCATAAGTGTCTCAACCGGTTTAGTACCCAACAACCCTGTTTCTTCCAGTAAATCAAGCACATATTTCCTATGGCACAAATTAATGCCATGCTTAGATCTTGCTACCTCTATGCCCAAAAAGTATTTAAACTTGCCAAGGTCCTTTGTCTGAAAGTGTTCCTGTAATCTGTCAATGCCCATTTTATCATTCCCAGTCACAACGATATCATCCACATACACCACCAATATTATTTTGCCTGCTGAAGAGTCAAAACTGAAGACAGAGTGATCAACTTGGCACTGTTTTATACCAAACTTCTTGACCACCTCACTGAACCTACCAAACCATGCTCGAGGGGACTGTTTAAGTCCATAAATAGCCTTCTTAAGTCTATATACTTTACCATCCTCCCCCCGAGCAACAAACCTTGGTGATTGCTCCATGTAGACCTCCTCGAGTAAATTACCATGCAAAAAGGCATTTTCGATATCTAGCTGATGGAGAGGCCAATCATACATAGCTGCAAGGGAGATGACGACATGAATTGACCCTATCTTAGCAACCGGGGAGAATGTCCCTGTGTAGTCAATGCCATAGGTTTGGGAGTACCCTTTGGCAACCAGCCGCGCCTTCAGGCGCTCAACACGACCATCGGGCAAATACTTAACACTATACACCCACTTACAACCGACAACCTGCTTCCGAGGAGGAAGAACGGTGAAATCCCAAGTGTGATTATGATGCAAAGCAGAGAGCTCTTCTTCCATAGCACGACACCACTCTGGAGAGGTAAGGGCTTCCTGGACATCCTTAGGAACAACTACGGAAGATAACAAAGAGATGAACTGGTGAAGGGTGCAAGTACATTTACCTTTCCAGAAGGCATTAGGAAGATCTAGGTCGGAGGCTGGTGTTGGAGCTGGAGCTGGATCTGTCGACGGTGATTAAGCTGGAGGAGCTGCAGTCGGTACACGCTGGCGATGTGTATACACGTGATGGATGGGTGGACGGTCAACCGACGGTGGCACCGGAGGCAAGGACGTAGGCATGACTGGAACCAGAGGAGGTGGATCAGCCATAGGAAGAGGAAGAGGAGGTGGTGATGAGGAGGAAGCAGCAGCACCGGACTCCACGAAGAACGGAGTAGACTCGAAGAATGTAACATCAACACATACCAAGGAACGACAAGAACTGGGATGATAACACTTGTACCCTTTCTGAGTTCGAGAATAGCCAAGGAAGATACGCTTCAGGGAATGTGCATTTAATTTGTCAGTCCCAGGATCCAGATTATGAACGAAGCAGACACACCCAAATACCCGAGGAGAAAGCGGAAACGGAGACATGTTGAGGAATAAGACACTAAAAGGAGAATGACCATCAAGGATAGACGTGGGCATCCGATTAATTAAGAAGCAAGAGGTGAGCACTGCATCGCTCCAAAAGGTTTTGGGAACATTCATGTGGTGCATGAGGGAGCGTTCCGTTTCTATAAGATGGCGGTTCTTTCTCTCAGCCACCCCATTTTGTTGCGGAGTGTAGGTACATGAAGTTTGGTGTATAATGCCATGTTGGTCCAAGTATTCTTGAAAAGATGAAGACAAGGATTCACGACCATTATCAGAACGGAAAATTTTGATGTGAACGCCAAATTGATTGCGGATCTCAGCATAAAATTTCTGGAAGATGACAAATAATTCACTTCTTTATTTCATTAAATAGAGCCACGTCATTCTTGAACACATCAACAAAAATAACAAAATATCGGTATCCATTATATGACATCACTTTATAAGGACCCCAAACATCTGAATGAATTAAAGAAAAAAGACTCGACACACGGTTATCGACCCTAGAACGAAAGGGAACACGATGGTGTTTTCCAAATTGACACGACTCACAATCTAAAACAGAAAGTTAACTCAATGAATGGACTAAGGACTGCAACACTTTCAGTGAAGGATGACCAAATCTACAATGCCACTGGAGAGGAGAAATAGATGATTGAAGGGCCGTTGACGTTCGTCCACCATCATCAAGATAATACAGTCCACCAGCTTCATGCCCTCCACCAATCTTCATCCCCGTCTTGAGATCCTGAAAAACACACATAGAAGGGTAAAATGTGATGGAGCAGTTAAGGGACTTGGTCAGCTTACTAACAGACATAAGATTAAATGGAAGCTTAGGTACATATAAAACAGAGGATAGGGATACAGGGTCTAGGTCATCATTACCAACACCACAGATAGATGATGTGGAGCCATTAATAAGGGTAATAAATTGTGATGTTGAGCAATGAGTGAGAGATGAAAACACACCTAGAGTTCCCGTCATGTGATCGGAGGCTCCGGAGTCAATAATCCAGGGGTTGGGTGTGGATGCCAAACAAGCCATACCTGAGTGTGCAAATGAAGCTGTGTTCTGCTGCGACTTGGACTGAACAAACCTCTCATACTCATCCCGAGGAACACTCACCATCTCCTTGCTTGGACCATCTGAGGGAGTAGAAGGCATCGGGTCAGCTGACCGGTTCTCTTGTCTAGAGCTGAAACTGGTGTCACTAGTCCTGGCATGGTTGGCCCACGTCGAGGGAGGACCATGTAAGTCATAGCAGTAGTTAATGGTATGTCCATCCAAACCACAATGAGTACACTTCCGTGGACCCGAGCCACATCCTCTACCACGAGCTCCCCCTGAATCTCTGCCCCCAGTACGACCACCACCACGGATATGTGAAAATCCACCACTACCACTCCTGCTAGGCTGGGCTCCTCGAGCCCCACTTCTGCCACCTCAACCTCTAGACACTACAAATGGTGATTTATCGGAGACATTAGAATCCATAGATCCAATGGAAGCCCTCCGAAGACGAGCAAACACCTCCTCTAAAGATGGAAGAGCAGATCCCCCTAGTATCTGGGCTCGTACTGGTTCATACTCAGATTTTAGCCCCACCAGAAACCGTGTCACATCAAGCTACTCTCGCTGTTGCTGTTGAACTTTGACATCAGAAGTGAGGATGATAGACATTTAACTCATTACGGATATTCCTCACACTGGCATAGTACTCCTCAAGGCTCTGATTTCCCTGTTGCAGATTGAAGTATTCCTGATACAGTTGATATACCCTAGTGGTATTATCCTAACCTAAATACAATTTCTTAGCATGATCCCACACCTCTTTGGCTTTGTCAAGAAACATGAAGTTCACACTGATTTTGGGTTCCATACTGTTCCACAACCATGTAATGATCTGTGCATCTTCCTGTTCCCAGTCTTCATACTCCTGGAATTAGCGGGGTGTTTCTCCTCTCTTATATGCTTCACTTTCTTCTTCACCTTCAGAAAAACCTCTACAGACTTGGCCCAAGGGACATAATTCTCTCCATTCAGTTTAATGGAGGTCATTTGGACATTTAGGTAGTCAGTAGATATCATGACACTAGGTTTACTATCACTATTATCTGCCATTGCCGAACTCCCTTATCACTGAATTCTGAGAACTGAATTATGAGCACTACACACTGCACACTACACACAGACACTTCACCGAAATCTGCACACTAATTTCAACAGTAATAAATGCTGAGAACTACAACACCACAAACCCTACTCACCGAAATCTGCACACTGATTTCAGCAGTATTAAATGCTGAAAACTGCAAACCACAACCCCTACTCACCGAAGTCTACACACTGATTTCAGCGATATCAAATGCTGAAAACCACACTTGTAACACCACAAACCCTAATCCACAGCTACAGGAAGTTTCACCATTAAGTAGACACTATTGCCCTTCGAATCACACACAAACCAGAATAAACCCTAGCATAAACCCTAGCATACTGCAATCTGAAAACCCATCATGCGAACTGTACTACACCTCTCATGTATTCCATAACAGAAAATATGCATAAAAAAAACTTTACCTCATCGCCTGAAGGCCAACCACACGAAGGGCTGAGACACCACTGCACCACACGTACCAGCCCTAACTAGGGCTTAGAAACCACAACAACCAATCACCAATGACACAATCGGAGGCAATAGGAACCTCCTAGGGAAGAGGTCGATCATTCCTTTTCAGCCCTTTTCCCAGTCTCCAACTCACAGCTGAGAAACCCAAGAGAAACCCTAATTCGAATGCGTAGAAGACAGAATTCTAGCAAGTCTGATTTGTTGAACCTTGCTCTGATACCATGTTGAAGTTTGACCTGCCCTAGAATTCTGTCTTGTTCGTTGACTGTAAAGTAAAGTAAACAGCAAGTAGGAGAGGAAAGAAGAAGAGAGAAAAGAGAGGAAAGAGAAAAAGGCTGATTCGAATTAGAGAAAAAGTTATCCCTAGATTCGACCAGACCTGTTATTATATTATTAACTTATTGGAAAAGACTTAAGTGCCCTTCTTTAAGTAAGAGGCACTCGAACTAACATAACAGTACACACCAACATTCTCAACAAGTACAAAGACCGAAATACCCCTTCACTAACACCACTAACAGAAGTTCCTGTTGATCCCGTGAACTCGACACTGATGTTCATGTTCCGAAAGTTTGGAGAGAATGGCAGCTGATGAGGGAAGAAGGGGGGAAAGAGGTTGCAGAAAATTCAGGGTCAGGGTTGCAGAATGGTGGGACTTATGTGAGAGTCCAAAAGGGTCCTCCCTCTGGAAGGCTTTGAGCTTCACCTACTTATATAAACAAAAGGCCAGGGTCTAAGAGGAAAGCAAGACAAAGGAAACTTTCCCATTGTGGGAAGGTGGTTACAATTTATTAGGTATTGATTAAGAAATTCTGGTCTCGCCACGTGTCCGTGCGATTGGGAATTCCCTCTCCTCAGAGTCCGCATGTGGGCACGTTCGTATCTTGCCCATCATCACATGGCGTGATCCCTCTCATGGAAGTGCCTAGGTATTTGAGAGTGGCATCGCAAGTGGCGCAATTCCAGGGTGTTGTAGTGTCACGATGCTACAATCGTATTTGGCATCACCCTAGTGGACCTTTGCGATGTCGGATCAGCTAGCGGGGTGATCAGAATGGCACATAACCTCTGCTGCGATTATGAATCTAAACCTACTGCTGCAATTTCTACGATTTGACACATGCGATGTGGCATCCTTATTGCTGTCATTGCAATGATGTCTTTCGCAAGTGTGCTTAGAGTGACTACTACCACTAGAAGGGGAAGTGCATGCGATATTGTAAGCAACATCAGACTTTGGTATTTCTGCACACTGAGTTTTGGAAGATGTGGATTTGTGATCCTGGTTCTCAGACACACAATCGCACCTATGTTCTACGTACTGAATTTCTGTGCATTGATCTCCATCGTAGGTTTTGCAATGGTTAACACCATGTACTTATAGCTTCTATTCATTGAAATTGAGATTTCATATTTGAAGGATTATGTTGATAAATAAAGTAGTCTCGAGAGACAAGCAAATTGATCTAGGTACATTCTTCATGTTGTCCCCCATAAGTTTCTATGAGCTCTGGTCCTATCAAATTTCATCTTAAGGAACCATCTAAACCCCTATTTTCCAAAATTTTGGCAGCTTCGTTTTGAAAGAAAATTTTCATCCTTTTGTGGAAAACTTGCTCAGAATGCCTTTAATTAAATTGATACATATAATCCATCATCATAAAAACCCCAAGAGATTTTCATTGAAAAATTCCACCTTAACAAATTTATTTGAATTTTTTATTTTTCTATGGTCTCAATGTGAATCAACAATTCTCAGACATTAAGCTCAAAACCTAATGCAGCACAGTCAAAAGACCAAGTATGCAACCCGAGAAAAGCTGGAAACATAGTAGGATTTTTGGGAAAGAGAGTAAAGGGCAGAGACTCACAGCCTTGAATTACAGTCTTTGGCACTTACCTTAGAACTCTAATTCCAGACTGAAGTCATACCAATCATTAGGAGGACTCACACCTCTAAGAAAATGGAATCACACCATTTTATTATGGTTTGGTGTGATTTCTAATGCGGTTTAGGGACTTTGATTCAAATAGCATGAAATAGAAGAATAATTGAACCTTCTCTTACTAAAAACATGCATATGTAAACATATAATTAAAAAAAATCCCTAATTTTTGGTTCAAAAGTTATGAAAAGAAGTTGATATTTCACCTGATTCCTAATTCCAGTTGTTCCAGTCCTGTATCTTGTAGCTGTAATCTCAGTTTCTCATGTCCTTTATCTTGAATCTGGACCCTACACTTTGGCCCTCCCCTGAGTTGGAGATTGGAGAAACAGAGAAAAGAGATATGGGCAGAAAAATGATGGGGAGACGGATAAGGATCCAGTGTTGCAGATACAGGTCTTGGAAGAAGATGCGACACTGACAATGAAGGATTAGAAGATACGACGCTGATGATGATGGATGGCATGGTAGGTGTTAAGGGCCTGGGAATAGGATCTCGTCATGGGTCGGTCCACAGGAAAACCCTCTTGTTTTCCCTTGTCCCTTCCTTTTCTTGAGGTACCTATCTTGGTGCCTTAATGGTGATTTGTCCAAGAGATCACCTGACTCTCCTTGCTCTCTTTCTTGACTGAAATTTTTGATGCCTTTATTCAATAATAGTGGCTCCTTAAATAGGAGATTACAAGAGTCCTGCTCCTAGGGAGACTCCTTGCTGAATAGGGAGACCTCCAGCTCTATCTTGATAAGACTGATAAGATAAGTCTCTCTTAATCCTAATCTAATAAGATAAGTCTCTCTTAATCCTAATATAATAAGATAAGGTAATCTAATCCAATCTGCCGAATTGATAAGAATTCTGTTGCTGCCGAATTGGATGAGAACATTGGATAACTGCTGCTGCCGGCGGCGATGATATTTCCTCCCGATGAATGCGTCCATATCAGTAGGTGGAAGACCACAGTTTCAGATACAGGGATTACCAGTGGTCGATGAAGATCAGCTGAGGAATGGTGAGTCAGTGATGGTGGGGTGGCAACAATGAAGGGATGATGAATTGACAGTAGCCAGCCGGTGGCAGAAGGGTGTTGAGTGGAGAGTTCAGAGACTGAGAGGCTAGAGCTTTTTGATAGTTCAACTTCCCACTCGAGGTCTAGGGTTAGAAGAGAGAGTTGGAGAGTTGAGTTAAAAACTTATAACTAAAAGTTCAAAACTTTTATGATTTCATTATAAAATAAAAGAAGTTATTATATATATATATATATATATATATATATACGATTTGGCTTGGTTTGGTTTGGTTTATAAAATCCAATAAACCAAAACAAAACTGTAAACATAATTTAAGAAAATATCAAACCGAACTAAACCGCAAATTCGGTTTGGTTTTGCAGTTTGAACTGTCTAATGAACTCCCCTACTGGCACAGATACTTCAGACAGGTCACCTGTTTTGAAGAGTCCATGCAACATGGATTGTATAGAATCTAAACCCAAATACATTTGATAAGCATATGCAGGATTACTAGATTCTCTAATGTTCCTCAATTTCCTACAACATGCTGCAAGCAAGTAAAAGGGTGCAGTAATTGCAAAAGCTTCGAGTGTTCATAACTTCAGAATAAGACAACAAAATCATTCATGTAGTCAAGTAGGAAATCAAATATTTCAGTCATATGACAAGCTAACATAAGAGAGTCAACTTACAGGTCTTAATGGCAGGCCCATGGGACTAAGATTGCAAACAGGTAATTTTGGGGCTCTCTTCTTTGGATGGTGATTTTTGCACATCCGGTTATGTGTTCTAATAATTGCAGGATCAGGTCCAACAGGGCCTTCTTTGATGGGCATCTTTTGTTGATGTGAAGAGCCATCCATTATCTTTGTTATATTGCTCTCAAGAACAACTGATGGGGAACGAATATTCCCTTCTTGTGGACACTGTGAGCTCTAAACAATCAAACAATCAGCACGTAATTGTATAACAAAAGAAGAAAGTAGCAAAGATGTTATACCCACTATCTTTAAACATAATTTAGTGGTTCCTGGAAAAATAATCATATCAGCCTAAACTAGCACTGAGATTTTTTACCATCCCTAAAAAAGCACCTCTACTGGAGAAAACCATTAAACCAAAGACCTATTAATGTTAAATAAAGTTTGATAAGAATATCCTAGGAATATAACGTATGTAGGTAACTTACCTCTCATGAATCAGAATATACCATTTTCCTTTTTCATTTCAACATCCTTTCCGATATAATATTATGTTTAGCACGTTATTACATCAGGCTTAGATTACTCAATAATGGCAACTAGGTTTTCATGATACCTAACAAAATAGAGGACCACACAACTAGTTTAACTTAAATATTTGACTCAGAAAAGAACCATATTCAACCACTCAAACATCAAGGGAAAAGAAGAACCTTGAAACTCATTTCAGAAAACAGATAACACCAAAACAAAAAATGTTTTAAAACAGAATTTCTAAAAATTTGTTCAGTGGATTAATTTAGTCAGCGAGTAGAACATAATTTACCTGACAACTATTCCATTCAGAATTTTGGTACAGTA
Organism: Nelumbo lutea; assembly: GCF_056320005.1. Classification (NCBI taxonomy): domain Eukaryota; kingdom Viridiplantae; phylum Streptophyta; class Magnoliopsida; order Proteales; family Nelumbonaceae; genus Nelumbo; species Nelumbo lutea. The sequence continues at coordinate 53,362,147 of NC_142690.1, forward strand.
CTTGGAGCTCAGGAAATGGCACTGATACATATGATGAGGAAGTTTCCATGTAGGAAATGGTCTCATTTGAGGTTCTTGGCAAAGAGAAAGATGTTGGAGCATGTTCAGATGAACCTAATGAACATAATGGGGCGGAGACACTGTTGTTGCAAATATAAAGAGAATCATCCTCCGCGGTAGTAGGATCAGGATGATGAAACCAGCAGTTGGTTGCATATTTGCAAGAGCCAGTACGCATGTAGTATTGGCACTCTTTCTCTCCCTGTGATAAAAGAAAACCCTTTTAAGATAAGTTTAGAGTAATTACACTATTAGTTCCAGGGAAACAGCTTAATACTTACCTGTGAGAAATTCTGCAAAGAGATTAACAATATAATTTGCTCATACAGGTCTTTATGGTTGGATTAAACGTGGATGTTTTCAGGAATGTATAGGATAAATGTAGGTATATTTATTTGAAATGAAAAGAAGAAAGAAAATGAAACTAATAGAATATTAATAAGGGAGCATTGAAATGTTACCGGTCGGATTGGCAAGCCCAAAAAGTTAAACTCTAGTGGTGGTCCTACCACATGCTTTTCTTGAGGATGATTATGTCTACTATCATTCCCAAAATTACGGCGTCCTTTCCTTGAGTGGTTCTACAACAATTATTGAAGAAATATAAAAATGGAAAGATCCATTAATAGTTTAATATTGAACCTAGGACATATTATATAAAAACTAGTGGCAATAGGAATTATTAAATGTCAATGACAGAATCATATTAGAAATACCTACCATCATATTAGAAATACCTACCTCATGTGGGAAACATTGGCAATATCTTACACAGTTATACTGACCCGTACCAAAGCCATGTTGCATTGCCAAACACTAGCTAGATAAAATTTGTAGTGAGATATCACAATAGAGGTTTCATAATAAGAGGTCAGAGCCATAGTACTGATACATTGAATAAAGAACCAGTGATCATAAAGTATTTGAACTCTCTCTCTCTCTATTTCTTCACTGGTGTCCTTACATTACAAGAGTGAATGTAGCATAATGGCTCATCTTATGTAACAAAGAAGCACTACAAAATTTGGCGAACCTATTTTCATAGCAATAGGAATCAAATGAGTTCAGAAATCTTCCAAATATCAAACCAAAAGCAACCAACAGAAAAAATAAAAAGTAATAACCTTGCATTCTGGTTGGCGTTCCTTCTGCTGACATCTGTCATTCTCTTTCTCTTTTCCCTTGGAAACCTTTGAAAAGTAAAACCAAGGACAAATCAATACAAAAGTGAGAGTAAGTAAACACTGGCTACAAGGTTTATTGTCTGCATTAAGAACTGGAATAGAATAACTACTTCAGTGATTAAAGGCATGGTATAACCCCAAAACTATAAGGTAAAACCTTCCCTGTTTTCCTCCCTATAAAATTCTTAATTACAACAACTAATTTATAATGGCATAAAAATGAATTAAATATATAAAACACATGCAATACAAATTCAGAGCCTCAGAGGCACCTAACAATAAGAGGAAAACCAAAGGTAACTACTAAACAGATTAAAAAGGTAAGAACCATGTATTTAGTCTCCTCTACCCTTCCTGGAAGTCCATCATTCTCTCCCTCAATCTCCTTGATTACCTTTAAAAAGAAAAACCAATGTCAGGAAGTCTAGAAAATGAGTCAATTTGAATACTTGCTATTAGGTATATCATTTTTTCTGTGTAAAAACAATCATTTTCAGTACTAGAGCCTCAGATAAGAAGGTAAAGCAGATACATAAAAAACTTGAATACAAATTTCGGGCATTTACATCTCTCTCTCTCTCTCTCATATTTTCTTTCTCCTTTTAGCAATCTTTGAAGTGTAAAAACATGGATAGAAAATAATCGAAGTGAGTTCAAATAAAACACTGAGAAGAAGCCCAAAAAGAGAAGGAAAAAACATAGAATACACACAATATAAATTCAGAGGCACCCAACAATAAGAGGAAAATCAAAAGCAACCATTAAAACAGATTAACTACTTTTTCTGGAATTTCATCATCCTCTCCCTCAATTTCCTTAAGCAACAGGAAGTCTAGAATATCAGTACAATTTGAATACCGGCTACTACATACATCATTTTTTCTTTATAACTCAATACAATCATTTTCAGTAATTAAAAGCATGCTAAAGCCTCAAAACCATACAATCCTTTTTCTGTTTGTTCTGATGATAAACCAATTGAATAATACCAGCTCAGATAAGGTAAGGCAGATATATACCTGCTCTAGAGATATTTCATTTTCTTTCTCCTTTTGCTTAGCAACCTTTGAAAAGTTAAAATATGGACAAAAAATTAAAGTGAGTCCAATTCAAATACTGAGAACAAGCCCAAAAATATAGTTATTGTGATACCTAAATACAAAAGAAAATGGGTTTTCTTACTCCATTTAAGGCTTGCAAGAAGAAGATAAATTGGATCCTATATCACCTCAAGCACAACCCACTACTAGAAGCATATGTTTATAGAGACTTTACAGAGAGGCATTTGGTAAAAAAGTGCCTCCATAGAAAGCCAACCGCGACAGGTAGATGTAGAGGCACTTTACAAATGCCTTTATATTGTATTTGATACCACTCCCAATTACAAAATCAAACAGAGAAAGTGTCACTTCGTCTTCTTCTCTCCACTTACATTTTTTGATCAGTGAATATTCAGATTTATTAAATCAAAGTCAAAGATAGTACAACTTAGGGAGAGGCACGAGATGCTACCTCCCCTTTAAAGAGGGGAGATGGAAGAAACCATCAACCCTTTAGTTAAAGAACATAACAAAGGAAAAAGAAAATTACAATGAAGCCCAATACAATGAAACCCAAGTAGACCCTTGTTTAGCAAGATAATCAGCCAAGGCATTAGCCGATCTACCCAGCCACTGAATTCTAACTGTCATACCCCTCAATAGCCATTTAACCTTTTTTAAAATATCTTTAAAGTTCCAAGTGAGAGTACCGGGGTCAGCCAACCATCCTACTACCACCTTGGAGTCTCCTTCAATTATTAAGTTTTGCACCCCGAATCGATAGGCAATTTGTACCCCCTGTGCCACAGCTAGGAGTTCAGTCCTCACAGAGTCTCCTATTCCCACCAGTCCCGAAAAAAAGGCAATAATGTTGCTGTTCTCATCTCTCAGTACACCATCAATCCCAGATGGTCCTGGGTTACCTTGACTACTTCCATCAAAGTTCAGCTTAATAAAGCCCTCCATCGGCGGAGTCCAAGTTACTTGGACTCTAGGCTTCGTTGAGGAAGTGAGGGCAATTGCAGACCAATTCCTCATTAAATCTTCAAAGAGCTTTAAGGATTTCAGCCACAAAATAGTCCTTGTAACAATACACTCTTTGACCTCAAGAATGCTTCTTTCCTTCTCCTGAAAAATTCTCTCTTCCCAAATAGTCCAAAGGAGAGATGCTTTTATACACTTCAACATGACTCTCCCTCTTCTTGTGGTCCACACAAAGATAGAAGGGGAAAACAATAAATTTACCTCAGCTGGCAAGTTCCACCTACACTCAAACAAATCAAATACCCAATTCCAAATAGTTGCAGCAAAAGGACAAAAATCAATAAGTCGTAACAGTCCTCATTCTGCGCTTTGCACAAAATACACCAGTTAGGAGATAAACACAAAAAAGGGCTTTTCTTCTGCAGGTTATCCATCCTATTGATTTTACCCAAGTAAACTTCCCAACAAAATACAACAATTTTTGGGGGAATAGGCCTAGACCAAACTTCCTTAACTGGGAAAGCTCGAGGAGAAGAACTAGAGTAGAGGAAATTAAAGAAAGAAACACAAGTAAACAGCCATTTCGAAGTCAAAGTCCAAATCCTCCTATCAGGATTTAGTGGGTCCAGGCAAGCAGAATCAAGTAATAGTAGGAGCTCAGAAACTGATAAGGATTCCTCCTTCCAAAGTGTTGCAAGAGTTGCCCGTCTGGATACCCCTGCATCCCAACCATTTCCGGAATAGCCATAGATACTTGCCACCACTTCGTGCCATAACCTCTCCCTCTCTAATGGCCACCTCTACAACCACTTACCTAGAAGGGCTACATTCTTGAAAGTGATATTCCCTATTCCTAATCGTCCTTCCACCTTACTTCGACTAACTATCTCCCATCTAACTAGATGATCCTTCTTCTCTTGCCCCGGCTCCCACAAGAAGTCCCTCATCATTTTCTCTAACCTTTTAGCTTCCCTAGCAGGAATCTCAAAGACAGACAAAAAGTAGACCGACAGATTAGCAAGTGTGGATTTGATCAAAGTCACTCTACCCTCCATAGAGATATAATTCTTTTTCCAACTTGCCAACTTCTTACCAAACTTTTCCACAACAGGAATCCAAAAGCGGCTTTCCTTTGGGTTACCTCCTAGGGGAAGACCTAGATAAGTTAAGGGCTAGGAAGAGGTGGAGCACTCTAAGCAACCTGCAATAGCCTCTATTTCTTGAGCATCCATATTGACTCCCATCACACAACTTTTTTCAAAGTTGATTTTTAGATTTGAAACCTTTTCAAAAAAATAATTAAACTCTTAAGGTTCCCGACCTTCCTCAAATCGCTTCCTTCACAAAAGATTATAGTATCAGCTACAAAACTGAAGGTGAGTCACAGGCACACTATTTCTTCCTATTCTCCAACCACTCACAACCTCCACCCTATCTGCTTTTGATATCAATCTACTTAACACATCAGCAACAAGAGTGAATAAAAAGGGGTAGAGTGGATCACCTTGTCTTAGGCCTCTACAAGTTGGGAAGGAATCCTTAACTACTCCATTGACAATGATAAAATAATGGCAAGAAGTGAGACAACCCTTGATCCACTTGCACCATGTTTCCCCAAATCCACACTTACTTAGCACCTCTAAGAGGAAGCTCCAGTCCACCAAAGCCCTTCTCACCTGATCTCTTCATCTCCTCCACACATTCATTAGCTATCAAAATCTGATCTACTATTTGTCTGCCTTGTACAAACGCACCTTGAGCTTGACTAATTAGAGAGGGAAGTACCACTTTAATCCTCAAGGATAAGACCTTAGCCAAAGTTTTGTAAACACTAGTCACCAAGCTGATTGGTTTAAAGTCCTTAGGATGTTTAGCGACAGCCTTCTTGGGAACAAGAACTACAAAAGTAGCATTGACTCCAGGGCTAACAACATGATTATCCTCAAACTCCCTGGAGACCTCAAATAAATCATTTTTAACTATGTCCCAACAATCTTGATAAAAGGCCATCATGAATCCATCTGGCCCAGGAGCCTTAGATCTATCCATTAGGAAAACTGCTTGTCTGATCTCTTCCTCCTCAAAATTTCTTCCAACCATCCCCTCTCCCTCTCAAAAAGACGTAGCCAATTTAGACCATCCACTTCCACCCTACAATCAAGAGGTCTTCTCAGAATTGACTTAAAATGATCTACAATGCATCTGGCTATCTCTTCTAGAGAGGAGATTTTGTCTCCATCAATCTCAAGTTGTCCTGTAAAATTTTTCCTCCTCCCATTGGCCATCACATGAAAAAATTGTGTTCCCATCTCCTTCCTTGATCCATTTAAACCTTGATTTTTGCCTCCATGAAATCTCTTCTCGCAACAGTACCTCTTCTAATTCCCATCTCTTTCCTTCAAGGGTGTTAGTGGTGTTAGTGAAGGGGTATTTCGGTCTTTGTACCTATTGAGAATGCTGATGTGTATTGTTATGTTAGTTCGAGTGCCTCTTACTTAAATAAGGGCACTTAAGTCTTTTCCACTAAATTAATAATATAATAACAGATCTGGCCGAAATTAGGAGATGACTTTTCTCTAATTCGAACCAGACCTTTTCTCTCCTTCCTCTTCGTCCTTCTCCTTTCCTCTCCTATTTCTTGTTGTTTACTTTACTTTTCAGTCAACAAACATAACAAAACTCTAGGACAGGTCGAACTTCAACATGGTATCAGAGCAACATTAAACAAATCCGACTTGCTAGAATTCTGTTTTCTGCGCATTTGAACTAGGGTTTTTTCTTGGGTTTCTCAGCTATGAGTTGGAAACTGGGAAAAGGGCTGAAAAGGAGTGATCGCTCTCTTCCCTTGGAGGTTCCTATGCCTCCGGTTGTGTCGTTGGTGATTGGTTGCTGTGGTTTCTGAGCCCTAATTAGGGCTGGTACGTGTGGTGCAGTGGTGTTTGATTCCTTCGTGTGGTTGGTCTTCAGGCGATGAGGTAAAGGCTCCTTTTTATGCATATTTTTGTTATGGAATACATGAGAGGTGTGGTACAGTTCGTATGATGGGTTTTCAGATTGCAGTATGCTAAGGTTTATGCTGGTTTTGTGTGTGATTCAAAGGGCAGTAGTGTCTACTTAATGGTGGAACCTCCGGTAGCTGTGGATTAGGGTTTGTGGTGATTAGTGCAGTTTTCAGCATTTATTATTGCTGAAATCAGTGTGCAAATTTCGGTGTAGTGTTTGTGTGTAGTGTGCAGTGTGTAGTGCTCAAAATTCAGTGATACGGGAGTTCGGCAATGGCAATTAACAGTGATAGTAAATGGCAATTAACAGTGATAGTAAACCTAGTGTCATGGTATCTACTGACTACCTGAATGTCCAAATGACCTCCATTAAACTGAATGGAGAGAATTATGTCCCTTGGACCAAGTCTGTAGAGGTTTTTTTGAAGGCGAAGAAGAAAGTAAAGCACATAAGAGAGGAGAAACCCCCCGCTAATTCTCTGGAGTATGAAGACTGGGAATAGAAAGATGCACAAATCATCACATGGTTGTGGAACAGTATGGAACCCAGAATCAGTGTGAACTTCATGTTTTTTGACACAACCAAAGAGGTGTGGGATCATGCTAAGAAACCGTATTCCGGTCAGGATAATACCACTAGGGTATATCAACTGTATCAGGAATACTTCAATCAGCAACAGGGAAATCAGAACCTTGAGGAGTACTATGCCAGTGTGAGAAATATTCGGAATGAATTAAATGTTTATCATCCTCTCACTTCTAATGTCAAAGTTCAACAGCAACAACGACAACAACTTGATGTGACTCAGTTTCTAGTGGGGCTGAAGTCTGAATATGAACCAGTACGAGCCCAGATACTAGGAGGATCTGCCCTTCCATCTTTAGAGGTGTTTGCTCGTCTTTGGGGGGGGGGGCTTCCATTGGATCTATGGACTCTAATGTCTCAGATAAATCGGCATTTGCAGTGTTGAGAGGTCGAGGTGGCAAAAGTGGGGCTCGAGGAGCCCAGCCTGGCAAGAGTGATAGTGGTGGATCTTCACATATCCGTGGTGGTGGTTGTACTAGGGGCAGAGATTCAGGGGGAGCTCGTGGTAGAGGGCGTGGCTCGGGTCCATGGAAGGGTACTCATTGTGATTTGGATGGACATACCATTAACTACTGCTATGACTTACATGGTCCTCCCTCGACGTGGGCCAACCATGCCATGACTAGTGACACCAGTTTCAGTTCTAGAAAGGAGAACCGGTCAGCTGACCCAATGCCTTCTACTCCTTCAGATGGTCCAGGAAAGGAGATGGTGAGTGTTCCTCGGGATGAGTATGAGAGGTTTGTTCAGTCCAAGTCGCAGCAGAACACAACTTCATTTGCACGCTCAGGTATGGCTTGTTTGGCATCCACACCCAACCCCTGGATTATTGACTCCGGAGCCTCTGATCACATGACGGGAACTCCAAGTGTGTTTTCATCTCTCACTCATTGCTCAACATCACAATCTGTTACCCTTGCTAATGACTCCACATCTTCTATTTGTGGTGTTGGTAATGCTGACCTAAACCCTGTATCCCTATCCTCTGTTTTATATGTACCTAAGCTTCCATTTAATCTTATGTCTGTTAGTAAGCTGACCAAGTCCCTTAATTGCTCCATCACATTTTACCCTTCTGTGTGTTTTTCAGGATCTCAAGACGGGGATGAAGATTGGTGGAGGGCATGAAGCTGGTGGACTGTATTATCTTGATGGTGATGGAAGAACATCAACGGCCCTTCAGTCATCCATTTCTCCTCTCCGGTGGCATTGTAGATTTGGTCATCCTTCGCTGAAAGTGTTGAGGTCTTTAGTCCCTTCATTGAGTCAAATTTCTGTTTTAGATTATGAGTCATGTCAGTTTGGGAAACACCATCGTGTTCCCTTTCGTTCTAGGGTCGATAACCGTGTGTCGAGTCTTTTTTCTTTAATTCATTCAGATGTTTGGGGTCCTTATAAAGTGATGTCATATAATGGATATAGATAATTTGTTATTTTTGTTGATGACTGTTCAAGAATGACGTGGCTCTATTTAATGAAATAAAGAAGTGAATTATTTGTCATATTCTAGAATTTTATGCTGAGATCCGCAATCAATTTGGAGTTCACATCAAAATTTTCCGTTCTGACAATGGTCGTGAATACTTGTCTTCATCTTTTCAAGAATACTTGGCCCAACATGGCATTATACACCAAACTTCATGTACCTACACCCCACAACAAAATGGGGTTGCTGAGAGAAAGAACCAACATCTTGTAGAAACGGCACGCTCCCTCATGCACCACATGAATGTCCCCAAAACCTTTTGGAGTGATGCCATGCTCACCTCTTGTTTCTTAATTAATCGGATGCCCACGTCTATTCTTGATGGTCGTTCTCCCTTTAGTGTCTTGTTCCACAACATGTCTCCGTTTCCGCTTTCTCCTCGGGTATTTGGGTGTGTCTGTTTCGTTCATAATCTGGGTCCCGGGACTGACAAGTTAGATGCACGTTCCCTGAAGTGTATCTTCCTTGGCTATTCCTGAACTTAGAAAGGGTACAAGTGTTATCATCCCAGTTCTTGTCGTTCCTTGGTATGTGCTGATGTTACATTCTTCGAGTCTACTCCATTCTTCGTGGGGTCTGGTGCTACTGTTTCCTCCACATCACCTCCTCCTCTTCCTCTTCCTGTGGCTGATCCTCCTCCCCTGGTTCTAGTCGTGCCTATGTCTTTGCCTCCGGTGCCACCGTCTGTTGACTGTCCACCCATCCGGCACGTGTATACACATCGCCCACGTGTACTGGCTGCGACTTCTCCGGCTTCATCACCGTCGACAGATCCAGCTCCAGCTCCGACACCAGCCTCCAATCTCGATCTTCCTATTGCCTTCCGGAAAGGTAAACGTACCTGCACCCTTCACCCTATTTCCAATTTTGTTTCACTTACTCACTTCTCCGCCTCCCATCGCCAGTTCATCTCTTTGTTATCCTCCGTGGTTGTACCTAAGGATGTCCAGGAAGCCCTTACCTCTCAAGAGTGGTGCCGTGCTATAGAAGAAGAGCTCTCTGCTCTCCATCATAATTACACTTGGGACCTCACCGCTCTTCCTCTTGGAAAACAGGCTGTCGGTTGTAAGTGGGTGTATACTGTTAAGTACTTGCCAGATGGTCGTGTTGAGCGCCTGAAGGCGCGGCTGGTTGCCAAAGAGTACTCCCAAACCTATGGCATTGACTACACAGGGACATTCTCCCCGGTTGCTAAGATAGGGTCAATTCATGTCGTCATCTCCCTTGCAGCTATGTATGATTGGCCTCTCCATCAGCTAGATATCAAAAATGCCTTTTTGCATGGTAATTTACTCGAGGAGGTCTACATGGAGCAATCACCAAGGTTTGTTGCTCGGGGGGAGGATGGTAAAGTATATAGACTTAAGAAGGCTATTTATGGACTTAAACAGTCCCCTCGAGCATGGTTTGGTAGGTTCAGTGAGGTGGTCAAGAAGTTTGGTATAAAACAGTGCCAAGTTGATCACTCTGTCTTCAGTTTTGACTCTTCAGCAGGCAAAATAATATTGGTGGTGTATGTGGATGATATCGTTGTGACTGGGAATGATAAAATGGGCATTGACAGATTGAAGGCATTCCTACAGGAACACTTTCAGAAAATGACCTTGGCAAGTTGAAATATTTTTTGGGCATAGAGGTAGCACGATCTAAGCATGGCATTAATTTGTGCCAAAGGAAATATGTACTTGATTTACTAGAAGAAACAGGTTTGTTGGGTACTAAACCGACTGAGACACCTATGGAAATAAATACAAGGCTGAGCAATGATATAGGTGAAGTATTTGAAGACCCTGGCAGATACCGACAATTTGTAGGCAAACTAAATTATCTAACCATTACTCAGCCATATATTTCATTTTCGGTTAGTGTGGTGAGTCAGTTCATGCAGAAACCTTTGGTCCCACATTGGAACGCAGTGCTAAGGATTGTGAGGTATTTGAAAGGAGCTCCTGGCCATGGCTTGCTGTACAGGAGTGGCGGAAAATTAGAAGTAGAAGGATACACCGATGCTGATTGGGCAGGTTCTATGTCTGATAGACGATCTACCACAAGCTATTGCACCTTTCTGGGGGGTAACCTGGTAACGTGGAAAAGTAAGAAGCAAACAGTTGTGGCAAGAAGCAGTGCAAAAACAGAATATAGGGCCATGGCACATACTGCTTGTGAATTAGTGTGGCTAAGGAATCTTCTACAGGAGATAGGATATGACATCAGTGCTCCAATGAAGCTCTATTGTGACAATCAGACAGCGGTTCATATCTCTTCCAATCCGGTGTTTCATGAAAAAACCAAGCACATCAAAGTTGACTGTCATTTTGTGAGAGAGAAGGTGCTGAATGGAGTGATAGACTACATATGTTAGTACGGAAAACCAGTGGGCAGACCTGTTTACAAAAGGTTTGAGTCAGGGGAGAGTTGACTACATATGTAACAAGCTGGGATTATATGATATATACTCACTAGCTTGAGGGGGAGTGTTAGTGGTGTTAGTGAAGGGGTATTTCGGTCTTTGCACCTGTTGAGAATGATGATGTGTACTGTTATGTTAGTTCGAGTGCCTCTTACTTAAATAAGGGCACTTAAGTCTTTTCCACTAAATTAATAATATAATAATAGGTCTGGCCGAAATTAGGAGATGACTTTTCTCTAATTCGAACCAGACCTTTTCTCTCCTTCTTCCTCTTTCTTCCTTCTCCTTTCCTCTCCTATTTATTGCTGTTTACTTTACTTTTCAGTCAACAAACATAACAGAACTCTAGGGCAGCTCGAACTTCAACAGAGGGAATGTGATTGCACCAAACAATTCACAGATGATGAGAATTATAAGAGTGCACCCTATCTTATTGATAACATTAAATATTAGAAATCCACCAAGCAGTCATTCATCAAAAAAAAAAAAAACCACCAAGCAGTCCCTAAACTACCTGTTGAGGGAAGAAAGGGATGAGTTCTAGAAGTGTCAAACCAGCTAGGTTCTGAAGAATCTAACACAAACCATGGCTGATAAACTCTGGTTTTGTGCAGGAAAAAAAGTAAAAAAAAAAATTGTCTTTATTACTTTTTTCTGTCTTAAATAGACCTTACCATACTTAGACTTGGAAAACAATTAGGAAACCAATATTAGAAAGACTCTTAAACTGAAACTAACTCTTATTGTAGGAATTCTAAACTGACAAATAACTCTTATAAGAAGACTCCTAAATTGACAAAATAACTTTTTTAATAAAAAACCTGAATTGGCACCTAAAAGGGGCTGTTTAAAAATAAAACCAAAGATAACATGGGGTACTTGGAGGTTAGATGGGCTGCAATTGATTATTTTGGAGCATCACAGGCTGATACTCTGCATCAGTTGACTAACCACATTTTCTTTCTTTGTCTGGTATTTGTTATCAACAGAAGTTTTACTGCTTTTTATTTTTTATATATATCTTGAATATCGCTGTGTTTGATGAAAGGGTATTCACCCTTTCTGTTATACAAATTTTCTTAAAAGCTGGAAGAATTAATGCAACTTGGTTGGGGCTCTTGTTTGATGAATATCCCTGTGTTTGAAGAAAGGGTACTCACCCTCTGTTATACAAATTTTCTTTCTTGAACTTTACCTAAATTCAGTGCCCAAAGGTCCAAAAACCCAGAATTTGGTTGCTGGAGGTTTCTAGAATGAAGAAAATCTGCAAAGACCAAACAATCCATGGAACCCAAGAGTAGGCCTCTGAATAGATCAACTGCTTGGATCTGCCCCCATCATCTTTATCCCCAGTTCCCACCACCCCTACTGCAGAGGATGAAACAAGGGTTTTGAACTTGAGTAGCTGAGAAAAATTGGAGGTTGGATTCTCTAGTACGCAGAGAAAATTTGTCTAAAATCTAAATGAGCTGAAATCATTCTTGCCGCCAAAATCTTTGGAAGTTGAAAAGGATTTTAGTTTGAATTAAAGAGTGAAGACTGTGGTGTACCCTTTCTACAGTCCAGGCCTAATAAACCCAGAATCAGTTCCCTTCTCTTTGGGCTGGAATTATCCTGAATGAATGACATAAAGTTGAAACAGAACTCCCTTTTCCTTTATATTTGAACCAATAAGAATCTATATATTCTTTTAATTAGAATACAGTTTTGCATATGGGGTACCTTTTTGTTAATATATAAATATAAATATAAGAAAATTTGGTGCTGATCTTCAGCAGGTATTAACTTTATATTCTCTTCAGGGCTTTGACTGCTGAAGATCAGCATCCCTCTTTTCCTTACAAGAAAATTTGGTGCAGCCGCATCCCCTCAAGAATTTGCTTCTTTGTATGGGAAACCTGTCTCCAGAAAGTTAATACCTGTGATCGCCTTCAGAAAATGCTTTTGGGAAGACGCTCCATTTCTCCTCATGTTTGTATTTTATGTCTCAGTGAGGGTGAATTTGCAGATCACATTCTTCTTCATTGCAGCTTCACTGAAAGGATATGGTCCCATTTCTTGAATATGGCAGGGTACAGCTGGGCTTTTCCAAAACACATTATGGACAACTTGAACCAATGGCAAGGAATAGGGCTTAGCAAAAGGGGTAAAGTCTTTTGGCAATCAGTGCCTCATGCAGTAATGTGGGGCATTTGGGATGAAAGAAACTCCCTATCTTTGACAATAAAAGAAGAACCTTGGAGGAGTTAATCTCAGATATTACCTATGTTTGCATCCTTTGGTTGGTGAATTCAGATCTATTTAAAGGACTTTCAGTCAATGATATTATCAGAAATATTCAACCCTTTCTGTTTCTGCCTCATCCTCAGCAAACTCCCTTGAGGCATCCTATTTCCATCGGTGAAGGTGTGAAAACCCTTAATTTTGACAGTTGTGCCTTAGGCAATCCAGGCTTTGCAGGTATTGGTGGTACAGAAAGGGATGAAAGGGGCAATATCTGCTGGACTTTTAGTGGCCTAATCGGTTGGGTCGACTCCACAAAGGCTGCAGTGATGGCTGCTCTCACCGGAATCAGGATAATTAAGAATTTGGGTATTCAGAATTTGATCATTGCAGGTGATTCAGCAAATACAATAAAATGGTTAAGAGACAAAAAAAGGGGCCCTTGGAGACTTTATCACTATCTGACTGAAGCTTGGGATTCTTTGGATGGATTGAATGTTAACTTAGTTTGGATTCCTAGGGAATACAATCATACTAGAGATGGGCTAGCTAAATTTGGTGAGTACTTGGAGCATCTATATAGCGACAAGCTTCCTCCTTTGTAACTTGCAGGGGTTCCCCCTCCCCCCCGTTTTGTATATCTCCTCTTGTTCCCCCCCCCCCCTTTTATTCTCAATAAATCTTGGTTAAATTTTCTCAAAAAAATATAAATATAATATCCCATCTAAATACAATTCTTTTTTCCCCTAAAAGTGAAAAGAAAAGAAAAGTTCATCCAGGAATATGCCCATCAGATGATGTATATCGCAGTCATCCAATAATGTGTATATAGAATTAATTTTCTAATCATCTGATCTTACCCATTTTAGGCATTCATATGATGGGATTGTTTGTGTCATTTGATTGGATCACATTTGGTCTGTGAGATCAATTGGTCCACACCATCAAATGATGGTCGTCGTGGGCCAATTACAAAGTAGCACGTGACAGGCAGGGGGGGGGGGGAAGGAAAGATACGTAATGGACCCACAGTAATAAGATCTTGTGGGAATTTCTCTTCTGATGTAAAGAAGAAGTTAATGTGTTTGGTGCCATGTGTTGGTACTCAACTCAATCCACAAAATGTCACCTGCATGGTATCTCTAGTCCATCCATGTCAATGTCAATGCCCCATTCTCCATACCTATAATCCACCTTATATTGGCCTTTTCCTCAAGTCATGTACAAATGTTATCCTCTTCAAATTCCCAAATTTATTACTCTTAAGAACCGCCCATAGCAAAGGCTTGTTTCTTGGATACAATACTGCCAATACTGTGCCAATATGTTGATTTTCTATGTTTTAATATTTAGCTTATACCTTATTATGAAGGTTATAGATAACCATCAATGAAAGATGGTTGCTGGTTGCTTGGAACCTAGGGAGTTACTCTAGAATTCATGGTTTCTTGGTAAAAAAATTCCGCCACTAGGCAACAAGGCAACAAGGTGGTGTGATTTGGCCATCTGTTTATATAATTTAATAATGGTTTGAAACCCATATATAATTTAATAATGGAGTTGAGTTGAATTATATATATCATTCTGCTATAGGACCAATCACTCCTTAAGCGGCAATGTAGATCTGGCCACCTGGGCTTCCTAGCTCTTGATGAATGATATCATGATATTGGGATATTGTTAAGCCAGTTCTTAAGGGTAGGGTAGGGGCAAATATCTATTCTCAGCCTTAATGCTGATCAAGTTTGATTTAACAGACAATCAGAGGGAAAGTTTTGCTTCTCTTTTTACCCCAGTAGTAATATCCTCGGCAATTCATTATAAGTTTGGCTATCTTCATCCCATTCAATAGGCTGGAATATACTTCTAGAAGCTAAACAACCTGTTGCTTGGTTCCCTTTTTTCTGGAACTGTACAATGTAAAGCTACGCAGCCATCTTCTAGGAGCTAATTAACCAACCTGCTGGAAGGGTGTATATATATATATATATATATAATATAATATATATAGAAGATATCAAGTTTCTTGAACATGGCAATTACATAATCTTTTATTAATCAATAATTGAGGCTTTGGGACATTAGGTATTTTGGTTGGTATTCTGTTTATTTAATTCTAATAAGTTGAAGATGGAGTTGTTCTCAGAGATAACCCCCAAAGTGCCCTTTTTTAAGTAAGATTCGTGGTTTATAAGTTTTGGGTTCAAGTTTTAACTACAAGGTATGGAAAGTTACTTTGACATATGCTAGGGTATGGATTTAAGGTTTTGATGCAAGACTAGGAATAGACTACCTTCCAAAGGTTGATTTTTAGGTAAGAAGAATCATGCAATATATATGTGATTAGATGGTTAAAGATCTTTTGCTTTTGAAAAATTATAGTTACTAATTTGACTACTTTTTGTTTTTTTCTTGTTATATTATTTTTTTCTTGCAGATTGTAGACGAAAGAGAATGTAGATGGTGTTGAGATGAAATACATTTTTTCTTTTCTTAGAGTAGGAAGTGAATTGTTTTTTGCATTTTTTATTCCATACTTTTTTTTTTGTAGATGGATTGTTCTTTTCTCTTTGAATTTGTATCAATCAATATGAAACAATGGTTATCTTTCAAGAGATAATGTGAATGAATTGTTTTAGATAGCAAATTAAATGTTTGTAAATAGGTTTATATAAGCTTTGTATATGATAAAACAGTTTTTCAAAACACAAATAAATGATCTTTAGAGGCAGTCACAAGTGCCTCTAAATAAGACCAAATAATACTTTAGTGGCAGTTTTAAGTGTTGCTATAAAGCTTAAATAGGATACTTAAAATTACTTTTAGAGGCATATAAATTTGCCTTTTAATTAAAGTGCTCCTAAAAATGTATATTTGGTGGCATTCATACATGCCTCTGTAAAATGCTTTTAGCGTCAATGTTTTAGAGGCAAGGTTATGTGCCTCAATATCTCGTTTTTGGAGGCACTAATCAGATGTGCCTCTAATTATAAGTCAAGTGGCTCTATAACATTTAGAGGCAATCACCTGAGTGCCTCTAATTCTTTTTAGAGGCATTTTTTATTGCCTCTGTAGGTGACTTTTCTAGTAGTGATCCCCTATTTAGTAAAGATAAATTTCTCTTTGGTGGATCTCATTAATACTATATCAAACTCATTGTATAAAAGACAAGGTGTCCACATAACACTTCCCTATCTACATAAAAAAAAAAAGAAGTAATTGATTAGTTAACAAGAATTTAACAAGATCTCACCTCTACTGGTTCTGGTGATTCTGGTGATTGCTGTGGCTAAATAAAAGAATGGTATTCCATCATTAGACCACAAGAAGAAAGAGAATCAAACTATGACCAATTCAATCCATTCATATCCAACTTATAATCTGATTAATGAATTGATGAGAGTCAATAGCAATCAATAGCAGTACCTGATTTTTCCTTGCAACAAGGTGATTGTATTTTTGTAGAAGCTCATAAATTTTATTTTTCTTCTCCTGCACTGTGGAATCATTTTCAACATTATCAACACCTTCATTCTTATCGCTTTTGTTAGTGTTCTTTTCCAATCCTGAACCTTCTTCACAATCTCCAGTTCCCCTTTCACATTTCCAACCTTAATTAACCAGAAAAAGCTGTGAGAAAACCATTCAGGAATATTAAAAAAATAAATAAAAGATTTTTCTGTCAACTGAGCATTTATCGATTAGAATATATGTGTCTGTGTGAAAGTATGTATATAAAATGTGTCGAATGCTGCTTTTTCTTTTCCATTTTTTAGTTATTCAATTACATGGTTGGTATTATAAGAAGATTCGCATCACTTATTATGTTACTCTAATGCATATGAACAGATACATTGGTTGGTCTTATTTCCAAAAACGATTTGTAAATGGTAATGGTGTTTATTATTCAAGTTGGGCTGGATTTGGTTGGATCAGTCTTTGTGATGTGTGGCTCATTGTGACACTAGCAAGTGCACTAGCCGTTCAAGTAATAAAGTAGTGAGTGAAGTATCGTTCCCACGAGGATTTAGGAAACAATTACCAATACTAAATTGAACATTTCTTATCTGATCAACAAATAAATCAAAACTCTAATGAAAGCTAAGAAATCCTAAATTAAAATCTATCTAAATCATTGGTCCAATTGCCTTCAATTCAGGTTAGAAGAGTAAGCAGTAAATGTCAATCTCAGAATTCAGCAATCTATCAATTTGGATCATTCGAATGAATCATGATTGAGCCTTGGTTTGGTGAAACCCCAAGGTCATGAACAGCCTCTCTCAAGCGCATGTTCATCCTATGCATGAGTGACGGTTCTTCTATCTCTAGCAAGAATCTAATCCCCATGCATGCATTTCTTCAAACACTTCTAAGGCATCAATTCAAATCTGAATTGATCACCAACTGAATTGTGCAAGTTATCTCTAACCTTGCACTCAATTCAGTTCTTGAATAGTAGATCTGAATTCCTAGAGTCTCTCTCAAGCACTCTAGGAATTCCAAGCTGTAGATTAATTCGCCCAATCTGAAATTTGCAGATCTGAATTCTCTTTCAAGCAATTCAGATCTTGCAATCTCAGATCTGAGAATTCAGATCTGAGTTTTGAAGGTTAGTTGGCCGAATTGATCTGCAATCACACCCTTATTCAAGAAACTTCAAATACAATGCATGATCATTTGAATGAATCAAAAAGAATTAGATTGCTGAACTGAAATTTTACAAGCTGAAATACATCAAGGAAGAATGGAAACAAGGAGAAAGAAGAAAGAACATTTAACTAAGAAACTGAATTCAAATCAAAAGAGAATGAAACTACAAATGATTTATTACAAAAAATATTTGAATCACAATCCCTCAATTCGAACTCACCTTCTTCTTCTAGCTTGCTTGTCTTGAACTTCCTTCAGCCCTTCTTCTTCTTCTTCCTTGCGCCTAGCCTTCTTCTCTTCTCTTCTCTCAAGGTGGCTGAACCTCTAAGAGTGGGAGAGCCTTTCTCTCAAGCAATTGAACAACTTTCTCCCCTCCTAGAGGCCTCCTTATATAGTTTTTCAAGGGGCTCTTGCCCCTTCTTGAAGCCTCTAGAATGGGGTGTATTACACCCCTCATGAACCTTCTAGAGTGCTCCCTCCTTCTCTTCAAGAAACTCCTACAAGTTGCCGCCCCTAGCTCCCTTTGGGCTGCTATTTGGGCTACAACTTAGCTTGCTTTTGAGCTCATGTGGGCTACACTCTAGGCTGTTATTTGGGCTAAAAATGGGCCTTCCTTGCTGGGCCGAATTCTCCTCATAGCTAGGCTTTATTTTCTGGGGTTTTCTCAAGGAATTCACTTGCTCTTTTTGGGCCGAAGTGCTCTCTCTTGCTTCCACGACCGGGCTGGACTGAAATTGGTCTTTTTGAACCTTCTTTTCTTGCCTTTTTCCTTCCTTCTCTTGGATTGATTATCCCTGAACCTATTCTTAGCATTAAGCTAAATTAAGGCAAAAATTAATAAAACCGGCATAAAAATCCATGCTAAAGTCCTCAAAAATTATAGATAAATTGTAAGTTCATCACTTTGGCCCACCCATTTGTTAAATTACTGAGACCTAATTTCACAGGCGCAACCATTCCTATTTGTTTTCTGATTTCTGAATTCTGATCATTTCACTGGGTTCACAAAACTTAAGATGTCAACAAGGCAAGAAATGTTCCATGGGGCAGAGAGTAGAAACGTTGTATAAATTTTAAGAGGCAGTACTCATTAACATATTATACCTCATACAACCATACAAGGTCACTCCATCAGCCCACTAGGGACATTTGAATTGCATTTAGCACCCTCTGATCAATCAACAAACAGCCTTCTTAATCACCTGAAATTCTACTAATATAGATTCAGATCCGTATTGGCAACGTTCTAGTCTGCTGGAAATACAACGGAGGATTAACCAGAGAGAGAAGGGGTGTTTGTTTTTTCGGTGTTGTTAAGGGTAAGGGGTCTTGACGTTTGCTTGTTGGGTCCATTAGTTGTGTTCTCCTTTCGGATGATATCTTATCATCTTCTGTTGTATCTCTTTTTCCTTTTCCATGAAATTTTCTCTCTACTCTTCAAGTAAGAAGAGAAGGTCCTACGATGGAGGGCTGTCTGATAGTGGGGCTTTCTTTCCAAAACATCAACCAGAAAAGAGGTGAAAGTGAAACTCTACAAGCAGAGCATCGTGACGGATGCTGGAGCTCTATCCAAATTCACTAACTTTTATTTTGTTTTTGATCAGTGTATCCCATCTACTACTAACATCCATCGACATCCGCGCCAGTCATCATGGATTCGTTCCTCAAGCTAAGTCTGGAAACAAAGCAACCTTGTTTTAGGGGCCGAGAGCATATACAGTCGCCTCGGGTACAAAATCCATCTCGAAATGTAGCTACTCATGCATAAGTGAATTTTCTGGATCAACCATTGAATAATCTCCCAAGGGATGTTCGAGGATTAGACGAAAGTGAGGAAAATTTTAAGTATTTTTGTCTAAAACCTATCAACCAAGATTCTAGTAAAGACCAGAGTTTGATCGAACAAACATCATCTTCAAGTCGGAAGAGAATACTTAAACATAACAACCGAGTTTTTAGAGTAAATTCACCCAACTCAACATTAAAATCCCAAGAGAGAGATCAATTGTTCACCTGGGACGTTGAAGTTGAACTCCCAGTCTTTCATCGACGATCGGATGCCCAAAGCCACAGATGATACTAAAATCCCATGGACAAGTCTTGAAGTCAAGAACGCAGACATTATTCTCCCTGGTGCTGATCGGACGCTTAGCTGAAGATAAGAACGAGAAATGCGAACAGACGAGAAAATTCACACCAACCCAACAACAAAATTACAAAAGCACGAGAGAGAGAGAGAGAGAGAGAGAGAATGAGCTATGAGTGTGCGTGTATCTGTCTGTTAGACTTTTAGACAATCGAGGAAACCTTGGTCTACAGGCTCATTGATTCATCTATGAGTAAACTTTAATCGAAAGATAAAAAGTTTCTTTTTCGAAAGTTTGATTGGACTGAGATGGACTACAGAAGACGAATATGAAGAGCAAAGACTCTAAAGCTAGTATCTCTACACTCTACTTTACAACTGCTACAGTGCTACTCTGCATGCTTAGAGGCGAAGGAAAATGCTAAGCAGGGTCGTCTTCACTCTTGCAAAAGCCAAAAAGCGACGCTGACGTTGCTCATTCTTTTTAAGGGAAATTACTTAAACCTCTCCCGAAGTTTTGATATTACTTAAACCTGTTTTGAATTTTGACCCCTCCAAAAACTGCCCCTCATGTTTGGGGGGAAATTATATTTACTTACCCCGTTAGTGTGACGTTAAAAACATAACAGAAATTGATGATGTCACGCTCTTTAAACTCCTAACTAGTATTGACTGGGGTGGAGGTAACAATTCTATTAGAGGGAGGGCGTGTTAATCGTTTAGCTAATTGATTAAATGTAATTTTACTGTTTGAAAATTGACTGATGCTATCTTTATTGTTTTTAACACTGTTAGTATACGTTAATATTTTGTTAAAATTCATACACGTGATATTGGAGACATCGTTTAAAATTTTTTAAAACCCAATATTTTACCCTCATCCCCTTCCTCCTCTGACCTCTTTCTATCTTTCCTTTATCTTCCTCCAATCATTTCCGTCAACATCACATCGTCATTGGTTTTGAACCTTATAAATCATGACCCGACTCTCTTCGTTCCAACAACGAAAGCCATTGATGCATAAGCAGTGCCACCGGAGAGATCGATGGCAGCAGAGTTCACGCCAATTTAGAACACGATTTGATCTGCATTCACACCAATCTCTTCCCTCTATCTTCTTCCAACCTGTATCATCAATACCAAATCAGTCATTTTCCAAATCAACATTCTTGTTAAGATCAACCCTTTCGTCCCACTCCCTCTCCCTTTTCTTCTTCTCCTCATATCTTCTTCCTTTTAGCATCAGCAAACTTAGTGGCAGCGATAACCCCCTCCTCAAGTAAATGCAAAAGGAAAACAGAAAAGAACTAGAACAATAAGATTAGGAGGTTCATCTTGATTCTCTCAACAGCACTAACATTCTCTCAGCTCTAACTCATTTATAGCAACACTGATGGCCAATACCTCCACCATGTGTTTGTTGAATACCGCAAAAATTTCCTTCACCAAACCCCGTCGTACCATCGCCAAGTGTACCCCGAAGAACGCTTCACCCCATTATTCAGATCAAGTAGCGTCAACGATCTTTTCTCCATCTCATAAATCAGCGGTTCTCAGCCAGTTCCAACAACAACAAAGCATGTTATTGCCAATCAAAAACGTTATAATTCACTCTTACATGCATCCTTTGGGGTTCCATTTTTTTATCATTTGCATTGATCTAGAGATCTTTGTTTTGGATCAGTGAGAGGCATCGAAACTCGGTGGCTTGTGTTGCAGGGGAAGCTTCACGTCAAGAGAAGCATCAATTCGCTCAGTGAAGAGGAAGTGGAGAGAAACCTCACACGTGGATGTTGCGACGAGGTGTTTTTGAGGGATTTGGGTCGAGGGTCAAAATTTTGGCAAGAGATGCCCACGAAAATTGAAGGTAGAGGTTTGATGGTTCGAGCAGTTCAGGGCCTAAATCTAGATCAATGGAACATCGGAATCAGAGTCGTGGAGTGCGAGAATAGAGAATCTTTCGAATGTAGAGAGTGGAATGTAAAAATGAAAATGAAAATGAAAATGGAGCTGAGAGATGGGGCATCGTCGGCAGGTGGTCGCCGATGGGGTCACGACATGGAGAGAGAGAGAGAGATGGGGCATCATCGGCAAGTACGCTTTCAGTGACTGAGAGGACTGATGCCTGAAATCTCCATCAAACTGTCATTGGCCTTCAATCACTAAAGGGCTGATTCTTGTGCAAATTATAAAAACAGATCCAAAAGTAAAATAGTCTTTTTATCATTTTGTTAATGGAATATTAAGAGATGTTAACATTAAGGGAAGTATTAATCAATTGTCAGAAACAATAGGATAGCGTCAATCAATTTTCAAACACTAAGGATACACTTACTCAATTATCTAAACCATAGTTTAAGAAGTTTACCCTAAAAATTTCCACCCAAGAGGTAACAATAAAACCCCTATAAATTAATAAAAAGAAAAAGAAAATAATATAAAATAATTACAAAAATAATAGAAAATCACAAAGATAAAAGAAAAATATTAGCCAAAATGTTCTCTAGAAGTTACACTAATAACAATTAACAAATAGTAAATAGAAAAATTAAAACAAAAAATAACAGACTGAGAAGGGAAAGAAAAAGTAGTGAATATTTATGTATGGTTAGATGTTTTAACTCTTTAATATTTAGTATTTAGTCTTACTCTTTATTGTTTACTCTTTCAATTTTTTAATCCTCAAGTTTTTTTCTTTTAAGTTTGTATTTTTTTAGATTAATTCCTTTAATTTTGGCATTTTTCATATTTTTTCTTTATCGTTTGAAAATCCAATTAGTTTTAGGGTTCACCCAAGTTGACCCATTGATCAACCTAACCCATTTAGGGGTTAGGGTATAGCCTTTGATAGCCTACCCAAAATTTGAACCAATCCAAAATTGCCTATCACCAACATAAATGAGCACGAATATAAAACTGAGTACTGCCATTACCATAAATAAATAGAGAAGGATCATAAAGTGCTTTATGAAGCTTGCAAATGTGGTCAGGCTGAGAGGGATCTTGGAAAACCATGCAAAATGCATTAGTTATATCCAATTGTTGAATTGACCATTTATGAGAAAGAGCAAGGGCCAGAATGGTACGAATAGTCACCGGCTTGGTAGCAAGAATTTCTTGGAGATTGCAATACTGAATAGGAGCTGGTTCGGATGTGCCAGAATCAGAGAGAGTCGTAGGAGAATTAGGTTTGACAGGCGATGAAGAAACTGCCTTATTATTAGAGGAACTATTGGTTACCTTACCAGAGAGGGAGAAGCGGCAGCATGTCCGAAATCCCAAAGCAGAATTGAAATAAAAGTCCTAGTGGCAAGGAAAGCCAACAAAGTTGGAGAAGGCGTAGAAATACTTGGAAATAAAGATTCATAAAATATGTGTTGTGCCACAAATAATTTACTGGAGGGCAAATGAAAACAATGATACCCTGGAGGACAACACTAAATTGATGATTGTTGTGTGGCCTGGGAAATAAATAGCAAGCACATCTGAAGCACCTTAGTAGTGAGTAATTTGGAGGATGCTAAAACAGTATCTCATAGGGAGAACAACCATTGAGAGTGGGAGTGGGAAGTCTGTTGATCAGATAAATTATTGTTTTAGATGCATTTACCCAAAAGGAAAATATGAGATTTGAAGAGGCCAGTAGAGATGAGAGGGTTGATTTTATTATGTGGCTGTGCTTCTGTTCCACTGTTTTATTCTGCTCGTGAGTGTTAGGGCAGGTTATTCGATGAGTGATACCCTGTGAGTTCAAATATTGTGATAATTTTTAAAATTTTCTTCCCCAGTCAGATCGGAAGGATCAAATTTTGCTATTAAACAACATAGGATGTAATAGGGATTGGGCCTAGGAGTGCTCATAAAAGTTTTGAAATAATCCATGAAACTTTGTTACCAACAACATATGATTTTTGAGTCATAGGATAAATCCATGAAAATTATGAATAATCATCAAAAAATAAAACATAATAACAAAGTCCACTATTGGATTTAATAGGGGCTGGCCCTAGGGGTAACCATAAATAATCAAAATGCAGTTAATTGAATCGATCGGTTTGGTATTTTTGAAAAACCAAAGGACCGGTTTGGTTTTAGGTTAACTTAGAAAAAAACTAGTAGTTAATTGAACTGATTGGTATATGTATTTATATGTATATTATATATATTTTAATGTATCTCACATATTATCTATATATTATATATAATTATATATGTATTATATATAAATGTATATATATATTATATTTATAATATAATATACATATTTATAATATATTATATGTTATTTATTACTTATAATATAATATTTTATATATTTTTATTTGTAATATATGTTATAAATATAAGAAATCGAAAAATCAAAGAGTCAAACCAATCAAGTTGTTAACCAGTGGAACTAGTTTGGTTTGGGTATATGGAAAAATTGGTAGGACCGGTTCGGTTTCAAAAAAACCCTATGGTTCAGTTAACCGAACTGTGAGCACCCCTAGCTAGCCCCCATACATCTGAAAAATTAATTCTAATTGATGCTTGGATGGAAAAGAAGACGATTGCAACAACCTAACTCTTACCCATTTGGTAGGACTCACAAATTGAACTACTAGACCCAACTTAACTAAAAGGAAGACCATATTCGGAAATAATTGGCTTCACAGTCTAGAGTGCTGCATATTCTAATTGCAAATGTCAGCCTTGAATTGTTGTTGGCTCACCAATCAATGCTTAAGGAGATGAATTTGAGATAATGACAGAAGATGGGTGTCAGCACCCGATTTTTGCTCAGTCCACTGCTTAAATCTCCAATTTACCTCAAATGCTTGATCAGATCCCTCCAATCTCTCTAAAACACCCAAAAACCCAAGAAACCCAACTTTCATCCCAAAAGCCTTCAAATCCACCATTAAGTCTATCCTATACCAATCTAATGGTCCTGATCAACCACTGTCTGTGCTTCAACCCTCAGATCAGACATTACCATTAGACCCCAAATATCCTAAAATACCCCCCAAGAAAATTTCAATTCAATATTCTTTCATCTGGTAGTCATCCATTGGCACTATCGTCACATCTATGGCACCCTTCCAGCTCCCTAGCTGTCACCCCTTGAGCAATGCCCTCAATCTCACGTGCTTATGCCTTGATCGCCCATGCGCTTTGTGATCTTTAAGCCCAAGCACTTTGCATCCCTAGTTGAGACAAAGTTGTGAGTCGCCCCTGTATCTATCATGACTTGGGTCTTCTAACCATTGATCAATGCCACCATGTACATCAGCCTTGACCTAGTCATGCTCTTGGTTGCCTTCTTAGCTGGCCCCTCCAACTTTTTAACACTACAAAGTAATTGCAGTGACCCAATCTTGGCATCCTCGTGGCCATCTTCCCACAGCCCCATCTGTGCCACTAGTCCACTAAGTGTCCTACACTGTGGACAGTTACGAACATAGTGGTCCCCTTCACAAATGAAGCAACTCAGCTTTGCCTTGCCCTTGTCCCTTGACTTAGGCGGATTGGTCTTGCCGTCATGAGCTTTGGTCTGGGCCCCCTTGCCCTAGTAATCACTCTGCATTCCCCGATCATCCCTATGGCTGTGGTGATCTCCCCACCTATGCCATAGCAACCCTTTGCAGACTTGGGCTCCATTGATTTACCCATGTTGCTCTCCCACAACTTCTTTGCCTCAACCATGGTAGTGGCTAGATCCTACATGCCCTTGTGCTATAGCTCAATTTCCGACTACAGATGGAGTCCATCCATGAACTTGAACAACAACTCCTTCAAAGTACTGTTCCATGTGCCATAAGAAGTTGTCCAATGCTCGTGCATCCATGGCTCCATTGAAGTGAGGTGGCTCAGGTGCCCTTAACTTTGGCACATCCCATAGAGTCCCCACCTTGTCTTGTGCTAGCAGCTTCTTGTAGAACACCATGTTTGCCTTCAATTCATCTACATTAGCATGGACCTTGGCCAGGCTTCTCATCAGCTTGGCTTCTAGCCCTTCTTGTTTTTTGTCTTCTCCATGCTAGGCAAGATCCACAACCTCTTCCATGGTTGCCTTAAGCGCCACTAGCTTGCCCTTCAAGCCATCAACTTGGCTGCCCAAATCTATGAACTTGTCTTGCATGTCTCCCATGGCAAGCTCCAATATCACCATCCTGGCCTCCAAGCCAGCAAGGACATCCTTTGATGCTTCCCTTATCTTCTTTGAGTGGCCCTTCTCTCACTCATGTGTTTTTCTATTGTCAAGTCCATCTGACATCATGCCCATGCACAAGTTCTCATGCACCCCTAGCAAAGTTGCTCTGATACCACTTGTCATGACCTGACTGCTCCTATTGGCTAAGTCGTGTGGCAATCACTCGGCCCTCCAAGCAAGTCAACCAAATTACATGCCCAAGACCCTTCTTGGTAGGTTGCTTAAGTGTTAAGGATATACACCAAGGCACACAAGAGCACACCAAGTATTATAGGAGGAAGATATTGTATTGCGCAACTCAAAGAAGGCTCTTACAACTTGGATGCATGTCACAAATGAAGGAGAGGACCCCTATTTATACACTAACCCCCTCAAGTAATCCTCTAAAACTATCTACACTTGGTATCATCTAGAAGCACGTCTAGAACATTCTACCTTCTACACTCTTCTAGGGGATGCCCATTCCATAAGATACAAGAACACTCTAGAGGAAGGCTAGATTACTCCTAAACCCTCTAGGGCATTCCACACAAACCCTGATTGTTCCACAAGGTTTTAGAGAGTTCCACCAACATCTAGACCCTTCTAGACACATGGAGAACACTCTAGAACACCCCCAAACGCTCCAGAACATCCTAGAAACATGCAGAATTGGCTAGGAGCCTCAGGAAACACCTAGAAAACCTCTAGCCAAGCAACCCATTATGTCACCCCGTAACAGGCGGCTCAAGTTCCTTGGCTTTGAATGTAATTTGCACCTAAGTTATTGCCCATTCCCACCAATCTTCTAGTTACAACTCGAGTCAGCATTGTACCTCGAAGCAGATGATCCTATTGCATCATCCTAATTTAGGCTGAAATCGTATCTAGAGTAGCGGGTATCAGGGTGTCTATTGAAGCTGGTAATGAAGCTTCCACCAAACTGGCTTCTCTACAGTATTACGAACCTACCCAGATGTGTTGTAGTTAGAATTTTCTATCAGAACCTACCCAGATGTGTTGTAGTTAGGATTTTCTTTTTCTCTAATCAAAGGTTAAATTCTGTTTGATTAAGGTGGTTAGTAAATCACACATCCAACTGCATCTCTTTCTTTAAGTCATTTTATTGCCATGGATTGTTATGATTGTTTATCGGTTCTTCATTCTGCCTGATTAGATATGTTAGAATTGGATTATTTGTTGGGTTTTAGCTTCAGAATATTGAGGGGAGGGATGTTGGAACAGGTTGATCATTTGGTTGAACTAGGGAGGTTGTGGTGGACATTCATAGTCAAGGATCTTCTTAGATTAGTAAGCAATAAAACTAAATATAGAAAAATGATAAAAGATAAAAATAAAAAAGAGAGGAAGAAGGTAGTGAATAATAGTGAGAAGCGGGTAGCAGATTAAAGATGACCCTACCATTTGTGGATTCAGAACGGGTGGAAGACTAGTTAAGAAGAACAAATTAATCCAATTACAAAAAATAAAAAAACATTAATATTAGAAAACAAAAAAATAATAATAATAAATAAAGTGGACAAAGGTGAAGTGTGGAGGCTAACCTAAAGGGGCCGGGCATACTCAGGTGATAGGGAAGGAACAAACTAATGAAAGAGAAATAAAAACGAAAAATGAAGTAAAACAATATAAAAATAAAAAGGGTGAAAATAATGTATATATATAAGATAAAAATTGAAATTAAACAAAAATAAAATAAAAAAGGAGGTAATTCCATACAATAAATAAACAAATAAGGTTCTACAAGGAAGTGACAATATAACTATAAAAATTAAAAAAAAATAAAGAAAATAATAAAAAAATATAAAAAACAAAAATAATAAAAATGATAAGGTAGACTTTCTTTTATGATGGTCTATTCTTATGGTTTGCTTTCATTATTAATTTGTTTAAATAATTTATTGTTTTGTGCTTATGCTTGTTTGGGAATTCCACGTGGGCCCTGCCTATTGGACTCAAGAGAGGGGTGCCTAACCTCCTCCCTCTCCCATCCGAGTCTTATCTGGACTGGTTTGATTGGTGCCTTGGGTTTGGAGTCACTAGTAAACCAAAAATGCTTTCTGGTGAAAATTCTAGAGGTCCCATCACCTCCATTTTCATAACTAATGGGTGGCAACTCCATTTCCAAACCAAGTGAGTCGTTTCCCGACATGCATAATGGGAAACAATATAGATCATCTCTATTGACCCCTCAAAGAATAATTATTCGAGTATAATCCTTCACACAACAACAATCACAATGGAATTCAAAATATAAACAATTGTCTTTAGTAAATCCACTAACTAAAAGCAAACTCTTGCAAATAATAGGAACATGGATGATACCATTTAAAGTTAAAGCAAATTGATTTAACTGTAAAGAAGAAGTCTCGATGTGAAGAATACACAAACTTTGCCCATTATCAACTTTAGCTTGATGAGGACCCATATACTCTTACCGTTTCTGCAAATTTTCTACATATGGAGTAATGTGATGTGTAGCACCCGAGTTTGGATATCAAGTCGGGTCAAATGATAGACTCCCATTATGTGGATTGACAAATTGATACCAAGGAGTATGCAAACCTCCATAAAATGCCGTTGGATCATTGGGTGAATTATCATTTTGAAAACCAAAGACATACCTGGCCTTGTGACATTGTAGAGCATTGTGTCCATTCTTATTGCATATCTAATAAAATAAACCAGGATTTTTGTTTTCATGACCACCATCATGAAACTACTGCTAATTATTGAAGTTATTTTGTTGATAAAACTGTTGATGATTAAACGGAAAGGGTCCTTAATCCCTACACCTGTTCTAGTTGTTATTGAAATTGGGAATAAACTACTAATTGGGTTTTCCTTGTTGTGGAGAGATTTTAGTTTTTGTACAAGCAAAATTAGCATTAACAAAACCATCATTCTAAAAATGAGATTGCTCCTAAAGCTAATTTTCATGGTTGAGGAGTGATCCAAGAATGTCTTGTATACCGAAACTATCATCATCAGGACAACTAGTAATAGCAGCAACAATTGATTCATATTCACTACCAAGACTAGCTAGAAAAAAAAAGAGAACAAGATTAGATTTTGATACCGGTTTAGAGATAGTAGATAGGTTGTCTACAATTGATTTTGTTCATTGTACATAGGCTAAGATGGATAGTGATCCTTTCTTGAGACTCTAAGGTTGTCTTCTCAGTTGAAGAATTCTTAACCTAGAGTGAGTGGACTAGCTCTTTTCTAGTGTTCCTCAAACTTCTGCATAGGTTAATAGACCCACCACTTGCACCATAATGCCTTCAGTGAGAGAGGAGATCAACCAGCTCGATATGACTTGATCAAGATCACTCCACATTTCAAATTCAAGATTTGGAATGGTTCCAATACTATTTGGATTCTGAATCTCTTGTGGTGGTGGTGGTTTCTTTTTACCCTCTACCATCTCTATCAAATGATGATGACGGAGAATAGGTAGAAGTTGTGCATTCCATAGTAGATAGTTGTTGCTCCATAACTTGATTAGTAGAAAATGCAACACGTTCTGAATTAAAGGAACATGAGAGCTTCCACTCGATAGAGCTTTACTACCACTAGTGTTGGATGCTGTATTACTTGCTTCTAGATCGATTGCCATAGAGCTCTGATACCAAGTTAAAACTAATAAAAGAAAAATAATAAAGGGAATAGAGAATAATTCTGGGATTCAGGTTGTGAGCTTCAACCAATCCTAAGTGTGTTTATATAGTTATTATAATAATTTGTGATAGAGTACAATTCTAAGATTACAATATAAGTTTGAGAAAAGATAAGATAACAACAAGAAACTCTCTAAGAGTTAGGATAAACAAAGAACTCCTAAGAGTTGTGATAAACTTAGGATTGTCTAAGTATTTTCCTAAGCTAGATCAGATAGTGTTAACATGGACACTTGGTATGTTTTATAACATTAATAATTTTAGAATATGTAAAATGGCATATTTCAACAAATCATACTATAAAAGTTTGTATATGTTAGAATTTTAATTAAAATTTTCAAAGTATTGAGAAATGGCATTTAACTTCAAAAACTTGTTAGAGAAGCATGTTATAGGCATATTATATATGATACCCATACCCCATACACATGTCTAGGATTTTAGAAAATAGATAGTTGTATCCCTATTTTAAATATCAATGTCCATTGGTACTCATATATGGGCATCATAGATGTGGAGAGAAGGAGAGAGAACTTTGACAATATAGTAGGACATAGATAAAAATATTGGTGGAAAAATAATTTTCTTACAAAGAAGAGATTGGTACAGCCACTAGTCTAGACTATTCAATAATTAGGAGTGAACAAGAATATTCCCATTTACTTGTTGGTGCTTTCTTGTGTAGGCATCCATGGATTGGTCCAGATCAATCCCAAACTGACTTGTTCAATGCCCTAATGAAGAATTAATATGCTCTATTAGGCATGTTGTTGGCACAAAGTGGATATACAAAATTAAGAGAAAAGCGGATGGCTTTATTGACCGGTATAAAGCAAGATTAGTCATGTAGGGTTGTAGTTAAATTTCGGGTACTAATTTCACGGAGACCTTTAGTCTAGTTGTCAAATCGATCACCATCAGAACCATATTTTAGCATTATCTATTTCTCTTGGCTGGTCCTTGCGGCAACTAGATTTTGATAACACTTTTCTGAATGGGTATGTGACTGAAGATATTTTTGTATGCCAACCCCGAGATTTTGAGAATTGAGAAACCTCATCATGTGTGCAAGCTTAATAAGGCCTTGTATGGCCTCCGACAAGCACCCCATGCTTGGTATGCATTCTTAAGTTCTTATCTTATTCATTTAGGCTTTCGAGTGTCAATGACTGATCTGTCTATATTTATATATAACAAGGATTGTGTTACACTATATATGTTGATAAGATTGACAATATTCTTCTCATAGGGAACTCTTCATTAGCTATTGTTGGTCCAACTAATTAATTTCTTAGCATGGAGATTACAAGGTTATCTAATGGAAGTATTTTGTCAAAATGGAGTTATATAATATTAGAGTCAGTTTGAAAGTCATAGAAAGAGAGAGATAGACAGAGAGAACAATTGAATGGTGAGTGTGACACCTTGTGTTAGTCGACACCCTAAAAGATATATTTATATTAAGTTGTAAAAGGAAAGATCTGCCCTTAATGTACAAGAGAGAGATAATACAAAGAATAGGTATACAACAGAGAAAAGTAAAAGTACAAAAATAGCCCTACGGCTAGATTTCACTGCCTCTACACTCCCCCTCAAACTGATGCCTAGGAACAAGCATAAGTTTGTTTGTGAGAAATAGATGTCGAGCTTGTGTCATTGCTTTAGTCAACAAGTCTGCTAGTTGGAGCCCGAAAGAGACATGGGGAAGAGATATGGTACCCTCAAGAGTGAGATCGCGAATGAAGTGGCAATCAACTTCCATGTGTTTGGTGCGCTCATGGAAGTCGGGATTGGATGCAATTTTTATTGCACTGATATTATCTGCATAAAGAGGAATAGACAATGATAGCTCATTTAGTATTTCAAATAGAAGAGCCTGAAGCCATATGATCTCACTACACATGGAAGACATAGCCCTGTATTTAGCTTCAGTGGAAGATTTGGACACAATAGCTTATTTCTTGCACTTCTAGGAGATAAGGGAGTTGCCTAGGAAGACACACCAGCTAGTAGTGGACCGTCGGGTGTCAGGGCATCCAACTCAATCAGCATCCGCATAGGCCATAAGATTAATGGGAGATGATGATGAGAAGAATATTCCATGTGACAGTGTGCCTCACACATATCTTATAATCCAATGAACTGCAAATAAATGTGGTTGTCTCGAAGAAGAAACAAATCGACTTACTGTCTGAACTGCATAAGATATGTCTGGCCGAGTCATGGTGAGATAGATTAGATTTCCTACTAGCTGACGGTAAAGGGTAGGATCTTTAAGGGGAGACCCATCACCTTTGTTGAGTTTCAAGTTCAGTTCTAGTGGAGTATCCACAATCTTAGAGTCACTAAGATTTGCCAGTTTAACTAGGTCAGCCGCATACTTCTATTGATTAACAAAATATCCTCAAGAATTTCTGCTCACTTCAAGGCCCAAGAAATATGTCAAAGGCCCCAAGTCCTTCATCTTGAAGGATTCACTGAGTAATTGTTGTAGCCTAGAAATTTCTTTTGTATCATCCCCTGTAATGAGTATATCATCAACATAGAGGAGTAATATTGTTACTTCCTGCTTCTTCCTTAAGATGAATAAGGAATAATCAGAACGACTCTAGGTAAACCCAGCATGGGTGGTGACAGATATAACTTTTTAAACCATGCCCTAGGGGCTTGCTTTAGGCCATAGAGTGACTTCTTCAGATGACAAACAAGTTTCAGATCAGTACAGTATCCTGGAGGGGGCTTCATATAGACTGTCTCTTTTAACTCCCCATGAAGAAAGGCATTCTTGACATCCATCTAATGGATTGTCCGTTGTTTGGCTGCAGATATGGCCATCAGAAGACGTACAATAGTCACTTTAGTTGTAGGAGCAAAGGTCTCCTCATAGTCTATCCTGTATTCCTGCTTGTATCCCTGTGCAATAAATCTGGTTTTATATTTGTCTAGGCTCCCATTAGATTTCAGGTTCATAGAATAGACCCATCGACTTCCTATGAGAGAGGCTTTTGGTGGAGCTTGAACTAGGTCCAAGATGTCATTCTCAAGAAGGGCTCGAATCTCAGAATCCATGGCATCTTTCTAGTGTGGTTCAACTATAGTTTGCTGGTAAGATCTGAGAATGTCTGTGGTAGATAAAACAACAGAGAATGAGCTATGGTCTGGTGAATAACCATAGCGGTTATGTGGTCGAGAGATTCTAGTGGAATGGTGTAAAGTGGGATCAGGAGGAAGGTTAGGTACACTTACTGAAGGAGTTGGAGTGACTGAATCAACAACTGGAGGTGGAGCAGGGGGATGGAGACTGAAGAAGGTCATTACTTCCTGAAATATGTCTGAAGCTGCTGCAGAGGTAACAATGGAATATCTGAGGTGCCTGTAGAATCAAAATTGTGCAACAAGGAAATAGAAGGGGTTGGGAATTTCACAATATGCTCAAAAAAGGACACACTTTCAAGAAAAACTACATTACGAGAGATTTGAAGGCGATGAACCAAGGGATCATAGCATAGGAACCCCTTATGTTCAGAACTATATCCCATGAAGGCACACAAAGCTGCTTGTATAGTTAACTTTGTGCGTTCAAGGGGCAGAAGGTGGACAAAACAAGCACAACCAAAAACACAGAGCATGATTAGGTCTGGAGATGGAAGATGATTTATGAGATACATAGCAGTACTGGCTACCTCCACCCAAAACCAAGAGGGTACATGGGAATTCTATAAAAGGGTTCTGACTACACTCAAGATGTGCCCATTCTTTCTTTTTACTATCTCATTTTATTGTGGGGTACCCAAACAAGATTTTTGGGGTTGAATTCTATGTTGTTTAAGGTAGTTCTGAAAATCCCCATCAATACACTCTCCTTCTGAATTCGATCTTAGCATATAGATTCGAGCATCAAATTGGGTAATTAGATAAGCATGAAAGTGTTTAAAAACAATGTACACTTTAGATTTCTTTTGAAGAAAATAAGCCCAAATAAAATGAGTGCAGTCATCAATATAGGTTACAAAATACTTATACCCCAGCCGTGAAACAACTGGAGACGACCAGACATCACTGTGTATTAAATGAAAGGGAACGGTTGCATGCTTAGAATAAGAAGGAAATGGTAAAATATGACTCTTACATAAACCACAAGTAATGCAGTTTTTATTCACATTCTTAAAAGAAATAGCAGAAACATGTAAACTACCAGCAAATAACTGATCAAGTTTCTTAGAATAAGGTTGGCCAAGGCGTCTATGCCACAAATGCCAATCATTATTACAATTAAAAGATCCAAAACTAGAAGTAGTAGAAAGCAAACAAGAAGTAGAAGCAGGATCAGTCTTATTCTTCTCAAACTCCAAGGCAAAGAGTCTTCCTAATCTACGCCCCTTCCCCTTCACCTCCCTAGTTTGTTGGTCCTGTATCAAGCAACCATCAAAAGTAAATGAGACATTATTACCTTCCTCTACAAGTTGGCCAGCAGAAATCAAATTGGTGGTGAGTTTAGGTATAAATAGAATTTTGGATAAATGAAATGGAGATGATTTAGAGGTAGATAAGTACAAATCATCACAACCAAGTATGTCAAGTTTTTCACCATTTGCAGTAATAATATGTTTATTGGGAAGGTGGGGTTTGGTATACTAACCAAGAGTAGCCCCTGTCATGTGGTTAGAGGCTCTAGAGTCTATATACTAAGGTGGTTCGGTGAAGGGCAATAGGTTGGTGACTTACCAAACAGACTGATAATAGAGAACTTTGAGGAGATGACCGAGGACATGTCAAGTTTTTCACCATTTGCAGTAATAATATGTTTATTGGGAAGGTGGGGTTTGGTATACTGACCAAGAGTAGCCCCTGTCATGTGGTTAGAGGCTCTAGAGTCTATATACTAAGGTGGTTTGGTGAAGGGCAATAGGTTGGTGACTTACCAAACAGACTGATAATAGAGAACTTTGAGGAGATGACTGAGGACATGAGCTATTGATTCCTTTCTTTAGACATACCGTTGGAGGTGTCATTTTGTCCAACTACAAAAGTGATAGAGGAGGAGGCATCTGAACCATCTACAGTAGTCTGATAGGCCTTGTAGTTCCCTTTCTTCTTATTTGGACAACTACCTTTTTGCAACTGGGTAAGACATTTAGTGATGATGTGGCTGACCTGCTTGCAATAAGTGCATGCATTTTTTCTTCTTGCAATGGAAGACAACATGCCCATACACCTTGCTTCATAACACTGTATCTTAGAGAAGTCCTTCTTTCCCTTTGGTTTAGTTGCCAAGATGACAACATCAATGTTGGAATCCTTCCTTCCATCCAGTGTAGTTTGAGTAGTCAATCTAGTTTTTGCCCACAAAATCTCCCCAAGGATAATATCTAAGTCAGGAAGCATTCATCGATTTAGGATATGAGAATGAATTACTTCAAATTCTATCCTTAGGTGCATTGGGAAATGCATAATTTTTCTCTTGTCGAAGTGTTCATGTATTTAACACAACAATCTGAAGGATCATCTCCCATATGAACTAACTCATATTTTGTCTAGAGGTTAATAAACCCAGCATAGTACTCCTAGACCTTTCTATCTCCCTGATAATAAGAGAAAATGTCAACCTCTATCTGATATTGTCTAGAGGTATTCAGTTGCTGATAAACTTTCTCAAGGTATTGAAACATCTCATACGTTGTCCTGTACCCTCTCATAGGGATAGCAATATCAGTTTCGACTGAGCCTAGAATCCATGATGCAATTTTTGCATTGTCGACCTTCCACTGATTAAGTCCCTTGATGTCAGAGTCATCAGGTTTAGACACAGATCCATCTATGTACCCCCAAAGACCCTTAGCTTCGACATGGAACTGAAAATTAAACTTCCATAGTGCATAGTTCATACCATTGAACTTAATAGGAAGAACATCCATACTTTCTAATGCCATCGAATGACAAAGGGCAACAACACACACTTCCAAAAACCAAAATAAATTCTAACTAGAGAAGAAAAGAAGAATACCTTTCTACTGATGTCCAAAAAAGGCAATTGTAGATTTCTGCTGAATTGAAAAGTGGATCAAAACCCCTCAAAGACGAAACCGATCCTAACCAAACCAAAGAAGTTCAATAGATTTGCTCTGGGCGACACCAGATCTAAAATTTCAAGCTGATCCGATGTCTTTATAGGGAGATATAAAAAAAAAAGATTGAACTTAGTGGTGCAACAGTCTGGGAAACAGATCTATAGAGTTTAGATTTGTAGCTGATCCAAGAAGAGAGGAAACAAGGATAATCAAGAACTTCCAAATACTATTATGGAGTTCTTGAATCAGTGGTAGCCGATATGTTGAGAGAAGTTCAGGTCGTGACCTACTCTGATACCATATCAGAGTTAGTTCGAAAGTCAGAGAAAGAGAGAGACAGACGGAGAGAGAACAACCGAATGGTGGGTGTGACACCTTATGTCAGTTGACATCCTAAAATATATATTTATATTAAGTTATAAAAGGACATATCTTCCCTTAATGTACAAGAGAGAGATAATACAAAGAATATATATACAACAAAGAAAAGTAAAAATACAAAAATAACCCTACGGTTAGATTTCACTGCCTCTACATATCCTTGATTTGTTGAAGCGTGCCCACATGGTTTCTACTAAACCACTTACCACACCAATGGCTACCACATCCAAACTATCGAAACACAATGGGGAATTTCTCATTGATCCTTCAAACTATAGAAGTCTAGTTGGGGCTTTGTAGTATGTTACTCTAACTTGCCTCAATATTTCTTTTTGGTGAATAAGGTGTGCCAAATTCTCCATGCTCTTACAACAGTTCATTGAGCAGCAGTAAAATGTATTTTATGTTATTTGAAGTTCACTTTGGATCATAGACTCCATTTTTATTCTACTTAGACATTCCACTGGTACTTATACTATGTTTTTAGGTCATAGCTTCATCACCTGGAGCTCCAAGAAACAAGCCATGCACCATTGCACGATCAAGTATTGAATCTGAATCTTGGGCATGTGCTAATGCTGCCATGAAGTGCTATGGAAACAATCTTTGTTTTGTGATCTAGGTAATTGTTTATAATTTGTAAGTATATGTGGTTCACCATCACTAGAACTACAATGAAATCCCTAAATAAAGACAACATAGAAGATCCCTAATGGAGAGAACAGAATGATCAAAATTGAACAAGACGTTAAGTAGTGTCTGAGGGACTAAAGTAATTGAAACACCTCTGTAATAACATGATGACACTTTATTGAAGTGATTCAAGGCCCACACACATGCAATGAGCATAGTAGGCCATCCGAGGCTTGCGATAGTCATAAGGTGCCTTTCGGTAACTAGGATGAGCACAAAATGCTATCCAAGACATGTGATGAGCACAAAGTACTATCTGATACATGCGATGGGCATAAAATGACACCATAAGTCTATAACGAACCTAATGTGAAACCAGTATGCTACAATGAGCATAAAATAGTAGTCACGCTGTGATGAATGATGAATAAAACCTAATGACTGACAATATTTGTTTCTAGGTGACTTAAGCTTCTTCCGGTTACAATAAGCTGTGATGAGGCATCTTGAGAAGGACTAATGAGACACTCGAACATGTCAATCGATCCAAAGATCTTGTCCTTAACACGTGGCCACAAGAGAAGCCATGAAGGGGTGTGGCCGACACATGCTACATGAAAATCCTCAGGGAAAGAAAACTCTATCCCTAGAGGGTTTTGCTAGACACATTGTGAAACCTAACTGAAATT
Source organism: Nelumbo lutea (assembly GCF_056320005.1). Classification (NCBI taxonomy): domain Eukaryota; kingdom Viridiplantae; phylum Streptophyta; class Magnoliopsida; order Proteales; family Nelumbonaceae; genus Nelumbo; species Nelumbo lutea. The sequence continues at coordinate 53,399,502 of NC_142690.1, forward strand.
CGCTTAATGGTTGACTTAAGGATAAAGACTCCCTTTCCTAGTAGGGGAAAGGTCTCTTTTGGGATATTGTCCTAATAAGCCTTAGAATCTCATCTATAAAAGAAGAACAACTCTCCCCCATGTGAGATACCACCATATAATCTTAAACCTATGGTTTCTTAAGAGTTTTCTCTCTTTCTTTCTCTCCCCCTCCTTTGCTCTTCTTCCACTATCCTCTACAGCAATTCTTCTCTCCCTTCTTTCTTTATAGCCATCCTCTTTAGACTTTTGGAGACTGGACCAACTCACCAAAGTTCATGGTGATTACACAATCATCACCTGTTATTTGGTGCAACAATATCGAAGCCACTTATTTGGCCTCCCATCCTATTTTTTGAGCCTGAACACATCAAGTTGAGGTGGATTTCCATTTTCTCTGAGATCTAGTGCTCTAGAAGAAATTGTGTATTCAGTTTATATCTTTTGGGGATCAAGTTGATGATATTCTTACTAAACCTATCAGTGGTGCCCAGTTTGATGTACTGCGATCCAAGCTTCATGTGCTACTAGCACATTTTACTTGAGGGGGTGTATTGGAGGTTAACACGTCAACCAAGCATATGTATTCTACTCAGTCACTGCCACAGCTTGGGCTCTTCAATTCTCACTCAAACTCTTGTAGAGAATTACTGATTTTTCTTCTCTTCATGTTCTACTTTATCGTGGACTCTTTGAGCCTTATCTTAGTAGATCCATCTATTATATATACATGGGTTCGGTCTTCTTCACACAGCCGAACCATTCTTGTTCTCCATCTATTTGCTTTTCCATCTATGTGCATTTATTTTGTTTTCTACTTGATTTTGCTCTTTACAAAAAGATTATATGACTAAAATCCAGAAGTGGGCACTAAGTAGGTTGTGCTAGTGAGCACATAAGCCATCTGCATTTTGCCTTGAAGGAATTTTCCTCCAAGCCCACACCAAATTTTGCCACATCAAAAACTGCACTAAATAGGTTGTTCTATTTCATCCCTGATTTGACCAACTCCAAGGTACTCATGCTCCTCACTTACAGCAAATAATTTAATTTACCATTAAAATTCTGAGGTTCATACATAGATATTTTTCTACCTCTTGTGAGAGGATTTCAACATTAATATTGTTGCCTTGTATTGCTTGCCTTGGGTATGTGTATATGGTACCAGATTTGTACATTTTGTTTATAAATATATGTTTTATCTTTTTACCTTGAATGAGTGTTGGCGTAGTTATGGCATTATACTTTGGGACTTTAGGTCAAGAAGACTTGGTAAATGTTTATCAGATGTCTTTGAAGAGGCAAGACTATAAATGTTGAGTTATTACTTATTACCACTATAACATCAGGAACTGAAATTCAGACCTGGAAGGATATAAGCTGAATTGGACATAATAACCCTGGAATGTGGAAGTACAGATACATAATGAGAGAAGTGTAAGGATGCTTAGCAAGAGAATTCAGAGTTCAGTTCCTCTGTTCACAAAGATCAGCTAAACAAGGGGCAAGCAGAAATCCAAGCAACACAAATATTATGCATGTTACCAAGTTAAAGGAAGGTTTGTTTGGAGCAGGTCCTACCAACAAATACAAAAGAAAAAAAAATGCAACTCTCTTAAGTTTGGTTGGAGCAGGTTAAAGCAAGATCAGCTCTGTTACCTTAGCACCTTATCATAGTTGGACCTAGGATACTCATGGATATCTTGGCAGTTAGCACCCACAAATAAAGCCCTTGGGAGAGCTTCTCCTTCAATCATAGTTGGGCTTTTTTCTTAGGACTAAACAATTAATAGGGGTCCATATAGATCTAAAAGTTTGTTATTTAGGCTCAGTTTGGAAGGAGTACAAATACAAACATGTAGTGTGCAAAACCTTACTTTTTGTATTATTTTGTATGTATTTGTACGGTACATATTTGTATTTATACTCCTTCCAAACTGAAGAGTATAAGCAAATATGCACAATACAATATATGCAAAATAATACAAAATGCAAGATTTTGCACTACTCTATATATTTGTATTTGTATTTCTTCCAAAATGAGCCTTAGGCTCCATTTGGAAAGAGTGCAATCAGAAATATATTTGCAAATGCAAATGGTGTCATTTTCATGAACTTTGCTAGTCTAGAACGTATCCCCCCCAATCTTTCCTAGTTAGTTAATCGTACTAACTATGGCAGAATCGATTGATGGCTGCAAATGAAAAATATATCCAAATTCAGATCCTCAAGGAAGGTGCTTTCTTATCCTTAAGAACATTTAGCCAATAGTGGTAAGTCACTCAAAGTTCAAACAAACCAGGCCTTAAGAACATTGGCTACTTGCATTTATAAGTTTCAAGTGTCTAATTTGATTAATGAACTATTTGTCACTATTTATGCTTTTATTATTATTATTATTATTTTTACTTTGAGAGCTTATTTATGGTTTTGATTCAAGTTTATTTATGATTGTTTTCATCCTTTGTACATGTATTCATCTTCGTTGGATTTTGCGAGAAGTTTTTCAAAATCAAGTGTTTTGAATTTTGAGAATGGATGATGAAATTTGTATTAAAGAGTATCAATTTGAATTTTGAGAATGGAGAATGAACTATTAAATTTTATTTGTAATTGATGTTTTGATTTTTGTATTTCAATTCAATTTGGATCAATGAAAAGAAAATGGGTTATTCGAAGCAAATTAGCTTGTTTAATGATTGAAAACAATTATTGGTTATATGGAAAAAAAAATCATAGATTAGCGGCAACTAAAGATAAAACGATCGCTTGGAATTTAGTCTTTAGTGACAATCACCACTAAAGGTTGCCACTAAAGGCCGTAATTTTAGTGGCCATTTTTTGTTGTTAGGGTAATCACTAAAACTGCGGCCAAAATTTTTTAGCGCCACCTGCTTTTTGGGCTAAAGTTTCTTATCTTCATGATCACGTCATGAAGATAAAAGGTTGCCACAATGGCTAGCCTGTGCTGTTAAATCAAAACCGCTAAAGTTTCTAATCTTCATGATCACGTCAAGTTTTGAACCATTCATTAATATTGAAACTTTTATTTGTCTATGTAATGTTGGCGCAACTCTGATTCCACCTTTTTTCATCATACTCTATACCTCACTCAACTGAAATTTGATGATAATACAAAAGGGCTTTCGTACTAATGTTGTGGGCAGCAAGGACTCTCCATACGATTTTTCTAATTTATCCTCTTGACCATTTTGAACTCCTTTCCCTGAGAGGAGGGAAGTGAAAGTCATGATGGGGCTTGTTTAATTCATGATGGGATCAAAACACTAATTTGAAGGCTTTGATTTTGTGGTTTTAGGCTTTTAGCACATGTTATGTTCACCAAAGTTTTTTATCTTCTTTGATCATATCAAGTTTTGCACCATTCACTATATAACGACTAATAGACTCTACATCATAGTGTGATTCCACCTTTCTCCATTCACTAAGGTTCAGTTTGAAAGGAGTACAAATGCAAATTTGTAGATGCAAAACCTTATATTTTGTATCTATTTGCACTGTATATATTTGTATTTGTACTCTTTCCAAACTGAGCCTAATGGTAGAAGGTAGCAATTAATGGTGATGAGGGTAGATTTGGCCTTCCACTAACATCATGACATGATATCTCAGAACAGTTGGATGACATCCAAGCATCACCTAGGCGACGACTTGCCTTAGCCAAAATGATGGAATCCCAACTGATGACCTAGCGACCTGTCTCTGCTACCAACCTGGAGACCTGGTGACCTACCTCTGCCGCCAACCTGGCGACTTGCCTCTACCTCTTACCTGGCGACTTGCCTCTATTGCCGACCTGGTGGAAATCTAACTGGCGGACCTCATCCACTACTCAGGGCGGCTAGCAACACCTCGTCCAGGGCCGACCTGTGGTACCTCATCAATATCAGTTGAAGTGACCTCGATGTGAGGAACAACCACCCTCAAAGGCTTGCCGACCTAATTGAGGTCCTGGTGGGGACCTGCGAGACGTTCTCACTGACCTATTTCACAGATCGATCTGCTATCAAGACCAAGTTCTCTAAAGTAATAACGCTCGACCATTAGGCTAACCTACCCACACCAGAATTTTTTGGGCGAGTTGTAACGCCTGCACAGATAACGCAACTGACATAATAACTCAGCTAGCTATGCAGAAACGGCTCCACGAGAAGATGGGACCTATTACATGAGGTCTCTAATCCCTCATACCTATATAAAGGCACAATTTTCCTAATAGAAGGTATGCACAATTTAGTTCTCATAGTTCTCCAATTCTCTCACAATTAGGTATCTTAAAAATATTTGATTTGTTGACTTAAGCATCGGAGTGCCTACCTCGGGTAAAGCAATTCGGGTACTTTGACACTTTTTCCTTGTAGGTCGCACCAGTAAATTATGCAGGTTGTCACCATTCAGATAGGCATCATAGCTACCTCTCCAACTCGTCACCATTCAGCTAGGCATCAGAGCCACCTCTCCCACTCGTCACCACTTAGCTAGGCATTAGAACTACCTTTCTAGCTCATCACCATTCAGCTAGGCATCAGAGCCACTTCACTAGCTCATCACCACTCAGTTAGGCATTAGAGCTACCTCACCAGCTCGTCATCACTTAGTTAGGAAACAAAGCTACTTCCCTAGCTCGTCACCATTCATCTAGGCATTAGACCTAGCTCTCTATCTCATCACCATTCAGCTAGGCATTAGAGCCACCTCTACAACTTGTCACCACTCAGCTAGGCATTAGAGCTACCTCTCTATCTCATCACCATTCAACTAGTTATCAGAGCCGCTTCACCATCTCGTCACCATTCAGTTAGGCATTAGAGCCAACTCTCCAGCTCGTTACCAATCAGCTAGGCATTAGAGCCACCTCCCAGCTCGTCACCATTCAGCTAGGTGTCTAAGTCACCAGCCAGCCGGGAGTTACCAAAACTTTCCTTTCATTTTTTCTAATTTATCCTTTCATTAGAGCTTTCACGTGCAAGAAAAGTGATAGGGGGCCTTCTTGAACGTTCCCCTATGAATAAGCTCATTAGCTGGACTCAAGGAGAAAACTTTCCTTTCATTTTTTCCGGTTCTTAATTAGTTTATCCTATCAATGAGCTTTCCAATTTAGTTGAGAAAAAATCTCTCCAAATCCCATCATCTCTCCTAAATTTTCTCCACCATTCATTTAAATTTGAAATTAAAAATCAAATTTAAATACACCCCTACAATTATGGGATGATTGTGGGAAATTTCTAACTCATTTCCAACAAGCTAACCTTGGGATCCTTAAAATGGTATTGACCAAGATTATAGCCACTATTGAGGGCCACAATCTAAGTGGGAATACTTTGATGCTTAAGTTAGAACGCTGGAGAACGTAGTAAAGAGTGCAAAGAAGGCTAAGAGTGTAGGTCGCGCTAGATCACTGAGTGTTTGAGATTAGCTCGAGAGAAAGTTTAGGTAAGTTCAAGACATTCAAGATGCTCAAAAAGATCCATTTTCCCTCTCAACCAAGGGGCTCTTAAATATGGGCGTTCCTATCAAATTGGGCGTAACCGCCACTAGGCCTCTGTCGCAGTCGTTATCTACTAGGGCTGCGCAGGTAACCGTTGCAAAGTACTACCCAATTGGATGAGTGACACGCCTCGGGAGTACAGGCAAGCCACCATCTGTCAAGAGACGTTGGTGCAGTCTATCGGATTGGCAGGGATTGCGCCGTCAGTCAGGAGACGTGATGCAGTCTGACGGGTACGGTCTTGTCAGATAGAAGCTTCCTGAGAACATCGCATCGCTTAGTAGCGAGCTGCCTTGTAGCGAGCTATCCTGTCGCGAGCTACCTTGTAGCGAGCTCCTAGGGGTACTTTCGAGGTGATTCCTCTTAAGGTTGCCTTTGAGGCAGTTTTTCTGCCTAAGTATTGGAGCGAGCTGTTTACCCTAGCTCGCAAGCTGGGATAGACTTGTCTTAGAGTATTCCCTTTCAATACATCGGGGGTCCTCAAGCTCGCGCTGTAGCGAGCTCACCCTATAGGGAGCTGTGATGTAGCGAGCTGTCCTGCGGGCTCGTTTCTTAGTCGCGGTTAGGCTGTGGTGTTGAGTTGTTACTTGTATTGAGTCATGTCCACGTGTCACTGTTTCAAGGGGTTGGGTCAAATCACCCTCCATCAATTGCCCCCCACTCCTCGGGCTAAGAGTGCTACCTTCGCGTGAGGAGTTCATGAAGTGTGACGGGTGGATTTGACCTGAAGTTCAAACTTGATTGACCACACATTAAATGTGCGCACGGAAGTCAGGGGATTTCTGACTTTTCGAATGCCAAAAAACGCGCCGAAGGGCCCCATGCCTCATTTTCTTTTACGCTAACTTGACTTGTCTTCGGATTTTGAGGTCGTGTATCCATCTAGCTGCTCGAGCTCTTCTCTTGTTCACACCGTCTCTTCAGTTCATCTCTTTCCTAGTGAGTCTTATCATCTTGTCAATATGTCTGGATATCCGTACCACATCTTTTCCCGGGACGGTAACCAGGATGACGCCCCCTCGAGCTCAGGGGGAGGTTAGGGGCAGGTTCCAGAGGATTGGGAGGCCTCCGGCGAGATGACTTCCACCTCTCGGGGCAGGAAGCCTGATAGCTTTGGTCCTTCCTCCATGTCGATGAAGAGACTTAGGTCCTTAGTCCTTCATTTTAACATTCCCGGAGACCTTATCAACAATCTCCCTTCTGGTAACTATCCCTGGGAGCACGATCCCAACGAGATCGTGATCTTCCAAGAACAACTCATGGCTGGCCTACGTCTTCCTTTACATCCTCTGATAGTGGAGGTTTTGAACCACTTCAACATCACCATTGACCAGCTTCACCCCAACTCCATCCGAAATGTAGTTGGGACTATCTCTTTGTTTTACGAGTACTGTCTTCCCCTTAAGCTTGACATCTTCTCCACCATCCTCTGCATCAAGAATGCTTCTCCCGGAGCGCCTTCAGAAAGGCGTTCCTACTATTTTTCTCCATGCCACCGCTTCAAGCTCTTACACGAGCTGCCGAATAGGATCCCGTCCTGGAAGCGAGACCATTTCGTAGTCTGTAACCCCGAAGGGTGGCCCTTCCCAACTCACTGGAGGGCCACCATCCAGGATTCGGGGGTTGACTTGGACCCCGAAGTTCAGAAAACGCTGCAGTCCTGGGCAGTAGTTGGCTTCCATTGGTCGGACTACTTGACCGAGGAAAAGCTCGCGCAGGCTGGCTCGAGCCTGGGTAGGTTGCCTTTTAGGTCGCATAGTGCCTTGTAATTTTTTTTTATTTTTTATTTTTATTACTAGACTAATACCTTGTGATTTTTGGCAGCCATCATGGATGGTGTTGACGCATGCCGCCTCCTGTCCCGCAACCAGAAGCGTAAGACGAAGAGGTTGCGTCCTAACCGAGGTTCCACTTCCAGGGGTACTAAGTTCGAGTCTACTGACCCAAACTTCACTTCTCCACTGCCTAAGGTCCTACCAGTCCCATCTGAGGGAGTTTCCATAGAAGGTGGCCTTGAGGAGGGCGAACTCCCGGGGCAAGGACTAATTCCTCCATCTGGGCCATCCCACATCCCATCCATTCCCCTAGGGAACTGTGAGGGTGTTAATGATGACATTATTACTGCGTGAAAGAACCGAAGGGTGGTCTGCCACGAGGAGGTCACCAGCTGGGGAGGGATGGACCCCAAGCAGCTCACCAAGCTAGCCTCTGTTCACTGTATGGTGGTAAGTGGCCTTTCTCTTCCTTCTCTTTCTTTTCCTTCCTTTCCTTTCCTTTTCTCTGACCTTAGTCTCTTGTTGGCAGGTGAACTCTGCCATCCACGCCATGGCCCTCCAAACCAACATCCACTCCGGCGACGCTCGTAATCAGAGGTCTAACGTGTAGAAGCTCCAGGGCAAGCTCGGCCGGGCCCGAGGTGAAATCCTTCAGGCTCGCAAGGGGAGCGAGGCCCAGGAGCTGCTCGTTTGGGACCAGGAGGCGCAGATCGCTCGACTATCTGAGGAGAGCACTCGCTACCATGAGGAGTCATTGAGGGTGGTGGCGGAGAGGGAGCTTCTTTGCCAGTAGGTTCAAGACTTGGAGTCTATGCTTTAGAACCAAACTCGGAACTTCGACACCATGGTGGAGGCCGAGCAGGCTAAGGCGGTCTGGAACTTCAAGGACTCCCAGGAGTATCACGCCCTCCAGGTGGAGTATGGCTTGAGCTCCTACCACACCGGATTCAAGCTCAGTCGTTGGTTGGTCCGAAAGAAGTTCTAGGCTCAACCTTGACAACATAACAATGAAGGGCCTGAATCTTGAGACGGTGGACCTGGCGGAAGAGGAGAAGCCTGACTCTCTAGAGGATGACGACGAGGTGGAGGCGGTGAATCCCTGAGACCGGTGGCTCTTCTGTTTTTTCATCTCTAAACGAATTCTAGTGGCTCCCGAGTGCTCGAACCTGGTTTTGTTGAACTCTTCCCGGGATGTTAAGCCCGGTTTTTTATTTATATAAGCTAGTAATGGAATTTGTATCTTTTTCTGCTAAGTATGGTGTGCGCCTTTACCAATGAAGTGGTTAAGTCTTCCACAGTGTCGAGGTCTTAGTTAGCTTGACGTTTTAGCCCTTAGGCTACGCTGAGGGAGTGACTTATAGTCCACTCTTGGAGTTCGCCCATGCCATGGAGGCGACTGGGTCTTATTGTGCCGAGGTCTACGTTAGCTCGGCATTTTGGCCCTTAGTCTCTGAGAGTGACTCATGGTCTACTCAGTAGTTATAGGTAATACTGCCTTAAGTTGACTATATTCCATGCCTGAGGTACTTGTTTCCCTTCTAGGGTTTCAAGCTCATATTTTCTTTCCCCGAGCACCTGTTTTACTTGGTAGGGTCCTTCCCAATTCGGCCCAAGCTTGCCAACACTAAGCTCAGGTACCATAACTTTACGAAGGACCAGGTCGTTGACGCGAAGGTTCTGCTTCTTGACCCTAGCGTTATAGTACCGAGCTACTCTTTGCTGGTAAGCTGCGGTCCTGATATATGCGAGGTCTCTTACTTCGTCGAGTAGGTCAAGGTTGGTACGTAGCTCGACTCCATTTGCCTTATCGTCATACGCTTCTAGTCATAGCGAGGGAACCTCAATCTCAGCTGGGATGACTGCTTCAGTGTCGTAGGTGAGGTTGAAGGGGGTCTCTCCTATGGTGGTCTTCTCTGTGGTTCGGTAAACCCATAGAACACTGGGTAGCTCGTCTGCCCATAGTCCTTTAGCTCAATCTAACCATGCCTTCAGTCCATGGAGGATAGCTCTGTTCGTAACTTCTGCTTGACCATTTGCTTGAGGGTGTGCGAATGAAGTGATGTTCTGTCGGATCCCCATGTCTTGGCACCAGTTATGGAATTTAATGTCCTCTAACTGCTTGTCGTTATCAGAAATCAATACCCGAGGTAACCCGAACCGGCACACTATGTTCTTCCAAAAGAAGTTCTGGACGTTTCGATCTGTGATTGTCACGAGAGGTTCGACTTCTACCCACTTGGTGAAATAATCCATTGCTACCACTAAGAACTTCCTCTGGCCTGTCGCTGGTGGAAATGGTCTGAGTATGTGGATGCCCCATTGTGCGAAAGGCCACGGGTTGGTGAGATACTTGAGGTTGGTAGTGGGCTGATGGTGGATATTGGCATGCTTCTATCACTTGTCACACTTTTTGACGAGCTCAATAGTGTCTGCTTTCATTGTTGGCCAGTAGTACCCCTGTCGTAGCGCTTTTTGGGATAGGGCCCTACCCCCAAGTGTCCGCCGCACAGGCCCTCATGAGTGTCGCGGAGCACGAGCTCGGCTTCGGAAGGTCACAAGCAGTGCAGGTAGGGGAGCATGTAGGATCTTCGGTACAGCCATTCGTCTATCATGACGTATTTGGCCACCTGACGCTCTACCCTTCTGGCAGCATTGCGGTCTGCAGGGAGGGTCCCATGTAGAAGGAAGCTCGCAAGCGGATCAATCCAGCTTGGCTTTGCTTGAACGACAAGAGCGACCTCCTCTGCCCCCCGCCCCACCCCCCCCCCTCGAGAATGCTAGGCCGAGGCAGGTTCTCTATGTACACGATTCTCATGGTATTATCATTGGTGCTGGCTAACCGGGATAGGGCATCGGCCTCAACATTCTTCGACCTTGGGACTTGCTTGATGAATTGTGACTGGAAGTTGAGCAGAGCCTCTCTTACTTTTTCTAAGTAGGCAATTATAGTCGGTTCACAAGCTTCGTATTCGCTTGTGACCTGATTGACCACGAGCTGGGAATCGCTGTAGATGACGATATGCTTGGCTTTCACTTCTTTGGCCAGAGCCAGCCCGACTATCAACGCCTCGTACTCTATTTCATTGTTGGATGCCGCGAACTCGAAGCGTAGTGCATACTCCAGTTTTGTGTCACTTGGGCCATGCAGAACTATTCTGGCTCCGCTACCCTGTTGGTTTGAGGAGCCATCTACGTGAAGGATCCAGGGATCCTCATCCCAGTCCGCGCTTGGCCTAACTAGGAGAGATGCCGCACTGGTTGCTACCTCACTGTGCTCGGACTCAACCGGCCTGGGAGCGTCAAGCTCGCCCGAACTGGGGGCCTCGTGCTCAACCGGTCTGGGGAATTCAGAGCTGAAAGTGCATTCTGCGATGAAGTCTGCTAAGGCTTGGGCCTTGATAGCAGTTTGCGGCTTGTATTGGAGGTCGTATTCACTGAGCTCAACGGCCCACTTCGTCAGTCGACTAGAGACCTCGGGCTTTAGTAGAATTTGCCTTAGAGGTTTGTTGGTGAGGACGATAATAGTATGAGCTTGGAAGTATGGACGGAGCTTTCGGGCTGCAATAACTAGTGCGTAGGCCAGCTTTTCTATCTTTGGGTATCTCGTCTCACTTCATTGTCCAACGCAAGCTGACAATCTTGGGTCCATTTGAACCCTTTGCTTTTGATTGCTTTGAAGAAAGGTAGGCAATGGTTTGCCGGCTTGGACATGAAGTGGCTCAGAGCAGTTATTCGTCCATTCAGCCTTTGAACCTCCTTCATTTTTCGGGGTGGTCTCATGTCTAGGATGGCCTTTATTTTGTCCGGGTTAGCTTCAATGCCGCACAGATTAACAATGTATCCCAGGAATTTACCCGAGTTGACACCAAAGACACACTTATTCAGGTTCAACTTCATGTTAAATCTACGAAATTTCAAAAACTGAATGCAAGTCTTGTATTAAATCACATGAAAACTGGGTTTTGACGACTATGTCATCTACATAACACTCTATTTTTCAGCCGATCAATGGCTCAAACAACTTATTTACAAGTCTTTGAATGGTTTCCCCGGGATTTTTTAGCCCAAAGGGCATGACCTTGTAGCAATACAGGCCAAGTTCGGTTATGAAGGCAGTCTTTTCTTCATCAGTCGGGTCCATCCTGATCTGGTTGTAGCCCGAATAGGCATCTAGAAAGCTCAGCAACTCATGCCCCGAGGTCGCATCCACCAGACGGTCGATCCTAGGAAGTGGGAAGCAGTCCTTTGGGCAAGCTCGGTTCAGGTCGGTGTAGTCGACGCACATGCGCCATTTACCATTAGACTTTTTCATCAGAATGGGGTTGGCCACCCAGCTCGGGTAATGGACTTCCCTGATAAAATCGGCTACAAGGAGCTTCCCGACCTCCTCGTCGATTGCCCTCCATTGCTCTAGGGTTAGGTTGCGTTTCTTTTGTCAAACGGGCCAACAGTTTAGATTGCAGAGGCTCCTCAATGGAAGCGCCGATCTGAAGTGTTCGGGCTGGGTCCTCCGTCGATGCCTGGATGGAGACAGTCTCTTCTATGGGCACAGCTCACTCCTCGCTCTGCTCCGTAGGTCGCTCTAGCTCGAGGTCATTGACCACCTTAGCTTTCTCTTTGAGGGGGGCGACATAGCATTTGCGAGACTCAAGCTGGTCACCTCGCGCTATCCCGATTCCGAAGTTGGTCAAAGGATGCTTTAAAGAGGATGTCTGCTGAGCTACCTGAGTCGATGAGGATGTGCTTGACTTCAAAGTCGTCGATCTTCACCTTTATGATCAGTGTGTCATCATGGGGGTAGTGGACCTCGCGCGCGTCATCTTCTATGAAGAAGATCGGGTCTTCCATCCTTGGCTGCTTCGGGGGGTTCTGTTCTTCCCTGGCAGCCTCGCGAGCTGTTGCGCGAGCTGCAACTGAGGTGCAGCCCGCCACAATCAAACCTTCGACTATCACGTGGATGGTCCCCTGAACTGGTCTCTCTTCGGGGGGCTGCTTTTACATCTGTTTTGCCTGCCTATTGGATTTGAGAGCATCTCTACTCTGCTCCCCCTGCCAACCTGCTTTATTACTATTATTATTTTGTACAAAATTTCTCAGATATCCGCGACGGATGAGTTCTTCTATCTCGTCACAGAGGTTTTCACAATTCTTGGTATTGTGATCGTGATCTTTATGAAAACTACAATATAAATTTTTATTTCAACATTAGGGTCGACCTTCAGCCGAGGTGGCCACTTCACATACGGGGCATCCTTGATTGCCATGAAGATCTCAGCCCGCTTCGCGTTGAGGGGCGTGTAGTCCCTTTCTACTGCCGAAGCTCGGAAAGGCTTATTCGGCCTTGCCCCCCGAGCTTGGTCCTTCTTCTTCTTGTTGTTGCCCTGAGTTGGGGGCTTTGGTTCCCTCTTCCTTTTCTCAAGGGCCTGCTCGCCCTTCTGATTAATCTCTTCCTCCATCCCTATGAACCGATCCGCGAGCTTGAGGAACTCAGTCACGGTCTTGGGCTAATTGACAACCACGTGCCACTTGAATTCTTTGTGGGTAATACATTGCTTGGATGCGGTGAGACGAACTGTGGGATCCAGATCGGGTATCTACAAACAAGCATCGTTAAACCGCTTGATGTAACTCCGAATGGACTCCCCTTCCTTTTGAACTATGCCGATGAGGCTTTCTTGAGTTCTTGGGCACCTCTTGCTGGTGACAAAGTAGGAGGTGAAGACTTGCATGAACTATGCCCATCATACTTGTCCAGTGGAGGGAGCTTGAAGTCCCTTGGCATGGGGACAACAAGGAGTTCTGGAGACAGTGGGGAAGGAACCAAAAGGAGGGGAGTAGCTTTTACATCACCTAAGCTCACCTCCTCATTACTTTTGAGCTCGGGCAAGACACGAGTAGTAGTTCGGCGAGTTCGCTGGCGTCTTCGCTGCTGCTTCGTCGGCTCAGCATTGGTGCTGCTTGCTTCAGTGTTACCAAGCTCGATGGGCTCGGACTACTGGTGGTAGCTTTGAACCGAAGGGCCCTGCCTGTAGTCTGTGGCAAGGACCTCAAAAGGATTTTCTGCGAGTGGGAGCTTGAACTGAGAGTGCTGGGGCGACGCGGGCTTGACTAGCTGGGAGGCCCCCGACCTGCCCACAGGCTGTGAGGCGGGAGTGGCTGGCCTCTCCTTTCTACCATGGGAAGAGGCTTGGCTCTTAGAGGGATCCTGGGCCTGAGAGGCTTCTCCCCGGCGAGGTCGTTCGCTTCGGCGGGAGGGCGTGGTTTGCTTCGTGGCCGGGTGCCGAGGGGGAAGCGGCTGCTGGGCCTGAGGCAAGGAAGGGAACTGCTGCTGGTACTGGTACTGAGAGACCTGATACAACACTTGTTGCTGGTAGAGTTGGAACTATTGGAACTTCTACATTTGAGCTTGCATGGCTCGCATGGATTGCACTAGGTCTTCCAACTGGTTCTGGTTGGTCACTGGGGGCACAACCGAAGGTTCAACAAAGGTTGCTCCAACCGTGGAAGGGAATGGAGTGTTCAAGGGTGCCACTATGAGAGGCACGTTCAAACTAGGAATCCTGTCCACAGAGAGGGGGACGGTGTGTCCGATACAGACAGTGGGGAGTTGGGGTTGCTCCCCAGAAGCGTTCTGGCTGGCACCACATTCGGCGTTGCTGGAGGAGGCCGTGAATGCTAAGTTCTCAAAAGAAAATTGTAGAAGCTTAGAGGAAGGCTTTTTTGAAGCATTTCCCATAGACGACGCCAAATGATGCTGCGCAATCCGGGCACTCCTACCTGGCTGCTGATTGGCTCCTAGCTGGCGACGGGCAGTACCTGAGAAGAAGACGGTGAAGGATTCCTGTGGGATTTGCCCGGTGGGAATACTCCGATGCTTAAGTTAGAACGCTGGAGAACGTAGTAAAGAGTGCAAAGAAGGCTAAGAGTAGGTTGCGCTAGATCACTGAGTGTTTGAGATTAGCTCGAGAGAAAGTTTAGGTAAGTTCAAGACATTCAAGATGCTCAAAAAGATACCTTTTCCCCCTCGACCAAGGGGCTCTTAAATATGGGCGTTCCTATCAAATCGGGCGTAACCACCACTAGGCCTCTGTCGCTGCCGTTATCTGCCAGGGCTGCGTAGGTAACCGTTGCAGAGTACTACCCAATCGGATGAGTGACACGTCCCGGGAGGACAGGCATGCCACCATCTGTCGAGAGATGTGGGTGCAGTCTGTCAGATTGGAAGGGACTGCGCCGTCAGTCAGGAGATGTGGTGCAGTCTGACGGGTACGGTCTTGTCAGATAGAAGCTTCCTGAGAACATCGCGTCGCTTAGTAGCGAGCTGCCTCATAGCGAGTTATCCTGTCGCGAGCTACCTTGTAGCGAGCTCCTAGGGGTACTTTCGAGGTGATTCCTCTTAAGGTTGCCTTTGAGGCAGTTTTTCTGCCTAAGTATTGGAGCGAGATGTTTACCCTAGCTCACGAGCTAGGATAGATTTGTCTTGGAGTATTCCATTTCAATACATCGGGGGTCCTCGAGCTCGCGCTATAGCGAGCTCACCCTATAGCGAGTTGTGACATAGTGGGCTCGTTACTTAGTCACGATCAAACTATGGTGCTGAGTCGTGTCCACGTGTCACTGTCTCAAGGGGTTGGGTCAAATCACCCTCCATCACATTGTAATCCTTCATTGCTTTAAGATCAATCAAATTAGTGACAATAATTCAGGTCAAATTAAAATTCAAATACGAGGCAAAACTCTCCTACCCAAATAGCCTTTTTTCTTTCTTTCTTTCTTTCTTTCTTCTTCTTCTTCTTTATTTTTTATTTTATATAAAGATAGTTTAAGTTTAAAGAATAAAGGTAAATGGCTAACTGCTAAAGAACAAAGGACCAAGGAGGGTGTTGAACTAGCCAGCAAGGCAATTTCCGTCCCATGAAAACTACACTTTGCCCTCTATCATTTTACAATTGAAAATTTAAGCTAGCAATAGTAAACTTCAGTGAAAACAGATTAATTATTACACGAGGTGAAGTAAGGAAAGACAAAACAAAACATCAACTAATTTTTTTTTATTCAAATACTAGTGTGTTCTTATTTCATTGGGCCTTACTTCAACTTTAGGCTATGTTTGGTTTGAAGGAAAAGGTGGGGAAAGGAAAGGAAAGGTTTGTAAAGGTTTCCCTACATTTCCTTTCCTTTCCCTACTTTTTCCTTCAAACCAAACACAGCCTTAGGGTCGTAGTACCTGCGAACTCTTATAGCTAGGCTTGTAGCACGAGTGCATGAACGACATTCCTTTTTGAAGAAAATTAGAAAAAAAAGTGAACTACCCTACTTTAATGAATTTTCAATGGCTATGTACACTTTTTAAGTTTGTTCAAGCCAATAATCATAAAGTAAAACCCCATTTCTGTGATGTTTGGTACTGTGGCCATTTATTTAATAAATGTTTTGTACTTGATTTATTTTAAAAACCAAGAAAGTGGTTGATAAACATTACCTTGGTGTTGTTTGATAGCTAGACACCATTAGACATTATATAAGCTGAATAGTAAATAAACAATTGGGTGTTGAGAGAAACATTAAAAATGGGATGAGAACTAACATTTTGGAATAAATGTCTATGGGAAGATGAACTAACATTATTTTTTAAATAAATGGCTAGAAGACCAAACACTATGAAAGTGAATTTCACCTTTGAGTTGAATGATTTAAACACAATAAGTAAAAGGCCATAGAGCACACTTAAATGGATTGCATGATTCAAAACACTGGTTTTTACTTTGAAGACAATGAAGCCCAGTTTTTTATCCGCAAATCTAGAACATTGTTATATATACTAGCGGTAGTGAAATAGAAAAATGACATTTGGTTTAGGGCTGTCAACGGGTCAATTTTAGGTAGAACCAATCTTGAACCAATTCTTTAATTGGGATAAAATCATAGACCTAATTATATTCAAATAATAATACTAAATTACTTTTATGTTAATAAGATAATAATCATTTTTAACTAATATTATGTTATTTATTATCTATCAAATTTACTATTTTAAACATAAAACATGATAAGAATTACAAGAAATTTAAAAACATATATTTCCATAACATAATTGGTTTCGGATCTTAATCAATTTTGAATAGGTACGAACAAAAAACCAATCAACCCAATTATTAATCGAGACAAAATCATGGAACCATAAGTGTTAAAATCATGTTCAATCAATTTAGCTCCATCAGGTAGACCCAACACATTGGTTCATACCTGGTTTTTCTTAAGTAAATTAATATTTATATAATAATTTATTAAATAAATTAAAATAAATAAATGGATAAATAAAAGTTTATTGAGATGGGACTGGTATAGGCTATCTCGAATTAGACCCGACCCATTGGTAGCCCTAAATATTGGGCTCAAGGGGAGAGAATAATATGCTAGTAAATGATTTTTAAATAAATAAATAATTTAGTAAAATAAATAAATAATTAATTAATTAATTATTAAAGTCTTTCTCTCAATGTCAAATCTCCTTTATTTTACCGATTTATAGATAATTTATTTAGTTTTATTAACTAAATAATTGCTTAGATAATAATAATAATAATAATAATAATAATAATAATAATAATAATAATAATAATAATAATAATAATAAAATTAGATAATAATAATAATAATAATAATAATAATAATAATAATAATAATAATAATAATAATAATAATAAAATAAATGAATGAATAAATAAATGTTGAGAGAGAGAATAGGAAGAGAGAGAGAATTCTGTGAGGGAGAAGAGGGATGGAATTTTATTTTATAGGATGGCATAATTATAAATAATTATATGTAATACTCCTATAATTTTTGAATGCCATAAAGTTGATTACATTGGAAGTTTTGCTTTATATGAGGCAATTATGTAATTTTCAAATATCATAAAGGCAATTATATAGTGAGTTAAAGAGAGTAAATTTATCTTATATGTGGCAATCTTGTAATTTTCAAATGTCATAGAATCAATTACATTAGAAGGTTTTCCTTATATGTGACAGTTTTATAATTTTCGAATATCATAAAGTCATGAGGTAAAGAGAGTAAATTTGTCTTATATGTGACACTTTTGTAATTTTGGAATACCTTCAAATCAATTTTATAGGGAGGTTTGTCTTTATGTGGCATTCCTGTAACTTACTAAGATCATTTTTGTAGTTTTGTGGTCTTTGTACTGAGATGTTGTTTCTTAAAAGGAAAATGCATCATCGACACCCATTTATTATTAGGATATATATGTATGTATGTATATATTGGGGTTTTAACTGTTCAATGCACCCCTAGAAATCTTAGCTCCACCCTAGAGGTGGAATGAATCATGACTGTGGATTAATGCCAAATCCACAAGCAGAATATAGTTGTAATTTCAGATTTTTGATGAAGAATACACTCTCTACAGTCTACTTATCCCTAGGTTTTTGTTTGGTATTGGGATTTTTGGACTGCGATTCCCCTTAGAAATCTTTTTTGCAGTCCCTCCTAATCTACTAGTAATCTCCCCCTATAAACCGCATCCTACCTGTGAATTTGATATCAATCCACGGACAGGATTCAGTCCACCCCTAGGAAATCCTAGCTACACCTAGGAGTAGAATGAATCATAAAAACCCCGGTATTGGGATTTTCTTGCCACAAGTACCTCATAATTGCAATGAGGCTCCATCAGGATTTAAGTTGAAGGCTTTAATTTTGTGGTTTTAGAATAGCGGTAAAATTTGTCATGTGGACTAAGCTCACAAAACAGCTAGCCTGTGTTGTTTTATCCAAACAAACCCCCTAAGTTTTTTATTCTGGTCCTTATCTTCACTGATTACTCAAGTTTTGGACCATTCAACAATAATATACAAGAATCTTTTATTTGTGCATGTGATGCTACCGTGGCTTCTTACATCATCCTCTATACGTCACTCAACCCAAATCTGATTAACTGAACTGATTTTTATTGTAATTGTTCGCACTAGCTTGTAACATGAGTGCAGGCCAATCTTTGATGAATTTTCATTGGCTAGTGTGTGCTATTTAAGTTTGTTTGAAGCTAATAACATCCTTCAATCTAAAGTTCTAAACCATCTCTCTCTGTCTTGCATGTTTAGAGTTTAGACAATGGCGGAGAACCAGCAGACTCAGCCGAATAGAGACTTATTAACAGAATCGCGGGACGCCATGTTGGTGGTTGCTACACTTATCGCTACTGTGACCTTTCAAGCCGGAGTCAACCCTCCGGGTGGTGTTTGGCAGGAAAGCACAAAAACACATGAAGCTGGAAAGTCTATCATGGGTTATGACAAAAATGGATACAGGCTATTCCTTTTTGGTAACACTCTAGGTTTTTCAATTGCTTGCAATATCATTATTTACTTGATACCGAGCACCCCATTAAGGAATCTAAAGGTGATGGTGTACATTGCCATATTTTCATTGACCTTCACTTATGGTGTTTCAGTTGCTGCTGTTACGCCTGGAACGTCTGTGAATTTAATTTTGTTCTTGATTTTCATCGGCGTGCCTTACTTAACCACGTATCTGCTGGAACGTTACTACAACTAATGCAAGAACTTTGAAGAGAACTACTGGAGTTTGTACCAAAAACTATGTTTCTTGCTGCTTCTCAGCTTTAATTTCTCTATTCAGTTGTATTATTTTTTCTCTTAGCTATTTGGTTTAAGTTATCTACTAGCTTTTCTTTTCCTTTTTCATTTTTGTTAAAGATCTACTGGCTATCTAGACGTAGTGGCAAATATATATGCCCGTACTCTAGCTTGGTTGTTTCTAAATAATTCCGAATGTGTAACCTATTTTTATCTCAACTTGTGTAATTTTGCCTATGAAATGTTAAGATTAGAGAAGGGTCTCAGTCAAAATTTTTACTTGAAAGTTGATCACTGAAAGTTTCCA
Organism: Nelumbo lutea; assembly: GCF_056320005.1. Lineage (NCBI taxonomy): Eukaryota > Viridiplantae > Streptophyta > Magnoliopsida > Proteales > Nelumbonaceae > Nelumbo > Nelumbo lutea. The sequence goes on from NC_142690.1 coordinate 53,418,730, forward strand.
TCCATGCTTGCTGATGAATTGAATCACTTACTGATTTGTCTTTTAGTTGTTAAAATAATAAAATAATAAAATATTTAAGGCTGTAGTACTCTACCTAACTTAAGATGCAGCATTAAGGAGTTTGCAACCACTTTAGGCTTAGTTTAGAAGGAGTACAAATACAAATATGTATAGCGCATAATTTTCCATTTTGTATTATTTTGTAATTACTTGTACTATACATGTTTGTATCTGTACTCTTTCAAAATTGAGCCTTAACGCTGCATTTGGAAACGGTGCAAACGCATGAATGCATATATATATATATATTAGAAGGAGTACAAATACAAATATGTATAGCGCATAATTTTCCATTTTGTATTATTTTGTAATTACTTGTACTATACATGTTTGTATCTGTACTCTTTCAAAATTGAGCCTTAACGCTGCATTTGGAAATGGTGCAAATGCATGAATGCATATATATATATAGATATATATTGTAAAGTTGGGTTAGTCTTTTTTTTTAACCCCAAACTTTGCTCCAGGTGGAGGGGTGATCACCTTAAATTTTATTAACCCATACATAGCTTTCCCTCACCACCTCAGGCCCACCCAAAGAAAAAAAATCTAAACAAGAAATGGGGGTGATATAGACCCTTGGCCCTAACCCAACTAGATACAAACACTCCCTCATAACCTCAATCCCCCCATGAGAGGAATACAACAAGAAATAAGAGAGAATTTAAGTTTCATTATAGAAATAGACTCTTGGAATAACTAGACCTTGGTTGTCTTGAACAATCAAAGTTCTCACATGATCCATTAAGTCAGAAAGATAATTGTAGATAGTCATAGAACCTTTATCCACTCCCTCGTTAGCAAGGCAATCAGTAGTTCGGTTACCTTCCCTAAAAGCATGATGAAATTCAATATTGAGACCAGTTGAGATTTCTTTTATTTTGTTGTGTGTATAATAGACAGACCAAGGAGCAACAATATCACCTTTTGCGCTAAATTTGGAGCACAAAAATTAATGAAGACAAATCAAAGGAATTTAATTTAATTTTTTTTTGAAAAAATTTAAGTGGGATACAAACTCTCTTTTTTTTGTAAAGAAAACCTTCTGATTCTCTTGTTTTGAACAAAATATGAAATCGTGGCTAGAACTTACAATTACGAGAAGCAAGTAATACCCAACCTTGTGTGAACAAAAATTTCCTCACGCTCAATCAGTGATTAGAACGTGAATAGCTGAAAGCAATATCCTCGCTTGTGTGAACAAAATTTCCTCACACTCAATCAATGGTTTCGGATCATAATCAATTTTGGATAGGTAATAACAAAAAACCAATCAACCCAATTATTAATTGAGACAAGATCATGGAACCATAACTGTTATAATCATGTTCAATCAATTTAGCTCCATCAGGTAGACCCAACCCATTGGTTCAGACGTGGTATTTCTTAAGTAAATTAATATTTATATAATAATTTGTTAAATAAATTAAAATAAACAAATGAATAAATAAAAGTTTATTGAGATGGGACTGGTATAGGCTATCTCGAATTAGACCCGACCCATTGGTAGCCCTAAATATTGGGCTCAAGGGGAGAGAATAATATGCTAGTAAATTATTTTTAAATAAATAAATAATTTAGTAAAATAAATAAATAAATAATTATTAAAGTCTTTCTCTCAATGTCAAATCTCCTTTATTTTACCGATTTATAGATAATTTATTTAGTTTTATTAACTAAATAATTGCTTAAATAATAATAATAATAATAATAATAATAATAATAATAATAATAATAAAATAAATGAATGAATAAATAAATGTTGAGAGAGAATAGGAAGAGAGAGAGAATTCTGTGAGGGAGAAGAGGGATGGAATTTTATTTTATAGGATGGCATAATTATAAATAATTATATGTAATACTCCTATAATTTTTGAATGCCATAAAGTTGATTACATTGGAAGTTTTGCTTTATATGAGGCAATTATGTAATTTTCAAATATCATAAAGGCAATTACATAGTGAGTTAAAGAGAGTAAATTTATCTTATATGTGGCAATCTTGTAATTTTCAAATGTCATAGAATCAATTACATTAGAAGGTTTTCCTTATATGTGACAGTTTTATAATTTTCGAATATCATAAAGTCATGAGGTAAAGAGAGTAAATTTGTCTTATATGTGACACTTTTGTAATTTTGGAATACCTTCAAATCAATTTTATAGGGAGGTTTGTCTTTATGTGGCATTCCTGTAACTTCCTAAGATCATTTTTGTAGTTTTGTGGTCTTTGTACGTGAGATGTTGTTTCTTAAAAGGAAAATGCATCATCGACACCCATTTATTATTAGGATATATATGTATGTATGTATATATTGGGGTTTTAACTGTTCAATGCACCCCTAGAAATCTTAGCTCCACCCTAGAGGTGGAATGAATCATGACTGTGGATTAATGCCAAATCCACAAGCAGAATATAGTTGTAATTTCAGATTTCTGATGAAGAATACACTCTCTACAGTCTACTTATCCCTAGGTTTTTGCTTGGTATTGGGATTTTTGGATTGCAGTCCCCCTTAGAAATGTTTTTTTGCAGCCCCTCCTAATTATATATATATATATATATATATATATATATATATAAACATTTAGTTTTGCACCCTTCATTTTTTCATCTCTTTATAGCACTTCAAGTTTCAAGCAATTCTTCAACTAGACTCTTAGTCAACCAGGGGTATTTTTAGAATTTTGTAAAATTTGGACCTCTAGGTTAACCTAATCCAATCGTGTAGATACATAGAACCCAAAATTTCAAAACTCAACAGTACTAACCAGGATCCTTCTAATCCAATAACGTTTCCCTCTCCATCTTAAGACCCAAAATTAGCATTCTTTCCGACCTAGAACCTCATTTCACACCAAATCTGAAATTAAACCCCTTACACATGCAAACTAAACCAATTATGGCCCTCTAAATAAAATCTTTTCCACCCAAAGAGACATATTTCACCTTAAATTTGAAATCTGAAATTCAATCCCTTGGACACATAGAGACTAAAACTTTGAATCTAGCAATGCCAAGATCACCCAATTCCATCACCATTTACTCCTCTGTCTTAAGACCCAAAACTAAATCAATCCTAACCCTCCATTTGGAATATTTCCAATCCGATTCTTTATCCATACCAAATTCACCATTAGATCCATCCCCAAGTTAAACCAAGCTCATTATTAGGTCCCCTCTCTCGCTAAGCATCCTGATTAGACCCTAGATCAATTGTTTGCCTAACCTGGTCAAGTTATAATCCTCCAATTGGAATCCAACACTATTGATACCCATGTTGATCATCAATTAATCACTCATTTACATTAACCTTACTTGGAAAGATTCCAATCAAGAAGGTTTTTGTCTAGCTCTTTTCCCTTACGATTGAGTAATTCCTTTTCTTTCCCATATCTTATCTCCCTTGATTGGCATGCCAACTTCTCTCCTAATTCTATTTTCCCTCCAAGCCTTCTTTTAAAATCGAGCTAGCATTGATTTCCTAAACCCAAAAACCCCAACCATTGATCCTATTCTAGAGAGACTTCTTTCAACTTCTATCATATGAGATTTCTATCATTGAACCTGTACTCTTTTATCCTAATTCTATTTTCATTGAATTTAAATTCTTCAAGTCCAAAATACCATAGGAGATATTATGGGATTTATTTCACTGAATTTGTATTCTTTCATTTCAATGCATCATAGGATATAATATAAGATTTATTTCACTGAATTTATATTCTTTCGTCCCAACATATTGTTGGAGATGATATAGTTATTAATTTATTATTTTTTTTCCACCATTTATTGGGATGTAAGGCACAACTTTTTCTATATTTATATTATTATATTTAAATATTTGAATGTGTACAGGTGTCAAATGTGGATTATCTATTTACAAGATAAACATAGTTTACAGCAACTCTTATCTCAGCCTATTTCTCAAGAGTTCGATGACAATAGAGACCTCCTCTGTCGTGCTTAGTTGAAGCAGCTAGATGATTTTTAACAGCTTATGGGTGACATGGCTTAGCCTTATCACCCCCTCAAGTAGATGGGAGGGAGGCACACCATCAACTTGTTTCTCAATAGTATAAATCGAGAAGAGAATGGACGATAAAGTGAAAACCAATTTCAATGTATTTAGTACAAGACTGAAAGACTAGATTTGTGCTAAGATATGTGGCACTTAGATTACCACACTATAGAATTGAGGGAGAAGATATTGAAAATATGAAGTTCCCATAGCTAAACTCTGATACTCTTAGTGCTGGACCTAGAGACAATTAATAGATTATTTTTTAGAGGCGTAGGAAATCGGATTGGCACCTTAAAATATATAGAAGCCTCCTTAAGAGCATTTATCATCTAGGCAACCAGCCCAATTTACACCAGGAAAGGCTTGAAGGTGCAAAGAAGAGGATGGTACAAGGTGAAGACCATAATGAAGTGTATCCTTCAAGTATCGCAAAAAACATTTAACAATGATCCAGTGATCTAAGTAGGTTTGTGCATGAATTCACAGACCTTATTAATAGAAAATGCAATATCGGGGCGGGTAAGAGTGAGATATTGTAGTGCTCCTATAATACTACGGAACAAGGAGCTAAGGGATTGTTTAGGTTGTGTAGGGATTCACCTGTGTCCTTGATAAGATGAATCAAATTAAGAGATATGCCTTATCCTTTTAAGAGAATGGGTGTTCCATACCCAGATTCGGCCCATGTTACATGATAATTTGAATTGTCATGTGACATCTTAACTAATCATATTAATTATGGGCCTTAAGACCATCAGCTATAATGCTCGTGACATAGGAGTGTTGCATGGCCAAGTTAGGCTTGATTTGTATGCCATGAGACCCCACAATGACCTCATAAAAGTCCACATGAGTTCGGCCCAGTTTTTGTGAAAAGGTCTATCCAAATTTACTACTAAATGCAATGAACTCTTGAGCATATCACTATGGACTCAAAATAGACCAAACATTTACACTTTAAATGATCATTGAATTTAGCCATTCTATGAAAACCCAAGGATAATGAACTTAAGTAAGATAAAGCCTATAAAGTAATTAGCCCTTAATGGTCTCTTACACTTAACCTCTCAATTTGTAATGATCAAACACTGTCCGATAGGGAATGACCTCTCCCTTGGTTGTAAGGTGCAGTATTACACTTTTTGCTTGGATGGATATTGAGAATTATATAAATATATTTTGTAAAACCAAATCTCAAACACAATTGAAATTCACTGCCGGTAATTTAGGTTTCCATGAGAGTATAAGTCCTATCATTCACTTTGTTTGGCAAAGGGGCCGATCGTATCACTATGATCACTCAAATGAGTTCTCAGAATGCCCCAACATACCCAGGTTTTGACCCTCAATGGATACTATTGATTGGCATATCAAAGACAAACAAATCTGACACCTAGTGCTAGGGCTACAAGTCGAGCCAGGTTAAGTTGGGTTTAGGCCAACCCTAACCCAACCCTATGTTCTAAACCCCCAACCCTAACCCTAACCCAACCCGACCTTCAACTTGACCTACTCAACCCTAACCCTAGCCCTAACTAATTCCTTCAACCCTAACCCAACCCGTTGTCAACTTCGGGTTGGGCCCAACCTAACCTTCCCATCCCTTAAAATCTAGTAGAAAAATAAGTATTTATTTATCATGAGTTATGACCTATGATAAAATTTTTTCTCAAAAATATAAATTCATGAGATTAACAGTAATGAAACATAAAATTATGGAAATAACAATTCATAGGATCAAGCAAATAATTTGAATCTATTTGATAGGTTACACATAAAAATTACAAGACAAAAGGAAAAGACAAGTAGTCAAGTACTTGTGAATAACTTAAAGAAAGGTATGATATTATGTGGGGGGGCTATGTAATTATCGTGCATCTAAACAAGTGTATATTATATATATATGACATGTAGTATAGTTGTAGACTCATAGACTAGTAGTCTAGTACTATAGGGGGTCGGGTTTGGATTGGCCGAGATGTCAACCCTAACCCAACCTGAACTAAGGTCGGGTTCAAGAATTTCAACCTTAATCCTAACCCGATTATCAACTTGACTGAACCCAACTCGACTTTTTCGGGTTGGGTTCGGGCCAACCCGACCCAAGTTGCGACCCTACATAGTGCAATACTATAATCAAGTCTAGAGGTTATGTGTAACTTTTCAGTTTTGCCCATCAATCTCGAAGGTCTAGGGCATAACTAAAAAATAGTTCGGGTTCAGTGTTTCAATCAAAAACACGTATCATGTGCTTTGAGTCTAACCCTAACTGTTAAGATAAGCTGCCTCAACTTTTTTGGCAGCACATTAGTGTAAGCCTTGGTAGAATAAACTCCTAAAATCTATCCAACGACTGAGAACATTCTAAAATAACATGAGTCTTGTAAGTGTCCAATTTAAAGGATAATTTTGTAGAAACATACCAATATCAACATAAAACAATAATATAATTTTATTCATTTATAATAAGTGTATTTATACATCAATCTAATTGAAGTTAAGGGCATACATTGTCTTACAACTAAGACATACCATACACTTTTACAAGTACTATGCCCAATGACTTGGTCTAACATACCCTCAATTAGCAAGGATAAGATCCAACTGAGAAGCAACTAGTCTTTTTGTTCCTACACTGCAAAACTTGGGTTAAGAGTGCTGCAACCATCCTTCTTGATAGTTTTGGGTGGACATTGAATTGATCCATAAACGTACCTCATTGCTTTAAATCCCTTGAACATAGGATGAACTGATGACACCATGACAAATTATTCATACGGTATAGTTTAACAAAAATCAAATGACTTAAAGTGGGTGGGAGATTCAGATTCACAATTCTTGAATTTGTATCAGCCACCTGGTTTGTTGCAATAGAGGTCGATATCTTCAAGAGATGAAGAGGATCGTACTGGTTGCTCTGATACCATAAACAGACTCGCAGTTAGTTGTTCTATATTTAATTAATTTATTATATTTGAATATGTGAATGTGTATAGGTGTCAAATATAGATTATTTATGAGTATGTAAAAGTTAATTATAAAGGAATGATAGTTTACAGAAACTCTTTGTCCGGAGTTGGATGAAGACAGAGATCTCCTCTCTGTCGTACTTAAGTTGTAGCTTAGTCTTATCAATAAGAAGATACATTAGTGGTAAGGAATCCATCTCCAGACACAAAATTCATCAAATTGTGCAAACTTATTTGAAATTCTCATCCAATCTTACTTCACCTTTAACTAGAAAGCAAAAGGATGAGAACCATGGACTGTGAATCCAAGATTTTTGTGGGGTTAAATCGGGTGAGATATGAATAAGAATAGACGTTAGCGAAAAAATGTTATTTTGTATTTCCCTTTAATAAAACAAGACTTAAGGCAGCTACTAAGTATAAAGTGTCTTAATCATATATAATATAAAGGGTAGGTCTTAGTAAATGTATCAAAATATAGAGGGTATCTTGTCAAATGACCCTAAAAATAAATGTATAATTAAAATGGGTAATAAATTAGTTGAAATAAGTTAATAACCAAGTATAAGGAAGGGGTGGATGGGGACAATTCTACGTAATTTGAAAAATGCCGTAATTAATTTGGAAGGGTTGGATTCTCAAGCTGAACATATTTTACTCAACCCATTGGGAGAGGTTGAGCTTGAGTTTTATCGCATCGAACCCCACCATGCTTTACTAGTATTGACATATGGTATGTGTTGGATCGTCTCCTGGGCTTACACATAAAAGCATTGGATTTAGTGTATGTTTGGAACCTTTGTTGTCGTTCCAGAAAATGGCATCACATCAGTGCTATGTAGGAAAAAAATGGTGCTTCAAGAAATAATTATCTGTTTGGAACCGTTTTTTATAGAAAACAGTGCTTCAAACCATGCCTTCGAAATCGAAAAAGCATAGCTTAGAGTAATACCAAATTTGGTGTTTCCTGGAACTGCAGCTCGCTGCTGCCAACAGGACAGTGATATGGTAGTGATGTAGTAGTGGATAATGGGTAGAAATGTAGAAAACATTCCTGGAGCATTGGTATCAAACAGAAAAAATTGCTATTACTCTAGGAAATGTCTTACCTGACAGTAATGATTTCAAACAAAAAAAGATACTATTTTGTGAGAAAACGATGCTTCCAACACACACATCATGGTGCTGCATCTACAGCATCAATGCCAAATATATACTTAGTTAACATAGCATTTTAATTGCATATTTTTGTCTGAAAAACCTCTGGGTCAATCTAGAGGGAATAAAGCTTCAACCTTCGAGTCAGTTCTTATTTCTTAAACGCATTAGTCAACGATAGAGCAATGATGAGAGAGATTGGATTTATCTAAAGTTTAAAATTTCACAAGCATGAATTCACACATAATTCTTTAGATGATTCAAGATTCTCTAATTTGATCTACTGCAACGATTACATTAGGGAATTTGCAACAGATCCGGTCGAATGAGACATGAACAGACTTGGCAAAAAGTCGATCCAACATGTCAATCCGACCTGACCTAAAAAATCAGGGTTAGTGTCAGATATCTAGCTAGCTGAATTCGAAAATGACCCAACTCAATCCAACCTGAAAAAAAGTGTGCTCGGGTCTGCTTGGATTATGGGTTGACCCACTAACCTGAATGTAAGGTCTAATTGAAATTATATATTTATTTATTATTAGATTTTGTTTTGATATAAGACTTAAACATACCCTAAATTTTCACTAGCTAATTGACTTAAATATACTCTGAGATTTTTAGTTGGACTTAAACATGACCCTAGATTTAACAGAATCAACTGAAAGGCCCTTTTAGCCTTTATTATTCTTCAAATTTTCAAATAGAGCCATTTGCAATGACTAACCCAAAGGGCTTTACAGGCCAAATTCTTGGCTATGGTAGCTGACCTCTTCAACCATGACGACTTTGCTGGAGTTTTCCCCTAACGTCCTTTCAAGGCTCCTACCAAAGCCTCCAATTCGCCCCTCTTCACTCTTTAATCTTTATTATTTAGTTTTTACTCTTTTCATTTTTTAATTTTAATTCAAGTTTATAATTCCTTTAATTTTGGCATTTATCGTTTTTTCTTTTATCTTTTGAAACTCCATTTAGTTTCAGGGTTTACCTGAGTTGATCCGTTGGTCTGTTTTAAGGTTGGTGTATAGCCTTTGCTGACCCTGCCCAAAATTTGAACCTGCCTTGACCAGACATGAACCCAATACAGACAACCCAATTGCTAGGTCTATCAAAAGTTGTTGCATCCTTATTTTGTTGGGAGGTCCAAAGAGCGGATGAATTATTGGCTCCTACCTGGTCAGAGGAATTGAGTATCACCAAATGCATTTTTAAAATTAGGGTTTAAAAAAGGGTTTAGGTTTCAGCATAGAGTTTAAAAGTTTAGGGTTGAAGGTTTAAAATTTAGAAATTTTATATAAAAATAGAAAGGTAATTTGCCCACCTAGGAGAAAATATGTGCTCTAAAGGGTGTATTACAACCCTGCAACCACGATAGTCAAATCAACCACTCTGGTAGGAGTGGGAGGGTCAATCGTTTGAAGTCATTGCCTCCCTTGATTAGATTGCAAAATTAGATAGTGTGGCTGTGTGGGTGCATCATCTCAAACTTGACCCATTAGAGGCCCATGTAACCAGCGCTTGGATCTAACTCATGTGACCAAGGCTAGAATTTAGGGTAATACAATCAAAATATTGGTTCCTCTGAAAAATCAAAATATTGGGGTCATATTATTTATTATGATCAGACCCATATATATATTTCTTCATATATTAACATGATTAGGGTTCAGCTATTGTGCATTCATTAACATTGACTGTATGTTAAATGTAGATTTAAACCAATTAAGATAAACCATCATACTCTTCATTGTTTCATTTTTCACGTTTAACCAAGAATACTTGCATGGTCCCATGACTTTTGCTGCATACATGATACAGTGAATGCATCATAGATTTTGCCAGATTATTTTGCATGAAACTTAATTTAAGATAAATGGAGAAAAAATAAACAAAGCAAATTAAGATGCTAAAAAGTTAAAAACTATCATAATCCACCTAGAATATATATCTAAAGAGACAAATGAGATAGAACGAGACGATATAATTTAACTGATAAATTATAATGTAGCACTCCATCATTATTTTAGACATTATTACCATTGACGAGGTTAGGTTGACAGAGAGATGAGGAAAAAAACAAGAGAAAAGATAAATTATCATGGTAATGGCTGAGCCTGAGGCGGAGGGCAAAGTTGGATACAATCATTTTTGTTGATCCAACATGTTCCATGGGGATCTGTTACGCAGCACCAACATTTCTCGTTATTAGGTTTACATTGCATCGGAATACATGGCGGAATGTTTAGTTTTATACCACCCTTCATCTCCATGGGATCCATTCTCCAAATTTGCACCTTATTTTTCCCATCTTTTCTACCTGTTTTCGGTTCACCACACAACAGTAATGTAAGAATGGATGTTGAAGATAGAGAACCCCAACTAATAGAAAAGAGAAATAGATGAAAGACCATATGCAAGAGACTGGACTTACATTCATAAAGCGCAGAAAGACTTAGGAGAACAAAGAAAAGGAAGCACACAACATTGAACTTGGGAGTTGCCATGGATGAATATAATTTGCAGTGAAAAGTGTGATCTAGGATGGGCTTTATATAACATGCATTTGAACATCCTATGAGACAAGGCCAATTTAATTTAGTTGTAATCCACCAAATATCTCAAGAATTAAAATCTTGATGCTATGTGATCTTATAAATAATGAATTGGATTCTTTTCTTGGTGAAAATACTGATATTTCTGAGGCCCGTGAGTTTCTTTGTAGTGGTGTAAATACATGAGTAAGGTTGGGAGCAAGATGTGATCTTCAATTTATGTAAGATAATTAAGATCAGAGGAAGGTGGTAAAAGTTTTACATCAGTTTTTTGGATGCAAAATTTGCACTGCCAATGAGACAAAAGTACAAATTTTACATAAAATAGTAATACAAAACTAAACTGGGAGACAAATTTATATTTGGTTCAGATTCGTATTGCAACCAAATAGCCTAAGGAAAAAGTTTCAACTCGCAAATAAAATGCTGATGACATCCTCTATTTAATGCACATAAAATGTTCTGCACAAAGAATTGAAGTGTAGTATGTTAATATATATGAGAGGAGATCTCATTGATATTATTACAGATATTTGGAAAACTAAAGATTGTAAATATATTTTTGTAAGAGGTTTCATTGCCATTTATCGGAAAAGTACAAAAGGCCCAATGTAGATTTCTGGATTTTACTGCAAATTTTTAAACATTCAAAATGTCAAATACCCACTCTTTATGTACTAATTCCCACTCATAAATTGGCATCAATTCTGAATTAGCACCTAATCCTCTTTTATTTTTAGCATTAATTGGATCATAAAGCTATGGTTTTGTGAAAAAGTCAAAAGAACCAAATTGGCGATTTATCATCCAGTTGAAGGGCAGGACTGTCCACCCACCTTAGCCTCTTTGAATCGGTTATCCAAAACACCTTGTCAATATTATCATTCTTTGACTTCTTAGGCAGTTAAGCCAGTCATTAATATGCAACTGAATTAGCTTGGTTGAACCAAAACTTATCATTAGCTCAGCTCTCTCAAACCAGCCCTTAGTATCCACAAGTATTGCATTTTTTTCCTAACTGAAAATTAACATTATAGGTTAAAGCACTCACATGAAGGGTCTCTTAATTTTGTCTTTTTAGAATGTATATATTAATAACCTGTATAACTCGGGATGAGATGAACATGATGGCTGGGATAAAAGCTGTGTAACCGCCAATAATGATGTTTCACGAGTAGAAATGGCAACAGAGTGGGGTGGGGCGGGGACAGGGAGCCTTCCCTCATCCCCATACCCGCAAAAATCCCCATCCCTGACCCCATTCCCATCCCTATTAACGGGGACAAGGTTGTACCCATCCCTGTTCCTCAAGCAACAACCAATTGAACATGGTCGAACAACCAGACGAGATGCTCTGAGACTACAACAAGAGGTTCAACTTGAATCTCCTCTAGATTCTGATCCTCGACCTGGTAGTTCATCTCACCGCAGTGGTCAATGGCACCTGCCACCCCAATTTGTGCTAGGAAGTAAAGTTGAAAGATGGAGGAGTTCCTCCACTAGGCTGACAAGTTCACAAAGGTGGATGTGACATTGGGGTCCTAGTTAGAACTGACTAGGAAGAGGAAGCGAGTAGAAGCAACAAGTAGCAAGAAGCAACACAAGGGTAAGTCGCTGAAGAGAAGTTGGTCACCGTGCAACAGATGAAGCAGATTGCCAAGAAGGAAAAGTAGATCTCCCCACCAGTGTTCCAAATCAGGCCAGCGTTCAAGAACCCTCTAGTTTAGAACTGGACTTACACAACCCTCAATGCCAAAAGTGGGGAAATTTTGATGCAAATAAAGATAACCGATTATGTGAGATGGCCACCCAGGATGAGAGCAACCCTGCCAACAAGAACCCAAATAAGAACTATCACTTCCACCGTGATATAGGCCACGACACTGAGAATTGTAGAAATTTGAACAATAAGATCGAGGAGTTGACTTGTCATGGTTACTTGAAGGTGTTCATCAAGTGCGACGATTGGAGCCAACCTGCTCACCAGCCAAGGGAAGTGCCAGATTCAAACAGGAACTAGGACCGAGATCACCTACCTTGGGACCCACTACCACCAAAGCAGCATATTCGCAGGGTGATCAACATGATCACTAGAGGTTCAATAGTGGCATGATGTATTAGTGCGACTGGAAGAAATACAATCCGAGAGGTTAAGCATGAGGATGAGAACCCACCAAAGTACCCTCAAGTGGAGGAAGTCATATACTTCACTGAGGATGACGCTTGCAGAATCTAGTATCTGCAAGATGACACCCTTATTATCAAGATGATAATCAATGATTTCAAGGTAAAGTGGATTTTGGTCAGCTCTAGAAGCTTGACTAACATCCTCTTTTTGGGCACCTTTGACAAGATGTAGCTGGAAAGGAAGGATGTGCAGCCAGCTGACATCCTACTTCTTGTCTTCAGTGGAGACATGGTGGGACCTCGAGGCCGAATAAGTGTGGCAGTCACAACAAGTTCAGAGCTCAACTCAGTCCATTTCGAGCACAACTTCCTAGGGGTCATGAATCCGTCCCCCACAATGCCATCCTAGGTTGGCCCATCTTGCATGTACTTTTCATGGTGGTGCCGACCTTCTACCCCTCAATGAAATTCCCGACAAGGTATGGTGTAGGGGTAGTACGAGGTGACCACCTGGAGTCATGCAAGTGCAACGTAGTAGCGTTGAAACGCAGGGGAATGCTGGCAGACAACATCGACCTAGAGCTACCCCCTGAGAACACTAACGAGCGAGCCCACCCAATGGAGACACTGTCCTGGTCCCGATCTTAGAAACCAAGCCCGAGAAGACGGTCATGATCAGAGCTCGCCTTGCAGAACCATTACGATCGCAACTAATAAGTTTCTTATTTAATAATATAAATGTTTTTGCATGGTCAATAGTAGATGTTGCCGGCATAAACCCCTCTATCATTACTCATGGACTTAATGTTGACCCTTTAGTTAGACTAATCAGGTAGAAGAAGAGGAACGTCGACCTAGAGAGGTGGGGGATAGTTAATGAGGAGATTGTGAAGCTTCTTGTAGCAGACTTCGTTAGAGAGGTTCAATATCCGAGCTGGGTAGCCAACCTGGTGCTTGTAAAGAAATCAAATGGAAAGTGATGCATGTTCATCGACTACACTGACGTCAACAGAACTTGCCAAAATGACAACTTTCTGCTCCCTAGAATAGACCGCTTGGTAGACGTAACCTTAGTGCAAAGCATGTCGTGGTATGCAACAATTCTTGGTGGTAAACTAAGTGAATGGGTAGTATGAGGCCTAGGAGCCTGTAATGTCGGCCTATCTAGCCAAGGTGAGCTAGGACTGAACTAGGAAGGTCCTTACAAAGTACTGAGGGTGATCGATGAAGGAACGTACAAGCTCGAGACATTTGATGGAAGGCAGGTGCCCCTTGATTGGAACATGGATAATCTAATGATGTATTAGTTGTGAGCTCAGGAGTCTAGTTATACAATTTCACCAACATCTAAAAAATTTCACTATGAAAGGCCACTCACCTCAGCGACCTGGTCGATTTGTCCTGCATTATGAATCACATCGTCTAAATTACACCTCAAAGGGGATGCCAAGTCACTTTTAGACTAAAGGCCCCCTATGGTAACCCCATAATGACGTCGATAATTTGATATGCCTAGTTGCTTTGGCATATAGGCAGTTTAGGTTATGTCCCATACAATGCCTAGTCACTTCAACACATAGGAAGTTCAGGTTATCTCCAATACTTTGCCTCCTCACATCGGCACCTAGACACCTTAGGTTAATCCTATAGAATATTTTCATGAAGTTTCAAGCTCAAAAGAGGAATGACACGAGGTGTGCATAAATATATTTACTTCATTGAAGATAAATAGGGATTACATCATTGTTAAAAGAAAAAAAAAAAGAAGAAAAGAGGCAAAGGTAAATCAGACATCTTGGGGCTCCTCGTCCTTATCACCAGTTACATCAGTGACGTCTTCATCAGAAGCATCCTCATCAGCCCCAATTGCAGCTTCCTCGCTGAGTTTTTCTTCTTCATCCTTGGAATCTAGTTCCAAATCAAACTGATTTGTCATCTCGTTGGTACAGGCCGAGGACTTGATAAGCATGTGATCAAGCTCGGGATACACTAACCTCATCAACATCTGGTAGAGTTTGAAGCCTTGGTGAAAAGCACTAGTTTCAAATTCCTTCCTCTCCTATAGGTAATTCAGTGAGACTTTGAACTCCTCGACAATTCAGACCTTAGAAGCTTGGACCTCGTCGAGAAACTAGGCCTCGCATTTGGCAAGATGAGCATCCTTCTCCTATGGCTCCTTCTTGAGCTTCTTAGCATGAATCTCCAGATCACCGTTATAGTTTCTCTCATTCATCAGCTCGTCTTTTAACTTGTTAATGACACCTCTTGGCAATAAATCCAATTGAAATATGAGGAAGTAGAGAAGAGAAGGGAAGAAGAGAGAATAGAAGAAGAAAGAAAGGAAGAAGAAATGGCTTAGAGCAATGGAACAATACTAGAGGCGCTAGCTTCTATTATATTATATAGGGTATCAAAAATAAGAAGGGAAAAGACTCTTGTGCTCCTACTATAAGTGAGTACAATAATAGAAAATAAAAAAAAGGCTTTAACTAGACAAACAGAGCCTAACACAAATAACTAAATTATTTCAACACTCCCCCTCAAGTTGTAGATAGATGTCAATCATGCACAACTTGTTACACAAATCAACATACTGCACATGATGAAGACTTTTGATGAAGATATCTGCAAGTTGTTTTTCTGAGTTGACATATGGAGTACTCACTTCTCCATTTACAAGTTTCTTTCTAATAAAATGCTTGTCTACTTCAATGTGTTTCATCCTATCATGCAGGACTGGATTAACAACAATATTGATCGCAGATTTATTGTCATAGTAGAATGACATATGGTTGCTCACTACAAAACCCAATTCACCTAACAGAAATTTTATCCACATGATTTCAACAATCCCATGAGACATCGCTCTATATTCTGCTTTAGCACTAGATCTAGCCACCACACTTTGTTTTTTACTTCTCCATGTGACCAGGTTTCCCCCTACAAAGGCACAATACCCACTGGTAGACTTTCGGTCATTAACTTTTACTGCCCAATCAGCATCAGCATATACTTCCACCTTTAAGTGGCCATGTTTTTGAAACAACAAGCCAGCTCTGAGAAACTTCTTGAGGTATCTAAGGATCCTCTTTGGGGTTCTTCATATTAATCTTTGATCCAGGTGGTTACTATCTTTTAAAAGGGGATAGCTTTTCTTAGCATCATTTTTCAAAAAGAAAACAAAAAAATCAAATATTTTCTTAAAAAAAAAATCAAGAAGTTCTATAATACTAAAAAAATAAAAAAGTTTTAAAATCCAAAAAAAAGTTTTCATTCATCTATTTCCAAAAAAGAGCTTGCGATTTCTTTGTCTTTAGAAGCAAGGTTTGAGCAAAACAATTCATTGGAATTGAAGCACATTGAGAAGGATTTGACCGATTGACATGCAAAACTAAACTGCATACTCAAGATCAAATGGATTCAAGAAATGTTGAAGTCTATGGCTACCTAACAAGCAAAGTTGGTCAAGTATTGGAATCATGGCAAGAACAAAACCGCAACATCGCTGGTCATCGTCAACACACTCATTGTTAACACACTCATCAACACTTAGCATATCATCAATCATCAATCTACTAGCATGACAAGGCACCATGATCCACATCATGTCAAGACATTTGATCAGAATGACAGGTCAACATCGTGGGATCCTTAATGTGACAAGTCAGCCTATCAACTCTTAGTGCAGCTCCTCAGTGTGACATATCAAGATAGTCATATCCAGCAAGTGCCAAACATGTCATTAATTCAGGTATGAATGGACTTCATAAGTTCAAAGTTAAAGAAAAAATGAAAAAAAAGAATGAAAAAAAAGAAAAAAGTAAAAAAAAAGTTGAATATGTCATTTCCATCCCTTCCCAACTCTTTTGAGACTAGAAGCAAAGTAGCTAATTAAGGTTCACCAAAAGAGAGGCCACCTTTAGCCGATTGTCACCCCACTAAGTCGTTTATGTTCAAAAGTTCACCACATGCGACCCATGAACAAACCTAAGCCCTTCCTTCTTCAACCAAGAAATTTAACCCCTAAACCCTTTTTTGAAGTAGATAGTTCACCTTCTCAATATCTTTAAACAACATGGAAAAAAGGAAAAAATTCAAGTGAGGCAAGGATTCTTTGAGTTAACCCCCTATATCTTAGGCAAGGGGCAACAAAAGCCCTATGGGATCCATAAAAGAGGAGGCTATCTTTGGCCAAACACTTACCCTGAGCCACCCATGATCACATCGTAATGCCTTGCAAGCCACTCTGGACATAGCCTTTCCTTTGGAAAACCTCAACCTTTTTCAAAAAAAAAGGGAAAAACACAAAAATATTTTCCTTTTTACACCCTTTCACCTTCCCTAGGGTCATTTTGAAGAATATTCACCCACTTCTATCCAAACTTGGGGATACATGGTAATGAAGAAAAATCCAAAGTTTTGACAAATGTTCTATATAAAAGCACAAAACAAAGAAAAAAAAGAGCAAAATTTCAAAGAAAGAGAAGTGAAATCCCAGGATAAGTTAAGTCAAAGATGCAATTTATCATGTCCCCAACTATCTAATTACTCAAGTGAGGTGATATAGTGCATTCATAACTCCTCAATAGGCACCTAGGTGCCACTTTTAGTTTGAGCCTTTTATCCCTTCCTTCCTTCACCTAAGCCCTAAGCCACATGTTGTCCTATGGAAAAGTCTACCTTGGTCCCTTAGGCAATGAAAGCCTCAAGTCAAAGGAGATAGCTGGTACAATTCTGAGACACCCCCTTGCTCAAAGAAAAAAGTTGCCCTCCAACTCTCAACAAGAATGTGACCGTTGAACACTTACACCCTATTGTCCTTTTCACCAGTCTACATGCCATCAGAGTAACATTATATCCTTCGTGTTTGAGCTATTTTATCCCTCCCTTTTCTAACCTAAATGCAAAACCACATTGTGTCTCAAACAAAGTTCTCTATGAATCTTAAAAATCTGCCAAGCACCTATTATCAGCATTAACTTCTCCTTGAACTATGCTAGCTTGATCTCACATCAAGTACGTAGGCAGTCTAGACCTTTGTTCTAGATGCAACCATTCCAAAGGAAGGACATCTCCCTAGCCCGCTAAGCTGAAAATTTGAAAGGGCAACTCAGGGAAAAGATAGGGGATGCAAAAAAAAAAAAAGAAAAAAATGGAGAAATAAGCCTGCTAGATGAAAACTTGAAAGGGCATGAGGCACAAAATAATTAACGAATTAGCAATGATGTCCATATCCCTCCAAGATGAGTTTACGAAGAATATGATCCAAAATCAGGGAAATCGTGAATGACTAAACTTTTGACAAGGCCTAGACCTAGGCAGATCTAGGTAATGTGTATATCTTGAGGAAATGACTAAGCTTCTAAGCCAGTGGTTCTAATCAGTTCTTTATGTGCAATATGCTAATAATAGTTCAATAACTCAAGCAATGTTTCTAAAGCAAAAAGGTCCCAACAACAAAAAAAAAGTGTTTCCACCAAGGCATGCATTCACATTGAGTAAAACAAAAAAAGAAGTATTCTTAGCATCTCATATAGTTCATCACCACCATTTACTCCATTATACATCTCCAAGGCATATCATCTACAACCAACAACATCAACCATCAAGCGTTAACACAGGTAAGCTAAGTATGCAATCGTCAACTCAAGCATATTCTCATTTGTATTATCTCATCTTCATATCAGCATCAATAGCACCACAATCATTTTTTTTTCATCCATTATAGGAGTCTTGAATCCCAGACGCCCCTAATCTTTATATTAGGTGGTTGACCCAACACCCAACATCAAAGCATATTTTGGACTTCAAAGCCAAATGCCCAAATAGCAATGTATATTGACTTGCCCATGTCAAACATGCATGGCCCAGGTGTGAGAACTTATTGGATGTCCTTCATTTATGCTTAACAAGGAAATACATTGGAATTACATTCCTACCCTCAACAATTTTCTACAAAAAAGGTTTTCTCATTGACAAAGGTCATCTTTCCTTTTTCATCATTTATTTATCAAATCATGCATCCCAAAAAATCTCAAGGAATTGGCCAACGAGAGATTCCATAATTCCTTTGTTGCAGGGGTGACCATAGTCCTAGACAGCCACACAAACATTGTGGGTGAGAGATTTCATTTCAGAAACCCCTTCGGGAAGATCCGGAGATTGGCTTGCATACGACAATCCTTTTTTCAATAACCAAATGAGTGCTAGATAGCTATGAGAGCATGCCGTAGGAGGAGATTCTAGGGGCATCATTTTCAATAAAAAATAATTATCTTCTTTCAATCATCAACACTTTTGTCATGAAAAAAGCTTTTCGAGCAACATTCTTTTGAACAGGATAATCATTCCATCGCATTTTTGCGCAAAAGTGGGTTGTCTCCTCATGCTTTATTGTTCGGATTATCATCCTCTAACAGAGAGAGGCAATCTGTAGACACCCCATTTTGCACTCTCCAGTCTTTCTATAACACTTTAATCATAAAGCATGCTTTCAGCTAACCTCGCGGTCGACCTGGGGGTATTTTTGGAATTTTACAAAAGTTGGGGCCACGAGGACCCAAGACCATAGGTATGTAGAGCCTAGAAGCCCAAACCCAATGACACCAAGATCACCCAAATCCAGTACCACTTACCCTTCATCCTAAGACCCAAAGCTAAAATCAATTTTGATCATCCGATCGAAGTCATTTTAAACCTAACCCTCATTTCAAATCAAATCCAAAATCCAAGGCCATAGGTACATAGAGCCCAAAAATCTAAATCCAACAACACCAAGAGCCCCCAAATCTGACACTGCTTACCCTTCATCTCAAGACCTAAAACCGGAACCGATTCTGATCGTCTTATGAGGATCATCTCTGATCCTAAATCCTAACTCTTATAATATCTAAAATCCAACCTTATAAATGGATAGATCTCAAAATTCCAAATCCAACAGTACCAAGACCATCCAATTCCAACACCGTTAGCCCCTCCATCTTGAGACCCAAAGCTAGATTCGATCCAGGCCCTCCATTTAGAATCCTCTTCACAATAACTTTGAACCTAAGGCATTGCACTACCCAAACCTCCCCTCAGCCTCTAGAAAAATCTTGAAAATCTAAGATTTGATCAGCTATAGCCTCCAATCAGTCAAGCCAATCACTAACCTTGCAATGTCCAAGTTAGGTAAATTAGTGAAATCTTTCACTTTGTCTTGATTGATTGAGAAAATTTCTCACAAAGCTGTCTTGACAGCCCATTCTCTCAATCAATCTCCCTCCAAAAATCATTTAAACATCAGCCATTGATTTCCCTTATCACCCATATCAGTCCTCCATTCCCCTCTCAAAACTAAAAGCATTCTTGAAGCAACAACATTGCAACAGATAAACAGCAACGTTTTCTCCCATATTGGGCCACATTCCAACACTCCAAAATCACTCTAAGTCCTTTTGATAACAAGTCAAAAGTTGAGAGTTGGTCTTGAGTCCATTTAAATAGGAGCGAAGCTTAGGATTTACTTGAGAGGATGCTGAAAAATAGTTTACAAAAATCTTCTTAAGTCATTTGGGCCATATACTCCTCATCGTTATCCTTTTAAAATGATCTTGAAGTCGATGTGTATTCATGGTGCAAGAGGTGATCAAAGGGTTGCATTCGAAGAGATTTCCCTTGTTGAAATCATTGGTTCCAAATTCATGAATTGCTGGACATATGGCTAAACGAGCAATGTCTATCTTTGGTGGGTGGAAAACATTATTGAGGTATGTTTGTTGCATTTTTTTTACCAATTAATATATCTTTATTTGGTTCATATTTTTAAAATTAGAAATGTTTTTAGGATTGGCCTAGTAGCCATCTGACGATGAATATCATTTTTAGATCTTAAGTGCTTACTTTTACCTAGCATGAGCATTCCTAGTTTTTATTCATTTTACCCTAAAACAATCATTTAGTACTTCATTTTAAAATTATCTTTTCTTTTCATGCATTAAAGTCATTGAGAATGTTACATGTTTAGGGAATGTTCAGCATTGTTTTGAATGGTAAATTAGGGAAAAAAAATTGTCATCCAATTTCTCTTTTTTAGAAAAGCTAGTTTTTTCCTTTTTTTTTAAGTCATGCATCCTTCATGTTACAAGAATCCTCCATTATTAGGTCAATCTAGTTTTTTTAGGTGTACTAGTCCGACTTACAGCATCCATTAACTCGTTCTTTTATATGTAGTTGTAGAAGATATTTTCTTTACTTGTTTGTTTTTGTTAGTTATCCATTTCTTAATAGAATATCTCATTTTAATCATCCTTCTTTAGTTTGTTGGTTATTTAGTGGTCAATTGGATTCTTGACTCTTTTTAATATAGTTGAGCTCATGACTTGTTTACTAGTTTACATGATTTTTTTTTTTTTGAAATTTAGCTTATCCTTTAGCTAGTCCATTCATTCTCTAGCTTTCTTTTTATGTTACTTTGTCTTAATGTTTCGTTTAATTTTGTGTTCCTCTTATCATGTTTAATGAATGCATGTTCATTTCAACAAATAATTCAGGCCCAAAATTGTTAAGTTTTCCTTGGAACTTTGGTGAAGTAGAGGCCGGTTTAACCGGCCATGTGTGGGGTGCCTAACACCTTCCTACACCATACCTTAGTCCTTGGACCCAAAGAATCTCATCCCCATTTGGTAACGAGTCACCAAGAAAACAAAATGTTTTTCTTGAAAAATCCCAGGTATTCCTAAATTCTCAATTCCAAAAATTTAGGTGGCGACTCCAAACTCCATATCCATAAACCATGCCTCCCTTCGGGTCAGGAAGCCACAACAGCTACAACTATAGGAACTGTAGATCTAGTTTTCAGAGAAGAACTTAAAGATTGTCTTTATGTACCCTCTTTGACAAGAAATTTAATTTTTATTTCGAAATTATGCAAGGATGGTTATTTTATTTTGTTTAGTAATACGATTATTATTAAACTAAATAACAAATTCCTTACACACGAAAAACTTAAGAATGGTCTCTATATCCTCCATCATTCTTTGGAAATAAACATAACCAAAACTACATCAGAAATAATCCCCAAGAAAAGATCATGTGATATGGGAAATTCCTTGTGTAGAAATTAATATGAATGTTTTTGTTTTCATTTATTTTTGAATTTTCTGCATTACCATGCATAAAAGAATCCGTTCTTGAACTGTGTTTTTGTTTTGAATATCAAAAGCATGTTGGTTTTATTTAAAAAAAAATCATATTTTAAAATAATCAAAATTATAGTTTTCAAAACAAAAATGGATTTTGTAGTAAAGATATTATATAATTCATTTCTTTTTGAAAAGTAAGGTAAAATTTTTATTCCATAGAGAAAACCCAAGGTGCAACAGATTCTGGGATACCGAAAGACTAGTTTGGAATCAAAGATTGATATCATATAATTCATGTAACATGATATTAAATAACAAGATGAAAACATAATCTTAAAATCAGAAATTTAACAACATGTTTTGGTTGATGGTTCAAACTGGCTCAGTTGGTAAGGTTCTTGGCTTGTTTCACCAAAGGACCAATAGTCTATGGAAAATGCTACTAAGATTGAGGGCAAAAGAAATTGTCTTGCAGCCCTTCAATCTAGGATTGATGAGGTATGTGCTTAGGATGGGATTATACAAAAGGGCATGGTATTTGTTTGTTGATGTCATGAAAATTTTCCTTTCATTTTGTTTAATAGATTCTCAAATTTGTTTTGGTTGTATATTTTGCAACCAAAAAAATTGCAAGTAATTACCTCGTACCTTTTGTTAAGGCTGCAACAGTTACATGATTTGTCTGGTACCAATGATATTGAGGCTTTTCAAGTTCTGTGGCTTGCTTCATTATTCTGGATTGTTGGAACTTTGAAGTTAAACTTTCTTTTACTTTAGATAGGAAGAACAAAAAGAAATAAGATGGGCTCACTACTACTGGCATTGGAGTTGCATGTATTTGTTTTCTGAATACCTTGTCAAGTTTCTGCATCATTTGGACCAATGCCCCTTATGTGATTATGAAGGACACAACATGCAATTACAATCTTAACCTGTGTAGGGAAATCTAATTGTTGGGTGGAGTCTAGGATGGCCTTGCGCTTCTTAAATACACCAAATGCACGCTCCACCGGCCGAATACACTGTTATGGACAGTGCACCCCCTGAAACCCATCATATGGGCTCTATGGGCCCAACACTTACCCTAAGTGGCCCCTAGGCCAAGCCACCTTGTAAAACCCAGGGATTGTGGGCAGATGCAAGATTAGCCCATCAGGTATTATCTTCAATGGTCTTACACTTAACCTCTCAGTTCATAATGATCAAACACTGCCCGACAAGAGAGGACCTCTCCCTCGGCTGCAAGGAACAATGTCGCACTCTCTGCTTATATGGATCCTGGGAATTAAAACCTTTTGCAAACATTTTGGAAACCATAATATGTATATACTTTATATCTCATATAAAATACATTTTGCAAAAACAAATCTCAAAGATTGAAATTGGCTACCGGCAGTCTTGGTTTCCATCAGAGAGAGTGCATCCCCGATCATTACCTTTGTCCAATAAAGGGGCTGATCCTGTCACTATGATCACCCACTCAGATGAATTCTCAAACAGTCCCAACAAACCCAGGTTTTGACCCCCGCTAAGGATCTCACTGATTGGTACATCAAAGACAGGCCAATCTGACACCTAGTGCAGTATCATAATCGAGTCTAGGGGTCGGGTGTAACTTTCCAGTTTTGCCCATTAATCTCCAAGGTCCAGGGTAATACTGGAAACTGGTCCGGTTCAAAGATTCAATTAATCCTACACTGCATATGCCTTGGGTCTCACCCTAGCGGCTAAGATAGACCACCCCAACCGACTTGGTGGCACATCACTGTTAGCCTTATCAGGATAGGTCTCCCCAGACTGACCCACTAGCTGTGAACATTCAAAACTAACACGAGTCTCATTATGTGTCCAGTTTAAGGGTATTACACAGAAACACACCAAAGGAACATGAATCAAATATATACTTTTATTCATTTACAATAAACTCATAATGTACATCATTCTGATTGAAGCTAAGGGCATACAAAACTGTCTAACAGCTCCCACTTGCACTTAGGTCTAATTAGGTACAAGCCAGAGTCTCATGCTTTCCATGTGTTTCTCAAACACTTTCTATGATAATGGCTTTGTCAATGGGTCTGCTACATTTTCCGCTGATACTACCTCTGATCATCAACCTCCTGTTGTCACACAACAGTGGAATGGGTGATGTGCTGAATTCAAAATTCAGGAATGAACACCTTCATTCATAAGGTAGCCTCACTTATGGCAATGCGTTCGGCTTGGGTTGTGGACTGTTAATTTTCTACTTAGTACCACTGTTTGCTGACATTTAGGAAACAACACATGATCCTATCATGAAAACATACCTAGATGTAGACTTTCTATCATTTGGATCCAACTGGAAATCGGCATTAGTATACTCTTGGATCTGTAGTGAGCTATCATCGAATATCAGACAAAACTCTTTTGTCCTTCGAAGGTACTTAAGTATGTTTTTCACAACAGTCCAGTGCTCCTGCCCTATGTTGGCTTGGAATCTGCTTACCACACTCAATGCCTGAGCTATGTCAAGACGAGTGCACAGCATGGCATACATGATGCTCTCTACGGCAGAGGCATAGGGAATGTCTCTCATGCCCTCAATCTCCTCAAAGGTATTGGAAGACATCTTTTTGGAGAGAGTGACTCCGTGCTTGAAAGGAACATTTCCTTTCTTGGAGTTCTCCATGCTGTATCTTTTGACTATTTTGTCAATGTAAGTAGATTGGGATAATCCTATTATCCATTTTGAATTATCTCTATAAAGTCGAAGACCTAGTATAAAAGAGGCTTCTCCAAGATCTTTTGTGGAGAATTGTTGTGAAAGCCATATTTTCACCATAGTTAACATTCCTACATCATTCCCAATGAGTAGAATGTCATCTGCATACAGAACCAAGAAGGTCGCCTTATCCCAATTATACTTCCTGTAAACACAGGGTTCATTCGGATTCTGCTTGAAGTCAAACGGTTTGACAGTAGAGTCAAAATGGATGTTTCAAATTCTAGAAGCTTGCTTAAGTTCATAAATGGATCTATTAACTTTACATACCATGTGTTCCAGACCGGCAGCAATGAAGCCTTGCGGTTGTTGCATATAGATATCTTCAATAAGATCTCTATTCAGGAATGCAGTTTTGACATCCATTTACCAAATCTCATGATCATGGTATGATGCTACAGCTAGTAGGATCCTAATGGTTTTAAGCATGGCCACAGGTGGAAAGGTTTCCTCATAATCGATGCCCTCTTTCTGATTGTACCCTTTCACCACCAGACGAGCTTTGAAGGTCTTAACCCAACCATTGGGGCTCTTGTTCCTCTTGTAAATCCATTTGCAACTAATTGCTTTTACCCCGGAGGGCAGATCTACTAGAGTCTAGACTCCATTGGTTTCCATTGAGTCAATCTCAGCTCTCATTGCCTCCACCAACTTCTAGGAATCTATGTCCAACATACCTTCCGCATAAGTTACGGGATCCTCCTCACTAGTCAAGGTTTTCACTAGGTAACTATCCTGGTCATAACCGTAACGGACTAGTGGCCTGGATACCTGAGTGGATCTTCTAGGTTGGTCACTACTTGGAACTTGTGGGACATCTCCCATTGCTCCTGAGCTTTCCTCATCAAGAACTACTTCCTGATGATGTGTGTCCAGGATGTAATCGGTTATCAAGAATTGTGCATTTCGGCTGTAGAACACCTTCTGCTCACTTGGGTCATAGAATAGGTAACCCATAGAGCCTTTTGGGTAGCCTACAAATAGGCAATGACTAGTCTTGGATTCCAACTTGTCTGCACTCGTTCTTTTAACGTGTGCTGGACAACACCAAATCTTCAAGTGTCTAATACTTGGTTTCTTTCTGGTCCAAAGTTCATATGAAGTGTTCGGAACGGATTTGGTTGGAACCCGATTCAACACGTAAATCGCAGTCTCTAATGCGTAACCCCAAAAAGATGTGGATAACTCTGAGTGTATGAGAAGTGACCGAACCATATCTAATAAGGTCCTATTCCTCCTCTCTGAAACACTGTTAAGTTGTGGTGTAGTAGGAGGAGCCAATTGTGATACTATCCCATTGTCATTTAAGTAGTCATTGAATTCTTCAGAGAGATAATGACCACCTCGATCAAATTGAAGGGCTTTAATTTCTCTCCCCAACTGTTTCTCAACCTCTTGTCTGAACTCTTTGAACTTTTCAAAGGATTCAGACTTATCTCTCATTTGGTACATGTAACCATATCGTGAGAAATCATCTGTAAAGGTGATGAAATACATGTGTTGATTCCGTGTCCTAACACTTAGGGGACCACATTCATCAGTATATATAAGGTCAAGTGTGCCTGTACATTTTTCAGGCATCTACTTACCTTGTAGAAGTCTGTAAGTAGTGCCTATACATCTTGCAGAAGTCCCCAAGTAGAGCATAACTTCTCCTTCACTCAGCCTTCTGCTTACCATGAACCCCTATAGTGAGTTACACGCATGAGTTGAAGCTCCAGAGTCAATACACTAGGATGCAGAAGCTACCAATAAATTGATTTCTATAACACAAGATTCGAAATTACCTTTCTTGGATTCCAGGTAAGCAGGACAATTTCTTTTCCAGTGGCCTGTCTTCTTGCAGAAGTGATAGGCATCCGATGCTATCTTTCTTCTGCTTCTTACCCTTAGTGGCTTTCTTCTAAGGCTTCTTTGTCTTCCTCTTTCTCTTGCCTATCTTTCTAGCTTCAACAAGCATAGCTACAGGCTCATCCTTTTTAATCAGTTCTTTTGCTCATTGCAACATATTGCTAAGCTCTTGTAAGCTGACATTTAGCTTGTTAATGTTATAGATCATGATGAACGGATTAAAGGAAGGAGGCAAGGAATTTAGGTTAGTGTCTATCTGGGTCGCAAGGTCCAGCCCGGATCCAAGAGCTTCAAGCTCATTGATGTAGCCCATCATCCAAAGACAATGGTCATGAACTTGTTGCCTTTTGGACATTTGTGCGGTCATGAACTGTTTCAAGACCTTCTGCCGAGTAGAACAATTCTGCTCTTCATACATCATCATGAGACTGTCCAATATATCCTTGGCAAGTTCGATCTGGTCAAACTGCCTCTGTATTGGATTGTCCAATGAGGCAATGATGTAACACCGGGCAATGGAGTTTTTCTCCTTCCAGTCCTGATAGTCTCTCCTTCGGGCCTCAGAAGCCCTATCACCTAGACGCTCCGGG
Source organism: Nelumbo lutea (assembly GCF_056320005.1). Lineage (NCBI taxonomy): Eukaryota > Viridiplantae > Streptophyta > Magnoliopsida > Proteales > Nelumbonaceae > Nelumbo > Nelumbo lutea. The sequence continues at coordinate 53,445,947 of NC_142690.1, forward strand.
GCAGGATTTTTAGCCACTTTGTCTAACTTTTCAGAAGTTAGGACCAGCATAAGTTTCCTATACCAGTCGACATAGTTTGGGCCCTTCAGCTGTTGTCATCAAGAAGCTTTGCAAATTGTCCATTTTTCATTTTCTGATAAAAAAACAAACATCAGTCCACAACCTAATTTGATTCATGTTCATTACATAGATATGACTTTCAATCTTCGCTCCATTCCCATTTATTCATCTCTGAGATTTCCCTCCTATCTCAGTGACGGAGACTACGAGTTGTCTCTGGAAATGTGGGCAATCACATAGGGTGCATGGAGCCAACTGTTTCAATTGCATAACCCCACCACCTTTCTGTGAAGGATCATATCCACTCATCATATGAGCTTTCCCTTTGGCCTCTGTCAAACAAGGTTCAAAGTTTTTTTCAGGTAAACCTTTCTGTCCAGTGAGTGCTTACCCATCATATTCGTGAACGCCAAGGTACCGTGAGAGAGTTCCCATTTTCTGGTGAAGCCCCTGTCATATCGGTCTATGACGCCCCTATCATCTTATGAAACACTTAGACAAGCCCAACAACAAATGGATAGCCCATTTTCTTGTGTGTTTCCTCATTATTAAAGGACCGATCCTCATGCTAATGTTGGAAGGCCTTTAGAGAGTTCATCATATGAATCTCTCTATCACATGCACTCATATTAACTGGAGGGAACAATCAATTATGCCCTAGTTTGATCTAGGTCAAACCAAAGTGGCTCCCACTGACATTCATAAAGCCAGATTTCGGTGGACCCAAATCAGATAGGGTTCCACATGTAACCTCTCCATGAGGTGTGGGACCCACCATTGAGGGAGGTCATCCAATGACGAAAAGGGACACCATGGCAATGATGTGCATTCAGCCATGGTGTGCGGAAGAGCCACTATCGATTCTGCATGGGCCAAGCACTTATGGCTCATATACGTAGCACATCACACATCCATACATCACATGCAATGATAAATTGATCCAATAATTAAATATCTGTAAAGCCCATTTGAAGCCCATTTTAAATCCATAATATTAAACATTAATATTATCTAGGTATATGGGCTGAATTTGGGTTGATCAGTTTGGCCCATATAGCTTTATCCGCAAAGTGGGCTTTTAGCAGTTTTATAAACTTAAAATTGGGCCTTTACAAGTTGGGCCGAATTAAACATTTAATTAGTGGGAAAATTAGGGCTGACATTCAGCCATGATCGAACCCTAGATTCGGTCCAACCAGTTTGGACCAATCTGGTTCGAATGGGTCTAGGGTTTGATCTTTAATTAAAAGATTTAATTTAAGAATTAATCTAAAATTAATTACTGATAAAAGAACAATCAAGAATCAGTCACATAGGGTTGTTCGCACAATCCATCCTACAAAACAGAGGTTAGATCACAGGTCGCAGTTTCACAAACTGCAAATCACAGATAGCGATTCTCCCATCTGCGAAATCTCCTTCTCTGCACCGCCATCTTCGATACAAAATTAAATTAAATAGAAAACCTAATTTATGTTAATAATTACATCAGATCAAATGCCTATACATTCAGTCTAAAAAACAAAAAAAAATTATTTTACAGACCAAATGTAATAAAATAATCCAGAAACTGAAAAATCGCAGGTTCCCTGCGCCAATCAAGATTTCGATCTCCATGTGTACGAACAACCCATAAATCAAGAAAATTATAAAGAACAATTCTAAATAATAATTAGATATATAAAAATAAATTTCAGATTAATCGCCCATCAACTGAAACAAATTTTCTAGAGAAACATCTAATCTGTGCAAATCGGGTAGAACACCTTCTGCCCATTTGCACAGGTTCAGATTTGATCCAATTCGGTTTAAGACATGAACCATGGCTCAGATACCAATGCAGGGATGAGAGATCCATCGTATGGACGCCCAAATCTTGCGAAATAAGGTGGGCAAATTTAAAAAAAAAAATTCTCTCCCTTCAACTGGGAATCGCATTCCCTATTTAGAAAATCATATTTTCAAGGATCAATCTTGAGCCACAAACTGAACCAGATCTGAACAAAAGTAGTAGGAGAAGATTATACCTGATATGGAGAAGTTATATCTCCCAACGAAGGTGTTCACACCCAAGGAAGGATCCAAAGACTGCTCCCACTGAAGATGGCGCAGTGTAGGATGGAGCAGAATCAGCAGTGTTCTTCTCCAAGAACCTAATCCTTCGCAAGAAATAGCAGAATGGCACGCGAGCACAACTTCCTATCAGTCCCTTCACAAGGAATTGATATCAAGATCGAATCTTGATTTCTACCACTAAAATGGAGGTTGAATTGGTAGGTGAGGCGGCAAGAGAGAATTTTCGCAGGTATGCTGAATTCTCTCTTCTGTGATTTCAACTCTAGAGATTTGTAGTGATGTTGTTGTTGTGTGTCTAAAGGCTGCCGCCCCCTCCTCCTTTTATAATCTTAAAGGGATCATCCTAATCCCATTAGGAGTTGCTGATCCAAATCATATTTGGATCAGACTTCCCTATAAGTGATAAGGGTAAACCCTTATCCTGTTTGCAGATTGGATCAACCTTCTCCTAATCTCATTAGGACGTTTCCAGATCTGAATCACATTTAGATCTGGTCTCTATGAGTGGATAGGGTTAAGACCCAATCCTATCTACTAATCCAATTCCAGAATTCGCCCCTTTAATTTAACTACTTAAATTAGCCCAGTTCAAAATGGGCTTAAGGCCCATTAGGGTTATGTGCTCACTTAGCCTTCCTAACTACTGCCTAATTAGGCTTTCTTGCATGGCGTGGGACCCAAGCATTGATCTGCACATCAGCCACATGGGTTCAGCCCAACCTTTGTTACAAGGCCTGGCCGAATACACTGTTACGGACAGTGCATCCCCTGAAACCCATCATATGGGCTCTATGGGCCCAACACTTACCCTAAGTGGTCCCTAGGCCAAGCCACCTTGTAACACCCAGGGACTGTGGGCAGATGCAAGATTAGCCCATCAGGTATTATCCTTAATGGTCTTACACTTAACCTCTCAGTCCATAATGATCAAACACTGTCCGACAAGAGAGGACCTCTCCCTCGGCTGCAAGGAACAGTGTTGCACTCTCTGCTTATATGGATCCTGGGAATTAAAACCTTTTGCAAACATTTTGAAAACCATAATATGCATATACTTTTATATCTCATATAAAATACATTTTGCAAAAACAAATCTCAACGATTGAAATTGGCTACCGGCAGTATTGGTTTCCATCAGAGAGAGTGCATCCCCAATCATTACCTTTGTCCGATAAAGGGGTTGATCCTGTCACTATGATCACCCACTCAGATGAATTCTCAAACTGTCCCAACATACCCAGGTTTTGACCCCCGCTAAGGATCTCACTGATTGGTACATCAAAGACAGGCCAATCTGACACCTAGTGCAGTATCATAATCGAGTCTAGGGGTCAGGTGTAACTTTCCAATTTTGCCCATTAATCTCCAAGGTCTAGGGTAATACTAGAAACTGGTCCGGTTCAAAGATTCAATTAATCCTACACTGCATATGCCTTGGGTCTCACCCTGGCGGCTGAGACAGGCCACCCCAACCGACTTGGTGGCACATCAATGTCAGCCTTATCAGGAAAGGTCTCCCCAGACCGATCCACTGGCTATGAACATTCTAAACTAACACGAGTCTCATTATGTGTCTAGTTTAAAGGTATTACACAGAAACACACCAAAGGAACATGAATCAAATATGTACTTTTATTCATTTACAATAAACTCATAATGTACATCATTCTGATTGATGCTAAGGGCATACAAAACTGTCTAATAGATCCCACTTGCACTTAGGTCCAATCAGGTACAAGCTAGAGTCCCATGCTTTCCACGTGTTTATCAAACACTTTCTGTGATAGTGGCTTCGTCAATGGGTCTGCTACATTTTTCGCTGATGATACCTCTGATCATCAACCTCTTGTTGTCACACAATAGTGGAATGGGTGATGTGCTGAATTCAAAATTTAGAAATGAACACCTTCATTCATAAGGCAGCCTCATTTACGACAATGTGTTCGGCTTGGGTTGTGGACTGTTAATTTGCCACTTAGGGACCCCTGTTTGCTGACATTCAGGAAACAACACACGATCTTATCGTGAAAACATACCCAGATGTAGACTTTCTATCATTTGGATCCGACTGGAAATCGGCATTAGTATACCCTTGGATATGTAGTGAGCTACCATCGAATATCAGACAAAACTCTTTTGTCCTTTGAAGGTACTTAAGTATGTTTTTCACAACAGTCCATTGCTCCTGCAATAGGTTGGTTTGGAATCTGCTTACCACACTCACTGCATGAGCTATGTCAGGATGAATGCACAACATGGAATATATGATGCTACCTACGGTAGAGGCATAGGGAACATCTCTCATGCCCTCAATCTCCTCAGAGGTCTTGGGAGACATCTTCTTGGAGAGAGTGACCCCGTGCCTGAAAGGAACATTTCTTTTCTTGGAGTTCTCCATGCTATATCTTTTGACTAATTTGTCAATGTAAGCAGATTGGGATAATCCCATTATCCGCTTCGATCTATCTCTATAGAGTCGAAGACCTACTATATAGGAGGTTTCTCCAAGATACTTAATGGAGAATTGCTGTGAAAGCCATACTTTCACCGTAGTTAACATTCCTACATCATTCCCAATGAGTAGAATGTCATCTACATACAGAACCAAGAAGGTCACCTTATCCCCACTGTACTTCCTATAAACATAGGGTTCATCCAGATTCTGCTTGAAGTCAAATGGTTTGACAGTAGAGTCAAAACAGATGTTCCAACTTCTAGAAGCTTGCTTAAGACCATGTGTTCCTGACCTACAGCAATGAAGTCTTGTGGCTGCTGCATATAAATTTCTTCAGTAAGATCTCCATTCAGGAATGCAGTTTTGACATCCATTTTCCAAATCTCATGATCATGGTATGTTGCTACAGATAGCAGGATCCTAATGGATTTAAGCATGGCCATAGGCAAAAAGGTTTCCTCATAATCGATGCCCTCTTTCTGAGTGTACCCTTTTGCCACCAGACAAGCTTTGAAGGTCTCAACCCTACCATCGGGGCCCTTCTTTCTCTTGTAAATCCATTTGCAACCAATTGCTTTTACCCTAGAGATTGGATCTACTAGAGTCCAGACTCCATTGGTTTCCATTGAGTCCATCTCAGCTCTCGTGGTCTTCACCCACTTTTAGGAATCTATGTCCAACATAGCTTTCCTATAAGCCATGGGATCCTCCTCACTAGTCAAGGTTTCTACTAGGTAACTATCATGGTCATAACCGTAACGGACTGGTGGCCTGGATACCCAAGTGGATCTTCTAGATTGGTCACTACTTAGAACTTGTGGGACATCTCCTACTGCTCCTAAGCTTTCCTCATCAAGAACTAATTCTGACGATGCATGTCTAGGATGTAATCGGTTTCCAAGAATTGTGCATTTTGGCTGCAGAACACCTTCTACTCACTTGGGTTATAGAATAGGTAACTCATAGAGCCTTTTGGGTAGCCTACAAATAGGCAACGACTGGTCTTGGATTCCAACTTGTCTGCACTCGTTCTTTTAACGTGTGCTAGACAACCCCAAATCTTCAAGTTCATATGGAGTGTTTGACACTTGGCTTTTTTGCGGTCCAAAGTTCATATGGAGTGTTTGAAACCGATTTGGTTGGAACCTGATTCAGCACGTAAATCGCAATCTCTAATGCATAACCCCAAAAGGATGTGGGTAACTCTGAGTGTATGAGAAGTGACCGGACCATATCTAATAAGGTCCTATTCCTCCTCTCTGAAACACCGTTAAGTTGTGGTGTAGTAGGATGAGCCAATTGTGATACTATCCCATTGTCTTTTAAGTAGTCCCTGAATTCGTCAGAGAGATACTCGCCACTTCGATCAGATCGGAGGGCTTTAATTTCTCTCCCTAACTGTTTCTCGACCTCTTGTCTGAACTCTTTGAACTTTTCATAGGATTCAGACTTATGTCCTATTCGGTACACGTAAACATATCATGAGAAATCATTTGTAAAGGTGATGAAATACACGCGTTGATTCCATTTCCTAACACTAAGGGGACCACATACATCAGTATGTATAAGGTCAAGTGTGCCTGTACATCTTTCAGGCTTACCGTTAAATGGTCGTTTCGTCATCTTACCTTGTAGGCAAGACTCACAGGTGGGAAGATCTTCTATAGTTAGAAAATCCAAAGGACCATCCTTTATCAACCTTGTGATTCGGTCAACACCGATGTTTCCAAGTCGGTAATGCCATAGGCATGTAGAGTTAACGGTATCACAGACTCTTTTCTAGAGAAGGATGTAGAACATAGAGACCGTTCTCTAGTTCACCGTATGCGATGAATCTGTTGTTTATTTTAATAGTAATCGTATTACTAAAGAAGACAAAATAATCATCCACACACAGTTTTGAGACATAAATCAAAATTTTTCTTAAATTTTGTACATAAAGACAATCTTTCAGTACAATAGTTCATCTCTAAAAATTAATCCACAGTTCCTACAGCCGCGGCTGCAATAGTTGCAGAAGTCCCCAAGTAGAGCATAAATTCTCCTTCACTCAGCCTTTTGCTTACCTTGAACCCCTGTAGTGAGTTACACGCATGAGTTGAAGCCCCAGAGTCAATACACCTGGATGCAGAAGTTACCAATAAGTTGGTGAGCTCTCACACCTTGGCTTGGTACTTAGTCATGCTCTGCTCCCTAGCCTCCTCACTATTGACCTAGTTCATTACCAACTAGGAATCACCTAACACCTCAATGTGTTGGGAGCCGAGGTCTTTCACAAGTTGTAGTCTGGTGAGGAGGGCATCGTACTCGGCTTTATTTTTGGAGGCTGAAAAGTCAAACCTCAATGTGTACTATACTTCGTTGTTGTTTAGGATAAGGAGGATGAGACCGGCTCCACTTCCCTTGAAGTTTGATAATCTATCAACAAATAGCTCCCAGGTAGGCCGAGCTCCCTTGACTGGTTGAGGCCTTTCTTTTTCTTCTTCTTCAAGGGCTCGATGGGGGATTAGCTAAAGGTGCCTTCTATCACAAAATCGGCCAAGGCTTGTGCTTTGATTACAGGCTTTGATTGGTACTATAGGTTAAACTTAGATAGTTTGATGACCCACTTGATTAGCCATCCTGAGGCTTATAGCTTTGATAGGACAGCCTTAAGAGGTTGGTTCATCAACACCGTGATGGTGTGGGCTTGGAAATAAGGCTTGAGCTTCCTAGCTGAGACCCTGAAGGTGAAGGCTAGTTTTTCTACCTTGGGGTATTGGGTCTCGCATCGCAAAGGACCTTGTTGACATGGTAAATCAGTCTTTGTGCTCCACCTTATCTGATCAACACCGAGCTAATGGCCTCATCTCTGGTCGAGTGATACAAGTATAGCCGTCTCTTGGGGGCAGCCAAGTAAGGAGGGGTGGCGAGGTGAGGTAAGACTTGAGTTCTTCAAAGGTGTGCTGACAATCTTCCATCCATTGAAAGTTTTTTAGTTTCTTGATGGCCTAGAAGAAGGTAAACTGACGGATGACTTGGTGGTTCCCTCGAATGACTTCGACGCAATGCTTGATGGGAAATTTGAGGGTGAGGTGGTAGAAGGAGATGGCTGCCCTTAGTGCATGGAGGGTCAGCCTTCCAATAATGGAATTGTAAGGGGATTCGATCCTCACAACTAGGAACTCATTCATCCTCGTCACCTACCGAGGTTCTGTCCCCGTCGTGACTAGTAGGGTGATTCTTCCCTTTGGTTTGACAACATTTTTAGAGAATCCGATGAGTGACACGTTGGCGGGTTTGAGGTGCTCAGGTTCCATCTTCATTCTTTTGAATGTGTCATAGAAGAGGATGTTGGCCGTGGAGCCTTTGTCCACCAATATCCTCTTTACCATAAAATTTGTGATGATGATGGACACAATGAGCACGTCGTCATGGGGGACCGAGATCCCCTTCAAGTCCTTGTTTGTGAATATGAGGGCTTCACTCTGCTCTGGCTTCTTGGGAGCCAACCCATGGATGTTCAATTACCTGGCATAGGCCTTACGGGCCAAGGCCAAGGCTCCACCTAAGGTCGTGTCCCCGATGATGTCGTCTATGTCATCGGCTAACTGTTGCTACTACTATTATTGTTGTTACTGTGAGGATGGGGCATTGGTCTCACCCCCACATGCACTGCTTCAAATGGCCACGACGAATAAGGGACTCGATTTCATTCTTCAACACATAGTAGACCTCAGTGTCATGGCCGATGCCGCGGTGATGCTTCTAGTACTTCTTCGGGTTTCCCCTCTTGGGTTCCTCTTCATCTTCTCTACCCACTTCATGTACTCCTCTTTCCCTACTTGCATGAGAATCTACTTTCGGGTGGAGTTGAGTGGCATGTACTTGATGTAAGCCAGGGCCAATGCCAGTGGCACCTTGTTGTCCTTGTTCTTGTTGTTGATGTGGCCATCACCACTTCTTCTCTTCTTCTTTGGGCCTCAATGATGGTGGTTGGGTTCTCCTTCTTGGCGATCGCCAGCCAAGGCCTCCTTGGCAGTGATATAATTTTGAGTTTTCTCCAAAAATTCTGCCTTCGACTTTGGCGGTGTCTTGGCTATTGTGCACTTGAGGGCTGAACCCAATAGGAGACCATTGATGGCGGTATGTATGGAGACCATGGAATCGAGGTCCCAGACCTCGAGTTCCTCCCTCTTGAAGCGGTCATTGTAGGACTGTAGGATCTCATAGTGCTTTTGTTAGACAATCCTGAGTGAGATGACACTCTTTTGGCATCGCTTGCTGCTAATGAAGTGGGTGAGAAAGACGTTGGCGAACTGCTCCAATGAACCGATGGTTCGAGGGGGAAACCTAGAGAACCATCAATAAGAAGTTCCCTTGAAGGTCGCTTAGTTCGATGCACGTCAAAGCATCGGACTATCTGTAGAGGACCATGAGCACCTTAAAACATTATAGGTGGTCATCCGGGTTTGTTGTCCTGTGGTACATCTTGAGTGTGTGGGGAGAGGTTTGGAGATGATGTCTGTGGTGAAGGCATCCATTCTCCTGGATGGAGGTTGTAGTTGGCCAAGGCTTCAGCTTGACTTTCTCTAACTTGGTGAATCTCGTCCTTGACGGTGTCGAGCTATGCCTGTAGGTTGACGATTCATTGGTCGAGGTGAGCCTAGGCCTCGTCCTGGTTCTCACGAACATGGCACGTGGTTTCCTGAGTACTTTAATGCAGGTGCATGTCCATTTCTTCTAGCCCGCTTATCGTTCAGGGGGACTTGGAGGTCTGAGATGCGAGAGGGAGAGGCCTGACGTTGGTCTATGGTCCTCAAAGGGGGCTGTGGTGGCCCGAAATTCCACCTTCATCTTGGGAATTTTCTCATCGGTAGTGGAGGTGGTGCTCTTGGTCTTGGCGATAGTCGAAGATTGTGTAGATTCATCCCCTCTTTGGCTAGGGGGTTGGGAGGTCCTTGGTGGTTGGCTATCACATCAGTTATTGTTGGACTCTAAGGGGTCAGCCCTATTGGGTCCGACTAGGCTGATGGATAACGGGTCCGGAGACGCACACTCGCCATGGTGCCCCAAGCTTCCAAAGGGACAGCTGCCCAGAGGGTGGTCTCCTGCTAGGTGCCCCACCTCACCAGCCTCTATGTGAGGTTGTCGAGCTGATCGAGGACCACTTGGAATTTGTCCATGGTTACCAGGTTCTGAGTGTTCTTGGTGTTTCTTGCCATGTCTGTTGAAGCTTAGGAGTTAGTTCTTTAAGTTTAAGACAATGCAAATTTAGTTGTGGGAAGTCTTAGCAATGTTCCCAAGCCATTGCGTGCTAAGCCCAACACTTTGTTGCCACCTAGAATGGGTTAAGGGCAACACTATCAATTCACTTCCAAGCTAAGGCATGGCTGAGTAGTCCGAGGCCTAGGGTGGCCGAGGGCTGGTAGGCCTTGGGTAGGTACCTAAGGCAGAGACTCCAATGATCAAGTTAGTTCGGGTGCAATGCGAGGTGGATGAGGCCTAAGGTGGGAATCAACATGAACCCAGATAGGCAGCCATCGTTCTTAGTCATAGAGGCGACATGCAATCTCAGGCATCGTTCTCTTTCTCTCTCTCTCTCTCCGTTGGTGAGGCGACATGCAACCCACTCTATTGGTCCCATGACTTTTGCTATCATAATCTTAGAATATCTAGAGAGAGAGACAGAGAGAAAGATAGAACTATAACAGAACGATACACGACAATATAATTAAACTGTTAAATCGATTATTTATGCTATTATCTGAAAGCTAGCTGGAGTACTAAAACCCCATCAGGACAAGAAGACATAATGTAGCACACTCCATCATTATTTTAGACCTTATTAGCATTGACAAGGTTGGGTTGATACAGAGATGAGCAAAAAGATATTAGAAAAGCAAAATTATCATGGAAATGGCTGAGCCTGAGGTGAAGGCGGAGGGCAAAGTTGGATACAATCATTTTTGTTGATCCAACATGTTCCACGAGGATCTGTTACGCAGCACCAGCATTTTTCGTTATTAGGTTTACATTGCATTGGAATACATGGCGGAAGGTTTAGCTTTATACCACCATTATTCATCTCCATGGGATCCATTCTCCAAATTTCCTCCTCTTTTTTGCCATCTTTTCTACCTGTTTCCGGTTTACCACAAAACAGTAATTTAAGAATGATGTTGAAGATAAAGAACTCAACTAATTGAAAAAAAAAAAGAGATAGATTAGAAATAGATGAAAGACCATATGCAAGAGCTTGGACTTACACTCATAAAGCGCAGAAAGACTTACACTCATAAACCAGAGAAGACGATATAATTTAACTGTTAAATCGATTATTTATGCTATTATCTGAAAGCTAGCTGGAGTACTAAAACCCCATCAGGACAAGAAAACATAATGTAGCACACCCCATCATTATTTTAGACCTTATTAGCATTGACAAGGTTGGGTTGATACAGAGATGAGCAAAAAGATATGAGAAAAGCAAAATTATCATGGAAATGGCTGAGCCTGAGGTGAAGGCGGAGGGCAAAGTTGGATACAATCATTTTTGTTGATCCAACATGTTCCACGAGGATCTGTTACGCAGCACCAGCATTTTTCGTTATTAGGTTTACATTGCATTGGAATACATGGCGGAATGTTTAGCTTTATACCACCCTTATTCATCTCCATGGGATCCATTCTCCAAATTTCCTCCTCTTTTTTGCCATCTTTTCTACCTGTTTCCGGTTTACCACAAAACAGTAATGTAAGAATGATGTTGAAGATAAAGAACTCAACTAATTGAAAAAAAAAAAGAGATAGATTAGAAATAGATGAAAGACCATATGCAAGAGCTTGGACTTACACTCATAAAGCGCAGAAAGACTTAGGAGAACAAAGAAAACGAAGAACATAACATTGAACTTGGGAGTTGCCATGGATGAATATAATTTGCAGTGAAAAGTGTAATCTAGGATGGGCTTTATATAACATTTGAACATCCTATGAGACAAGGCCAATTTAATTTAGTTATAATCCACCAAATATCTCAAGAATTAAAATCTTGATTCTATGTGATCTTATAAATAATGAATTGGATTCTTTTCTTAGGGAAGCTCGTGAGTTTGCTTAATTGCATTGCTGCAAATACATGACAGTGAGGTGGGAAGCAAGATGCGATCCTCAATTCATGTAAGCTAATTAAGATCAGAGGAAGGTGGTATGAATTTTACATCAGTTTTTGCACTGCCAATGAGACAAAGCCGGTATTTGGTTGCAATGCAAATAAATTTGCACTGATGCAAAATTATGGTAGTGTAAATTATTTGTGTGTAAATTCTGAAATATTTTTGTTTTAAATTTCAGTTTATCTTGTTTGATTGCAGTATAAATGAAGTAAATCAAAACCTGAAGTAGAATAAAGCAAAACCCATAACAAAATTAAACAAGAATTTGCATATTTTTCATTTGCATTCCCATGCATTTGTTTTAGTGCAAATAAAATTACACTGCAACCACAGCCAAAAGTATAAATTTTACATTAAATAGGAATACAAAACTAAACTAGGACACAAATTTATATTTAGTTCAGATTCGTATTGCAAACAAATAGCCTAAGGAAAAATTTTCAACTCGCAAATATAAAGCTGATGACATCCTCTATTTAATGCACATAAAATATTTTAAATAAACAATCGAAGTATAGAATATTAATATATATGAGAGGAGATCTCATTGATATTATTACAGATATTTGGAAAACTAAAAGATTGGAAGAGGTTTCATTGCCATTTACCTTTTTGTTTGGCCAATCCATTTTTATTTTTAGCATTAGTTGGATTATAAAGCTATGCTTTGGTTAAAAAATCCAAAGAACCAAATTGGTGTTTGATCACCCAGTTGAAGGACAGGGCTGTCCTCCCGCCTCACCCTCTTTGAATCGGTTATCCAGAGCACCTAGTCAACATTATCATTCTTTCACTTCTTAGGCTGTTAGGCCAGTTGTCAATATGCAGTTGAATTAGTTTGGTTGAACCAAAGCTACCTTCCCAAACCAGTCCTTCGTATCCACATTTTTTTTTTCTCGTTGGAAATTAACATTATGAGTTAAGGTATTCACATGAAGGGTCTCATATTTTTTTTTTTTTAAATTTTTGAGAATGCATATATTTATAACATGTATCCACATGGGATAAAAGTTGTGTAACCAATAATAATGATGTTTCACGAGTAGGAATGGCAATCGGGTGGGGAGCCTCTCCCCATCCCCGTCTCTGTGAAAATTCCCATCCTTGTGCCCATCCTCATTCCCGCTAACAGAGATAAGGTTATCCCCATCCCCATCCCATAGGGATTCCCACTTAGGAATGATCCTTGTTCATGATCATATTCCCTGTCCTGCCCCTGATTCCGAAATTAACCCCCCAGCCCTGTTCATGATCCTTGTTAGGGATAAAATTTGTCCTCCATCCCTGATCCCCGATGGGGATGGGTTTCTGGTGGAGACCCGAATCCTAAACTTCTATTAGATAATAGAATTTGTTTTGAAAAATAAATTTACTTAAAATAAACAAAAAAATTAAATTATAGATAATGTTTTAAATATGTTTTGATATATATATATACTATAAATAATACAAATAATATACATTTAATATAAATAACATTTAAATATGTATATATATAATTGGGGTCGGGGACCTTAATTCCCATCCTAACCTCGAACTTAGTTGGGGATTCTTATTTATCTCCGTCACCAACCCTAACCCACCAAAACAATCTCCATCCCCGACCCCATTGGGTTGGGGAAGTCGGGTGCCCGTTAGGGATGGGGAAAATTGCCATCCCTATCCCTAATCCTTGTGATTATTTATAATGTCAATCATTTTGTTGTTGTTTTCTATTTTATTTAAAAAAAATAAAAATACAATAATTAAAAATTATAACCATATTGAAAAGGATTCAAACATATTCAACCATATTATTTTTAAAAATATTAACATATAGACATATGTATAGATATATACATATATAAATGTACATATGTGTACATATATACATATATTAGCAAAGATCCCATAAGGCGGAGAGCTCTCTAACAAGGATGAAAATTTCCCCATAATGATCTTCGCAGGAGAAAACCATCCTCACCCCCACACCATTCGGGGTAGATCCCCATGGGGATCAAGGAAATGGGGAAAATTGCCATCACTATTCACAAAAGCTATAAAGTATATATGGCCCAAAACTCAATTTCTCACTTTGCATTCAGGTAGAGGTGTAACATGGGCTGGGCTAGGCTAGCACAGCCCGCTAGCACGGACCACGCCAGTCACTTTAAAAAATGCCAAAACTCTAATAAACCAATTTTTAGCCAAAATGCCCATAAATCCATCATTAAATGTACATGAATCCCTTTCGATGGTCTTGATTATGCTACATCACCATACTTGATCCCCAATCAAACTCCATAACATGAAGCAAAATCATCAAACAACCAATCGCACAAAATTTCAAACCTAAATTACCAGATTTAGACAATCATCCATTAGAGATTTTATTTCGACATGTATAACACTATGACGCTCCTCGAACCCGTGATTTGCACATACCTAACACGATCAAATCCTTCCAACATCCTCATAATTCCAAGCCATACCTAACCACCAAAATTTATCCCAAAATACCCTTGTTTGACCCAACATTAAGATTTGATTTTGTTGTGACGAATCTTATGGATCAAAAGCTCACCCATCACGAATCCTCATTATTCAATCCTTATTTGACCAATCAGACCCTGTCACTATGTTCAGTGACCCAAATAACCCCAGCATAACAAATTTCACGACCAAACACCTCCATTTGACCGTTGAAAAAGTAAGGTTTTGCTTCAGACACTCTCATTGATTGAAAAAGCATAAGCTAAGAGTATGATCTGAACTAAAACAATCAATCTACACCTTTGATCAAAGATCCATCACTTCCATTAGATTTAAGATGTTCAAAAGTACCAACCCACCAAATTTCATCCCAAAATTCCCTTTTTGACCCTTTATCAAACAAAGATTCTATTTCTACAAATCTCATTGACCAGAACTTGTCAGTCATATATCTCACTCATCCCGAGCCTATTTGACCAATTAGACATCACCACTGTGTTCAGAAACCCAAATAGCCCCAACGCATAAATTTCATGACTAGATTCATCAGTTTGGTTGTTAAACTAGAAATATTTCATTTCGACGCACCAGATTAAATTACCACATCATCTCATCTGCCCCAACCTGAAGTTCCAAAAGGGTGATAGATCCAAAAAACCCAAAAACCCAAAGATACCCACACTTAACCAAGAAAAGACAAAATGAAATTTTAAAGTTTATCAAATTTAGATTTTTTGCCACTATCAGCTCCAAATATGGGGATGCAACGTCTAGCACACCCCAAGCTCCCATTGGACACACAAAACCCATGAAAGCCACCCCCAAATCAAAGAAAATGTTTCACCAAATAGGTAAGCTTGACTGGACGTCTATTTCTTTGAAGAATCTTTACATATTTTTGTGAAAAACCTCTATTAAATCCCAAGCACTATAACTGAGCGAATTCTGACTAGACTCCCTTCCCTTTCTCCATAAATACTAATTTAATTTGAGCTCAAAGGGGGGACTAGGGGAGAGAAGAGGGAGATAAGGTGGAAACCTAAGGGAGGCTCCCACTGAGAAAGATTGAGGAAGAGAGTAGTTTCCTAATTTCTGTGATACACCCATTCCACTTGTAATACCAAAATCTCTGAAGCCAAGCTCAAGCCTCATCTCCTGTCTTCCAAACTTAATATCAAAAATGCTCAGTTCAGCTCCTACCTTACTCAAGTTTCATTTGAAGTCCTCATAATTTCTAGAAAACTTTTGACAAGGTATATACGAATAGTAACTCAGTTTTAGTTTTTCTAGGTTGCTAGAGGTATTGAAATGTTGGGAGAACCATCATTTGCAATTTCTTCTTGACTGAGAATAAAGGCAGAGAGGTGAGGGTCCTAGGGAGATTAGTACCTAAGACCCAATAACATCACATCAAAATCGGTCTTAGGAGAAGTTGAAAATGTGTTCCTCCAGATTTAAGAAATTCTTGTAACCATTTTTGTTTTGCTCCAAAAGAAACTAAGTTTGAACAACTCCTGTATTGGGTTGCTACAACAAGTTAGAGAGAGGGGTGCTTAATACTTTCCCTCTCATAATCCTTGGGATACAAAATCTCTTGGTTATTTGCCTTTTCCATGGAGGACTGAGTCACTATCTAAGACTTAAATTGGGTTTTTAAATCTAAAAATAATGGCCCATTTCCTCTACAAAATTGGTGGTGACTCCATCTCTTTAAGCTGGCCATGAGCCACTTGGATCTCACAGATGGCGACTCCACTAGGGAAAACTAGAACCATTAATGGGTATTGGTCATACTTAGTTTCATTCTTCTTTTTTCTATTAGTAAGTTTAAGATTTGCTGGATTGTAATTCAAAATCACACCTTAAGAAGGTTGGGCTTGATACACTTTCCCAGTGCAATTCAAAATCACATTTTAACATTCTTTGGTGTGGGTGACCTCCTCCTTTTATGCCCAAAACCATCATTGGGCCAACTCGCACCTGAAGCTTCACCCAAAACTATACCTTTGTCGAAATCATAACTACAGTCTCACCTAAGACACTTCTCCAAAATCATGCCTCATTTCATCTCTATCATAGCCTAAAAGTGCAAAACCACACCTTTCCTCAGTTTCCTCACACTTCAAAAATCCAATAAGAACCTTCCTAGAAGCTCATCACAACTCAGTTCAATCTTATCATAACCTAGAAGCCTAGAATCGCAATGTAGTTCAATCTCATCACAATCTAGAAGCTCATTGAAACTCAATTCAATCTCATCTTAACACAGAAGCTCATCACAACTCAGTTCATTCTCATCACAACTCAGTTTAATCTCATTGCATCCCAGAAGCTCAAAATCGCAACTTAGTTCAATTTCATTGCGACCTAGAAGCTCATCGCAACTCAGTTTAATCTCATAGTAACCCAGAAGCTCAAAATCACTACTCAGTTCAATCTCATTGCAAGGTAGTTTAATCTCATCACAACTCAGAAGCTGCTCATCGCACATTGGAACATACCCATCACACTGTATTTCAGTTTTATCGCAGCCCATTACACCCATCTACCTTTCCCGCGCCCTGTTATCGCATCGCACCCTCTGCCATAGCACCCTTTTTTTGGATTTTTTCTTCCCCCGATCTTTTCCTTTGATAATCTCTCAAAATTTGTAGTTTTTGCTTTTTCTATAACTGAATATTATTAGCCAAGTTTTTAGATAGCAATAAATTGCATTTGTTCCTTTGTTCTGCTCTTTCTTTTTCTTCATTTTAGTTAAAAATGCATCAAGAGAACTTAGCTTCTATTAGATCCCCAAATGTTGCCACCTAGAGACTTATAGGATTGCTTGTAAACTTGAACATGTGGCTACATTCTTCCATTCTTTTATTTCCTTTGTATTCATTTCTCTTGCATGCCTAAACACTCATAATCACACACACACTCTCATGTAAATAGAGTTAGAATCCCTTTTCACCTGTTAGGGGAAGTATAGTAGGTGTGTGTCTCTGGACTTTGGTCTTCAAAGGCTCCACCATAACCTTTAAACTAGCCTCCAAACAGAGAAGCCAATTTGTCCATGGGTGGAGGTTTGAAGACTAGTAACCTTGTTGGAACCTTAGAGTCTAGAACCCACCTACATCACACCTAGAATACCCATATATAGAATCCTTAGATGAAAGTAGGAAAGAGGAATTGTACTATAATTAGGACTATGACACTATGTGGTTGCCATCATTAGAACTAGGATTTAAAACCTGAAGCTTAAACTCTTTTAAACCGAAAGTAACACCTAGGTCCAAATTTCCAAATGTTATCCAAGTCTAAGCTTGATCCCAAATAAGCTTCAACATATCAAATCAAAGCCAAATAACAACAATAATAGATAGAAAAAAATGAAACCAATTAAACAAATCAAAATCAAATCTACAAATTTCATTTAAAATTCAAACTATAATAATAAGAAAATAAGGATAAGAAATTTATGAGTTAAGATCAAAATCAAAACTACGATTATCAGAATCTGAAACTCTCAAATGACCATCTTCCAACTCCAAGTTTTTGTTCCCTATCTTAGCTAAGCAGATGCATGACTCTATGAGCTCAGCTCTTGAGAAGTAGCATCAAATGGCCATTTTGACCCCTGTCATTATTTGTCCCATTTCCATCTCTTGGCTAAGTAGACGCATGACTCTATGATCTCAGCTCCTGAAAAGTAGCACCAAAAGGACCTGATCCTAATTACAACACTAGTTTCCTAAGTCCCAAAATTAAATAAAATGAGTAACAAGAACTAATGTACCAAATAGTATCAAATCCCAATATCTAACTCATAATAAAAATATATCTATCAAGCCAACAAAAACACAATAAAGGAAAGGATCATAATTTTACGTGAAATAATATTATCAAACCATGAGGTTCTATTGTGAGGATTATTAAATAAAGTCTCTTTATCAAATCCTAACTCACATAATTTCAAGCCAATTACAAAAATCAACATTCCACAAACTTGAGAAAATACCGAAGTCCATGAATTCCCTTTCAAATCTTAATCGAATTCCCTAAACCCCAAAATATTTTTCAAAGTTTCCAACTTCAAGCTCAATGTTAGTTTTTACTTTCTAAATGTTTTTTTTTTTAATTTTTGACAGAGGTCCACTAACTTAAAACATTCCCCTTGCATGACCTAGTTTAGTTGACCATAAATTCTTTCATCCTTGCTAGGTTCCCTTGATCCACTCCAAGAAAGTTATCCTATCTAATCACCTACACATCTATCCTTCTTAGGACTCTTCCAATCAGCAGTCACCATAGAATTGACAATCCTAGCACTTCACACCAAGTTTATTACCTCAACCTCATCCATAGCACCCTACACCCACTTAAGTCAGGTTTAACCTCGACCATTTCTTGCTTAGAATTTAATATCTAGTTAGCCAAGTCCTAGTAGCCTCAATAGCTCTAAGTGCATACTAGAGGCAGGTTAGCTTTGTCGTTGTTTTCCATTATTTTTTTCCACACTTCATCATTTGAATGAGCATAACGCATGTCATCACATATTGCATCCCTAGAACTAGTCCTTAACCCACACTAGTTTATTCTCACCCATTAGATGCCTACAACCTAAATTGATACCTTTATAGAACCAATAACATAGACCCTTGAAACAACCAACATTAAAGCATTTAGCTAGACTAGCTTCAATAGAGTAAAACAAAAGGACACAACAACATGAACCAAACAAAAGTTCAAATCCCACTCAAACTAAACAAAACACTTTTAGGATCATCGTGGAATAACTCTCATCAACCTCCTACCGAGCAACAATTATTGATTGTACTTTACCAAGAAAAGTTGGCCAAGATGAAGGAAGACTTGAAGAAGATATGAGCATCCCAACCAAAAAAAGTAATCAAGTGCCATCATCCTAACCTAAACCTTCCTAAAAAGGTTAAAATCCCAAAATATCCCAAGTATGATAGATCTACTTGTCCCCAAGCTCACACCCCTTTTTATTGTATGTACATGTTTTAGCTTGGATTTGATGAAAATTTGTTAGCCCAACTATATTCTAGGAGCCTAAAAGCTGTCGCTTTGGATGATCTAAAACACCTTGGGAAGACATAGGATAAGCTTTCTAAGACTTTCATCAATTGAAAAAGGTTGGTGCATACATCAAATAGGGAGTTAAGGATGAGAAAATCCACCTAACATCCACAAATCCACTTGTTGAGATCAAAGAAGCTATTGTAGTTTCCACCATTCATCAACCTTCCTCTTTAATATAAAATGTTGAACTTTAACTAGTCCCTTTAAAAGTAAAGTCAACAGATGATTCGCGTCCCTACCTCCACAGCAACTCAAGAGTGGATATCTAACACTTTTGTCACCTAAACCAATTCCCAATCTCCTACCAAAGATCTTCAAGTTGGGTGAGTATTGCTCTTATCACCAAGGACTGGGGCACTCGACAAATAATTGCACAATTCTCAAAATCAACATCCAAGATATAGTCAATGGCAGACAATATCCCTTAAAACATTACTAGAATATGTAATCAAATTTGTAACATTCTCAAGAACTACGACTAGTCTGATCCTTCACAATGGGTTTGGGTGCATCTCGGATAACCAGATAAAAATAAAACCTTAGGACTCTCAAATAAACACCTTTTAGCATTTTCTCCAAAAAAACTAGGTTTTCTACCCAAACACCCCCTAGGTACCACCCCAAATAGTCTAGGCATTGCTTGCATCATCTTTGCATTCATTCCATGCATGTTTGCGTTCCATCTAAAATCTAATGCTCAAAGATGATCTCACCTACCAAAGATCAAGTCAATATCCAACAAGAGATCGAAGATCTTCAAAAAGTAGTGAACCTGTTAACTTTCGAAGTTGATTGGCTAATCTCCAACTGATGTGTGGCTCATTGTGACACTAGCAAGTGCACTAGCCGTTCAAGTAATAAAGTAGTGAGTGAAGTATCGTTCCCACGAGGATTTAGGAAACAATTACCAATACTAAATTGAACATTTCTTATCTGATCAACAAATAAATCAAAACTCTAATGAAAGCTAAGAAATCCTAAATTAAATTCTATCTAAATCATTGGTCCAATTGCCTTCAATTCAGGTTAGAAGAGTAAGCAGTAAATGTCAATCTCAGAATTCAGCAATCTATCAATTTGGATCATTCGAATGAATCATGATTGAGCCTTGGTTTGGTGAAACCCCAAGGTCATGAACAGCCTCTCTCAAGCGCATGTTCATCCTATGCATGAGTGACGGTTCTTCTATCTCTAGCAAGAATCTAATCCCCATGCATGCATTTCTTCAAACACTTCTAAGGCATCAATTCAAATCTGAATTGATCACCAACTGAATTGTGCAAGTTATCTCTAACCTTGCACTCAATTCAGTTCTTGAATAGTAGATCTGAATTCTTAGAGTCTCTCTCAAGCACTCTAGGAATTCCAAGCTGTAGATTAATTCGCCCAATCTGAAATTTGCAGATCTGAATTCTCTTTCAAGCAATTCAGATCTTGCAATCTCAGATCTGAGAATTCAGATCTGAGTTTTGAAGGTTAGTTGGCCGAATTGATCTGCAATCACACCCTTATTCAAGAAACTTCAAGTACAATGCATGACCATTTGAATGAATCAAAAAGAATTAGATTGCTGAACTGAAATTTTACAAGCTGAAATACATCAAGGAAGAATGGAAACAAGGAGAAAGAAGAAAGAACATATAACTAAGAAACTGAATTCAAATCAAAAGAGAATGAAACTACAAATGATTTATTACAAAAAATCTTTGAATCACAATCCCTCAATTCGAACTCACCTTCTTCTTCTAGCTTGCTTGTCTTGAACTTCCTTCAGCCCTTCTTCTTCTTCTTCCTTGCGCCTAGCCTTCTTCTCTTCTCTTCTCTCAAGGTGGCCGAACCTCTAAGAGTGGGAGAGCCTTTCTCTCAAGCAATTGAACAACTTTCTCCCCTCCTAGAGGCCTCCTTATATAGTTTTTCAAGGGGGCTCTTGCCCCTTCTTGAAGCCTCTAGAATGGGGTGTATTACACCCCTCATGAACCTTCTAGAGTGCTCCCTCCTTCTCTTCAAGAAACTCCTAGAAGTTGCCGCCCCTAGCTCCCTTTGGGCTGCTATTTGGGCTACAACTTAGCTTGCTTTTGAGCTCATGTGGGCTACACTCTAGGCTGTTATTTGGGCTAAAAATGGGCCTTCCTTGCTGGGCCGAATTCTCCTCATAGCTAGGCTTTATTTTCTTGGGTTTTCTCAAGGAATTCACTTGCTCTTTTTGGGCCGAAGTGCTCTCTCTTGCTTCCACGACCAGGCTGGACTGAAATTGGTCTTTTTGAACCTTCTTTTCTTGCCTTTTTCCTTCCTTTTCTTGGATTGATTATCCCTGAACCTATTCTTATCATTAAGCTAAATTAAGGCAAAAATTAATAAAACCGGCATAAAAATCCATGCTAAAGTCCTCAAAAATTATAGATA
Source organism: Nelumbo lutea (assembly GCF_056320005.1). Classification (NCBI taxonomy): domain Eukaryota; kingdom Viridiplantae; phylum Streptophyta; class Magnoliopsida; order Proteales; family Nelumbonaceae; genus Nelumbo; species Nelumbo lutea. Next base: position 53,467,661 of record NC_142690.1, read on the forward strand.
AATTATAAGTTCATCACCAACATAGGAACAACACCACCAGTTTTTGTTTTGATTCCTAAACCACCGCCTCAACCATCCAAAAGAGAAGCGAAGAAGTTCAGTTCGTTACCTTGCTAATCTTACCAACTTTTGCCCATCTTGGTTAAGAAAGAACACCTTCATTTATTGCCTTGGAAAATTCCTGTAGATCCAAAGAATTTCAACCAGAAGGTTTATTGTGCTTACCATCAAGGACCCAGATATGAGACCAATGAATGTTGGAAATTGAAGTACATTATCCAATGCCATGGCCAATGGCTCATGGCATTGAAAGGCATGAAAAGCAATTCTCATCGAAAGGGAACAAAAAGGGAAAAATAAAAAAAGGGAAAATAAGAAAAGCCAAAAAAAGAGTGCTAAAGGCACCATTTGTCAATTTAAGCATCTGAAACCAATGTTAGAAGAATATTTGAACCTCCTATTTTTTTATTCTGAAACTTGTCTTAAGCTACATTTCTTCCCTTCTAATAAGACCTCCCTAATCTTTAAGAGATTAGCTAGTTGGCCTTGGGCACACCTTTTTTCACTAGCAATGATAGAATCAAGTGTAAGCCCCCCCCTCCTAGATGAAAGATAAAAAAAGGAAAAAAAAAAGAAGTCAGACCTGGAAACACTAAACCGGGGGCAAAAGAGTGAGAAGAAATAACAAAAAAATAATAGAAAAAGAAGGATATATTCCAAACTTGGGCATATCAAGGCACAATAAGTTCGATTCAAAAAAGTGGTAAAGATTTAGGGCACGTTTGGAACTGTTTACATTTATTGAAAAAATGGTGCCACCTCAATGCCATATCAACATGATGTGCAATAAACATTTTTTGGCTTCAAACTCATTGTTTGGTACGCACGTTTATTAAAAAATGAAAATAAATGTTTATGTATTTATTTCTCTTGGTTCCTCCAATGCCTGGGCGTTTCATGAAACGAGGCATTGATGTGGAGCCTATATGTCTACTGACATTGCCCAAAGGTGGTGATCCAGTGCAACCCAGATCTACCATACTAAAGGTGGTTATCTTCCTCACTTCGATAACCTAGTGTTAAAGCACCAAAGAGAAAGTCCTATGCCGCTAGAGGGGAACACCAAGAGACCTCAGTCCAATGACGATTGGAGAGAGGATTCTTCGCCGAAGGGTGGAGTAGCTGCCGCCAATAAGGTCTTCATTTTCTCCCTATTTTCTCTCTAATTTCTCTTTGTTTTATCTTTTCTCCTAACTTTTGGCAATATCTCTGTTTTCTTTGAATCAAAGTGAGTGTTGCCACAACTAAAGGTTTTAGAGAGAGGGGGAGAGAGTGTTTCTCGTATCTTTGATTTATATCTTTGATTTGCCACCGGTATGTTCTCTGAGATCTATTTTCGTCAGTTACTATTTTCTATTTTTGATTTGTTATTTTGAGGTAGCATTTAGCTAAAGATTTGAGAAAACAAATGTATGTCTTTGTGAAACAGAGGTTGTCTAGCTTGTATGTTTTTGAAAAAAAAATGTACGTGCTTGAGAAAACAAATCTATGTGTTTCCAGGAGATAGTAACCCAGTTCTAAAACACGAAAAAAAAAACTTAGAATTAGAGTTACCTAGTTCTGTTTGTCCTATAGTTGTTCCAATGAGCAACATTGGCTAGTTGCCAGCAAAATGTGGTTTGTAGTTTGTACCATGAATCAGATGTAGCATGGAATGCAGATATGACTGTGTGGATCTCATCCAAGTATTGACTGTATTTGCTGTCAACCTAAGCTAAAGAAAGAAGGTAAATTCAAGGACCAAATTTTCCTGGTTGATCGGGTAACTGTGGTTTTTGGCCAAGAAAAAGAATATGAGGAAGCTCCTTGCTCTAAATAAAATGAATTAACAAGAACTTCAATTCTATCAATATTTAAGTTGTAACTTGAAAGAAAGTAATACCAACGATTGATTAAACCAATTAATGTTAAATTGAATCATATATAATAATTTGATTCACCATCCCATCCACTAAATAGGAACCAACTGAACTATGACTTGGCAAATATAAAACATTGTTGATCTATTTTGATGGACACCAGTCAAAAGTGGTAAATTAAGACGTGCAATTTACTTGAGAGAGAGAGAGAGAGGGAGAGAAGAGTAAATTGAGACATGAAATTTACTTGAATTTGGGCTTTGGCGGGCCCAAGCCAAGCCCAAATTGATCTACCTTGGCATGGTATCTTTGTTATTCAAAAGAAAAAAAAAATAAGAGGTCCAATAAAATGTTGGAAAGAAGATAGATATTGGCAACTTTACATTTCATAAATGTAAAACAATTTCATGTTGTTTTGCTAAGTTTTCTTTTGAATAACATTAATAGCCATCATTCCTTTATAGGTAACAAAGATAGATAGATAGAGATAGAGAGAGAGAGAGTCAAAGTGAAAGTGTCATGTATCCACCATTGGATATGGATTATATCATATATTAACCATTGGATTTGAAAACCGGTCTTCAAATTGAAGCATATGTAATCTGGACTATTGGATTAACTAATGTATCCTATACACCACAATGAAAGTGTCACACCGAAACATCCGTATGGCTATTTCTTGAAATGCCCCACCAAACAGCATGAAATGGAAAAACGTTTATTGTTGCTGTGGTGTAAGGGGCGTTTTCTGAAATGCCTAGATTAAACTTAACCAAACAACAAAGTGAAAAACGTTTAAAGTGGGCGTTTATCAGATAAATGTTTTTCTAATAAACCTCTACCCAAATAAACATAAACGGAACCAAACACATACTCAATCTCTACACAAAGGGGCAGCGACCTTTTGCTCGAACATTTTTTTGAAGTGAATTTCCAATTGGCATTTAAGATTTCTAAGACACATATTTTTGAAACCAATAGTGATGGTATCATCAAATCTTACACAACATTAAGGGTAAGTAGGCTCTTTTGAGTATCATTGTTTTGTTGAAAGTAATCTCTAATCATCCACCTAATCCCTGTCAACCTTGTCATTTTGACTCCACTCCTAGGTAATTCCAACCTACGCATCATCTATTCAGTCGACTTCCTATGCATTATCCTCTGCTCCAACCCAAATGTCTCAAATTGGCCAATCATCACAGGAAAAGAAAAAAAGGGTCCTCACCCTTTCACCTTGCTTTTTAAAATCATTTAGCTTTTAGATAGTCATATCTTTTCCTACACTATGGAATATAAGTTAATGTTTGATCATCAAATATATTTTAAAGTCCCTCATGGCATTAAATTTGCTCGTGGCAAAAAAAAATTGTCTTGTATCATCGCATAACGAAAAACTCAATAGCATCCTTTTTTTCTTTCATCTAAAGCATCCATAAATTTGTTTTCAAATCATCCAAAAATTTTCAAAAAAATCCAAAATTTCAAAAATCTTTCATCCCAAGCATCCAAAAATTTTCATACAAATCTCCTCCATTATCTAAAAATCTTTCATCAAATCCAAAATTTTGGCATGCACCTAATCTGAAGTTCTTTGCATCATCTCCATAATTCTTTTGTGCAAGTTTCTTTCATCTAAGTTGCCCAAATCCAAAAGTCGTTAATCATCTTACTTTCTTTCATCCAAATCATCCAAAATTTTTGAAAACCATCGAAAATCACCAAAATTTCTCACCTTGTGCGATCCGCCTTCGGGCATAATTGAATACCTATAAAAAATCATCGAAATCTCTTATAATCGAATACCCATCGGAATTTATCAAAATCTTTCACTTCTTGCAATCCACCTTTGGGCATAATCGAATACCCATAAAAAATCATTGAAATCTCTCATAATTGAAAACCATCAAAATTTATCGAAATCTCTCATAATTAAATACACATCAAAATTAATCGAAATCTTCCTCATCTTGCAATCGACCTTTGGGCATAATCAAATACCCATAAAAAATCATCAAAATCTCTCATAATCGAATACCATCAAAATTTATCAAAATCTCTCATAATCAAATACCCATCGAAATTAATCAAAATCTTTCTCATCTTGCCATTTGCTTATGGACATAATCGAATTCCCATAAAAAATCATCGAAATCTCCCATAATCGAATACCCATTGAAAATCATCGGAATATCTCATAATCAAATACCCATAAAAAATCATCAAAATATTTCTCTTTATGCGATTCACCTTTGGGCATTAATCAAATACCCATAAAAAAAATCGAAATCTCTTACTTTGTGCGATACACCTTTGTGTGATCCATCTTCGAGCATAATTGAATACCCATCGAAAATTATCAAAATCTTTTGCTTCGTGCGATCTTACTTTGGGAATAATCGAATACCTATTGAAAATCATCAAAATATCTCGCTTTGTCTAATCCACCTTTGGGCATAATCGAATACCCATAAAAAATCATCAAAATTTCTTGCTTTGTGCGATCCGCCTTTAGGCATAATTGAATACCCATTGAAATCCTTCAAAATCTATCACTTTGTGTGGCTTGCATTCGTGCAAAAGCTTGGAATCAATCAAAACCATTCACTTGACATAATATAAAAAAAATATCCCATGTGAGATACCTTCAAGAAAATCACTCAAGAAAAACTTGTAGTTCGGTCATTCCTAAAATCAATTGAAGAATTTCAAAATTTTTTGCCCCCTATAATGGCAGTATGTCAAGAAGCACAGAAAACTTGATATGTTGTAACCAGACCACCTTATACTCAAACCATCCTTATAAAATGCAAACTATTACCGGGGCACAATCCAGCATGTGTGTCTAGCCATTTCTAAGAGTAATCATCCAAAACTGATAATAGTCAGAAATAAACCTCAGGTCGTTCCCATGTACCTCACACTTGGAACCAAGATACAGTTCCTTCTGAACAGCATACAAATCTGGGTCATTAAGATGAGACAAATGTTGTCCCCTGAATGAACTAGGAAAAGGCTTTCCAACACTTAATCTGTTATCGGCTTCTGTGACTCTATGCCGAACAGAGAATGTCTTAGGATGGACATCAAAGCAATCAGCTGCAGCCGGGCTCCCCATCTTAGGAGCTTCAGATCCAACCTTGTTACAGTAGTTCCATGAGTCTATGGCCAATCTAAGGTTAGAATTTCTCATACCAGGATCTCCCACAACGGAATATTCAGGTCCAGGCCACTCGTAATCATCTAATTGACCGAAGGAAACAGTGAAGGAAAAGATAGAAAGGAAGGAAAGAATAGCTAACACCTTAGCCAATTTGTTTGTTGCAGACGCACGCACTGCAGATAAACAGAAGAGAAGAGAAATCAGTGTAACGGAACAGAAAATGAATAAGAAAGAGAAACAAAGGAAGGGAGAAGAGACTTACCGTAATGATTTCTCGGTGTTGAATCGGACCAAGTGTAGTGTTGATGATGCTGTGTGTATGCGAATGAGAGTGAGAGTGAGAGGCAGATTCTATTTACTATTTATAGAACAAGAATCCTACTTAGATTAGTAACAGGTGCTGGAATGGAACTCTGTTAACCGACTTAATTAACCGAGTAACAGATAAGATTGTGATTGAAACGACAAGAATAGGAAATAAGACAGCCGGCCAACCGAAAAGGAAGGCTAAAAGGTTGGAGTTGGAGTAGGATTATTAGTGGAAACGGCTGCTGGAATGGAATTCTTAACCGACTTAACTAACAGACTAACAGATACAGAGATTATTAGTAGAAGCGGCAATAATAAGAAATAAGAAAACCGGTTGGCAACCGAAAAGCCTAAAATGTTGGAGTTGGAGTTGGAGTTGGAGAGTACTTCGGACAATCACAACAACTAACGGCTGCCTTTTTATGGCGGTTACTAACGCTCCACACCGACCAAAGCTGATAGCTCTTTTTGAAGATCGGGTCGAGTCGGGTCTGGATCTAAGTGGAACCAGAACCGTCCCGGTTAATATTCCGGACAGTTATATTGAAGACTAGGGGTGTAAATGGATCGAATTCGAATTAGATCAGGTAATATTCGAATTTGAATCCGATTAGAAAATCCAATATCCGAATTTGATAAGATATGCGACAGATATTGAAAATTAATATCCAAATTCAAACCCAATTAAATATTCAAATATTCTATTCGAGTCGAATTTGATTAATTGATTATTTTAGATAATTAATAAATATTTTATTGATATAAAGTATATAAATATATAAATTATTTATATAACTTAATTATTATATATAAATTATATAAAATATTTTATATATTATATATAAGAATTAAATAATCAGTCGAATTTGGATATTTATCGAATCGAATCAGGTCATATCCGAATTTGAATCTGATTAACTATTTGATAAGAATATGCATGGTAATCCCATACTGAGTATATTTTCATTAAGTTTCAAGCTCAAAAGAGGAAAAACACGAGGTGTGCAAACAAATTCTTACTTCATTGAAGATAAGCAAAGATTACATTATCGTTAGAAGAAAAGTTATCTTATATCGAGCCTGGAGGCTCGCCACTTTACATATGTATAGGGGGTCCAAGAAAAGTGGTAAAGGTAAATCAGAGAACTTGGGGCTCTTCATCCCCATCACCAATTACATTAGTGACATCTTCATCAGTAGCATCCTCATTGGTCCCAACTACATTTTCCTTGTTGATCCCGCCCTCTTTATCCTTAGAATCTTGCTCTAAATCGACTTGATGTTAGGTAGTGTATGCCCTTAGCTTCAATCAGATTGATATACATAAATATTTAATGTAAATGAATAAAAGTATATAATTGATTCATGTTATACTTGGTTTGCTTCTATGTAATTACCCTTAAACTGGATAATTATGAGACTCGAGTTCATTTAGATGGTTCTCGGCCATTGGATAGACCTAGGGAGGTTTATCCTATTAAGGCTAACACTAATGTGTTGCCAAGTGGGTTGGGGTAGTTTGTCTCAGTTGCTAGGGTTAGACCTGAAGTACATGTAGTGTGTGTTTGCTTGAAACACTAAACCTAAACCATTTTCCATTTATGCCCTAGACCTTAGATACTAGTGGGAAAAACTAGAAAGTTACACCTAACCCCTAGAATATATTATGGTACTGAATTGGGTGTCAAATTGGGCTCTCCTTGATATACCAATTAGTGAAATCCTTCAGGAGTCAAAACCTGTGTATGTGGGACAGTCTAAAAATACACTTGAGTGGGTGATCATAGTGATAGGATCAGCCCCTTTGTCAGACAAAGTGAATGATTGGTTACTACACTCTCTCTGATGGAAACCTATACTACTAACAGTTGATTTCAAACTTGTTTGAGATTTGTTTTGCAAAATATATTTATATGAATATATATATATATATATATATATATATATATATATTATATTTTATGAAAATATTTGCAAAAGGAGTGTAACACTGTACCTTGCAACCGAGGGAGAGATTATCTCTTGTCAGGCAGTGTTTGATCATTAAGGGCTGAGAGGTTAAGTGCAAGACCATTTAGGGCTTTTATACCTGATGGGCTATATCTCACTTAAGTCCATTGTCCTTGGGTTTTCATAGGATGGCTGGACCCAAGGACCATTTAGTGTAAATGTTGGGCACATTAAGAGCCCATAGTGATGGACTCAGGGGTTCACTGTGTCAATATTGAATTTGGCCAAGCTTTGTTTTAGAAGCTAGGCTAAACTCGTATGAACTTTCGTGAGGTCATTATTAGGGTCCTACACCATACAAAGAGAACCAAATTATCCAACAATTATTAAGGTACGTGAGCCACCTCCGTAATGGGTCTAAAGAACAAAGATTAAATGGATTAGTTAGGGTGTCACTTGACAGCTTAAGCAGTCGTGTGACATGGAAAATTTGGATATGGATATGGGTTTGGATCAATAGATACTTATCCACTTAAAGAGTCCAGATCCAAATAAAGATTTGGATTAAGAAACGTCTAATTGGGTTAGGAGAGCTGCTCATTTAGGTCTATGAATAAGAGAGGGCAAAATGTTTCAAATGATCATCATCACTGCTCTCAATTCTCCCCCTCTCCTTTTACTCTTGCCACCATACATACCCAATTTGTTCCCCACCTTTTGAACTGATAGAGATTAGTTCCTACCTCTAATATTACAAGAAAATCAGACTAGACTTCATGCTCATACTCCCTTGCTTGATCCAAGTTGTTGGATTGCAGTTCTTGCTGAAAGACTATATTACTGAACTTGCTTCATCCTAAGTTGTGCCATCTTCAGTGGAAGCAGGTTTCAATACCCACTTTGGGCGTGAACAACTACTTGGGGAACTACACATGTGGATTCCATATAAGGTAATCTCCTCCATTTCTTTTGGTTTTAGATTTGGTTCAGTTTGATTCATGAACAATCCTTAAAGAATACAGTTTTTCTAAAACTAGGAATACGATTCCCGGAAGGGAGAAAAAAATTTTTTGAAATTTCACCTAGCCATCTAGCATGGTTCAGCCATCCATATGATGGATTTCTCTTTCCTTCACCTGATTCGTCATCTCATTTGTACAGGCCAAGGACTTGATGGGCATGAGATTGAGCTCAAGATACACCGACCTCAACAACATTTGATAGAAGTTTGAAACCTTGGCGGAAAGCACTAGTATCAAATTCCTCTCTCTCCTGCAAGTAGTCTGAATAGACTTTGAACTCCTTGATAGCTCAGACCTTAGAAGCTTGGACCTCATTGAGAAACTAGGCCTTGCATTTGGCGAGGTGAGCATCCTTCTTAAGCTTCTCAACATGAATATCTAGATCATTGTTACAGTTTCTCTCATTCATTAGCTCTTCTTTTAACTTGTCAATGACTCCTACAACTTATTTCACCCAAGATTGATACTCATTTGCCGTTGCCTTAGATGCTTCCTCGCCAGATGCTGCTCAGATTGCTTGATAAGGGAGTGGATCATGGTGATCATCTACAAAGGAAAGTAGAAGCTAAGTATAAAAACACAATTCGAGAATAGCAGAATGAGTAAGTTGGAAACTTACTATCATGAGGAAGTGCATAGCTTAGCTGTTGAGCTTGCCAAGTTGCATCTCAAAAAGATCAGAAACTTCCTCGGGGAAGATGGCCTCCTTGCTCTTGATTAAGGTAGTCCTAAAGCCCTTGATGGTCTGCCTCTCCTCAGGAACATCACTAGATGTTGGGGCCCTATGTTTTAGAGGGCATGCCTTTGACTTTTGTGCCACCTTAGTTTCCTGTAAGGGTCTCTCCGCTTGATCTTCCCCGACTAGGTCAACAATTGGGACTGCCTCTATAGTAATCGACGTAGAGGGCTCAGGAGATGATGACCGAGGTGTGCCCTTATGGGATACCCCTCTCTTCTTCCTCTTTCTCATGCTTTGAAGAAATCTAGAAGTTGGAATGCCCAACATGTCTCTTGTACAACAAGCTCAAGAGTTAATCAAGTTAACACAAAATAAAGAAAACAAACACCCAAACTTGAGGCGATAACTTACTTGGAGGACTTAGCTCAACCTGGATTAGCTTCTCCTCGGCCAAGAAATCCCCTAGAATCAGTTGGTGGTCAACCATGTTAAGCACTCTGGTCTCATAGGCCACAAGCCAGCATAGCCCATAGGCTATAAACCCTCATCCCAGCCTGACACGGGGCTTGAGCTATGTTTTATATCTTTATGTTTATGTGCATGGATAACATGAGTTCTGATGGGTTACACTTAAGTCGTTATCGTTGAACTTTCATCCACATTCTAACACATTGTTCTTTTGGGAATAGTGGTAAGTGGGGGAATCCATCACAATTCAAAGGGAGGGTAGTGTAACATAGGTGTGGGAGAGTAGGGGTGTCAATGGACCAATATGACATATTGGATTGGACCTGATCCGTCCATAATGAATTTATATTAGAATGAGCCAATATCTAGTCCACTAATAAAAGATAAGAAGATAGGTGTCAATGGACCAGGTTTGAGTTGGAACCAATCTAAATTAACATGAGTTTAAATAGATTGGACAGTCTTTGAACCGTTCCAAAATGGTCCAAAATATTCATTGGACTGATTTGGACCAGGTCCATTTATAATGGACTCACATTGGACTGGATCAGATTGGACACCCTATAATACAATTCCTGGAGCCCACACTGAGAGGTTAAGTGATTGTGGACGCTATGTATTTTATGACTGTTTTATTGTACTGTAATCGGTTCCACATCCTGCTGAGAAGCTATATATATTACACTCAATTAATCTTATCTCTGGCCATCCGAACCCGACTAAAATGAGGCATAATTATTAGTTACATAAACCCTAATACAGCTAATAAATTCAACAAATCCATGCTAACACGAGTAGTAATAGCCATAGGTGTGCTCAAAGGTTAGCGCCATCCAATACACGATCGCTTCAGTAAGTCAACAATGTAAGGATGTTGTCAAAGAAATAAGCCCGTAGAGTCTTGAAGTTGAAGTAAGGTCATGGACTGCTACATCACCCAAATTATTTGTTGATGATATTTGTCATTATTGAGTTAGTCATTTCATACCATATATTGGGTGGCCATTAATTCTTGATATATTAACATTATTAGACCCCATTCATGGTGCATTCACTGACATTGACTGCATGCCCTTAATTAAAACCAAATCTTAACCAATTAAGACAAATCCATCATACTGTTCAGCGATTCACACAAATTAATTAAGATGCTAAAGAGTTAAAAACTATCATAATCCTAGAATATATATATATATATATATATATATATATATATATATATATAAGTAAAGAGAAAAATGAGAGAAAGAACAAGACGATATAATTTATTACCTTGACCCACCATTAACCATGTGCAGATAACCAATTGCTAGGTTTTTCAAAAGTTGTTGCGCCCCTATTCTATTGGAAGATCAAAAAGGGTGGAAGAATTATTGACTCCTACCTAGTCAGAGGAATTGAGTATCACCAAATGCATTTTTATTATTAGGGTTTAAAAATTTAGAAACTTAGGGTTTAAATTTTAGGTTAGAATTTATAAGTTTAGGGTTTAAGGTTTAACGTTTAAAAATTTTATATAAAAATGAAAAGATCGTTTGCCCCACCATGGTAAGAGCAAATATGTGCTCCAAAGGGTGTCCTACAACCCTGTAACCACGATAGTCAAATCAACCACTCCCTCGATTAGATTGCAAAAATTGTGTGGGTGTCCATCATCTCAAACTTGGCCCATTAGAGGCCCATGTAACCAGTGCTTGGATCTACCTCATGTGACCAAAGCTAGAATTTAGGGTAATCAAATAAAAAAACTGGTTCCTCTAAAAAAGTCAAAATATTGGGGTCATATTATTTATAATGATCACAGACCCATATATGTCATTTTCTGATATATTTACATGATTAGATTTCAGTTACGACTGTTCATTCATTAACATTGACAGTATGTTAAATCCAGATTTAAACCAATTATGATAAATCATCTAACTTTTCATTGATTCATTTTTTATGTTTAACAAAGAAATAATACTATTGGTCCCTTGACTTTTGCTATCATAATCTTAGAATATCTATAGAGAGAGACAGAGAGAAAGATAGAACTATAACAGAACGATACACGACAATATAATTTAACTGTTAAATCGATTATTTATGCTATTATCTGAAAGCTAGCTGGAGTACTAAAACCCCATCAAGACAAGAAAACATAATGTAGCACACTCCATTATTTTAGACCTTATTAGCATTGACAAGGTTGGGTTGATACAGAGATGAGCAAAAAGATATGAGAAAAGCAAAATTATCATGGAAATGGCTGAACCTGAGGTGAAGGCGGAGGACAAAGTTGGATACAATCATTTTTGTTGATCCAACATGTTCCACGAGGATCTGTTACGCAGCACCAGCATTTTTCGTTATTAGGTTTACATTGCATTGGAATACATGGCGGAATGTTTAGCTTTATACCACCCTTATTCATCTCCATGGGATCCATTCTCCAAATTTCCTCCTCTTTTTTGCCATCTTTTCTACCTGTTTCCGGTTCACCACACAACAGTAATGTAAGAATGATGTTGAAGATAAAGAACTCAATTAATAGAAAAAAAAAAAGAAATAGATTAGAAATAGATGAAAGACCATATGCAAGAGCTTGGACTTACACTCATAAAGCGCAGAAAGACTTAGGAGAACAAAGAAAACGAATAACATAACATTGAACTTGGGAGTTGCCATGGATGAATATAATTTTCAGTGAAAAGTGTGATCTAGGATGGGATTTATATAACATTTGAACATCCTATGAGACAAGGCCAATTTAATTTAGTTATAATCCACCAAATATCTCAAGAATTAAAATCTTGATTCTATGTGATCTAGCATGTGGAGGAGGCCGAATCAACAGATGATGTTTTTCCATAGGAAATTTTGTACTATTCTAGCTGTGATGGTAGCCAAGGGCTCAACTTTCACCCATTTGGTGAAATAGTTGATGGCGACAATGATGTACTTTTTGTTTCCAGTGGCTTGAGGGAATGGGCCGAGGAGATCCATGCCCCACTTGACAAAGGACCAAGGGCTACTGAGGGTTGAGAGGGTTGTGGCTGGCTGGTGGGAGATGTTGGAGTGTCTCTGGCATCGATCACACTTCCGCACCAACTCGGCTGCATCCTTCTGAACTATCGATCCGAAATACCCTTGCCTTAGTGCTTTTCGGGTCAAGGCTCTTCCTTCGAGGTGGTTACCGCAGATGCCTTCATGAATCTCTCGGAGCACATACTCGCCCTCCTCTTGGTAGAGACATTAGAGATAGGGCAAGGTAAAAGATCATTGGTACAGCTTCCCTTTGAACAAAGTGTAGTGGGCGGCCTTCTGTTGGATTCATCTAGCCTATTCTTATTGTCAGGTAGTTGTTCGGTCAAGAGGAAGGCATTGATAGGATCCTTCTAGGGTGGCTTGGCCTGTACTGGGAGTATTTGGACTTCTTCAATGGTGGGGCAAGATAACCTTTCTACGCAGACAGTGTGGCCAAGGGATACGCTGGAGGTTCTTGCCAATTTGGACAGGGCATCTACTCTCGTGTTTTCGAATCGTGGAATTTGTTATAAGGAGAGGTGCTGGAAGTGGTAGGCGAACTCTCACACCTTGGCATGGTACTTGGTCATGCTCTTCTCCCTAGCCTCGTACTCACCATTGACCTGGTTCACTACCAACTAGGAATCATCGAACACCTCAATGTGTTGGGAGCCAAGGTCTTTCGCAAGCTGTAGTCCGGTGAGGAAGGCTTCATACTTGGCTTTATTTTTGGAGCTAGAAAAGTCAAACATCAACGCGTACTCTACTTCGGTGTTGTTTAGGGTAAGGAGGATGAGGTCGGCCCCACTTCCCTTGGAGTTGGATGATCCATCAACAAATAGCTTCCAGGTGGGTCGAGCTCCCTCGACTGGATGAGGCCTTTCTTTTTCTTCTTTTTCAAGGGCTCGATGGAGGGATTAGCTGAAGGTGCATTCTGTCACAAAATCGGCCAAAGCTTGTGCTTTGATTACATGCCTCGACTGGTACTATAGGTTGAACTCAGATAGTTCGATGACCAACTTGATTAGTCACCCTAAGGCTTTTGACTTGGATAAGACAGCCTTAAGAGGTTGCTTCATCAAGACCGTGATGGTGTGGGCTTGGAAATATGGCTTGAGCTTCCTAGCTGAAACCACGGGGGTAAAGGCTAGTTTTTCAACCTCGGGGTACCGGGTCTCGACATCACAAAGTACCTTGTTGACATAGTAAATCGGTCTTTGCGCACCATCTTATCTAATCAACATCGAGTTGATGGCCTCATCTCTGGTCAAGAGATACAATTACAGCACGTCTCTTGGGGGCAGCTGGGTAAAGAGGGGTGGCGGGTAGGTACCTAAGGTGCGAACACTCAGACGAGGCCAAGGGTGGCCGAGGGCTGGTAGGCCTTGGGTAGGTACCTGAGGCAGAAACTCCAACGATCAAGTTAGTTTGGGTGCAACGCGAGGTGGACGAGGCCTGAGGTGGGAACACTCAGGCGAGGCCACAAAGGAAACTTGAGAGTTCTTAGTGTTCTTAGGTCTAGATTCTATATGTTGAATTGGAGGGGGTTGCTCCCTATTTATATTTGAGGCCGCTTGGAGGTAAATGGGCTCGGATGGTCAGGATGTGGTCCTTTCCTGTGGCGCGCGTCCATCCAAGGCCACCGTATGCGGTCGCACCATTGGTTTTGGTTTGCACGTTGACATCTGCTCTAACACCCTCATTGGATCAGTCCTGAGCACTACCGCCTACCACACACACGCATGCTACCGGTTAAGGCCATGTGTGCCTACATCATCAACCATGATGACTTTGTTGGAGTTTTCCCCCAATGGCTCATTAGAACGTCACATCACATCTAGATTTGTTCATGGGCTTGACCTCGGGCAAGTCAACCATGATGACTTGCGCATAGATATTAACCGGTGGGCTTGACCTCAGGCATAAAAGCTCGAGCCTGACTATTTTACGGGCTGGGCTTGGGATTTGCCACAAAACCCGACCCGACCAAGTGTAACCTATTCTAAACCCTAGACAAATAACCCTTTCTTATTCCCTCTCTTCAGTCTTTATCTTCTATCTTCTCTCCTCACTCTCACTCTCAAGAATCGGCGTGAACCCAGATAGGCAGCCACCATTCTCAGTATTAGAGGTGACACGCGCGCTCAAGCACCGGTCGTCTCTCTCTCTCTCTCTCTCTCTCTCTCTCTCTCTCTCTCGTCTCCCTCGCAATTCTCATTCTCAGTTTCTCACTCATTGTCGCATATTCTCACTTTCTTAGGAACCGGTGCCACCAGTGAACTATGGCGGTAAGTTCGCTCTCTCTCTCTCTCTCTCTCTCTCTCTCTTTGTGTATGTTTCATCTTCTCAATATTCTCATTCTCACCAGTGAACACCAGCGCCACCAATGAACTCATTCTCACCTGTGAACACCGGCGCCACCAATGAAATCCAGCGAACTCATTGTCACTAGTGAACACCTGCGCCACCAGTGAACTTCGGCGAATTCAAGATGCAATTTTTAATAAAAGTGAAAAAAAATCGTTGTTAGGTTGGGCTTCGGGTTTTTTAAGAGGGTTGGGCTCGAGCCCAAGTTGTAGGCCCATTGGTTTAGCCAGGCTCAGGCTCAAACCTGAAAAAATTCTATTAATAAGGAGTAAAAGCCTAGCCCGGACCCGACCCAGCCCGACCCATGAACATGTCTAATCACATCCATGTGAGCCACCCAACTTTTACTACAGTTAAAGAAATCAGCCTCTCTAGCTGATAGATTGTTGTCCATTCAGTAACTGGTTTTACTCGCCCAAATTTTCTTAAAAGTTAATATATATTGGGCCATCGTTTTGCAAAGCAGAGTGCAGCCATTTATCTATTTGTTTGCTAAAAAATCCTTTGATGTTCTATTGACGGATTATTGTGGGAACTGGGTGACTAGGTCCTTGAAAAATTTATACACCCATCTCAACTATTGAGAAGGGAAAAATAAAGATTTTAAAATTTTAAAATTTTAAATGGATAACATGATGGCATGCATATATAAACGGTTTCTTAACTTGTCTATTAATTAGGGTAATTTAAGTCCAGTGATGTGCTCGTTTCGTTGGTGTGTTAACTAATTTGTTCCAGCATTGATGCAGAATGGAATCCCGCAACCAGTACTTTGGATAAAAAGGATTAAAGGAAAATTATTATACATAAAAAAAAAAAAGACAACAGAACAGAAAAAAGAAAAAACCTTCGCCCAACAGCCAGCACAACAGTGTGAGACCCCAACCCAAAAATCTAGATAGCAAACACCCAGATAAACTTTCCTAAGAACAACAAAGCACAGGCCGCTTAAGAGACGTGCATAAAAGTCTCTAAACACAAAAACATAACTAATCAACAGAAGTGTCAACCCCTCCCACCTCTCCCTCTTCCTCTGATCGCTTTTTCTTTTCTTGGATCAGTCTTTACAACAGAAGCATCCATGTAGAACTCGTCCAACCTTCTTAATTTTCTACTTCCAGGCAAGCCCCCAAATTTGAAGGCCTCCTCAGAATTCATCAAGTAAAAATCCATCTCTTCTTTGCTAACTCTTACCTCAATCTCATCTCTCAACCTTCCTGCCTCCAGCTCATATCTTTTCAAAGCTTCATTTGCGATCTTTTCTCCACCCCAAAAACATAAACCACACAAATTAGCCATCTGGACCTATCTTTCAATCAGAGTATCTTTAAAATTGGGCTTCCCTGGTCCTTCAGGAGGCTCCAAAGCTCTAATACCCGGGACTGCTCATTTGCCACACTTCTCGTTTGAGGCTTCTACTAAAGCCTCCAATTCGCCCCTTTTCCCTCTGTAATCTGACTCCAGATCACCTGCCCATAAGAATTCTGCTCACCTCTATTCACAACACACTGCCCCGTAAATTGGGAATATCTGCCCTGTATAATACCATTTAGGAGGATAAGATGTTCTCCATGTGTAGCTGCGATATTATGTAGGTAGACGTGGATAGAGTTTGTGTGGGCAGGAGATCCAGACTCCTTTAATTTTCAGTATTTAGTCTTTACTCTTTTAATTTTTTAGTTTTCAAGTTTTCTCTTTTAAATTTGTATTTTTCCGATTAATTCCTCTAATTTTGGCATTTATCATTTTGTTTCTTCATCTTTTGAAATTCTAGTTAGTTTCAGGGTTCACCTGAGTTGATCCGTTGGTCTGTTTTAGGGTTGGGGTATAGCCTTTTCTGACCCTATCCAAAATTTGAACCAATCCAAAATTGCCTTGACCCGACATGAACCTGATGCAGATAAGGGTGTCAATGGATCGGTTTTGGATTGAACCCCGTCCAGTCCAAAATAAATTTGGGTGGATTGGCCAAACCAATAAGACATATTGGATTGGACCAATCCGGTCCAAAATATTTATTCAATTGGATTGGACCTGGTCCATTCATAACAAATTTATATTGGATTGGGCTGGATTAAGCCAATATCTAGTCCATCGGTATAAGATAAGAATATATGTGTCAATAGACCGGGTTTGGGTTGAACTTGAAACCAATTTAAATCAGAATGAATTTGAACAGATTGAATGGTCCAGACATTGAATTGGATCGGTCCAAATTGGTCCAAAACGTTAATTGGATTGTATATAGTCCATTTATAATGGACTCACATTGGACTGGATCGGATTGAACATTTGGACCAAATACAGTCCAATTGACTCCCCTCTGCAGACAACCCAATTGCTAGGTCTTTCAAAAGTTGTTGCGTCCCTATTTTATTGGGGGCTTCAAAAGGATGCAGACAACCCAATTACTTTTCATTGATTATTTTTTATGTTAAATAAAGAAAGAATACTTGGGCTGGTGACTTTGGCTGCATGGTGCAGTGAATGCACTATAGATTTTGGTACATTATTTTCTATGATAAAGGGTTAAAAACCATCACAATCCTATAATATATAGAGAGAGAAAGAACTATAACAAAACCAGAGAAGACGATATAATTTAACTGTTAAATCGATTATTTATGCTATTATCTGAAAGCTAGCTGGAGTATTAAAACCCCATCAGGACAAGAAAACATAATGTAGCACACTCCATCATTATTTTAGACCTTATTAGCATTGACAAGGTTGGGTTGATACAGAGATGAGCAAAAAGATATGAGAAAAGCAAAATTATCATGGAAATGGCTGAGCCTGAGGTGAAGGCCGAGGGCAAAGTTGGATACAATCATTTTTGTTGATCCAACATGTTCCACGAGGATCTGTTACGCAGCACCAGCATTTTTCGTTATTAGGTTTACATTGCATTGGAATACATGGCGGAATGTTTAGCTTTATACCACCCTTATTCATCTCCATGGGATCCATTCTCCAAATTTCCTCCTCTTTTTTCCCATCTTTTCTACCTGTTTCCGGTTCACCACACAACAGTAATGTAAGAATGACGTTGAAGATAAAGAACTCAATTAATAGAAAAAAAAAAAGAAATAGATTAGAAATAGATGAAAGACCATATGCAAGAGCTTGGACTTACACTCACAAAGCGCAGAAAAACTTAGGAGAACAAAGAAAACGAAGAACATAACATTCAACTTGGGAGTTGCCCTGGATGAATATAATTTGCAGTGAAAAGTGTGATCTAGGATGGGCTTTATATAACATTTGAACATTCTATGAGACAAGGCCAATTTAAGTTAGTTATAATCCACCAAATATCTCAAGAATTAAAATCTTGATTCTATGTGATCTTATAAATAATGAATTGGATTCTTTTCTTAGGGAAGCTCGTGAGTTTGCTTAATTGCATTGCTGCAAATACATGACAGTGAGGTGGGAAGCAAGATGCGATCCTCAATTCATGTAAGATAATTAAGATCAGAGAAAGGTGGTATGAATTTTACATCAGTTTTTGCACTGCCATTGAGACAAAGCCTGTATTTGGTTGCAATGCAAATAAATTTCCACTCAAAATTATGGTAGTGTAAATTATTTGTGTGTAAATTCTGAAATACTTTTGTTTTAAATTTCAGTTTATCTTGTTTGATTGCAGTATAAATGAAGTAAATCAAAACCTGAAGTAGAATAAAGCAAAACCCATAACAAAATTAAACAAGATTTTGCATATTTTTCATTTGCATTCCCATGCATTTGTATTAGTGCAAATAAAATTATACTACAACCAAACACA
The DNA here is from genome assembly GCF_056320005.1 of Nelumbo lutea. Taxonomy (NCBI): domain Eukaryota; kingdom Viridiplantae; phylum Streptophyta; class Magnoliopsida; order Proteales; family Nelumbonaceae; genus Nelumbo; species Nelumbo lutea. Next base: position 53,486,337 of record NC_142690.1, read on the forward strand.
ACCAAAAGTATAAATTTTACATTAAATAGGAATACAAAACTAAACTAGGAGACAAATTTATATTTAGTTCAGATTCGTATTGCAAACAAATAGACTAAGGACAAATTTTCAACTCGCAAATATAAAGCTGATGACATCCTCTATTTACTTTTTTGTTTGGCCAATCCACTTTTATTTTTAGCATTAGTTGGATTATAAAGCTATGCTTTGGTGAAAAAATCAAAAAGAACCAAATTGGTTGTTGATCAACCAGTTGAAGGACAGGGCTGTCCTCCCACTTCACCCTCTTTCAATCGGTTATCCAGAGCACCTAGTCAACATTATAATTCTTTCACTTCTTAGGCAGTTAAGCCAGTTGTCAATATGCAGTTGGGTTAGTTTGGTTAAACCAAAGCTACCCTCCCAAACCATTACTTCGTATCCACATTTTTTTCTCGTAGGAAATTAACATTATAAGTTAAAGTTTTCACATGAAGGGTCTCATAATCTTTTTTTTTTTTTTAATTTTTGAGAATGTATATATTTATAACATGTATCAATATGGGATAAAAGTTGTCTAACCAATATTAATGATGTTTCACAAGTAGGAATGGCAATCGGGTGGGGAGCCTCTCCCCATCCCCGTCTCCGTGAAAATTCCCATCCTTGTGCCCATCCTCGTTTCCGCTAATAGAGATAAGGTTATCCCCATCCCCATCCCATAGGGATTCCTACTTAAGAATGGCAACAGGGCAGGGATCATATTCCCTGTCCTGCCCCTGATTCTAAAATTAACCCCCATCCCTGTTCATGATCCTTGCTAGGGATAAAATTTGTCCTCCATCCCTAATCCCTGATGGGGATGGGTTTCTTGTGGGGACCCGAATCCCAAACTTCTTTTGGATAATGGAATTTGTTTTGAAAATTAAATTTACTTAAAATAAACAAAAAAATTAAATTATAGATAACGTTTTAAATATGTTTGGATATATATATATATATATAATTGGGGTCAGGGACCTTAATTCCCATCCTGACCCTGAACCCGGTTGGGGATTCCTATTTATCTTCGTTCCCATCCCTAACCCACCAAAACAATCTCCATCCTCGACCCCATTGGGTTGGGGAAGTCGGCTACCCGTTAGGGATGGGGAAAATTGCCATTCCTATCCCTAATCCCTGTGATTATTTATAATGTCAATCATTTTGTTGTTGTTTTTTATTTTATTTAAAAAAATTAAAAATTATAACCATATTGGAAAAGATTCAAACATATTCAACCATATTATTTTTAAAAATATTAACATATAGACACATGTATAGATATATACATATATAAATGTACATATGTGTACATATATACATATATTAGTAGAGATCCCATAAGGCGGAGAGCTCTCTCCTAGTCCTCGCCCCAATCCAGCTAACGAGGATGAAAATTTCCCCATTATGATCTTCGCGGGAGAACCATCCTCACCCCCACCCCATTCGGGGCGGATCCCCACGGGGATCAAGGAAATGGGGAAAATTGCCATCACTATTCACAAAAGCTATAAAGTATATATGGCCCACAACTCAATCTCTCACTTTGCATTCATGTAGAGGTGTAACATGGGCCGGGCCAAGCTAGCACAGCTTGCTAGCACGGACCATGCCAGTCACTTTAAAAAATGCCAAAACTCTAAGAAACCAATTTTTAGCCCAAATGCCCATAAATCCATCATTAAATCTACATAATTCCCTTTCGATGGTCTTGATTATGCTACATCACCATACTTGATTCCCAAACAAAGTCCATAACATGAAGCGAAATCATCAAACAACCAATCGCACAAAATTTCAAACCTAAATTACCGTATTTAGACAATCATCCATCAGAGATTTTATTTCGACATGTATAACACTACGATGCTCCTCGAACCTAGAACCCGTGATCTACACATACCTAACCCGATCAAATCCTTCCAACAGCCTCATAATCCTAATCCATACCTAACCACCAAATTTTATCCCAAAATTCCCTTGTTTGACCCAACATTAAGCTTTGATTTTGTCGTGACGAATCTTATTGATCAAAAGCTCACCCATCTCAAATCTCCATTATCCAATCCATATTTGACCAACCAGACCCTGCCACTATGTCCAGTGACCCAAATAACCCCAGCATAACAAATTTCATGACCAAACACCTCCATTTGACTATTGAAAAAGTAAGATTTTGCTTTGGAAACCCAAAGATTCTATTTCTACAAATCTCATTGACCCGAACTTGTCAGTCATATATCTCAATCATCCCGAGCCTATTTGACCAATTAGACATCACCACTGTGTTCAGAAACCCCAAAAGCCCTAGCACACAAATTTCTTGACTAGATTCACCAGTTTGGCTGTTAAACGAGAAAGATTTCATTTCGACGCACTAGATTAAATTGCCATATCTTCTCATTTGTCCCAACCTGAAGTCCCAAAAGGGTGATGGATGATGCCAGACCCATTCTTGACCCATTAGAACACTTAGACTAATCAAAATAGAGCCTAATAGATCCAAAAAACCCAAAAATCCAAAGATACTTACACTTAAAACCAAGAAAAAGACAAAATAGAATTTTAAAGTTTATCAAATTTAGGTTTTTTGCCACTGTCAACCCCAAATATGGGCATGCAATGTTTGACACACCCCAAGCACCCATTGGACACACAAAACCAATGAAAGTCACCCCCAAATCAAAAAAAAAATGTTTCACCAAATAGGTAAGATTGACTGGACATCTATTTCTTTGAAGAATCTTTACATATTTTTGTGAAAAACCTCTATTAAATCCCAAGCACTATAACTGAGCAAATAGGTAATTGATTTTCATAATCTTAGAATATCTAGACAGAGAGACAGAGAGAAAGATAGAACTATAACAGAACGATACACGATGATATAATGTAACTGGTAAATTTGTTATTTATGCTATTATCTGATAGCTAGCTAGAGAGATGAGGAAAAAGACATGAAGAAAGCAGAATTATCATGGAAATGGCTGAGCCGAGGTGAAGGCGGAGGGCAAAGTTGGATACAATCATTTTGGTTGATCCAACATGTTCCATAAGGATCTGTTACGCAGCACCAGCATTTTTCGTTATTAGGTTTACATTGCATTGGATTACATGGCGGAATGTTTAGCTTTATACCACCCTTATTCATCTCCATGGGATCTATTCTCCAAATTTCCTCCTCTTTTTTGCCATCTTTTCTTCCTGTTTCCGGTTCACCACACAACAGTAATGTAAGAATGATGTTGAAGATAAAGAACCCCAACTAATAGAAAAAAAAAAAAAGAAATAGATTAGAAATAGATAAAAGACCATATGCAAGAGTTTGGACTTAACACTCATAAAGCGCAAAAACACTTGAGATAACAAAGAAAATGAAGCACACAACATTGAACTTGAGAGTTGCCATGGATGAATATAATTTGCAGGTAAAAGTGTGCTCTAGCTAGGATGGGCTTTATATAACATGCATTTGAATATCTATGAGACAAGGCCAATTTAATTTAGCTGTAATCTACCAAATATCTCAAGAATTAAAATCTTGATTCTATGTGATCTTATAAATAATGAATTGGATTCTTTTATTAGTGAAGCTCGTGAGTTTGCTTAATTGCATTGCTGCAAATACACGACAGTGAGGTGGGAAGCAAGATGCGATCCTCAATTCATGTAAGATAATTAAGATCAGAGGAAGGTGGTATGAATTTTACATCAGTTTTTGCACTGCCAATGAGACAAAGCCTGTATTTGGTTGCAATGCAAATAAATTTGCACTGATGCAAAATTATGGTAGTGTAAATTATTTGTGTGTAAATTCTGAAATATTTTTGTTTTAAATTTCAGTTTATCTTGTTTGATTGCAGTATAAATGAAGTAAATCACCACCTGAAGTAGAATAAAGCAAAACCCATAACAAAATTAAACAAGAATTTGCATATTTTTCATTTGCATTCCCATGCATTTGTTTTAGTGCAAATAAAATTACACTGCAACCAAACACAGCCAAAAGTATAAATTTTACATTAAATAGGAATATAAAACTAAACTAGGACACAAATTTATATTTAGTTCAGATTCGTATTGCAAACAAATAGCCTAAGGAAAATTTTTCAACTCGCAAATATAAAGCTGATGGCATCCTCTTTTTAATGCACATAAAACATTTTAAATAAAGAATCGAAGTATAGAATATTAATATATATGAGAGGAGATCTCATTGATATTATTACAGATATTTGGAAAACTAAAAGATTGGAAGAGGTTTCATTGCCATTTACCTTTTTGTTTGGCCAATCCACTTTTATTTTTAGCATTAGTTGGATTATAAAGCTATGCTTTGGTGAAAAAATCAAAAGAACCAAATTGGTGGTTGATCAACCAATTGAAGGACAGGGCTGTCCACCCACCTCACCCTCTCTGAATCGGTTATCCAGAGCACCTAATCAACATTATCATTCTTTCACTTCTTAGGCTCCAACCAATCTTTTCTCCAAAAGATTGGTATCAAGATCCAATCTTGATTTCTCCCAAGAACTGGAGATCGAACTGCTGTAGGCGGCGGCTGTAGGAAGAAGGCGGCAAGAGAGTATTCGCAAGGTGCAGAACTCTCTCTTTTTGTGATCTCAACTTTGAAGACAAGAGTGTGTGTTGCATGTCTAAAGGCTGTTGCCCCCTTCTCCTTTTATAGACTTAAAGGGATCAGCTCCTAATCCCATTAGGAGTTGCTAATCAAAATCACATCTAGATAAGAAGTCCCTTTAAGTGATAAGGAATAACCCTTATCTTATCTGCAGATCAGATCAACCATCTCCTAATCTAATTAGGAGGTTTCCAGATCTAAATTTTATTTAGATCTTGGACTCTCTAAGTGGATAGAGTCTGGGCCCAATCCTATCAGCTGATCCATCTCAGAATTCGCCCCTTAAGTGACTAATCAAATTAGTCCAGTTTGAAATGGGCTTAAGAACCATTTAAAGTTATGTATTCATTTAGCCTTCCAAACTGCTGCCCAATTGGGCTTCTTTGTATGGTGTGGGACCCAAACATTGATCTATACATCAGCCACATGGGTTCAGCCCAACCTTTGTTACAAGGTCTGGCCGAATACACTGTTAAGGACAGTGCACCCCCTGAAAACCATCTCATGGTCTCTATGGGCCCAACGCTTACCCTAAGTGGTCCCTGGGCCAAGCCACCTTGTAATACTCAGGGACTGTGGGCAGATGCAAGATTAGCCCATCAGGTATTATCCTCAATGGTCTTACACTTAACCTCTCAACCCATAATGATCATACACTGCCCGACAAGAGATGACCTCTCCCTCGGCTGCAAGCAACAGTGTTGCACTCTCTTCTTATATGGATCATGGGAATTAAAACCTTTTGCAAACCTTTTCGAAACCATAATATATATACTTTTATATCTCATATAAAATATATTTTGCAAAACAAATATCAACGATTGAAATCGACTGCCAGCAGTCTTGGTTTCCATCAATGAGAGTCCATTCCTGATCATTACCTTTGTCCGACAAAGGGGCTAATCCTGTCACTATGATCACCCACTCAGATGAATTCTCAGACTGTCCCAACATACCCAAGTTTTGACCCCCACTAAGGATCTCACTGAATGGTACATCAAAGATAGCCTAATCCGACACCCAGTGTAGTATCATAATCGAGTCTAGGGTCGGGTGTAAATTTCCAGTTTTGCCCATCAATCACCAAGGTCCAGGGCAATACTAGAAATTTGGTCTAGTTCAAAGATTCAATTAATCCTACACTGTATGTGCCTAAGGTCTCACCCTGGCAGCTGAGACAGGCCACCCCAACCGACTTGGTGGCACCACAGTGTCAACCTTGTCAGAATAGGTCTCCCCAGATCGACCCACTGGCTATGAACATCTAAACTAACATAAGTCTCATTAAGTGTCCAGTTTAAGGGTATTACAAAGAAACATACCAAGGGACCATGAATCAAATATGCACTTTTATTCATTTACAATAAATTCATAAAGTACATCATCTTGATTAAAGCTAAGGGCATACAAACTGTCTAACAATTGGAACATACCCATCGCACTGTATTTCAGTTTTATCGCACCTCATTACACCCATCTACCCTTTCCGTGCCCTGTTATCGCATCGCACCCTCTGTCATAGCACCCTTTTTTTGGGTTTTTTCTTCCCCCCATCTTTTCATTTGATAATCTCTCAAAATTTGTAGTTTTCGTTTTTTCTATAACTTAATATTATTAGCCTAGTTTTTAGATAGCAATAAATTGCATTTGTTCCTTGTTCTATTCTTTCCTTTTCTTCATTTTAGTTAAAAATGCATCAAGAGAACTTATCTTCTATTAGATCCCCAAATGTTGCCACTTAGAGACTTGTAGGATTGCTTGTAAACTTGAACATATGACTACATTCTTCCATTCTTTTATTTCCTTTGTATTCATTTCTCTTGCATGCCTAAACACTCATAGTCACACACACACTCTCATGTAAATAGAGTTAGAGCCCCTTTCCACCTATTAGGGGAAGTATAGTAGGTGTGTGCATCTAGACTTTAGTCTACAAAGGCTCCAACAAAACCTTCAAACTAGCCTCCAAACAAAGAAGTCAATTTGTCCATGGGTAGAGGTTTGAAAACTAGTAACCTTGTTGGAACCTTAGAGTCTAGAACCCACCTACATCGCACCTAGAATACCCATATATAGAATCCTTAGATGAAAGCAGGAAAGAGGAATTGTACTATAATTAGGAGTAGGACACTATGAGTGTTGCACTATGAGGTTGCCATCATTAGAAGTAGGATTTAAAACATGAAGCTTAAACTCTTTTAAATCGAAAGAAACACCTAGGTCCAAATTTCCAAATTTTATCCAAGTCTAAGCTTGATCCCAAGCAAGTTTCAATATATCAAATCAAAGCCAAATAACAACAATAATAGATACAAAAAAATGAAACCAATTAAATAAATCAAAATCAAATCTACAAATTTCTTTTAAGATTCAAACTATAATAATAAGAAAATAAGAATAAGAAATTTAGGAGTTAAGATCAAAATCAAAACTACAATTATTAGAATCTGAAACTCTCAAATGACTATCTTCCAACTCCAAGTTTTTGTTCCCTATCTTAGCTAAGCAAATGCATGACTCTATGAGCTCAGCTCTTGAGAAATAGCACCAAATGGCCATTTTGACCCCTTTCATTATTTGTACCATGTCCATCTTTTGACTAAGTAGATGCATGACTCTATGATCTCTGCTCTTGAAAAGTAGCATCAAAAGGGCATTTTTGACCCCTTTAATTATCTGTCCAATGCCTATCCCTTAGTTAAGTAGATGCATGACTTTATGAGCTTAACTCTATGAGCTCAACTCCTAAGAAATAGCATCAAAAGGCTATTTTTTTTTGGGTCTCTTCTATCCTGTGCCCATCTCTTGGCTCAGTAGGTCCCTAACTCTATCAAAACACCACTTTGACCCATCCTAAGTATTCAAACTCCAGGAGGATGTAGTAGATATATATGGTAAAGGGTCTAACCCTCTCATGAACAATATCAAAGGATGTTTCATTCCCTCAACTGAACTTAGGCTAAATAAATGTTTAGTTCTATGAGTTACTCTTGAGAAATAATATCAAAAGGCCACTTGAACCTTCATATCTTCAAAACTCAGGGACGTCAAGTAGATACGCATATGGTGTAAGGACTAATATTCACTTAGCTAGTGTCAAAAAGACATTCTCATGATCCTTCATAAACTTTCGAGCTTAAATATCTTTCTTGCTCTTCTCTAAATTGAGTGATATTCAACCCAATGAGTTTGCTCTTGGGGAGAAACCTAAAAAAGGTTGTTGTTTCATAAACATGAACCAATTATTCTCAGCATTTTCTTCAAATCTTAATCTTTTCCAAAACCCAAGAGTATTTTCTAAATTAGAACTTGATCCTAATTACAACACTAGTTTCCCAAGTCCTAAAATTAATAATAAAATGAGTAAAAAGAACAAATGTACCAAATAGCATCAAATCCCAATATCTAACTCATAATAAAAATATATCTATCAAGCCAACAAAAACACAATAAAGGAAAGGTTCATAATTTAATGAGAAATAAAATTATCAGACCATGAGGTTCTATTGTGAGGATTATTAAATAAAGTATCTTTATCAAATCCTAACTCACATAATTTTAAGCCAATTAAAAAAATCAACATTCTACAAACTTGAGAAAATACCGAAGTCCATGAATTCCCTTTCAAATCTTAATCGAATTCCCTAAACCCCAAAAGATTTTTCAAAGTTTCCAGCTTCAAGCTCAATCTTAGTTTTTATTTTCTAAATGTTTTTTTTTTTTAATTTTTGATAGAGGCCCACTAATTTAAAACATTCCCCTTGCATGACCTAGTCTAGTTGACCAAAAATTCTTTCATCCTTGCTAGGTTCCCTTGACCCACTCCAAGAAAGTTATCCCATCTAATCACCTACACATCTATCCTTCTTAGAACTCTTCCAATCAGCAGTCGCCACAGAATTGACAACCCTAGCACTTTACATCAAGTTTATTACCTCAACTTCATCCATAGCACCCTACAACCACTTAAGTCGGGTTTAACCTCAACCCATTCTTGCTTAGGATCTAATATCTAGTTAGCCAAGTCCTAGTAGCCTCAATAGTTCTAAGTGCATACTAGAGGCGGGGATCACCCAGAGATCCTTTGGGGTATTCTGGTTTTCCTTTTCAACATACATGCTGAAATATATTTTCTGTTCCAAATAATTTGAAGTAATATTCCCCACAAAATTGCTTACTAAAAGCAAAACCAGATTTTTCCCAATAACATGCTTTTAACTACAAATAGAAGTAGACTGACTAATGTCTTGTTCACTAAAACATGATCAAATAGTTGGAAGTTTCAATTCTATTTGAATAATTAGCGTTTCTTATTTATTTTAGTACTTAAAAAAATAACCTTCCAAAACTGTGTATAGAATGTTTGAACCAAAAGCATGAGTTCTATACACAGATGCATCACAAGAAAAGTGCAACCCTGCGGTAATAAACACTCCAGAAAAAGGTAGGAACTATTAGTTTAATTACAACACATGCATATTCACAATAAGGAGATTAATAATAAAATAAGTCATTGTTCATACTTTATGACCCTTCCACATATGTGTTTTCTTGGTCTTATAGATATTACTGCATACATAGAGTGTGTAAAAGAAATCCTTAGAGAAAGGTATAAATAAAAATAGCTTTTCTTAAGAGAATTTATATTCATTTATCTGCATAAGAGAGAAAAATGGAAAGAAATTAAACCTAACAGATTGAGAAAGGATGGATGATAATAATATAATGTACAAGGTATCTGAAGTGGATGACTTACTTTTTCTATATCAATAGAAAGGATGAGATTCTATTAGAGAGTGACAGTAAAGGAATTATAAGAGAAATTAGTGGAAGATGACAGCAAATGTGGCCACGCCACAAGGAACAAAAAATAAGAAATAAGCTAGGATATGACCAAATTATGCCAAAAACAGGCTATGGTGCAACCACATAGTAGTAGAAGACCCACAATACAACTCTTCTCTACCACTGCCATCCTGAAACAAAATTACAGTGGAACATATGGGGCTGGATACATGAGTCCTGTTTTCACCATTTCATTCTGTTTAATGACATATTCATTGTTAAATTATTGGTGCAACATGAAAAGAAAAACCAGTATCCGTGATAATGAGAATTCGGAAAAAGTTTTAGTGCCAGCTATCAACCTGACGCAACCTTCCTCCTTTATCCTGGCTTGGGGCCGGTGCTGTAAGATAAACTCACACTGGCCTGATACATACAAATGCATGCATATGTTTCTTAATCTCTAACAAGTATAGCTGTAGAACTCCTTAATTAGAATGACTCATAGCCATTCACTATAAATAATTTCATACTTTATCAGGTTTCAAACAAGTTCAAACCAATCTCTCCAAAGCCATTCAGTGTTGAATCGGACCAAGTGTAACGGAACAGAAAATGAATAAGAAAGAGAAACAAAGGAAGGGAGAAGAGACTTACCGTAATGATTTCTCGGTGTTGAATCGGACCAAGTGTAGTGTTGATGATGCTGTGTGTATGCGAATGAGAGTGAGAGTGAGAGGCAGATACTATTTACTATTTATAAAACAAGAATCCTACTTAGAGTAGTAACGTGTGCTGGAATGGAACTCTGTTAACCGACTTAATTAACCGAGTAACAGATAAGATTGTGATTGAAACGACAAGAATAGGAAATAAGACAGCTGGCCAACCGAAAAGGAAGGCTAAAATGTTGGAGTTGGAGTAGGATTATTAGTAGAAACGGCTGCTGGATTGGAATTCTTAACCGACTTAACTAACAAAGTAACAGATACAGAGATTATTAGTAGAAGCGGCAATAATAAGAAATAAGAAAACCGGTCGTCAAATGATGTCTCTAGCAATTTCTTCTTGACTGAGAATAAAGGTGAGGATCTTACGGAGATCAGTACCTAAGATCCGTTGCAAGAGATTAAGACTATAGCAACGGTTATATCTGTTGCTAAATGATGTCTCTAACAATGATTTTATTTATCCGTTGCCAGAACCTATTGCCACGGTGGAAGATGCATCGGTTTTGTATCCGTCGCTAGTCCGTTGGTATAGGTCTCTAGCAATGGGTTTAAGGACTTCTCGCAATGGTTTTATCTGTTGCTACAAGTCAAATTTCTTGTAGTGATTATTAGTTACACAACCACTAATGCAGCTAAGAAATTCAACAAATCTGTGTTAAGACGAGTAGTAGTAGCCATAGGTGTGATCAAAGTTTAGCGCACCCATACCTGTCCTTTTTACTAAGTCAACAATGTAAGGATGTTGACAAAGAAATAAACCAATAGAATCTCTATGAGTTACAACACCCAAGAAATTTCTTGCAGAGAACCAAGTTCTTTGGCCGCATTGGAAGAGCTCATAGAACCAATAAGTTCATGAATTACAGTAGAATTGGATCCAATGACAATGATGTCATTGGCGTCAATGAGAATATAGAGAGAGTCATGAGGGGAGCAAGGCACAAACAATGAAGAGTCAACAATAGAAGCAGTGAATACAGAGTGCACAAGAAATGTGCTAAGCTGTTGATACCGAGCCCGTGGTGTTTGTTTTAAACCATATAAGAATTTCTTCAAGTGATGACAAGCAAAATTAGAGAGCTGAAGATGCTCAAAACCTGGGAGTTGTTTCATGTAGATGTCTTCTTCTAAATCACTATGAAGGAAGCCATTTTGAACGTCAAACTGTTGGATTGGAAAAGTATTGGCCACAACAATGATCAACACAACTCATATAGTTGTAGGCTTCACAACGGGACTAAAGGTCTCAGCATAATATAAACCATAACTAGTCGCACTTTATATCTGTTCACACTCCCATCTGGATTACATTTGAATTTCTTCTAGTGGATTCTAGACTTTCTTTATTTCTTATTTTTTGAAAAAAGAGGTGTGTTCTTGCTTCATGCTCCCACTCCGTCAGCAGAACTAGAGAAATTATTTGCTTCTAGGTCTTGATGAAGTTGAAGTAAGGCCATGTACCTTTACTTTGAATTACAAAATATAATAAAAGATAGGTTGCCCACAGTTTACTGCTGCTACATCCCCCATGCAAATTATTTGTCGATGATATTTGTCATTATTGGGTCAGTCATTTCATACCATATATTGAATGGCCATTAATTCTTGATATATTAACATTATTAGACCCCCTTAATGGTGCATTCCCTGACATTGACTGCATGCCCTTAATTAAATCCAAATCTTAACTAATTACGACAAAAAGAATAAATGTATCAATCTTTTAGGGTTAATTTACTAAAAAAACCCTTTAGACTTAAATGTGTCAATCCTTGATTTCATAACTAAATAATAATAATAATTAAAATAGATGAAAGCTAATGCAAAAGATTACAAAAAATATACAAAATATTCTGTAGAAAATATTGGAAGACATCTCTAATATCATATAAATTGATAAAACTAAGTGCGACCAAAAATTTTTTTTATAAAAATAGATATATAATAATTGTAGAAAATTTGGAAAACACATTATTTACTATCATCGCCATTAAAAATTATCATGTATAAAGCATGTGCATGCTTACTAGTTTAAGATAAATGGACGGAAAAAGAAACAAAACAAAAATTCCTTACACCCATGCATGCATGGTATCTTTGGTTAACCGATAAATTTATCATTTATTATATGTAATTATCACATAGAGTGAAACCCCAAAAGGAAAACATAATGTAGCACTCCATTGTTTTAGATAGTATTACTATTCAGGGTTCATAGACATGTGGGAAAATCCATGAGAAAGACTTGATCATGGAAATGGTTGAGCCTGAGGTGGAGGTTCAGGGCAATTGTTAAGACAATCTTCTTCGGTGTAGTAACATGGAGCTTTGCCGCTGGGATCTGTTAAGCAACACCAGCATTTACCAGTGTTACATTTGAACGGAGCACATGGCGGAACGTGTAGCTTTACACCTTTCATCTCATCCATAGGATCCAAGCTTGAAATTTGCTCCTTATTGCCATCGTTTCTACCTGTTTCCCCACAAAATAAAATCAACAAGAAGAAAAATAATGTAGCAATGGTGTTGAAGGTTAAGAACCCCATTAAGAAAAAAGAGATACAAATTAAAGAACAAGAGCTTGGACTTACATTCATAAAGCGCAGAAAGATTTGGGAGAACAACAAACAAAATGAAGGATAAGCACACAGCATTAAACTTGGGAGTTGCCATGGATGAATTTGCAGTGAAAAGAGTGATCTAGGATGGGCTTTATATAATGCACTGAATATCTAAATATTTAATAGCTTGATTCTCTATGATCTTTTAAATAATGAATCGGATTCTTTAGAATTATTCGTGAAAATACTCGTATTTTTGAGGTTCATTTTCTTTTCGTTGGTGTAAATACATGAGAGTGAGGTGGGAGGCAAAACGATACTCCTTACTTATGTGTAAAAAGAATTAAGATGAAGGTGGTGTAAATTTTACTTGAATATATTAATGCAAAATTTGCACTGTCAATGAGTGCAAATGAGACATAGTATACATTTTACATCAAATAGGAATACAAATAACCACTGAAGGAGGAGCCAAATTGGTTTTTAGCTCAGGTTTGCAAATTGCAAACGACTAGAGCCTAAGGCTCAGTTTGGAAGGAGTACAAATACAAATATGTAGAATGAAAAACCTTAAATTTTGTACTAATTTGTATGCATTTGCACTGCACATATTTGTATTTTGTACTCTTTTTAAACTGATCCTAAAGAAAACTTTTCAACTTGAAAATATAAAGATGATGAGATCCCCTAACTAATGGGATAAAATATTCTGCACAGAGAATTAATTAAAAGTGTAGAATATCTATGAGAGAGAGAGAGAGGATCTCATTGATATTACTACAGATATTTGTATAACTACTAAAGGTTGTAAACATATTTTTGTAAAAGGGTGCATTGCCGTTTACCTTTAATATTTGGGCCAATCCTCTTTTATTTTTACCATGAGTTTGGACTGAATTAATTCACCACTCAAGCCTCCTTAAATGCATTCTATTATTTTTGCACAAGGACACTTAGGGCTTTGTTTGGGAAGGCTGGTGCTCTGCTATGATTGAACTACTTGGGAGAAATTTCAAGATTGAACTACCTTGGAGAAACCAGAAAAAGAAACTTAATTTAACGGAATCTTTGGCTTTGAGACAGTTATTTTGGGCTTTAGGCTTAATTTGGAAGGAGTACAAAGACAAATATGTAGAGTTGGTTTTAATCCACCAAATATCTAAAGAATTAATATCTTGATCCTCTATGATCTTATAAATAATGAATTGGATTCATTTCTTAGTGAAAATACTGATATTTCTGAGGCTCGTGAGTTTGTTTAATTGCATTGGTGTAAATACATGAGAGTGAGGTGAGAAACAAGTGATCCTCAATTTATGTGTAAACTGTAAAGGGAATTATTAATTAAGATCAGAGGAAGGTGGTATAAATTTTACATCAGTTTTTTGGATGCAAAATTTGCATTGTCACTGAGACAAAATACAAATTTACATAAAATTGGAATACAAAACTGAACCAGGAGCCAAATTTGTATTTAATTCGGGTTCGCATTTCAAACAAATAGCCTAAGGAAAAAATTTCAGCTCCCAAATACTAAGCTGATGACATCCCCCAACTAATTCCAATAAAATATTCTGCACAGAGAATTAAAGTGTAGAAATGCATGCATATGAGAAGGGAGACCAGCCCCTAACTAACTAAATGGGCCCCAAGTGGAAGGCCATGTTTTTGGTTGAAAGATATATAGCTGGCTGTGCGAGTGGGGCTCACTTCATAAAGCCAGGCCACTACATGAAAGCCCTATGGGAGTGCTGAAGCGCAGCAGCTTGTATTTGGCTGTTGATCAACCAGTTGAAGGGCAGGGCTGTCCACCTCAGCCTCTTTGAATCGGTTTTCCAGAACACCTTGTCAACATTATCATTCTTTGACCTTTTAGGCAGTTAAGCTAGATGTCAACAGACATAGCTTATATTATTTATGCAGTTGAATCCGCTTGGTTGAACCAAATCTACCTTAGGTTCAGCCCTCCCAAACAAGCCATTAGTGTCCACCAACATCGCAATTTAGCTTATTTTGATATATGGGGACCAGTCCCATTAGACATCGATATTATATTATTTTTGTTGATGATTTTAGTCGATTTACTTATTTGTTTCCTATTACAGCTAATTATCTGATGCATTGACGATTTTCATTTCCTTTCGCAATATGGTTGAAAAATTGTTGGGTTGTTCTATTAGAATTTTTCAATCTAACAAAGGTGATGAATTTAAGAAATTCAAAAATTATCTCTCTGAGGTTGGTACTGTTCATTACTTCAGTTGCCCCATATTCATGCTCAAAATGGGCTTCCGAAGTTTAAGCATCGTCACATTGTTGATACTGTGCTCACATTGGTTGACCATGCCAAATTTCGATGCACCATATGGCAAGAAGCGACTTTTACTTCTGCATATTTAGTCAATCAATTGCCCTCAACTTCTCTTTGCCACAAGTCTCCATTTGAGCTCTTATTTGGAAATCACCCAGATTATGACTTTCTTAAGGTTTTTGGGTGCATTTGATATCCAAATTTGCACAATGACTTGTGCACATTTATTGGCTATAGCCTAGACTACAAAGGTTATTGTTGCCTCCATATTACACTGGTTGTCTTTATGTATCACGCGACATGGGTTTTAATGATGAATTTTCTTTCTCTTATAAGGATATGAAAGACTCCTCCATGGTACCATTCTTATTGGACACCACTTCTATCTTGGGACTGCCCCTATGTATGTTTCCCTTTCAGCCCTATATAGAAGCTGCTACACCTCTATTGCATCGACCATCCCCAAAGATGCATGTGCCCCACATACCTCTTTGGATACCAACATTGACGATATCATTGTTCATCTTGTCACTTCCACTGCCCTCACTGCACTTACCACCAATTTTCCCTCAAATGTGTCTTCCACTACTTTTGATGAGCCTCGTGACACCACTACAATCTCATCTACTACGTCCACTCAAAGCAAGTTCTAAATCCGGTTTCTACAAGCCTAACCCACATTATGCACTCAGTGTTGCTTCTCTTCCCGAAGAGAAACCTCCTTCTTAGTCCATTGCCTCACGTGATAGCCGATGGCGTGCTGCAATGAGTAATGAGTTCCGTGCTCTCTTGCAAAATGAATGGCTAACCCCTTCCCTCCCTTATTCCACAGTCCACCAGCAATAGTTGCACTGCTAGTACAAACTCCCTCCTTCTCTCTCGACTTATCTCTTTCTCCCCCAATTTTTCCTGTTTCATTTTGAAATTTTGAATGAGAAAAAGGAGTAAAATAGTCTTTTTTGTCTTTTCCATTAATGGTGTTAATGGCAATAAGGTTTTAGACAATTGTCAAAAAAATTATGGGTACTCTAAGACAATATGTATGTAAATAGAAAGGGTAGAGTTAGTCAATTAGTTAAACCATAAAGGTATATTAAGAAATTTCCCCTTTCTATTTTCATATGATTGATATAAAATATTAGAGATGTGTCCAAATGTATTCTACAAAGTTTCACTTTTTTCTTTTTTTTTTTTTTTTGCATCTTTATATTTTAAGTTTTTATTATTTAATTATGAGATAAAGGGTTGACACATATAACCCAAAAGGTTAAATTGTTGACCCATTGCCATGAAATTAATTTCATTTTTGGGCCGGTTTTGAAGTTTATATTTTATTACAATATCAAGAAAAACAACTATTATTTATCACACTTATTTTTATTTGATACGATTAACATAAAATATTAGATAAGTGGTTAAGTGCTTTCTTTTACAATTTTCCAGATTATTTCATAATGTCTTTGTGCTTTTTTATCTTTTTTCTTTTTTATTTAATTATGACATCAAGGTTGAAACATTTGATTCAAATGGTTGAATTGTTGATCCACTACCATGCATTGGTTTTAAATTTATATTTCATTGCAACATCAACAAGAATTAAATATTATTTATCATGCATATTTTTCTTTAATATGATTAATATAAAATATTAGAGTTATGCCCAATTTTTCTATATATATATATATATATATATATATATATATATATATTTGTATTTATTTCTATTTTAAAAGTTTTCATGTTACATTATGACATCATGGGTTGACCGATTTGACCTGGATGGTTGAATTGCTTACTTTCCACAAGGATGGAAGAACAGTTCCATTTTTTGGTCAGTTTTAAAAAACATGTATTTTATACCGTTAAAAGTATTTGATATAGATTTAGTTAATAGAATTTATTGGTGAAAAAAATAAGCTTAAAAAAGGATTAGATGAGAGAATGTGAGTTAATACCCTAAATTAATACTTAGTGAAAGCGAATTGAATGAGGAGAAATGTAGTACTTAAAATACATTTTTTCTCTCACATTAAAGAGGGATTAAATTAAAAAAGAAAGGGGTGTTCTAGTCAAGAGTATGTTGAATATAAGATTTAATGAGAGGGATTTGAATGAAAAAGTAGTTGCTCAAATTATATTTTTGCCCTTATAATTAAAGAGGAACCAAATTCAAAAATTGGGGTATTTTAGTCAAACAAAAATTTCATGCTCTCATTTACATTTTTAAAACATTTAATGCAACTAGTAAAATGTACGTGAATTTTCACATGACAATATCTCTTAGACAACTATTTATAATTCGTGGACAGTTTCTGAATAGTTATAAGTAGGCAGTTTTTGAACGGTTATAAGTGGGTAGTTTCTAAAGTGAGAGTAAAGGACATATATATCCTCTTTATACTCGTTGTATACTTAGACAAGATGGATAGAAAGCATCCAATGAAAATTCCATGAAGAAGGGGCATTTGCTCTTTTATAGGTAGTATAGACGGTTGAACCCACTCTAATGCACTCAGGTTGGGCTCGAGCTCGGGTTGCTCAATGAACCCACTCTAAAATAATACATATATAAATGTATTTATACAAATATATATACATATATTTATGTATGTTTGTAAATATGTATGAAACATTTACATATATACACATATATATGTATAAATATATATAATTGGGCTAGGCTCGGGCTACCTAAGGGTTAGGCCCGAGCCTGGCCCAAAAAATAAAAAAACTCGGCTTCTTGGGCCCAAGCCCAACTTGAGGACCAAAAATCCAACCTAAAAATTCTGGGTTGGGCTGGTTCGGGCTTGGGCTGGGCCTACCCAAGTTGTACCCCTAGATTTAGTAAAATAAAATCTATAAGGTAGGTTTAAATAAATATATAAAACTATAAAGTGTGTTATAGTAAATGACCCTAATAGAAACACATAAGAGTATACAACTTTTTTATATTTTCAACTTTTTAAATAATTAATAATTATTCATATTTTAAATACTACTTTTAATAATTTTTTATAATACAAAAATAACAATAATTAATTTTAGTTAGATTTATTCATCAAACTGATAAAACCGACCAACCCAATCAATTTGACCTGAGTTGGCCGGTTTTCAAGTATTTTAAGTCGGCTTTTGTTCAAAAATTTCCCAATTCGATCATGTTTGGATCTATTTCACTTTGGCCATTTATAAACCGACTAAAATCGAACAACCTAACTATGGATATATATATTAATATTTTATATTTTAAATATAATTTTTAATATGGAAAAGTGGAAAATTTCTCATATTTCTTAGTAAAAAATGTTTTATATCATAAATCTAATTTTTAAATTTATTTTTTAATAATTGCACTATAATTTGTAAAGTTAAATTTAATTTTTAAGCTTAAATCTTTTGAACCAACTGACCAAACTAAAAAATTGACCCAAAGCGATACAGCTTGAGTGTGTTGGTTTCCACAAAAGGTTAGTCAGTTTTATCTCACCAACTCCCCAACCTAACCAGGTCAATAATTAATAATTATTTATATTTTATATATTACTTTAATAATTTTTTTATAATATAAAAATAAACAATATTTAATTTCAGTTAGGTTTATTCATCAAACTAATGAAACCAACCAAAGTGAGCAACTCAACCCAAGTTGGTCGATTTTCAACTATTTTAGGTGATTTGGTTCAAAAGTTTCCCAATTCGACCAATTTAGATCAGTTTCACTTTGGCCATTTGTAAACCAACCAAAATTGAATGATCTAACAATGGACATATATTAATATTATATATTTTAAATATAAATTTTAATATGAAAAGTGGAAAATTCCCTATATTTCTTAGTCTAAAATGTTTTATATCATAAATCTAATTTTTAAATTTATTTTTTAATATTTGCACTGTAATTTTTTTAAATTAAAATTAATTTTTAAGCTTAAATATTTTGAAACAACTAACCAAACTAAAAAATTGACCCAAATCAATACAAGTTGAGTGAGTCAGTTTTCGCAAAAGGTTAGTTAGTTTTAGCTGACCAACTCCCCAACCTAACTAGGTCAATAATTAATAATTATTCATATTTTATATACTACTTTAATAAATATTTTATAATACAAAAATAACAATAATTAATTTCAGTTAGATATATTCCTCAAACTAATGAAACCATCCAACCTGATCAACTCGACCCGAGTTGGTCGATTTTTTAGTATTTTGGGTCGGCTTTGGTTCAAAAGTTTCCCAATTCAATCAAACTATATCAGTTTCACTTTGGCCATTTGTAAACCGACCAAAATTGAATGACCTAACAATGGACATATATTAATATTTTATATTTTAAATATAAATTTTAATATGGAAAAGTAGGTTCTTAGTCTAAAATTTTTATATCATAAATACAATTTTTAAATTTATTTTTTAATAATTTCACTATAATTTTTAAAATTAAATTTAATTTCTAGGTTTAAATATTTTGAACTGATTGATTAAGCTAAAAAAAATTGACCTAAATCAATACAACTTGAGTAAGTTAGTTGTAACAAAAGTTTAGTCGGTTTCAGCCGATCAACTCCCCAACCTTACTAGGTAAATTTAGTTGGCAAAGTAGCCTACAACTAAACTGAACAAACTCATGAATACTCATAATTTAAGCTAAATTAATAGTCTCATCTCTGATATATAATAATAGTTTAATATCCCATAATTATTGAAAATTTATATCGAAAATACACAATTATTGAAAATATATTGATAATGAAAAAAACATTAATTACAAAAATACAATAAGTACTAAAAATATATTATCTTATCAATAAATAGTATAATCTCAAATAAAAGTTTGACCTCTTATAAATATTTATCAATAAGTTATAACAAAAATACAATAAGTACAATAAATTAAATTTAAAAATTTTAATAATAGTAGTTTAATCTGCAATAATTATTGAAATGTTTCTATTAAATAACAACACAAAATAAATTTATACATAATCATTGAAAAAGCATTTATCACAGAAAACAACAAATAACTGCTGAAATGCAATAAATATTAATTTTAGAATATAATTATATAATAAATATAGATTAAGTGTTTAAAATTATTATTAATATATTATTTTTTGAAAGTTATTTTCTCAAATTATTACTTGATAAAAGTGAAATTAGTTATTGACAATATTATGTAAAAATATTAAATTATTATTAATTCCAATATAATGTTATAATTATTTTCTACTTTTCTGAATTTCTAAATTTATTACATAATTTATTTATTTTAACTACTTAAAATCTAGTTATTTTAAATATTTTGTTGTTTCAATTATTTATTATTTAAATACATAAATAATATGTAAAATATTTAAATTTAAAAATATTAATTATTTATTGTATTTAATTATCATAAAATCATAATTTATACTATTATTATATGATTTCATTTTTTATTTTATAATATATTAAATTTTTATTAATTTCAATATTATGTTATATTTATTTTCTAATTTCAAGATTTTTTTCTAAATTTATTACATAATTTTGTTATTTTAACTATTTAAAATCTAGTTATTTAAATAATCTATAAAATATTTAAATTTTTTATTAGTTTAATTTTATTTATTTAAAGATATTACATATTATTAAATAATTTAAAAACATTTGAATTGATAATCTAGAAAAAAACATAATTTAAATTATTAGTACATAATTTCATGATATATTTTTGTAAAAATATAAATTATTTTTTGTGTTTGTAATAAATATTTTTAAGTTATTGTATAATTTTGGTAGAATATTTAAGTAATTCTTAAATTTTTTAATCCAAACTTTCTTTAGATAGATATAGATAAAAAGTAGGGGAGAGGATAAATAGGAATTAAAGATAATTTAGGAGAGAAACTCCCTGCTAAATTGAATATAATTTTGGAGAAATATTATTTAAGTTAATGGAAAAGTGCATCTCACTGGTTGTTTCAAAAATGATATGGAATGAAAAAAATAAAAATTTAAAAAAATGAAAAAATTTCTTGACCGCTTTATTTTAATATATATATATATATATATATATATATATATATATATATATATGGTTCTTTAACGATTTTAGTGAAAATACTGATATTACTGGAGTTTCCTTTTGTTTGCATTGGTAGAAAAATGAATGAGAGTGATGAGATGGGAAGTAAGATGACCTGTTACGAAATTTATATGTAAAGAGAATTAAGAGGAGAGGAAGGTGATACAGATGTTTATCAGTTTTCTTTTTTGTTGCGAAGGTTACACTATTAATGAGTACAAATAAACAAATGCAAAACGCTCAACCAACAGCCAAATTTGTATTTAGTTCAGGTTTGCATTGCAAAGAAATAGAGCCTTAGGCTCAGTTTGAAAGCAATACAAATACAAATATCTAGAGTACAAAATCTTGTAACTTGTATTATTTGATATGTATTTGCACTGCAGCACTATACATATTTATATTTGTACTCCTTCCACACTGGACCTTAAGAGAGTGTTGTTTAAGCCTGCTGTGTTTGGTTTGAAGGAAAATATAGAGAAATTTAAGGAAATCTTTACAAATCTTGTATAGCTTTTCTTACATTTCACTTCCCTTATTTCCTACTTTTTCCTTCAAACCAAACATAGCTTTAATGTTTAGGTCAATCCTCTTTTATTTATACCATTAGTTGGACTGACGTTATCACCAACTTAAGCCTCCTTAAATGCTTTCCTATGTCCTTGGAGAAACCAGAAAAAAAAAAAAAAAATCAACAGAAATAATGCCGTATCTTTTGCTTTCAGACAGTTATTTTGGGGTTAGAAGAAAAGAGAGTTATTTTGGGGGTCACTTGATTAAACACCCTATATAGTTTAACATAATTTTTCAAACACCCCCAATAGTTTGTGTGTTATTAAGATACCCCTCAGTTTGCATTGTCCATTATTTTTTTCCAAAAACACCCCAACAATGAAGTAATCAATACTAATTAGTTTTCTTGTATAATTCTGTTTTTGATTTGTTCACTTGGTGTATTTTGGTGTTTTGGGGGTCACTTGGTGTTTTTTCCAAAAACACCCCAAACCTTTATTGTTTGTCCTAATAATATGTATTTTGGCTTTTTAGTAACCTTTCTTCACTTGGTGGAAGTTTCTCGATAAATGTTAAAATTGATTATAAAAATTTTCTATAATAATAAAAATTAATAAAAACTGTATTGATTTATTTAAAATTAAGGGATATATATTAACTTATATACATAATAAATATGATCTAAATCTACATATTTGCTAGGTCTTTACACAGGTCAGTTTGGTTCGGTTATACATAATTTTTTGAACCAAACTGACCACTCGAGTTGAGAGCCGGCTGGTTTCTCGGTTTGGTTGGGTTTAGCCCAACAACTAATGAGACTCTTGATTTTAACATTTCAGTCCCAATAAAACGTATGATTGACCTAAAAAGTAGAGCTTGTACATGCATCATTTATGTAGCTTTTACCTAAAAAACTAAATGTAATTGTAAAAGTGGAAAAAGTCCGGATAAAACTTCCTAAAATAACATGTCTTTCACACATCAAGTTAGAGAGTAGGCATTCTCGAAAGAAATGAAAGACAATTAATGAAGAGAGAAAGACTGAATACATAGAGACCTTAAAAACTAAACATAATAACACATAACTGGTTCGGGTTGGGTTATTTTCGGTTTACAAACATACAAATTGAAAACCAAATCGACCATTCAATTTACACATATTGATGAACCAAAACCAACCCAAAACCTTACAAACTGGCTATGTCTGATGGGTTCAGACCAGTATAATTGATTTGCAATGCAAACACGAACTAAATACAAATTTGACTCCAGGTTCAGTTTTAATTGCATTCCATACATAAACTGATGATAAGGTTTTGCACACTACATATTTTTATTGTATTGTACTCCTTCCAAACTGAGCTTAAATTAAATTGGCCTTGCCTCACTATGTTCAGAATGTCCAAATGTTATATAAAGCCCATCCTTGATCACAGTTTTCACTGCAAATTCATCAATGGCATCCCACAAGTTCAATGCTGTGTGCTTCATTTTCTTTGTTCTCCTTAGTCTTTCTGCGCTTTATGAATGTAAGTCCAAGCTCTTGCCTATGTTCTTTTTTCTCTTAGTTGAGTTCTTATTAATGTTCAACATCATTGTTATATTACTGTTTTTCTTGTGAATTTTATTGTGTGGCGAATGGGAAACAAATAGAAAAGATGGAAATAAGGAGCAAATTTCAAGAATGGCATGGCATCATAGCATCACCATTCAAGATCTGATTTGCATTCTTTTTCTTCCTTTTCCTCACTTAAATTAATCCTTGAGGTGACTGAGAATGGTTTTAGATCTGCTGATGTAACTTCACACTAAGTTTATGTTTGGTTTGAAGGAAAAGGTAGGGAAAGGAAGGGAAAGGTGAAGAAATCTATACAAGGTTTATAAATGTTTCCCCACCTTTCTCTTCGTTTTTCTACCTTTTCCTTCAAAACATCTTTTTCTTGGTTGTAAGACCAAGTTTTTATTCCTTTGGGTGTTCCAAACCATTGACGGTGGCATAAGTGCTTCTACAAGCAATTTAGGGTTGTTTCAGATTAATTGTTGATTGTTGTACTTGATTTTTACTGCTATTGGAAATGAAAATTGGGATTAAGTGTAAACCACTATGTCCTCTTTTCTGTAGAAGTTCTGTTGGATTTTAATATCTCTAGAAGATTAAAATCCAATTTCCAATTGAGTTTGATTGATAAATTACATGGAAAAGCACAATTCACGGTCATCTTGAAAACCAGTTCTCAAATTCCCAACAAAAACTCTATTTTTACTTGTTTCTTTTTCTTTCAAGCCTTGCTCCACATTGAAAGATTATTGAACATATTTTGAGTTTTTAATTAGGATCTTGTTTAATTTTTTAAGTTATGGAGATGAGAGTATAGAGACTTGTTACCATGCAATACATGCATGCAAGTGCAATGAAGCACACTTTTCTTGCACCCACATGGTTTGCAAGAAATAGAGTTAGATTTTAGCACGATAACTACCGAAGATTGCACTTTTATAGAAATCACAAGTCACAGACATATGATTTGCAATATTGCAAGCCATAGACATTGCAATTTGCAAAATCACATGTAGAAGACTTTGTGATTTGCAAAATCACAAATCATAAGAGTTGCAATTTGCAAAATTACAGATCTCGGACTATGGCGCATTTAGTTTGAAGAATTAAACATGATCATTGACATTTAAGTTAATCTCGCAATCATTACTTGATTGGGTGTGATCAAGGGACAATATTTAAGCATTAACGGTCACTAACCATTAATTAACTAAGAAGAGTTGCAACTGCTGCTAAATGAGTCCACTTACTATCGCTATAGATCCCTAATCTAAGCTACCATAAATAATTTTTAATGGATAAATTTCTTAAACTACCCTTTTGGTTTAACTAATTGACTAACACTATCCATACTGTTTCTAACAGTTAACTAACTCTATCCTTACCATTAAGGTCCATTAATATTCCATTAAAACTCATTCGCACATGATATATATATTTTGAAAATCCAATTTTACTCTCCACCTCCCTCCCCCTCTTTCTCTCTCTCCCCTTCTTTTTCTTGTTGGGTTCAGGCATAGAGTAACAAGACATGAGAATCAGCTCATGCTAAAAGGAGGGGTTTCACCAATACGAGGAGGGTATTCACCAAAGGAGGGGTTTCACCATGCTCTTCATCTTGCTAAAGCTATCTCTGAACACCGATGAACACTACAACATTGTTGATCTCTTCGTCTTGCAATGACCACCCCATCACTGCAACTCCTCTCCCACCGCAATCTCCTCTCCCTCCCTCTCTCTCTCCCCTATTTGCCACTCTGGTTAGACCGCCACTAGTAGCCCCTTTCCTCTCCTTTCTAGAAACCCTGTTGCAGTGGTGGCAGTATTCCTAAGATCATAACACTTCTAGTGTTCAGCCACAAAGACAAGCAACTTGGGATCCTAATGGTTTAACTCCCTCCCTTCCTCCCTCAATCTCCTATCCGCCACTCCGGTTAGACCGCCACCGGAAGCCCCTTTCCTCTCGCTATCAGAAACCCTGTTGCAGTGGCTGCGGTATTCCTAAGCTCAGAACACTTCTAGTGTTCAGCTGTAGAGACAGCCAATTCGGGATCCCAATGGGATAATTCTCTCCCTTCACTCTATCTCCTATCCGCCACTCTAGTTAGACTATCACCGGGAGCCCTTTTCCTCTCACCATCAGAAACTTGTTGCAGTGGTGGCGGTATTCCTAAGCTTAGGAAACCCCTAGTGTTTAGCTGCAATGACAGTCAACTCCGGATCCCAATGGGTTAAGTCCCTCTTTCTTTCTCTCTCCTACCCGCTACTCCAATTAGACTACCATCGAAAACCCCTTTCCTCTCGTCATTAGAAACCCTGTTGCAATGGCGACAATATTCCTAAGCTCAGAACACTTCTTAGCCCAAGAAACCCCTCCTGCCCTAGTCATTAAGCAACATTATTCTATTAGGTTGAATAACCAAAATCATTCTTGTTTTTAACACTAGTTTTAGCTTCTTGTCACATTGGATAACGTTGTTAAAGGCAAGCTCTTTTCTTCTCTTAACAGCAACTGCTATTGGGTGAAATGGGAAACCTGCTCTTCGCTGATTACAAAGTCCAGGATTCTTGTCATTTAAAGCCAAATGTGTCCCCATAAATGTGGTTAGGGTTTTGATGAACCAACATTTCTTCTCTCTTTTTCTCGTTTTATTTTGAAAATTTAAAAAAGAATAAAGGGTAAAATAGTCTTTTTTGTCTTTATTTTAATGAGTGATAACAGTAAGGGAAGTATTAGTTAATTATAAAAAACAATAGGGGTAGTGTTAGTCAATTTTCAAATAGTAAGGGTACGCTTAGCCAATTAGCTAAACCATAAGGGTAGTTTAAGAAATTCACCTTTTTTAATTTACTTTTTCCACAAGTTATATTAATTTGAAATTTTGTCCAAAATCCAATTAACATGTGTAAGTAAGGGATGGTCAGGCAATGTGGAGGTGGTCTCCTTAAAGGACAATGGAAGACCGGGAGCAGAGAACCAACAAAAAAGGCTAGGGTAAGGGGAGTAATGAGACGACTGAGCAAGGAATCCAATGATTGGGTTAATCAAGGGTCAAATGAATGAATTTTGTTATGAGGGGGATCCCTATTTATAGGGAAGAATCTCAAGATCCTAAAAGGAAGGAGCCAAAGGCATTTGTTTCCTACTAGGAACTAAAATATTAGATTCACTATTGGCCATTAAGGAGTTTTGCCACATGTTCTTATGAGATCTCTCAAATGTTAACTTTCCTTCCACCCAAGGATCCTCATAACACACGTGCGCCGCACCTCAGTTAACTGAAGTGGCGCTAATGACGTCACTACTTGGTGGATGGCATTTTATTAAACCTACCTGGTGCCTGATCATGCATGTAACTTAAAATTACATGTGCAATTGGTATTTGGGTCCAATTTTGGTAAACTGCGGTTCCACAACGGCCTAGGGTTTGTCGCAAGACCATGCTCCTCCAAATTTTATCATAGAACTGCGTGTACTTGAGGTTTATCATAGGATTGCACATGACCAAGGTTCATCACATAACCGTACGCATATAACATTCATCACAAGTTTAACTAAAACTTGTTTTAGGCTTGTATCAAGCACAAGCCCATTGCGAATATGCGATGGACCGTGTGTTTATCACGAGCATGCGATACATCATGAGTTCATCGTAGGCGACTGATGATATATGGTCCAACTGCAACAGTCCATATGGTATCCATTTAGCATTTTTTATGTTCTGAAGGACTAAGCGAGCACTATGTACTTACATTAGCCCCCCTGCTTATCGGTAATGGAATTTTATCGATAAGCATATTGCCTTCACATGTTCTTTGAAGTTATGCCATGGGTCAATGGATACTTGTGCATTGGGTCTAGGAATCTGCTCTATTTTTTGATTTTGTGTGCTTGGGGGAAAGTTGATTTGGGCTTTTGTTAGCCCCCCTTTTCTATTAAAAGGTTGGCAACCGGTTACTCAAGTGATCTAGTGTCTTTGCATGTTAGTGGCTTTTGGCAAGAGTTAAGTGTTTGTTCTTAGATTAGGTTTCACCTCTTTTGTGGTCTAGCTCCCCTGTCTTTTGATGATTTCATTTCTATCATTGGGCAATTCTGCATTAGATATGTGAGTTTCAGCCCCCTAACCAATGATAGGAAGGGAATTAGCAAAAGACATTGATGTTGTTCTACCAGTGTTGGTGGTAAGCTCCCTGTGTGTGAGGGTGATGCTTTTTCTCGATGCACAGTGTCAATTGTTAGTATAGGTTGGTTCAATGGCATATCATATTTGGTGACTGTGTTATGGGCCTGGGCATAGGATCTCGTCACGGGGTGGTTTGTGGGGAAAACTCATTGCCTTCCCTTGCCCTTCCCTTTGCGAGTTGACCCTATGGTGGTGGACTGAGGGTGATTTGTTCAAGAAATCACCGAACTCTCCTTGCTCTCTTTTCTTGACTGAAAATTCGATACCTTTATTGAATAAATCAGCTCCTTAAATAGGAGATTACAGGAGGGTTTCCTTCTTGTATTTGGCTAAGGTAGTCCCTCTCTTATCGCAACTTAAACTTCTATCGAAACTCAAACTCCTACTTCTAAGGGGAACACAAAAATTGGGGATAAGGGAAAGGTACAGCTGGCGTTGGCGCACAGGGCTGCTGTGACCAGATAAGTTCGGGCCCACCCGGATGAGCTGTCGTGTGGGCCCTGCTTTACCGTTGGCGCATGCATCTCACCTTACTACTGCTGTGAGGTGCGTGCTGCTGTCGTGTGGTGCATGCCGCTGCCGTGTGGTGCGTGCTGCTACCGAGTGCTGCTGTCGTGCAGTGCGTGCTGCTGCTGGGCGGTACGTGCCGCTGGGCGTGCGGCTAGCAGACTGTACTGTGGCGTGCTGCCAGGCGGTGCGTGCAGCCTGTACCGCGGTGCGCTGCCGAGCAGTGCGTGCCGCTAGGCGCGCTGTTGTGCACGCTGCTGCCTATGGTTGCGACGCAGCGTGTTGCTGGGTGTTGTGTCCAAAACATTACACCCCTCCTGGAGAACGAGCTTGTCCTCAAGCTCAAGGTCGGGGTAGGCATTGTGCAGGTCAGTCCAAGGAATCCAAGTGGCCTTCGCTGATGGTAGTCCATCCCAGTCTACTAGAACCTCGAAGGTGCCCTGGTTGATGCGTGACCGGACAAGAGCTCTAGGTTGGAGGATGGGTCTGCCGTCCTTGAGAGGGAGTAAAGGAGGCACTTGCGTTGGGGGAGTCCCTGTGAAAGGCTTTAGTAGGGACACATGCAAGACGTCATGGATTTTGCTGTGCTCTGGCAGTTCAAGTTGATAGGTAACCTTCTTGATCTGTCGAAGAACCTTGAAGGCTCGTAAAAACTTAGGGTCATCTTTTGGGGGCTCCATCGCCTGAGGGAGAGCTTTCGGTAGGGCTGGAGCTTTAGCCAAACGAGCTGTCCTGGCTGGAAGGTGACCTCACGATGGTGCTGATCGTAGGCTATCTTCATGCGTGCCTGTGCCTGCTGCAAACGTAAGGAGACTTCAACCAATTGGGCATCTTCATAGGAGAGAAGATGAGGAGGGTCTCGCCCATACACCACGGGGAAGGGAGTCGTGCCAAGGGACGAGTGGTAGGATGTGTTATAGCAGTATTTGGCCCAAGGAAGGCAGTCCACCCAGCATCGTGGTTGGTCCCCTACAAAGCAATGGAGGTACATTTCTATGGTGCGATTGACAACCTCCATTTGTCCATTTGTCTGTGGGTGATAGGCGGACGAAAAGGCTAGGGTCGTGCCTTGTAATCTGAATAGCTCCTTCCAGAAGGTGCTGGTGAAGACTGCATCCCTGTCACTGACGATGGACTCGGGTAGCCCATGTAGGCGGAAGTCAAACCCTACGAATAAGATGGATTTCCAACCGACTTTAGGCAAGCCTTCAACGAAGTCCATAGAGATATCGGCCCAGATCTGCATTGGGAGTGAAAGGGGCTGCAGGAGTCCTGCTGGGTGTAGGTTCTCCCACTTTTGTTTCCGACATACGGAGCAGTTCTGGATGAAATCCCTAACCAAGCCTTGTATACCATGCCAATGAAAGTCTGCACACACATGGTGTAACGTCTTCTGCACCCCTTCATGGGTGGCGTTGTGGATGCTGGCGAGGATAGCTAGAATCAAGGGACAATCTGTTGGGAGATATACCCTTCCTTTGTACACCACAAGTCCCTCGTGGGTGGTCTAGTTTGGCTTGGTCGTGCCAGACTGCAATTCTTGCACCAGGTCTCTCAATGTTGGTGATTGGGGCAACACGCTCCTTAGGTCCTCTAGTAGGGTCACACGGGGCTAGGAGACCGCGCAGAGGTGTGCCGTGTCCTCTTCATGCTTGGATAGTGCATCAGCGGCCCAGTTTGAGGCTCCCTCCTTGTGGTCTATGCGGAAGTCAAACCCTAGCAGTTTGCTTGCCCAGTGTTGTTGGGGTGGAGTAGTAAGCCGCTGCTCTAGAAGGTATTTGAGGTTGTAGTGATCTGTCTTGACAACAAAGGGCATGCCCCACAAATACGGCCTCTAGTGATGGACGGCCTTGGCTAGTCCGATCAATTCACGCTTGTAGGCCGGTAACTTGAGGTGCTGATCTGTTAGTTTGTGGTTGAAGAAGGCTATGGGGTGCCCTTTCTGTTGTAGTACTTTGTCGGTGCCTATGCCAGACGCATCACACTCCACCGTAAATTCTTGGTCAAAGTTTGGCAGTTGCAGCATGGGGGTAGTGGAGAGTGCGTCCCTTAGGTTTGTGAAGGCAGTGTTAGCTGCTTCATCCCATTGAAATGCATTCTTCTTCAACATCTTGGTCAATGGGGCCGCTAGGAGTCCATAGTCCCTTACAAATTTGCGGTAGTATCCCGTGAGCCCCAAGAACCCGCGAAGAGCCCTAATGGTCTGAGGCTTTGGCCACTCCCGGATGGCTTGAATCTTGGAATTATCTACCGAGACTCTTTCCCTGCTAACTATATGGCCTAGGTAACGGACCAGCGGCTCTCCGAAGGAGCACTTGGTTCGTTTTAGGAATAACTTATGCCGTCGTAGCGGCTTCTGAACTGTTCTTAGGTGACAAACGTGCTCTACCCACGAAGTATTGTAAATTAAGATGTCAAAAAATACCAGGACGAACCTGTGGAGATGGGGTCAAAATACCTCGTTCATCAGGGCCTGGAATGTAGATGGGGCATTGGTGAGACCAAAAGGCATGGCCAGAAATTCAAAGTGGTCGTGATGCGTTCAGAAGGCTGTTTTCTCCACATCTTTAGGGGCCATTCGGACCTGGAAGTAACTTGACCTGAGATCCAGCTTAGAAAAGTACTGAGACTCGTGGAGCTCATCTAGCAATTCGTCTATCACCGGGATTGGGAGCTTGTCCTTGACGGTTCTACTGTTGAGCTCCCTGTAGTCCACACAAAATCTCCAGGTGCCGTCTTGCTTTGGCACCAACAAGACTGGTGAAGAGAATGGAGAGCGGCTGGGGCGTATGATTCTCTGTTCTAGCATCTCTGCACACTGCCTCTCTATCTCGTCCTTCTGTAGGTGCGGGTAGCGGTACGGCCTCACGACAACGGGTCCTGCCCCTGGTATTAAGGGAATCCGATGGTCACACGACCGGCCAAGTGGAAGGCCCTTAGGCTCTGAGAACACGTCTGAAAAATTGGCAAGAAGCCTCTCCATCTCTGCGGTGTGCAAGGTGTCGCCATGGAGAGTATGCACCTGTGGTTTTCTTGCTCTCATCTTGGTCCCTTTCCAGGTGACCCGTTTCCCATGTAGGTCAAACGTCATGGTCAAGGCACTAAAATCCCATAGGAAGGACCTGAGGGTGATGAGCCACTTAATTCCCAACACTATGTCGAACTCGTCTAGGGTCAGTACAAATAGATCTGCGAGGAATGGTTCAGAATCCACCTGGATTTGGACACTTCGGCAGATCCCTGGACTGTGAACTCTCTCCCCATTTGCTATAGCCACCTAGAGCCATGGTCTGTCTTCCATTGGTAGCTTCAATTGGAGCGCAGCCTACTTGCTGATGAAGTTGTGGGTGCTCCCTGAGTCAACCAGAATCCGTACCTGTTTTCCTGCCACTTGGGCCTGCAACTGCATGGTTTGGGAGTTCTTGACTCCATTGATGGCATGGAGGGAGATCTCGGGTTCTAGTGCCGCTTGTTCCTCTTCTTCCTCCTCCAGCTCGTCTACCAGGAGGTAGAATAACTGCTTGCAACGGTGGCCAACTGAGCACAACTTGTCACAGTTGAAGCATTGGCCCTTGGCTCAGGGCTCTGCCATCTCAACCCTGGATAAGCTTCTGATGGGAGGTGCTGTCGTGATGCTATCCATGCTAGTTGCAGCTCGGGTAGTGTTGCTAGTGAAAGGGCATTGGTCCTTGTTGACAGCCATCGAAGGCCCTCCTATGGTAGACCTTGGGTTCGCCCAAGTCATTGCGGGACGCCCCATGCTGGACGGCCCTCGACTGATCTGCAGCTTGCGCTCGAAGGCTCGGGCCAGATTCATTGCTGTGACCAAGTTGGGTGGGCTCTGCATCTCCACATCAACTCTCAGAGGTTCAGATAGGCCGATTGTGAACATATCCACCTACTAGTCTGGCCGAACCGAAGAGGCTCTGGCAAGAAGGGTCCGAAACTGCCGCTGATACTCCGTGATGGTCCCGGTCTGCTTGAGGTTAATGAGCTCCCCCAAGGGGTTGCTCGTTAATGGGGGCCCGAATCGGAGGAGGCAATACGACTTGAACTGGCCCCAACTAAGGCTTGGTTCTTTCTGCTCCACTCGGTAGAACCAGAGCTGTGCTTCATCGGTCAAGTGGAATGCTACCACGCTGACCTTGTCCTTATCTTCCGTGTGCTGATTGCGGAAGAATTGCTCACAGCGGTACAGCCATCCAAGTGGGTCACCGCTGCCATTGTATGAGGGGAACTCCAAACAACTGTATTTGGGTATGATTGCTGCTGTTGGTGTGTCGTTCTGTCGCTCACCAGAGCCCTCTGTCTGATATGGGCGGCGGCTATGATTAGTGGCTACCCCTTCAGGGCTCCCTTCCCTGGTGGAGAAGTATAACTCCAATAGACGCCGAAGTTCCCTGACGTCCTCTTTAACTTCTCTTACCTCCGCATGATTTTCCACGAGACGGTGTTCTAGTTCGTGAACCTTGGACGATAGCTGCTCCATGTCGCCCATGACGCTTGGCTCTGATACCAAAATGTTATGGGCCCGGGCATAGGATCTCATCACGGGGCGGTTTGTGGGGAAAACTCCTTGCCTTCCCTTGCCCTTCCCTTTGCGAGTTGACCCTATGGAGCCGGACTGAGGGTGATTTGTTCAAGAAATCTCCGAACTCTCCTTGCTCTCTTTTCTTGACTGAAAATTCGATACCTTTATTGAATAAATCAGCTCCTTAAATAGGAGATTACAGGAGGGTTTCCTTCTAGTATTCGGCTAAGGTAGTCCCTCTCTTATTGCAACTTAAACTTCTATCAAAACTCAAGCTCCTACTTCTAAGGGGAAAACAATAATAGGGGATAAGGAAAAGGTATAGCTGGCGTTGGCACACAGGGCTGCTATGGTCGGATAAGTGCGGGTCCACTCGGATGAGCTATCGTGTGGACCCCGCTTTACCACTGGCGCATGTGTCTCACCTTGTTGTTGCTGTGAGGTGCGTGCTGCTGTCGTGTGGTGCGTGCCGCTGCCGTGTGGTGTGTGTTGCTGCCGAGTGCTGCTGCCGGGGCGGTACATGTCGTTGGGCATGCAACTGGCAAACTGTACCGCGGCGCACTGCCAGGCGATGCGTGCAGCCTATACCGCGGCACGCACTAGCATGCCGCTTGGTGCGCTGCTGTGCACGCTGCTGCATGTGGTTGCGACGTAGCGTGTTGCCGGGTGTGTGTCCATAACAGACTGATGGAAGTCGAAGAAGGTATTCAGTGATAGTGATGTGGCGGGTATCATTAGCAATTTCATAATTGTCATCCCATAATGAATGCAGTCTATTCGCGCGTGTGGAATGGATGCCATATCCGAATTTTAGTCCCGCCTTTTGAAGGGCATATTTGTTAAGTTATTTGGATTACTTAATCATCAAGCATCGGTTGGGGTTTCGTACTCGTGCCTGTCCATCTTCCTCGGCGCCAATTGTCATTCCCGACACGTAAGAACTATAGACCAATTCACTGCTCGGGAGGTCATCTTCCTACATATTTGAGGGAGCTCTGCGATAAGCTCGTTGGTGAGATTGCCGCATATAAGGCTCATGTAGACCAATTCACTGCTCGGGAGAAGATGTCATTTGAGCAATGGCTGGAGTACTGGTTCGAGTCTCATGATAGGAGGGATGTAATGGCATGGGTTGCAAATACCCAGTGACACCATGCCGCTATCACTCTATATGTTGCCTCCCGATTCCTGTTCCCAGGGGCTTCTCGATTATGGCCTAAGCACTGTCTTGGTCCCCATTGCCGTTCTCACTGCCAGTGGCCACCAACAGCCTCTAGCCTCAATGTTTTTGGGCTATCTTTAAGAGCAGATGGAACACACCGTCCACAAAATAATGGACCCAAGCTGTAAGAGGCCCATCAACTACATTTGCATGCCATTCCTGTGGATGTTCCTATGTGAATGCTTTGACCTCAACGTCACACCCCGTCCCCTATCCCCAATCCGCATCGATGTTGCCACCATGGAAGGGGATGGGTTTGAGGAGAAAGTGTTTGAGGTGTGCAGGGGGAAGCGTTGGCTCAAGGCCAGCAAACATAAGCAGTTCAAGATGAGTGAGATCGATATGAAGCCTTTAGGGGTTCGTATGGAGGCCGTTGACCATGCAATGCCGTTCTACATCAGCTTTCCCATCCTCGAAGACGGTGACCACCAATGCGTTATGGAGGTCATGAGTCCTATCGTGGGCATGGTGCGGCTAATAACTTGGCCTAGTGTCATTGTGTACCTTGATTGCACAGGAGGGGATCAATTAAGTGTTTATCGACCAGACCAGGTGCTTGGCCAATTTGGTTACGATGACATGGGTGCCCAATTTCTGAGGTCTATGGGGGACGACGTTTTTCGGGTCCCCTATCGCAGGATTTGCAAGGGTATAGAGTTGTAAGTCTTTGCACTTTTCCTACCTCTGCGTGCTATTCGGGGGGATTTTAGGAGCTGAGAAGGGTGAACCCCTACCTTTGCCATGTCTTGGCCCCCGTGAAGGTCATTCTGCGAACCGGGGTGACAGTCTAATTGCTCCTCCAGCGCACTTGCCAAAGAAAGTGAGGACGAAGCATGAGGGAAAGCGCCCAATAAAGGAGGGGGAGGGTAGCCGTCCTCCTGCAGCAAAGAAGTTGAGGTCAGCAAGAGTGTTTCACCTAGTTCAGCTACTAGTTGTACCAGAGCCAACGGCTCGGACATGGCTTCATTGTAAGCCTAAGAATGCTAGACTAAGGCCAGGCAAGAACTCTCTGCTCGAACACCCATGGGGAAAGCGCACTTTGAAAGCGCAATCGACTATTGTTGTCCCTCCACGTAAGGTAACCTACGCCCGGTTCCCAGGTGGACGTGTGAAGAAAATGGCTCCGCAACCATAGAAGAGGGGGCCAGAAGAAGAGGATTTGGTAAGGAACTTATCCCTTCTGCTCCTATTGTTTCATTGTTGTGACGATTAACCTTTCTATTCTATATTTGACTCATGTTCCATTTTCTTTGCTGCGAAGTGCGTGGAATCCTACAAAGTTCCACCGGGTACAGATGTACCGGAAGCCCCATCCAAGGGTACGAGTAGGGAGGTATATGCGCATTTGCTTTTTATTTACTTGAGATCCACTTATACTAACTGTTGTAATTTACCTCATCGCAGATTCCTTACGAGTTGGACTCGTTTGTTGTTCCATTTTTGCCCATTGTTAGGCAATTGCCACAAGAGGTACAGCCATCGCAGCCCCCTAATTGGGGCTGGGAGGCTATTGAAAATGCTAACTTTGGTGATGTCGCTTCAACTGCCATGGCGCCGGAAAAAGAAGGCCCTACGAGGGCAAAGCCATAGTTAGCGACTCATCATGAAGAGGCCTTCATTCCTGCTACCATTGTCGAGACAAGGGACTCCATCAACCTAGAGATCTCGGCCGAGGAGGAAACTAGAGCTCCTGTTGAAGCAAAGGTCCCCACTGAAGAAGAGGTCAGAGCTCCCATAGGCCCGGAGGTCCAAACTGAAGGCGGAGGCATAAGATCAAGGGTGGTGTCCCCAGTTGAGGGGTTGTCATACGAGGAGGAACTTGCTCTGATCTGACAGGAACTCGCAGAGTACTACGACAAGAATGATGCCACCCCCTGGGCTATGAATCCATAGACCTAGTTCAAATCCAGGGTCATCGCAGGAATGCCAAGTATTCCATCTCCCACTGAGTGGAAGAGTTTGCTGCAGTCATCATTCGGGATGGGTGGTTACCATCTCCAGGCAATTTACCTAAGTTCTCTAATTTAAGAAACCCCTTTCCCTTGAATTGAGGCTTATCGTTCAGGTATGCTATCATGAGGTTTATTTTTTCATTTTCTCCTTCTTCAAGTTCTCCCTGCTGGAGGCAGAGTTCAAGAGGATCAGTTATTCTACTTACCTGGAAGCATTCATCAATTGTCAATTCAATGGCATCAATCATAAAACAAGAATCATCACTAGAGGGTGCATGTTTCATAGCATTAGACATTTTAAAAATTATCTCCTCATCTTGTATCCTAAGGCTGAGTTGTCCTTGTTGGACATCAATCATTGCTTTCCCGGTAGCCAGGAAAGGTCTCCCTAGGATAAGCGGGACCTCCACATCTTCTTGCATGTCTAACACAATGAAATCAACTGGAAAAATGAATTTGTCAACTTTAACTAACACATCTTCTATGATCCCCCTAGGATGTCTAATGGATCTATCAGCCAATTGTAATGCCACTCTAGTGGGTTGGGGTTCATTCATCCCCAATTTCTTGAAGATAGAATATGGCATTAAATTGATGCTAGCTCCCAGGTCACATAAAGCTTTTTCAATTTTTAAACTGCCAATGGTACAAGGAATAGTGAAACTCCCTCGATCTTTGAGTTTCTGAGGCAGCTTGTTCAGAAGGATAGCAGAACATTCCTCATTTAATGCAACTGTAGCCACATCTCCCAGTTTCCTTTTGTTTGCCAATAATTCCTTCAAAAACCTTGCATAGTGTGGCATCTGGGCTAAAGCATCAGCAAAAGGAATATTAATATGTAAACTTTTAAATATTTCAAGAAACTTACCAAATTCCTTCTCCAATTTTTGTTGCTTCAGCCTGTTAGGGAATGGAACTTGTGGTTGTTGGTGCATCCCTTGTTGTGCTTTTGGTTGTTCCGTCTTTTGTTGTCTGGTCCCAAGGCTTGTTTCTGCCTTGGGTTCAGCCCAATTCTTCTTTCTACCTCAGGCAACTCTTTTCCACTTCTTAAGGTAATAGCTTGCACCTGCTCTCGTGGATTCACTACAGTGTTGCTTGGAAGAGTTCTTGGCAGTCTGGAAGAGATTAATTGTGCCAATTGCCCCACTTGGTTTTCCAGGTTTTTGATTGAGGCTTCCTAGTTCTGGAACCTAGTTTCTGCACCTGCTATAAATTTTGTCATCAGTTCCTCCAAATTGGATTTTGGTTCAGGCTGATGATAAGTCTGGTGGAACGGCTTGGAAATATGCTAATTTGTCCAGGACTGGTTTGAATGTCCCCTCCATCCTGGATGAAAAGTATGGTGACTCTCGTAACCCTGCTGTCTTGACGAATTGCTGACATAGTCAACTTGTTCAGTAGATGGTCTGAACTGATTGCCAACTTGGCAGTCTGTACTGATGTGGCCTCCCCCACACAATTCACAATTAAGAGGCTGCACATGCATGGCAGCTATCTGCATTTCATCTATTTTCTTACTGAGTGCTCCTATTTGTGCAGATAGTGCTGTATAAGTGTCAACATTATGCAAGCCTTGCTGCTTCCTAGTTTGAGTTCTTTCCGAATGCCATTGATAGTTGTTGGCTGCCATTTCCTCAATAAGTGCATGGGCAACCTCAAGAGTTTTATTATTTATGGATCCTCCGGCTGCAGCATCTAATATGGTCTTATTTGAGTCAGTAAGACCACTATAGAAAGTCTGCACTTGCAGCCAAATGGGGAGGCCATGGTGAGGAACTCTCCTTAACAGCTCCTTGTATCGTTCCCATGACTCATATAAAGATTCCCCCTCTTACTGGAAAAAAGTAGTGATGTCATTCCTTATTTTAGCAGTTTTAGAAGGGGAAAAATATTTAGAGAGAAAACGGCTGGCCATTTCGTCCCATGTGGCTATAGATCCTGCTAGTAATGAGTTCAACCAAGCTTTGGCTTTATCCTTCAAAGAAAATGGGAATAACCTCAGCCGGATGGCATCATCACTTACCCCATTGTGTTTGAAGGTGTCACAGATTTCCAAGAAGTTAGCAATATGGGCATTCGGATCCTCATGGGCCATACCACAAAACTGAATCGTATTTTGTATCATTTGGATTATGGCTGGTTTAATTTCAAAGTTATTGGCAGCAATAGTTGGCCTGATAATGCTGGAGACAGTCCCGGTGAGGGTGGGCTTGGCATAATCCATCATAGTTCTTTGTTCAGCCATTTCTTGTGCTTCTTGTCTGACTTGCCTAGCAGCTCTCAAACGGACACGGAGAGTCCGTTCAATCTCCGGGTCGTAAAGGATCTCTTCCAGTTCAGGTCTGCTTGTCATAAATTGTTAAAGTCAAAGCAGTAAAAATGCCAATATTCACAAAAGAAAATAAATAACTAATCCTATCACACTGAAAATGTAAAGTGAATTATTGGAATACAAAAACCTACATCCTATCATGAATAAATGAAGCCGATTATACTAAAAGCAGATTTAAACCAATCATCTTATTCAAGGTTCCTTTATCTACATCCATCGATTGCAACATCTGAATTCAGACCCAATTTAGTTGAGTTCAGATCTACAAGTCTTTGGTATTGTTAGTCCAGAGAAATTAACAAATAATAATTCAGATCTGAGCTGTATATCTCATACACACTCATTGGTATACACTACAATATACATTCATTAAGGTTGGAATCAAGTCTGTTATGCTTTAGGGCTGAAATCAGATCTTATCTGAAAAATATATTAAAAGGATCTGAAATAAACTAAAACCAGTCCTGAGTTAGGCTTGGGTTAAGGATTTTAAGCTCTACAATTGAAGCTCAAACCTGTATAGCTGATGCATATCAAACACTTGCTAAGACATGAAAATTGAGTCTGCAATGTTTGGTATTACAAGCTATTCGGTCCATACAACTTTTGTAGAAATCTAAAATCAGGTCTGCTAACTGTTGCACTATAGCAGCCCTGCTACAGATCTGAATGCTAATAGAAATACTTGGAAAGTGCTAATTTTTCTTAAATATCTGAGGCATAACAATTATTCAATCCAAACATACACCTCCTTAGCTAATGTAGCTCGGTTACAAGTGGATAAAGCAAATGTTCAAGTCACCCAAAATCCAAAATGTGCTCGGTATCAGTTCAGTCCTCAACTATAGTTCAGATCTGTATCAGTTCAGATCTGAATTTTCTTTTTCATTCTTTGCTATCCAATTACCTTTGGGGTATGTCGGATTTATCATAGGGTGAGTTGGGGTGATGATGGCACCCAATTCACCTTAAACTTGTATCAGTTCAGGTCTGAGTTCATCTGAACTCAGATCTGAACTGAGCAGTTCTGCAATAGCAGAATTCAAGTCTGAACTCATGTCTGAGTTCGGATCTGAATTCTCAATTGCCTTACCTTCAGTTATTGCTACCAATTTGTTTTTGGGGAATAGCAGAAGTGTCCTAGGGTGAATTGGGGTGGTGATGACACCCAATTCCCCTCAAAATTTCATCAGTTCAGGTCTGAGTTCAGAGGAACTCAGATCTGAACTGTTGCAGATCTGCAATAGCAGAATTCAGATCTGAATTCAAATCTGAATTCTGATCCGAATTCTCAATTGCTCCTCTTGTTGTTCAAAAGATCTCCCTTTTTTTTCATTTTATATATATTTTTTTTCTTTTTGTAATGAAAGAAAAAAATAGTAAAGTCTAAAACACAAGCAATTCTTTTCGGCTGAGTGCTGCAGATCTGAAATCTACTGATCTGAGTGCCGAATGCAACTCAGATCTGCAACACTCATGTTTTTGTGAATTTTTTCTTTTTTTTTCTTTTTGAAGGGAACAACACCAAGAATGAATAGAAATCAAATATGCCTTTATTAAAATGAAACTGAAACCAGAAAAAGAAAGTAATCTACTTAAGAAAGAAGAAACATAACTACAGTAGTACAACAGTTGCATTCAAAGCTAAAATGTAAAGTTAAGTAAATTAAACCAACTATGAATGCAATGCTGAATGATACCAGATTAAAAATGCTCAATGTTTCCTAATATTGCTTCTATAAATCCCTGGCAACGGCGCCAAAAACTTGATGTGTTGCTCATTGTGACACTAGCAAATGCACTAGACGTTCAAGTAATAAAGTAGTGAGTGAAGTATCGTTCCCACGAGGATTTAGGAAACAATTACCAATACTAAATTGAGCACTTCTTATCTGATCAACAAATAAATCAAAACTTTAATAAAAGCTAAAAAAAAAAATCCTAAATTAAAATCTATCTAAATCATTGGCCCAATTGCCTTCAATTCAGGTTAGAAGAGTAAGCAGTAAATGTAATATCAGAATTCAGCAATCTATCAATTTGGATCATTCGAATAAATCATGATTGAGCCTTGGTTTGGTGAAACCCCAAGGTCATGAACAGCCTCTCTCAAGCGCATGTTCATCCTATGCATTAGTGACGGTTCTTCTATCTCTAGCAAGAATCTAATCCCCATGCATGCATTTCTTCAAACACTTCTAAGGCATCAATTCAAATCTGAATTGATCACCAACTGAATTGTGCAAGTTATCTCTAACCTTGCACTCAATTCAGTTCTTGAATAGTAGATCTGAATTCCTAGAGTCTCTCTCAAGCACTCTAGGAATTCCAAGCTGTAGATTAATTCAGCCAATCTGAAAATTGCAGATCTGAATTCTCTTTCAAGCAATTCAGATCTTGCAATCTCAGATCTGAGAATTCAGATATGAGTTTTGAAGGTTAGTTGGCCGAATTACTCTATAATAACACCTTTATTCAAAAAAAACTTCAAGTACAATCCATGATCAATTGAATGAATAAAAAAGAATTAGATTGCTGAACTGAAATTTTACAAGCTGAAATACATCAAGGAAGAATGGAAACAAGGAGAAAGAAGAAAGAAAATATAACTAAGAAACTGAATTCAAATCAAAAGAGAATGAAACTACAAATGATTTATTACAAAAGATCTTTGAATCACAAACCCTCAATTCGAACTCACCTTCTCTTCTAGCTTGCTTGTCTTGAACTTCCTTCAGCCCTTCTTCTTCTTCTTCCTTGCGCCTAGCCTTCTTCTCTTCTCTTCTCTCAAGGTGGCCGAACCTCTAAGAGTGGGAGAGCCTTCCTCTCAAGCAATTGAACAACTCTCTCCCCTCCTAGAGGCCTCCTTATATAGTTTTTCAAGGGGGCTCTTGCCCCTTCTTGAAGTCTCTAGAATTGGGTGTATTACACCCCTCATGAACCTTCTAGAGTGCTCCCTCCTTCTCTTCAAGAAACATCTAGGAGTTGCCGCCCCTAGCTCCCTTTGGGCTGCTATTTGGGCTACAACTTAGCTTGCTTTTGAGCTCAAGTGGGCTACACTCTAGGCTGTTATTTGGGCTAAAAATGGGCTGGGCTGAAATTTCCTTCTTGCTAGGCTTCTTCCCTTGGATTTTCCAAAGAGTTTCACTTGCTCTTCTTGGGCCGAATGAAATTCTCTTGCTCTCATGGCTGGGCCGGGCTGAACTTGATAAATTTTGGGTTTTCTTTTCTTGCTTTTGCCTTCTTTTTATTGATTTGGCTCCCCCTGAAATTTTTCTTTCAATCAAGCTAAAATAGGGCAAAATCTAATTAAACCAGCATAAAATTTCATGCAAAAACCTCATAAAATATAGATAAATTGTAGGTTCATCAAATACCCCCACACTTAAGCTTTTGCTTGTCCTCAAGCAAAGACATCAGCCATAAACTTAACATTCCCCCCTTCTGTTCTCACCATTTACCTGGTGAACTTTTTAAGATAGAAATGCATTGAGTAGTCGGGGAACTTTTGTAAGTGCTCAACTCTTATTCTTGTAAATTACTATTTAAGATATGTATAAGATCGAAGGAAAGGAGAATATGAATTTCATCATAGTCTAGCCTTCACTCCTAATTCATATATAAATCAGCTCCTTAATTGTCAAGGTTAATAATCAAATTTCACTAAGTTTCACATCTGTAACTAAATCTTAATGAGAGTTCAACTTTAGAGTGCCCCTTTGAACCTCAGCTATCTCCACAATTTCTTAATTCTAGGGGTGAGTGCATCTTATGCTCCATCTCACCCTTTTTTTTTTTTTTTTTGGTGTGAGTGCATCTTATGCTCCATCTCACACTGGTCCCTTGCTTGAGGTAGGTAAATAGGACTCATGTTCTAAGCTGCTAGTTTTACTATTCAGCTCAGAATAGCGGAGTCAATTTGGGCTTTTGTCATTCTTTGCATTTATTGAACCTCAAGAATCAACACTTCAGATGTGCACTTAGCTTTCTTGACCATTAACAATGAAATCAAGGGCTTCCATACACATGAAGGAAGTTAGGGCTAGTCATGCTGAAAGGCATATTCAGCTTTCCTTTTCTCATGCATATATCAAACTGGGTTATTCACAAGAATAAAAACTTAACAAGTACATCAGTCTCCCTCAACTCATTGAGTTCCTTCTTAAAAATATCATCAAATAAATAGTAATGAATTTGAGGGGTTCCAGTCTTTTTTGGTTATGTCATTGCCTGCATATGTGTGTTGGGGTGCATGGTTTCAGCCCCCATACCCTAGCCTCGGGCTCACTCCACCACACTTGAGATGAACATTGTCCTCAATGTTCCTAGTGTTAGGGAGTCACAATAAAACCAACAAGAGAAATTCCAAGTAAAGAGAAGGGATATGCAAGAGTTCTTTTGGTGGGAGCCTCTTCTGCTAGAATTTACTTGCAAGAGAGATCAAGAGCTTTGTTCTAACTAAAAATAATTTAAACCAAATAATAAAAAGACTACTATACACAATTCCAAACAATGTAAATAATTTAACCAGTCTGTAATACACAACAGAAACTTACAAGGCCAAGAAGTTTGAATTCTATCTAACAAAAAACTAAATAAATAAATAAATAAATTACAAAAACAAGATCAAAAGCCAATATAAATATCTCTTGGAATCTGATATGCAAGTGATAAACAAGTGATTTACAAGATTGAAACTAGTATAGAAGTCTAAGAGTTCTTGAAATCAGCACACTACCAAAGTTATTTGATTTTTTTTTTTTTTTTGTTGTAGTGTGCTCAGATCTGCATTAGAATTTCAGCAATGTAAGTGAACGTACGCAGATCTGATCCACACTAATAAATTTGCAAACTAGAAAAACATAGCTCCATTACTGAAACTAAACCAACATTCAAGTGTGAAGTAGATGTTCAATGGAAAAGAGAGCTAGCTAAATCAGCAATGGAGTTTATTACACACTATTCTAAACTTAAATGAACATAAGTAAACAAATCTAAAATCTACTGTAAACAGATCTACAATCATTGCTGAATTTATGATCTTTAAGCTGCTCTTCAAGTTCTAACCAAAAAAAAAAAAAAAAATTAGATTTGAAAACTTTTTGTTGATTTGGCTCCCCCTGAAATCTTTTTGCAATCAAGCTAAAATAGGGCAAAATCTAATTAAACCAGCATAAAATTTCATGCAAAAACCTCATAAAATATAGATAAATTGTAGGTTCATCAATGCTCTCCTACAGAACCACACCTGCTCTCCTATAAAGTAAAGCAGCATGCTGACGGGTCTATAAAGCGGTTCAAGGCTCAACTTGTTGCTCAGTGCTTTTCTCAAATTTCAAGAGTGGATTTTACCGATACATTCAGCCCGGTTTTCAAACCAACAACCATTTAAA
Organism: Nelumbo lutea; assembly: GCF_056320005.1. Lineage (NCBI taxonomy): Eukaryota > Viridiplantae > Streptophyta > Magnoliopsida > Proteales > Nelumbonaceae > Nelumbo > Nelumbo lutea. The sequence continues at coordinate 53,529,644 of NC_142690.1, forward strand.
CTGTTATTTCCATATCTGTGTCCCGTAACTAACCAATCCATCAGCTTGACTTTGACAATGCCTTTCTTAATGGAGCCATTCAAGAGGATATCTACGTCAATCAACGCAAAGGGTTCAAAGACCCGTGCTTTCCCACACATGTGTAACCTGCAAAAGGCCCTATATGGTCTTTAACAGGCTCCTAGGGCTTGGTACTCTCAACTGAATTCTCATCGTTTGAGTATGGGTTTTTGTATTTCTAAATCGGACCCATCATTTGTTGTCTTTCACAAAGGCACAACCTCCAAATATATGCTGATTTATGTTGAGGATATTCTCCTAACCGGGTCCACTTCTACTACCGTCTCATGGGCTATCTCTTCTTTGTATTAGACAGTTTTGTATGCCCTTAGCTTCAATTGGAATGATGTACTTTATGAGTTTATTGTAAATGAATAAAAGTGCATATTTGATTCATGTTCCCTTGGTATGTTTCTGTGTAATACCCTTAAACTGGACACTTAATGAGACTCGTGTTAGTTTAGAATGTTCACAGCCAATGGGTCGGTCTGGGGAGACCTATCCTAACAAGGCTGACACTGTGGTGCCACTAAGTCGGTTGGGGTGGTTTGTCTCAGCTACCGGGGTGAGACCTTAGGCACATACAGTGTAGGATTAATTGAATCTTTGAACTGGACCAAATTTCCAGTATTGCCCTGGACCTTGGAGATTAATCGGCAAAACTGAAAAGTTACACCTGACCCCTAAACTCGATTATGATACTGCCCTAGATGTCAGATTAGGCTGTCTTTGATGTACCAATCAGTGAGATCCTTAGCGGGGGTCAAAACCTGGGTATGTTGGGACAGTTTGAGAATTCATCTGAGTGGGTGATCATAGTGACAGGATCAGCACTTTTGTCAGACAAAGGTAATGATCGGGGATGCACTCTCACTGATGGAAACCAAGACTACCGGCAGCCAACTTCAATCGTTGAGATTTGTTTTGCAAAATATATTTTATATGAGATATAAAAGTAAATAAATTATGGTTTCGAAATGATTTGCAAAAGGTTTTAATTCCCAGGATCCATAGAAGAGAAAATGCAACACTGTTCCTTGCAGCCGAGGGAGAGGTCCTCTCTTGTCGGGCAGTGTATGATCATTATGGGCTGAGAGGTTAAGTGTAAGACCATTGAGGATAATATCTGATGGGCTAATCTTGTATCTGCCCACAGTCCCTGGGTGTTACAAGGTGGCTTGGCCCAGGGACCACTTAGGGTAAGTGTTGGGCCCATAGAGCCCATTTGATGGGTTTCAGGGGTGCACTATCCATAAAAGTGTATTCGGCCTAGCCTTGTAACAAAGGCTGGGCTGAACCCATGTGGCTGATGTGTAGATCAATGTTTGGGTCCCATGCCATACAAGGAAACCCAACTTGGCAGTAGTTTTGAAGGCAATGAATACATAATCTTAAATGGGCCTTAAGCCCATTTCGAACTAGGCTAATTTGATTAGTCACTTAAGGGGCGAATTCTGAGATGGGTCAGCTGATAGGATTGGGCCCACACCCTATCCACTTAGAGAATCCAAGATCTAAATAAGTTTAGATCTGGAAACTTTTTAATTAGATTAGGAGATGGCTGATCTAATCTACAGACAAGATAAGGGTTATCCCTTATCTTAAAGGGACTTCTAATCTAGATATGATTTGGTTTAGCAACTCCTAATGGGATTAGGAGCTGATCCCTTTATGTCTATAAAAGGAAAAGTAGGTGGCAACCTTTAGACAATCACAAGCAAGCAATAGATAGTCTTGTCTTTCGAGCTGAAATCACAGAAGAGAGAATTCTGCACCCTACAAATACTCTCTTGCCGCCTCCTCCCTACAGTTGCCGCCTACAACAGTTCGATCTCCAGTTCTTGGAAGAAATCAAGATTGGATCTTGATTCCAATCTTTTGGAGAAAAGATTGGTGGGAGTTGTATTCAAATGCCGTCCAGGTGATTCTTGAGAATGATCAAGTTCTTTTAGAAGAACACTATTGATTCTGCTCCACCCTGCACTGCACCATCTTCAGTGGGAGTAGATTTTGGATCTTTCCTTGGGCGTAAACACCTCCATTGGGAGATACTACTTCTCTATATCAGGTATTATCTCTCCCTACTCCTTTTGGTTCATATTTGGTTCAGTTTATGGTTCAAGAATGATCCTTGAAAATATGATTTTCTAAATAGGGAATTCAATTCCCAGTTGAAGGGAGAGAAAAATTTTTGAAATTCGCTCCCTTATTCCGCAATCTTTGGGCGTCCATGTGATGGATTTCCTATCCCTTCAGTGGTATCAGAGTCATGGTTCAAATCTTGAACCATTCTGTTTCAGATCTGAACCTGCGCAAATAGGGAGAAGGCGTTCTACCCAATTTGCGCAGATATGAGTTTTGGGAAATTTGTTCCCAAAATTGATGGGCAAATAATCTGAAATTAATTTAATATAAATCTGATTATTTTTTAGAATAGTTCTATATGATTTTCTTGATTTATGGGATGTTCATACAAGAGGAGATCGAATTCTTGGTTTGCGCAGGGAGAATTGCAAGATTTGTAGTTTCTTGAATTTATTTATTACATTTGGTCAGTAAATATATATATTTTTTTTATTTTTAGACTCAATGTATAGGCATTCGATCTCATGTAATTATTAATAGAAATATGATTTCTATTTAATTTTATTTTTGGATCGAAGATGGTGGCATAGAGAAGGAGATTTCGCAGATGGAACATTCACGATCAGTGATTTGTAGTTTGTGAAACTGCAATCTGTGATTTGCAGTTTGTGAAACTGCAATCTGTGATCTAACCTCTGTTTTGCAGGATGGAGTGTGCGAACAGCCCTGATTAACTGATTCTTGATTTTCTTTTATCAGTTATTTAATTTCAGATTATTTTCTTGAATTAAGGATTTAATTAAAGATCAAACCCTAGACCCATTCGAACCAAGATTGGTTCAAAACTGTTTGGACCAAATCTAGGGTTTAATCAAGGCTAAAAGTCAGCCCTAATTTTCTCACTAATGGGCATAAGGATTGATATTTAATTAAATGGTTAATTCGGCCCAACCTATAAAGGCCCCGTTTTAAATAGTTAAAACTACTAAAAGCCCACAACAAAGGATAAAGCTATGTGGGCCGAACTAGGTAACCCTAATTCAGCCCATATACCTAGATAATATTAATAGTTAATATTATGGATTTTCAACGGGCTTCCAATGGGCCTTACAGATAATTAATTGATTGGATCAATTTATCACTGCATGAGATGTTTGGATGTGTGATGTGCTGCGTACATGGGCCATAAGTGCTTGGCCCATGCTCATTCGATAGTGGCTCTTGCGCACACCATGGCTGAATGCACATCATTGCCATGGTGTGGACCCATGGAGAGGTTACGTGTGGTGGGCCCCACACCGCATCAAGAGGTTACGTGTGGAACCCTAGCCGATTAAGGCCCACCGAAATCAGACTTTATGAAAGTCAGTGGGAACCACTTTGGTTTGACCTAAATCCAACTAATATGAGTGCAAGTGATAAAGAGATTCATATGATGAACTCTCTAAAGGCCTTCCATCATTAGCATGAGGATGGGTCATTCAGTAATGAGGAAACGCACCAGAAAATGGGCTATTCGTTTGCTATTTGGCTTGTCTAAGTGTTTCATGAGATGATAGGGGCATCATAGACTGATGTGGGAGGGGCTTCACTAGAAAATGGGAACTCTCTCACGGTACCTTGGCATTCACGAATATGATGGGTAAGCACTCACTGGACAGAAAGGTTTACCTGAAAACGGCTCTGAGCATTGTCTGACAGAGGCCAAAAGGAAAACTCATATGATGAGTGGACATGATCTTTCACAGAAAGGTGGTGGGGATATGTAGCTGAAACAGTTGGCTCCATGCACCCTATGTGATTTCCCACATTTTCTAGAGATAACCCGTAGTCTCCGTCACTAATAAAGGAGGGAAATCTCAGAGATGAATAAATGGAAATGGATCATAGATTAAAATCCCTATCTATGAAATGAACATGAATCAAATTAGGTTGTGGACTGATCTTTTGCAAAGCTTCTTGATGACAACAAACTTAAGGGCCCAAACTATGTCGATTGGTACAGGAACCTTATGCTGGTCCTAGCTTCTGAAAAGCTGGACAAAGTGGCAGAGAATCCTGCACCGGAGCATCCGGGTGACAAGGCTTCTGAGGCCCGAAGGAGAGACTATCATGAATGGAAAAAAAAAAACTCCTTTGCCCGGTGTTACATCATTGCCTCATTGGACAATCCAATACAGAGGCAGTTTGATCAGATCGAACTTGCCAAGGACATATTGGACAGTCTGAGGATGATGTATGAAGAGCAGAATCGTTCTACTCGACAAAATGTCTTGAAACAGTTCATTAACACACAAATGTCAAAGGGCCAACAATTCACAACCATTGTCTTCGGATGATGGGATACATCAACGAACTGGAAGCTCTCGGATCTGGGCTGGACCTTGCAACCCAGATAGATGCTATGCTTAATTCTTTGCTTCCTTCCTTTAATCTGTTCATCATGAACTATTACATGAACAATCTGAATGTCAACTTGCAAGAGCTTAGCAATATATTGCAAAGAGCCGAAGAATTGATTACAAAGGATGTGTAGCTATGCTTATTGAAACTAGCAAGACGGGCAAGAGAAAGAGGAAGGCAAAAAAGCCTCAGAAGAAAGCCAGTAAGGGTAAGAAGTAGAAGAAAGACAAAGCATCGGATGCTTGTCACTTCTGCAAGAAGACCGGCCACTGGAAAAGGAACTATCCTGCCTACCTGGAATTCAAGAAAGGCAATTTCGAATCTTGTGTTATAGAAACCAATTTAATGGTAGCTTCTGCGTCCTAGTGTATTGACTCTGGGGCTTCAACTCATGCGTGTAACTCACTGCAGGGGTTCAAGGTAAGCAGAAGGCTGAATGAAGGAGAAATCACTCTTTACTTGGGGACTACTGCAACTGTTGCAGCCGCGGCAATAGGAACCGTGGAGTTAATTTTTAGAGAAGGAAAAATTGTACTGAAAGATTGTCTTTATGTACAAAATTTAAGAAGAAATTTGATTTCTATTTCAAAACTGTATGCAGATGGTAATTCTGTCTTCTTTAGTAATATGATTACTATTAAAAGAAATAACAGGATCATCACATACGGGGAACTGGAGAACGGTCTCTATGTTCTACATCCTTCTCTAGAAACAAACATAACCAAAACTACGTCGGCTGAAATCCCCAAAGAGTTTAGATAAGAGGTCGAGAAACAGTTAGGGAGAGAAATTAAAGCCCATTGATCTGATCGAGGTGACGAGTATCTCTCTGACAAATTCAGGGTCTACTTAAAGGATAATGGGATAGTATCACAATTAGCTCCTCCTGCTACACCACAACTTAACGGTGTTTCAAAAGAGGAGGAATAGGACCTTGTTGGATATGGTCCGGTCACTTCTCATACACTCAGAGTTACCCACTTCCTTTTGGGGTTACGCATTAGAGACTGCGATTTACGTGCTGAATCGGGTTCCAACCAAATCGGTTCCGAACACTCCATATGAAATTTGGACCGGAAAGAAATGAAGTGTCAAACACTTGAAGATTTGGGGTTGTCCAGCACACGTTAAAACAACGAGTGCAGACAAGTTGGAATCCAAAACCAACCATTGCCTATTTGTAGGCTAACCAAAAGGCTTTGTAGTTACCTATTCTAGGGCCCAAGTGAGCAGAAAGTGTTCTACAGTCGAAATGCCCAATTCTTGGAGACCGATTACATTCTGGACACCCATCATCAGGAAATTGTTCTTGATGAGGAGAGCTCAGGAGCTGTGGGAGATGTCCCACAAGTTCCATGTAGTGACCAACCTAGAAGATCCACTCGGTTATCTAGGCCACCAGTCTGTTATGGTTAGGACCAGGATAGTTACCTGGTGGAAACCTTGAATAGTGAGAAGGATCCCGTGACTTACGCGGAAGCTATGTTGGACATAGATTCCCAGAAGTGGGTGGAGGCCATGAGAGCAGAGATGGACTCAATGGAGACCAATAGAGTCTGGACTCTAGTAGATCTGCCCTCTGGGGTAAAAGCAACCGGTTGCAAATGGATTTACAAGAGGAAGAAGGGCCCAGATAGTAGGGTTGAGACCTTCAAAGCTCGTCTGGTGGCGAAATGGTACACTCAGAAAGAGGGCATCGATTATAAGGAAACCTTTTCGCCTGTGGCCATGCTTAAATCCATTAGGATCCTGCTAGCTATAATAGCATACCATGATTATAAGATTTGGCAGATGGATATCAAAACTGCATTCTTGAATGGAGATCTTACTGAAGATATCTATATGCAACATCCGTAAGGCTTCATAGCTGTGGGTAAGGAAAACATGGTATGTAAACTCAATAGATCCATTTGTGGACTTAAGCAAGTTTCTAGAAGTTGGAACATCCGTTTTGACTCTGCTGTCAAATCGTTTGACTTCGAGCAGAATCTAGATGAACCCTGTGTTTATAGGAAGTACAGTGGAGATAAGGTTACCTTCTTGGTTCTGTATGTAAACGACATTCTACTCATTGTGAATGATGTTAATGCTGACTACGGTGAAAGTATGGTTTACATTGCAACTCTCCATGAAAGATCTTGGAAAAGCCTCCTATATACTGGGTCTTCGACTCTATAGAGATAGATCGAAGCGGATATTAGGATTATCCCAATCTGCCTACATTGGCAAAATAGTTAAAAAATACAGCATGGAAAACTCCAAGAAAGGAAATGTTCCTTTCAGGCAAGGAGTCACTCTCTCCAAGAAGATGTCTCCAAAGACTTCTAAGGAGATTGATGGCACCAAAGAAGTTCCCTATGCCTCTGCCGTAGGGAGCATCATGTATGTCATGCTGTGCACTCGTCCTGACATTGCTCAGGCAGTGAGTGTAGTAAGCAAATTTCAGGCCAACCCAGGGCAGGAGCACTGGACTGCTGTGAAAAACATACTTAAGTACCTTCGAAGGACAAAAGAGTTTTGTCTAGTATTCGATGGTAATTCACTACAGATCCAAGGGTATACTGATGCTGATTTCTAGTCGGATCCGAATGATAGAAAGTCTACATCTGGATATGTTTTCATGATAGGATCGTGTGCTGTTTTCTGGAAAAGCAGCAAACAGGGGTCCACTGCAAACTCCATGACCGAGGCCGAGTACATTGCCGCAAGTGAGGCTATCAAAGAAACTGTGTGGATGAAGAAATTCGTTCAAGAGTTGGGACTAGTTCCGTCCAGCATATCACCCATCCCATTGTTGTGTGACAACAATGGAGCTATTGCTCAGGCTAAGGAGCCACGAGGCCACTCGAAGTCAAAGCACATCGAGAGGAAGTACCATGTACTAAGGGAAATTGTTGGTAGAGGGGACGTCTTGATTCAGAAGGTAGCGTCAACTGAAAATGTAGTTGACCCATTGACAAAGCCACTATTACAGAAAGTGTTTGAGAAACACGTAGAAAGCATGGGACTCTGGCTAGTACCTGATTGGACCTAAGTGCAAGTTGGAGCTGTTAGACAGTTTTGTATGCCCTTAGCTTCAATCGGAATGATGTACTTTATGAGTTTATTGTAAATGAATAAAAGTGCATATTTGATTCATGTTTCCTTGGTATGTATCTGTGTAATACCCTTAAACTGAACACTTAATGAGACTCGTGTTAGTTTAGAATGTTCACAGCCAGTGGGTTGGTCTAGGGAGACCTATCCTGACAAGGCTGACACTGTGGTGCCACCAAGTCGGTTGGGGTGGCTTGTCTCAGTTACCGGGGTGAGACCCTAGGCACATACAGTGTAGGATTAATTGAATCTTTGAACTGGACCAGATTTTCAGTATTGTCATGGACTTGGGAGATTGATGGGCTAAACTGGACAGTTACACCCGACCCCTAGACTCGATTATGATACTGCACTACATGTTGGATTAGGCTGTCTTTGATGTACCAATCAGTGAGATCCTTAGCGGGGGTCAAAACCTAGGTATGTTGGGACAGTTTGAGAATTCATCTGAGTGGGTGATCATAGTGACAGGATCAGCACTTTTGTCGGACAAAGGTAACGATCGGGGATGCACTCTCACTGATGGAAACCAAGACTGCCGACAGCCGATTTCAATCGTTGAGATTTGTTTTGCAAAATATATTTTATATGAGATATATAAGTATATAAATTATGGTTTCGAAATGATTTGCAAAAGGTTTTAATTCCCGGGATCCATAGAAGAGAGAGTGCAACACTGTTCCTTGCAGCCGAGGGAGAGGTCCTCTCTTGTCGGGTAGTGTATGATCATTATGGACTGAGAGGTTAAGTGTAAGACCATTGAGGATAATACCTGATGGGCTAATCTTGCATTTGCCCACAGTCCTTGGGTGTTACAAGGTGGCTTGGCCCTAGGGACCACTTAGGGTAAGTGTTGGGCCTATAGAGCCCATCTGATGGGTTTCAGGGGTGCACTGTCCATAACATTGTATTCGGTTAGGCCTTGTAACAAAGGCTGGGCTGATGTGTAGATCAATGTTTGGGTCCCACGCCATACAAGGAAGCCCAACTGGGCAGTAGTTTGGAAGGCTAAATGAATACAGAACCCTAAATGGGCCTTAAGCCCATTTCGAACTAGGCTAATTTGATTAGTCACTTAAGGGGCGAATTCTAAGATAAGATCAGCTGATAGGATTGGGCCCACACCCTATCTACTTAGAGAGTCCAAGATCTAAATAAGATTTAGATCTGGAAACTTCTTAATTAGATTAGGAGATGGCTGATCTAATCTGCAGATAAGATAAGGGTTATCCTTTTTCTTAAAGGGACTTCTAATCCAGATATGATTTGGGTTAGCAACTCCTAATGGGATTAGGAGCTGATCCCTTTAAGTCTATAAATGGAAGAGGGGGCGGCAGCCTTTAGACAATCACAAGCAAGCAATAGATAGTCTTGTCTTCAGAGCTGAAATCACAGAAGAGAGAATTCTGCACCCTACAAATACTCTCTTGCCACCTCCTCCCTGCAGCTGCCGCATACAGTAGTTCGATCTCCAGTTCTTGGGAGAAATCAAGATTGGATCTTGATTCCAATCTTTTGGAGAAAAGATTGGTGGGAGTTGTATTCACAAACCATCCAGGTGATTCTTGAGAATGATCAAATTCTTTTGGAAGAACACTGCTGATTCTGCTCCACCCTACACTGCGCCATCTTTTGTGGGAGCAGATTTTGGATCCTTCCTTGGGTGTGAACACCTCCATTGGGAGATACTACTTTTCTGTATAAGGTATTATCTCTCCTACTCCTTTTGGTTCAGATCTGGTTCAGTTTATGTTTCAAGAATGATCATTGAAAATATGATTTTCTAAATAGGGAATTTGATTCCCAATTGAAGGGAGAGAAAAATTTTTGAAATTCACCCCCTTATTCCACAATCTTTGGGCGTCCATGTGATGGATTTCATATCCCTTTAGTGGTATCAGAGCTATGGTTCAAATCTTGAACCATTCTGTTTCAGATCTGAACCTGCACAAATAGGCAGAAGGCGTTCTACCCAATTTGCACAAATATGGGTTTTGGGAAATTTGTTCCCAAAATTGATGGACAAATAATCTGAAATTAATTTAATATAAATCTGATTATTATTAAGAATAGTTCTATATGATTTTCTTGATTTATGGGTTGTTCGTACAAGAGGAGATCGAATTCTTAGTTTGTGTAGGGAGAACTGCAAGATTTGCAGTTTCTTGAATTTTTTTATTACATTTGGTCTATAAATAATTTTTTGTTTTTTTATTTTTAGACTCAATGTATAGGCATTCGATCTGATGTAATTATTAATAGAAATAGGATTTCTATTTAACTTTATTTTTGGATTGAAGATGGCGGAGTAGAGAAGGAGATTTTGCAGATGGGACATTCGCTATCTGTGATTTGCAGTTTGTGAAACTACAATCTGTGATCTAACCTCTGTTTTGTAGGATGGAGTGTGCGAATAGCCCTAATTAACTGATTCTTGATTTTCTTTTGTCAGTTATTTAATTTCAAATTATTTTCTTGAATTAAGGATTTAATGAAAGATCATACCCTAGACCCATTCGAACCAAGATTGGTTCAAAACTATTTGGGCCAAATCTAGGGTTTAATCAAGGCTGAAAGTCAACCCAAATTTTCCCACTAATTGGCCTGAGGATTGATATTTAATTAAATGGTTAATTCGGCTCAACCTGTAAATGCCCAGTTTTAAATAGTTAAAATTGCTAAAAGCCCACTTCAAATGATAAAGCTATATGGGCCGAACTGGGTAACCCTAATTCAGCCCATATACCTAGATAATATTAATGGTTATTATTATGGATTTTCAATGGGCTTCCAATGGGCCTTACAGATAATTAATTGACTGGATCAATTTATCCCTGTATGAGATATTTGGATGTGTGATGTGCTGCATACATGGGCCATAAGTGCTTGGCCCATGCTCATTCGATAGTGGCTCTTGCGCACACCATGGATGAATGCACATCATTGCCATTGTGTCCCTTTTTGGTCATTGGATGACCTCTCTCAGTGGTGGGCCTCACACCTCAACGAGAGGTTACGTGTGGAACCCTAGCCGATTAAGGCCCTCCAAAATCTGACTTTATGAAAGTCAGTAGGAGCCACTTTGGTTTGACCTAAATCAAACTAGGGCGTAATTAACTACTCTCTCCAGCTAATATGAGTGCAAGTGATAAGGAGATTCATATGATGAACTCTCTAAAGGCCTTCCATCATTAGCATGAGGATGGGTCCTTCAGTAATGAGGAAATGCACCAGAAAATGGGCTATCCATTTACTGTTGGGCTTGTGTAAGTGTTTCATGAGATGATAGGGGCGTCATAGTCCGATGTGGGTGGGGCTTCACCAGAAAACGGGAACTCTCTCACGGTACTTTGGCATTCATGAATATGATGGGTAAGCACTCACTAGACAGAAAGGTTTACTTGAAAACGGCTCTGAACCTTGTATAACAGAAGCCAAAAGGAAAACTCATATGATGAGTGGATATGATCATTCACAGAAAGGTGGTGGGGTTATGCAGCTGAAATAGTTGGCTCCATGCACCCTATGTGATTTCCCACATTTCCAGAGACAACCCGTAGTCTCCGTCACTAAGAAAGGAGGAAAATCTCATGATGAATAAATGGAAATGGATCGTAGATTAAAATCCCTATCTATGAAATGAACATGAATCAAATTAGGTTGTGGACTGATCTTTTGCAAAGCTTCTTGATGACAACAAACTTAAGGGCCCAAACTATGCCGATTGGTACAGGAAACTTATGCTAGTCCTAGCTTTTGAAAAGCTAGACAAAGTGGCAAAGAATCCTACCCCGGAGCGTCCGGGTGACAGGGCTTCTAAGGCTTGAAGGAGAGACTATTAGGATGGAAAAAAAAACTCCCTTGCCCGGTGTTACATCATTGCCTCCTTGGACAACCTAATACAGAGGCAGTTCGATCAGATCGAACTTGCCAATGACATATTTGACAGTCTGAGGATGATGTATGAAGAGTAGAAACGTTCTACTCGACAAAAGGTCTTGAAACAGTTCATGACCACACAAATGTCCAAGGGCCAACAAGTTCACGACAATTGTCTTCGGATGATGGGATACATCAACAAACTGGAGGCTCTCGGATCCGGGCTGGACCTTGCAAGCTGAATGTCAGCTTGCAAGAGTTCTACAATATGTTGCAAAGAGCCGAAGAACTGATTAGAAAGGATGAGCCTGTAGCTATGCTTGTTGAAGCTAGCAAGACGGGCAAGAGAAAGAGGAAGGCAAAGATGCCTCAGAAGAAAGCCAGTAAGGGTAAGAAGCAAAAGAAAGACAAAGCATCAGATGGCTGTCACTTCTGCAAGAAAACCGGCCACTGGAAAAGGAACTGTCCCTCCTACCTGGAATCCAAGAAAGGTAATTTTGAATCTTGTGTTATAGAAACCAATTTATTGGTAGCTTCTGTGTCCTGGTGTATTGACTCCGGGGCTTAAACTCATGCGCGTAACTCACTGCAGGGGTTCAAGGTAAGCAGAAGGCTGAGTGAAGGAGAAGTCACTCTCTACTTGGGGACTAATGCAACTATTGCAGCCGCGGCAATAGGAACCGTGGAGTTAATTTTTAGAGAAGGAAAAATTGTACTGAAAGATTGTCTTTATGTACAAAATTTAAGAAGAAATTTAATTTCTATTTCAAAACTGTGTGCATATGGTTATTCTGTCTTCTTTAGTAATATGATTACTATTAAAAGAAATAACAGATTCATCGCATACGGGGAACTGGAGAACAGCCTCTATGTTCTACATCATTCTCTAGAAACTAACATAACCGAAATTACGTCGACTGAATTACCCAAGAAGAAAGCCCGTGATACAGTTAATCCCACATGTCTGTGGCATTACCGACTTGGCCACATCAGTGTTGACCGCATCACAAGGTTGGTAAAGGATGGCCCTTTGGATTTTCTAACTATAGAAGATCTTCCCACCTGTGAGCCTTGCATACAAGGCAAGATGACGAAACGACCATTTGACGGTAAGTCTGAAAGATGTACAGGCACACTTGACCTAATACATACTGATGTATGTGGTCCCCTGAGTGTTAGGACACGGAATCAACATGTGTATTTCATCACCTTCACAGATGATTTCTCACGATATGGTTACGTGTACCTAATGAGACACAGGTCTGAATCCTTTGAAAAGTTCAAAGAGTTTAGACAAGAGGTCGAGAAACAGTTAGGGAGAGAAATTAAAGCCCTTCGATCTGATTGAGGTGGCGAGTATCTCTCTAACAAATTCAGGGACTACTTAAAGGATAATGGGATAGTATCACAATTAGCTCCTCCTGCTACACCACAACTTAACGGTGTTTCAGAGAGGAGGAATAGGACCTTATTGGATATGGTCCAGTCACTTCTCATACACTCAGAGTTACCCACTTCCTTTTGGGGTTACGCATTAGAGACTGCGATTTATGTGTTGAATCAGGTTCCAACCAAATCGGTTCCGAACACTCCATATGAACTTTGGACCGGAAAGAAATGAAGTGTCAGACACTTGAAGATTTGGGGTTGTCCAACACACGTTAAAAGAACGAGTACAGACAAGTTGGAATCCAAAACCAGTCGTTGCCTATTTGTAGGCTAACCAAATGGCTCTGTAGTTACCTATTCTATGACCCAAGTGAGCAGAAAGTGTTCTACAATCAAAATGCCCAATTCTTGGAGACCGATTACATCCTGGACACCCATCATTAGGAAATTGTTCTTGATGAGGAGAGCTCAGGAGCAGTGGGAGATGTCCCACAAGTTCCATGTAGTGACCAACCTAGAAGATCCACTCGGGTATCCAAGCCACTAATCCGTTAAGGTTATGACCATGATAGTTACCTGGTGGAAACCTTGACTAGTGAGGAGGATCTTGTGACTTACGCGGAAGCTATGTTGGACATAGATTCCCAGAAGTGGGTGGAGGCCATGAGAGCAGAGATGGACTCAACGGAGACCAATAGAGTCTGGACTCTAGTAGATCTGCCCTCCGGGGTAAAAGTAATCGGTTGCAAATGGATTTAGAAGAGGAAGAAAGGCCCCGATAGTAGGGTGGAGACCTTCAAAGCTCGTCTGGTGGCAAAAGGGTACACTCAGAAAGAGGGCATCGATTATGAGAAAACCTTTTCGCCTGTGGCCATGCTTAAATCCATTATGATCCTGCTTGTTGTAGCAGCATACCATGATTTTGAGATTTGGCAAATGGATGTCAAAATTGCATTCTTGAATGGAGATCTTATTGAAGATATCTATATGCAGCAGCCGCAAGGTTTCATAGCTGCGGGTCAAGAAAACAAGGTATGTAAACTCAATAGATCTATTTATGGACTTAAGCAAGTTTCTAGAAGTTGGAACATCCGTTTTGACTCTGCTGTCAAATCGTTCGACTTCGAGCAGAATCCGGATGAACCCTGTGTTTACAGGAAGTACAGTGGAGATAAGGTTACCTTCTTGGTTCTGTATGTAGACGACATTCTACTCATTGGGAATGATGTAGGAATCCTAACTACGGTGAAAATAAGGCTTTCACAGCAATTCTCCAGGAAAGATCTTGGAGAAGCCTCTTATATACTAGGTCTTCGACTCTATAGAGATAGATCAAAGCGGATATTAGGATTATCCCAATCTGCCTACGTTGACAAAATAGTGAAAAGATACAGCATGGAAAACTCCAAGAAGAAATGTTCCTTTTAGGCACGGAGTCACTCCCTCCAAGAAGATGTCTCCCAAGACTTCTGAGGAGAATGATGGCATGAAAGACGTTCCCTATTCCTCTGCCGTAGGGAGCATCATGTATGCCATGCTGTGCACTCGTCCTGACATTGCTCAGGCAGTGAGTGTAGTAAGCAAATTTCAGGCCAACCCAGGGCAGGAGCACTGGACTGCTGTGAAAAACATACTTAAGTACCTTCGAAGGACAAAAGAGTTTTGTCTAGTATTCGATGGTAATTCACTACAGATCCAAGGGTATACTGATGCTGATTTCTAGTCGGATCCGAATGATAGAAAGTCTACATCTGGATATGTTTTCATGATAGGATCGTGTGCTGTTTTCTGGAAAAGCAGCAAACAGGGGTCCACTGCAAACTCCATGACCGAGGCCGAGTACATTGCCGCAAGTGAGGCTATCAAAGAAACTGTGTGGATGAAGAAATTCGTTCAAGAGTTGGGACTAGTTCCGTCCAGCATATCACCCATCCCATTGTTGTGTGACAACAATGGAGCTATTGCTCAGGCTAAGGAGCCACGAGGCCACTCGAAGTCGAAGCACATCGAGAGGAAGTACCATGTACTAAGGGAAATTGTTGGTAGAGGGGATGTCCTAATTCAGAAGGTACCGTCAGCGGAAAATGTAGTAAACCCACTGACAAAGCCACTATTACAAAAAGTGTTTGAGAAACACGTGGAAAGCATGGGACTCCGGCTAGTACCTGATTGGACCTAAGTGCAAGTGGGAGTTGTTAGATAGTTTTGTATGCCCTTAGTTTCAATTGGAATGATGTACTTTATGAGTTTATTGTAAATGAATAAAAGTGCATATTTGATTCATGTTCCCTTGGTATGTTTCTGTGTAATACCTTTAAACTGGACACTTAATGAAACTCGTGTTAGTTTAGAATGTTCACAGCCAGTGGGTTGGTCTAGGGAGACCTATCCTGACAAGGCTGACACTGTGGTGCCACCAATTCAGTTGGGGTGGCTTTTCTCAGCTACCGGGGTGAGACCCTAGGCACATACAGTGTAGGATTAATTGAATCTTTGAACTGGACCAGATTTTCAGTATTTCTCTAGACCCGGGAGATTGATGGGCAAAACTGGAAAGTTACACCCGACCCCTAGACTCGATTATGATACTGTTGTAGATGTCGGATTAGGCTATCTTTGATGTACCAATCTGTGAGATCCTTAGCGGGGGTCAAAACCTAGGTATGTTGGGACAGTCTGAGAATTCATCTGAGTGGGTGATCATAGTGACAGGATCAGCCCCTTTGTCGGACAAAGGTAATGATCGGGGATGCACTCTCATTGATGGAAACCAAGACTGCCGATAGCCGATTTCAATCGTTGAGATTTGTTTTGCAAAATATATTTTATATGAGATAGAAAAGTATATGAATTATGGTTTCGAAATGATTTGCAAAAGGTTTAATTCCCGGGATCCATAGAAGAGAGAGTGCAACACTGTTCCTTGTAGCCGAGGGAGAGGTCCTCTCTTGTCGGGCAGTGTATGATCATTATGGGCTGAGAGTTTAAGTGTAAGACCATTGAGGATAATACCTGATGGGCTAATCTTGCATCTGCCCACAGTACCTAGGAGTTACAAGGTCGTTTGGCCCAGGGACCACTTAGGGTAAGTGTTGGGCCCATAGAGCCCATCTGATGGGTTTCAGGGGGTGCACTCTCTATAACAGTGTATTTGGCCAGGCCTTGTAACAAAGGCTGGGCTGAACCCATGTTGCTGATGTGTAGATCAATGTTTGGGTCCCACACCATACAAGGAAGCCCAACTGTGCAATAGTTCGAAAGGCTAAATGAATACATAACCTTAAATGGGCCTTAAGCCCATTTCGAACTGGGCTAATTTGATTAGTCACTTAATGGGTGAATTCTGAGATGGATCAGTTGATAGGATTGGGCCCACACCCTATCCACTTAGAGAGTCCAAGATCTAAATAAGATTTAGATCTGGAAACTTCCTAATTAGATTAGGAGATGGCTGATCTAATCTGCAGATAAGATAAGGGTTATCCCTTATCTTAAAGGGACTGTAATACAGATATGATTTGGGTTAGCAAATCCTAATGAGATTAGGAGTTGATCCCTTTAAGTCTATAAAAGGAAGAGGGGGCGGCATCTTTTAGACAATCACAAGCAAGCAATAGATAGTCTTGTCTTCAGAGCTGAAATCATAGAAGAGAGAATTCTGCACCCTGCAAATACTCTTTTGCCGCTTCCTCCCTGCAGCCGCCGCCTATAGCAGTTCGATCTCCAGTTCTTGGGAGAAATCAAGATTGGACCTTGATTCCAATCTTTTAGAGAAAAGATTGGTGGGAGTTGTATTCACAAGCCTCTAAGTGATTTTTGAGAATGATTAAGTTCTTTTGGAAGAACAATGCTGATTCTGGTCCACCTTGCACTGCGCCATCTTTAGTGGGAGCAGATTTTGGATCCTTCTTTGGGCATGAACACCTCCATTGGGATATACTACTTCTTTGTATCAGGTATTATCTCTCCTACTCCTTTTGGTTCAGATCTGGTTCAGTTTATGGTTCAAGAATGATCATTGAAAATATGATTTTCTAAATAGGGAATTCGATTCCCAGTTGAAGGGAGAGAAAATTTTTTGAAATTCGCCCACTTTTTCTGCAATCTTTGAGCGTCCATGTGATGGATTTCCTATCCCTTCACTTTGGCTATCATGTTCTCTATCAAGGATCTAGGCCTGGCCCATTACTTCTTGGGCATGGAGTTCATTCCACATTCCTTTGGCCTAGTCCTTTCTCAATTGAAGTACACTACTAATCTTCTCAAGTTAAGTCACATGGATCTAGCTAAACCACTATCCACACCTATGGCCGGATCCTACAAATCGACCAAGTTCGATGGATCCTCTCTGTTTGACTCCAGTGAGTACCACAATATCATTGGAGCACTACAGTACCTGAAAATCACAAGACTAGATATTGCGTATAGTGCTAACAAGGTCTGCCAATTTCTCCACTCTCCAACCATAGATGATTGGGCAGCTGTAAAATGAATACTACGGTACCTCAAAGGTACAATTGATCATGGGCTATGCTTCTATTCCTCCTTTACTCCCTTGTCCCTTGAAGCCTTCTCTGACGCCGATTAGGCGGGATGTTCGGATGATAGATGCTCCACCAGAGGTTTTGCTAACTATTTTGGAAACAATTTGGTGGCACGGAGCTCCAAGAAACAGAATACGATCGCTCATTCCAATGCAGAGTCTAAACTCAAATCTTGCACAAATACTGCCACAGAAGTTCTATGGTTACAATCTCTACTAAGTGATCTATGGTTCGGCTTATAGCCTACATCCAATTATTTGGTGTGATAATATTGGAGCAACACATCTTGCATCCAATCCAGTTGTCCAGGCTCGAACTCGACATGTTGAAGTTGACTATCACTTTCTTTGAGACATGGTACTAAATAAGTCTTTAGAAGTGTGATTTATCTCTTCACAGGATTAGATGACAAATATCTTCACCAAACCTGTCAGTGGCACTTAGTTTCATCAACTCAGATCCAAGCTTCATGTCCATACTGGACATTTCACTTGAGGGGGCGTGATAGAGATTATCATGTCCATGTGCGAAACCTTATCACACTAATTGATTAAATTCACCTTACCCTTATCTTAGAGATTAACCTTACCTGTAACTGTGTTGATCTGTAACTCCTCTGTTTATCTTTATTTAGATAAGAAGCAATGTTGTACTCTATCTCAAACTCCTCTTCTATAAATAAACTCAAGGTCGATGAAGTTTATCATCGAACCATTCATACCAGTTTAGTTCTTTGTTATATCTTCAACTCTACTAGATTGGATCCTCATGGTAGATTCATGTTGGTTTGGACCCTTGTGATCAAAAATTATATTTACATGGAAATTCCAATAATATAGTGCGAAGAAAGCTGAAAAAATGCTTCTAAATATTTTGGTTCTGTATTTATACTTGAATTATAGTTTTTTTTCTTGACTTATTACTATTTGATGGGACCTTTCCCTCTTATTGTTTGTTTATTTATTCTTGGGTGGGGATAGGCTTCAAAGCAGTTTCCTATTATCCTTTTTTATTTGAAACCTGATTTGTTTTAGACTGAAAATCTTATATGTTTTAATCAGAATGGGCTCAAATGTAGATATCCCTGGTGAAGAATATCTTCTTTGGTCATTACAAAGACTTAGTTAACCTTAATATCAAGTTTTCTTATATACATGTTTAATCAAAATTTCAAAGCAAAGATAGTAGGCATTTTAGTATGGGTGGATTCAAGCTGAGCCAAGCTGAATACTTGGCTATTTGAGCTTGACTCGCTGAAACTGTGCTATGCTCGAGCTTGAGATCGAGCTCAATTTGAGCTAGAGATTTGAGCTTGAACTCGGCTCGGTTCAAAGCTTGCAAGTTTGACCTTGGCTTAGCTCGAGCTAGACTACTAGCCATGTTTTTTTTTTCTAAAAAATAAAAGTATGCATATAAAAATATTTTTTTTTTATTTTACATACAAAGAATTAAGAATTATAAAAATCATTTATTATCATACATATAAAAATAAAAAATATACATATAAATAATGTTTTTATTTTACTTACAGAAAATTAGAATTATAAAAATTGTTCACCATTATACATAAAAAACATAAATATTAGATATAAAATATTATTATATAATAGAAATTATTTATAATATATATTTATATATTTATATTTATATGTATATGTATATGTATATATGTATGTATATAATAACAAATTATTTATTTATTCTACTAGGCTCGCGAGCCTCACGAGCCGAGCTTCATTGGGTTCAAGCTCAGCTTGATTAGAAAACGAGCCTATATATCAGGCTTGAACTCGACTTGAAGCTCAGTTTAAACCGAGCCGGGCCGAGCTTTTCATGAGCTGAGCTCAAATAGCTTGTGAGAAGCTCAGCTCATGGCAACCCCTATTTTTATCTACCTAAAATTGAGGATGTGAAAATTTATACAATATCCATCCCTGTTATGAAAACAGTTTGTTTTAGGACTTTTCTTACTCTTGTGCATGTGAAAAGAAGCAGGAAGTTTTACTTAGTCATATAAAAGGAAGTTTTTTCTATTATATAATTTTTCATCACTAACAACTTGATTATTAATGAATTTTGTTATGAAGAATAGTGATCATCACAGTTTATAATCTCTTTTTTGGGCTACATGAGTTTATAGTTTAGTTTATGTTTCGATAGATTACTTGAATGTGGTCAAGTAACTAAAATGGATTGACCAAGTTTAACTAGTTTTTATATGTTGTCGTATACATAATTCATGATTTGTATGAAGCATTTCCCACTGTCTTTTTATTTTCTTTTTGATGACTGTTGTTTCTTTGAGTGTCGTGTGGTAGAGCCAGAAAGAATGACGCATTTTTTTTCTGTTTTGCTATTGAACAGGGAGGGAGTTCTGCTTTTAAATGTTTGGAATCGAGGCTCTCCATGGATCTTCCTTCTGACCATTAGAAATTTCGATGCAAGGTATTTGCAAGTTTGATGTCATTGGTTTCATGACTTGCTTTTAATTTTTAAATGTTGTAGTTGCACCCTTTCGTTAAATATTGCAATTAATCATGGCCCTTCTATGAAAAGCTTAATCTTAGCTTGGGAAGAATGCAAATACAAAAATGTACAGCACAAATACAAGGTTTAGAAATACCTTATACAAGCTTTTGCGTCAAGTTTGGATGTTTTTTGAAATTAGTTAATTGATTTGTCTCTGTGGGTGTAATGTTTAATCTTTTTTTGCCATGTGGCTGGTATTGTCTCGGGCAAAACTTACGTGACAAAATGAAAATCAATCCATGTTGAAGAACGCAATGGTGATTTTCTGATTATTGGAAATTACTGATGTTTGAAATTAAAAGCATTCTCTGGTGCCCAATTTCACCATAATGCGCCACTGAAATTGGTTTGCAATGGCAAATACCTAACCACTAAGACATGGACTTCTTTACAAAGAATCAATTATATGTGTCTAACGACTCATTTTATTGATAATATTGGAAATTGAACAAATAAATTTTAACTTTTGTCCAATTTCTTGTCATAAAGGTGAAGTCATTGGTAAGGCAATTGAAAAGTGTTTATTGAATGGGGTATTGAGAAGGTGATGACTGTTGTAGTTGATAATGCAAGTTTCAACAATGTTTCCATTTCATATTTGAAGAAAAAAATCAATAACTAGAAAGGGAGTGTCTTGAAAGGAGAGTTTATTCATATGAGGTGTATTGCACATATTATGAATTTGGTTGAAAATGATGGTTTGTAGCTAGTAAATGATTAAGTTATTCGAGTTCGGAATGCAGTGAGATGTTACGCAGTCTCCATCTAGACTACAAAAGTTTAAAATATGTGTTGAGGAGGAAAAAAAATACAAAGTAAGAGTTTATTTGTGCCTTGATGTTCCCACTGGTGGAATTCAACTTAATTGATGTTAAAAACTACCTAAAATTTTCCAAAAGCTTTTGAAAGATATGAGGAGCATGACCCTTTGTAACTGAACTCGGTGAGGATGAAGTGATACCTTTTGATGATGATTGGGAGAAGGTTAGACACCTAACAAAATTGTTGAAGTGTTTCTTTGATATTATATATGCATGTTTCAGGTACATCATATGTCTTCTAATGCCTATTTTCATGAAATTAGCAATGTTGATTGTTTATTAAGAGAATGGTGTCAAAGTAATGATGTTCATTTCAGTTTCATGGCTTGAAAAATGAAGGACAAATGTGACAGATATTAGGGGTAATCTAGAGAAATTGAATGTGATGTTATTTATTCCAGTAGTGTTTGATACTAGATATAAATTTGATTATTTAGAATTTGTGATCTCTCAAATGTATGAAACTAATAAGGCATTTGCTGTAGACAAAAGAGTGAAGGAAAACTTGTACGCTTTGATTGAGGAATATAGAAATTTAGCCTCTCATCCAAGTAACAGTAGATCTTCAAGTAGTTCAAAGAGTGGGGTGTCAATTGAGGTAAATGTAGAAAAACCATCAGAAAATACACCAACGATTTATTCTCTGTATAAAAAGCACAAGGCTAGGAAAAAAAAGTGGGAATAATAAATCAGAGTTGGATAGGTATCTGGTTGAAGATGTTATAGGTATCTGGTGGCAATTCCTACTCATCACAAAAAAAAAAAAAATGTCTTCTGGCAACATTTGATTCATGACGTTTAGTGGGAACATCATTGAAAAGTAGTTTTTTCATGACGGTTGTAGTTAACTGTTGCCTTATAAGAGATTTCATGACGTTTAATCTTTTGTCAGCATTTACATAAACGTCATGGAAACTCAATTCCCACCACACTTGCAACTCTGTGCCAAAATTCTTTTGTGATGTTTATTACAAACGTCATTATAAAGTTTCCCTCGCCAATATAAGTATGGTGGGAATGTAGTTTTGGTGATGCTAGACATAAACATCTTAAAAAAGGAGAAATGTTAAAAGAATATTTTTTTATTGGTTTTAATTTAAATTTTTTAAAATTAATTAATTATAAAGTTAAATTATAGTTGATTCGAAAGTAATTATAAAAATATTATTAATTTGAACTTTTAATTTTTTATTAATTAATTTTATAATCATTTAGTTATAAATTTAACTTATAGTTAAATTGAAAATAAGTATAGACATGTATTTTATTATTTGATATATTTTTTTTTATTTTACAAATATAACTAACATTTTTTATTAATTTATTCATTAATGTTACAAATGTAATTAACATTTTGAATATTGAAATAGAGTTTAAATTTGTCTACATTATAATTTTTCTTTATTAAAAAATTATAGTGATGATATCTAAATAAATGGATGAAAATATTTCACATAGTGGGTAAATCAGCACAAATGATATTATTAATTTATTAAATATGATTTTTTATTCTAATTAAATATTCATTATATTCTAATTAATCAACATTTTTTTATGTTTTATATTTATATTTTATTATTAATTATTAATTAGCCAAGTAGTTAATTGATTTTTTTTGTAATTAATTAGTTAATTAATCAACAAGCTTACTACTTATATCTAGTAGCACTAAGCATGGGTTGGGGGTTAAGTTTGATGGCATAACCTAGAACCTACCTTATAGGGATCAATTCCAAGTTTTAGAACCGAAACCTATATTGTAAAGGTCAGTTTTGGCCTTAGTGGTTACAGGGTCGGTTCCAAGGTCTACTCGTAAAACCTGTTCTTTCATTACTCCTCCATCCCCATTAAAAAAAGCATGTTCTTTAAAAACTTGATTTTCTAATAAATGCAATATATAGTTTATAGCTTATATTATCTTTATTGATTCAATTGAGTAACTTAATATGTAGATTATTATTATATGGTTCAACACTTATAATTTAAATTTAAATTTTGTAAATATTACCTTTCACATTAATTATTGTACACGTTCAAAATATTAAAATAAAAACAAATGATCAAATAACTTAAGTAACTCAATGGTCAAGTGAGACCTGGGTTCAGAGTGTAGTGAAAAATGGCACGTCCGAATGACCTGGGTTTGAATTGGCATACCTGCATTTTTTATGAGGTTGTACACATTTCATGGCATGGTTTCCTTCTAGGCACATCTAGGTCAATTTGATGGTTGTTTGGCCCCATTTGATCTTGTATTTAACTTGTTGATCCTCTGCACTAGGTATTGGACTCAACTCCTGTGTCAGACTTAGCCTGGTTGCCACATGACCTATTTTTCCATAGAAAGACTCCAACTGAACTTGTCATTTTATGCTTAATTTTCACTTATAGTCAATTTTTGTTTACATCCTTTATGTATGCTCAGTTGATTTTCAATACATGTTGTCAGCTTTAAAATCTTGTCTGGAAAAGGATTAAATCCATTTATGATCAGATATTCTTCACAGGTGTTTCAGGATTCATACAAGTCACCATTGAGCATTATCATCTTTGATGACATTGAAGGGTAATTCCTGATTTGAAAATTTTGTGGCTTTCATAATTTTCTATTTTTCTTTTTTTCCTCTTTGCGTTTGTGGCTTTCAGTCCCGACGACTGAGTAAGGCTAAGCCATAAAAATCAGATAGAATTTATTCATATCTGAAGTTAACGACCATAACCAAAGGTAGTAACACCTCTAAGACCTCTACTTTGCTTTGGTTTAGGTTGTTTAGGCATTAAGCAACAACATAAAATAAGGAGCATCAATATCATTATACCAAAACCTCAGGCCAATGATTCAGCCCAAACCGGCCACCGGCTGCTTCATAGCCTCTATGCAATATGGCCTGATGACCACTATTACTCCCTGGTAAAACCAGCCCCACCTTCACTCACATGGTTTTAACTCAGAAATCCCAGGCTAGGATCGGTGTTTTCACCTGTGTTTTCCTCTGCCTTTGTCCAATCTAAGTAGTTTTTCCAAGAGCCGTAAAGTATTAGAAGAATAATGAATGCTGGAGACCAAACATCTAATAATGTTCTAAGCATGAAAAATACTGTACAGAGTTACAAAGGCTACAAGAGCCCATACTTTTAGTGGGGGCATTCATTGTGCAGAGAATACAAAGGCTTCAAGAGCCCATACTTTTAGTGGGCAATATTAACTGTCACTGTCATGGCCTAGGCCCATCCCTTTTGGGGTTTGTTTCCCTTATAGAGTGATGTGAAATATATAGCAGAAATGTAATACTTGATTCTGTCATTTTGTATTATATTACCTACCAGAATCCAGATAGTTAATAAAATCAGCATTTGAATGATATATAATAATAGTTCTGGTTTTCAGTATGTAGATGCTGATGTCCAAGTTAGACAAATGGAGAGAGGAGAAGGAGACCTTGTTTGAATGGTTCCAAGGAGAGGATGCACGGAAGTGGGGCAATCTAGTGGGTACCTTAGCTGAATACTTAGGTCAAGAAAGAAAGATTTGTGCTACAGGTGGCTTGCCACGTTAGCAACACAATAGAAGATTGTATTGTTTGAGACTGAGAGTTAGTTATCGATTCAAGGAAAATTGGTGCAGCATGCAGAGCACATATCCCAATATTGTGTATAATATGGGCAAAATCACCTTGATAAGATGGATCGAATGAATCCACTCATTTAGATAGGGACAGCGACAGGGTGATCATGCTTACACATTACTCATCAGGGTGATTATTCTTGCATGCGTGCATGCATTGTAATTTATCACATATCTGATTAGGGCAAAAAGTGTGCGTGCGTGCATGCATTGGTGGTAGCAAGTCTCTATACTCTCTTCTTATTAATATAAGTAAGTTCCTAATTAAAAGCTTAAAATATGTTCAATAATCTTTCAATGTGAAACAAGATTTAAAAGAAATTAAAAGAAAACAAATAAAAATAGAGTTTTTGTTGAGAATTTCAAAACTAGTTTTCAAGATGACTGTGATGTATGCTTTTCCATGAGAGATTAAAATCCAACAGAACTTGTACAAAAAAGAGGACATATTGGTTTACGCTTAACCCCAATTTTCATTTCCAATAGCAGTAAAAGTCAAGTACAATAATAGACAATTAATCTGAAAACAACCCAAAATTGCTTGTAGAAGCACTTATGCCACCGTCAATGGTTTGGAACACCCAAAGGAATAAAAACTTGGTCTTACAACCAAGAAAAAATAATACTTTAAGGCTGTGTTTGGTTTGAAGGAAAAAGTAGGAAGAGAAAGGGAAAGGTGGCTTGGGAAACATTTATAAACCTTGTATAAGTTTCCTCACCTTTCCCTTCCTCTCCCTACCGTTCCTTCAAGCCAAATATAGCCTAAGTGTGAAGTTAGATCAGCAGGTCTAAAACCATTCTTAGTCACCTCGAGTATTAATTTAGGTGAGGAAAAGGAAAAAAAAGAGTGCTAATGAACGATGATGCTCTGATTCCATGCCTTTTGTTATAATTGACTAGCAGGAGAAGAGAAGTGCATCCAAGAAAGAAAACAGAAATGCGAAAAAAATAAACCATGTGTGGCAGCAACAACACTCTTATAGTAATAATTTGTTGAAAATAAAGATGAAAAGACACATTTCTCCCTTTGCTTAAGTTACTATAGAATTAATATGCTATCAAATCTCTTTTACTTATATAACAAAAATCGTGTAATTTGTGCAGTCACATTAATTTTTTTTCACGGTAGTAACAAATTTCACCTATGGGTACAATCTTTTTTACGACTGGTTTGGAGAATTGACAACAGAGTAAAGTTGCATCATTTATCTTTCCAAAGAGTCCATGTAGAGAGAGAGACTACAAGTTTATTTATGCTACTTGATTATTACATAGGGTAAAACCCAAAAAAACATAACGTAGCACTCCATTATTTTAAACCTTATTACTACTGAGGCTGGGTTTGAAGGAAATGAGAGATTCATCATATGGATAGCGTAACCCTATAGGAAGGTTGGGCAAAATTTCTCTCTTCCATCTAGGAATCGCACTCCTTATTTTAGAAAATTACATTTTCAATGATCAATCTTGAACCAAACCGGATCAGATCTGAAACCAAAAGGTAGGAGAGGAATATACCTGACACGAAGTAATAGTAACTCTCAATGAAGGTGTTCACACCTAAGGAGATAACCAAAACCCACTTCCACTGAAGATGACATAGTGTGTAGTGAAGCAGGATCAACAGGATAAATCTTCAACAAGAATAGAGTAGAAGGCTGGTGAGCACGACTTCATATTGCTTCTTCTACCAAAAAGCAATATCAACAACAATTCTTGATCACACCCACAAGTGAAGATCGAACTGGGTAGGGGTGGCAAGAACAGGGAAAAACTTTGCAGTTTGTTGTGTCTTGTCTGGTATGCTTTGCATGTCCGCCTTGCTCTCTTATTTATAGCCTTAAAGAGGCAACTTCTTAATATGAATAGGAGTTTCCTTATCCAAATCTTTATTTGGATCTATAAAACAGATTGCAGATCTACAATCGAACAAATTCAGATCTGTAAAATAGATAAACAAACAAGAATTAAATATAAAAGATTATAGAAATAAAAATAACAAAAAAAAAATAAAGAAAATAAAAGAATAGTTGATCAGATCTAGTGGCGGTAGTTGCAGAATGGTTGAATAGCTTGAAGGAACCCCTCTTAACAAATCTAGGTGTCTTCTCCCTTTACAACCCTTGAACTCTCAATAAACCTTAGCCTTATTAACTAGGTGAACTGACCAGCCCCTTCTCCAGGGCCTCTGGGGTCCTTTTTATACAGAATGGTGGATATAAGTAGAAAGAGAGAAAGAGAGGGGTGGAAGTTGGGTTTAGCAAAAATACGGGTGCCCTAGGATTTAGAATGAAGGGCTATGATGGCTCTAGGGTGATCCTAAGGCTGAGAAGAAAAGGACAAGGCACCCAATATTATCTAAGGCTGAGATTTAATGGGTAAAGGCTGAATGATGAAGATTAGAAGTTAGGTGGCTCCTAGGATTAGATTACTAAAAAGAGAGTGCCCTAGAATGGATGGTGGAGATTAGAAGGGATGGAAGGTGAGGATTTAGTAAGGCCGAAAATACCCTTGAATTAATGCCCTTAAGGCATCAAAATGCAGAGTTATCACACCCCTAATTTAAACATTGCTAGTCCTTTATCAATGCAGCCTTAAAAATTACACTGATCATAGAGATATTTCCCATCTCAAGATTCTCCTTGACATAATTAATCAAGCATCCTAATTCCGGCATTCTCAAAGTCTATATAGATCAGTATTGGGTTTTAGGGGTGAAACCGTCTTGTTTTGAATATTATAGAAACTTGGCTTAAAAATCTTATTTACCCTTCCATTTGGAGATTATCTTGATAAGTTGAGATTGAATCTTAAAATTAGACATGTATTCTTCTTATCATTTTCGACAGTAGATTTCTACCCCTGCACTTGATTTGTATACTTTTTTTATTGCTATTTTCCACCATTTGATGTGAATCTCAACACTTGCTTTAGGTGAAAAGACCTTGTTACTAAGTGTTAGGTGAGTGTCTTTGGCATTCCCTTTTATGTTTGACATAAATCTTGACACTTGACTTAGGTAAAGAGACCTGGTTACAAAGTCTAGGGTATCCATTGACCTTTTATTCTCTCTTTCTCTCTCTTTCTTTTTTTTTTTTTTTTGGTAGAAGCATAGTTTAGGGTAGTCCATTGTCTCTAATAATTTTGAAGAATTTTTTTGTCTAATTTCTCAATCTCTCTCTTCTTATCTTGGTAGGGGCAAACTTGGGAGTATATTCAAATTTCTAAATGGTTTCGACAATATTCAAATAAAACCAAATTTTGACTCCTATCACTTGCTACCAATTTCTACAGAATTCAATATTCTTTTATTAGTTTTCTCAACTTTTTCTATTTGGGAATCTATTTTAATGAAAAAAAAATTTTAATTTTCAATTGAAATTTTAATTCTACATATTTAAAGGCTTAGCTTTTCAAATTTTTTTCAATATATATATTTTTTAATTTTTCTCTCTCTTTCCTCACCCCCAACTTAAATGCCATTGTCCCCAATGGCATAACTAGACTGATGCAAAAAGGGCTTGGACCAAAGGGAACAACTAATAGGTTTTCTTGAGGGATTCAAGGTCTGCCACCTTGTTTCAAATCAAGAAAAGAAAAAGCTAAAATCGTAAAAGAAGAAAAACTACAAATCATGTTGGGTTGCCTCCCAACTAGTGCTAAGTCTAATGTCTTCAACCGCATACATTCACATGCTTCTTCCATCTACACTCTCCGACTCATTTTCACCTTCATACAAACAGGGCTCAAATTGGACTAACTAAGGGGTAGACAGGGCATCTGAAAGATTATCAACTACATTTATCTTACACTCATCTTCCCCTAGGTTTGGATGCTTAGAGGAACTAAAAGATTTTAACGGGGCTTTCTACTCTCTAAATGAAATGTCTATTTCTCCTGATTTACAGTTGGTGTTTTTATTGGCCACTACTAAAAATGGACATCTTAAGATTATCGGGATATGGTTTAGTTCCCCGTTTGGGGGCATGTCTAAGATGATAAAATTCAATGGAAAGTGAAAACCCTCTACACTAACAATGATGTCCTCGATAACATATCGAGGAGTCTTGACTAACCAATCAACGAATTGTAGAATTATCGGAGTAGGTTTTAATTCACTGATTCTAAACCTATCATAAATAGATGGAAGCAGATATATACTGGCCCTAAGATCCAATAGGGCCCGCTCGAAGGTGATTCCAAAGATGACACAGTTCATGAGAGGAGCATTCAAGTCTTTTAGCTTCTACGGACGTTGGTTTAGGAGAGCCTCACTAACACTTGTTGAGAGTATCAATTTTTGTGGGGCCGATCGTAGCTCCATCGTTTGAGTGCATAGCTCTTTCAAGAACATGGCATAGGTTGGGATATGTTGGATCGTGTCAAGGAGAGGGAAGTTAATATGGACTTCCTTGTTCTCCTCATTGCTAGTCTCTTTGTTCTTTCGCACCGGCCCGACTATGAATGCAGTTGGAAAGGGAACTATGGGTTGGGTCACTATAGGCTCTAGATTTTCTTTTCCTTTTTCTTTCCCCCCCAACTTATGGTTTTCTTGCTCCTTTTCTTCTTCACTAATTCTCTTTTCCTCACATGGGTCCTCTAAAATCCTTCCACTCCTTAAGGTTATAATAGCCTTGGTATTTTCAAGCTTAGGATTCCTAGGAGGTGGTTGAATCTGCTGTGGAAGAAAACCCGGTGGCTGATTTCTAGGGTTCACAACTGGTTGACTCGATAGTTGCCCGACTTCTCTCCTCACCTTGGCTTTCGCCAACTGTCCTATTTGGCTCTCTAGTTTGTTGATGGACTATTGCTGATTTAGGATTAGCTGCTGAAGCTGCATGATTTGATCATCTACTATATGGGCTTGAGGAGGTTGTGGGTAAGCTTAATAAATGTGAGTAGGTTGATTCCTAGGGCACATCTGCTATAATTGGTTCTATACTTGTGGCCTTTGAAATTGATGGACCATGGAATTAGATGGATGATGATATTGTTGGGACTGTGTATAGGTTTGACATGGTTTAGTCGGTTGAGTCCCAAGGTAAACATTGCACTTCCAGTGGGTCTAGGCTTTAGACCATTGAGAGTGCATATCTGGCAGGGGGGTTTCTTGGGCTTGGGCCCTGTAAGTGAAGTTGGGCTGATTTTCCCACCCAGGGTTATATGGGCTAAAGAATGGCTTAGTATTGGGGTGGAAAAATCTGTTGGCCTCGTGTACTAGGTTTGGATTGACTGGTTGACATGGGCCCACCGCAAGGCACTAGCTAATATGATAGGTCGGGCTTGGACAGATGTAACATGATGGATAGGATGACAAGATTGGGTATGGGCCACTTTGTTGATGATGTGTAAGGACTTCATCAAGTCTTTGGGCCATAACATTAATCTTGTCCAGTTGTCGGAACACATGGAAACAATCAATTTGTGGCTCAGGTTGGAAGTAGTTTCTCATAACACAAACTCCAGCCATTGAATTCATTTTCTCTTATTTTGTTTCAACCCCCTTTCTCTTCTTCATTTTTTTAGAAATTTGAAATTTAAATTTTGAATTTTGATTTCAAAATTTAAATTCTGTAAATTAAACTCAAAAATTTGAAAAACTTTTTTTATTTTTTAATTTTTTATTTGAAATTTGAAATTTAAATTCAAATTTAGATTTTGAAACTTGAATTCTTGAAATTTAAATTCAAAATCGATTTTTTTTAATTTAAATTTAAATTCGATTTTTTTTAAATTTAAATTCAAATTTAGATTTTGAAATTTAAATTCATATTGAATTTTTAAAATTTTATTGTATATTTGTTTTTTTATGTTTTTTTTTTAATTTGAAATTTAAATTTTTGAAATTTAAATTCAAATTCAGATTTTGAAATTTAAATTCCTGAAATTTAAATTCAAATTTGAATTTTTAAATTTTAGAAAAATGCAAGCAAATCAACCACACAACCTAGGGGCTGACCTAGGGTTTCCTAAACTAAAGGTTAAACCAATGTGAATCCTCTTAGGTTCACTTGGAATTATACCACTTCCTTTAGTTAGCCAGGTAAGAGGTGGGGATGTGGGAGGCTCCCCTTGTTCTCGCAAGGACCTAATTAAGTAATCACAAACCCGCTTAGGTGTAGCCGCTTAACCTCTTTCCTTAGACACCAACCGCCGGTTATGGAATGTAATTACAAACTTTCCTAAAATCAGCACACCTTTAAACCAAGTGTGAGGCTTCCCTAAAGGATCTTTCTATCCAAATTTTAAATTAGGGTTAGGTTGAACAGCACGTGAAGGGTGGTGATTTTTTTGGGCCAAGGAAGGGTGATGAAATCCCCATCTTATCTTATTTAAGTTGGATGCCCTTAGAATGGATTAATAGAAAGAAAAAAAATAAACAAAGCAAATGCAACTAATTGCAATGCATGCACAATTATTTCTAAAATGCAATTCAGCAATATAACACAAAAGAATGAAATAAACTAAGCATAAGAATCAATTAAAATAAAAAGAAACATAGCACATTCATAACTAACAAAAAAATTTTAGCAATTAAACAATCCTATATGATGCATGCTCTAAAGCATATCAAATCTTAGATGTTGGAATGCAAATGCAAAACTTTTAAAATATTACTTACTTTTTAATATTCTTTATGATTTTTTTCTTTTTTTTTATTTTTTTAATTTGAAATTTGAAATTTAAATTTAAAATTTTGAAATTCAAATTCAAATGCAGATTCAAATTAAAATTTAATTACATTCAAATTCGAAATTTAAACTCAAATTCAAAAATTTAAATAATTTTCTATTTAACGATTAATTATTCAATTAAATAACTAAAAATAGAAATTAAATAAAGAAACAAATAATAATTGCAAACAGAAAATAAAATAACATTTAATTGTGCTAAATAGAATTAACTGCCAAAAATAAATTCTAACAAACTAATAGCTAATCTAAAAATTAAACTAAAAATAAAATAATCAAAAAGAAAATTGTGCAAGAAATAGATAAAATAAAAGAAAAAATACAAATCTAAAAAAATTAAACAAAAAATAAAATAAACAAAAAAATAAGCTGAAAATATGAAAATAAAATCTATTATTGCTGAAATAATAAAAAATGATCCTGAATCTGGACCCGGTGGCGGTAGCAGCAAATTGACCAAACAGTTTATAGAAGCCCCTCCTGACAAAAACTGGGTGTTCGTCCTTTCTACAACCCTCAAACCCATCAAGACACCTTAGTCTCGAATCGAACAAATTCAGATCTGCAAAACAAATATATGAACAATAATTAAATCTAAAATATTGAAGAAATAAAAATAATAGAAAATAAAATAAAGAAAAGAAAATAATGGTTGATCAGATCCAATGGTGGTAGTAATAGAATGGTTGAACAACTTGTAGGAACCCCTCCTGACAAGATCTGGGCATCCTCCCCTTCTACAACCCTTGAACTCCTCAAGAAACCTTAGCCTTGTTAATTGGGTGAACTGACCAACCCCTTCTCCAGGGCCCCTGGGGTCCTTTTTATAGAGAATGGTGGATATAACTGGAATTAGAGAGAAAGAGGGGGGTGGAAGTTGGGGTTTAGCAAAAATATGGGTGCCCTAGGGTTTAGAATGAAGGGTTAGGATGGTTCTAAGGTGATCCCAAGGCTGAGAAGAAAAGGAGAAGGCACCCAATATTATCTAAGGCTGAGATTTTTTGTTCTTAAGGTTGAATGGTGAAGATTAGAAGTTAGGTGGCTCCTAGGGTTAGAATGCTAAAAAGAGAGTGCCCTAGAATGGAAGGTGGAGTTTAAAAGGGATGGAAGGTGAGAATTTAGCAGTTAGGGATGGATAGGGTTTGCTAAGAGTGAAAAGAATGGGTTAAAAGGCGCCCTAGGGTTTGCTAAGGCATAGGGAGCATGCTAATACAATAGGAGGGGAGCCAAACTAGGTTTAGCAACTAGGAGGTGCCCTATTGCTTTCAGTTTTTCACAAAAACATCCCCTCTCTCAGTTGGACTTTACACCAACTTCCCAAAATCTGCATTTCAGCCATGCAAACTTTTTAATTTTCCCTAGAAATTGCACAAAAACCCTTGAAGGCCAGAACATTGCATTTAACTGGGAAAAGAGTACATCTTGATTATTCTAAGGCCAAAAACACCCCTAAATTGATGCCCTTAAGGCATCAAAATGTAGAGATATCAGCCTTTGGGATAAGTCCTAATCCATAGCGAAGCTATCCTCATCCGTATGGGGTTGTCCTCTCTTGGTTGCGCTTATACATCTTACATGGTATCGGCATGGCTGAAGAGATAAGATGGCCACGTAGGTGACACGTGGCACCCAGGGCTAGCTCAACCATAATCCAAACACCACTCTCCTAGTTCCGAAGTCGAGGAGTATAGTGCTCAGCCACAGTGTGGCGTGGAAGAGCTTTGATGTCTTCGACTGAGGAACTCTTTGAAGTGTATCTTTCTAAGCTAGATGACCCAAGGTGCAACTAGTTTGAGCGAACTGGCCAGTTTGATACCTATACCATTTCTGAGATGAGCTGGTAGGGGCATTTTTTCATTCCTTGAGGCTACGCAGGTGCAAAGGGTGGTGGCAATGGCATTTTGTCTTCCTGAGCCTATCAGAGGGTGGCATTTGATCTACACCATTGATTAGCCTTAATCTGCATCATTGGGAGCTCTATAAAAGGTGGTTAAGAGCATTTTCACTTTGTCATTTGTGAAGGGAGTCCTTGTAGTGCTCGGTGAGAAGTAGTCTTTGACTTAGTGTTGCTTCAGTTTTGTGATCTAATCTTCCATAGATCTGGTAAAATGTCTTCTTCTTCGTCCATTGACTCCTCCTGCCCATCTTCCTCCTCTTCTTCCTCTTCTTCCTATAGTAGTGGGTCTGAGTCAGGGTCTCTTGTCGAGGCTACCGTGCTCACTATCCGTGAGGCTGAAGTCCATGGGACTGAGGCCAAAGAGTTTAAGAATGAGGCCTTTGATCTTGAGGGGCCCACAAATTAGGAGGCCAAGACCAAGGAGGCCAAGGTCGAATTATTGACCGAGGAGGGGGTCAACCTCCCTCTGCGGGCTAGCAATCGGTTTGGATCCACCCTGTGTTGTCTAACACTTGGGGACTTGGCAGGGATCAAGGCCCTGTATTTTATACTAGAGGAGTATGAAGTTTGTTGTCCAAGCATTGGTGAGAGAGCCACCTTAGCTTGCCCAAGCGATCTTTGTGTATATGAGCATAGAATGATTGTCAGGCTGAGGTTTCCTTTGAGTGAGGGGATTGTCAAGGTGTTCAATTTGTACTGTGTCCTGCCTATCTAGTTGTTGTCGAACTCCTGTAGATATATAGTGAGCCTTTTATGTTACCATTCGGTCCATGACCTTGAGATTACCCTGCTGATGTTTGTTTACTTCCTTCAACTGAAACATCACCAGCAGCGATATTATTATTTCTCAGTCCGACAGCATAATAAGGTGTTGGTCAGGGCCCCATCCTCATTGAAGTGTTGGAAGGGAAGGTTCTTCTTTGTGCATTGTCTCAAAGACTGGCCTTTATCGACTGAGCTTCAATAACCAAGGACTAAGGTGAAGGCACCGAACGTGACTGAGCTCACTAAGGAGGAGAAGACATCAATTAGGATGATTGAGAGGATTGACATGATGGAGCACACGTCCTTCTCGATGTTAAGCCACATCGGGCTGATGAGTGTGACCGATCCATTTCATGTTGAGGTTTCCAGGCTTCTTGAATCCGAGTTCTTTTAATTGGCGACTAAATCGGTGTATGTCTTGTGTAGGTGCTAAGATGGCTAGTAGCGAGGAGGTTGCTCGTCGTATGTGGGTCGTGAGAGAAAGAGCATAGTCTAGAAGGGCCTAGTGGACTTATCCCTGGGTTGATGAGCCACATTAGAGGTTTGTGGAGTGCACACCTTGGCAGGTCGAGGAAGAAGTGGTGGTGGTCGACCCGCAGGAGGGTGCTCAGGCCAACCATTCACCACCACTGGAGAATGTGTCTGGGAGTGGCACTGCCAATGTTTATATGCCGTAGTGTAGTGTTCAGCCCAAGGATGGGCTCGAGATGGATGGTGTCACCAAGAAGCTTATTTGAGGTCTAATGATGCCTACTATCAGACATGAGGTCGCCGGCTCGATGAGCAGTTACTTGGAGAGTGCGGCTCTATGGTAAGCAATGGTGGTAAGTCTTTTTATTTCTTTGGTTGCTTTGCTTTTGTTGATTATTGCTTCTGTTGTACTGATAGTTGGTCTTTTCTTGCATAACACTTGCTTGATGGTCAACCCAATTGACCACCTTCGGAAGCTACGATGCCTTTACGAGAGGTCGAGACCAAGTAGTCGAGGGCTCGGGTAGCCAAGCTCGAGGCTGAGAATTCAGAGCTGAAGTACATTATTGATAAGCAGAGCAACACCATTCGCAAGTTGAAGGGTCGTGTCTCCAAGCTGAAGGAGGCATGAGAAGCCTTGAGGAAGGAAGCAAAGGAGATGGTTGCTCGGGCAGAGGAGGAAGGGGTTGCCAAATACAAGGCCTCAGATGCCTACCAAATCAAGATGGTCAGTTGGGCTTCTCGTTCCTGGGAGGAAGGCTTTAACCATTTCCGGAAGAGGATCGTGCGCCGGCTTCCTAATGCTATTGAGGTTGTGGGGGTTTGGACCCATATGATCCCCCTACACCTGACAAGGAGGGCACTGTCATTGTCAAGGTGCTTGAGGAGGCTGAGGAGCATCCGGCCGAGAGATGAAGTATCTGTCTACTGCTGCTGCCATTGTCTTATTCCACCTTGCTTGAGTTGTCTTCTTTTTTGTGCAATGTATAGGCTCGGTATGCTAAGCCTTTTGACTTGTAAATATTTTGAATTAATGAAAAGAAATCTTTTTGTTCCAAGTTGTGTGCCCTTGCTTGCTCCTTCTCTCCTATTATTTTGTTGAACTTGAATGAGCGGGTTAGTTGTAAGCCTCGATCTTATTCTAGCTGAGGTCTAGGGTAGTCGAGATCTTAATGTCCTAGACTTCAGCTTTGTACTGGTTGAGAAGTGCTTCTGAGCTCTCATCACTTAGGGGATGCTCAGTAGTAGTTGGTTTTGAGGAGCTTCACACTCTTTTTGGGCAAGCGGTGTTCCTTGGTTAGCTCTACTCTGACAAACTATTAGTTAGGTGTGCAAAGTTCAATGGCTGTCCTCTAACCTTTGGAGGCAGAGGCATCGTTCTTGATTCGGGCTTTAGTCGTTGTGGGTCGACTGAGTTAGCTGGTAAGCTTGGTCGGCTATGTGCGGAAAAAGTGTGATTTTGTGTGCAGTGATGAGTGAGAGCAGTGTGCAGGCACCTCAGCTATCAGTGTGATCTAATGATAGTACATCCTCAAGTTCCCGGTATTCCAACTCCTTGGTATAGGCTTTCTATTAAGGTCTTCTAGCCTATAGGTACTAGGTTTGAGGACTTTGGTCACTTTGTACGGTCCTTCCCAGTTTGGTCCAAGCTTCCTTCTACTAGCGTGGGTACTATGACTTTGCAAAGGATGAGGTTGCCTGTCTTAAACTCTCTTCTTCAGACTTTGGAGTTGTAGTGCTTAGCCATCCAGTGCTACAACGCTACCATCCTGATGTATGCTTAGTGGCGTCCTTCTTCCACTAGGTCGAGCTCTACGTGAAGGTCCTCATTGTTCTGCTCATCATCGTAGAGATTGGTCTAGAGAGTTGGGAAGCTTTTCTCTGCAGGGATCATGGCATTGGCCCCATATGCTAGGCTGAACGGTGTCTCTTTGGTAGCT
The DNA here is from genome assembly GCF_056320005.1 of Nelumbo lutea. Taxonomy (NCBI): domain Eukaryota; kingdom Viridiplantae; phylum Streptophyta; class Magnoliopsida; order Proteales; family Nelumbonaceae; genus Nelumbo; species Nelumbo lutea. Next base: position 53,565,840 of record NC_142690.1, read on the forward strand.
ATCCGTAGTGTTGTCTTATACTACCAGAGAATGCTTAGTAGTTCCTTAACCCAACTTCCCTTGGCCTTGTCAAGTCTTGTCTTCAAGTCATGCAATAGGGTTCAGTTGGTCACTTTGGTCTGTCCATTACTTTGTAAAGGAATGGGAAATCCATCGTATAGATGGCCAAACCATGCTTGGTGGCTGGGCAAAATTTCAAATTTTTTTTTCTCCCTTCTGAGAATTGTATTCCTAGTCTTAGAAAAACTACATTTTTCAAGGATCATTCTTGCACCAAACAATACCAAATCTAAAACCAAAAGAAAGGGAGAAGAATAACATGTGTAGTTCTCAAAGTAGGTGTTCACACCCAAAGAGGGTACCAAAACCCACTTCCACTAAAGATGGCATAGCATAGAATGAAGCATGTTTAGCAATGTAATAGATCTTTTCCAAGAATTACAATCCAATAGCTTGGGTCAAGTAAGGGAGTATGAGCACGACACCTAATATGATTTTCTTACAAAATCAGAGGTAGGAACTAATCCCTATCAGTCCAAAAGGTGGAGAACAAATTGGGCATGTATGGTGGCAAGAGTAGAAGGAGAGAAGGAGAACTAAGAGTAGTGATGCATGTAAAGTGGAGTAGTTCACACTCTCATATTTATAGACCTTAAATAGTAGCTCTCATAATCCAATTAGAAGTTTCCTAATCCAAATCTTTATTTGGATCTAGACTCTTTAAGTAGATTAGACTTATCCTCTTATCCTATCTATTGATCCAAACCCATATCCATACCCAAGTTCGCCCATGCCACATGATTGCTTGCTTATGCAATCATGTGACACCCTAATTAATCCAATTAATCTTTGGGCTTTAGGTCCATTAAGGAGGTGGATTGCATCCCTTATTAATTGATGGTTAATTTGTCTCTCTTTTTTTGGCATGGGACCTTAACAATGACCTCACAAAAGTCCATATGGCTTCAACCTAGTTTCTGTAACAAAGTCTGGCCGAATTCTCTGTTGACACAGTGAACCCCCAAGTCCATCACTATGGGCTCTTAATGGGCCCAACATTTACGCTAAATGGTCATCGGGTCCAGCCATCCTATGAAGGCCCAAGGACAATTGACTTGACTAAGATATATCGCATCAAGTAAAAAAGCCCTAAATGGTCTTACACTTAACCTCTTAGCCCTTAATGATCAAACACTACTTAACAAGGGAGGACCTCCCCCTCGGATGCAAAGTGTAGTGTTACACTCTCTACTCAGATGGATCCTGGGAATTAAAACCTTTTGCAAACATTTTTCTTAAAAACATAATATATATATATATATATATATATATATTCATATAAATATATTTTTGCAAAACAAAACTCAAACAAATTTGAAATCAATTGCCGGTAGTTTTGGTTTCCATCAAAGAGAATGCAGTCCTGATCATTCACTTTGTCCGACAAAGGGGCTGATTATGTCACTATGATCACCTACTCAAGTGAATTCACAAACTGCCCCAACATACCCACGTTTTGACCCCCAAAGGATCTTACTAATTGGCATATCAAAGATTGCTTAATCCGACACACAATGTAGTACCATAATTGAGTCTAGGGGTTAGGTGTAACTTTCCAATTTTGCCTAGCAGTCTCCAAGGTCTAGGGCATAACTAAAAAATAGTCCAGGTTTAGTGATTCATACAAACACACACTATATGTGCTTCAGGTGTAACCCTGGTAGCTGAGACAAGCTACCCCAACCAACTTGGTAGCACATTAGTATCATTTTTGGTAGGATAAATGATGAACTTACAATTTATCTATATTTTATGAGGTTTTTGCATGAAATTTTATAATGGTTTAATTAAATTTTTGCCGTATTTTAGCTTGATTGCAAGAAAGATTTCAGGGGGAGCCAAATCAACAAAAAGAAGGCAAAAGCAAGAAAAGAAAACCCAAAAATTTATCAAGTTCAGCCCGGCCCAGCCATGAGAGCAAAGGAGTTTCATTCGGCCCAAGTAGTGCAAGCTAACTCTTTGGAAAACCCAAGGGAAGAAGCCTAGCAAGAAGGAAATTTCGGCCCAGCCCATTTTTAGCCCAAATAACAGCCTAGAGTGTAGCCCACATGAGCTCAAAAGCAAGCTAAGTTGTAGCCCAAATAGCAGCCCAAAGGGAGCTAGGGGCGGCAACTTCTAGGAGTTTCTTGAAGAGAAGGAGGGAGCACTCTAGAAGGTTCATGAGGGGTGTAATACACCCCATTCTAGAGGCTTCAAGAAGGGGCAAGAGCCCCCTTGAAAAACTATATAAGGAGGCCTCTAGGAGGGGAGAAAGTTGTTCAATTGCTTGAGAGGAAGGCTCTCCCACTCTTAGAGGTTCGGCCACCTTGAGAGAAGAGAAGAGAAGAAGGCTAGGCGCAAGGAAGAAGAAGAAGAAGGGCTGAAGGAAGTTCAAGACAAGCAAGTTAGAAGAAGAAGGTGAGTTCGAATTGAGAGTTTGTGATTCAAAGATCTTCTGTAATAAATCATTTGTAGTTTCATTCTCTTTTGATTTGAATTCAGTTTCTTAGTTATATGTTCTTTCTTCTTTCTCCTTGTTTCCATTCTTCCTTGATGTATTTCAGCTTGTAAAATTTCAGTTCAGCAATCTAATTCTTTTTGATTCATTCAAATGGTCATGCATTGTACTTGAAGTTTCTTGAATAAGGGTGTGATTGCAGATCAATTCGGCCAATTAACCTTCAAAACTCAGATCTGAATTCTCAGATCTGAGATTGCAAGATCTGAATTGCTTGAAAGAGAATTCAGATCTGCAAATTTCAGATTGGGCGAATTAATCTACAGCTTGGAATTCCTAGAGTGCTTGAGAGAGACTCTAAGAATTCAGATCTACTATTCAAGAACTGAATTGAGTGCAAGGTTAGAGATAACTTGCACAATTCAGTTGGTGATCAATTCAGATTTGAATTGATGCCTTAGAAGTGTTTGAAGAAATGCATGCATGGGGATTAGATTCTTGCTAGAGATAGAAGAACCGTCACTCATGCATAGGATGAACATGCACTTGAGAGAGGCTGTTCATGACCTTGGGGTTTCACCATACCAAGGCTCAATCATGATTCATTCGAATGATCCAAATTGATAGATTGCTGAATTCTGAGATTGACATTTACTGCTTACTCTTCTAACCTGAATTGAAGGCAATTGGGCCAATGATTTAGATAGATTTTAATTTAGGATTTCTTATCTTTCATTAGAGTTTTGATTTATTTGTTGATCAGATAAGAAATGTTCAATTTAGTATTGGTAATTGTTTCCTAAATCCTCGTGGGAACGATACTTCACTCACTACTTTATTACTTGAACGGCTAGTGCACTTGCTAGTGTCACAATGAGCCACACATCAATAAAATTCCCCAAGTCTATCCAATGACTAAGAAGAGCTATTGTTAAGATGATAGGCTGAGCCAATGTATCCATTCGGACCATTGGCTCGAGGTTTGATTGTGGTGAGATAGCGAGCTTTGAGAATGCATAAGCTCCTATGTTCTTGGCTTGAGGGATCTGTTGGATTGTGAAGTGTTCGAGCTTTTTTATGAGCTCTTGCACCCTTTATAGGTGGCTCACCATGGTTAGTGTCCTTCTCTCAAAGTGGTCGAGGATCGGATTGACTACCAATTGGGAGTCACTGAATGCCTCAACTCGTTGGGCATTGAGGTCTAGGGCAAACTAAAGTCCGATGTGACTAATGGTTCGTACTTAGATTCATTATTGAAGGCCTTGAATTCGAATCTAAGGGCATACTCTAGTACGATGTTGTTTGGGGCTAAGAGGATGAGGTCGGCTTTGCTACCTTACTTATTGGATGAACCGTCCACATGGAGAGTCCATATCGGCGGTGCGACTACTGGGTTTTGTCTTGAGAAGGTGCATTCGGCCAAGAAATTAGCCATGCCTTGGGCTTTGATGGCTGACTGAGGCACGTAGTCGATGTCAAACTTTCTATGTTCCACATTCCATTTAACTAGGCAGCCAGATGCTTTCGGCCTCTACAAAACTTGATTGAGAGGTTGGTCAGTAAGCACCCGAACATTGTGGGCTTGGAAGTATGGCCTAAGCTTTCTTTTCAAGATGACTAAGGCCAGGGCGACCTTCTCCAGATTTGAGTATCGAGTTTCACGCCATTGAGGACCTTGCTAGTGTAGTAGATCGGCCTTAGTATCTTATCTTCTTCCTTCACTAATACCGAGCTGACCTCTTCTCTAGCTGAGAGATAGAGCAGTAGCTCATTTCCAGGGCTTGAATTTGTGAGCAGAGGTGATGAACTCAGGTACCCCTTCAGCTCCTAGAAGCATCGTTCACACTCTTCGGTCACTACAAGTCTTTCATCTTCTTCAAGGTCTTGAAGAAGGGCAAGCACTGATCTACAGAATTTGGCATGAAGCTGCTGAGGGTAGCTACTTGTTCGGTGAGGTGTTGCACTTCTTTGTCGGTTCGAGGTGACTGCATGTCAAGGATGGCCTTGATCTTCTCCGTATTGGCTTCGATCCCTCTCTATGTGACCATGAACCCTAAGAATTTGCCATAGTTGACCCCGAAGGCACATTTCGTTAGGTTTAGCTTCATTTTATATTTCCTAAGGGTGTCGAAGACTTCCCTGAGATCGGCTAAATGTTGCTTGGCCTTCTTGCTCTACTAGCATATTGGCCACGTACACATCTACATTGCGGCTGAGCTGATCTTTAAAAACTTGGTTCACCATCCGTTGATAAGTAGGGTTGGTGTTCTTGAGGCCGAAGGGGGCATCACTTTGTAGAACTAAAGGCCTCAGTCAGTGATGAATGTGGTATTCTCCTGGTCATCGGGGTATATCTAGATTTGGTTGTAGCTTGTGAATGCATCCATGAAGCTCAAGAGTTCATGCCCTGCCATTGCATTGATGAGCTGGTTGATCCTCAACAGGGGAAATTGTCTTAGGGATAGGCTTTGTTTAGGTCGATAAAGTCAATGCAAATCCTCCATTTTCCATTTGCCTTCTTCACCATTACCATGTTTGCTAGCCAGTCCAGGTACTTTACTTCTCGGATGAAGCCGACATCGAGTAGCTTTCGGACTTCTTCATTGATCACCTACCACCATTCCAAGGTGAAGCTCCTCTTCGTTTGTTTGATGGGTCGGTAACACGGGCCAGCATTCAAGCGATGGGTGATGACCTTGGGGTCGATCCTTGGCATGCCTACTATCGACCAAGAAAACACGTTGGCATTGTCCTTCAACAGTTGTATGAGGTCTTCCTGAAAATGATCTTCTACTAGGGATCTAACTTAGACTATCTTCTCGTGGTCTTCATCAGAGAGAGACACTTGTATGAAGTCTTGGATGGGATGGCCGCACTATGTCTTTAGCTCGTCTCATAGGTCTATGTTGTCTGTTGTTAATGTCTCTATGGCATGGGGCTTTCCTTGACAGGCCATCAAGTAACACTATCGTGCGGCCCTCTAGTCTCCACATGCCATGCCTACTCTATATGGGGTGGGGAATTTAATTTCCATGTGGTATGTGGAAACTGAGAGGTCCGTAGAGCATTCAGGGTTGGCCAGCCAAGGATAGCGTTGTAGGGTGAGAGGACTCAAATGATGATGAAGTCGACCATCGCCATGGTGGTGATGTCGCCATCTTTGATTAGAAGAGGCACCGGTGATCTTCCCTTGGGGCATCAGGGACACTCTAGAGAAGCTTACCAAGGGAATGTTGAATGGGGTGAGGCGATCCTTGTTGATGCCGAGTTGTTTGAAGGCTTTCTCAAAGAGAATGTCGTCCAAACTTTCCCTATCCACTACGATGTGTCGAGCTTTGAAGTTGGCCACCTCAGAGTTTATTATGACGGCGTCATCGTGTAGGGTCTGGACCCCCCTGAGGTCATCTTCTGTGAAAGTGATCAGATCGTCTTGGTGCCTTCTTTTCTACTCCTTGTCGTTGATCTCGAAAAATCATGCATATGCCTTACTGCCCAAGCTGCTCTACACCCTAGAGGCCATCCCTCCTGAGATCACTACGATGACTCCGACCAGGGAGACCGGGCTAAAGGTTTGTCTACCTAGCACAGTTCTTCCTTCAACTTGTTCTCCTTGATGTCGATGAATCCTCCCAAGTATCCATGCCTAATCAGGTCCTCAAGGTGTTGGCGTAGATCACAACAACTATCTATCTCATGGCCATGGTCTCGATGGAAGTTATAGTACTTATCTCTACTTCTTTTGTTGTTCTAGGACTTCATCTTGTTGGGCCACCTAACATAGCTATGGTCATGGATCTGCATCAGAATCTCTGATCGAGGTGCATTCAGAGGCATGAAGTTTCTATAGGTCAATGGTAGAGTCCTCAATCTTCAGTCAGGTTGGCGGTCTTGTCTCTTGCTGTCTTGATCCACCTTTTTTGTCTTGCGCTCGTTAGGGTCTCTTCTCTTCCTGTCGTGTTGCTTTTCCTTGCTTCTCAGTTGCACTTGTGCTTCTTCAACGTTGATGTACTTCTAGGCATGCATCATCAGTGTAGTTATAGATTGAGGAGGGTTCTTTGACAAAGAGAAGCTCAAAGCAGAGGTATGTAGGTCATGCATGAGGTTGATTTCCATGAAATGGTTTAGGGTGCGGACTGCAATTGCATGAGGCTAGCTAAATCCTTCCAATGTCACTAGCTCACTATGAACTACGCCAGGAATTGGCCCTCCAGCTTCTCCCAAGAGGAGATGGAGCATGGGGGAAAGGAGTGCCACGTCTAGGCAACTCCCTTGAGGGTAGAAATGAAGGCTTTACTCATTAATCCTTCAGACGAACCATGCAGCAGCATCAGGGCCTTGAAGCCTTCGATGTGGTCATTGGGGTCTGCAGCTCCATTGTGCTTCTTGAATTGCAGAGGTCACTAGTCAACTGAGGGGAGCTCGTCCACAATGTCCTAGGTGAGGATTGGCTCTTTGGCGGGTTGGTTGTTATGTTCCGCGAGCCAGACCCTAGGAGGAGCCACAATTCTGTCAGCTTGGTTGCATTCCAATTCGGTCAGGTGCTGTTTGACCTCCCTAATCTCTACATCCCTTTTGTTTAGGGCTGCATGCATGGTCATTTCTTTCTTGGGCATCATGGGGCAGTTTCTAACTGAGCTGGACTCGGCGATGGAGACTGGTTGTTGTTGCATTTGTTGGCTAAGCCTTTCCTTCTCTAGAATTTGGGTAGAGTGGTGTGTCTTGTTGCGATTGTCGCGTGCATGAGATCAGGCTAAGGAGTTTGATCTTTTTGATGACTGTTGCCTTTCTTAGTCAGACTGCACCCCATGTCTGTATGGGTGGCATTTTTTGGAGTCATGTTGTTAAGGATCGGCAATGTTAAGCATTTGGAGGGGAGTGGGGATGGTCTGAGGAGGTTGTGTTGTTTGTCTTAGTGTCTGTATCATCACGAGGATCTAGTCAACCTTCTGCTGCATTGCCTTGAACTAGGCGGGGTCAACTGTGGTCTATGACTCAGGCTATTGATGAGACTCGTACGGTGGAGGGCTATGGTGAGAGCAGGACTTCGAGATGGGGATCGGCCTATTGAGTAGTCGGATGCATTTCTTGGCATGTTTATTGACTGTGTGGAAAGAGAATTGGGAATGACTTTTGTGCATTTCCCATAGATGGTGCAATATGTTGTCCGTTCCGAGGTGTCCTAAACAAAGATTGCAATTAGATAATCCTGCCAACTGGTGAATCCAAGGTGGAAGGATGAAACTGCACACCAAGAACTAAAACTAAAAGGTGGTCAGAGGCTCGAGGAGTTGTTCCCCGGGCAGGTACTTCGACGCTCAAGTTAGCTAAGAATGGTCGGTGGTTGGGCTGAGCAGTTGAGAGAAACATGCTAGTCTGAGCAAAGGTAGAAGAGCAATATAAGGCTGAAGAGCCAAAAGTCACTTACCTTGATCTGGAGTTACCTATTTATGGTTGAGGATTTGTGTCCTATTTGGATGAGACTTCTAGGGTTGTCAGAATGAGGTTGTCCGTCGAGGCCTTTGGGATAAGTCCTAATCCTCAGTAGAACAGTCCTCATCCGTGTGGAATTCTCCTTTCTTGGTTACACTTATCCATCTTACGTGATGCCAACATGGCCGAAGAGAAAAGATGATTGCATAGGTGACACATAACACCCGGGGCCAACTCAACCATAACCGAAAACAGGACCTAACATGTGCATGTCACTGTTGACAGACCTAAGACCTCTACTTTGCTTTGGTTTAGGGCCTTTAGGCATGAAGCAACAACATAAATTAAGGAGCAGCAATATCATTAAACCAAAGCCAGAGGCCAATGGTTCAGCCCAAACCACCGGCTTTTTCATAGCTACTATGCAATATGGCCTGATGACCACTGCTACTCCCTGATAAAACCAGCCCGACCTTGAGCTCTTAGCCTTCTACACTACCTAGTAAGTCATCATCATTACCAATTTATAATCATTTAAACCTTATCCCAAGTAGGTTACATGAATTATATTCATTATTACAATGTTTAATTAATACCATGTTCATTACTAAATCATGAGCATTTAAATCATTTTTTATTATATTGATCCATTTCCTTTTAGGTTTTCCCTTAGCCCTTCTAGCCCCTTACAGCATATTGCTTATTTTTTGGTTACTATATATGGTCTTCTATGCATATAACCCATCCACCTTAATCTATGCTTTCTCATTTTATCTCTATTAGGCTCCCTTTCGAGAAGGTGAAAATGCTGGTTCGGTTTTGTTGGTTTTTGGTATGAATGCATTTATGGACTTGAGCTGATCAGTCCATAGTGAGTATCAACCATGGCGCCTGATGAACCTACAATTTATCAATATTTTATGAGGTTTTTGCAGGAAATTTTATGCTGGTTTAATTAGATTTTGCCCTATTTTAGCTTGATTGCAAGAAAGATTTCAGGGGGAGCCAAATCAACAAAAGGAAGGAAAAAGCAAGAAAAGAAAGCCCAAAATTTATCAAGTTCAGCCCGGCCCAGCCATGAGAGCAAAGGAGTTTCATTCGGCCCAAGTAGTGCAAGCTAACTCTTTGGAAAACCCAAGGGAAGAAGCCTAGCAAGAAGGAAATTTCGGCCCAGCCCATTTTTAGCCCAAATAACAGCCTAGAGTGTACCCCACATGAGCTCAAAAGCAAGCTAAGTTGTAGCCCAAATAGCAACCCAAAGGGAGCTAGGGGCGGCAACTCCTAGAAGTTTCTTGAAGAGAAGGAGGGAGCACTCTAGAAGGTTCATGAGGGGTGTAATACACCCAATTCTAGAGACTTCAAGAAGGGGCAAGAGCCCCCTTGAAAAACTATATAAGGAGGCCTCTAGGAGGGGGGAGAGGTGTTCAATTGCTTGAGAGGAAGGGTCTCCCACTCTTAGAGGTTCGGCCACCTTGAGAGAAGAGAAGAGAAGAAGGCTAGGCGCAAGGAAGAAGAAGAAGAAGGGCTAAAGGAAGTTCAAGACAAGCAAGCTAGAAGAAGAAGGTGAGTTCGAATTGAGGGTTTGTGATTCAAAGATCTTTTGTAATAAATCATTTGTAGTTTCATTCTCTTTTGATTTGAATTCAGTTTCTTTGTTATATTTTCTTTCTTCTTTCTCCTTGTTTCCATTCTTCCTTGATGTATTTCAGCTTGTAAAATTTCAGTTTAGCAATCTAATTCTTTTTTATTCATTCAAATGGTCATGAATTGTACTTGAAGTTTCTTGAATAAGGGTGTTATTGTAGAGTAATTCGGCCAACTAACCTTCAAAACTCAGATCTGAATTCTCAGATCTGAGATTGCAAGATCTGAATTGCTTGAAAGAGAATTCAGATCTGCAATTTTCAGATTGGCCGAATTAATCTATATTTTATGAGGTTTTTGCATGAAATTTTATAATGGTTTAATTAAATTTTTGCCGTATTTTAGCTTGATTGCAAGAAAGATTTCAGGGGGAGCCAAATCAACAAAAAGAAGGCAAAAGCAAGAAAAGAAAACCCAAAAATTTATCAAGTTCAGCCCGGCCCAGCCATGAGAGCAAGAGAATTTCATTCGGCCCAAGAAGAGCAAGTGAAACTCTTTGGAAAATCCAAGGGAAGAAGCCTAGCTATGAGGAGAATTCGGCCCAGCAAGGAAGGCCCATTTTTAGCCCAAATAACAGCCTAGAGTGTAGCCCACATGAGCTCAAAAGCAAGCTAAGTTGTAGCCCAAATAGCAGCCCAAAGGGAGCTAGGGGCGGCAACTTCTAGGAGTTTCTTGAAGAGAAGGAGGGAGCACTCTAGAAGGTTCATGAGGGGTGTAATACACCCCATTTTAGAGGCTTCAAGAAGGGGCAAGAGCCCCCTTGAAAAACTATATAAGGAGGCCTCTAGGAGGGGAGAAAGTTGTTCAATTGCTTGAGAGGAAGGCTCTCCCACTCTTAGAGGTTCGGCCACTTTGAGAGAAGAGAAGAGAAGAAGGCTAGGCGCAAGGAAGAAGAAGAAGAAGGGCTGAAGGAAGTTCAAGACAAGCAAGCTAGAAGAAGAAGGTGAGTTCGAATTGAGAGTTTGTGATTCAAAGATCTTCTGTAATAAATCATTTGTAGTTTCATTCTCTTTTGATTTGAATTCAGTTTCTTAGTTATATGTTCTTTCTTCTTTCTCCTTGTTTCCATTCTTCCTTGATGTATTTCAGCTTGTAAAATTTCAGTTCAGCAATCTAATTCTTTTTGATTCATTCAAATGGTCATGCATTGTACTTGAAGTTTCTTGAATAAGGGTGTGATTGCAGATCAATTCGGCCAACTAACCTTCAAAACTCAGATCTGAATTCTCAGATCTGAGATTGCAAGATCTGAATTGCTTGAAAGAGAATTCAGATCTGCAAATTTCAGATTGGGCGAATTAATCTACAGCTTGGAATTCCTAGAGTGCTTGAGAGAGACTCTAAGAATTCAGATCTACTATTCAAGAACTGAATTGAGTGCAAGGTTAGAGATAACTTGCACAATTCAGTTGGTGATCAATTCAGATTTGAATTGATGCCTTAAAAGTGTTTGAAGAAATGCATGCATGGGGATTAGATTCTTGCTAGAGATAGAAGAACCGTCACTCATGCATAGGATGAACATGCACTTGAGAGAGGCTGTTCATGACCTTGGGGTTTCACCAAACCAAGGTTCAATCATGATTCATTCGAATGATCCAAATTGATAGATTGCTGAATTCTGAGATTGACATTTACTGCTTACTCTTCTAACCTGAATTGAAGGCAATTGGGCCAATGATTTAGATGGATTTTAATTTAGGATTTTTATCTTTTATTAGAGTTTTGATTTATTTGTTGATCAGATAAGAAATGTTCAATTTAGTATTGGTAATTGTTTCCTAAATCCTCGTGGGAACGATACTTCACTCACTACTTTATTACTTGAACGGCTAGTGCACTTGCTAGTGTCACAATGAGCCACACATCAAGTTTTTGGTGCCGTTGCCGGGGATTTAGAGAAGCAATATTAGGAAACATTGAGCATTCTTAATCTGATCTCATTCAGCATTGCATTCATAGTTGGGTTAATTTGCTAACTTTTTCATTTCAGCTTGGACTGCAACTGCTGTACTCATGTAGTTATGTTTCTTTTTTCTTAAGTAGATTACTCTCTTTTTCTGGTTTCAGTTTCATTTTAATAAAGGCATATTTGATTTCTATTCAATCTTGGTGTTGTTCCTTTCAAAAAGAATAAAGAAAAAGAAAAAAAAATTCACATAAACATGAGTGTTGCAGATCTGAGTTGCATTCGGCACTCAGATCAGTAGATTTCAGATCTGCAGCCCTCAGCCAAAAAGAGTTGCTTGTGTTTCAGATTTTATTATTCTTTTCTTTCGTTACAAAAACAAAAAAAAAAAAAAAAAAAAAACAAATGAAAGAAAAAAAGGGGAGATCTTTTGAACAACCAGAGGAGCAATTGAGAATTCGGATCAGAACTCAGATCTGAGTTCAGATCTGAATTCTGCTATTGCAGATCTGCAACAGTTCAGATCTGAGTTCCTCTGAACTCAGACCTGAACTGATGAAATTTTGAGGGGAATTGGGTGTCATCACCACCCCAATTCACCCTAGGGCACTTCTGCTATTCCCCAAAAACAATTTGGTAGCAATAACTGAAGGTAAGGCAATTGAGAATTCAGATCCAAACTCAGACTTGAGTTCAGATCTGAATTCTGCTGTTACAGATCTGCTCAGTTCAGATCTGAATTCCTCTGAACTCAGATCTGAACCGATGCAAGTTTGAGGTGAATTGGGTGCCATCACTACCCCAATCCACCCTAGGATACATCCAACCTGCCTCAAGGGTGAATGGATAGCAAGGAATGAGAGAAATTCAAATCTGAAATGCAGTTGATATGATGTGAGGACTGAACTGATACAGAGCATACTATGAATTCTGGGTGGACTGAATTCTTGGCTTTACCCACTTGTAACCGAGCTACATTAGCTAAGGAGGTGTATGTTTGGATTGAATAATTGTTATGCCTCAGATATTTAAGAAAAATTAGCACTTTCCAAGTATTTCTTTTAGCATTCAGATCTGTAGCAGGGCTGCTATAGTGCAACAGTTAGCAGACCTGATTTCAGATTTCTACAAAAGTTGTATGGGCCGAATAGCTTGCAATACCAAACATTGCAGACCCAATTTTCAGGTCTTAGCAAGTGTTTGATATGCATCAGCTATACAGGTTTGAGCTTCAATTGTAGAGTTTTTAACCCAAGCCTAACTCAGGACTGGTTTTAGTTTATTTCAGATCCTTTTAAATTTTTTTTTTTTAGATCAGATCTGATTTCAGCCCTAAAGCATCACAGAATTGATTCCAACTTTAATGGATGTATATTGTAGTGTATACCAATGAGTGTGTATGAGATATCCAGCTCAGATCTGAATTATTATTTATTAATTTCTCTAGACTAACAATACCAAAGACTTGTAGATCTGAACTCAGATCTAAATTGGGTCTGAATTCAGATGTTGCAATCGATGGATGTAGATAAAGGAACCTTGAATAAGATGATTGGTTTAAATCTGCTTTTAGTATAATCGGCTTCATTTATTCATGATAGGATGTAGGTTTTGTATTCCAATACTTCACTTTACATTTTCAGTGTGATAGGATTAGTTATTTATTTTCTTTTGTGAATATTGGCATTTTTATTGCTTTGACTTTAACAGTTTATGACAAGCAGACCTGAACTGGAAGAGATCCTTTACGACCCAGAGATTGAACGGACTCTCCGTGTCCGTTTGAGAGCTGCTAAGCAAGTCAGACAAGAAGCACAAGAAATGGCTGAACAAAGAACTATGATGGATTATGCCAAGCCTACCCTCACCGGGACTGTCTCCAGCATTATCAGGCCAACTATTGCTGCCAATAACTTCGAAATTAAACCGGCCATAATCCAAATGATACAAAATACGGTTCAGTTTTGTGGTATGGCCCATGAGGATCCGAATGCCCATATTGCTAACTTCTTGGAAATCTGTGACACCTTCAAACACAATGGGGTAAGTGATGATGCCATCCGACTGAGGTTATTCCCATTTTCTTTGAAGGATAAAGCCAAAGCTTGGTTGAACTCATTACCGGCAGGATCTATAGCCACATGGGACGAAATGGCCAGCCGTTTTCTCTCTAAATATTTTCCCCCTTCTAAAACTGCTAAAATGAGGAATGACATCACTACTTTTTTCCAGCAAGAGGGGGAATCTTTATATGAGTCATGGGAACGATACAAGGAGCTGTTAAGGAGAGTTCCTCACCATGGCCTCCCCATTTGGCTGCAAGTGCAGACTTTCTATAATGGTCTTACTGACTCAAATAAGACCATATTAGATGCTGCAGCCGGAGGATCCATAAATAATAAAACTCCTGAGGTTGCCCATGCACTTATTGAGGAAATGGCAGCCAACAATTATCAATGGCATTCGGAAAGGACTCAAACTAGGAAGCAGCAAGGCTTGCATAATGTTGACACTTATACAGCACTAGCTGCACAAATAGGAGCACTCAGTAAAAAAATAGATGAAATGCAGATAGCTGCCATGCATGTGCAGCCTCTTAATTGTGAATTGTGTGGGGGAGGCCACATCAGTACAGACTGCCAAGTTGGCAATCAGTTCAGACCATCTACTGAACAGGTTGACTATGTCAGCAATTCGTCAAGACAGCAGGGTTACCAGAGTCACCATACTTTTCATCCAGGATGGAGGGGACATTCAAACCAGTCCTGGCCAAATCAGCATATTTCCAAGCCGTTCCACCAGACTTATCATCAACCTGAACCGAAATCCAATTTGGAGGAACTGATGACAAAATTTATAGCAGGTGCAGAAACTAGGTTCCAGAACCAGGAAGCCTCAATCAAAAACCTGGAAAACCAAGTGGGGCAATTGGCACAATTAATCTCTTCCAGACTGCCGGGAACTCTTCCAAGCAACACTGAAGTGAATCCACGAGAGCAGGTGCAAGCTATTACCTTAAGAAGTGGAAAAGAGTTGTCTGAGGTAGAAAAGAAGAATTGGGCTGAACCCAAGGCAGAAACAAGCCTTGGAACCAGACAACAGAAGACGGAACAACCAGAAGCACAACAAGGGATGCACCAACAACCACAAGTTCCATTCCCTAACAGGCTGAAGCAACAAAAATTGGAGAAGGAATTTGGTAAGTTTCTTGAAATATTTAAAAGTTTACATATTAATATTCCTTTTGCTGATGCTTTAGCCCAGATGCCACACTATGCAAGGTTTTTGAAGGAATTATTGGCAAACAAAAGGAAACTGGGAGATGTGGCTACAGTTGCATTAAATGAGGAATGTTCTGCTATCCTTCTGAACAAGCTGCCTCAGAAACTCAAAGATCCAGGGAGTTTCACTATTCCTTGTACCATTGGCAGTTTAAAAATTGAAAAAGCTTTATGTGACCTGGGAGCTAGCATCAATTTAATGCCATATTCTATCTTCAAGAAATTGGGGTTGAATGAACCCCAACCCACTAGAGTGGCATTACAATTGGCTGATAGATCCATTAGACATCCTAGGGGGATCATAGAAGATGTGTTAGTTAAAGTTGACAAATTCATTTTTCCAGTTGATTTCATTGTGTTAGACATGCAAGAAGATGTGGAGGTCCCGCTTATCCTAGGGAGACCTTTCCTGGCTACCGGGAAAGCAATGATTGATGTCCAACAAGGACAACTCAGCCTTAGGATACAAGATGAGGAGATAATTTTTAAAATGTCTGATGCTATGAAACATGCACCCTCTAGTGATGATTCTTGTTTTATGATTGATGCCATTGAATTGACAATTGATGAATGCTTCCAGGTAAGTAGAATAACTGATCCTCTTGAACTCTGCCTCCAGCAGGGAGAACTTGAAGAAACAGAAAATGAAAAAATAAACCTCATGATAGCATACCTGAATGATAAGCCTCAATTCAAGGGAAAGGGGTTTCTTAAATTAGAGAACTTAGGCAAATTGCCCGGACCATCAGGTAAGCCATCACCCCAAGAACCCCCCACCCTTGAACTGAAGCAATTACCATCCCATTTAGAGTATGCTTTCCTTGAGGAACCATCAGATCTCCCCGTGATAATTTCCGCAGCACTGAATCCCTTACAAAGAGAAAAATTATTAAGAGTGCTGCGGGAACACAAAAATGCTATAGCTTGGAAGGTAGAAGATATCAAAGGCATTAATCCATCAATCTGCACTCACAGAATTTTGATGGAAGAGGACAGCAAGCCTTCCGTTCAGCCCCAAAGGCGCCTGAATCCCAACATGAAAGAAGTGGTAAAGGCTGAAATAATTAAGTTGTTAGATGCTGGGATCATTTATCCTATTTCTGATAGTTCTTGGGTAAGCCCTGTGCAAGTTGTGCCCAAAAAAGGGGGTACGACTGTTGTTCCAAATGAGAAAAATGAACTCATCCCTACTAGAACCATTACCGGATGGCGTGTGTGTATTGACTATAGAAAATTAAATGAAGCCACCCGGAAGGACCATTTCCCTCTCCCATTTATGGATCAAATGTTGGAGAGGCTAGCCGGGCATGAGTATTATTGTTTCTTGGATGGATATTCAGGGTATAACCAGATACCAATTGCACCAGAAGATCAAGAAAAGACCACTTTTACTTGCCCATATGGAACCTTTGCATACCGAAGGATGCCCTTTGGGTTATGCAATGCCCCAGCAACCTTTCAGCGATGTATGATGTCTATATTTTCTGATATGGTTGAAAAATTTATTGAGATCTTCATGGATGATTTTTCAGTTTTTGGCTCTTCATTTGATGCATGTTTGAATAATCTGGAACAGGTGCTTACTAGATGTAAAGAAACACATCTTGTGTTGAATTGGGAGAAATGTCATTTTATGGTGCAAGAAGGCATAGTGCTTGGACACAAGATCTCTCAAAGAGGTATAGAAGTCGACAAGGCCAAGGTGGAGGCAATTGAAAAATTACCAACCCCAACATCTATTCGTTCTTTGAGAAGTTTCTTAGGACATGTCGGATTCTATAGAAGGTTTATTAAAGATTTCTCAAAAATTTCCAAGCCATTATCTACCTTGCTTCAGAAAGAAGTGCCTTTTGAATTTTCAACTGAATGTCTTCATGCTTTCAACATCTTGAAAGACAAATTGATCCATGCACCTATCATGATAGCACCAGATTGGACCCTCCCATTTGAATTGATGTGTGATGCGAGTGATTTTGCTATAGGAGCTGTTTTAGGACAAAGAATGAACAAACATTTTCAGCCAATTTACTATGCTAGCAGAACCTTGACTGGACCCCAACTCAATTACACCACCACAGAAAAGGAGCTGTTAGCAGTAATATTTGCACTTGATAAGTTTCGTTCATATCTGATATTATCCAAGGTTGTTGTCCACACAGATCACTCGGCATTAAGGCACTTGCTTACCAAGCAAAACTCAAAACCAAGACTGATCAGGTGGATCCTTTTATTGCAAGAGTTTGACATTGAGATTAGAGACCTGAAGGGTGCTGCAAACCTGGCTGTTGACCATCTCTCCCGGTTGGACACGGTAAGCTCAAAAGAGGAGATAACCAGCAACATTCGAGAAGAATTTCCGGATGAGCAGTTGTACTCAATACAGAAATACTCATATCCTTGGTATGCTGATTTTGCTAATTATCTAGCTGCACAAGTCCTTCCTCCTAACCTTTCATATCAACAGAAAAAGAAATTCTTTTCTGATGTAAAATACTATCTGTGGGAGGAACCCTTTTTGTATAAATTGTGTGCAGATCAGATCATAAGGAGATGTGTCCCCGAGGAGGAGATGGAGTCGGTACTCCAATTTTGCCATGATAAAGAAGCAGGAGGTCATTTTGGAGCTAGTCGCACGGCAGCCAAGGTTTTGCAATCAGGTTTTTATTGGCCCACACTCTTCAAAGATGCCCATCATTATGTGTCCACATGTGACAAATGCCAAAGATCGGGAAACATTTCCCGACGGAATGAAATGCCCCTTTCCAATATTTTAATCTGTGAAATCTTTGATGTTTGGGGTATAGATTTCATGGGACCTTTCCCGAATTCTTTTGGGAATAAGTACATCCTCGTTGCAGTTGACTATGTATCCAAATGGGTAGAAGCCATGGCTTTACCCACAAATGACTCAAGAAGGGTAGTACACTTCCTAAAGAAGCTATTCTCCCGATTTGGCACTCCGCGAGCTATAATTAGTGATAGGGGAACTCACTTCTGCAATAGCCAATTTGAGAGGTTAATGCAGAAATATGGAATTACACATAAATTAGCTACCCCTTATCACCCTCAAACCAGTGGCCAAGTGGAGTTGGCTAACAGGGAACTCAAAAGAATTCTGGAGAAGACCGTAGCATCCACCAGAAAAGATTGGTCCATCAAATTAGATGATGCATTATGGGCATACAGAACTGCATTTAAGACACCTATTGGCATGTCCCCCTACAGATTGGTCTTTGGTAAAGCATGCCATTTACCAGTTGAATTGGAACACAAGGCCTATTGGGCTCTTAAATTCTTAAATTTTGACATTCAGGCCACAGGGGCTAAAAGGCGGTTGCAATTGAATGAATTGGATGAATTCAGACTTACCACCTATGAGAATGCCAAAGTTTATAAAGAAAGAATAAAAAACTGGCATGAT
The DNA here is from genome assembly GCF_056320005.1 of Nelumbo lutea. NCBI lineage: Eukaryota > Viridiplantae > Streptophyta > Magnoliopsida > Proteales > Nelumbonaceae > Nelumbo > Nelumbo lutea. Next base: position 53,584,022 of record NC_142690.1, read on the forward strand.
AAGAACTTGCTGAGACGGGACTTTTATGTAGGCCAACAGGTATTGTTATATAATTCCCGTCTCCGCTTGTTTCCAGGTAAGCTGAGATCCAGGTGGTCTGGACCCTTTACCATTTCACAGGTTTTTCCCCATGGGGCTATAGAACTCACCCACCCAGTTCAGGGCACGTTTAAAGTAAATGGTCAGCGCCTGAAACCATATTTAATGGGCAGTACTGTACCCCCTCCATCCACTGTTTATCTAGATAACCAATAATCTCTTATGCTTGCTCATGAACAAGTTAAGGAATCTTTTTGTCATTTATCTTTTTAGAATATTAGTTAGTAAAATAAAGATCTTTTTCTCAAAATTCCAATTCTTTAAGGACTCAGTTCATCATTTTCTTTTCTTCAGTTTGCTCTAGCAAGTGTGACTCCCTAACACTACGAACATTGAGGACAATGTTCATCTCAAGTGTGGGGGAGTGAGCCCGAGGCTAGGGTATGGGGGCTGAAACCATGCACCCCAACACACATATGCAGGCAATGACATAACCAAAAAAAGACTGGAACCCCTCAAATTCATTACTATTTATTTGATGATTTTTTTTTAAGAAGGAATTCAATGAGTTGAGGGAGACTGATGTACTTGTTAAGTTTTTATTCTTGTGAATGACCCAATTTGATTTATGCAGGAGAAAAGGGGAGCTGAATATGCCTTTCAGCATGACTAGCCCTAACTTCCTTCATGTGTATGGAAGCCCTTGATTTCATTGTTAATGGTCAAGAGAGCTAGTGCACATCTGAAGTGCTAATTCTTGAGGTTCAATAATTGCAAAGAAGGACAAAAGCCCAAATTGACTCCGCTATTCTGAGCTGAATAGTAAAACTAGTAGCTTAGAACATGAGTCCTATTTACCTACCTCAAACAAGTGACCAGTGTGAGATGGAGCATAAGATGCACTCACACCAAAAAAAAAAAAAAAAAAAAAAAAAAAAAAAAAAAAAAAAAAGAGAGAGAAAAGTGTGAGATGGAGCATAAAATGCACTCACACCGAAAAGAAAAAAAAGAAAAAAAAAAAAAGGTGAGATGGAGCATAAAATGCACTCACCCTTAGAAATAAGTAATTGTGGTGACAATCGAGGTTCAAAGGGGCACTCTAAAGTTGAACTCTCATTGAGATTTAGTTACAGATGTGAAACTCAGTGAAATTTGATTATTAACCTTGACAATTTATCTATATTTTATGAGGTTTTTGCATGAAATTTTATAATGGTTTAATTAAATTTTTGCCGTATTTTAGCTTGATTGCAAGAAAGATTTCAGGGGGAGCCAAATCAACAAAAAGAAGGCAAAAGCAAGAAAAGAAAACCCAAAAATTTATCAAGTTCAGCCCGGCCCAGCCATGAGAGCAAGAGAATTTCATTCGGCCCAAGAAGAGCAAGTGAAACTCTTTGGAAAATCCAAGGGAAGAAGCCTAGCTATGAGGAGAATTCGGCCCAGCAAGGAAGGCCCATTTTTAGCCCAAATAACAGCCTAGAGTGTAGCCCACATGAGCTCAAAAGCAAGCTAAGTTGTAGCCCAAATAGCAGCCCAAAGGGAGCTAGGGGCGGCAACTTCTAGGAGTTTCTTGAAGAGAAGGAGGGAGCACTCTAGAAGGTTCATGAGGGGTGTAATACACCCCATTTTAGAGGCTTCAAGAAGGGGCAAGAGCCCCCTTGAAAAACTATATAAGGAGGCCTCTAGGAGGGGAGAAAGTTGTTCAATTGCTTGAGAGGAAGGCTCTCCCACTCTTAGAGGTTCGGCCACTTTGAGAGAAGAGAAGAGAAGAAGGCTAGGCGCAAGGAAGAAGAAGAAGAAGGGCTGAAGGAAGTTCAAGACAAGCAAGCTAGAAGAAGAAGGTGAGTTCGAATTGAGAGTTTGTGATTCAAAGATCTTCTGTAATAAATCATTTGTAGTTTCATTCTCTTTTGATTTGAATTCAGTTTCTTAGTTATATGTTCTTTCTTCTTTCTCCTTGTTTCCATTCTTCCTTGATGTATTTCAGCTTGTAAAATTTCAGTTCAGCAATCTAATTCTTTTTGATTCATTCAAATGGTCATGCATTGTACTTGAAGTTTCTTGAATAAGGGTGTGATTGCAGATCAATTCGGCCAACTAACCTTCAAAACTCAGATCTGAATTCTCAGATCTGAGATTGCAAGATCTGAATTGCTTGAAAGAGAATTCAGATCTGCAAATTTCAGATTGGGCGAATTAATCTACAGCTTGGAATTCCTAGAGTGCTTGAGAGAGACTCTAAGAATTCAGATCTACTATTCAAGAACTGAATTGAGTGCAAGGTTAGAGATAACTTGCACAATTCAGTTGGTGATCAATTCAGATTTGAATTGATGCCTTAGAAGTGTTTGAAGAAATGCATGCATGGGGATTAGATTCTTGCTAGAGATAGAAGAACCGTCACTCATGCATAGGATGAACATGCACTTGAGAGAGGCTGTTCATGACCTTGGGGTTTCACCAAACCAAGGCTCAATCATGATTCATTCGAATGATCCAAATTGATAGATTGCTGAATTCTGAGATTGACATTTACTGCTTACTCTTCTAACCTGAATTGAAGGCAATTGGGCCAATGATTTAGATGGATTTTAATTTAGGATTTCTTAGCTTTCATTAGAGTTTTGATTTATTTGTTGATCAGATAAGAAATGTTCAATTTAGTATTGGTAATTGTTTCCTAAATCCTCGTGGGAACGATACTTCACTCACTACTTTATTACTTGAACGGCTAGTGCACTTGCTAGTGTCACAATGAGCCACACGTCAAAAAAAAAAAAAAAAGAGATCATATGAACAAAAAGAGGGGCAATTGAGAATTTAGATCAGCACTCAGATCTGAGTTCAGATCTGAATTCTACTACAGCAGATTTGCAACAGTTCAGATCTGAGTTCCTCTTAACACATATCTGAACTGATGCAAATTTGAGGTGAATTGGGTGTCATAACCACCCCAATTTACCCTAGGATACTTCTGCTACTCCTCAAAGGCAATTTGGTAGAAATAACTGAAGGTAAGGCAATTGAGATTTCAGATCTGAACTCAGACTTTAGTTCAGACCTGAACTCTGCTATAGCAGAACTGCAATACTCAGAAAAAAAAAATCTGTTCTCAGCCCTTTATTATTCTTTTCTTTCATTACAAAAAGAAAAAAAATATATATATTTAGATAGTGAAAAAAAAAGAGAGAGAGAGAAAGAACCATATAACCGAAAGAATGGAAACCAACGATTCGGATCAGAACTCAGATCTGAGTTCAGATCTGAGTTCTGCTGTAGCAGATCTGCAACAGTTCAAATCTGAGTTTTCTTGAACTCAGACCTGAACTGATATAAATTTAAAGGATAATTGGGGGTTATTGTCACCCCAATACACCCTACAAAAAAATCTGCTATCTCCCAAAAACAATTGGATAGTCATGGTTGAAGAAATTCGGATCTGCAATCACCTAGATCTGAACTGGGGTTGTGAACAGAGCAGGATACAGGGCATACTTTGCTGTATTAAATAACTTGTACTCTGATCTATCTGAGCTGATTTGGTTGAAGAAAAGTATATTTAATCTGAGAATATTTTTTTTATGCCTCAAGAGATTTCATGCAAAAGTGGCACTTCCACACCATTTTTTTATTAGAGTTCAGACCTATAGCAGGGCTACTATAGTAGACCTGCTACAGCAAGACTGAACCAGGGCAGGTTTTGAACAGGTTTGTATTACAATTAACATTACTAAATTGGCATTGTGAATTGTCCTGGGCTGATCTTTGAAAATTTTTTTCAAGTTAGATAGCTCTGATTTCAGTTGTGCATGAATAGAAAGTCTAGCAGATCTGAATGGGTGTGTGCAGCCATGTGTACTACATTCCAATAAGTGTATACTCCATCAAGGGCTACATTGATGGAGCCATGTTTCTTCTCTTGATACTTGATTGTTCCATCCTTAGTTTCAGTTTTAATGTAGCTTATGCAAATCAAATTTCTCTTCTTCTTTTGGTTCTAAAAAATAAATAAATAAATAAATAAATAAATAAATAAATAAATCTCAAAATGAGTTCAGATCTGAATTGCATTCATCAATCAGACCTGCACTCATCCAAAAAGATTTTGGTTGCATTGCTGTATTTTGTTTTAGTTTTCTTCCTTTAAAAAAAAAAGAAAAGAAAAGAAAAATAGAAAAAGAAAAGAAAAAGAAAACAATGAAAGAATAGCATGTGAGCTTTCAGATCTGAAACTCAGATTTGAAGTTCAGATCTGAGTTCAGCCGGTTGCAGGACTGCATTCTGCTAGGTTCAGATTTGAGTTCATCTGAACTCAGACCTGAACCCACTCTATTTTGATGTGAATTCGGGTAGTGACAGCACCCAATTCACAATTTGATGCATCAGACTTGCCTCATTGATGAGAATCAGAGGCAGTTTAAGTACATGATCTGAAATTTTTGTGAACTTGATGTTTTGTTATCTTTTAAATCACTTGCACCCAATCTGAATTGGTTGTATTGGATTAGGACTGATGTTTGTGAGGTCCAAAAAGAGCTTCATATTTTTGATATAATGGTATTCAGATCTGAATCAAGGCTGCTTTCATTATAAAATTGCAGATTTGATTTCAGGTCCCTGCAATCAATTGAGGCATACAAGACATTTAAGTTGGGACTTGAAAGAGAAGTCTTAAGCTCTTGGGATCAAACTTATTTCATACCTAACTGCAACAGATTTTAGACCTACTTATTGATATTAGGTTTGGAGTTTTTGTAAGTGACTGTTCTCAAAAGTTAAGTTTTCAAATCTGATTTTTTTTTTTTTTTTTGGTTAGAACTTGAAGAGCAGCTTAAAGATCATAAATTCAGCAATGATTGTAGATCTGTTTACAGTAGATTTTAGATTTGTTTACTTATGTTCATTTAAGTTTAGAATAGTGTGTAATAAACTCCATTGCTGATTTAGTTAGCTCTCTTTTCCATTGAACATCTACTTCACACTTGAATGTTGGTTTAGTTTCAGTAATGGAGCTATGTTTTTCTAGTTTGCAAATTTATTAGTATGGATCAGATCTGCGTACGTTCACTTACATTGCTGAAATTCTAATGCAGATCTGAGCACACAAAAAAAAAAAAAAAAAAAATCAAATAACTTTGGTAGTGTGCTGATTTCAAGAACTCTTAGACTTCTAGGCTAGTTTCAATCTTGTAAATCACTTGTTTATCACTTGCATATCAGATTCCAAGAGATATTTATATTGGCTTTTGATCTTGTTTTTTTTTAAATTTATTTATTTATTTATTTATTTTTTGTTAGATAGAATTCAAACTTCTTGGCCTTGTAAGTTTCTGTTGTGTATTACAGACTGGTTAAATTATTTACATTGTTTGGAATTGTGTATAATAGTCTTTTTTATTATTTGGTTTAAATTATTTTTAGTTAGAACAAAGCTACTGATCTCCTCTTCTAGTTTGCAAGTGATTTCTAGCAGAAGAAGTTTTCCACCGACAACATATTGCAGAATTTAAGAATGATCTTCAGGGAAGTCCTCTAAATACCTCCTATTACTTGATGATTCTCTTGCTAGTTTTATTATTACTGCCTAACACTACGAACATTGAGGACAATGTTCATCTTAAGTGTGGGGGAGTGAGCCCGAGGCTAGGGTATGGGGGCTGAAACCATGCACCTCATTCACCCCAACACACATATGCAGGCAATGACATAACCAAAAAAGACTGGAACCCCTCAAGTTCATTACTATTTATTTGATGATTTTTTTAAGAAGGAATTCAATGAGTTGAGGGAGACTGATGTACTTGTTTTTATTCTTGTGAATGACCCAATTTGATATATGCATGAGAAAAGGGGAGCTGAATATGCTTTTCAGCATGACTAGCCCTAACTATCTTCATGTGTATGGAAGCCCTTGATTTTATGGTTAATGGTCAAGAGAGCTAGTGCACATCTGAAGTGCTGATTCTTGAGGTTCAAAAGCCCAAATTGACTCCGCTATTTTGATCTGAATAGTAAAACTAGCAGCTCAGAACATGAGTCCTACCTCAAGTAAGTGACCAGTGTGAGATGGAGCATAAGATGCACTCACACCAAAAAAAAAAAAAAAAAAAAGAGAGAGAGAGAGAAAAGTGTGTGAGATGGAGCATAAAATGCACTCACACCGAAAAAAAAAAAAAAGGGTGAGATGGAGCATAAGATGCACTCACCCTTAGAAATAAGTAATTGTGGTGACAACCGAGGTTCAAAGGGGCACTCTAAAGTTGAACTCTCATTGAGATTTAGTTACAGATGTGAAACTTAGTGAAATTTGATTATTAACCTTGACAATTAAGGAGCTGATTTATATATGAATTAGGAGTGAAGGCTAGACTATGATGAAATTCATATTCTCCTTTCCTTGGATCTGATACATATCTTAAATGGTAATTTACAAGAATAAGAGTTGAGCACTTACAAAAGTTCCCCGACTACTCAATGCATTTCTATCTTAAAAAGTTCACCAAGTAAATGGTGAGAACAGAAGGGGGGAATGTTAAGTTTATGGCTGATGTCTTTGCTTGAGGACAAGCAAAAGCTTAAGTGTGGGGGTATTTGATGAACCTACAATTTATCTATATTTTATGAGGTTTTTGCATGAAATTTTATGCTGGTTTAATTAGATTTTGCCCTATTTTAGCTTGATTGCAAGAAAGATTTCAGGGGGAGCCAAATCAACAAAAGGAAGGCAAAAGCAAGAAAAGAAAGCCCAAAATTTATCAAGTTCAGCCCGGCCCAGCCATGAGAGCAAGGGAGTTTCATTCGGCCCAAGTAGTGCAAGCTAACTCTTTGGAAAACCCAAGGGAAGAAGCCTAGCAAGAAGGAAATTTCGGCCCAGCCCATTTTTAGCCCAAATAACAGCCTAGAGTGTAGCCCACATGAGCTCAAAAGCAAGCTAAGTTGTAGCCCAAATAGCAACCCGAAGGGAGCTAGGGGCGGCAACTCCTATAAGTTTCTTGAAGAGAAGGAGGGAGCACTCTAGAAGGTTCATGAGGGGTGTAATACACCCAATTCTAGAGACTTCAAGAAAGGGCAAGAGCCCCCTTGAAAAACTATATAAGGAGGCCTCTAGGAGGGGGGAGAGGTGTTCGTTTGCTTGAGAGGAAGGGTCTCCCACTCTTAGAGGTTCGGCCACCTTGAGAGAAGAGAAGAGAAGAAGGCTAGGCGCAAGGAAGAAGAAGAAGAAGGGCTAAAGGAAGTTCAAGACAAGCAAGCTAGAAGAAGAAGGTGAGTTCGAATTGAGGGTTTGTGATTCAAAGATCTTTTGTAATAAATCATTTGTAGTTTCATTCTCTTTTGATTTGAATTCAGTTTCTTTGTTATATTTTTTTTCTTCTTTCTCCTTGTTTCCATTCTTCCTTGATGTATTTCAGCTTGTAAAATTTCAGTTTAGCAATCTAATTCTTTTTTATTCATTCAAATGGTCATGAATTGTATTTGAAGTTTCTTGAATAAGGGTGTTATTGTAGAGTAATTCGGCCAACTAACCTTCAAAACTCAGATCTGAATTCTCAGATCTGAGATTGCAAGATCTGAATTGCTTGAAAGAGAATTCAGATCTGCAATTTTCAGATTGGCCGAATTAATCTACAGCTTGGAATTCCTAGAGTGCTTGAGAGAGAATCTAGGAATTCAGATCTACTATTGAAGAACTGAATTGAGTGCAAGGTTAGAGATAACTTGCACAATTCAGTTGGTGATCAATTCAGATTTGAATTGATGCCTTAGAAGTGTTTGAAGAAATGCATGCATGGGGATTAGATTCTTGCTAGAGATAGAAGAACCGTCACTCATGCATAGGATGAACATGCGCTTGAGAGAGGCTGTTCATGACCTTGGGGTTTCACCAAACCAAGGCTCAATCATGATTTATTCGAATGATCCAAATTGATAGATTGCTGAATTCTGAGATTGACATTTACTGCTTACTCTTCTAACCTGATTTGAAGGCAATTGGGCCAATGATTTAGATAGATTTTAATTTAGGATTTCTTAGCTTTCATTAGAGTTTTGATTTATTTGTTGATCAGATAAGAAGTGCTCAATTTAGTATTGGTAATTGTTTCCTAAATCCTCGTGGGAACGATACTTCACTCACTACTTTATTACTTGAACGGCTAGTGCACTTGCTAGTGTCACAATGAGCCACATATCAGCGCCTGCTGCCAGCTTGATCCAGGGGCTTGTTTGCTTATCCTACTCATTAATTAGATAGCCAAAATCCTTATTTGTTACCTAATTTTATTAATCTTTTACAAATTTCAGCAATTCAAAATTAATTGAGGTGAAGCTTATGCTTGACAGTTAGCAGAGGGACCTTCAGGTTCTTTATCTTCTTGATGTAGTTTACTGATGTTGAAGTTCAAACTTATCAATCTCACATCCATAACACAAAACTTATATGACCTGAATTAACTTTGTTCTTGTTGGTTTAATAAGAAACATATAATCGAACCTGATAGTGGATTCTCTGTATTTTTAAGTGAACTTGTAAGAATTGATAAATTGATTTGGCTAAACGTTCATGAGAGAACCTTCTATGCATAAAAACTCTTGTTATTTGTTATCACACTGTCTCCCGTGTAATTCAGTACCTAATATTACAAAAAAAAAAAAAATGGTGACACAGATAGATTATGAAGTAATAGAAAAGACCTCTATACAATAAATCATGAAGTAATAGAAAATCAATTACTGCCAATACTTTTAAGACTCCTCCTACTCCAAGTTAGGATTGAATGTAGATGCTGATGTCCAAGTTAGACAAATGGAGAGAGGAGAAGAAAACTTGTTTGAGACTGAGAGTTGGTTATCGGTTCAAGAAAAATTGGTGCAGCATGCAGAGCACATATCCCAATATTGTGTATAATATGGGCAAAATCACCTTGATAAAGTGAATCGAATGAATTCACTCATTCAGACAGGGACAGGGACAGGGTGATCATGCTCACACGTTACTCATCATGGTGGTTATTCTTGGCTCTCAGCCAAGCTGGTGCCTGTCAGGTTTGTCTTTGTAGTGATCAATCATATAATTATAATTTATCACTTATCTGATTAGGGCAAAAAGATTTCTGGGAAAAGTTTTTATCCACCCTATTCTAGATCAGGATGCTTCTGTTTTGAATATATATATTGAAACTGGGTTTTTGTGTTGATAGGGTTTCACAAAGGAGATTGATTTGGACAAAGAGATCGCAAGGGTATGGTTCTCATGCCAATTTGGTAGAATTTCAAGCTTTATCAAATCATTTGTTTTCTATTTGAATTTACATGTTTCCTTTTATTCTTATTATTATTTATAAATTTTCTTTCTTGTAAATTGTTTAATTCAGGTTTGTTTACAATTGCTTTCATCCTTTGTGTAGGACGTACTGGTGTATGCTTAATCCCAATTTCCATTTCCAATAGCAGTAAAAATCAAATACAACAATCTACAATTAATCTGAAAACAACCCTAAATTGCTTGCAGAAGCACTTATGCCACCGTCAACGGTTTGGAACACCCAAAGGAATTAAAACTTGGTCTTACAAACAAGAAAAAAATGAAGAGAAAACGAAAACTTAAGGTTGTGTTTGATTTGAAGGAAAAAATAGGAAAAGAAAGGAAAAAGTGGAGAAACATATATAAATAATGTATAGGCCGGTTTTCTCACTTTTCCTTTCCTTTTCCTACATTTTCCTTCAAACCAAACATAAACTCAGTGTAAAGTTGGATCAGCGGGTTTAAAACCATTCTCAGTCACCTCAAGGATTAATTTAGATGAGAAAAATGAAGAAAAAGAGTGATAATCAGATATTGAATGATGATGCTCTGATGCCATGCCATTAGTTATAATTGATTAGGAGAAGACAAGAGCACATCCAAGAAAGAAAACAGAAATGTGATGAAATAAAGGGTTTCTAGCAGATAAGGGCAATTTTTGCCCCGAATATAAAAAAATAATAATAATATTTTTATAAAGCTAAAATAAGATAACTTTTTTGGAAAAATATCAAAAAAAGGGCAATGGCACTACATCATCTTCCTCTCCCTTTCTTTGTATAAAGCCAGCCATTTCAACGGGTCAATGGATCCCTACAATCCATACCGCGTGCAAGAGGCTCCAGAAGTTCTTTCTCTGCTTTTGCAAACCCAGCACCTAGGCATTCCCTGCAACCCTCCAGAAGTTCTCTCTCTGGGTTAGCAAGGTCGCTTAAAATAAAAGGTTTTTGAACTTTGAAGTTAGAAGAAGAAAACGGCCATTGACTAACGTAACGATCGTTTCTGCACAGTGTTATAGGTCAGCTGCAGACCCCAGTTTTTACTATTTAGTATTAATTTATTTTTATTAAGTGGTGTTTTTATAGTTCTGATTTACGTACAGAACCCTACGTCTGTCAAGGAGAGAGGAGAGATAAAACGAAAGAAAACAACGGAGAAAGGTCCACAGATCTGAAATCATCTCTCTCTGCCTCTCTCTCCCACTGTTTTCTTACGGTTATGGGGAGTGTTTTATTTGGGTATCTGAAATCATCTCTCTGCAAATCCAGATAGATAACTTCTGAAGAGTTGCAGGGACCTAGGTGCTAGGTTTGCAAACCCAGAGGGATAACTTCTGGAGCCTCAGGCACGCGGGGTGGAGAGTCGGAATCCCTTGACCAGTTGAAATGGCAGGCATGAATATAAAGGAAGGCAGAGGAAGATGATGAACAGTATCATTGCCCTTTTTTGATATTTTTCCAAAAAAATTATCTTATTTTAATTATTTTATAAAAACATTATTTAGGACAAAAATTGCCCTTATCTACTAGAAACCTTAAAATAAACCATGAGAGTGTGATTTAGTACAGAACTAAAATGCTATCAAATCTCTGTTACTTATATAACAAAAATCGTGTACTTTCTGCAGTCATTAATTGGTCTCTCTCTCTATATATATAATTCTTGATTTCCACAGTAGTAACAAATTTCACATGTGGGTACCAATCTTTCTTACTACTGGTTTGGAGAATTGACGACAGAGTAAAGTTGCACCGTTTATCTTTCCAAAGAGTCCGTTTTTTATAGATGATATCGAAAGAGTACTTGTAGAGTGAGGGAGAGAGACTACAAATTTATTTATGCTATCTGATTATCACATAGAGTAAAACCCAAAAAAACAGTGTAGCACTCCATCATTATTTTAAACATTATTACTATTGAGGATGGGTTGATAGCGATGAGGAAAGAAAAAAAAATGAGAAAAGCTTAATTATCATGGAAATGCCTGATCCTGAAGGGAAGGCGGAGGGCAGACGTTGATACATTCTTCTTTATTGGTCCAACATGGCCCATTGGGAATTGATATGCAGCACCAACATTTTACATTATTAGGTTTACATTGGTATGGAAGACATGGCGGAATGTATAGCTTCACACCACCCTTCATCTCCATAGGATCCATTCTCGAAATTTGCTCCTTATTTCCATCTTTTCTACCTGTTTTCCGTTCACCACACAATAAAATTAACAAGAAGAACAGAAATGTAACAATGATGCTGAACATTAATAAGAACTCAACTAAGAAAAAAAAACGAACATATACAAGAGCTTGGACTTACATTCATAGAGAGCAGAAAGACTAAGGAGAATGAAGAAAATGAAGTACACAGCATTGAACTTGGGAGTTGCCATGGATGAATTTGTAGTGGAAAGTGTGATCTTGGATGCGCTTTATATAGTGAGGCATGCCAATCTAACTTAGGCTCAGTTTGGAAGGACTACAATACAAATATGTAGAGTGCAAAACCTTATCCTTAATTTATGTGTGGAATGCAATTAATGCAATTAAAATTGAACCTGGAACCAAATTTGTATTTAGTTCAGGTTTGCATTGCAAACCAATTAAACTGGTCTGAACCGATCCGAAATAGCTGGTTTTTAAAGTTTTGGGTTGGTTTCAGTTCATCAATTTGTATAAATCGAATGGTCGATTTGGTTTTCAGTTTGTATATATGTAAACCGAAAATAACCCAACCCGAACCAGTTATGCCTTATTATGTTTAGTTTTTAACATCTGAATGTATTCAGTCATTTTATAGTTTTATTCATTAATTGTTTTTCATTAATTATTTTTCATTTCTTTTGAAAATGCCTACTTTCTAGCTTGATGTGTGAAAGACTCCATTGACAGTTAACCAATGTTATTTTAGGATGTTTTATCTTGACTTTTTCCACTTTTACAATTACATTTAGTTTTCTAGGTTAAAGCTGCATAAATTACACATGTAAAAGCTCTACTTTTTAGGTCAAACATACATTTTATTGGGACTGAAATGTTAAAATCAAGAGTGTCATTAGTTGTTGGGCTAAAATCGACTAAACCAAGAAACCGGCTCTCAACTCGATTGATCAATTTGGTTCAAAAAATTATATATAACCGAGCCAAACTGACCCGTGTATAGTCCTAATATATAGATTTAGATAACATTTATTATGTATATAAGTTAATAAATACAAAACTTAATTTCAAATAAATCAATATAACTTTATTAATTTTTATTATTATACAAATTTTAATAATCAATTTTAACATTTGTTGAGAAACTTCACCAAGAGAAGAAAGGTTACTAAAAAGTCAAAATACATATTATTAAGCCAAGCAATAAAGGTATGGCATATTGTTGGACTAATAATTGCCTTCGAAATTTCTCAACTTCAATTTATGGTAACAAACTATTTGACTTAATTAGTATTTAAGGATGTGTTAAATGCCTTAATTAAAGGTGAATATGAGTATTTAATGAAATAATATTAGCCTTTACTGATATCTCAAATTGGCTTAATTAAAAATGATATAAATGAGGGAGGACAGACAATTTGAATTGAATTTGAATAGTAAAAAGAGAGGGAATTAAATTCATATTGTAAAAAAAGTGATATAAATGAGGGAAATTAAATTCATATTGTAACGGCTGATACAATTTCGAAACGGACCGATATATGGCCAATACGAACCTTTACCAGTCTGATACGAATGAAAAAACACAAAATTGTCTAATTCTATACATTTTGTGTATCAACCTATACGTTGTGAAAGTTTCAACCTTGATCTCAAATGATAAATATTGAGGAACCCAAACCATTCACAACAATGGTACAATCCTTCTCCTACTGGCCTTTTTTTTATAAGAATCTTTTTACTTGTCAATCGCTTCGGAAATATGAACGCGTCAAAACTAGAATTATACAAAAAAACTAATTAGCATGGTTTTCAAAACTGGATTAGACTGGACTGTCAGACCAGAAAAATCGGAATCGGTCAGGTCCATTACCCCATAACCTTTGATTTAGTCAGCAAACTGTTGATCCAGGCAGTTGAACCATTTGAACCGTCCAATGATTTTGACCATTTTTTATTTTTTATTTTTTGTCAGAATAGGCTATCCATTCAATTCAAATATCGGACCATTTGATCCAAAAACCGGACCCCTGACCAGTTCGATTTTAAAAAACTTGCTAACTAGTATTAATTAGTTCACTGTTGGGGGTGTTTTTGAAATAAAAATAATGGACATTGCCCTTTTACATTTTTCACTCGGTTCAAAGAGGTCAGGTGATCATTTTTAGACGGAATTGCAGAAGTTGGCTAATGGACGATGAATTAAGTAAAGCAGGTGCAAACTATGAGAGATATCTTAATAACATACAAACGATTGGGGTGTTTGAGAAATTATGTGAAATTATATAGGGTGTTTAATTAAGTAACCCCCAAAATAACTCTCTTTTATTCTAACCCCAAAATAACTGTCTGAAAGCCAAAGATACGAAGCCACATTTCCTGAATTAGGCCCTCTTTGGCAAATCTTTTTGAATGATCTTTTGGGATTTTAGAAGCCCGGTAGATCAAAATGATCTTTTTTACTTGGCTAATGAAAGCCTGTTAGACTGAAAGTCTGGATTTAAGAATCCCCGAGCCATTGACAATTTTCAAGAGAAACTCTCTACTCGAAGGTATCTTCTTTTTCTTCTTCTTCTTCTCACAAATACTAATCAAGGCTTGTTATTTCAGGTGGTTGGATTCAAACCAGATGCAGTGTCGAGTTACTACGGCCAGAGTTGTAGATGATTTACAGCCGCTGCTGGAGGAAGTGATAAAAACAGAGGGGGGAGAGAAAGGGAGAAATAACGAGAGATAGAAGGAGAGAGAGAGGGAGAGAGAACGAAATAAATGGAATGGAGTGGATAGATCACCATTGCTGTGATTAGCAGTGGCTGTTGGAAAAAAAATAGAGGTGGTGGAAATCGGTAAAAAAAGAAGAATAAAAAGAAGTAAAAAGAAGGGAAAAGATAGGAAGAGAGAGAGATGGAATCGAATCATGAGAGAGGTCGAATGGAGTCGTCGTTGCTACGCTGTCAGAACTGTGTTCATTGCCGCTGTGAAGAAGATGAAAAGGCATTTCGGGTCATTATTCCTATACTCTCCTATAATCCGTGGAAGAGAGAAAGGAGAGTGGGGATCGATAAAAGAGAGGGAGAGATAAAAAATATAAAAGAGAAAAACTGGAAAGGAGAGATCGGTGGCACACCATCCCGCCGCTATGTCGAGAGGGAGGGGAAGATGAACAATAGATTAATTGAAATGAAAAAAGTTAGGTTATATGTAATTTTAGTAAAGTTTAGGGGGTATTTATAATTTTAGGAAAGTTGGGTCAAACTGAGTTTCTAATCCAATAGTGGGGTTTAAACTTGTTCAAAGGTCGGGTTTGGGCCAGACTTTGCCTCTTTATCAATAGAAAATGTCAAGGCCCAAGCCCTATCTTGGCCTGCCCACCGAGCCAAGATCTTGAGCCCGAGCCCAAAGCTCGATCTATAGGAGTGAGCAAAAAAAATCCAAAAACCAAATCAACCAAAAAATTGGTTTTGGTTTGGTTTCGGTTAACCAATATAAAAAACCGGCCGGTTAATAAAACCGACCGGTATACATATATTTATGCATTATATATATATATATATATATATATATATATATATATATATATATATATATATATATATACATATATCTATGTATATTATATATATTTTATACTTTTATGTATTATAAATTAATAAATATGCATTATATATATATTTATAATGTATTATATATTATTTATTATACAAAATATAATATTTTGTATATATTAATACTTTTTTATTATATGTTTATATATATTTTTATAATATATATTGTAAAAACTAAAAATTCGATGAACCGAACTGGCGGTTAACCGAACCGGTCAACCGATTAACCGACTGGTTTTAGTTCGACTCCAGTTACCGGTTTGCCAAAAACTAGTACTACCAGTTTGGTTTAAGAAAATACCCCATGGTTTAGTTAACCAAACAATGAGCACCCCTATCGATCTGCACATAAAATGTCATATTTTTTTGTGGAATTTTATAAACTAGTATTATATTAATTTAGTAATAATTTAATAAATTAATATACTAATTTGTATTTCCTAAATAGTATATTAATATTTGATAATAATTTAATAAAAATATATTACATATATTTATTATATATAACATAAGTATTTTTTATTATATGTAATAGTGTCGACTGGGCTTATTTGAGGAAGCCTGAGATTAGCCCAAAATATAGTTGGGTTTGGTATTTAAATCCCAAGCCTAAGCTCGTGGGCCTAAAATTATGTCCAAGCCCAAAAAATAACGGGTTGGGCCGAACCGACAAGTATACTTGCCAAATGGTCTTTTGATCTTTCTAGCTTTTAAGAAGATCTTTGAAAGAAATTGAAACCAAATGGTCTTTGGTTTCAAAGATCTATCTATAAAAGCTCATCAGTCTTTTGAGGTCTTGAGCTTTTAAAAAATCTTCCGAAAAAGACTTACCATACGCCTCCTTAGTATAGTGTGAGATGGGATGCACTCCCATTCAAATTTTAACATGTCATTCATATAGGATCCCGAATATAACATGTAAGAATTAACTAAACGGCATAATTGTACCTCTCCGTTATTTTTTTCATTTTGAAATAAGATAAAAATAAAAGTAAAAAATAAATAACACTTAACAGCTCAATTCGATGGAGAGGAAAAATAAAATAGGAAAAATCATCCAAGAAAAAACCTTTATCCTTCCTAAGTCGAAGCTCATTTTCTTTTTGTATCTCTGATATTTTTTCTTAATTAGTTGGGTTGTTCAACATCATTGTTAACTTAACTTACTGTTCTTGTTACTTTTATTGTGTGGGGAATTGAAACAGGTAAAGAAGATGGCCATAAGGAGCAAATTTCAAGGTTGGATCATCGTATTGAGATTGAGAAGAAGGGTGTAAAGCTACACATTCTGCAATGTGCTCCGCTCACTTGTACCGCTGGTAAATGTTGGTGTTGCTTATCAGATCCCAACGGCAAAGCTCTATGTTTCTACAATAAAGAATATTGTGTTAAAATTTGTTCTGATTTTCCTCCACCTCAGGCCCAGGCATTTCCATGCTTAATGAGTCTTTCTCATGTCTTTTATCCGTTGAATCGTCTTGACGCTTACCAATCCTCTATCTATCTATATCTATCAATACTATTTATAAAAATGTGAATAGATGTTCTTGGCTTCTAGAATTTTTATTGAACAATAAATGCCCCCTCTAAAGTTTAAATTGAAAAACATGTAAAGATAAAATTGTTATTTTATATCTCCATTTATTATTATTTATTTGATAAAACACACAAAAGTACTTCTTTTGCTCAACAATTAGAAAACAAATTATAGCAAAAATGTCATTTTACATTTTTCAGTTAATGCTTATTTATACTATTATTAAAAGTGTGAATAATTGTGTGGAACTTTTGTTTGACTAAATTACCCTAATTATTGAATTTTATCATTGTCTAATTCAAGGGTGGAAACGTAATTTGAAATGCCACAGTTCTCCCCATTTAAATCCTTCTCATTAAGTCTCATATTTAAAGTATTAATTTCCATTAACATTCACTAAATCCTTTTCTTGACTAAAATACCCCTATTTTTTAATTTGTCCCATTCTAATATTGAGGGCGTAAAATGGAATTTGAATTATTACATTTCTCCTCATTCAATTCCCTCTCATTAAGTCTTATCTTAGGGCATTAACTCCTATTATTTTATTCAATCCTATATTTAAGATATTATTTTTCAAAAAATAAAAACAAATAAACTCTATCATAGACTCAAATTTACAGCCAATATTTTAATCATATAAAATAGATTTTTTAAAAATTTACCTAAAATTGGAACCGTTTTCCATCATGGTGGTGAGTAAGCAATTTAACCTTCCAAGTCAAGGTAAAGTGGGCTAATCCATGATGTCATAATTAAATGAAAAGTATTAAAATAGTAGACACATCTCTAATGTAATATATATATATACATATATATATAATGTGTAATGAATAATAATCATTCTTATTAATGTTGGAACTAAATATAAATTTAAAACTAATCCAAAAATAAAAAATATTTTGGTGGTGGTGGGTCTACAAATCAACCTTTTGAGTTAAATCTGTCAACCCTTGATATCATAATTAAATAAAAATGAAAAAATATATTAACACAAAAATATTATATAATTAATACAAAATTTTATAAATAACATTTAGGAACCTATATAATATTTATATTAATCATATTAAAATAATTAAGTGTGATAAATAATAATTTATTTATTAACGTTGGAAACAAAATATAAAATTTAACATTAACCCAAAAATGAAATTGTTTTCAAGGTGGAAAGTAAACAGTTCAACCTTTCAAGTCATATATGTCAACCATTGCTTTCATAATTAAATAATGAAAATTAAAAAAAAGATAAAAATATAAAAATATGGAAAATATAGATAGTAAAAAACATTTGGGCACATCTCTAATATTTTATATTAATCATATTAAGAATTGTTTTTAACTTTTTCTTGATGATATAAATAAAATAAAAATAAATCAAAACTATCCTAAAAGTGAAATTGTTTTCCTGTTTGGTAGTAGATGAATTCCAAATTCCAGGCCAAATGTGTCAACTTGTGAAGTTATAATTTAAAAATAAAATGTTAAATAGATAGAAACACAAAATTATACAATAAATATATAAATTATGTAAAACATTTGGGCATATAGACATAAAAATATGAAAAAAAATGTAGAGAATTTCGGAAACATTTTAATACAGTCATCATCATCACACAATTTGTCACTTGCAAGCACTTGCATATATACTAGTTTATCTTAAATTATACTTTGCTTTTCCACTTTAATTTCCTTATAAAATAATGTGGCAAAATCTATGGTTAATGATGAGGGCGGATTTAGCCCTCTAGTAAAATTATGACACCTAGCACCTCATGCAAACCAAGTGATGCCTCTTGACGATGGGGTAGCTCGGCATAGCTCGCCACAGGCAACTCAGTAGAGCTTGCCACAGCTCTCTATAGGCAGCTCGGCAAAGCTCGTCACAAGCAACTCGGCATAGCTCTCCTCCAGGCAGCTCACCGTAGGCAGCTCGCCACTTGCAGGGTAGCTCGGTATAGAAGAGCAGTTTGGCATATCGTAGGGAGATCTCCTGCCTGACAACTGTACTGGACAGATCCGGAGACCTGTGCCCACGTCTCTCACCAGGTGGCGCCATGCCTGCCAACCTTGAGAGATGTCCCTTGCCTGGTAGAATCGTAGTCTGCAACAGTTGCCTGTACCCACCACCTCAGCTCTAGCAGTAACGGCTGCGGCAAAGAGATAGAGGCAGTTACACCTAATTTGACAGGACACCACTATATAAGGACTCCGACCCCCAAAGACAAGGTAAAAAAAAGAAAATGGAGGTAATCCCTGCTCTCTAGCTCCCTCATTTCTCTAGTATCATCTTCAAGCTTTCTACAATCAGAGTGCTAACTTAAGCATCGGAGAGTCCCTACCAATTAAATACCCCCAGGTCCTCTAATTCAGTTCTCATAGGTTCCTCAGCTCCCACCGCCTACAAAGAGGAGGAAAAGATGGAGTTCTCGCAAGTCTCTTAGCTCCCGCTGCCTACAAAGGAGAGGAGATCACCTCATGCAGAGGGCAGTCGGGTTGCGCTACACCAGGGAGCTCCATCGTCCTCTGAGTTACAGGCCACCTAGGAGCAGGTCAAATGATGAGTCCACCAAGGTAACTCATCACAGAGGTGGCACAAACCAATGTTCAGGATCGGGCATAGAAACAGAGGAAGGAGAGGTTCACGGGTCAAAGGTTTAATTGGCATTGAACCGAAGTTCAAACCCTAATTACAAATGACAATGGGGCAAGATCATATTCCCCATTGCTGACCCCAATTTTAAGATAAATCACCATTCCTGAGCATTATTTTTATTGTGGATAAAAGTTATCTTCCATCTTTGGTCCCCACAGAGACAAGTTTCCCATGGGGATCCAACACCCCAAAATTTATAATTAACAGTACTGTTTGAAAAACAAATTTACTTAAAATAAAGGAAAATTTTAAAATACAAATAGTATTTTAAATGTATTTTGATATATAATATAAACAATATCATATATGTAATATATTGAATATGAATATATGATATATAATATAAACAATATAGTGTTTTATCCATCCAATTAGGGGAATCTTAAATCATCTTCTCCAATCATGTGTGGATTTCATCTTCTCCAATCTTAAATCATCTTCCTAATTGGCTAACATATTCATGTTTTATTTAACCAAGGTTTTATAAACCAACCGAGAAATAGAACCATTTTGATCACCGATTTCCCAGTTATCAGTTTGATTGTCTAGGTCAAATGGCTTAGGCAGTTTGACCTTTAGCATATTAGGGTTCTATATTTCTTTTTTTATGAGAAAAGAAAGAGATAGAGTAATAGAGATGTGGGTGTCGGCTGAAAAAAGAAAAAAAAAAAGAATAGAAAGGAAAAAAAAAAAGGAAAGGAAGGAAGAAATAAAGAGAGGGATGAAAGATGGAAGGAAAGGAAGAGGAGGAGGCGATGCTTACCTATGACAGTGATGGCGACAGCGGCAGTGATGATGACAGTGGTGATGGTGACCTCTTTCTCTATCTCACATTTCATTTCTCTCATTCTCTTCTCTAATCTTGACCTCATATCAGATCTGAGATCTCACCTCTCTCTCTCTCTTTCCCTCTCACTCTCAAATCTTATATCTAAGAACGTGCCTCGATGCTTCCCCCATCTCTTTTTTTTTTTTCTTCATTGGGAATAATCTAAAAAAATTAAATAATTTTGGATAAATTTCTTAAACTACCCTTGTATTTTAGCTGATTGACTACATGTACTCTTATTGTTTGAAAATTGACCAACACTACCCCTATTGTTTCTGACAATTGACTAATACTTCCCTTACCGTTAGTGCCGGTTAACATAAAGACAAAAATACTATTTTACCCTTTATTCTTTTTCAAATTTTTAAAATAAAACAAGGAAAAGGGGAAAGAAATGCTAGTTCATCAAAACCCTAACAACATTTATGGAGACACATTTGGTTTTAAATGACAAGAATCCTGAACTTTATAATTAGAGAAGAGCATGTTTCCTATTTCACCCAATAACAACCGCTGTCAAGAGAAGAAAATAGTTTGCCTTTGACAACGTTATCCAACGTGACAAGAAGCTGAAATTGGTGTTAAAAATAAGAAAGATTTTGGTTAGTCAACCTGATAGAATAATGTCGCTTAGAGACTTGGGCAGGTACTAAAGGGAATTGGGCCTCGATCAAAAACGTCATTTTATTGCTTTATTGAAGCAGTTTCCTATTGTTTTTGAGATAGTGGAAGAAGGGGCTTATTCTCTTAAGTTCAAATTGACCCCTAAGGCCGAAATGTTAGGATTGCAAGGATTTAGGATTGAATTAGGAGTCCTTTTGTTGTAATTGAATCAAGAGTCTGTCTTCGATAATCTTATCCTTGTAATCGTAGGAGACTCAACTGTATATATATTGGCATTCTCAGTGAATAAAATCAAGAAAATAGAAGTTTTTTCATGGTATCAATGCGACGAAACAGGAGCGAGAGTCTGGCATGCTTGCGGGCTTCTTCTAATTCTTCCTTGTCTTCGACCTTGACTTCTATCGTGCTCGGTTTTCTTCTCGTCTTTCGCTCAAAACTTGCCGAGACCATTCGGTTCTTGTGATTTCGGGTCGTCGTCGACTACGTGGCAAGTGGATGATTATTTTCAGGAAATCGGTGATTTGCTTGCTTCCGACCCCCTGCCACTCCAAAATTGACCGACGAATCGACAATACAATGATGGAAGTCGTCTTTCTACTTTCAATGTCTCCTCTCATAGAACAGTGAGGATAGCACTCTGGTCAATCTCTTCTTCATCCTCTTTGACGCGGCTGATGCCGTCGACAATAACGGCTTTAGCTTTAAGAGAAATGACACAATGACTATCGCTGTTGTAGAAGTAGAGGCAGAGGACAGCACGCTTGGATGAGAGTTTGGTAGTAGCGCCGTCGAAGAAAACGTTCTCTTGGAAGTGGGTTTGGAGGTGAAACATTCCACGACCCTGGAGATCGGTGGCGGTGATCTCTTACCAGTGACAGCGGCGATTGTGTTGCATTCCGGTGGCGGCGATCTCTTAGCAATGTTGTGGCAACGACGATCTCTTACCAGCGGCAGTGGCGATTGTGTTGCATTCCGATGGCGGCGATCTCTTAGAAACGCTGTCGACAGCGCTTGCGAGAATAGAAGCATCATCAGTTCCTACTGTTCTTTAAGTTTCTTGCTCTTTATCTTGGTATCATGGTTCCTACTGTTCTTTATCACGGTTCTGTTTCAGATTCCACGGCTTCGAAATTGGTGCTTCATCAGGGAGTTCCGAATAAGTCTCACGAATGTCCGAATCTTTAATGGGTTTCCAGCAAATCGAAGCTCTACGACAGGTTTTAGGGAGATCTAGTTTTCTGTGACGATTCTGTCGCCGATTGAGCATTTTCAAACATGGTGGTCGATATAGCTGAAAACAAAGAAAAAGAACACGGTGGGCGTGGTGGACGGAAACGAGTAACAAGGGCAGGAGGAAAAGGTCATGGCAGCCAAGTCAAGGCCTATACAGCCAAAGTCTCTGCACAAGGCAAATCAATTGATACAGTTAAGACTGGGTTAAATGGACTAAGTAGTCAGTAGTGGAACATGTTACTCAATCTTTTGAACACACAGAAAGCGGGGAATCAACAAAGTGGTAAGTGAAAATTGTCAGAGTGGATAATAGACATAGGGGCGTCTCATCATATGATAGGAAGTCTTGAGTTGATGAGAGACTTAAAGAACATCATTCCATGCTCAGTCGGGCTGCTAGATGGGAAAGCGACAATAGTAGAGAAAGAAGGCACAATTGCGCTGGACGATCATCTAAAACTGACTAATGTTTTATATGTGTCTAGTTTGAACTGCAATCTAATTTCTCTGTCGCAATTGATTGAGGAGTCGAATTGTGTTGTTCAGTTCACTAATAAATTATGTGTGATACAGGACCAAACTACGAAGTGTCGATTACCGTTCAGCTGGCTGACATTTTTACAAAGGCACTGGGTTGTAGAGAATTTGAGTACTTTCTCCACAAGTTGGGCATTCACAATCAGCATGCTCCAACTTGAGGGGGGGGGGTTAGGATTGCAAGGATTTAGGATTGAATTATGAGTCCTTTTGTTGTAATTGAATCAGGAGTCTGTCTTCGATAATCTTATCCTTGTAATTGTAGGAGACTCAACTGTATATATATTGGCATTCTCAGTGAATAAAATCAAGAAAATAGAAACCAGAAAAGCTCTGCTTTTTCATGAAAGGTTATATTTGGAGGAATTGAAAATGAGGAATGAAATGGCAGATTTTCTTGTTGTCAAGTTAAGGAAATTATTGATGATGTCCTCAGAGAAGCGGATTCCATTAGAGAAGATTGCTCATTTGAGGACTGACCTTGGGCTTCCTTTAGAATTCAGGGACACAATTTGTCATAGATATCTTCAAACAATTTGTACTGAGTGGGGCAACAGGGTTTTTGACTTTAGAAATATCGCCACCGCTGAAATGCAATAGGGTTTTTGATGGCGGGAGGAAAGAGGATGCCAATGGCATCTAACTAGAGCGACGAACAGGAAAGAGAGAGAGAGGGAGGGAGAAGAGATTCTGTGGGAGAGGAGTTGTAGCGGTGGGGCAGTCATTGTAAAACAAAGAGCTTTAACAATGTTGCAGTGGTCACTAGCATTTGGAACTTTGGATAGGTTTATCAAGATGAAGAGCATGGTGAAACCCCTCCAAATATTGGTGAAACCCCTTCTTTCAGCATGAGTTGATTCTCATGTCCTATTACTCTATGCCTGAACCCGATAGGAAAAAGAAGGGGAGAGAGAGAAAGAGGGGGAGGGTAAAATTGGGGTTTAAAAAAAAATATATCATGTGCAAATGAGTTTTGACAGAATATTAATGGACCTTAACAGTAAGGGTAGAGTTAGTCAATTGTTAGAAAAAGTAAGGGTAACATTAGTTAATTTTCAAACAGTAATGATACACTTAGTCAATTAGCTAATCCACAAGGGTAGTAAGATATTTACCCAATAATTTTTTATTAAACCACAAATCATTGTTTGGGTTGAATGGTTTAGTGATTCAATGTACCATTTGTGTCAGCGGTTCTCTGACCAATTAAACATTTTTTCCACAAAGCGGTCCAATCTAAAAATGGACCCCGATACATGATCGGTTCCTAGGTCAAATGGTTCGACCATCTGGTCTGATTTGGTTTTTAAAACAGTGATTTTAATTAATTTATTACCCAATTTAATTATACACTAGCAGGTACTGTGCGGTACACAAGAAAATCTAAAAGATTTAATAGTTTTATTTATTATTAATGAATATTAAATTACTAATCAAAATTTATTGTTAATTAACTAAAAGTATTCTAAGTTATTGTTAATATTTAAAATTTTAATAATTATAATTTTGATTTAATGCTGATTTACAGAAAATAATTATTGTTAATTTAATATGAATAAATATTTTTAATAAATTTAGTTTTATTAATAATTTTTAGTAATTTTAATAATATTTATTATTTTTATTATTTTAAATTTAATTTTGATTAACTTTAAATAAATAAATGTAATTGCAAAAGCTAACATTTTTGTTAATTTCACTAATAATTAACAATTATATAGCCCAATGTCAAGAGGGCTCAGGGCAAGGCAACCACACCTCAATGTCAGGAGAGTTTACGGACAAGTTACCCTACTCCTCATCAAGGATAGAGAATCCTCAAATTTCCTTGCCCCATCCCCAATATTGGGTGGGTTCAAGTAGAGGTGTAAATCGGGTCATGTTGGGCTAGCATGACACGACCCACATATAGCCTGCACTTTGTGTGAGTCGTGTCATGCAGGCCCATGGGGTGTCCTAGGCCAAGCCCCCCTCCCTTGGGATAATTTAGGGGGATCTATTCAGCATGGCTCATGGCTTGAGCCCGCACGGGTTCGTACCATGCTGTGGGCTAGGCTAGTCCATGGGCCAAGCCTAGGGCCAGGCTAGTCCATGGGCCAAGCCTAGGGCCAGGCTATGAGAGGTCTACTAAAAAAATTGAAAAAGATGTTTAAAATTTTATTTCATATGATTTTTGATGTATACAATTATTTATATATACAATTAGACCTATTCATGGGTCGGGTAGCCTGATGGCCTAGCTCGACTTGACCCATTATTTTTTATGATTGGACAAAATTTTAGGCTCGTGAGCTCGAGCTTGTGCTTTTTCAAATAAGTCTGACCCGACCCGACCCGACCCTGACCCCGACCCAATACTATTACATATACAAAAAAGTACTTATGTTATATAATATATGTATATATATATGTATATGCTTCTTAATTTATTAATAAATTTCAATTTACTATAAATTATGAAATATAAATTAGTTTATTAATTTATTAAATTATTACTAAGTTAATATAATATTAGTTTATAAAAGTATACTGAAAATAAGACATTTTATTATAGATCGAGCTTCGGACTCGGGCTTGAGCTTTGGGCTTTATGTTATAGATAGGCTTGGGCTCAAGATCTAGGCCCGATGGTTAGGATGGGCTTGAGCTCGGGCTTGCATATTTTTTATTGGTAAATAGGCCATGTGAATTATAAAACTATGTTTTTTTATAAATTAAAAATTTTATTTAATTCTAGTCTAGTATAAAAAAATAAATAACATTTATATATATATATATTAATATAAGATTTGTTGTTTAAATATTATATAATAATATATAACTACAAGAAAATTGACCTTTGGCAAACAGTCAAAAATTGTTTCCAATATAGGAAAAATTGTTGCCAAATGTTTTACTTACAATTGAAAGATCCGTTACTAGCGAAGCCATTGTTAAAAGTGTTTTGCAACAATCAAATGCTGCAAAAATCGCTGGTCCAATTGATGGCAAAAGTACTGTTTTGCAACAACTATTTATCCGTCGCTAAACAAATTCTTTTAACAACAATGCATAAAAACTGTTAGCCATATAGTTTTTTAGCAACAATCGATTACTTGTTGCCTAATGGTACCAACCCTAACAATCATGTTAGTTGTTGCTAATTGCAAATTTGCAACGGTTGAATAGTTGTATCTAAAGTTTCTTATATAATGATCAAGTTAATTGTTGCCAATTGTATTAGCAACAACTGAACAATTGTTTGTTATAAATATTTATGACAACAATTTTTAGGAATTGTTGTTGAATTAACAACAATCAAGCACTTGTTATCTTAAGCTTCCATACACAACAATCAGGTAAATTATTGCTAATTGTAAAGTGCCTACAATTGAATAAATGTTTCTCATAAATATTTTAAGCAACAAACCATGTGAACTATTGTTAAATTATATCTCAACTATATTTATACACAAATGTATTAAAAATATATTATAATTTTCAAATTGCTATCATAAATTATACAATTTACACAAAAATTTGGTCCAATGTATCCACCCACATATCTAAAATTGTGACTTGGGCTAAGTAACCATGGTAACGAATTGGTTGAAAATGATGAATAGCTCATGAGAGGTTGATTTCACATCTTGAAGAGCTCCAACTTTACTTTACATGTAGTTGGCTTGTAATGGAATAATTAGAGCATATCCAAATCCTTCAAAAAATAAAATATAATAAGTTAAAAAACAAAACAAAACGAATCAAGCATCAAGTAACCCTTTTTCTTGCAACTTGTATGCAAATTAAAGTTACATGAATCAAGCATCAAGCCTCATCATTGTTTTATATTATGAAGGTATTTCCATCAAAGCTACTAGAGCAAACTCTCTACCTCTTTTTTGTAAGTTTGTATATTCCTCGACATGATTTCTGTAAAATTTACAAACTGAATAGGGGAAGGCAATCATCCCCAGTCAAATAACTTATAAAACTATTAACTTGAGTATGACAAATTAACAAGGGATAAAAGTTTAAATTCTATAAACCATATGTACCACATCCCTAGAAATTATCAAAGGCCCGAGCAGGGATGTTCTCATCAAATTCTCTCATCATGTTCCAAGGGCCATCTCCAACTCCAATTAGGATAATGAACAAAGGTTATTTGCTATAAGAAAAAAAAGCATAAGGGAATGTAAATTTCCAAAGAAAAAAAAGCATAAGGGAATGCAAAACGATTACCTTGCTTCTACAATTGCTTCTAGGGTTTTTTGCTCTTGTGGGCTTAGCTACCCTTCTTCTGTATCAACACTTCTTGTAACCTATGAACAAAAGGATATTGTGGGCTTAGCTGCTTTTCTCCTTTATCAGGTTGAAATATTTGAGACATTTCTTCAGCTTTTATGATTAAAACTCTGTTCTTGTTATTAAAATGCAAAATAAAGTTTTTTTTTCTATAAAAAAGGTAGAAATATAAAATAAAAAGATTTATGTCCGTTTTACTACAAAAAAGAATACATCCATAACAGAAAATTTTTCAATCACACATTACTATTTAATTTTTTATTATTCATGTAGGTTGCAAAACTATGGTTGGGTTTGAGCTAGGCAAGCATCGACAGTGTAATGGCTTACTTATTAACAAGGCCATAGCCCATTGGTTGTCCTAGCCATCTAGGGTTTTGGGAGGAGTGGACCGGATACGGTCCTAGCCTTCAAAATTTTTGCAAAGTGGCTGCTCTAAGACTCAAACCTGTGTTCTCACACTTAACAAACTGAGATTACACCGAGTAATGGATTAGTTGCACAACATTAAACAGATCATGAGCTACCAAATTAGGTGTTTATCCCATAAGTCATGCAAAATGAGTTTACATTAACAGATTATTGAACCTAAAAAGAACCACTTGTCCATGAGCAATTATCATCATAAAACATGGTATTGGCTGTAGGTGGGGTAAAGGCTAGGTTGGGGGAGCAGTCTCTTTGAAAGACAGAGAAAGACCAAGAATTAGAGGGGATTGAGTTTTAGGCTAGGGAGTCAAGCTCGGGTAGTAGAGCTTGGAGTCAATGGCAAGGGTACTTGATTGCTGAATGAATTCCATTACGAGGAGGTTCTCTATTTATGAGGGAGATCCCGAGATCCTAAAAGGAATGAGGCAAAGGTTCTTATCTCCTATTAGGAGAGGGAATATTGGAATCACTATCAATCATTAAGGTCACCATTGGGGTTTCACCACGTGTCTCTATGGGGATCTTTCCAAGGATCAGCTTTCCTTTCACTCGAGGATCCTCATGATTCCCGTGTGCTACAACCTCTTGCGTGCCTGACTTAACTGACGTGGCACTAGTGACATCACCATCTAGCAGATGTTGTCTTGTTAGCCTTACGTGGCTCCTCGTCGTGTTTGTCCCTATCAACATTATGCACGTAAGTGGCATCTGGATGCGGTTCCTTAGCGGGCCATGGCACCGTAGTGGTTGAGGGTTTATCGCGAGTCCGAGTGTGTGTGAACCTAATCGCATTTTCAGCCCAGGTTTGCCTTGGATCGAGCTATGAATGGGCTCATCGAGATCATGTGATGAATCACGGGTTTATCACGGTTTTGTGATGCGTGTTGTGGGTTCATCGCAGGATTGTGATGCATCGCGGGTTCATCACAAAGGGAAAGTTAATTGCAAGCTGATCGTAGGCATCCATGTGATATCAATACAGTGTTCATTGTGCTCTGAGGGACTGAATGAACACTATATACCTACATTAGCCCCCTGCTTATCGGTAAGTGGGAGCTTATCGATAAGTACTTTTGCTTTCACATTTATTTTTAGGTTTTGCAATGGATTCATTTGCATGTGTGTGTTGGGTCTAGGAATTTACCCCCTTTTCGTAATTTAGTGTAGATGCCCCCCTATCTTTTGGTGATTTCCTTCCTATCAATGGGCAGTGTCATGCCTTATTTGTACGGTTCAGCCCCCTTGACCGTTGATAGGAAGGGAATCAGCAAAAGACATTAGGAATTGTCTTTTATGTTGCCCCTTTCTGGCAATGGGCAAGTTCATGTTGAATTTTTTTTTTTTTTTTTTTTTTTTTTTTTTTTGTATTTCATCCCCCTTGACCATTGGTAGGAAGGGGATTAGCAAAAGGTGGTGTCATTAGTGCTTTAGTGGGGGCGTCGCACCCCTTGTTTGGCAGTTTGAGAGTTTGCGTTTGGTGCATGGTGTAATCAGTGATTCGACGGCGTGTTGCGGTTATGATTAACGTTTTTCACTTGTCATTCTGTAATAAGTGTGACCTGTTTATTCTGATTTCAATGCCTAATATTTAGAGTGGTGGCTGCTGATGTGGTGCTCCATTTAAATTAATGCACCATTTTGTCCTGCTTGTGGGAGGGTATATTGGTAATTTTCTTTTGGTTGCTTTTTCATTAAGCTTCGGTTGGGGTTCCGTGCTCGTGCTCGTTCATCTTCCCTGTCATCGTTTGTCACTCTCAACACACGAGTACTTATAAAAGAATAGTGAACTATACAAATCCCCACTTTGTCTTCTTTGTCCCACTTGCTTGTTGTTTTGTTTTTACTTTCTATGTTTCCACCTCTTTGGCATTCCTTTCTTTGTTAACTTTTGTGGTGTCCTTTGTGCCCCTTTCTATTCATCATGGCTCCTTGTCAGAAAAAAGGGTGGAAAGGGGTGGAATTTCCTTTCCTGGATTTCGTTAGGGAGGTAGACACAACAGAACTGCTGCTGGAGAGGGAGGTGGTTTTAGCAATCGAAGGGGAATAGGGTTTTGGCCTCCAGTACCAGTTTCGAGGGGTGTGGAGGGTATATTCGACCCCATCCACGGTACAGAGTTGCTATGTTTGTGTAGATGGCCAAATGATAACCTTGCATTTTGACACCTTAAGGGCATCAATTCAAGGGTATTTTTGGCCTTAGAATATTAAAGATGTGTCATTTTCCTAGATAAATGCAATGTTGTGGCCTCTAAGGCTCTCTATGCAAATTTTGGGAAAAACTAAGAAGTTTTCATGCCTAAAATATAGATTTTAGAAAGCTGGTGTGAAGTCCAACTAGGAGAGGGTGTGTTTTTCTGAAAAACTAAAAGCAGGAGGGCGCATCCTAGTTGCTAAACCCAGTTTGGTGCCCCTACTACTATATTAGCATGCTCCCCACGCCTTAGCATACCCTAGGGCGCCTTTTAACCCATTCTTTTAACTCTTAACAAACCCTAGCATATTCTTCACCTTCTGTCCCTTCTAATCTCTACCATCCATTCTAGGGCATTTTCTTTTTAGCATTCTAACCCTAGGATCCACCAAACTTCTAATTTTCATCATTCAACCTTTAGCTATTAAATCTCAGCCTTACATAATATTGGGTGCCTTTTCCTTTTCTTCTCAACCTTAGGATCACCTTAGAACCATCCTATACACAGTTCCAACAGTATCATCATCCATCTAACTCCATGGCACAACAATTTCAGAGGCCACAAGTACAGAACCAATTCCAATAGATGTACCCTAGGAATCAACCGGCTCAAGCTTATCAAGCTTACCCACAACCTCAAACCCATACAGTAGATGACCAATTCATGCAGCTTCAATAGATGATCATAAATAAAAAACAGTCCATTGACAGACTAGAGAGTCAAATAGGACAGCTGGTGAAAGCCAAGGTGAAGAGAGAAGTATGGCAACTATCGAGTCAACTGGTTGCAAACCCTAGAAATCAGCCACTAGGTTTTCCTCCACAATAGATTCAACCACCTCCTAGGAACCTTGAGCTTGAAAATACCAAGGCTATTATAACCTTAAGGAATGGGAGGATTTTAGAGGACCCGTGTGAGGAAAAGAGAATTAATGAAGAAGAAAAGGAGTAAGAAAATCATAAGTTTGGGTGGAAAGAAAAAGGAAAGGAAAATCTAGAGACTATAGTGAACCAACCCATAGTTCCCTTTCCAATTGCTCTCACAGTCAGGCCAATGCGAAAGAACAAAGAGAATCACAATGAGAAGAGCATGGAAATCCATGTTAACTTCCCTCTCCTCGATGCGATCCAACATATAGCCTATGCCAAGTTTTGGAAAGAGCTATGTACTCAAATGATGGAGCCACGATCGGCCCCATAAAAAGTGATGGTCTCGACAAATGTTAGTGCAACTCTCCTAAATCAACTTCCTAGAAGATGAAAGACCAGGATGCTCCTCTCATAAACTGTGCCATCTTTGGAATCACCTTCAAGTGGGCCCTATTTGATCTTGGGACCAGTATATATTTGTTTTCGTATATTTATGACATGTTCAGGATCAGTTAGTTAAAACCTACTCCAATAATTCTGAAATTCGTTGATTGGTTGATCATTACTCCCCGAAGTGTTATCGAGGACATCATTGTTAAAGTAGAGAGTTGTCACTTTCCATTGGATTTTATCATCCTAGACATGCCCACAACTAAGGAACTGAACCATATCCTGATAATATTAAGATGTTTGATGAAACTAAAAAGAACCCTAATTTTATCCCCTAATATTCACTCATTTTCACTAATTTAGCACTTAATTGGACTCATTACTCTTGTATTTTGATTCAGGGCAAGAAAGAAGGCAATTGGAAAAAAATAGGGCAATTTGGATGATTTTGCATAGTTTCGAAAATAATCAGCAATCTGAACATAACTCTCAATTCTGGACTCTGGTTTGGACAATTCAAGAGGCATCAGAAAGATGAAAGAAAGACTCACAATTTTATGTTTTGGGATTTGACAGATTCAGTCTGCATCGAATATGAAACCGGGCCCAAAGTCGGAGCAAGTTCATAGCTAGGCCCATTTCACAGCTGAGGCCCAACTCGCAGAAGAACCTTGAAGCAGCCCAAGTTATCAGAGCAGCCCAATTCGAATTCAAGAGCCTAGAGTCCTACTTCGAATGTAAACTCTAGGGAGAGAGTCTTATTAGATCTAAATTTTGAATGTAATCCTATAAAGATAAGAAGGTTGTGATTAGATCACTAGATAAGAGATAGGATAGGATTAGTTCAAAGCAAATCAAGACTCCCTGATTTTAGGTTGATCTCCTAGAAGGAGTTGGAAAACAACCATCTCCTTTAGCTATATAAAGAGGGGGGCGGACCAACTCTATAATCACTCAATCCAAGGATCCAATAGATTGTCTAGCAACTCAAGCTACCAAGAGAGCAGTTTGGCCTACTGAGAAGCAGAGCATGGAGAGTTCGAAAATCATGAGCAACTAAGCTTTTCTTTTCTGGTTCAAGGGGGGAGGTTCGATTGTGTCATCATGAGGTTCTATATTTAATTCAAGTTCTTGCTTTTTAATTCAAGTATTCATTGGTTCTTGTGCATATTCTCATCGGATGTTAATGTTAATTAGTCTAACAAATTAATTAATGTTGATTTTCCTACTGCTATCCATGGATTGGTGATCCGTAATTGTCATGAATAGTGGTACAAATAGCAATCAGGTTAATATTTTTTTGGGTTAATTGTTCGTGACAGCCTTTGACCAATGTATTGATATATTTTAGACTAAATGGAATCAATGGAACAAGATTTGATAATTGCAGTTATCTCAATTATTGTTATTTTGGTTTAACTGTTTTCACAAAGCTTAATGCTATCACTAGTTAATATGGAACGCTATCATACCCAGTCGATTAGTGATAAGTATTGATCGAATGCTGGGTTTGGTCAGCTGAATTAGGAAAACACAAGGTTTATTATGGCTATCCTAATAAATCTAAGGTTAAATGCTTGAATTGCAAGACCGCCAAGTCTACCTATGATCGATGATCAATTGATTAATCCGAACCCTTGAATCAAAATTCAGTAAGACTGATTACTCTTGTTAGTTGATATTGCTATTGCTTTCTTGTTCTTTTAGAAATTTTAATGATTTAGTTTTCCCACTCTATTATATTGCACACTTGGCTGAGAAATTATTCCCTAGCTCCCTGTGGAATTCGACCTAGTACCGCTATCACTACAAAAATTTTATTATGGGACTAGCATTAATTTTGAGGGCTTTGACAACCCATCAATGTTTGTTTTTAGCAGCAGCCAATATAAACACCAACTATAAATCAAGAGAAATAGACATTTCAATTGGGGAGCAGAAAGCCCCGTTAAATGCTTTTATTGCCTTTAAGCATCCAAACCTAGGGGAAGATGAGTGCAAGATAGATGTAGTTGATGTTCTTTTAGATGCCCTGTCTGCCCCTTGGTTAGTTCAGTTTGAGTCTTGTTTGTATACAGATGAAAGTAAGTTGGAGAGTGTAGATGGAAGAAGTGCGTGAATGTGTCCAACTGAAGACGTTAAACTTAGTGTTGGTTGGGAGGCAACCCAACGTAATTTATATTTTTTCTCCTTTTAGGATTTGAGCTTTTTCTTTTCTTGATTTGAGACCAGGTGATAGACCTTGAACCCCTCAAGAAAACCTATTAATTATTCCCTTTGGCCCAAGCCCTTTTACATCAGCCTAGTTATGCCATTGGGGAGAATGACATTTAAGTTGGGGGGTGAGGAAAGAGAGAGAATATTGAAAAAAAAATTGAAAAGCTAAGCCTTTAAATATGTAGAATTAAAATTTCACTGAAAATTTAAAAATTTTTTCCATTAAAAGAGATTCCCAAACAGAAAAGTTTGAGGAAACTGATAAAAGAATATTGAATTTTGTAGAAATTGGTAGCAAGTGATAGGATTCAAAAATTAGACTTATTTGAATATTGTTGAAACCATTTAGAAATTTGAAAATACTTTCAAGTTTGCCTTTACAAAGATAAGAAGAGAGAGATTGAGAAATTAGACAAAAAAATCTTCAAAATTGTTAAAGATAATGGACAACCCAAAACTGTGCTACTTTAAAAAAAAAAGAGAATAAAAGGTCAATGGACACCCTAGAATTAGTAACCGGGTCTCTTCACCTAAGTCAAGCGTCGAGATTTGCGTCAAATGGAAAAGGGATTGCGAAAGACATTCACCTAAAACTTAGTAACTAGGTCTCTTCACCTAAGGAAAGTATCGAGATTCGCGCAAACGATGGAATGTAGCATTAAAAAAAAAGTGTGCAAATCAAATTCAGAGGTAGAAATCCACTATCATAAATGATAAGAAGAATACATGTCTGATTTTAAAAATCAATCTCAACTTATCAAGACAATCTGCAAATTGAAGGGTAAATAAGATTTTTAAGACAAGTTTCTGTAATATTCAAAATAAGATGGTTTTACCCTTAAAACCCAATACCGATTTAGATAGAATTTGAGAATGCTGAAATCAGGATGATTGACTAATTCTGTCAGGGACAATCTTGAGATTGGAAAGATCTCTATGATCAATATAATTTTAAGGCTGCATTGCTAAGGGACTAGCAATGTTTAAGTTGAGTGTGATAACTCTGCATTTTGATGCTTTAACGGCATCAATTCAGGGGTATTTTGGCTTTAGAATAGTCAAGATGTGCCATTTTCCTAGTTAAAT
Organism: Nelumbo lutea; assembly: GCF_056320005.1. Classification (NCBI taxonomy): domain Eukaryota; kingdom Viridiplantae; phylum Streptophyta; class Magnoliopsida; order Proteales; family Nelumbonaceae; genus Nelumbo; species Nelumbo lutea. Next base: position 53,618,011 of record NC_142690.1, read on the forward strand.
GCAATATTGTGGCCTCTAAGGGTCTCTTTGCAAATTCTGGGGAAAACTAAGAAGTTTTCATGGCTGAAATGTAGATTTTGGGAAGTTAGTGTGAAGTCCAACTGAGAAAGGGGGTGCTTTTGTGAAAAAATAAAAGCAAGAGGGTGCCTCCTAGTTGCTAAAGCCAGTTTGGCGCCCCTCCTATTTTATTAGCATGCTTCCCATGCCTTAGCAAACCCTAGGGCACCTTTTAACCCATTCCTTTCACTCTTAACAAACCCTAACCACCCCTAACTTCTAAATCCTCACCTTCCATCCCTTCTAGTCTCCACCATCCATTCTAAGGCACTCTCCTTTTAGCATTCTAACCCTAGGAGCCACCTAATTTCTAATCTTCACCATTCAACCTTTAGCCATTAAATCTCAACCTTACATAATATTGGGTGCCTTCTTTTCTTCTCAGCCTTAGGATCACCTTAGAACCATCCTAACCCTTCATTCTATACCTTAGAGCACCCATATTTTCTCTAAAACCCAACTGTTGCCCCCCTCTTTCTCTTTATTCCCAGTTGTGTCCACCCTTTTATATAAAAAGTACCCCAAGGGCCTTGTAGAAGGTTTCTTGAGCAGTTCAAGGGTTGTAGAAGGGGAGGGCGCCCTATTCTTGTCAGGAGGGGTTCTTGCAAACTGTTCATCCAATCTACAACTATAGTTACTGGATCCTGATCAACCATTCTTTTCTTTTCTTTTTTTTATTTTATTTTTTGTTATTTTTATTTCTGCAATCTTTTAGATTTAATTCTTGTTTGTTTCTCTGTTTTGCACTGAATTCGTTCGATTCAAGGCTAAGGTGTCTCAAGAGGTTCGAGGGTTGTAGAAAGGATGGATGCCCGGTTCTCGTCAGGAGGGGTTTCTACAAGCTGTTTGGCCGGTTTGCAGCTACCACCACCGGATCAAGATTCTAAATCTTTTTTTTTTTTTTCTTTATTTTATTTCCTTTGTTGATTCCCATATTTTGTTAAATTCTGATTTTTATTTATTGTCTTGTTTAAATTTGAAACATTTAATTTCAGTAATAATAGATTTTATTTTCATATTTTCTGCCATTCCTTATTGCATTCTCTTACCCAAATCTAAGTATATATTAATTTTTTACTTGCTTCCTTGTGGATACGAGTCATTCTCACCTATTTACTATGTTAGTAGTTGTTTGAGAAATGATAAAAATTATAAATGTTTAAACTGGTGTTCCGGAGTATTTAACGGCGCACTTCCGGACACACCACCAAATCCATCGGTGTCCTATAAGTGTCAAGAACCCAAGACCGATATATCAAGATCCCCTAATAGCTATACTACTTGGGTAGAGTATACCCTCGAAAACCCCCTGTATTGTCGGATGCTACCGGATTCTGGTCTTCTTAGATCCATGGATTGTTACATGAATCTTGTTGGTAGGGAGGGAGTGAAGTATGTGTGGCATTTGTTGGAGCATTGGTGTTGTTGCATCCACACATTCGTGGGGGCGTTTGGAGAGTTCACCATCACTGTAGAAGATGTGGCTGCCCTATTGGCATTGCCGATTGGGGGCGCTGTATCTGCTTAGCACCTCCAACACATCAAATCGATTCTTCCAACCTTGAGGGAGTTCTGTGATGAACTTCTTCATGAAATCATTGCTTACAAGGATAGGGTGGACTTTGTTCGGGGGAAAATGCCATTGGAGTCGTGGCTAGAATTTTGGTTCGAATCGTGCGGTGAGAGGGGTTCAATGGTATGAGACACTCAAAGCCACCTTGCTGCTCATTCTGTACGTTGCTTCCCACTTTCTTTTTTTGGGTCTCCCTAACTACGGTTTGTGCACGGTCTTGGTGCCACTTGCCGTTCTTGCTGCTAGTGGTCATCAGTTGCCCTTGGCCTCAATGTTCTTGGGATATCTCTATGAGCAGATGGATGACACTGTGCAACAGATAATGGACTCAAACTTAAGAAGCATATCTGCTACATTTGCACGCCATTTCTGTGGATGTTCTTGTATGATGCTTACACCTCAACGTGACACCTCATCGTCTCTCTCCTATGTGGGTTGCCAATGCCACTATGGAAGAGGACGAGTCTGAAGAAAAGGTGCTCGAGGTCCGTAGGGGGAAGCATTGGCTTCAAGCTACCAAGCACAAGAGTTTCAAGATGAGCGAGATCAACATCAAGCTTGCCTCCATAGATGGGTTAATATGGAGACCGTATACCCAAATCGATCGCCATGCAATGTCATTTTGTGTCGGTGTGCCAGTTCCAGAAGACGGTGATCAATAGTGTGCCATGGAGGTGAAAAGCCCTACAGCACTCATGGCGAGGCTAGTGACTTGGCTTGGTGTGGTGGCCTATGTTGACCGCACCAACAAAGCTTAGTTGGCCGCATACCGTCCCGACCAAGTGATGCGATAGTTTGGTTAAGATGAATTAGGTGCACAGTTCTTAAAGTCTTCAGGGGAGGTTGTCTTCTAGGTTCAGCATCATGGTCTAACCTTCCCTGGATGCTTGAGGTTCCCTGTTGCAAGGTTTATGAGGGTGCAGGGCTGCAAATCCCTTCAGTTTTTATATCTTTGTGCATTATTTGTGGGTTTTCAAGATTTTATAAGGAAGAACCCCTGCCCCCGTGAAGAGGCGGAGGTCTAAGAGGGTGCCTCGCTCGGTTTTTCCAACCCTTGGTTTCGTTTTTGTATTTACCGTTATTATCGTGGGTTACTAGATTATATGCTTGTTGTCTTTTCAGTCTGAAGTGAGCGGTGATGTTCTAGAGGCGACGGAGGTCCCGATGGACCCTTCTGAGTGATCGGTGCAGATCCCAGTGGCCCCTTCTGAGAAGGCGGCGAATGTTCCTATTGCTCCTTCTGAGCAATCAGCGGAGGTCCCAGTGACCCCTCCTGAGCGGTCGGCGAAGATCCCGGTGGCCCCTCCTGAGTAGGTGGATCTAGCAAGTATACGCTGTCTTTACCATTCTTTTGTTTTAGTTGTTTGAAAGTGACTGCGAGCTTGTGTTGCTGCTGTGACTAACTTATATGTAGTCTTTTGTTCTGAAGTGTGTCACGGCTGAGGGAGTGCAGCTTGGTTCAGGGGAATCAGAGCTGCTTTTTATGGACAAGGAGGTATACGTGGGTTTATTATTATTATTATTTGCTACTACTAAGTATGTCGCACTAACGTTTTGTACTATGTCTTATCGCATGCCCCATTCAACGTAGATGCTTCTACCATACTAATATCGCCCGTTATCGAGCGATTAATGGAGGAACTAAAATCATCGCAGCCCCCCAATCCTAGTCTTGAAGCTGCTAATTTAACTAGAGCTGCTGGAGATGATTTGACTGGGTGTGGCGCTCCGGCTGCCTCAGTTCATGAGGATCAAGTCGTTGTTGCATCCCCCGGAAACGGCTATGTTGAACTGGTATTTGAGTCTGCTGAGGCCTGAGGCCCCCAGGCTCCTCCTTGAGAACAGGCCACTGCTGTTGACACTTCACAAGCTGGGACTCATGTGTCCCCTAACGTCGCAGTCGAAGGCAAAGTTGTTGGCTCTACTGTGTTGTCCCTAGTGGAGTTGCCATTTGAAGGTTCAACGCACGATGAAGAGCTTGCGATGGTTCGTCACGAACTCATCGAATATTGTAGCAGGAATAGCGTGGCCCCATTGGGCTACGAGGCCGTATGTCCCAGGGTCCTGTTTTTGTCCAAGGGCGCCGAGCGACTAACAGATATTTGGTGTCAAAGTCTGTAGCTATGTTTGCTATTGCTGTAATTTGGGGTGATTGGTTACCTTCAGAGCTCCCTCCTATAGTCATCGGACCGGCTTTAAATACTGTTGCGACAATGATGTATAACATTATGAATCGGCCATACAATCATCTTTCCTGGCTCGACTTCGCTCGGTGGTTGAAGACCTGTGAGTGTTTCTCTGCCATTGGCTTTTACATGGAGCACGTTGAGGAGCGAGTTATCACGCTGGCTCATGTATTCTAGAAGGCTGGCCTTGGAGGATCGCAGCAGGTTTTTGGTCGATCATTGAGGGACGTTTGCTTCCGTCTTAAGGTAGCCGAGACTAGTCTGGCAAAGGCCACTATGAAGTTAGAAGCTCTCATGGAAGAGTGCGGCCGCCAGCGGAAAATAGTAGCTGAATGTGAAGCGGAGGTGAAGGAGCTGAAGGATTTTGAGGCTCGGGGACCATCGTTGAAAAGTATAGAGTCATTGAAGAAGGAATGGGCTAATTTGTAATCAATGATTTTGTAAGAACAAAGTGCTTATAATGAATAGATGTAAAGAAATTTTGTAGTTATGTTATCTTTGTAGTTTTGTCATGAAGTAGGTTTGGATTTTATTTTTTGATACCCTTGGTTATTCATAGGAGAGACATGTTTAAGCAATGCCATTATCCGTATTTTGCTTGTGTCTTCATCGCATCGTTAGGAAATTTCTAACCTTGGCGCATGACGTCCAATGTGTAGTAGACGTGAAACATGGAGGGGAATTCTCACGTTGAGCTGTAAATTACAGTATTTCCGTTATGACTTCCCCATTGCTATGGTAAAATCGACGTGCCTCCCTAGGTTGGAAGCTTGTCATGGGTCTAAAGCAATGGCAAGGAGTGAAGCTGCACTTGTATTCTGGCGATTAGATACGCTTCTCATTTCTGTAGTGATTAACCCAAACGTTGTTGACTTCATCGCAGATTTTTGGATGAAGACACTCAGTGTTTAGACGTCGTCGATTGTATATGGACCAATATAGCTAATGAATGTAAGCTAGGGTTTTATCGTGATTCGGTGTTAATGCAAGCATAGTGAAATTTATCGCAGATTGTTTAGAGAAAGCAACATAAAAGTGGATAGTGTTGCGCCGGTATTTGCGATACTATCAGGTGTGAAAGAGTTGTATCGAATGTCATTATGTGGATAAGTAGATAATTAACATTTGTAGAGAGGGAATGCCCCAATGTCTAATCATTATCAAGTGCGAATGAATGCCGTATAGAAGGAAGGAGCTGTGAGGCGAGTGTTAGTGCAGATATTTGTAGAAAAGAGTTGAATTACTTTGTAAGGGGGTGTAATTTTACTACCCATGCGGGAAACGAGAGCTGATATGCCTTAAGGAGGCGAGGCCCTTCGTGGGTGGTACGGTCAGGGTTTGGTCATAGTACAAATAATAGGTGTAAGATAGAGTTTATCACAACCACATTCGCCAAGACAAATAGCCCTAAGGGTTAATTATGAGTGGAAGATTTTGTTCATCACATGAGAGGGCTCACTGAGCCTTCATGTGGGAGTGAAATATCAGTGATAAGATTAGTGTCATTCCTTATTATTGTTAGTGTGCAGGACGGGTGAGGTTTGTCCCCCCACCCCCCCCCCCACCCCCTTGCTTATGACTTATGATGAGAGTAGAATTTATCACAATTTTACCTCCAAATATTCTGTCTTGCATACTGAGTTCGTACTTAATTGGAGTCATATTTCTTGTATTTCGGTTGAGGGCATGAAAGAAGGCATTAGGAGCAAAGAAAAGTAAATCGGATGATTTTTTACAGTTTCGGCACCGTTCAGTAATCTAGGTCTAACTTGCATATCCGAACTCCGATTGGGCTGATTCAAGACCCACTGGATAGATAAGAGAAAAATCCATAACTTTCATGTTTTGGGATTTCATAGATTCAACCTGCATCGAAATCAAATCCGAGCACGAAATTGGGACAAATTCGTAGTAAGGCCCAATCCGCAACTGAAGCCCAACTTGTAGAAAAGCCTGGCAACAGCCCAATTCGCAAAGGAGGCCTAATATGAATCCAAGAACAAGAAACCGAGAAGAGTCTTATCAGATATAATTTTATGATGTAATCCCATAAAGATAAAGAGATTGAGTTCATTAGATAAAGACATAAGAGTAGAATTAGACTAGGTCTTTCTATTTTTGAGAGATTAACTTCAAGAAAGATTAGGAGACCACCCCCTCCCCTTAAGCTATATAAAGGGGTAGGGGGCAGATTAGAGTGGCATCAAGAAGCAGAGGAGCAATCCAGCTATCAAGCAAGAAGTCTGCAAGAAGGAGGTGGCGGCAAGGAGAAGAGATCTCAACTCCAAGGGCAAAACCATGAGTTCTTTCTTTCTTCTTGTTTGTTTTATTTCTGCTAGTATGAATTGATTTATCTATAGTTAGGGTTGTGCAAAGCCTAATCATATCAATGAATATATTTTTATTCTGATTTATTCAAGATCTTGATTTCCATATAGTCTATGAATTGTCGTGCTTAATGCTATTAGGAGTGACCATCTCTTAATTGATCAGGCGTATGTGAATGAATCGAGAGAGGAATTCACATAGCTGACTACATAATTCATGGTGTGAATTGAATGGTATATAGGGGTATATAAACATGATTCATCTGAATATAATAGCTTTTTCCTTGGACTTAATGTGCTTCTATCTTGAGAACTCTAGTCGAGAGATCAATGGGTTACTTGATAGAAGTAGTTTTAGTATATCTCGAGAGAAAATATTAAATAAAATTGGAAAGACTTCAGCTTATGGGAATGACAAATTATCTTGGATAATCTCATCCATTAATATTCATTGGAATGGTTAGGTGGACCGAAAGCCCTAGCGAATTCAATCAATCGTTACATACTTCAGCATTGTTACTTCTGCTCTTGTTTTCCTTTTTCTGATTTGTCATTAGTTCTTATTCTCAAATCTGAAATTCGATTGTCCATATAATTAGGGAAGACTGTTGTTCAAATACTTATTTTGTTAAATCCTCATGGGAACGATATTTTTATACTACTTGATAACTAGTGCACTTGCTAGGTTTATATTTATAGCTATCAAGTTTTTGGTGCTATTGCCGAGGATTTAATCCTAAAATAATATTAGAACTTGTTAACCTTGATTAATTTGGATTTTTATTTCAGTTTTTATTATTTTATTTTGTTTACTTTTTTTTTTTGTTCGAGTTCTTGCTTTGTTCAGATTTACTAGTGCATGACGTGCACTAGAAGAGAGGGACTAGCATAATTCGATCCTGAAATCGCAAGGACCCTTTGCTTATTACAAAGGGCCAACAAAGGGAAAGCGAGAAAGGAGGTTCAAATTGGTGAACTAGCAATAGAGATTGAAGAAGAGATGGTAGAAGCAAATCGTACCCTCTTGGACTATGCCTGTCCAACCATTGATGGGGCGACTTCCAGTATTTGCAAGCCCACAATTCATGCTAATAATTTTGAAATCAAGCTTGCAATCATCCAGATGATTCAGACAAGTATTCAGTTTAGTGGGTTGCCAAGTGATGACCCTAATGCATACATTGTTAACTTCCTAGAAATATGTGATACATTTAAACACAATGGAGTTAGTGATGATGCTATTAGGCTTAGATTATTTCCATTTTCATTGCGTGATAGAGCTAAAGATTGGCTTAATTCACTCCCTACAGGAAGTATCACCACTTGGAATGATCTAACCCAAAAAATTTTGGGTAAGTATTTCCCACCCTCTAAAACAGCAAAATGAATTAATGATATCACTACTTTTGCTCAATTTGAGAGGGAATCTTTGTATGAAGCATGGGAACGATTCAAGGACATGCTTAGGAAGTGTCCTCACCATGGGATACCAACTTGGCATCAAATTCAGACCTTTTATAATGGCATTACCCCCTCTAATCATTCTATTATTGATGCAGCTGCAGATGGCACAATCACGAGAAATAGAGGAGATGGTGTCAAACAGAAGGGAGTACACCATATCGATTCCTTTGCTACTATATCTGTTCAACTTGCTAATCTGAATAAAAAAATAGATAGTCTTAATGTTGCAACAATAAATACATCATCTAGCATCCCATGTGATTTCTGTGGTCAAATAGGACATACTAATTCTAATTGTCCATTAGGTAGTCCTTTTACTTCACATGAGAATGCTAATTTTATCTCTCATACTGGCAGGCTAAGTTTCTATCCCTACTCAAACACATACAACCCAGGGTGGAGGAATCATCCAAACTTTTCATGGAGCAACAATTAGCAAAAGGCACCCATGGGATTCCAACAACAATCGCCCCCACAAGAAAAAAAGAATAATTTGGAAGAGATAATTTCTAAGTTCATCAATGCTACTGAAGCAAAATTCCAAGAACATGAAGCATCGATCAAGAACTTAGAAGTTCAAATGGGGCAGATTGTGAATCTGTTATCGGAAAGAAAAGAGGGACGGCTACCCAGCAACACAGAAGAATCCTAGAGAGCAAGTAAACGCCATAGCTTTAAGAAGTGGGAAGACAGTTGGCGAAATCCAGAAGTATGATGAGGAAGCTGATGTGGCCGATTTGCAAAAGGAGACTAAAGGGAGTACACCTAAACTGAATTTAGATGCTATTAAACTCCCTATCCCCTACCCTAGAAGAATTTTGAAAGCTAACTTTGACAGACAATTTGAGAAGGTTTTAGAAGTATTTAGAAAAATACATATTAACCTCCCCCTTCTTGATGTATTGTCACAGATGCCAAAATATGCCAAATTCTTGAAGGAGGTGATGTCAAACAAAAGCAAATGGGAGGATTGTGAGATGGTGAAGTTAAATGAAGAGTGTTCAACCATTCTTCAAAAGAAATTGCCCCAAAAGCTTAAGGATCTAAGGAGTTTTTCTATACCTTGCACCATAGGGAATACTGAATTTGAAAAAGCTTTATGTGATTTAGGTGCTAGTATAAATTTAATGCCTTATTCTATTTTTGAAAAACTTGGACTGCATGAACTAACATCTACAACTATTACCCTGCAACTAGCTGATCGAAGCATTAAATATCCTAGGGGAATAGTAGAAGATGTTTTAGTCAAAGTGGGTAATTTCATCATTCCTATTGATTTCATTGTGTTGGATATGGAGGAAGATAGGACAATGCCATTGATTCTAGGGAGACCCTTTCTTGCTACGGGTAATGCTTTAATTGATGTGAAAGAATATCTACTTACTCTTAGTATCAATGGTGAAGAAGTGGTGTTTAATGTATTTAAAACCATGAAATGTCCCAACACAATTGAACATGAAATATATGCAATTGATTGCATTGATGTTTGGGCAGTTGAAGTAGATACATCTAAATCAGAAGACATGCTAAAAGTTGCACTTAACAGTAGTCCTAATCAATTGCAACAAGCAGAGCAGAAGTTTGTACTGAAATTAGAACTACAAAATTTGACTTCTGAGTTAGACTCTTTTGAAATTACAACTCATAATGCATCTTTTATTAGTTTACCTCCATCTTACACAAAACTCCTCCCATCTATTGTGCAGGCCCCTATTCCAGGTTTAAATCCACCCATGAAGGATGAGAGGGGGAAACATCGGAAGTTAAAAACCAGGTGGAGTGGACCCTTTGTAGTGGCTAAGGTATTCCCTCATGGAGCGATTGAACTGCATAATGGTAAGGGAAATACATTCAAGGTAAATGGGCATCATTTAATGCATTATATTAAAAGAGAGCAACCCATCCACCATGGGTCCATTCTCTCCTTGAAACCGCCATGAAAGAAAGGTGAAAGTCAAGCTCACGACTTAAAAGGAGCGCTTGTGGGAGGCAACTCATTGAGTTCAGTCTTTTTCATTTTGTTTTTAGCTACTTATGATTGTGTTTTTCTCTTAGGAACTTAATTGTGTAGCAGCTAATTTCACACCTCAAAGACCTCAACAAGGCGTTCAGGGAAATCCCCCTAAATCTTTCTATCTTACGAAAAGTCATATACATTGAGGACAATGTATACCTTAAGTGTGGGGGGATTAAGGGAAATTGATAATTTCTGGATTTACTCTAGCATGCTTAGATCATCACTTTTTAACCTTTTTTTTGAAATTTCTGCTCCCTAGAGACTTGTTTTTGAATAATTTAAAACTATCATGAATCATGTGCTTAGGTGGAATAGACAAGAAAGGATGCAAGTAAGACTAGCTGAACTTTTTGGCTATAGAAGGCATCTCATTGATACCCCTATTTGATTATTCTAGAACTTGTTTTGCTAGACATGTTGAGACCACGATAATGAGTTCATGGATTGGGTTGATAATGGTGATGATATCAAAAATAAAATAATAATAAATAGAAAAAGAAAACTAGTGTGAGATGGAGCATAAAATGCACTCAAATCGAAAAAAAAAGAGAGAGAACTAGTGTGAGATAGAGCATAAAATGCACTCACACCAAGAGAAAAAGAGCTAGTGTGAGATGGAACATAAAATGCACTCACACCGAAAGCAAAAGAAAAGGGTGAGATGGAGCATAAAATGCACTCACCCCTAGAACCACAAGCCCTGCTTCACATTTTGATGCATTAAACTCATGATAAATAGTGGAGATGTGAGGCATAAGCAAGATAACATTCCTTGTTTTTTTAAGGATAGTTAGCAGTTTGAATCTGTTAAAGCAATGAATGCTTACTTTAGTCCTAAAATGTTCATGCGATGAAATGCTTGCTCCCCTTGACTATTGATTCGACTTGGGAGCATGAGGATTGGTGATGAGAGATTATTCTTTGACAAAGTTAAGATGGAGGAAGAAGTGGACAATTGAGGGATTATAAAATCTGGATTAAGGCATGCGAGAGGGCAAGCATCTTATTGAGGAAACCTCAAAATTTTCAGTAATTAGTCAGTTTTTTCCCGTTTTAGTTTTGCTGAAGTTTTGTCTTGCCCAAGGACGAGCAAAGGTTTAAGTGTGGGGGGATTTGATGAGAGTAGAATTTATCACATTTTTATCCCCAAATATTCTGTCTTGCATACTTAATTAGTACTTAATTGGACTCATATTTCTTGTATTTCGGTTTAGGGCATGAAAGAAGGCATTAGGAGCAAAGAAAGGCAAATCGGATGATTTTTCACAATTTTGGCATTGTTTAGTAATCTGGGCCTAATTCACATATTCGAACTCCAATTTGACTGATTCAAGACCCACTGGATATATAAGAGAAAAAGCCACAACTTTCATATTTTGTGTTTTTGCAGATTCGGCCTACATCAAAGTCAAATCCGGGTCTGAATTTGGGACAGCCCGGGTCTAATTTAACTCTTATTCTCTTTAATTGAATCCTATATTTAAGGCATCTTTATTTGTCATCATTAAATTAGACCAACTAGATTCATTAGTGATAATATTTGGAAACTATTCAGTTCATTCCATCCCCTCTAAGTCCCATATTTAACCCTTATTCTGTTTCATTAAATCCTATATTTAAGGTACCTTTGTTTTTCATCATTAAATTCAACAAGATAGATTCATTAGTAATAATTTTAAGGGTCATTTCTAAGACACTCCCATAATTTCATGTAAATACTAAGACCTACCCTATTGTTTGCATATTACCAAAGACGACTCCACTTTACAACCACCCTACTTCATGCAGCTTCATTAAGAACAGTTTGTATATCCATTTTGGAATAGTTTTCCATTACAAAAATATACATAAAAGGTCACATGTCACCATTTTAGAAAAAACCCCTACTCCCATGTTTTTATTCTAAAAAATAAAAATAGTAATAGTAAAAACAAAACAACAAAACTTAATGAAAAGAAGATAACAAAAATAGAAATAAAAGCAAAACAAATAATAACATAAAAATACTTTTATTGTTTATTGTTTAGTTTCTATTTTTTCCTTTGTTTTATATTTTAATTTATTATTTTCTATTACTTTTCCTATTATTGTCTATTTCATTTTTATTTTTTATTTTCTTATTTTAATTTGACATTTTGGTTGTTTCTTTTCTTTTAATTATTCTGGTGGAAAAATTTATGGGTCAAAGAGCTATCAATAAGCAAAGTGATTGCATAGTGAATGGGGTGTATATTGGTATATAAATTATAGGGTAGGTCTTAGTTATTACTATTGACCTTATGTGTTTAGAAGAAAACAAACTCATTAAGGTTACTAATGAATATCACTCCAAGTGGACCAAGTGTGTAGGCTAAGAATAAATGTTTAATCATAATCATTCAACAAGTTACGAAGTAAGGTATGGGTTGATACAAATACAGTATAATTAATTAACTGTATCAAATTTTCAAACAAGAATATAACCTGTTTATTATATGAATAACACGACATGACCTGTGTGACTTGAATTGACATGATTAAATATTCAATCATCCATTACCTAAACAAATTTATAAAAAAACATACAATGTCATTCTTACTACCACAATAATATTTATCCAAATTAAATATAAACTTAAAACTTTAGTTCATAAAGATATCATTTCTGAGTTAAGTGAGTTAAGTCAAAATTAACACATTTATTAACCATATTAAATTCGAATCATTCACATGCCGTGTATCAAATATTGCCATCCCCATAAGCAAGTCTATCAATAGACACTAAAGCCTAGGACTCAAACCATTTATTTCAGATTTGGGTATTAAAACCTATATCCGTAGACATGACAGGTGTTTTTGTCTTGAAAAAGAAAACCACTCACATTGTTAAACACCCCCTTAATAATGGAATTTGATGATGCAGAACTTGGCCTATCTTAAATAATGATAAAGTTTGTAAAGTTGTATATAATATATATAAATAAATCATATTACATTAATATAAATTATATCTAATCCAAGTCGTTAAAGTTTATTTTATAGTAATGTAATTATTTATACACAAATATTATATAGAACACACAAAGTTTATAATCAATGAATTCTTTGTTGTATATTTATATAAAATTATTATAAATGTACAAGTTAAAAAGTATTAAATTATAGATTTTTAATTTTTATTTATTCTAAAGGCAATAAGGTGGATTCAGACCGAATCTGAATATAATTCATTTGATATATTGGATTTCGGATCAGTTTTGGTTTTGAAGTTTATGAATCGAATATATGGGATTCAGATGTGACTAAGTCCAATCCAAATCCGACCCCATTACAGCACTAGAACCAGGCAGTCCATTGACTATGTCAGTCCACTTTATTACTTCATTTTTCCGTTCATTTATTTACTCAAACTTAATCTTTTCCTATCATCATCACTTCTTTTCTTGCTTTCATTTTGCATCCAGTAAGAGTTATGAGGATGGTGCATCTAGGACTGGGCTAGGTGGAGAATTTATTAAAATTTGAAATAACCCAGGCCCATCACTGTGGAGAATTTTCAACTTGCCTCAGTAATGTTTTATTTCATTTACTTGGACTTGGAAAAATGAATTCGGATAAGATGAACACACAGGTGCGCACAATAGGCAAAGGAATCAATCAAATAGTGAAGAGTCAGTGAGGCTCCACATGTACAAATTAAAACACTGGCATATATGTTCACTCTTTATTGGTTTCATCCAAAATATTTGTACTTGCAGGTTTAGGGTTGAAGGTTTAGATATTAAATTAAAAAATAATAGACTACTGCAATAAGTAAAATCCCCGTTTAGTTCATAGCCTATTGAACCAATACACCATATCGTTTATTTCCCATCTCATATCTTGTCTCAATTATATATTGCAAATACAACCACTGCAGGAAAGGCAAGTTGAACCAAAAATAACCTACAGATTTGAAGAAGTTATTTAGAAAACCAACTGAAGTACTGTCATACTTATCACTACGTCTATGTATCTTAGTAGAAAGTCCGAATTTCTTGCAATTGGTTAAGTGTATGTTGGGATGCACTTCCAATCGAATTTTAACAGTTGTGGTTTACATGCACACCCGTCTCACATGTGCCAAAAAATTAAACAGAACTTTGTCCTTTTATAACTTTATAAAACAATTTTTGAAATTAAAAAAAGAAAAAGAGAAGAACTGTTCATCTTCTTCCCCAACTCAACAACCAAAGAGTGGCGGCTGGTTTCACGGGTACACCCTACATTCCTTTGGGGATGTTTGGAACCGTGGTTATTTTTCAAAAAAAAAAAATTGGTGCATGTCACGTCGGATCCACATAGGCGTTTCAACAAACACCCATGTATTGGTTCGGCCAATTATTAAAAAATCGGGAATGCCTCAAAAATTGGGACCCTATTGATGCATGAAATACCAAATTCGGTGAACTGTCTCCTCCAACGGTTGACTAATGTGTATCCTATGTAGTGTTTACCTTTCAGCACATACATGAAAAACGGTGAAGAAAATCACCTTACCAAACAGCATAGTATTACTCACTGCCTACGTACATAACAAAAGCGCTTTTTTGTGAAAAACAGATCTTAAAAACATGGGCGTTTTTTCTTGAAAATCAATCCCAGAATCGCCCACGCTTTCAAACACCATCCTGATCATTTGTCATTAAACCGTTATGGCATCAAACAACGTTGATAAATAACTCTTTGAAGAAAAACAGACCTAGCGCCTAATGGGGAAGTTACCGCTTGGGTAGATTGAATCTTCATTTAAGAATCAAAATCTCTTATGGTTGTTGACAATTTAAAACAGTCAATTTGAAGCTATTTTATAGTTTGGCTAGCTCAATGTTCTTTGTGTTGTTTTTCTTGTATTATGTTATACTTAGTGTCAACGACTGTGCATATTTCATTTTTTGATTTGGATTATATTCTTTGTTTTATTTTGCTTCAATTTCTACAGGGGTATTATCAAAAATCACAGTACAGCCCGAAGTGCAATGCGGCACCACATCAGAAGATGAATTTACATCTCTTTTACTTTCAAAAAATGTAATACACGAAAAATTTTCAGTTTAATCTTATGACATGTCAGCCAGATGTGCATGTAAATTAAACACAACATATTAAAATCCAATTGGAAGTACACCCCAACATACACGATACCAAGTGGAGGAAATCCGAACTCCTCTCAAACAAAAGAGAAAAAAAAAAAAAAAAGGTTTAATTAACGAAGCACAGGGAACATGGGGTTTGCCATTTTGGGTGAGAAAGTGTAACTCCGATCCAGTTTTGCTTTGCTGGTCCAGTACTCTCCCATGGCCACTACTTCCTGCAACGATCCACCAACCGCCGTAGTATCCAAGGCAAGAGGTAGGCAATCAAGAATAAGCTTAAATTCAACGCCCCATCAGGCGAGATAGCACCAACTGCAGCTCCCTAAGTGAAGCACATGGATACGATGGCAATATACACCTCCATAAACATGGGGCAGCCCGTAACGAAGTAACCAATGATGTTACAAGCAGCTGAAAACGTGTTAGCAAGAATGAATATTTTGTATACAGCATGGTTGTAATCTGATGGTGCGCAATCTAATTAATCCTAGCTGGAAGATTATCTGAATTCTAGTTGCATGGTAGTTAGATCAAGCTGCAAAATAATGGATGAGAGAACCCGGGGTGACTAGTCTGTCAGGATCACTCTGATGCTTAAGTCAGTTCTATACTGTGGATGCGAGCTGAATACTTTAATGCTTGAATGCTTGAATGCTAGTGAGTAAATAATCACACGTACCTATCTTTTTTCTCCTCTCTAGGTCATTGGGTTTGGTGCCTTTATATAAGCATTATTCAATGTAGGCCTCACGCATCACATCTGATATTTCTAGGAGGTTATGCTTAACCGGTCAAAAATCCTTGGAGATAAACATCATGCATGCGACCACCCTCTGGAATGTTCGGTACGTGGGCCAAAATCCAAGAATCGTGGGAGTGTTGGGATATGCATGCCGAATTTTTCGGCGAGTACATATCGTAGGTCACCACCTGGACCTCAGTCAAGCCGACACGCCCTCGAGGGAGGTCACTCCTTGCATCGAGGTCATTTCAGCTAGTGACGAGGTGTTACATGTCAGTCCTGGATGAGGTGCTACTAGCCGACCTGAGTTGTGGCCAAGATCGCTAGGTTGGTAGTGAAGGCAGATTGCCAAGTCTGGGCAAAGAGAAACCATGATCTAGGACTCCAAATCATTGCTTAGATGGTGTCTATGTGTCAACTAGCTGGTCCAAGATGCCATGTGTCATGATATCATTAGAGGGCCAAATCTGCCCTCATCAATTGCCCCCCACTCCCGAGCTGAGAGTAGCTCGGTGAAGGGAGGAGATTGCTCATTTTGGCCCAAGATGACTGATTTGATCAGTTCGTAGTCATAAGCGTTGGTCTGATTTACTTTTCAGATCAGAATAGTTTGAGTGTTTGTTGCCTTACGCAGGACCTCGCTGTCTTTATTCTTGGGGCACAAGAGCAACTCATCCTCTCGAGGAGAGGTGAAGTAGGTACCCTGAGGACATTTACCTGATCAAGAATGTAACCATCAAGGGGTTTTGCATTCCAACCATTACCTCGAGAGCGAAGCTGACCATGCTGTCTTCAAAGGGGGGTTCTAACTATGTGACTACTTTATTAGGTCACTCCACCTAGGTACACTTCGACGTAGTGTCACTCAAACTAGTTCTCAAAAGAGTAGCCAATGAGTTCGACGCAGAGCCTAAAACTGAGTAGAGGTCTACTATGAAGAGATCAGCCAAGTTTTTGCTTGTCATGGTGCCAAACTGGTATGCCAAATAGGAGCTGTATTTTGTGCTACACTTCATTGCGTAAAAGTTTTCTAAGTGTGGTACCTTGAGGTAACAAACTATATGCACACCAATGAGGCTAAATGCAAATTGCTTTCTTATTTTGCCCATGTTGAAGAGGCAACTAGGTATATGCCCGAGCTGACGTGGATAAGTGTGGATTACTAACGAAGTGTCAGGCTGACAAGCTAGGCTCTAATAGGAATAACTCGATCTCAATGTACGCTGAAGTGAACAGACATTGTAGGGTATGTGCCCATCCTACCTACGCACAGGCTACATTTTTATTTGCCCATGCCAAAGAGGCGACTCGGTTTCATGTGGTACCGAGGTCCTTTATCAGCTCGGCACCTTAGCCCTTGGGCTCTGGGAGCAACTCGCAATCCACTCTCCTTATCCTTATTTAACCGACGTGCGACCCAATCTTTCCGCCTAAGCGGATGGTCATTCTGTAGTAATTTCTCATATGGTTGCTTCTACGTCATCTCGTGGGATTATCTTCTTGGGTGAGTGCTTGCTTGACCACAAAGTACATGTTCTGCCCCCTTTACAAGGGCATAATGTTGTTGTCGGTGTGAGTCGGTGGTTAAGGGCCACGGTTGCACTACATCAGCCTCGTTAGTGACACCGGTCATCCACTCCTACAAGAAGCCACTGGGAGCTTGACCTACAGGGGCAGCACTACTGACTTTCGGTCATCAGCTCACACAGGAGCCTTGGAAGGCTCAACCTACAAGAGCGTCCATGCAGTCCATTGGCCACCAACTCCCACGAAGTCACGAAGAGCTCACCTCGTAGAGGCGACCTCGCGAAACAGGGCTGATGAGGCCTCATCCTGGCTAACTGTTGTTGAAGATGAGTTGAGGATGTTCTGTTGTTGTGTACATCTGGCTTCTCCCATGCTCAGATCTGAAAATTCATATTTCATCTCATAGAACTGCTACACTTCAATCTTGCTAGGAACCATTGATGGCTCTACCACGGGGAGAGGGGCGTTCACATATAGTAGCGGTGTATTTATCTAGGGCATTGGGGATGTTGAGTTTGGCATGAACTTGTCTGCTTGTCACAGGGGAGTTCTCCAAGTTCATCATAGGTGTTTTTGTCCCCCAGTAATCGGTATTCGTTCTGTGTGTTAATATTGCTCAAAAGTGCCTTTGCGTTCATAAAAAATAGAAATTAGAAACTGAGAACTTTAGTTTCTAAAATGTGAGATCTTAGCTTTTTGGAAGAAGAGGACTTAGCCTTTTAGAAGGTGAGAACTTAGCTTCTTGTAGCACTTCCCACAGATGACGCCAATTGATTGTGCGCGATCTTGTTACTCCTAACTAGAAGATGATCTAAACTCTAGTTGCGAGGCAAGCTGGAACAAGCTGCAAAATAATAGATCAGAGAACCCAAGGTGACTAACCCGGCGGGGTTGCTCTAATGCTTAAGTCAATTCTATATTGTGGATGCAAGTTGAATACTTGAATGCTTGAATGCTTGAATGCTAGTGAGTAAATAATCACACGTACCTCTCTTTTTTCTTTTCTCTGGGTCTTTGGGGTTGGTGCCTTTATATAGGCATTGTTCAGTATGGGCCTCGTGCACCGCATCTAAGATTTTTGGGAGATCGTGCATAACCATTTCAAAATCCTTGGAGGTAAACATCATGCACGTTGACCACCCTCCAGAATGTTCGGTATGTGGGCCAAATTCCAAGAATCGTGGGAGTGTCGAGATATGCATGCTGAATTTTTCGGCGAGCACATCTCATATGTCGCCACCTGGACCTCAGTCAAGCCGGCACACCCTCAAGGGAGGTCGCTCCTTGCATCAAGATCACTTCGGCTAGTGACAAGGTACTGCAGGTCGGCCCTGGACGAGGTGCTTCTAGCCGACCTGAATTGTGGCCAAGGTCACCAGGTTGGCGATGAAGGCAGGTCGTCAGGACTGGGCGAAAAGAAACCACGATCTAGGACTCCAAATCATTACTTAGGTGGTGCTTATGTGTCAACTAGTGAAGGGATAGGAAATCCATCACATGGACACCCAAAGAATGCGGAATAAAGGGAGCGAATTTCAAAAATTTTTCTCTCCCTTCAACTGGGAATCGAATTCCCTATTTAGAAAATCATATTTTCAATGATCATTCTTGAACCATAAACTGAACCAGATCTGAACCAAAATGAGTAGGGAGAGAAAATACCTGATATAGAGAAATAATATCTCTCAGTGGAGGTGTTCACACCCAAGGTAGGATAAAAAATCTGCTCCCACTAAAGATGGCACATTGCAGAGTGGAGCAGAATCAGTAGTGTTCTTCCAAAAGAACTTGATCCTTCTCAAAAATCACCTGGGCGGCTTGTGAATACAACTCCCACCAATCTTTTCTCCAAAAGATTGGAATCAAGATCTAATCTTGATTTCTCTCAAGGAATGGAGATCGAACTGCTGTAGGCGGCGGCTGCAGGAAGGAGGTGGCAAGAGAGTATTTGCAGGGTGCAGAATTCTCTCTTCTGTGATTTCAGCTCTGAAGACAAGACTATTACTGGTGGTTGTCTGTTGTGTCTAAAGGCCACTGCTTCCTCTTCCTTTTATAGACTTAAAGGGATCAGCTCCTAATCCCATTAGGAGTTGCTAACCCAAATCATATCTAGATTAAAAGTCCTTTTAAGATAAGGGATAACCCTTATCTTATCTGCAGATTAGATCAGCCATCTCCTAATCTAATTAGGAAGTTTCCAAATCTAAATCTTATTTAGATCTTGGACTCTCTAAGTGGATAGGGTGTGGGCCCAATCCTATCAGTTGATCTTATCTCAGAATTTGCCCCTTAAGTGACTAATCAAATTAGCCCAGTTCAAAATGGGCTTAAGGCCCATTTAGGGTTATGTATTCATTTAGCCTTCCAAAATGCTGCCCAATTGGGCTTCCTTGTATGGCGTGGGACCCAAACATTGATCTACACATCAGCCACATGGTTTCAACCCAGCCTTTGTTACAAGGCTTGGCCGAATACACTGTTATGGACAGTGCACCCCTTGAAACCCATCAGATGGGCTCTATGGGCCCAACACTTACCCTAAGTGGTCCCTGGGTCAAGCTACCTTGTAACACCCAGGGACTGTGGGCAGATGCAAGATTAACCCATCAGGTATTATCCTCAATGGTCTTACACTTAACCTCTCAGCCCATAATGATCATACACTACCCAACAAGAGAGGACCTCTCCCTCGGATGCAAGGAACAGTGTTGCACTCTCTCAAGTATGGACCCCGGAAATTAAAACCTTTTGCAAATCATTTCGAAACCATAATATATATACTTTTATATCTCATATAAAATATATTTTGCAAAACAAATTTCAACGATTGAAATCAGCTGTCGGTAGTCTTGGTTTCCATCACTGAGAGTGCATCCCCGATTATTACCTTTGTTCGACAAATGAGCTAATCCTGTAACTATGATCACCCACTCAAATGAATTCTCAGACTGTCCCAACATACCCAGGTTTTGACCCCCGCTAAGGATCTCACTGATTGGTACATCAAAGACAGCCCAATCCGACTCCTAGTGCAGTATCATAATCGAGTCTAGGGGTTGGGTGTAACTTTCTAGTTTTGCCCATCAATTTCCAAGGTCCAGGGCAATACTAGAAATCTGGTCCAATTCAAAGATTCAGTTAATCCCACACTGTATGTGCCTAGGGTCTCACCCCGGTAACTGAGACAATCCACCCCAACCGACTTGGTGGCACCACAGTGTCAGCCTTGTCAGGATAGGTCTCCCCAGACCGACCCATTAGCTGTGAATATTCTAAAGTAACACGAGTCTCATTAAGTGTCCAGTTTAAGGGTATTACACAGAAACATACCAAGGGAACATGAATCAAATATGCACTTTTATTCATTTACAATAAACTCATAAAGTACATCATTTTGATTGAAGCTAAGTGCATACAAAATTGTCTAACAGCTCCCACTTGCACTTAGGTCCAATCAGGTACTAGCCGGAGTCCCATTCTTTCCACATGTTTCTCAAACACTTTCTGTGATAGTGGCTTTGTCAATGGGTCTGCTACATTTTCCTCTGACGCTACCTTCTGAATCAGGACGTCCCCTCTGCCAACAATCTCCCTTAGTACATGGTACTTTCTCTTGATGTGCTTCGACTTCGAGTGGGCTCGTGGCTCCTTAGCCTGAGCAATAGCTCCATTGTTGTCATACAACAATGGGATGGGTGATGTGCTGGACGGAACTACTCCCAACTTGTGAATGAACTTTTTCATCCACACGGCTTCTTTGGCAGCCTCACTTGCAGCAATGTACTCAGCCTCGGTCATGGAGTCTGTAGTGGACCCCTGTTTGCTGCTTTTCCAGCAAACAGCACACGATCCTATCGTGAAAACATATCCAGATGTAGACTTTCTATCATCTGGATCCGACTGGAAATTAGCATCTGTAACTCCTTGGATCTGTAGTGAGCTACCATCGAATACTAGACAAAACTTTTTTGTCCTTCGAATGTACTTAAGTATGTTTTTCACAGCAGTCAAGTGCTCATGCCCTGGGTTAGCCTGAAATCTGCTTACTGCACTCACTGTCTGAGTAATGTCATGACGAGTGCACAGCATGGCATACATGATGCTCCCTACGGCAGAGGCATAGCGAACATCTTTCATGCCATCAATCTCCTCAGAAGTCTTGGGAGACATCTTCTTGGAGAGAGTGACTCCGTGCCAGAAAGGAACATTTCCTTTCTTGGAGTTTTCCATGCTGTATCTTTTGACTATTTTGTCAATGTAGGCAGATTGGAATAATCCTATTATCTGCTTTGATCTATCTCTATAGAGTCAAAGACCCAGTATATACGAGGCTTCTCCAAGATCTTTCATGGAGAATTGCTGTGAAAGCCATACTTTCACCGTAGTTAACATTCCTATAACATTCCCAATGAGTAGAATGTCATCTACATACAGAACCAAGAAGGTAACCTTATCTCCACTGTACTTCCTGTAAACACAGGGTTCATCCGGATTCTGCTCGAAGTCAAATGATTTGACGGCATAGTCAAAACGGATGTTCCAACTTCTAGAAGCTTGCTTAAGTCCATAAATGGATCTATTGAGTTTACATACCATGTTTTCCTAACCTGCAGCTATGAAGCCTTGCGGTTGCTGCATATAGATATCTTCAGTAAGATCTTCATTCAGGAATGCAGTTTTGACATCCATTTGCCAAATCTCATAATCATGGTATGCTGCTACAGGTGAAAAGGTTTCCTCATAATCGAAGCCCTCTTTCTGAGTGTACCCTTTCACCACCAGACGAGCTTTGAAGGTCTCAACCCTACCATCGGGGCCCTTCTTCCTCTTGTAAATCCATTTGCAACCGATTGCTTTTACCCCGGACGATGGATCTACTAGAGTCCAGACTCCATTGGTCTCCATTGAGTCCATCTCTGCTCTCATGGCCTCCACCCACTTTTGGGAATCTATGTCCAACATAGCTTCCGCGTAAGTCACGGGATCCTCCTCACTAGTCAAGGTTTCCACCAGGTAACTATCCTAGTCATAACCATAACAGACTAGTGGCTTGGATACCTGAGTGGATCTTCTAGGTTGGTCACTACCTGGAACTTGTGGGACATCTCCCACTACTCCTGAGCTCCCCTCATCAAGAACAATTTCCTGATGATGGGTGTCCAGGATGTAATCGGTCTCCAAGAATTGGGCATTTCGACTACAGAACACTTTCTGCTCACTTGGGTCATTGAATAGGTAACTTACAGAGCCTTTTGGGTATCCTACAAATAGGCAACGGCTGGTCTTGAATTCCAACTTGTCTGCACTCTTTCTTTTAACGTGTGCTGGACAACCCCAAATCTTTAAGTGTCTGACACTTGGTTTCTTTCCAGTCCAAAGTTCATATGGAGTGTTCGGAACTGATTTGGTTGGAACCCGATTCAGCACGTAAATCGCAGTCTCTAATGCGTAACCCCAAAAGGATGTGGGTAACTCTGAGTGTATGAGAAGTGACCAGACCATATCCAATAAGGTCCTATTCCTCCTCTCTGAAACACCGTTAAGTTGTGGTGTAGCAGGAGGAGCTAATTGTGATACTATCCCATTGTCCTTTAAGTAGTCCATGAATTCGTTAGAGAGATACTCGCCACCTCGATCAGATCGAAGGATTTTAATTTCTTTCCTCAACTGTTTCTCGACCTCTTGTCTAAAATCTTTGAACTTTTCAAAGAATTCAGACTTGTGTCTCATTAGGTACACGTAACCATATCGTGAGAAATCATCTGTGAAGGTGATGAAATACACGTGTTGATTCCGTGTCCTAACACTCAAGGGACCACATACATCAGTATGTATTAGGTCAAGTGTGCCTATACATCTTTCAGGCTTACCGTCAAATGACCATTTTGTCATCTTGCCTTGTAGGCAAGGCTCACAGGTGGGAAGATCTTCTACAGTTAGAAAATCCAAAGGACCATCCTTTACCAACCTTGTGATTCGGTCAACAACGATGTGGCCAAGTCGGTAATGCCATAGACATGTTGGATTAACTGTATAACGGACTCTCTTCTTTGGGATTTCAGCCAACGTAGTTTCGGTTATGTTAGTTTCTAGAGAATGATGTAGAACATAGAGACCATTCTCCAGTTCCCTATATGCGATGAATCTGTTATTTCTTTTAATAGTAATCGTATTACTAAAGAAGACAGAATAACCATATGCACACAGTTTTGAAACAGAAATCAATTCTTCTTAAATTTTGTACATAAAGACAATCTTTCAGTACAATTTTTCCTTCTCTAAAAATTAACTCCACGGTTCCTATTGCTGCGGCTGCAACAGTTGCAATAGTCCCCAAGTAGAGAGTGACTTCTCCTTCACTCAGCCTTCTGCTTACCTTGAACCCCTGCAATGAGTTACACGCATGAGTTGAAGCCCCGGAGTCAATACACCAGGATGCAGAAGCTACCAATAAATTGGTTTCTATAACACAAGTTTCGAAATTACCTTTCTTGGATTCCAGGTAGGCAGGACAATTCCTTTTCCAGTGGCCAGTCTTCTTGCAGAAGTGACAGGCATCCGATGCTTTGTCTTTCTTCTGCTTCTTACCCTTGGTGGCTTTCTTCTGAGGCTTCTTTGCCTTCCTCTTTCTCTTACTCGTTTTGCTAGCTTCAACAAGCATAGCTACAGGCTCATCCTTTTTAATCAGTTCTTCAGCTCTTTGCAACATATTGCTGAGCTCTTGCAAGCTGACATTCAGCTTGTTCATGTTATAACTCATGATGAATGGATTAAAGGAAGGAGGCAAAGAATTAAGGATAGCATCTATCTAGGTCACAAGGTCTAGCCCGGATCTAAGAGCCTCCAGTTCGTTGATGTAACCCATCATCCGAAGACAATGGTCGTGAACTTGTTGGCCCTTGGACATTTGTGTGGTCATGAATAGTTTCAAGACCTTTTGCCGAGTAGAACGATTCTGCTCTTCATGCATCGTCCTCAGACTGCCCAATATGTCCTTGGCAAGTTCGATCTGATCGAATTGCCTCTGTATTGGGTTGTCCAAGGAGGCAATGATGTAACACCAGGCTAGGAGTTTTTCTCCTCCCATTCCTGATAGTCTCTCCTTCAGGCCTCAGAAGCCCTGTCACCTAAACGCTCTGGGGCAGGATTCTTTGCCACTTTGTCCAGCTTTTCAGAAGCTAGGACCAGCATAAGGTTCCTATACCAGTCGGCATAGTTTGGGCCCTTAAGCTTGTTGTCATCCAAAAGCTTTGCAAAAGATCCGTTTGCCATTTTCTGATAAAAGAGCAAACATCAGTCCACAACCTAATTTGATTCATGTTCATTTC
The DNA here is from genome assembly GCF_056320005.1 of Nelumbo lutea. Classification (NCBI taxonomy): domain Eukaryota; kingdom Viridiplantae; phylum Streptophyta; class Magnoliopsida; order Proteales; family Nelumbonaceae; genus Nelumbo; species Nelumbo lutea. The sequence goes on from NC_142690.1 coordinate 53,642,346, forward strand.
ATGGATATGGATTTTAATCTACGATCCATTTCCACTTATTCATCTCTGAGATTTCCCTCCTTTCTCAGTGACGGAGACTACGGGTTGTCTCTGGAAATGTGAGAAATCACATAGGGTGCATGGAGCCAACTGTTTCAGCTGCATAACCCCACCACCTTTCTGTGAAGGATCATATCCACTCATCATATGAGTTTTCCCTTTGGCCTCTGTCAGACAAGGTTCAAAGCCGTTTCCAGGTAAACCTTTCTGTCCAGTGAGTGTTTACCCATCATATTCGCGAACGCCAAGGTACCGTGAGGGAGTTCCCATTTTCTGGTGAAGCCCCTCCCACATCGGTTTATGACGCCCCTATCATCTTATGAAACACTCAGACAAGCCCAATAGCAAATGGATAGCCCATTTTCTGGTGCGTTTCCTCATTACTAAAGGACCCATCCTCATGCTAATGATGGAAGGCCTTTAGAGAGTTCATCATATGAATCTCCCTATCACTTGCACTCATATTAGCTGGAGGGAACAAATAATTACGCCCTAGTTTGATTTAGGTCAAACCAAAGTGGCTCCCACTGACTTTCATAAAGTCAGATTTTGGTGGGCCTAAATCGGCTAGGGTTCCGCACGTAACCTCTCGATGAGGTGTGGGGCCCACCACTAAGGGAGGTCATCCAATGACCTAAAGGGACACCATGGCAATGATGTGCATTCAGCCATGGTGTGCACAAGAGCCACTGTCGAATGAGCATGGGCCAAGCACTTATGGCCCATGTACAGAGCACATCACACATCCAAACATCTCATGCAGGGATAAATTGATCCAATCAATTAATTATCTGTAAGGCCCATTGGAAGTCAGTTAAAATTCCATAATATTAACCATTAATATTATCTAGGTATATGGGCTGAATTAGGGTTACCCAGATCGGTCCATATAGCTTTATCCTTTAAACTGGGCTTTTAGCAGTTTTAACTATTTAAAAATGGGCCTTTACAGGTTGGGCCAAATTAACCATTTAATTAAATATCAATCCTCAGGCCCATTAGTGGGAAAATTAGGGCTGACTTTCAGCCTTGATTAAACCATAGATTTGGTCCAAACAGTTTGAACTAATGTTGGTTCGAATGGGTCTAGAGTTTGATCTTTAATTAAATCATTCATTTAAGAAAATAATCTAAAATTAAATAACTGATAAAAGAAAAAACAAGAATCAGTTAATCAGGGCTGTTCGCACACTCCATCCTGCAAAACAGAGGTTAGATCATAGATTACAGTTTCACAAACTACAAATCGTAGATAGCGAATGTCCCATATGCGAAATCTCCTTCATTGCGCCGCCATCTTCGATCCAGAAATAAAAATAAATAGAAATCCTATTTCTATTAATTATTACATCAGATTGAATGCCTATACATTGAGTCTAAAAATAAAAAAAAATATTTACAGACCAAATGTAATAAATAAATTTAATAAACTGCAGATCTTGTAGTTTTCCCTGCGCAAACCAAGAATTCGATCTCCTCATGTACGAACAGCCCATAAATCAAGAAAATTACAAAGAACTATTCTAAATAATAATCAGATTTATATAAAATTAATTTCAGATTATTTGCCCATCTATTTTGGGAACAAATTTCCCAAAACCCATATCTGCGCAAATTGGGTAGAACGCCTTCTCCCTATTTGCGCAGGTTCAAATCTGAAACAGAACTGTTCAAGATCTGAACCATGGCTCTGATACCACTGAAGGGATAGGAAATCCATCACATGGACACCCAAAGAATGCGGAATAAAGGGGGCGAATTTCAAAAATTTTTCTCTCCCTTCAACTAGGAATCGAATTCCCTATTTAGAAAATCATATTTTCAATGATCATTCTTGAACCATGAACTGAACTAGATCTGAACCAAAAGGACTAGGGAGAGATAATACCTGATACAGAGAAATAATATCTCTCAATGGAGGTGTTCACACCCAAGGTAGGACCCAAAATCTACTCCCACTGAAGATGGTCCAGGGTGGAGCAGAATCAGTAGTGTTCTTCCAAAAGAACTTGATCCTTCTCAAGAATCACCTGGACGGCTTGTGAATACAACTCCCACCAATCTTTTCTCCAAAAGATTGGAATCATGATGCAATCTTGATTTCTCCCAAGGAATGGAGATCGAACTGCTATAGGCGGCGGTTGTAAGAAGGAGGTGGCAAGAGAGTATTTGCAGGGTGCAAAATTCTCTCTTCTGTGATTTCAGCTCTGAAGACAAGACTATTACTGGTGGTTGTCTGTTGTGTCTAAAGGCTGCCGCCCCCTCTTCCTTTTATAGACTTAAAGGGATCAGCTCCTAATCCTATTAGGAGTTGCTAACCCAAATCATATCTAGATTAGAAGTCCTTTTAAGATAAGGGATAACCCTTATCTTATCTGCAGATTAGATCAGCCATCTCCTAATCTAATTAGGAAGTTTCCAGATCTAAATCTCATTTAGATCTTGGACTCTCTAAGTGGATAGGGTGTGGGCCCAATCCTATCAGCTGATCTTATCTCAGAATTCGCCCCTTAAGTGACTAATCAAATTAGCCTAGTTCGAAATGGGCTTAAGGCCCATTTAGGGTTATGTATTCATTTAACCTTCCAAACTACTGCCTAGTTGGGCTTCCTTGTATGGCGTGGGACCCAAACATTGATCTACACATCAGCCACATGGGTTCAGCCCAGCCTTTGTTACAAGGCCTGGCCAAATACACTGTTATGGATAGTGCACCCATCAGATGGGCTCTATGGGCCCAACACTTACCCTAAGTGGTCCCTGGGCCAAGCCACCTTATAACACCCAGGGACTGTGGGCAGATGCAAGATTAGCCCATCAGGTATTATTCTCAATGGTCTTACACTTAACTTCTCAGCCCATAATGATCATACACTACCCGACAAGAGAGGACCTCTCCCTCGGCTGCAAGGAACAGTGTTGCACTCTCTCAATTATGGATCCCGGGAATTAAAACCTTTTGCAAATCATTTCGAAACCCTAATATATATACTTTTATATCTCATATAAAATATATTTTGCAAAACAAATTTCAACGATAGAAATCAGCTGCCGGTAGTCTTGGTTTCCATCAGTGAGAGTGCATCCCCGATCATTACCTTTGTCCAACAAAGGGCTGATCCTGTCACTATGATCACCCACTCAGATGAATTCTCAGGCTGTCCCAACATACCCAGGTTTTGACCCCCGCTAAGGATCTCACTGATTGGTACATCAAAGACAGCCCAATCCGACACCTAGTGCAGTATCATAATCGAGTCTAGGGGTCGGGTGTAACTTTCCACTTTTGCCCATCAATCTCCAAGGTCCAGGGCAATACTAGAAATCTGGTACAGTTCAAAGATTCAATTAATCACACATTGTATGTGCCTAGGGTCTCACCCCAGTAGCTGAGACAAGCCACCCCAACCGACTTGGTGGCACCACAGTGTCAGCCTTGTCAGGATAGGTCTCCCCAGACCGACCCACTGGCTGTGAACATTCTAAACTAACATGAGTCTCATTAAGTGTCCAGTTTAAGGGTATTACACAGAAACATACCAAGGGAACATGAATCAAATATGCACTTTTATTCATTTACAATAAACTCATAAAGTACATCATTTGATTGAAGCTAAGGGCATACAAAACTATCTAACAACTAGCTATTCCAATATGCCATCTATCATGATGTCATTGGAAGGCCAAATCTGCCCTCATCATAACCTAAAATGGACTTTCCAACTTCATGTCCATCTACGGTGTCCTACCATGCACCACTGGGAGGGTTGAGTCCGGCTTGAAAAGTCACCGTAGCGATCAGTGTGGCAACCACCAACATAGTGTTCCGTGCATCGCCTGGTGGGTCTCTACCCCGCTGGAACCGATAGTTCTCAAACCATTTCTCTCGCTGTTGGGGTGCATTCTCCTGCTGGATGTCCATTGTCTAATTACTGAGACCAGAGAGAGAGAGAGAGTGGTTTGGACCCAAGACTATTAGCTCGATCAAACTTAAATAACATACACTAACCAATGCAAACTCACTAAATTGGGCTTTCTCATATCTCTTTTTTTCATGATTTTAGACTTTTCGTGATGACTTTTCTTCAAGATAGTGCAATCACATACATATCAAATCAACACATAAATTAAGATCGGTTTCTTTCTTCCTTGTAAGGAAGATCTGTTTCTAATGATAACATAAGATAGTATTAGTTTCATGTTAGGATGAGATTCAATCCATTGTCTTCCCGTTAGACTCGTCACTTAGAGGCAAGATGGCCAAGTTCATGCCAAAACCCTCCACTATACAAAAGCCCGTTGATTTGGTCAAAATCTATCCAATCCGGGGGTATTTGCAGGTTGGGTGTGTTTTCTTTGAGTAGAAGTTGTAATTTTTGACCCAATCCATCCATATTTAATCATATATAGATCAGGTCATGTATGACTCTGGATCTCCTACCCAGAAGAGAACTCTATCCACACCAATTCACATAACACTACATGTATTGGAAACATCTCATGCATGATAATATGTAAGAATATGAAATGTTCTCCATGTGTGGCTGTGATATCATGTGGATAGGTGTGGATAGAGTCATCATGGTGGTGCACTTCATTAATCTATATATTTAGACTATAGCAATTGAAAGAAATTCCAAAATAAAATGTGGTCATGGAAGAAGAACCTGACTTAGACTTGTAAAGTCTTCAGAACCCTAAATTCATATGCAAACAGACAAAGAGCTTGACCTACCTAGACTTCTAACCATCAAGTCAACAATTGGTGCAGGATGGGTAAAGGCCTCATAATTTAGGATTTTGTGCTGATGAGTTTTGTGTGGTGAATGAGGAGTTGTGGGTGATTGGTGATGAAAGAATATATATGGATAAAAAAGCAATTAGAATTATTATTGTGCACCAAAGGTGAGAAAGAAATTGGAAAAGAGAGGTTAATGCTTTTTGTTAGGGTGAACAATAGAGAGATATAGATCACTTAAAAAAAAAGAAGGAATAAAAGAGAGGGGAGAAAAAAAAAAGAAAAAACAAAAGTTCTAGTAAGAATCCGAATTCACTAAACCAATATTTATTTCTTCAAATCAATTCTCTTTGTTAACTCCAATTACAAATGAGAAATGCCATGCATATTTTCAAATATCATTACAATATATATGCCTATCAATCTGCTTAGTCTAATATCAAAGAATTGGCACCAATCCAAAGAGAAAGAGAAAAAGGAAGAAAGAAAGTCGACCCGGGGTAATTGGCTGAAGCACTAATTAGCCGGAACTATACTAGCTGAACACAAATAGGTAAATTAGGTTATAGAAAAGAAGGATTAATTATTTATATATTATTAATAGTTATTTGTATACATGCATAAGACATGTTTTTACACTAATTTGAATGTAAAGCAGAAATATATTTATTTTCAAATTAAGGCTCAATTTGGAAGGAGTACAAATACAAATTTATAGAGTACAAAACCTTGTATTTTATATTATTTTTCTGTGTATTTACACTGTATATATTTGTATTTGTACTCCTACCAAACTGAGCCTAAAGGACAAAATATAAAAAATAGAAACATAATTGAAAGAATAGCCTTCAACTCCTTTTCTTTGGGTCAAACCAACAACGAGCTAACCCCTCATTGGCTCATTCCTCTAGATTCTCATTTCTAAACAGAGCTGATTGCCCTCCAACGTTGGACCCATCTACAAACACAGTGTTATCGGTGGATCCAATACTCTTCATAACAGCAATGGGCTTCCACTCTCAGTTTATCTTTCTCCAATACTTAGAGAGCCTTTATAATTTTTCTTTTGCTTTTTTTTTCGTTTTTTTAGAAAGAAAACCTTCATAAATTGATTTCTTTTAGCCTTTTTTTTGCCCAACTTTTAAGAACCCAGTGTTATGGTGGACTAGGCCAGGTTTATGCCCAACCTTAAAAATTTGGATTAAGGCCTGAGTCTAAGGTCAAGCCTAAAGTCCTAAACTGTCTTACCTAAGCCCACCTTGCACTGGAATTAGATGCATTTGGGTTGGGTTCAGGTTCCTTAATTTTTCCACACTAAAATAAGATGTATATGGTTAGGTCAGGATCGAATTACCTAAGGACTAGGCCCAAACACAACCCAAAAAATAAGAAAGTAGGAACATTTGGACCCAGCCCAACTTAAACACTAAAAATCTAAACCCAGCGAATGTAAAATTGCAGGTTGGATGGGTTCAGGCTTGGATTGGGTATTCCAAGTGGTACCCCTAATATTAAAGTCAAAAACTATTTTAAATCAAAATATGTTGGAGGGAGATTCAAATTTCAATAATCTCTCTCCTCCCTCTCTTGTCTTTTGTCTTTTTCTCCTCCCACCCTTGAGTGCATGGGAAGACTCATTGTCCAACATTGCTTGGGAAAGGAGGGGAAATTAAGTATATTTGTAGTTTTGCTCTTTTTATGGGTAGGGACCAATAGGAGAAGAGCACTATAGATATTCCATGCATGTGAGAGGGGGTTGGGGCTGCTTTTCACACGTGCGCATCAAGCCGGGCCGGGCCGTGTTAGGTCGGGTCGTGGGTGGTCATGGGGGAACTAGTAAAGGGAGGCATGATACTGCCAGATGAATTCATTGCCGATTTTCTCATAGAGAAACTACCTGATACATGAAATGATTTCAAGACCAGTATGAAGCATAAGAGAAATGACACTACTTTGGACCAAGTAGTAATCCGAATTAAGATAGAAGAAAAGAACAAAAAGAAAGACGAGGACCAGTTTTCCAAAACCAATCTAGTGGAGGAAAAGACTACAAAATCCAAAAATAATTTGAATGTGAAAAATGACCAGAAATTCAAGAAGCAACAAAAGATAGGAAATTTCTATGTATGTGGCTAACCCGGGAAGGACTCTAGGAAACCAAAAGTCAATTTGACTGAGGATGATATCGCAGCCATGGTAACTGGGGTAAACTTAGTTGATAAGTCGAAGGAGTGGGTATTGGACACTAGTGCTACTAAGCACATCTGTGGGGACCGTAGTTTCTTTTATGAGTATACAACTTAAACTGAAGGAGAGCAAGTTTTCATGGGAAACTTACAAACTTCAAAGGTCATCGGCAAAGGAAAGGTGCTCCTGAAACTAACTTCAGGAAAAATCCTAATGCTGAATGATGTGTTGCATGTACCAGAGATCCAACAAAACTTGGTGTCAGGAGCACTCTTTAACAAAGAAGGACTGGAACTCACATTTGAAGCAGACAATGCCATGTTGAATAAAAATAATGTATTTATTAGAAAATGATACAATGATGGAGGATTGTTTGTACTGAATATTTTTTATATTGTTATTAATAAAACTGCTTCTTCTTCTGCTTATATTACTGAATCTTTTGATATTTGGCATGCTAGACTTGTTAGACAGTGTATGCCCTTAGCTCTAATCAGATTGATGTACTTGATGACATTTATTGTAGATGAATAAAAATACATAATTGATTCATGTGTTTTGGTGTGTTTCTGTATAATACCCTTAAACTAGACACTTATGAGACTTGTGTTAGTTTAGAATCTTCATAGCCATTGGATAGATCTGGGGAGATTTATCCTGCTAAGGTTGATATTGATTTGCCACCAAGTTGATTGGGGTGGCTTGTCTTAGCTGCCAGGGTGAGACCTGAGGTACATGCAATATGGGTTTTCTTGAAACCCTAAACTAGACCTAAATTCTAGTATTGCCCTTGACCTTGGACATAGATGAACAAAACTGGAATGTTACACCCGATCCCTAGACTCGATTATGGTACTTCACTAGGTGTCGGGTTGGGCTATCTTTGATATACCAATTAGTGAGATCCTTAGAGGGGGTCAATACCTAGGTATATTGGGATAGTCCGAGAATTCATCTAAGTGGGTGATCATAGTGACAAGATCAGCCCCTTCATCGGACAAATTGAATGATTGGGGATGCACACTTTCTTATGGAAACCTAAACTACTAGCAGTTGATTTCAACTGTTGAAATTTATTTTTACAAAATATATTTATATAGATATATATATATATATACATATGTATGTATGTATATATTATGGTTTCAAAAACATTTGCAAAAGTTTTTAATTCCCAGAATCCATGTGAGTAGAGAGTGCAACACTGTTCCTTGTAGCCGAGGGAGAGGTCCTCTCTTGTCAAGCAATGTTTGATCATTATGGGCTGAGAGGTTAAGTGTAAGACCATTGAGAGTAATACCTGATGGGCTAATCTTGCATCTACACATAGTCCTTGGATTTTCATAAAGTGGCTAGACCCAATGACCATTTAGTGTAAATGTTGGGCCCATTAAGAGCCTATAGTGATGAACTCAGGGGTTTACTATGCCCTACAAAGAATTCGGCCAGGCCTTGTTACAAAGGCTGAGCTGAACCCATGTGACTGATGTGTAGATTAATGTTTGGGTCTCACACCATATAAAGAGAGCCAACTGGGCAGGAGGTTAAAAGATTAAGTGAGCACATAAACTTAATGGGCCTAAAGCCCAATTCGAGCTAGGCTTAAGTTAGTTAATTAAATGGAGGCAAGATAGGATTTATAATCTGATTAAGTTCATGTGCTAAGATAATTAAAAGGGCCTAAAGATACTTGACTCACTTGTCAAGTGGTTTTTGATGCAAGAGGAGCCCCAACCCAGTACCATTTGTTCTTGCATTCATCAATTAATAAAGAAATCAATACTTTGATATCAAATCTATATTATTCATGAAAAAAAGGATGCCAAAACTACAGAAAAGCTCCAAACACTGAAATAGGAAATGCTCGAAAAAAAGTAGGTTGGGAGTTGGGACTGTTGGAGTCTTCACTCTTTAGTTTTGGAAAGAGAAAAATAAGAGAGGTTAAATAAATACTGGTAAGTGACTATTGGATACTTGGAGTTGGAGTCTTCAACTGTTGCATGTTGCCTGTTGGAGTCTTGGAGCCAAATCGACTAAGGGTGTTCACATTGGACTGTTTAAAACTAACTATTTTAATTTTTATATAAACCGAATAAATTGGTAAACCATCCCTTCATGTTTGATTCAATTTTGCTTCAAGATCAATCGGTTTTGGTTTAGTCAATAAGTAAATTGAGTAGGTCAGGTCAGTTGAAGAAATTGACTCAAACCGACCCAACCCAACCCATGAACACCCCTAAATGTAATGGAGCAAGAGTGTTGGGCAATCAAGAAACAATATCTCCAAAAATGAGTGTGGCAGAAATGCAATGCTAAGATAGATAAATGGAAAAACTAGAAATGATAGGTTCATGAATGAAGTCATCCGTAAAAACCTAGGAGTAGCCCTGATAAGTGATAAAATGAGAGAAAGAAGACTAAGATGGTTTGGCCACTTGTGGAGAAGATCATCAAGAACACCAATTAGAAGTGCTTCGTTACAAGTTGAAGGGGCTAGAAGGGCTACGGGTAGACCAAAACAGAACATGGGTAAAAGTAGTAAGAAATGATTTAAGCACTAATAATTTAACAATGGATATGGCTTTAAATAGAATAGATTGGCAAAACATGATCCATGCATCTGACCCCATATGGTTGGGATAATGCATGGATGATGATGATGATGTTTTGAAATTTTTGCATAAGCTACACACATGATGAATAGGTGGAGAAACACAAATTAGTTGCCAAAAGGATACAAGAATGAATGCCATGCATATGACAAATAAAACATAAAACTAACATATATAGAATTTTAAACAAAGCTATGTACAAAGCAAAAAAAAAGTACAAACAAAGCGAAATATAGCAAGAATAAGAGAATATAGAATGCACCCATTTTATTGTCATATATTCCATACCTTTGCTTTAAAAACAAAATAGTGCATGGAAAAAATGTCACCTTCCTTGGGAACGAATTTCCTAGATGCTACTCTTTCAAAGTATATTTCTATTGAATATGGTAGCATATTAGCATTCCAATTTTGTATTTTTTGTTTTGCTTTTGAGACATTTTTCTTCTTGGAGGCCAATTCAACCAGGAAAAAAAAAAGTCACAATCCTAAGCCAGAATGGTTAGTGCAACCTATGGGTGCAAGTTGTAACAAAGTTCCATATCCAGAATGGAATGGCAAAATGGGATTCATGTAGCAGGCCCCATATAGTTGGGACGAGGCTTAGATGATGATGAGTCATGTTTGTAAGGCGCTATTTGTTTCTGATCATGTGAAAATATGTAATTTCTCTCTCCTAATTGGATTAGGAGGCTGCTCCCGAGAAGGATATAAATAAAGGAGGCGAATTCCTCAGAAAAGACATCAGAAGCAATGTGCAGAGTTCTTCCTTGTTCTTTCCGCCCCCACCCAATTCGATCTCCACTTGTGGGAGTGATCAAGAATTGTTCTTGATATTGCTTCTTGGTAAAAGAAGCAATCTGAAGCCGTGCTCACTAGCCCTCCACTCCATTTTTGCTGAAGAATTCAGTTCTTGATGAAGAGCCATCTTACTGATCCTGCAGATCCTGTTTCACCACATATTGTGTCATCTTTAGTGAAAGCGGGTTTTGGTTTTCTCCTTGGGTGTGAACACCTTCATTGGGAGTTATTGCTACTTCGTATTAGATATATCCTTCTCCTTCCTTTTGGTTTCAGATTTAGTCCGATTTGGTTCAAGATTAATCCTTGAAAATGCAGTTTTCAAAAATAGGGAATGCGATCTTCCTAGATGGGAGAGAAAATTTTTTTAAAATTTCACCCTACCTTCCTATAGGGTTCGGCCATCCATGCTATGGATCTCTCATCCCTACAAGACTAGGACATTATAGTGCTCCTTATTTAAAATGATTATGTAAATTAGGAGTTTTGAATGTTCCTATTAATTTTACAAATGAAAAATGCCAAGTATGTGTAGAAGCAAAATTTACTACGAAACCTCATAGAAGTGTATAAAGAGAAACTGAATTGTTATAACTTTTACACAACGATCTAGGAGACCTTAAAGGTCATAAAGCTAGAGGAGGAGTAAGATACTATATAACATTCACAGATGACTTCTCTAGATATGCAAAAGTAGTTCTACTTAGATCAAAAGATGAGGCTAATCAAGCTTTCATAAAGTACAAAACTAAAGTAGAAAACTAGTTAGGAAAGAAAATCAAAATACTTAGAACAGATAGAGGGACTGAGTATGATGGACAAACCATTAGAAAATTCTTTGAATAAAATGGAATCATATATGAAACCATATCTCCCTATCAACCTGAATCTAATGAAGTTGTAGAAAGACCGAACAGAACATTAAAAGAAATGATGAATGCAATGCTAATTAGTTCAGATGCACTTCTGAATTTATGGGGGGAAGTAATCCTAACGACCTTTATAATAGAATACCACCCAAGAAGAAAGGACAAATACCCTTTGAACTTTGGCATAACAGAAAACCTAGTTTGAACTATTTAAAAGTTTGGGGCTACCTAGCAAAATTTGGAATACTTAACCTAAAAGAAAGAAATTAGGACCAAAAACCTATGATTGTGTATTCATTGGATATGCACAAAACATTGTAGCTTATCAGTTCCCCATAATTAAAACAATTGAAAATATTGTCAAAAACAACACAATAATAGAGTCCCAAGATGTAGAGTTCTTTGAGCACATCTTTCCTTGGAGAAAAGAAACAATAAATAGGGAAACTCAACACCCAATTAGAAATAAAAAACAAGTGAGTGCTCAAAGAGTTTGTACTTCACCTAGGCAAGAACCAGACTTAAGGAGAAGTAAAAGACAAAGAAGAAAAATAAACTTGGGTGATGGAATGTTCACATTTTTGGTAAACAAGGACCCAGTAACCTAATTAGGTAGCTATAACTTCACCTGATACAGCATTTTGGAAAGAAGCCATAAAAAGTGAAATAGACTCTTTAGTCATTAATCACACCTAGGAACTTGTAAATCTCCCACCTGAAACTAAGGAAATAGGTTATAAGTGGATTTTTAGGAAAAAAATAAAACCAGATGGCACAATAGATAAACTCAATGCTAGATTAGTTGCTAAGGGGTTTAGACAAAAGAAAGAAGTAGACTTCTTTGACACCTACTCCCCGATTGCAAGGTTAACAACAATTAGATTTTTATTTGCTATAGTTTATAAACTGGTAATTTATCAAATGGATGTGAAAACAACTTTCTTAAATGGGGAATTAGAGGAAGAAATATATATTAGACAACTTAAAGGTTTTATAATGCCAAGACAAGAAAATAAAGTATGTAAATTAATTAAGTCTCTGTATGGTTTAAAACAAACTCCCAAACAATGGCATGACAAATTTGATAATGTCTTAGTAACTAATGGATATAGCAGAAATGGTTCATACAGGAGTCATTATTTGTTTATATTTGATGATATGCTAATAATGGGTAGTAGTTTAGAGGTAGTAAAAGAAACAAAACAATTTCTAATGTCCAAATTTAATAACAAGGACTTGGGTGAGGCTGATGTAATATTGGGGATTAAAATCTACAAACAACAAGGAAACTTTATTATCTCCCAATCACATTATGTAGAAAGTATTCTTAGGAAATTTGGACACTATGATTGTAAACCGGTTAAAACACCTCTTGACTGTATTATTCATTTAAGGAAACATGTAGGAGAACCTGTTTCACAAAAGGAGTATGCAAGTATCATTGGATTTGTATCTTACTTAATGAACTATACAAGACCAGGCATAGCTATAGCAATTGGAAAATTAAATCAGCATACTCATAATCTCGGAAATGAACATTCGGAAGCTCTAATAAAATTATTAAAATATTTAAAAGGAACCATAAATTTTGGTTTACACTACTCAAGTTTTCCTCCTATTTTAGAGGGCTTTACTGATGAGAATTAGATTTCAAATTCAAATGATAGTACTTCCACCAATGGATATGTGTTTACTCTAGGTGGAGGAGCAACATCGTGGAAATTGCACAAGAATTGGTGGTGTCTGAGGTAGAGTGGCTAAGGAACTTGCAAGCAGATATACCACTTTGGCCACAACCGTTTTGTCCATATCTCTCAATTGTAATAGTCAAGTAGCAATAGTCAGAGCCAAGAACCAGACGTACAATGGTAAAAGAAGGCACATCCACTTAAGGCATAACTTGGTAAAATAATACCTCAACGAAGGTACAATCGCTCTGGATTTTGCAAAGTCTGAAAAGAACACTATAGATTCATTAACCAAATTACAAACTTCTAAGGTGGTTTATAAGGCATCAGTAGGAATGGGGTTGAAACCCATTATAAAGTCATTAGTGATGGACACCCAACATATGTGAAAGGAGATCCTTGAAAATTAGGTTGAATGGGTAAAAACGAGTCGCTAGATGACTTGGAAAGCACTATCAATTTGTGCCCCATTTCAGATGCCGAGGTAAGATAGTGCTCACTGTAGTTTAAGGAGGTTGAGAATGAAACCTTAATCAATTAAAAATGGTGTATGTTGTGCACGCTAATAACTGACCTAAGTGTGAAGTGTGGCCGCTTCTAATAGAGATTGAGGGCTGACTCTCTAAAACACTCATGATTCCAAGAGGGGAACAATGCCAAAATGTTTCAAAAGAAAAAGAACCACTAAAGAACTGGAGAGTTGAGTTGATTAGCCGATTAATTAGTTATGACAAAGAGGAAAGTTTGAAGGAGTCTGACTCCACCCGTACTCTTAAACATACCCTATCATACCTAAGTGTTGATTGAAGTCCAAAAAACATAACCATGAATATTTTTCTCACTACGATACTCAGATTGTTCGATCTTCTTGTAATTTTGAATTTTGTGGGGGATTGTTGGAGGGAGATTCAAAATTTCAAGAATTTTTCTCCTCCCTCTCTTGTCTTTTGTCTTTTTCTCTTCCCACCCTTGAGTGCATGGGAAGACATATTGTCCCAGATTGCATGGGAAAGGAGGGGAAGGTTAGTATATTTGTGGTTTTGCTCTCTCTATGGGTAGGGATCCATAGGAGGAGAGCATTGTAGATATTCCATGCATGTGAGGGGGGTTGGGGGTGCTTTTCACATGTGCGCACCGAGCCAATCCAACTCAGCCCTCCTCCTTGCAATTCATGGTTTTGAGTTCCTGCAACAACATCACAATACTGCAACTTTGGTTTGGAAAGCGATTACCGATACGTTCCACTCTGCCTTCTTTACTATTTTTATAACAAGATAAGATTAAAAAATGATTATTACAAAATTACACCTAGTGTTACTAGTACAAATATTTGAGGTATCATTGACATAGTCGGTATTACATCCCCATATAAATGAGCTACTCGGAGACCTCACCCCACCCCGTGGAGGTGGCTTCACCGCCTATCTACCCTCGCACCCCCTCTGAGACTACTTCTCGAAAATGGTAGAACTACCTGGAGGCCACTCCGGCGGGTAAGGAGGGGTTCACAAACCCACTCCCTCCTACTACTACTCACCGGACACCTTTTGATCGCCCATTGGCCCAATAGACCGGGCCGACGATGGGAAACAATGGTTCTACAAAAGCATCGTTTCCCACTGTTGGCCTAACCCATTGGCCCAGGGCATCTCTGTCTCCTTTGAGAATGTCAAGGAGACCTCTCCCTACCCTGTGGAGGTGGTACCACTGCCTGTTTACCCACACCCCCCCCCCCCCGGGACCAATTCTCCAAAATGGTAGAATCACTCGAAGGCCGCTCCAGTAGGTGCCGAGGGGTTTGATGGCCCCCAAACCCACTCCATCCTACTACCACTCATCCACCGAGAATCCTGACACTTTCCGATTGCCCATTGGCTTGATAGCCTGGGCCGACAATGGGAAAATGTGGTTTTGAAAAAGTATCGTTTCCCACCGTCAGCCTTCCCTGTTGGCCCAAGGCATCTCTGCCTCCTCTAGGGACACCTAGAAGCCCTTTTCTCCACCATGTAAGGGTGGTTCCACCGCCTGCCTACCCCTGTGCCCCCTCCAAGAACGTTTCTCAAAAATGGCAGAATCATCCGGAGGCAGTTCCGACGGGTGTGGAGGGGTTCAATGGGAATTAAACCCCTAAATTGTCTCTAATTCCTATTTATCTCTAACTCCTATTTATCTCTTAAATTATCTTTAATTTAGTAGAGAGATTCTATCCTAAACTATCTCTGATTCCTATTTATCCTCTCCACGCTTTTTATCTATATTTATCTAAATAAAGATTCAATTAAAAAGTTCAGAACTATTTAAATGTTATAACAAAATTATATACTAAATTAAAAATATTCATTCAAACCACAAAAAGTTAATAGATTTAATAATATTCATATTACTAATAACCCAATATCTTTACAAAATTCATCATGAAATTATGTAGTAATAATATAAATGTTATTCAAATAATAGAAATTTAACATTAAAAAATAAAAAATTATTTAAATATTTCAATAATTTAAAATCTTAAATAAAAAAAATTAAAGATATCTAAATAATATAATAAAATAATTAATATTATGTAATAACATTAAAATAAATAAAATTCAAATAATGAAAAATTTTAAATATTTAAATAACAAAATATTTAACATGACAAAATTTTAAATAGTTAAAATAATGAAATTATGTAATAAATTAAAAACAATTCTTAAAAGTAAAAAAAATAATTATAATATAATTCAGAATATTCATATTAATAATATCTTAATATACATATTCATATTCATATTAATAATAATAACAATTCTTAAAAGTACAAAATTAATAACAAATTATGCAATAATAGTACAATTATAATTTTATGGATTATTAAATTCAATAAACAATTAATATTTTAAGAATTTAAATAACAGTATTATTTAAATAAGTAAATAATATTGTAAATAACTAATTTCACTTATATCAATTAATAATTATAGAAAATAACTATAAAAAATTATATTTATTATTAATAATTTTATAATAAGTGTATATTCATTATATATTTATATTTACTCTAATTTATATTTATTTTATTTCCAGTAATTATTTATTCTTTTTTATAAATATGCTTTCAATAATTATTTATAAATGTATTTTTATTTTTGTTATTAAATAGAAAATTGTCATTAATTATTGGAGATTAAACAACTATTATTTAACTTTTGAAAATTAATTTCTCATATTTATTGTATTTTTGTTATAAATTTATTTTTAGTAATTATATATTTTTTATAATTTATATAATAATGCTTATTAGAGATTAAACTATTATTTAACATAACACTATTTATTGACTAATTTAGTATATTTCCAGTATTTATTATATTTTTGTAATCGTTGTATTTTTATTATATATCTATTACATTTTCATTATAAACTTATTTTCAATCATTGTGTATGTTTGCTATAAATTTTCTACACTTATTGGAGATTAAACTATTGTTATTTATTAGATATTAGACTTCAATTTAGTTGAAATTAGAAGTGTTCATTGATTGGTTTAGTTCAGTTATAGGTTGTTTCATCAACTAAATCGATCTGGTCAAGTCTGTAGTTTGTCACTCAAAACCGATTGACCATTAGCAAAAACCCACCAATTCAAGTTGTATCGATTTGGGTCTATTTTTGGTTTAGTTTGTTTATTCAAAAAATTTAAATTTAAAAAGTTAACTTTAAATTTCACAAATCACAATGATATTATTAAAAAATAAATTACAAAAATTAAATCTATGATATAAAATATATTAGACTAACAAAATGAGAATTTTCCTACTTTCCTGTATTAAAAAATTAAATTTAAAATGTAAAATATTAATATATACTTATTAAATCAAAGCTGATCTGAAATATTAAAAAACCGACCAACTCGAGTTGAGTTTGATCGGATTGTTTATTAAAAAATTTCAAATATAAAGCAATTATATACCCTTATGTATTTCTTTTGTTTAACTTTTGCCCATGCCTCTCCTTGCTCCATTATCCCCACCCCTACATTCTCTTTGACCTTCTCTCCTCTCCCCTTTCCACCACTCCATTAAGCCATGTCACCCAACTACCAAAAAATATTCCTATAATCTCTCTACTAAGGTATCTCATTTAAACCAATAGGAAAGTATCATGTTGCCCCACTCCCTAATGAATTCTAATGCATCCCCCCAATCTATATCCTCTCTCCCTCATTTAAAATATTCATATTAATTACTAAATAGTTAAATACGATTAATATTTAATCCCACCCATATTTAATGAATACTATTAAATAGTGTTATTACTAGAAGTTAATAAATACGATTAGTAAATTACCAAAAATTAGATATTCTTATTAGTACGGTTAGTAAATTACAAAAAATTAATAAATATTGTAATTAATTAACTCATTAACAACATTTTATAGAAATTGAAAACTCTTTAACTAATTTTTATAAAATTGAGAATTATATTTGACAATTATCAAAAAGTATAAACTTTAGTTATTGTTATTATAATAATTAATAACCAAATACAAATGCGGGAACAAGATATTATAATGTTAGAAAATGAAAATATTAATTAATTTATATTAAAAAATAAAAGATAAATTAGTGTAATTTTGTTAGTAAACTACCAAATAAAATATTTAATAACAATTTAAAAAAAATTCAATAAATCCTCATAGTCACACAAAGGTAATAATTTTTTTAAACATTTTCATAAAACTACATTTTCATAAAATAACATTTTTTAAATTAAAAGATATAAGTATTTGAAAGTTTATTTAAAATGCATTAAATAATTATTGAAAATTATTAGAATAATTTGGAAATTTTAGGAAAATTTATTAAATTTGATAGATTTTGGAAAACCATTGAAAAATCATGTAATTTTCATTGCAATAATGACTATGGGAAATGGAAAACTATAATTTGAACAAATAATTAGCCAAACTTTTTAGATAAATTATAATAATTCTATAAGTAAACCACTTAAAAGAAAAGAAATTATTTAATAAAAATTTAAATAAATTTGAATAAATTTTCAAAATTACACAAGTATAATAAAATTTTCAAAATTTTCATAAAATTACATTTTTTAATATTAAAGACAATTTAGTGTGCTTTTAGAAATTTACCATGTGGTTGAAACTCAATATATCCTTTTGATCATTTCTATCATCAAATTGAATATTGGGTTGATGGGGACAATGTTTTCAAATCATGATCAAACTAGATGGTTAGACCAAAAAATTGAGAATCGGACACCATTTCACCTCAAAACCGCTTTTTGTCCAAAAATTTTTTATTTGGTTAGCAAAACGTTGACTTGGGCAGTCGAACCGTTAACCGGGACAATAATTTTTTGCCTTTTTTGTTTTTCTAATTTCTTTTGTCAGAGCGGGTCATTCGTTTGATAGACAGACCATTCAACCCCAGAATGGTTCCCTATTCGGTCCAATTTTAAAAACCTTGGACGGGGAGTGGGTGCTTTGCCTTGAGCTTGACTTGGTGTGCGGCATGGCCTGGCCCATTGACCAGCTCGACCCACGGCATGGCACGGGGTCGTGCGAGCTCGAGCCGTGGGTCGTGTCGAACTGACCCCTCAAATTATCCTAGAGGAGGGAGGCACAGCTCGGGATGCCTCGTGGGCTAGCACGACACGACTCACACTTTGTGCGGGCCACATGCGGGTCATGTTGTGCCGACCCAACACAACCCAATTTACACATCTACTTGAACCTACCCAATACTAAGGACAGGGCAGGGAGATTCGACGATTCTCCATCCTTGATGAAGAGTGGGGTGCCTTGCCCCTGAACTCGCCTGACATTGAGGAGTGGTTACCTTGCTCTGAACCCATTTGACACTAGGGACAGGGCAGGGATGGGGTAAAGTGTCTTAACAATGGGGCAGGGAAAGGGATGGGGTGCCCTGCCTTGAACCCACCCTATTTTGATTCCTATATAATTGCTAATTATTAGTGGAATTAATAAAACTGTTAGCTTTTATAATAATTTTTATTTATTTTAAAATTAATCAAATTTTCATTTAAAAATAATAAAAATGATTAAAATTACTACAAATTATTAATAAAACTAAATTTATTAAAAAATATTTGTTCATATTCAATTAACAATAATTATTTTTTATAAATCAACATTGAATGAAAAATAAAATTATTAAATCTTTTAATTTTCCCGTGCACTGCATGGGTCCCTACTAGTAGATCACTTAGAAAGAAGGAAAAAAGGAGAGGGGAGAAAAAAAAAAAAAAGAACAAGAAAAGTTGTAGTAAGAACCAGAATTCACTAAATCAATATTTATTTCCTCAAATCAATTCTCTTTGTTAACTCCAATTACAATAACTCTATTTATAAACTCAACTTATTAAATCAGATGTTTAATACCAAGCATATTTTCAAATATCGTTACAATATATATGCCTATCAATCTGCTTAGTCTAATATCAAGGAATGGAAAGGAAAGAAAAAAAAGTCGGCCCGGGGTAATTGAAAGAAGCACTAATTAACCGAACTATACTAGCTCAACACAAATAGGTAAATTAGGTAATAGAAAAAATAGATTAATTACTTATATATTATTAATATTTATTTGTACAGATGCATAGCACATGGTCTTAAACTAATTTGAATATAAAGTAAAGTGGAGGAGTACAAATACAAGTTTATAGAATATAAAACTTTGTATTTTGTATTATTTTTCTATGTATTTGCACTGCATATATTTGCATTTGTATTCTTTCCAAACTGACCTTAAAGATTAAAGTCAAAAGTTATTTTAAATCAAAATAAGATTAAAAAATAATTATTACAAACTTACACGTAATGTTAATAATACATATATTTGAGGTAGCATTGACATAGTCAGTATTACATCCCCATATAAATGAGCCACTCGGAAATCATTCTTTCTTTTAGGATCCATTAATACTAGAAAGCAAATATAGATTTATTTCTTTTTATCTGTGCGATTTATCAACTTACCCTCCCTCATTTCCTGAAAATTAACCAAGGCCTTATAGTCGAGTTTCAAGGTTTATCTTTTTTAGTCGAGCTTCAAATTTTATGTTTTCTAGTCGAGCTCGAACTTGAACAGCTTCATAGTCGATTCAACTTGACTGATTTACACCCCTACTTCATGCCTAGTATATGCTGTTTTGTTACCTGGACAGGTCTGTAAATCGACTTTGAAAATCTGATACCCAATCCGAATATTTTGGAATCGGATCCTGGAATCTAGAGCAATTTAATAACCATATTCGGATTTCGGATGAGATTTGGTTTTGAAATTTCATGTGAAATGTGATCGAATTCAATCCAAATCCAACGCAATATCAGTAGATCGAAACAGTTCATAGACTCAGGCCAACTATTTCCACATCAGCCGTTTACTTGTATATTCACACATAATCTTTTACTATTTTAATTTATCACATTTTGGAGATGTGTCAATATACAATTGGGATGTGTAGTGGGGCATTTGTGCAGTAATTACAAGATGTAAATGAACTCAAGAGGGTGCCTCTTAAATTAGGGGAGAGGGATCTGATACAGACAAAACACTCCCAATGCTGTTCAAATAAGTCATTGTAGCCGTACATTGGGAACATATTCCTTATCATTTATATTTATGTAGAGATGTTCCCTATCTACGGCTAAAATGAATGATTAGGACGTTATTGGGACCATGTGTGGGATTAGGGTAGGTGAAGCACTTATTAAATTTTGGTACAGTCCAAGCCCATGGCAGTGGAGAGTTTTCAACTTGCACTTTAATGGAATTTGGATATACTCCTTAGAGAGTGCCTCACACAAATCTCATAGAATATTACATTCATGCATTAGGAATATCTCCTCATGAATGATAATATACTCCTTACGGAGTGCCTCACACAAATCTCATAGAATATTACATTCATGCATTAGGAATATCTCTTTATGAATGATAATATACAAGTACGGGATATATTTCCAATGAAAAGTTGCAAGTGCTGTGAGGTTCGTGTGAGGTGTGCTCCAATGAATAAAAAATCCGGACTCACTCTAATGTTGTGCTTGATTTGATACCGAACACAACAATGGTAAACTCTAACCCCCGCCAAGTTAACAGATATTTCTGAAATAGAATGGGCTATGGAACCAATCAAGGTTTAACACGTCAGTATTCCATGTAGATAAGTGTGGGTCGGCCTTATCTAAACTAATTACTACCATCATACTATGAAAACTAGGAATGGGTTGCAAAATAGGACAAAATATTATGGTAAAATGTAATTCAACCATTGCATTAAATGTTTTAAAAATGTAAATGGGAGCATGGAAGTTTCATTTGACTAAAATACCCCAATTATTGAATTTCATTCTTCTCTATTATAAGCACAAAAAAATATAATTTGAATACCTACTTTCTTCTCATTCAAATCCCTCTCTTGACAAGAATACCCTTATTTTTGAATTTGATCCCTCTTTAATGTGAGAGAACAAAATGTATTTTAAGCATTACATTTCTCCTCATTCAATTCCCTCTCACTAAGTCTTATATTTAGGATATTAACTCATTCTCTCCTCTAGTCCATTTTTAAGCTAATTTTTTTCACCAATAAATTCTATTAACTAAACCTATATCCAATACTTTCATATAACGATATAAAATACATGTTTTCTAAAACTGACCCAAAAATGGAACTGTTTTTCCATCCTTGTGGCAAGTAAGCAATTCAATCATCTAGGTCAAATCGGTCAACCCATGATGTCATAGTGTAATAAGAAAACTTTTAAAATAGAAACAAATACAAAAATTAAAAAATATAGAAAAATTGGGCATATCTTTAATGTTTTATATTAATCATATTAAAGAGAAATAAGCATGATAAATCACCTTTAATATTCTTGTTGATGCTACAATGAAATATAAATTTGAGTCATAAGTGTGAACCTTGATGTCATAATTAAATAAAAATTAGAAAAGATAAAAAAAAAAACATTATGAAATAATCTAGAAAATTGTGAAAGAAAGCACATAACCACTTATCTAATATTTTAGATTAATCATATCAAATAAAAATAAGTGTGATAAATAACAGTTGTTTTTGTTGATGTTGGAACAAAATATAAGATTTAAAACCGGACCAAAAATGAAATTAACTTCCTGGTGATGGGTCAACAATTTAACCTTTTGGGTTATGTGTAAACCCTTTATCTCATAATTAAATAACTTAAACTTAAAAATGCAAAAAAAAAAATATGAAAAAGGAGAAACTTTGTAGAAATCATCTGGACACATCTCTAATATTTTAAATTAATCATATGAAAATAGTTAGGGAAATTTTTTGTAAATTACCCCTTATGGTTTAGGTAATTGATTAGCTCTACCCATTTTGTTTACATATTGTCTTAGAGTACCCCTAAGCTTTTTGACAATTGTCTAAAAGCTCCTTGCCATTAACACCATTAGTGGAAAAGAGGAAAAGGACTACTTTACCCCTTATTCTCATTCAAATTTTCAAAATGAAATAGGACAAATTGGGGGAGAAAGAGATAAGTCGAGAGAGGAGGGAATTTGTACCAATAGTAAAACTGTCATTGGTGGAGAAGAAGAAGGAAAGATTTACATGCAAAAAAATTGAAGGAGAAGAAGAAGGAAAGTCATTTACTCAAATTCACACATTAGAATCTTAGAAATGAATGTGTGGTGCTTGAGATGGCATTGAGATTACTTTCTTATTGGCGCCCACGACGTGCAGCACTCAGGATGGCACTGGGATTTTTGTGGAGGCCTCGTCTAGATCCACCATGTTCAGATGTTTGATGTGGAAAATAAGTCCACAGACCATGGTGTATCATCAAAACAAGAGAGAGAGAGAGAGAGAGGGCAATAGCAAAATCAGGCCATATTTGGATAAAACCCCATAACGAAATCATTCTTTTGCCATTGTCATCCCAAAAAGTGGAACTCGACGGGAATAATGAAATTCAGAGAGAGACAACTTCTAGCGGGAAGTGGGATGAGGTTACTTTCCAACTAACTGGCTTTGCCTTGAATGATCCCCTTATGGAAGGTAATCTTATATATACTTATTCGGATGAAGTTCACCGCCATCTCTTCCTATTGTATTTTTTACTTTAATATAATTTAACTAGTTATCTTAATTTATTTATATTAACTCAGAACATGATAAATTAAATAATGCATTAACTCAGTTAATCTAATTATAAATTTAAATTACATTAATTACTTAAAAATTAAAAGATAATTTTATAGTTACAACCAATAACTTTAAAGTAATTAATAAATTCTATAAAAAAATACACAAAATTAACTAGTTTAATGTGCTTTTAAAAGATAATGTTCCTTAATTCAAAATGGGCTATAATAGAGCTATTGGAATTATTATTATTATTATTATTATTATCATTATTATTATTATGGGATGATCTATTTTTAGTTGATTTGTTTAATTTATAAGATACTTTCCACAGCTCTAGAGGTGTAAATCAGTTCATATTGGACACGACATAATCAAGCAGGCCGTGTTACCTGTCGCCTACCCTGCCAGCACGACCCAATACAACCCATAAATATATATTATATCATTTTACATAGTTTAATTTTGTTTTATTACCTTTTTGCATAATTTTATTTCATGTTCTTTATCATTAGCCCCTGCAACGCAGGGGCCCACCCGCTAGTCTTATACTTATTGGGATGAAGTTACTGCCATCTCTTCCTATTGTATTTTTTACTAAAAATGTACAAAAGGCAATCAAGACACTATATATCTTATCGCTTTAGTTAGTTGTGGAAATACCTCTTGCACTTTGAGTTGGCAAAGTGGTAAACCTGTTAAACTACACAAACAAATCTGATACCCTTACTACGGTATATCTTGGCACTGCTGAAGCGACAAAGTTCAATCTTCAGATCCATGAGTGTTGCTGCTGCGCTTGCTGCTCCACCTCTCCACTTGTCTCAGCAACCCTTATCAAGATATTGTATCAAGACAGAGCTAGTGCATTAAATAAAAAACAAAGCTTTATAAATTCAAATCCGTCTTCTTCCATCTCCCTGTGAATCTACAATGCCTCTGTTCTTAGTTAAGCCGTTCTAAACAACTCCAATAAAGTAGGAGCTACATCGCTATCTTCCCTTCTTCCTACACAATACCCTCGACAAGTTGTACACATTAACCAACTCAACTATGATGGGTAATATTGGGTTTTAAAAAATTTTACAGGTCATGTGGTGTCATATGTGTTGGGATTGTGGCGTAACATTAATAAATGCTAATGTATGGATAAAGCTAGTCAATTGTTAAAAAACTTAAGGGTATTTTAAGACAATATGTAAAAAGTAAGGGTAGAGTTAGTCAATTAGTTAAACCATAAGGGCATTTTAAGAAATTTGCCCAAATAAATATAAGAAACGAAAATTGTTTTCAACCTTTTATCAATGATGAAAATAATAAAAATACAAAATTTGAAACTAACACAAAAATAAAATTTTCCTATTTGGTGATACCTCAACAATTTAGTCTTTCAAGTCAAATGTATAAACCTATGATGTCATAATTTAATAATAAAATTTAAAAAACTTAGAAGAATAAAAAATATATAAATTATGTACAAAACATGTGGTACTATTTCTAATATTTTATATTAATCATATGAAAATAGATATCATAAGCAAGAATTGTTTTTTACTTTGTATTGATGATGGAAATAATTAAAACATAAAATTTAAAACTAACTCAAAAATAAAATTATTTTCCTATTTGGTGGTAGCTCCACGTTCAACCTTTCAAGTCAAATGTGGCAACCCGTGATGTCACAATTAAATAGTACAAATTAAAAAACATAAACGCACAAAAAAAATATAAGAACTATGCAGTATATTAATTAACCATATTAAATAAAAATGATGTGACAAAAACTAATTATTTTTATTAATGATTGAAATAAAATACAAATTTAAAACTAACTATAAAATGGTGTTATTTTCTTGCTTGGTTGTGAGTTGACAATTCAACATTTTGGGTCAAATGTGTCAAAATTTGATGTTACAATTAAATAATAAAAATAAAAAAAGAAGTGTTACAAATGGTAGAAAATACAAAAGAATGGTAGAAAATCTTTGGGCACATCTAGAATATTGTATTTCTTCAAATTAAACAAAAAAAAATGTTACAAATGATAATAATTTTTGTAGACATAAAAATATAAAATAATTGTCAAAAATTTTAGAAACATATTATTTATTTTCATCATCATAAACAATTGTCACGTATCATCATATTAAACAAAAATAAGTATTACAAATGAGAATAATTTTTGTAGACAAAAATATAAAATAATTGAGAAAATTTTGGAAACATACTATTTATTATCATCATCATCATCATCAAAAGTTGTCACGTGCAAAGAATGCGTGCACTTACTAGTACTATTACAAAGTGTGAATGCAAGTATGAAACTTTTGCTTGAATATAATACCCCAATTTTTGAATTTGGTCTATTTCTGATTGCAAAAATAAAAATGTAATTTGATCGGCCACTTTTCTCCTCATTCAAATACCTCTCATTAAGTCTTATATTTAAGGTATTTACTCTCATCAACATTCATTGAATCCTATTCTTGAATAGAATACTCCTACTTTTTAAAATTGATCCCTCTCTAACTGAAGGGCACAAAACGTAATTTGAACTACTACATTTTTCTTTATTCAATTCTCTTTCATTAAGTTTTATATTTAGAGTGTTAACCTGATTCTTTTATTGAATCTTAATAGTTAATTGAGCTACACAACAAGGGGCAACCCATCCCCTAGTGTAGTAACTTAGCCACCCATCAATTGGTATACAAATTTAAAATCTACCCAATTAACTATTAAGATTATTTTCCCATTTGGTGGGAATGTCTAACACCCATCACAACCACTAATTTTACGTAATGTGTGCGAATGTCTAACAACCCCCTCAAGTGAATCTAAGACAATAAAGTGGCTTGGTGAAGATGTCAATAATTGGATCAACTAGAGAAAGGATGTACTCAACATCTAGGTGTTTTTCATTTAACTTTGTTCCGTAACAAAGTGATAATCGAGTTCTAGTACTTGCTAATATGGAATGGGATGTAAAGCAAGACATGTGTTTCCGATATTGTCACACCATAAAATGGGGAGGAGGAAAGGCCAATAGGCTAATAAAATTATTAAAATGGGCATTATCCAATAGACTAATAACAAGTAAACTAATATTAATCAAACGACATTGTGATATAGACTAATAATAAATAAAACTATTATTATTTAAAATAAGATAATGTAATTAATAAATGATCAATCTAATTTTCTGTCCTATACTTAGAAAACAAGAAGTATCATGAAGTCTGATTTTTCTTTTCTATGAAATGTCTATTCTTTTGTGCTTGGAAGATATGGCTGAAGCTATAGCATTCTTTGAAGGTTTGTGTTTTGCAAACAACTTTCAGCTTTCATCTTGTATCATGCAAGGTGATGGTAAAATTATTAATGGCAATTTTATTTGTTCCCATTGGGTATTCAACCTCCCCCATCTGATAGAGTTGGAGATGGTGACTACTCTAAAAGGGATCAAGGGGCTAGGAATAATTTGAATATCAAATCATGGACAGGTACTAGGAATAATTGGAATATCAAGATCCCCATTCAGCCCCAACCCCGCATATATATTTTAGTGATTCATGATGTTAACAAAATGCTAAACCAATTTAGAGTAATGATTTTTTTCTTTTATTTTCAAGTAAATATTTTCTCATATAGCAAGATTTTAGTTAAAAAAAGGAAGTCAAGCATGAGGGTCCATAATGGGGAACTTATCTTCATCAAGATAAAACTACAGAATCAGTGTGTAAAATAAATAATGAAGCATATCCACCTTGGACTCCATGAAACCAAATTGAATGAGATAATCTTGTAGCCACTGAAACCAAGCACTCGGAGCTTGTTTGAGGCCATAAATGGAGTGGTGTAACTTGCATACATGTAAGGGCCATGAGGGATCAACAAAGCCTGGAGGTTGGGTCATGTAAACTTCTTCAAAGAGATTACCATGAAGAAATTCATTGCTGATATCTAGTTGTCGAATGAGTCAAGAGTGTGAGACAGTAAGAGAAAGAACCACTCATATAGTGGTTGGTTTAAAAACCAGGCTAAATGTTTCTTCAAAATCAATACCTTTTTGCTGGTGGAAACCCTTGGCCACTAGATGGGCCATAAAAAGCTCAACTGAACCACCACTAGATGGGCCATACCATCACCCTTTCTTTTAATTTTAAATACTCATTTGCAAGGAATAACATTGTGACCATGGGGAGGAGGGACCAAAGACCATGTGCCATTTAGCAAGAGAACATGAAACTCATCACTCACTGCATCATGCCATTAGCTATCACGTAAGGCAATGAAGTTAGATGGAGGTTCCTCTTCAGGAAGAAAAGTAACACTAAGTGCATAATGGGGTTAGGCTTGTATACACCAGATATAGAGCGGGTTTCCATGCGATTGCAATGGTGTCACGAGGCTCATCAGAAATAGTGGAAGACTCATTTGAGGGAAAAATGGTGGTAGGTGCAGTGGGGGCAGTGGAAGTGATAGGATGAGTAGTGGCATCATCAATGTTGGTATCGAAAGAGGTATGTGAGGCACATGTTGGGGATGGTGGATGCAAGTAACACTAAGTGCATAACGGGGTTAGGCTTGTATACACCAGATATAGAGCGGTTTTGCATGCGATTGCAGTGGTGTCACGAGGCTCATCAGATGTAGTGGAAGACTCATTTGAGGGAAAAATGGTGGTAGGTGCAGTGGGGGCAATGGAAATGACAAGATGAATAGTGGCATCATCATTGTTGGTATTCAAAGAGGTATGTGAGGCACATGTTGGGGATGGTGGATGCAATAGAGATGTAGTAGCTTATGTAGTGGGCAAAAAGGGAAACACACATGGGGGCGGTCCTAAGATAGAAGTGGTGTCCATTAAGAATGATACGGTGAAGGACTCTTTCATCTCCATATAAGAGAGAGACAACTCATTAAAAACCACATCACATGATGCATAAACACAATCAGTAGGAATATGAAGGCAGCGATAACCTTTGTTATCTGGGCTATAGCCAATAACCGTGTACGAGTCATTACGGAAATCAAATTTCGCTTTATTGTATGATCGTAAATTTGGATAGTAATCACATACAAAAACCTTAAGAAAGTCATAATCTGGGAATAAGAGCTCAAATGGAGACTTGTGTAAAAGTGAAGGTGAAGGCAATTAATTGACTAAGTATGTAGCAGTAGAAATGACTTAACACTACAGAGTGCATTGCGATTTGGCATGGTCAAGCAATGTGAGCACAGTATCAACAATGTTGCGATGCTTATGCTTCAAAACCTCATTTTGATCATGGAAACTGAAGCAATGAATAAAGCCAACTTTAGAAAGATAAGTTTTGAATTTCTTAAATCCATCACCTAGATTGAAAATTTTTAGTAAAGCAACCTAACAATTTCTCAATAACATTACAAAAGGAAATAAAAATTGTCAATGTATCAAGTTTAGCAGTAATAGGAAACAACCAGGTAAATTGACTAAAGGCCTCAACAAAAATAATATAATATCAATGTCTATCATCAGAAACTAATGCAGCTGCTCCCCATATGTCAAAATAAACTAAATGCTATGGCTCTATAATGATAATAGAGGAAAGTTAGTAGGGAAGACTATGATCTTTCCACAAAGGCAAGAACACACAGGTAAACTGCTCTTTGTACAGATAAGGATAAGCTTGTAACAAGCCAAATGTTGAAGTACACCCTCATGTGGATGTCTAATCTTATAGTCCTAGTCAAGAAGAGAAACCCAAGTGCCATCATAGCCACAAGTTGTCTATTATTAAAAGCCATATTAGCAGCAACTGAAGATACGCCAAGATGATATAAACCACGCTTAAGCTACCTGGAAGTGAGTGGGGTCCTCTGTTGTTTGTCCTTCACCATAAACCCAGAATTAGTAAATTCAAACATAAAATCATCATCAAGGAAAAATTGGTGAATAGATAGAAGAGTTTTGATTATGTTGGAGACATGAAGTATATTCTTTAAATGAAAAGAATAAAAGGGAGTACATAGAACAGAAGCACTAATATAATAAATGTCCAAACCTGTGCCATTTCCAATGGCTATTTTTTCATTGCCATGACAAGAATTGTGAATGGAGATATTTCCCGATTCGGAGGTGAGATGATGAGTTGTGCCCATGTTAGGGTACCAATCATTGTTTGTAGTATTGGATGTATGAGATGCAGGGTAGATGACTTCGATACCTGAAATGCTAGATCAAAGTGATGCAAGAAAGAGAGGGCTGAGTGCCCTACATTCCCACAAATTTTTATTGTTTTTCTAAAGGTATTATCTCAAACCCCTATCTAATCTACACCATCCTCCCCTTGAATTGTGATGGATTTCTCCACTTGTCATTGTTCCCAACTATACAAAATCATAAAAAATTATGAGGTGGACTGAACAATAAAAACCTTTATGTTTTTTATTTAAAGATACCTTTTTTTTGTTTGAAAAAACCAAAAAGAAAACAACAAAAGGTAATTTCTTGCCGATGTCCCCAAAATAGCAATGTGTTAGAATGAGGATGAAAAGTGTAACCATAGCTTAGCTATGTTAGTGTAACCCATTGGAACCCATGTTAGCCATGTACATAGAGGTGTACAACACGGCCTAAACCCCATGTCGGGGTAGGCTAAGGGTCTATGGACCATGGGGCTGTGTTGGCTTGTGGCCTATGAGGGCTCATGTCGATATGGCCTAACCTGGTAGAATGACTGTTACAATGGTTATATAGCTGTTTTAGGTGGTTAAATGCCAAAAATACCCCCCAACAGTTATAAACAGTTATTTTGGTGGGGTGTTTGTGTATTGTGCCAATGGGGAGTATACAAAATTACTTAAATGTCCTCAACCGATATAAACATTAAGTTTAGGAGGCATTTTAAGTAAAGTAATAAATAAATTTTTCAAATGACTAAAATACCCCTCCCAACAGCCCAATCCAACATGACCCATAATCCGCTAAGCCTATGCCATTGGTCATGTTGGGATCCTCTTTTGGGGAATTCATGCTAGGTAGGCACGTTCCACTGCAATGTGGGCAGATCAAAAAAGCGAGACTGCTCATATGATACCTTTACATGAATGCAAAGTGAGAAGTTGTATTGTGGGTCATATACACTTTATAGCTCCTATGAAGCATCATCATTATTGATTACATAGCTTTCATTCCAGCCATAGCTCATCCCAACTATATACATTCTCAAGAGAACAAAACAAGATTACACTAAAGGAGAAATGGGCATTAGCGGTAGTTTTTTAGCTAGCACATGGGCAGTTGCAGCTAGAAATTCTAAGTCTTTGGTGGTAGTCATCTAAAATTACCACTAAAACTGCCACTAAAGACCAGATTGACTACCGCTACATTAAACCTTGCGAAACACAGGCTTCCCCCTCCCAGTCTTCTCTTTTCTCAGCTTTTTGTATTTCCGCTTCCCCCTCTCTCACTTTTTCTGGCATGGAGTACTGCGCCACAAATGAGCTTTTCTATCCATCGATGTGCACATTCATGCCACCGCCACCACTTCCAAAATGCTTTACGCTTCAATTCTCCATTTGTTTAGTACTTGAAATTTGTAATTTAAGGTACCAAGTTGCTTGAACCCATGCATAAAGGACTAATTGCACTTGCACCTCTCCATCTCTAATTCTTTTTCTCCTCACTTCACCGAGGAGATTCAACTTCAGGTACGTTCCTATTTATTTATCCTCTTGCCCCCATTTATCTATTTGATCATTAACCCATTTAGTTAATTCTTTGTGGTTCAGTTTACACAGCTTTTATCCCAGCCATCAAGTTCAGCTCATCTCGACTTGATACAAGTAATATTCTCAAGAGAACAAAGCAAGATTATGAGATCCTTTCATGTGAATGGTTTAACTTGTAATGGCAATTGCTTATTCAGAAAAAAAAAATTGCAATGTTAGTGGATACTAATGGCTTGTTTAGGAGGGTTGAGTTAAAGGTAAGATTTGATTCAACCAAGCCAATTCAACTGCATAAATAACATAAGCTATGTTTGTTGACATCTGTTAGAGGGAGATTCAAAATTTCAAGAATCTCTCCTTCCTCCCTTGTAATTGTGAGTTTTATCTTTTCCTCTTTACTCTCTTGAGTGCATGGAAAACCTCATTGTTCCACATTGCTTGGGAAAGGAGTAGAGTGGAGTATATCTATAGTTTTGTTTTTT
Organism: Nelumbo lutea; assembly: GCF_056320005.1. Classification (NCBI taxonomy): domain Eukaryota; kingdom Viridiplantae; phylum Streptophyta; class Magnoliopsida; order Proteales; family Nelumbonaceae; genus Nelumbo; species Nelumbo lutea. The sequence goes on from NC_142690.1 coordinate 53,673,645, forward strand.
GTATGGGTAAGGACCCATAGGAGAAAAACACTATAGATTTTCCCATGCATGTGAGGAAGGGTTTGGGGTACTTTTTACCGGATGATTTTGTTTTTCACCAGATTAAACGTTTGACTTTTAAATTTCACATTTATTTTTTAAAAATGTTTTCCTATCCGTTTGTCTCTTCCTCTCTGTGTCTCTTCAAACAGGTGCACTGTTCTTGAGAGGCCTTTGTCTGAAAGGACACTTCTGTGTCCATTCAGGTGACTAAGAACACTCTATAAAAGGAGTGTTGATTGACCCAGAATCACACACTAGTACATTCGACAGTCTTCTCTTCACTATCTTCTCTATCAATCTGAGCATCATTCTTTGTGGGTTGTTTTATCTTGGCAACCGATTTACAATCACTCGGATGCACCATATTTTGGATGTAACCTCACATGATGTAGTATTTTGGAAAAAAGCCATAAAAAGTAAAATAAACTCTTTAGTCACTAATCACACTTGGGAACTTTTCAATCTCCCTTCTGAAACTAAGGCATTGAGTAGTAAATGGATTTTTAAGAAAAAAATTAAAATTAGATGGTACAATAGATAAATTCTAAGCTAGATTAGTTGCTAAAGGGTTCAAACAAAAGAAAGATATAGATTTCTTTGACACTTACTCCCCGGTTGCAAGGTTAACTATAATTAGAGTCTTGTTTTCTATAGAATCCATTTACAAACTAGTTGTTCATTAAATGGATGTCAAAACAAATTTCTTAAATGGGGAATTAGAGGATGAAATATATATCAAGCAAACTGAAGGCTTTATAATGCTAAGACAAGAAAATAAAGTAAGCTCCCAAACAATGGTATGAAAAATTTGATAGTGTGTTAGTAACTAATGGATATATCAAAAATGATTTTGATAGATTCACAGTAAGTTTGTATATAATAAAGGAGTCATGATCTATTTATATGTTGATGATATGCTAATAATGGGAACAAGTCTAGAGGTAGTAAAAGAACGAAAATAATTTCTAGTGTCCAAATTTAATACCAAGGACTTAGGTGAGGCTGATGTAATTTAGGGATTAAAATCCATAAACAATAAGGAAAATTTTATTCTCTCCTAATCACACTATGTAGAGAGCGTTTTTAGAAAATTTGGGCACTATGACTGTAAACCTGTTAAAAGACCTCTTGACTGTAGTATTCACTTACGAAAATATGTAAGAGAACCTATTTCACAAATAGAGTATGCAAGTATAATTAGATTTGTGTTTTACTTAATGAACTACATAAGACTAAATATAGCTATAGCTATAGGAAAATTAAGTCAGCGTACTCATAATCCTAAAAACGAACATTGGAAAACTTTAGTAATATTGTTAAAATATTTAAAAGGAACTATAAATTTTAGTTTACATTACTTAGGTTTTTCTCCTATTTTAGAGGGCTTTACTGATGCGAATTGGATTTTAAATTCAAAGGATAGTATTTCCAATAGTAGATATGTTTTTACCTTAGGTGGAGGAGCAATATCATAATAATCGATAAAGCAGTCATGTAATACAAGCTCAACAGTGGAGGCAAAATTCATTGCATTAGAATTGGTGGGGTCCAAGGTAGAGTGGCTAAGGAACTTATTGGCAGATATACCACTTTGGCCATGGTTGGTTCCGTCTATATCTCTCCATTATGATAACCAAGTAGAAATAGTTAGATTAACTAGACTTACAACAGCAAAAGAAGGCATATCCACTTAAGGCATAACCTGGTAAGACTACCTCAACGAAGGTACAATGGCTTTGGATGTTGTAAGATCTAAAAAGAACCTTGTATATTTGTTAACCAAACCATAAACTTTTAAGGTGGTTTATGAGGCATCAATAGGAATGGGGTTGAAGCCCATTACGTAAGTGATTAGTGATAGACACCCAACCTATGTGAAAAGAAATCCCTAAAATTAGGTTGAATGGATAAAAATAAATCGCTAGATGACTTGAGAAAGTACTATCATTTTGTGTCCCATTTCAGATACCGAGTTAATATAGTGCTCACTATAATTTGAGGAGGTTGAGTGTGAGGCCCTTAATCAGTTAAGAATAGTGTGTGCAGTGCATGCTAAATAATTGACCTAAGTAAGTGCAAAGCGTGGCCACTTCTAAGAGGTATATAGGGCTGACTCTCTAAAACAACCATGATTCCAAGAGGGGAACAAGGCTGAAATATTCCAAAAGAAAAGAACCCTTAAAGAACAAGTGAACTGAGTTGTTTGGCAAGTTAGCTAATTACGACAAAGAGGAAAGGTTGAACGAGTCTAGCTCCACTCATACTCTGTAACATAGTTTGTCATACCTAAGTTTTGATTGGAGTCCAAAAGACATTATCATGAATACTTTTTTTATCGCGATTCTCAAATTATTCGATCTTCTTGTAATTTTGAATCTTATGGGGGATTGTTGGAGGGAGATTCAAAATTTCAAGAATCTCTCCTCCCTCCCTTATACTTTTGAGTTTTTGTTTTTTCTGTTCCCTCTTTTGAATGCATGGCAAGATTCCTTGTCCCACAATGCTTGGGAAAGGAGTAGAGATGGAGTATATCTATAGTTTTGCTCTCTCTATGGGTAGAGACCCATTGGAGGAAAGCATTATAGATGTTATCATGCATGTGAGGAGGAGTTGGGGGTGCTTTTCACACGTGTGCGTCAATTTGAGCCAAGCCAGGCCATGTCGAGGTGTTGGGTGGATGTGGGTGCGTATGTGAATGTGTACAAGCATGGTACACTGGATGATTTTGTTGACCCGATTAAACATTTGACTTTTAAAAAACAAATTTATTTTTTAAAAATGTTTTCTTGTTCATTTGTGTCTCTTCCTCTCTATGTCTCTTTGAACAGGTGCATTGTTCTGAAGAGGCCTCTGTCTGAAAGGATACTTCTGTGTCCATTCGAGTGACTGAGAACTCTCTATAAAAAGTAGTGTTGATCGACCTAGAATCACACACCAGTACATTTGACAGTCTTCTCTTATTTGTCTTCTCTATCAATCTGAGGATCATTCTCTATGGTTTGTGGAGGTCTAGTAAGCTAGTATACGTCTATCAGTGGCTTATGGGTTGTTTTATCTTAGCAACCAATTTGCAATCACCCAACTGTACTATAAGGGGAAATGCGGTTTTAAAGAGAGTGACCAAGTGGCACGACTTAAACCTCCTCTTTGCAAGTTCTCAGTTTCATAGTTTTACAACACTACACTCCTGCAAGTTCTTTGTTTGAAAAGCAATTACCGATAACTTCCATTCTACCTTCTTTACTATTTTTCCAACAATATATGACTTAACTAGCTAAAAGGTCAAAGAATGATAATATTAATAAGGTGTTTTAGAAAACCGATTCAAAGAAGTTGAAGTGGACGGCCCTGCCCTTCAACTATTTGGTCAACAGCCAATTTGGTTCTTCTGAGTTTTTCACCGAGCATAGCTTTATAGGATGTCAGTGTGAGCCCCCACACAGCCAAGCACAAGCTGCTGCGCTTCAGCACTCCCATAGGGATTACATGTAGTGGCCTAGCTTTATGAAGTGAGCCCCACTCGCACAACCAGCTATCTTTTAAGCAAAAATTATATATGGCCTTCCACTTGGAGCCCATTTAGGAGGGCTAAAGAGGCTCATGAAGTGGACAACCCTATAACTGACTTAAAAGGTGTCTGGTCACCCTCAGAAAGTTCTAGAAGCTGCTACTCTTCAGCCTTGAGCCCTATCAATAAGTCATATTTGGTGAAAGCTCATGAGGCCCAAAAAAATTGTCTTAAAGCCAAAGATATGGTCTTCGTTTGAATTGAAGCAGCTTAACCAAAGCTTAAAATTTCTCCAAATTAAGCAGCTCAATCATATATAGTATCAGCCCTCTCGAACAAACCCCTAATTGTCCTCTTCTTTCAAAACTTGATATCTCAATAAATAAATGTCTTGGTCCATCTTCTGCATGTTAAAAACAAAAAGAGGATTGGCCCAAGCAAAAAGGTAAATGGAATTGCAGCCTCTTACAAAAATATATTTACAACCTTAGTTTTCCAAATATCTGTAATAATATATTAATGATATCCCCCTCTTTCATATGTATTCTACACTAATTCTCTGTGCAGAATATTTTATTTGCATTAGTAAGGGGATGCCATCAGCTTTGTATTTGCGAGTTGAAAGTTTTTCCTTAGTCTATTTGTTTGAAATGCAAACCTGAACTAAATACAAATTTGGCTCCTGGTTCAGTTTTGTATTCCTATTTTATGTAAATTTGTATTTTGTCTGTGGCAGGTACAGTGCAAATTTTACATCCAAAAAACTGATGTAAATTGAGGATCAGATCTTGCTTCCCACTTCACTCTCATGCATTTACACCAATGCAATTAAACAATCTCACGAGCCTCACAAATATCAGTATTTTCACCATGAAATGAATCCAATTCATTGTTTATAAAATTACACAGGACCAAGATATTAAATCTTTAGATATTTGGTGGATTAAAACTAAATTAATTGGCCTTGCCTCATCATGTTTAGAATGTCCAAATGCTATAAAAAGCCCATCCTAGATCACTCTTTTCACTACAAATTATATTCATCCATGGCAACTCCCAAGTTCAATGCTGTGGGCTTAGCCTTCATTTTGTTTGTTGTTCTCCCAAGTCTTTCTGCGCTTTATTTGTATCTCTTTTTTCTTAATGGGGTTCTTATCCTTCAACCCCATTGCTACATTATTGTTCTTCTTGTTGATTTTATTTTGTGGGGAAACAGGTAGAAACGATGGCAATAAGGAGCAAATTTCGAGCTTGGATCCTATGGATGAGATGAAAGGTGTAAAGCTACACGTTCCGCCATGTGCTCCGTTCAAATGTAACACTGGTAAATGCTGGTGTTGCTTAACAAATCCCAGCGGCAAAGCTCCATGTTATTACACCGAAGAAGATTGTGTTAACAATTGCCCTGAACCTCCACCTCAGGCTCAGCCATTTCCATGATCAAGTCTTTCTCATGGATTTTCCCACATGTCTATGAACCCTGAATAGTAATACTATCTAAAACAATGAAGTTTTACATTATGTTTTCTTGTTGGGGTTTCACTCTATGTGATAATTAAATATAATAAATGATAAATTTATCGGTTAAATAATCTTGTTATCTCTCTTTCTCTCTCTCAAACTCCAAATAACCCTAATTATCCAAAGATACCATGCATGCATGGGTGTAAGGAATCTTTGTTTTGTTTCTTTTTCATCTACTTATCTTAAACTAGTAAGCATGGACATGCTTTATACATGATAATTTTTAATGGCGGTGATAGTAAATAATGTGTTTTCAAAATTTTCTACAATTTTTATATTTCTATTTTTATAAAAAATATTTTTTTGTCACACTTATTTATAAAATCAAGGATTGACACATTTAAGCCTAAAGGTTTTTTTTGATAAACTAACCCCAAAAGATTGATTTAGATTTGAATTTAATTAAGAGCATGCAGTCAATGTCAGTGAATGCACCATGAATGGGGTCTAATAATGTTAATATATTAAGAATTAATAGCCACTCAATATATGGTATTAAATGACTGACCCAATAATGACAAATATCATCGACAAATAATTTGCATAGGCGATGTAGCAGCAGTAAACTGTAGGCAACCTATCTTTTATTATATTTTGTAATTCAATGTAAAGCTACATGACCTTATTTCAACTTCGTCAAGACCTAGAAGCAAATAATTGCTCTAGTTCTGCTGATGGAGTGGGAGCATGAAGCAAGAACACACCTCTCTTTACACTCAAAGCAATCATGGGAATTTGTTCCCCCCATGCCCAACATGAATTTGATTGGTTGTAAATGGGTCTTTAGAACCAAATGTAACCCAGATGGGAGTGTGAACAGATTATAAAGTGCGACTAGTTATGGTCTATATTATGCTGAGGCGTTTAGTCTCGTTGTGAAGCCTACAACTATATGAGTTGTGTTGACCATTGTTGTGACCAATACTTTGCCAATCCAACAGTTTGACGTTCAAAATGCCTTTCTTCATGATGACTTGGAAGAAGATGTTTACATGAAACAATTCTCAGCTTTTGTGCACCTTCAGCTCTCTAATTATGTTTGGCATCACTTGAAGAAATCCCTAAATGGCTTAAAACAAGCACGACAGGCTACGTATTAATTAAGAGCTTAGCACATTTTTCCTGCACTCTGGCTTCACTGCTTCTATTGTTGACTCTTCATTGTTTGTGTCTTGCTCCCCTCATGACTCTCTGTATATTTTCATTGACGTATTCTACTGTAATTCATGAACTCATTGGTTCTATGACCTCTTCCACTGCGGCCAAAGAACTTGGTTCTCTGCATTATTTCTTGGGTGTTGTAACTCATAGAGATTCTATTGGTTTATTTCTTTGTCAGCATCCTTACATTGTTGACTTAGTAAAGCGGACAGGTATGGGTGGCGCTAACCTTTGATCACACCTATGGCTACTACTGCTCGTCTTAACACAGATTTGTTGAATTTCTTAGCTGTATTAGGGGTTGTCTAACAAATAATCACTATAAGAAATTTGACTTCTAGCAACGGACAAAACCGTTGCGAGAAGTCCTTGAAACCGTTGTTAAAGATCTATAGCAACGGACTAGTGATGAATACAAAACCGATGCTTCTTCCATCGTGGCAATCGGTTGTGACAATGGATAAATAAAACCATTGATAGAGACATCATTTAGCAACAGATATAACCATTGCTACAGTCTTAATCTCTTGCTATGGACATTAGATCAACCATTGTTAAAATGGTCATAGCAACAGACAAAACCGTAGCTAAAAGAGTGCAAAAGATAAAATTGGTGGATATGTTGCTACTGTTATTCTCTAAAACTGTTGTTAAATGATACCTATAACAAACCGTTGCTAAAAGACACTTATAACAATAGTTCAATAAGAAAACCGTTGCTAAATGATATCTATAGCAACATTTCACCATGAAAACTATTGCTACAATATATTTTGAGCAACAGTTATAATACAAAACCGTTGCTAAAAGTTATCTGAAGCAATGATTTTTATTTAAAACCCTTGCTATAACACAATTGCTATATTCAGTTAATGTTAAATAAGCATTGCTAAAGGCATATAATAGCAATGATTATGTAAATACTCTTTGTTCCCATGCTACACAAATAAATAATAATTTATAAACAAATATATTTTTATTCAACTTATAAAATGCTATTACAAAAGTACATTTGTCCTTTGTAAAGAATACATGAATAATTGTTTTCAACAAGAAAAATAAATCTTCAATGCCTTGCTCATGCATCCAACACCAATAATGTCTGCTTTAATGTTATACCACTTCCTTTTAAACCTACAAGAGTTAACAAGTAAATCATGAATTAGGCAACAAAAAACATCAAATGTCCTTCCCCCAGTAATTTTTTCAAACTACAAAAATACAAAATATCAACTATTCTACGATAAATGATTGTCGATATACTAAGAGGTCTAACTAATTAGAACACAACTTTCTTATCAGTTGAAACAACACATCACTGAAATGGCATGAAAACAAAGCATCCAATGGGGTTTAACTCAATGCTGGTATGCTAAAATGTGATGAATCCAAGTGAACAATTACAAAAAAAAAAAAAAGAAGCAGAAATCAATTAGCTAGAAAGTAAAAGTATAAGAAAGTAAAGAAAATAAACCAGGAGACAGAAGAATATAGAAATGTAAGACCAAATAAACATCATAAATGGAAGCCCATGCGAATGAAACCAGACTCCATAAGAACATTTAATTTTTCGTTATACAGACTCAATGTCAAGGAGACAAAGCTGTTAGGTGATATAACAAACAAGCGAAGATAAGAAATCAATTAGCTAATGCAGCGAAGCCACCATTAATATCAAAAGAGGGTCTGAATCAAAATTGCTAAAACGAAAAAATAACGAGGAAAGTAACACCGACTAATTTTATTGTCTTGCAACTTATTCAACTAAAAGAATTAGGCCAAAATTAATCCTCTAGATAACATAAAGACAAAGCCAAATAAAATAACTATATTAATCAAATCAGCTGACTTAGTGGGTGATGGGATAAAAAAAAATTCAAAGCGGCAATCATACGATATGGATGAGATAAAGAATAAGATGACATTTAACTGACATGAATATTATGTTGCCATGGTTTGCATATAACAAAACTAACAGCGGAAATCAGAATTAAAAAAGTGCAAAAATTAGAATGACAGACGACAATATATATGTATACAAAGGGTTCAAATTTCAAAGTTAAAACAATACAATCTCTATGGAGATTAGTGAAAAGGAGATAGACCGTTTGATGGGAGAAAGTTTGACTCTCCCTAATGTTGCCTCCTATGCAGTACGTTGGATGCTCGTTTCGGTGGAGATGGTTAATGGCTGTGAGTGCAACACAGTGGCAGAGCGTACCAATGAACTCGGCTACTCTTGGTCCCTCTTGCTTCCGATTGGGGAGGTAGTAAACGACCTTGCTTCCGATTCTGCAGAGATGATATACAAAGGACGAAGAAAAAGGGACGAGGGAATAGAAGAGAGAGAGAGAGAGAGAGAGAGGAGGTTGGGTTCGGAAGTGATAGAGGTAGCTGGTGGAGACAACAAATAGTTAACAAGGAACGTTTGTTACAACGATAGAGAGAAGAACAGGGGAGGTGGTCCAAATGAAGAGAAAAAGAGGAAGAAGACGATGATGGAGAATAATAGTGAAAATGAGAGAAAATGAGAGGAAGAGAGAGGGAGGGGATGTGTTCAGATCCGAAGAAAAGGGAGAGGAAAAGTAGAGAGAGAGAGAGAGAGAGAAAATAGGTGAGAAAAAAAGGAGAGTGACAGATAAAGAAAAGGGAAGGGAGAGAAAAAAATGGGAGAAAAACAGTGACAGGAGGAAACTTGCCGCCGTTGACGCTATTTGTCGAAGGAAGGAAGAGAGTGAACAGTTCCCTTGTAAGGGAGAATAGTAGAGGGCTGAGGGTTTCACGGAGATGTAGAGGGTTGCGGGTTGCCACCGCCAGTTGCTCGGACGGAGATGTGGGGTTTTTGGGCATTCAAGATTAATTGGTGGGGTCATATTGGCCTAACGATGCTTGGATTAAGGGAACTTGAGGTACAAACATTCCCATTGATGAAAAAGCTCAAAATAAAATCTTTGTTCAATGAGGGGTAAACTGACGAATTTTAACTTTAAATTTAATAGTATGAGATTTCTGAGGGAACTGGACAAATTTGCATGGTTTGATCGGGGAATCAGAGATACGGGTAATATAACCAATAAGGACGCTCAAAATGGAACCTTTACTAGAAGGATGAATTTTAAAGTGAAATTTGACAGGATGGTGTTTCTAATGGGCCTGGACAAATTTTTGAGGTTTGATTGGTTCAAATGTGTTCAGACTGACGGAATTTGTGACACAGCAATTCGGCATGCGAGAAAGCTTGAAATGGAATTTTCGTTAGATGGATGGGCAGATCAAGGAATTTTGAGTTAAAATTTTGTAGGATCAAATTTCTGAATTCCTTGGATGAATTGATAAAATTTGATTAGTTCAAATCTGTTCAAATCGAGGGAATTTGACATATGGGTGGCTTGGCTAATAAAAAGGCTCAAATCAGAATCTCTTCCATAAGAGTGACAAAATGAGATTTTTAGGTATGAAATTTAGTGGATGAGTGATCAGAAGTTTAAGAAAGACTTTGATAAGGTTTGGAGGCCTTGGAAGAAGTGTCATGATGTAAATCTTTGATTTTAAGAGTAGTGAATGATGAAAGAGCTCAAATCCGAATCTTTTTTGTAAGAGGGGTAAAATGGGGATTTTATGCCTAAAATTCAATGGGTGGGTAATTAGGGGTTGATGGATGTTTTGATGGGTTTGGAGGTGTTAGATTTTATGTTACAAGGGAGATCTTGAATTCAAGAGAGTGATCACTAGTAAGAATTATTTATTTAGAATCTTTTTAAATAGAGGGTGATATGCTTATTTTGAGATTTAAAATTTGATGGATGGTTGATCGAGAGGTTGATGAATGTTTGATCATGTCTAGAGTATTTGGACTGTAGGTTTAAGGTTGAGATTTGGATCATGGGTTTTAGTCATAACATATGGTTCATCAAAATGGAATCTTCGATGGGTGGATGGAAAAATCAAGTAATTTAATGTATTATGCATTTAATATAAATAGTTGGGTTGTGTTTGAATCAATTCAGGACTAGGTGAAACCAGGTTCAAACCGATAATAATCGGGACAATATATCCGGAGCCAGAGTCACCTCATTGATTTCGATTCCTAGAACCATAACCAACCTAATCAGTTCATGAACATTGGGTTCGTCGGGTTGAACTTGACCCATTAACTACCCTATTTCTATGTAATATAAAATAACATATATATTATCTATAATATACATATAGTTAAATATATGTGGGGTCAAGTTAAGCCCAAGGCGGGTTTAAAGTATTAAACCTATGCCCAACCCTAAAATTTAGGGCTCTAATGAGGGCTTGAGCCTCGGCCAGGGCTTGAACACAAAATCTATGCCCAATAGTGAAATTTTCCAACTTGCTAAAATGATCACAATTGTTTTTATGGCAAAAATTGCAAGGTAAGGGTGCCTTCACTTTAAAACACATAGGGTTAAAAATTACACTCTGAGGCAAAAAAATGGTAAAGTGGTTGAAATAATTTATTAAATAAGTATTAATTTACTAAATAAATTATTAGTTATTATTTAATTAATAATTATTTATCTAAATTGTATAACTTACTTTATTAATAATTTATTTTTGAATTTAAACAATTTAGTTTTATTGTCAATATTATTTTTATTCATAAGTAATTAATTAATTTGCTATTAGTGGTTTTTCATATTTAATTTATTAGTTTCTATTAATTATTAATTTACTTAAATAATTAAATTAATTTTTGATGATTAGTTTTAATTAATCAAATAATAATTAATACTTATTTATTTCTATTTTAGAAATTGTTATCTTTTTATTAATTTACTTATCAAATTTTTAATAATTTATTTTCTAGTTTAATTATTATTAAATAACAATCATTAATTATTATTGTTATGCAATAGTAATGAGCTAATAATTTGTTAATTATTTATTATTAATTATATTCATTTACTTTAAAATAAATAATAAATAATAAATATTTTAAATGAATATTATATGGTTATTATTTATGAGCTAGGAATAAAATGAATGTAGCTAAAGATGATTAACTTCGTAGTAATAGCCACGGAATTTTAGTTATCCATGTCTATAGTGATAAATATCTCTTTAGCCATGAATAAAATGACTGTAGCTATCTTTTAGCCATGGACAAAATAACTTTTAACCACGGACAAATTGTCCATAGCTAAAGCTTAACTTTTTTACCACGAATAGAATAACTTTTAACTATGAACAAATTTTTCGTAGCTAAAGGTCAACTTTTTGCCACGGACATCAAATTGTCTGTGGTTATATCCCATGTTTTAGCCACATTTTCTTTGACCATAGCTAAAGTGCCGTAGCTATAGCCCCATTTTCCTGTAGTGAATTATGCCTCATTTTAGTAGGGTTAAAATGGCCAGAGATAATATTAATTAAGTGCAATATATAGTTGCTTAGTAGGCTGTGGAACCAATTGCAATACCACATCAGTCATAAAATACATGGGCCCATAATCACTTAACCTCTTAGTGTGGGCTCCATGTATTGTCCCACACCCACACCTATGTTACACCACTCCCATTGAATTGTAATGGATTCCCCCACTCGCCACTATTCCTAACTGTACAAACTGATAAAAATTTATGTGGACTGAACAATAAAAATCTATTTTTATTAAAAAATACTTTATTTTTATTTGAAAAATAAAAGAAAATAAAATAATAAAAGGTAATTTCCTACATATATCCCCAGAAGTGCAACATGTTAGAATGTAGATATGAAAGTACAACCATAGCTTAACTACTTAAGTTTAATCTATCAGAACCCATGTAAAGTTGTAAAACACAACTTGAACCTCATCCTAGCTAGGTTAAGGATTTATAGCCTCTGGGCTATGCTGGTTTGTGGCCTATGAAGGCTCATATCGGTATGGCCCAACCTGGCCTAGTGATTGTTGTGAGCTCCAGGAAGCTCAAGGCCAACTCAAAGAGATGTAGTTGCCACCCATTTTTTAGAGGAAATGGGCCCTCATTTTTAAATTTAAAAAACTCAATTTAAGTCTTTGATCGTGACTCCATCCTCCATGGAAATAGCATATAACCGAGAGATTTTGGGTGCTAAGGATTGGGAGAGAGAAGGTATTAGGTACCCCTCTCTCTAAGATGCTATAGCAGCCCACTATAAGAGTTGTTCAGGCTTAGTTTCTTCTAGAGCAAAACATAAATGTTTACAAGAATTTCTTAGATATGGAGGAACACGTTTTCAACTTTTCCTAAGACAGATTTTGAGGTGACATTGTTGGGTCTTAGGTATAGATCTCCCTAAGATCCTTACCTCTCTACTTCTATTCTCAGTCAAGAAGAAATTGCAAATGATGGTTCTCCCAACATTTTAGAACCCCAAGCAACCTAGAAAAACTAAAAAAGACATACCTTTCATATGTACCTTGTCAAAAGTTTTACAACAGCTAGGAGGACTTCAAATGAAAATTGATCATGGCAGGAGCTAGGCTGAGCATTTATGGTGTTAAGTTTGGAAGAGAACGAATAATGCTTGAGCTTAGCTTCAAGGATTTGGGATTACAAGTAGAATGGGTGTATCACAAAAGTTGGTAAATTGCTTTCTTCCTCTTTTTCTCTCTAAGGGCCTTCATCAAGTTTCCACCTTGTCTCCCTCTTCTCTCCCCTAGTCCCCACAATTGAGCTCGAATTATATTAGTATTTATAAAGAAAGGGAGGGGGTCTAGTCTGAATTTGCTCAGTTACAATGCTTGGGATTCAATAGAGGTTTTTCACAAAAATAGGTAAAGATTCTTAAAAGAAATAGGTGTCCAATCAAGCTTACCTATTTAGTAAAACATTTTCTTTGATTTGGAGTGGCTTTCATGGGTTTTGTCCATCCAATGGGAGCTTGGGGCATGCCACCCCGTATTTTGGGCTGACAGTGGTAGAAAACCTAAACTTAATGAACTTTCAAATGTTATTTTGTCTTTTCTTGATTTTAAGTGTGGGTGTCTTTGGGTTTTTGGGCTTTTTGGATCTCTTAGGCTCATTTCAAGTATTCTAATGGGTCAATAATGGGTTTGGCATTAGCCATCACCCTTTTGCGACTTCAGCTTGGGGCAGATGATGTGGCAATTTAATCTGATGTGTTAAAATAGTATATTTCTAGTTTAATAGTCAAATAAATGAATCTAGTCATGAAATTTGATGTGCTAGGGATTTTTGGGGTTCTGAACATAGTGGTGATGTATGATTGGTTAAATAGGATTGGGATGATTGAGATTTATAGCTGACATGTTTGGGCCAACAAGATCTGTTGAAATAAAATCATTGTTTGATATAGGGTTAAACATGGGAATTTTGGGATGAAATATAGTGGGTTCGCACTTTTGAACACCTGAATCTAATGAAAGTGATGAATATTTTATTAGAGGTGTAGATTGATTGTTTTAGTTCAGATCATGGTCTTAATTTATGTTTTTCCAATCAATGAAAATGCCCAAAACAAAATCTTACTTTTTTAACAATCAAATAGAGGTGTTTGGTTATGAAATTTGTTGTGTTGGGGTTATTTGGGTTTCTAAACACTATGGCAAGGTCTGATTGGTCAAAGAAGGCTCGAATGATGGAGATTCATGATTGGTGAATTTTTTATCAAAAATATTCGTCAAAACAAAATCAAAGCTTGATGTTGGATCAAACAAGGGAATTTTTGGATAAAATTTGGTGGATAGGTATGGATTGGGATTTGATGCTATTTGGTACATTGGTTCTTTTTCCTCATTTTATTGTTAATTTTGGGACTTAGGAAACTAGTGTTGTATTTAGGATCAAGTTCTAATTTAGAAAATACTCTTGGGTTTTGGAAAATGTTAAGATTTGAAGGAAATGCTGAGAGTAATTAGTTCATGTTTATGAAACAACAACCTTTCCTATGTTTCTCCCTAATACCAAACTCATTAGGTTGAATATGCACTCAGTTTAGAGAAGAGATTGAAAGATATTTAAGCTCGAAAGTTTATGAAGGATCATAAGAATGTCTTTGTGACACTAGGTAAGGGAATATTAATCCCTACACCATATGTGTACCTACTTGACATCCCGGAGTTTTGAAGGTATGGAGGTCCAAGTGGCATTTTGATGTTGTTTCTCAAGAGTAACTCATAGAACTAAACATCGACTTGGTCTAAGATCATTTGAGGGTGTGAAGCATCCTTTGATATTGGTTATGGGAGGGTTAGACCCTTTCCCATATATATCTACTAGATCCTCCTGGAATTTGAATACATAGGATGGGTTAAGGTAGTGTTTTGATAGAGTTAGGTACCTACTTAGCCAAGAGATGGGCATAGGATAGAAGAGGCAAAAAAAAAAAAAGCCTTTTGGTGCTATTTCTTAGGAGCTGAAGTCATAGAGTTAAGCTCATAAAGTCATGCATCTACTTAGCCAAGGGATAAACATAGGGCAAATAATTAAAAGGGTCAAAAATGGCCTTTTGATGTTACTTTTCAAGAACTGAGATCATAGAGTCATGCATCTATTTAACCAAGAGATAGACATGGGGCAAATAATGAAAGGAATCAAAATGGCCATTTGATGCTACCTCTTAAGAGATAAGCTCGTAGAGTCATGCATTTACTTAGCTAAGATAGGGAACAAAAACTTGGAGTTGGAAGATGGTCACTTGAGAGTTTCAGATTCTGATAATTATAGTTTTGATTTTGATCTTGACTCCTAAATTTCTTATCCTTATTTTTTATTATTATATTTTGAATCTTAAATGAAATTTGTAGATTTGATTTTGATTTGTTTAATTGGTTTTGATTTTTTTTATCTATTATTTTTGTTATTTCGCTTTGATTTGATATGTTGAAGCTTACTTGGGATCAAGCTTAGACTTGGATAACATTTGGAAATTTGGACTTAGGTGTTACTTTTGGTTTAAAAGAGTTCAAGCTTCATATTTTTTATCCTACTTCTAATGAAGAAAACATAGCACCCTACTCTTTCTTGATGCATTTTTAACTAAAATGAAGAAAACGAAAGAGTAGAAAAAGGAACAAAAGCAATTTATTACTATTTAAAAACTAGGCTAATAATATTCAGTGTCAGAAAAAGCAAAAACTATAAATTTTGAGAGATTATCAAAGGAAAAGATGGGGAGAAGAAAAAACCCAAAAAAAAGGGTGCTATGAAAGAGGGTACAAGGTGATAATAGGGCGCGGGAAGGGATAGATGGGTGTAATGAGGTGTGAAAAAACTGAAATACAGTGCGACGGGTATGTTCCAATGTGCGATGAGCAACTTCTGAGTTGTGATGAGATTGAACTAAGTTGCAATGAGATTGAACTGAGTTGTGATTTTGAGCTTTTGGGTTATGATGAGATTAAACTGAGTTGCGATGAGCTTCTGGGTCGCAATGAGATTGAACTAAGTTGCAATTTTGAGCTTCTAGGTTGCAATGAGATTAAATTGAGTTGCAATGAGATTGAACTGAGTTGTAATGAACTTCTGGGTTAAGAGATTGAATTGAGTTTCAATGAACTTCTAGATTGTGATGAGATTGAACTACATTGTGATTCTGGGCTTCTAGGTTATGATAAGATTGAACTGAGTTGTGATGAGCTTCTAGGAAGGTTCTTTTTGGATTCTTGAAGTGCGACGAAACTAAGGAAAGGTATGGTTTTGCACTTTTAAGCTATGATAGAGATGAAATGAGGTCTGATTTCGGAGAAGTGTTTTAGGTGAGACTCTAGTTGTGATTTTGACAAAAGTATAGTTTTGGGTGAAGCTTTAGGTGCGAGTTGGCCGAATGATGGTTTTGGGCATACAAGGAGGAGGTCAGCCACACTAAAGAATGTTAAAATGTGGTTTTGAATTGCATTGGAAAATTTTATCATGCCCCACCTTCTTGAGGTGCGATTTTGAATTGAAATCCAGCAAATCTTAAACTTACCAACAAAATAAAAGAATGAAACTAAGTCTAAACAACACCTAGTAATGGTTCTAGTTTTTCCCAGTGGTGTCGCCATCTGTGAGCTCCGGGTGGCTCATGGCCTATTCGAAGAGATGGAGTCACCACCAATTTTTTAGAGGAAATGGGCCATTATTTTTAGATTTAAAAACTCAATTTAAGTCTTTGATAGTGACTCAGTCCTCCATGGAAAAGGCACATAACCAAGAGATTTTGGATCCCAAGGATTAGGAGAGGGAAGGTATTAGGCACCATTCTCTCCAAACTGTTGTAGCAACCCAATATGGGAGTTGTTCAGGCTCAACTTCTTTTGGAGCAAAACAAAAATGATTACAAGAATTTTTTAAATCTGGAGGAACACATTTTCAACTTCTCCTAAGACTAATTTTGAGGTGATGTTATTGGGTCTTAGGCACTAATCTCCCTAAGACCGTCACCTCTCTGCCTTTATTCTCAATCAATAAGAAATTGCAAATGATGGTTCTCCCAACATTTCAGAATATCTAACAACACAGAAAAACTAAAAGAAACTTACTTATTATATGTACATTGTCAAAAGTTTTCTAGCAATTAGGAGGAATTTAAATGAAACTTGAGTATAGCAGGAGTTGAGCTGAGCGTTTCTGATGTTAAGTTTGGAAGACAGGAGATGAGGCTTGAGCTTGGCTTTAGAGATTTTGGGATTACAAGTAGAATGAGTGTATCACCAAAATTAGGAAACTACTCTCTTCCTCCCTCTTTCTCACTGGGAGCCTCCCTTAGGTTTCCACCTTATCTCCCTCTTCTCTCCCCTAGTCCCCCCCCTTGAGGTCAAATTAGATTAGTATTTATAAAGAAAGGGAAGAGCATCTGGTCTGAAACATTTTCTTTGATTTAAGGGTGGCTTTCATGGGTTTTGTGTTTCTAATGGGAGTTTGGGGTGTGTCAGACGTTGCATCTCCGTATTTGGGGCTAACAGTGACAAAAAACCTAAATTTGAGTTTTGGGGTTTTTTGGATCTATTAGCCTCTATTTCATTGGTCCAAGTATTCTAATGTGTCAAGAATGGGTTTGGCATCATCTATCACCCTTTTGGGACTTCAAGTTGGGACAGATGAGATGATGTGGCAATTTAATCTAGTGCGTCGAAATGAAATCTTTCTAATTTAACAGCCAAACTGATGAATCTAATCATGAAATTTGATGTGCTGGGGATTTTTAGGTTTTTTAACACAGTGGTGATGTCTAATTGGTCAAATATGCTCAGGATGATTGAGATCTATGGCTGACAAATTCGAGTCAATGATATTTATAGAAATAGAATCTTTGTTTGATAAAGGGTCAAAAAGGGGAATTTTGGGATGAAATTTGGTGGATTGACACTTTTGAACAACTTAAATCAAATGGAAGTGATGGATATTTGATCAAAGGTGTAGATTGATTTTTTAGTTCAGATCATGGTCTTAGCTTATGCTTTTTCAATCAATGAGAGTGCCCAAAGCAAAATCTTACTTTTTCAATGGTCAAATGGAGGTGTTTGGTCATGAAATTTGTTGTGTTGGGGTTATTTGGACTAATGAACATAATGGCATGGTTTGGTTGGTCAAATAAAGCTTGGATAATGGAGATTCGTGACAGGTGAGCTTTTGATCAATTAGATTCGTTATAACAAAATCAAAGCTTAATGTTGGGTCAAACAAGGAAATTTTGGGATAAAATTTGGTGGGTAGGTACGTATTTCGATTATGAGGCTGTTGGAAGGATTTGATTATGTTAGGTATGTACAGATCGTGGGTTTTGGTTCGAGGAGTGTCGTAGTGTTATAGATGTCGAAATAGAATCTCTGATGCATGATTGTCAAAATCCAATAATTTAGGGTTGAAATTTTGTACGATTGGTTGTTTGATGATTTGGCTTCATGTTATGGAGTTTGATTGGGGATCAAGTATGGTGATGTAGCATAATCAAGACCATTGAAAGGGAATCATGTAGATCTAACGGTTGATTTATGGGCATTTGGGCTAAAATTTGGTTTCTTAGAGTTTTGGCATGTTTTAAACTGACTAGCGTGGTCTGTGCTAGCGGGCTGTGCTAGTTTGGCCTGGCCCATGTCACACCTCTACATGAATGCAAAGTGAGAGATTGAGTTGTGGGCCATATATACTTTATAGCTTTTGTGAATAGTGATGGCAATTTTCCCCATTTCCCTGATCCTCGTGGGGATCCACCCCGAATGGTGTGGGGGTGAAGATGGTCTTCTCCCACGAAGATTGGGATGGGGAAATTTTCATCCTCATAGCTGGATTGGGGTGAGGATGGGGAGAGAGCTCTCTGCTTTATGGGATCCCCGCTAATATATGTATATACGTACACATATGTACATTTATATATGTATATATGTGTCTATATGTTAATATTTTTAGAAATAATATTGTTGAATATGTTTGTTCCAATATGGTTATAATTTTTAATTATTTTATTTTTATATTTAAAAAAATAAAAAACTAAAACAAAATGATTGACATTATAAATAATCACAGGGATTAGGGATAGACATGGCAATTTTCCCCATCCCTAACGGGTACCCAACTTACCCGGCCCAATGGGGTCAGGGATGGAGATTGTTTTGGTGGGTTGGGGATGGGGATGGGGATAAATAGGAATCCCCAACCGGGTTTGGGGTCTGGGATGGGAATTAAGGTCTCCGACCCCAATTATATTTATACATATTTAAATGTTATTTATATTAAATATATATTATTTGTATTATTTATAGTATTTATATATATATATATATATATATATATATCAAAACATATTTAAAACATTATTTATAATTTAAATTTTTTATTTTAAGTAAATTTATTTTTCAAAACAAATTCTATTATCTAGAAGAAGTTTGGGGATTTGGGTCCCCACGAGAAACCCATCCCCATCGGGGATTGGGGATGGAGGACAAATTTTATCCCTATCAAGGATCATGAACGGGGATGGGGGTTAATTTTAGAACCGGGGGTGGGACAGGGAATATGATCCCTGCCTTGTTGCCATTCCTAAGTGGAAATCCCTGTGGAATGGGGATGGGGATAACCTTATCTCTGTTAGCGGGAATGAGGATGGGCACAGGGATGAGAATTTTCACGAAGACGGGGATTGGAAAATGCTCCCCACCCGGTTGCCATTCCTACTTGTGAAAGATCACTATTATTGGTTACACAGCTTTTATCTCATCCATAAAATTAATCTCATCCCATGTTGATACATGTTATTAATATATACATTCTTAAAAAAAAAAAATATATATATATATATATATATATAAAAATAAAAACAAGATTATGAGACCCTTCTTCATGTGAATACTTTACTTATAATGTTAATTTTCTACGAGAAAAAAAATGTGGATACGAAGGACTGGTTTGGGAGGGTAGCTTTGGTTCAACCAAACTAATTCAACTGCATATTGACAACTGTCTTAACTCCCTAAGAAGTCAAAGGATGATAATATTGACAAGGTGCTCTGGATAACCGATTCAAAGAGGCTGAGGTGGGAGGACAGCCCTGTCCTTCAACTGTTGATTTTTCTATTTTTTCACCAAAGCATATCTTTATAATCCAACTAATGTTAAAAGTAAAAGTGGGTTGGCGAAACAATAAAAAGGTAAATGGAAATGAAACTTCTTCCAATCTTTTAGTTTTCCAAATATCTGTAATAATATCAATGAGATCTCCTCTAATATGTATTAATATTCTATACTTTGATTCTTTATTTAAAATATTTTATGTGCATTAAATAGGGGATGTCATCAGCTTTATATTTGCGAGTTGAAAATTTTTCCTTAAGGCTATTTGTTTGCAATACGAATCTGAACTAAATATAAATTTGTCTCCTAGTTTAATTTGATATTGCTATTTAATGTAAACTTTTGGCTGTGTTTGATTGCAGTGTAATTTTATTTGCACTAAAACAAATGCATGGGAATGCAAATGAAAAATATGCAAATTCTTGTTTAATTTTGTTATGGGTCTTGATTTATTCTACTTCAGGTTTTGATTTACTTCATTTGTACTGCAATCAAACAAGATAAACTGAAATTTAAAACAAAAATATTTCAAAATTTACATTACCATAATTTACCATAATTTTGCATCAGTGCAAATTTATTTGCATTGCAACCAAACACAGACTTTGTCTCATTGGCAGTGCAAATTTTGCATCCAAAAAACTGATGTAAAATTCATACCACCTTCCTCTGATCTTAATTATCTTACATGAATTGTGGATCGCATCTTGCTTCCCACCTCACTGTCATGTATTTGCAGCAATGCAATTAAGCAAGCTCACAAGCTTCACTAAGAAAAGAATCCAATTCATTATTTATAAGATCACATAGAATCAAGATTTTAATTTTTGAGATATTTGGTGGATTACAGCTAAATTAAATTGGCCTTGTCTCATAGATGTTCAAATGCGTGTTATATAAAGTCCATCCTAGATCACACTTTTCACTGCAAATTATATTCATCCATGGCAACTCCCAAGTTCAATGTTATGTTCTTCGTTTTCTTTGTTCTCCTAAGTCTTTCTGCGCTTTATGAGTGTAAGTCCAAGCTCTTGCATATGGTCTTTCATCTATTTCTAATCTATTTCTTTTTTTTTCTATTAATTGAGTTCTTTATCTTCAACATCATTCTTACATTACTGTTGTGTGGTGAACCGGAAACAGGTAGAAAAGATGGCAAAAAAAGGAGGAAATTTGGAGAATGGATCCCATGGAGATGAATAAGGGTGGTATAAAGCTAAACATTCCGCCTTGTATTCCAATGCAATGTAAACCTAATAACGAAAAATGCTGGTGCTGCGTAACAGATCCCCGTGGAACATGTTGGATCAACAAAAATGATTGTATCCAACTTTGCCCACCGCCTTCACCCCAGGCTCAGCCATTTCCATGATAATTCTGCTTTCCTCATGTCTTTTTCCTCATCTCTCTAGCTAGCTATCAGATAATAGCATAAATAATAAATTTACCAGTTACATTATATCGTCGTGCATCGTTCTGTTATAGTTCTATCTTTCTCTCTGTCTCTCTCTCTAGATATTCTAAGATTATGATATAAAAAAATGAATCAATAGTATTACTTCTTTGTTAAACATAAAAAATGAATCGTTGATTTATCATAATTGGTTTAAATCTGGATTTAACATACAGTCAATCATGATGAATGAGCAGTAGCTGAACTCTAATCATGTAAATATATCAAGAAATGACATATTTGGGCCTGTGGTCATAATAAAAAATATGACACCAATATTTTGATTTTTTTAGATCCAAGCACTGGTTACAAAGGTCTCTAATGGGGCAAATTTGAGGTGATGCACACCCACACTATCCATTTTTGCAATCTAATCAAGGGAGTGGTTGATTTGACTATTGTGGTCGCAGGGTTGCTTATAAATTCTAACTTGTATTTTATATATATTTGCATTATACATATTTGTATCTATACTCCTTCAATTTCAAACTGAGCATTAAAGGTGCAAGTTGAAAACTGGTCATTGCGGTGGGCCTGGACTGTGTCAAACTTTAATAAGCGCTCTACCTACCTTAATCGGAGTTCAGATCAGCCACCAATACATAGTCTCAATAATGTCCCAATCATTCATTTTAACCGTAGATTGGGAACATCTTCACATATATTTCCAATGTGCGGCTGCAATGGTTTATTTGGACAGTATTAAGAGAGTTATGGTTTATAGAAAATGCCAATTATGTATAGAAATATCTCCCAATGACAAGTATAAAAGATGATGTCTTCAATGCACATGAGGTGCCTGCTGTGGGACACGCAAATGTGAACTCCACCCTCGTAAGTATGGTTGGTTGTAGAATGGAATGAAGAAAAAATGTGATAAACTAAAATAGTACAAGATTATGTGCGAGTATACAAGTAAACGGCTGATGTGGAAAAAGTTGGACTGAGTCTATGAACTGTTTGAATCTACCAATATTGGGTTCGATTTAGACCGAATCCGATCGCATTTCACATGAAACTTCAAAACCAAATCTCATCCGAAATCCGAATCCACTTTATTTTTCTTTAAAATTAATTAAAATTAAGAGTTTTACAAATTTAAGTATTTTTTTAATTTATACATATAATAAATTCATATAAATATAAAGAATAAATTTGAATCAAAATCGGATTTCAATTGGATTAGATGGAGCCAAATCCAAATATGGT
Source organism: Nelumbo lutea (assembly GCF_056320005.1). NCBI lineage: Eukaryota > Viridiplantae > Streptophyta > Magnoliopsida > Proteales > Nelumbonaceae > Nelumbo > Nelumbo lutea. Next base: position 53,696,047 of record NC_142690.1, read on the forward strand.
TATTAAATTGCTGTAGGTTCCAGGATCTGATTCCAAAATAATCGGATTGGGTATCAGATTTTCAAAGTCCATTTACAGTCCTATCTAGATAACAAAACAGCGTACACTAGGCATGACTATGGGTGTAACCGAGTCAAGTCGAGTCGATTATTAAGCTGTTCAACCTCGAGCTCGACTAGAAAACATAAAGCTTGAAACTCGTTGGTTGTTTTTAAGGAGGTGGGAGCAGGTAAGTTAATAAATCACACATACAAAAAGAAATGAATCTACATTTGTTTTCTAGTATTAATGGGTCCCCTCTCAGCTGGGGTGGCCACTTCACGTACGGGGCATCCTTGATCGTCATGAGGATTTGGGCCCGTTTCGTGTTCAGGGGTGTATAGTCTGTCCTTTCTGTGGGAGGAGCTGGGAAAGGCTAGCTTAGCCTCCGTCCCCGACTGGGTCTTTTTTCTTTTTGCTGTCCTCGTGGGTCGAGGGCTCTGCTTCTCTTTTCCTCTTTTCGGGCACATTCTCGCCCTTCTGGTTAATCTCCTCCTCCGTCCCTATGAACTGGTCCGCGAGCTTGAGGAACTCGGTCACAGACTTGGGCCGATTAACAACCACATGCCACTTGAACTCTCTGTACGTGATGCCTCTCTTGGCTGCTGTGAGCCGCACTGTGGGGTCCAGGTCAGGTATCTATAAACAAGCATCATTGAACCGCTTGATGTAACTTCGGATGGACTCTCCTTCCCTCTGGACTATGCTGAGGAGACTCTCCTAGGTTGTCAAGCATCGCTTGCTGGTGATGAAATGGGAGGTAAAGATTTGCACGAACTGCGCCCAACTTTTTATTGACCCAGGCGCGAGGTTCCTGTACCACGTGCGGGCTACTCCTTTGAAGGTGGTGGAAAAGGCCACGCACATGTAGGACTAACTGGCCCTTGCCAAGTGCATCTACGACTGGAAATCGTCGACATGGTCATTCGGATCGAATGATCCATCATACTTGTCCAGGGGGGGCCTTGAAGTCCTTAGGCATAGGGACGGCTAGAAGTTCTGGAGACAGGGGAGACCTTGAAGTCCTTAGGCATAGGGACGGCTAGAAGTTCTGGAGACAGGAGGGACGCACTGAGAGGAGCAGAGTGGCTTTCACTTCGCCCGAGCTTACCTCTTCCTTACCCTTGAGCTCGGGCAAGTTGTGGGTTGTAGTTCGGCGAGCTCAGCGATGTCTCCGTTGCTTCTTCGTTGGCTCGACATTAGAAATGCTTGCTTATGTGTTGTCGAGTTCGGTAGGCCCAGGGAGGGGCTCGAGCTGTTGCCGATGGCTATGAACTGTAGGGCCTTGTCTATAGTCCGCGGTCAGGACCTCAAACTGGTTTTCGATGAGCGAGATCTCAAACTACGAAGGCCAAGGTGATGCGGGTTTGATCGGCTGAGAGTCCCCCGATTTGACTACAGGCTGCGAGGTGGGGGGAGTAACTTGTCTTTCCCTCTTGCCGTGGGATGAGACCCGACTCCCGAGAGGATTCTGAATTCGAGAGGTCTCTCCTCAGCGGGGGAGATGCTTGCTGTGATGGCGGGACTGGGCCTGCGGTGCAGCGGGGTGTCGAGGTGGAACTTGCTGTTGATGCTGAGGCAACGGTGGAAACTGCTGCTGGTACTACTGTTGGTAGACGTGGTGGAGCATTTGTTGTTGGTACAACTGAAACTGATGGACCTGCTGCATTTGAGCTTGCATAGCTCGCTTGCAGTATACCAGGTTTTCCAACTGGTTTTGTCCGACCACTGGGAGAACTGACGGTTCTACAAAGATCATCTCTACTGGCGAGGGGAGTGGAGCACTTACCGGCGCCATGATCTGAGGCGCGCTCAGGGTAGGGACTCCGTCTGTGGAGAGGGGTACAGTGAACTGGCCAATGCAGACAATAGGGAGCTGAAGTCGTTTCTCAGAGGTAACTTGGTCGACACTTCATCCGGCGTTGCTGGAGGAGGCCATGGAAGTCTTTCTAAAGTTGCTTGGTGAGAGGCTTTTTTGAAGCGATTCCCACAGATGGCGCCAAATGATAGAGCATGATCTGGACACTCCTATCTGGCAGGGGGCCACACTCCAAGTTGGCGATGGACTGTACCTGAGAAGAAGAAGAAGATGAAGGATTCCCGGGGAGCTCGCCCAGTGGGAACACTTCGATGCTTAAGTTAAAACTCTAAGAGAGAGAATTGCAGAGAAGATGAAGAAAGTTAGAGTGTAGATAGCACAAATGCCATTACATTTTCCCCTTGGGGGTTCGGGGCCTTTTTTATACTGATGCCATGTCAAATCTGGCATAACTGCCTTTGATTCTCTTCTCCAACCGTTACTACCAAACCTGAGGTGGTGGGCGCAGGTAACCGTTACAGGGTATGGCCCTGTCAAGCATGAGGTGTTGTCAGAGTTGGCAGGCACGGTGCCGCCTGGCGAGAGACGTGTGCGCAGCCTCTAGATTTGGCAGGTACGGTTGTCAAGCAGATCTTCCTGCAAGTCGCCGAGCTACCATGTGCCGAGCTACCTGGCATCGAGCTTCCTTGTACCGAGATGCTAGTGATGTGTCGGGGTGCCTCTGCTCGAGGCGGGCCTTTGAGGCAAGTACGGACAGGAGCACTAACAGTGTTTACCCGGAGTGTCTTCAATTCGAGATCCTGGATCGAGGTGTTCCCTTCTTGGGGAGGAGCTCGAGACTCCTTACTTGGAGTGAGCTTGGGGTTCACCCCCCCCCCCCCCCGCCCCACTGGAAGGGAGCTTGGGGTAACCTGAATACCACCTTGTAGCAAGTTGCTACCCATGTTGAGCTGTCGGGCTAGGCTCCAGCGAGCTCATCATGCCGAGTTACAGCCAGGCTGTCATGCCGAGTTGTCACTTATGCCGAGTCATGCCCACATATCCCCCTGTTACGAGGTTGGGCCAAATCACCCTTCATCAATTGCCCCCCACTCCTTGTGCTAGGGGTCTTGACCCAGCACAGGGAGTTCATGGTGTGACGGGTGGATTTGGCTCGGAGTTCACTGAGTTAGGTAAGAATTGCTTTTAAATCCAATTCTCCTTAGGCTTGGGTAAATTATTTACCCGTGCACACTAAAATTTGCTAATACATGATGGGACAACATTGTCCCTTCAATAATTTTACTTTTTAAGATAAATTGGTCATTTATACACCTTTACTTGATGAATGAAAGAACACTGGAACCAACTGATGGTGGTTGATCAACTAGTAGGATCACTGACTCGTTAAGTAGAGACATAGGATCAAATCCCATTGCCACCAGGTCTACCCCCATTTCTATAGCCCCATAAAGAAAAGAAAAAGAAAAAAGAACATTGGTAAATACTCTTATCCAAATAAGTGTTTTCCAAGAATCACTTTCCCCGACAAATGCATTTACTCAGGTAACTCATTTAAAGCAAAACAAATGACGTCTAAATAAAAATATATTATGAAAATCAATTACAAATGTATTTATTTATATTATGAATAAATAAATGGCAAAAAAATTAATGCTTAATTATTTATATTATAAAAACAAATATATTAACAAAATTGTATTTTATTATCATCTCGATTAATCTCATGAGCCACTTGAATCGGGTAATGCAGAGCTCAAATTCGACTCGAACAACTATACTTAATTTGGGTCGAACTCGACTCGATTTCAATTACTTCAAGCTGAATTCGAGTATTTAACGAATTAAACTCGAATAGGTCGTGAATAGGCTCGACTTGCTTGCACCCCTATAGGCACATCACCATCTAACATGATTAATTGCAGAATGTTTAGTTAGATTGGAAATAAATGCTAGTCATCCATTGGATTGACTTTTGGTCAAGAACGCCCATCCATGAAAGAGAGATGGGTCACATAGCAATCACCATACTTGATGGCTGTGGGACCAATCCAGATCCACTGTAAATCGATTTTTTTTTTTAACCATTACCAATGTGAGTCCATTACAAATGGACCTGATCCAATCCAGTCCAATGAATATTTTGAACCATTTTGGATTGATCTAAAGACTGTTCAATTTGTTCAAATTCATGTTAATTTAGATTGATTTCAACTGAATCCTTTTCCATTGACACCTATGTTCTTATCTTCTATCAATGGACTAGATATTGACTCATTCCAATATAAATTCATTATGAACGGACCAGGTCCAATCCAATATGTCATACTGGTCTATCCAGTCTATCCAAATTCAATATGTCTTATTGGTCCATCCAGTCCGTCCAAATTGATTTTGATTTGGGCGAAGTCCAACCCGAAACCGGTGCATTGACACCCCTAAATCCAATGATGGAATGGGCTCAATGCGGTTTAGATCTGAGAGTAAGAGGAAACTATGGGGTTTCGTTCTGGTTTCACCCAAAAAAGAAGTTATTCTTTCAATTATGCTTCTACCTTTTCTTGCCTTTGACCTGGAAATAAACGATGGGGCTCCGTGACTGGTTCTTGCCCTTGTTGGTGAGATGATGACCATGCTAAAATTTTATACTTTTATTTGAGAGTGATATTGAGACAGAGTAGTTTTAATTGTAATTCAGATAATCCACAAAGAAACACTTAAAATGGACTCGACCTATTAGATAGTATTGTAATTGTAGTTGGATGTTACTAGAAGTTTCCTCTTTTTTCTCCCCTCTCTCTTATTTTTTTTCTTTTTAAGTGATTTGTATCTGTATTGTTTACCCTAACAAAAAGATCTAACCTCCCTTTTTCCAATTTCTTATTCACCTTTGGTGTACAACAACAACTTTACTTATTTTTTCATCCATATACTTCATCTCCAATCCCCCATATCATACATTAATTGTTAATGAGTTGAAAAGTCTGGGTAGGTCAAGCTCTTTGTCTGTTTTCATATACATTTATAGGTTGTGAAAGACTTTGCAAGTCTAAGTCAAGCTCTCTTGTCTTTCTTAATTACTCTTTTTCCATGACTGGATAATTTCTTTCAATTGCTATAATCCAAATATATAGTTTAACCGAGTTTATCATGAGAAGTTAAGTGAGACTAAGTGTGGTTATTGGGGTTCATGAAAACATTGGGATAATTTTTCATAAGGACACACTTGGTTAAACTTTCAATTGTTATAGTCGAAATATATAGTTTAACCAAGTCATTGCATGAAAGAAAGGAGTTAGCTTGACCTAAACTTCATATGTCTAGGTCAACCTCATTGTCTTTTTTGCCATACAAGTGTAGGTTTTTGTGTCTGTTTTCTTGATGGAAGTTAGCTACCTAGATTTTACAAGTCTATATCAATATCTCTATTATAAATTAAGACATGTGTGGCTGCAATTCCGGGTGGGTAGGGACTGGACAGGAAAAATGAGTAGAAAATCTGAGCTCAATCTTTATTATCAATTTTGGATTTTGATTCCCATTGACCAAAAATCTCATGTTTTTTTTCAGATTTATGTGGGAACCAGGAAAAATTTATTTTCTTGGGTACCCATCTCTTAGGTGGGTAAATAACTTTCTCACCTTGGGGGGAAGTTACCAACATTTAAAATGGACAAAAATGCTCTTTGTAATAATGGATTTCTATGGATAAAATGGTTGTTGCCTTATTTACATGAAAAATAAAAGAACATGGGTAAGTACACTTAACTGGTTAAATCTTTCCCAAGAAGCAATTACCTGGATAAATGCATTTACCCAGATAAATAACTTACCGAAATGCAAATGAGGTCTAAGTGACAAGTCTCAATAGCGAAGACAATGGATTGAATCTCAGCCTAACATGAAACTATAATACTATGACAAACAGATTTACTTTACTCAAATAAAAAAAAAAAAGAAAAAAAATGAAAGAGATGAGCTAGAGAAACCGATCTTATATTTACTTGTATGATTTATGTATTGTATTGATTTGATAATTGATATGTATGTGATTGCATGTGTGTGAACCAGACTTTCTTGAAAAGAAGTCAACACGAAAAATTATATAATAAATGTGAGATGGCACAATTTGGTGAGTTTTCATTGGTTAATGTGATGCTGCGCAATCCGGGCACTCCTAACTGGCAGCTAACTGGCTCCAAAATGGCGACGGACGGTACTTGAGAAGAAAACGGTGAAGGACTCCCGGGGGACTTGCTCGGTGAAAATACTTCGATGTTTAAGTTAGAACGCTGGAGAAAGTAATAAAAAGTGCAAAGAAGGCTAAGCCTAAAGTGCAAGTTGAAAACTCCTTAGTGCTGCATCTTAAGTTAGTAAAAACTGCCTTTGTATTTGTACTCCTTCCAAACTAAGCCTAAAGTGGTTGTAAACTCCTTAATGCTACATTAGGTAGAGTACTACAGCCTTAAATATTTTATTATTTAATTATTTGAATGACTAAAAGACAAATCAGTAAGTGATTCAATTCATCAGCAAGCATGGATGGAAACTTTCATTGATCAACTTTCAAGTAAAAATTGACTGAGATCCTTCTCTAATTTTAACATTTCATAGGAAAATTACACAAGTTGAGATAAAAATAGGTTTCACATTTGGAATTATTTAGAAACAACCTAGCTAGAGTACAGGCATATATATTTGCCACTACGCCTAGATAGCCAGTAGATCTTTACCAAAAATGAAAAAGGAAAAGAAAAGCTAGTAGATAACTTAAACCAAATAGCTAAGGGAAAAAATAATACAACTGAATAGAGAAATTAAAGTTGAGAAGCAGCAAGAAACATAGTTTTTGGTACGAACTCCACTAGTTCTCTTCAATATTCTTGCATTATTTGTAGTAACGTTCCAGCAGATACGTGATTAAGTAAGGCACGCCGATGAAAATCAAGAACAAGATTAAACTCACAGACGTTTCAGGGGTAACAGCAGCAACTGAAACACCATAAGTGAAGGTCAATGAAAATATGGCAATGTACACCATCACCTTTAGATTCCTTAATGGGGTGCTCGGTATCAAGTAAATAATGATATTGCAAGCAATTGAAAAACCTAGAGTGTTACCAAAAAGGAATAGCCTGTATCCATTTTTGTCATAACCCATGATAGACTTTCCAGCTTCATGTGTTTTTGTGCTTCCCTGCCAAACACCACCCGGAGGGTTGACTCCGGTTTGAAAGGTCACAGTAGCGATAAGTGTAGCAACCACCAACATGGCGTCCCGCGATTCTGTTAATAAGTCTCTATTCGGCTGAGTCTGCTGGTTCTCCGCCATTGTCTAAACTCTAAACATGCAAGACAGAGAGAGATGGTTTAGAACTTTAGATTGAAGGATGTTATTAGCTTCAAACAAACTTAAATAGCACACACTAGCCAATGAAAATTCATCAATGATTGGTCTGCACTCATATTACAAGCTAGTGCGACCAATTACAATAAAAAAATCAGTTCAGTTAATCAGATTTGGGTTGAGTGACGTATAAAGGATGATGTAAGAAGCTGAAGTGAGAGCCACGGTAGCATCACATCCACAAATAAAAGATTCATGTATATTATTATTGAATGGTCCAAAACTTGAGTAATCAATGAAGAAAAGGACGAATCAAAGACTTTGTCGGTTTGTTTGGATAAAACAACACAGGTTAGCTGTTTTGGGAGATTAGTCCACATGACATATTTTACCGCTATTCTAAAACCACAAAATTAAAGCCTTCAACTTAAATCCCGATGGAGCCTCATTGCAATTATGAGGTACTTGTGGCAAGAAAATCCCAATACTGGGGTTTTTATGATGCAGCCTACTCCTAGGTGGAGCTAGGATTTCTTAGGGGTGGATTGAATCCTGCCTGTGGATTGATGCCAAATTCACGGGTAGGATGTGGTTTATAGGGGGGGATACTAGTAGATTAGGAGGGGCTGCAAAAATCTCAATACCAAACAAAAACCTAGGGATAAGTAGACCGTCTGAGTGTACTCTTCCTCAGAAATCTGAAATTACAGCCACATTCTGCTTGTGGATTTGGCATTAATCTATGGTCAATGTTCATTCCACTTCTAGGGTGGAGCTAAGATTTCTAGGGGTGGATTGAACAGTTAAAACCCCAAAAATCTATATATATATATATATGATACATATATATATATCCTAATAATAAAATGGGTGTCAGTGATGCATTTTCCTTCTAAGAAATGATATCTCACGTACAAAGACCACGAAACTACAAAAATGATTTCAAGAAATTATAGGAATGCCACATAAAGACAAACCACCCTATAAAATTGACTTTAAAGTATTCCAAAATTACAAAAGTGTCACATATAAGACAAATTTACTCTCTTTACCTCATTATGTAATTGATTCTATGATATTCGAAAATTACAAAACTGTCACATATAAGACAAACCTTCTAATGTAATTGATTCTATGACATTTGAAAATTACAGGAGTGACACATATAAGACAAATTTACTCTCTTTACCTCACTATGTAATTGCCTCTATGATATTTGAAAATTACATGATTATCTCATATAAGACAAAACTTCTAATGTAATCAATTTTATGGCATTTGAAAATTATAGGAGTGTCACATATAATTATTTATGATTATGTCATCCTATAAAATAAAATTCCATCCCTCTTCTCCCTCACTGGATTCTCTCTCCTCTTATTCTCTCTCAATTTTTATTTATTCATTCATTTATTTTATTATTATTATTATCTAAGCATTTATTTATTTAATAAAACTAAATAAATTATGTATAAATCGGTAAAATAAAGGACATTTGACATTGAGAGATATTTTAATAATTAATTATTTATTTATTTTACTAAATTATTTATTTATTTAAATATCATTTACTAGGATATTATTCTCTCCCCTTGAGCCCAATATTTAGGGCTACCAATGGGTTGGCTCTAATTTGAGATAGCCTATACTAGTCCCATCTCAATAAACTTTTATTTATTCATTTGCTTATTTTAATTTATTTAATAAATTATTATGTAAATATTAGTTTACTTAAGAAAAACCAGGTTTGAACCAATGGGTTGGGTCTACCTGATGGAGCTAAATTGATTGAACATGATTATAACAATTATGATTCCATGATCTTGTCTCGATTAATAATTGGGTAGATTGGTTTTTTGTTCTTACCTATCCAAAATTGATTAAGATCCGAAGCCAATTATTTTATGGAAAATATATGTTTTTAAATATGTTTAAAATAGTAAATTTGATAGATAATAAATAACATAATATTAGTTAAAAATGATTATTAACTTACTAACATAAAAGTAATTTAGTATTATTATTTGAATATAATTAGGTCTATGATTTTATCCCAATTAAATAATTGATTCAAGATTGGTTCTACCTAAAATTGACCCGTTGACAGCCCTAAACGAAATGCCATTTTTCTTTTTAACTACCACTAGTATATATAACAAGTTTTGGGTTTGGGTTAAAAAACCGGGCTTCATTGTCTTCAAATTAAAAACCAGTGTTTTGAATCATGCAATCCATTTGAATGTGTTTTATGGCCTTTTACTTATTGTGTTTAAATCATTCAACTCAGAGGTGAAATTCACTTTCATAGTGTTTAGTTTTATAGCCATTTATTTAAAAAATAATGTTAGTTCATCTTCCCATAGACATTTATTCCAAAATGTTAGTTCTCAACCCATTTTTAATGTTTCTCTCAACACCCAATCTTTTATTTACTATTCAGCTTATATAATGTCTAATGGCGTCTAGCTATCAAACAACACAAAGGTAAGGTTTATCAATCACTTTCTTGGTTTTTAAAATAAATCAAGTACAAAACATTTATTAAATAAATGGCCACAATACCAAACATCACAGAAAGGGGTTTTAGTTGATGGTTATTGGCTTGAACAAACTTAAATAGTGTACATAGCCATTGAAAATTCATTAAAGTAGGGTACCTCACTTTTTTTTTCTAATTTTCTTCAGAAAGGACTGTTGGTCATGCACTCATGCTACAAGCCTAGCTATATGAGTTCGCAGCTACTACGGCCCTAAGGCTGTGCTTGGAGTGAAGGAAAAAGTAGGGAAAGGAAAAGAAATGTAGGGAAACCTTTACAAACCTTTCATTTCCTTTCTTCACCTTTTCCTTCAAACCAAACATAGCCTAAAGTTGAAGTAAGTCCCAATGAAATAATAGCACACTAGTATTTGAATAAAAAAAAATTAGTTGATGTTTTGTTTTGTCTTTCCTTACTTCACCTCGTGTAATAATTAATCTGTTTCCACTGAAGTTTACTATTGCTAGCTTAAATTTTCAATTGTAAAATGATAGAGGGCAAAATGTAGTTTTAATGGGACGGAAATTGCCTTGCTAGCTAGTTCAACACCCTCCTTGGTCCTTGAGTCTGTAGCAGTTAGCCATTGACCTTTATTCTTTAAACTTAAACTATCTTTAAAAAAATAAAAAATAAAGAAGAAGAAGAAGAAGAAGAAAGAAAGAAAGAAAAAAAGGCTATTTGGGTAGGAGAGTTATGCCTCGTATTTGAATTTTAATTTGACCCGAATTATTGTCACTAATTTGATTGAACTTAAAGCAAGGAAGGATTACAAAGTTTTTTGATGAACTGAACTACAAAATCTTAGTCAAGAACTTAAAATAAGACACCTTTGATTTACTTGAACTCAATTTCTAATAAAACAACCTTTGAGTTTAGTTTGTTTATCTGCTCCCTACAACTATCATTAAGGCCTTTTTGTAGTCGTAAAAAGTCATCATCCCCCTTAGATTCAAAGGTTATAATCTTTCCCTCTGTTACAAGGTAAAGGACTACAAAATGGTGAAAAGGATTAATTAGAAAAATTTTGTGTGGAGAGCCATTGCTGCCCACAACATTAGTACTGAAGCCCTTTTGTATCATCGACAAACTTCAGTTGAGTGATGTATAGAGTATGATGGGAAAAGGTGGAATCAGAGAGTTGCTTCAACAACACATAAAAAAATAAAAGATTCACTAGTGAACGGTCATTAGTGAATGGTCCAAGACTTGACGTGATCAATGAAGATAAGAAACTTTGGCGATTTGGATTAAACAACACGGTCTAGTACGTTGTTTGAGAGTTCAGTGAACTGAACATGACATGTTCCAGTACTGTGCTAAAACCACAAGATGGTGTCAAAGTGTCAAAGCCTTCAAATTAATTCAATATTTGACAACGGTGTCAAAGTCCCATGCATCAGGACTAGGGGTGTCAACGGTATTTGAAATTTTGATTTTGAATTCAATATTTGACAAAATCGAATCGAGGTAATTCAAATATCTAGTCGGTTGAATTTGGATATTCTATGTAAGAATGAGTCAGATTGTGGCCCTCCATAGTGGTCATAATCTAGGTCAATACCATTTTAAGGATCCCAATGTTAGCTTGTTGGGAATGAGTGGGAAACCTCCCACAATCATCCCATTATTGTAGGGGTGTGTTTAAATTTGATTTTAAATTTCAAATTTAATTGAATGGTGGAGAAAATTTAGGAGAGGTGATGGGATTTGGAGAGATTTTTTTCTCAACTAAATTGGAAAGCTCATTGATAGGATAAACTAATTAAGAGGTGGGAAAAAATGAAAGGAAAGATTTCTCCTTGAGTCTAGCTAATGAGCTTATTCATAGGGGAACGTTCAAGAAGGCCCCCTATCACTTTTCTTGCACGTGAAAGCTTTAGAGGGGTTAGACTTGAGAGGAGAAAGAGAAAAAAATACTTGAAAAAAAAACTCCATATTTGTGCATAGAGGGCATACCAAAGATCTATTCTTTGTTGATCAAGAACGTGGATGTAGGATCACTGAATTGGTTGGATCTCTCATCAAACAAGAAATCAATTTCATGGTTATGGCTACTCGAGGAGGTAATTAGATATTTTTCTGTATTTGTTTCAATAGAAGTAGAGTTATATGTATCGGACTGGTTCTCATTTGAACCATATCTGATCATCCTTCGTATTTCTGAGATCTGGACAATTAGGTTCATTTCCTTTTATTACTATTGATTTTCATTCTGTTCATACTGAATAGTTAATCGGATTCGAATTCGGATATGACCTGATTCAATTCAATAAATATCTGAATTTGACCGATGGAGGCTGATCACCAGGTCGGTGGAAGTAGGTCACCAGGTTGGCGAAGTAGGCCTCTAGGTTGCCAGGTTGGTGGAATTTTGACAGTCCAGTTTTGCTCTCAGCACCTTAGCTTCAAACATCTCGTCACCTCGGCAGGACTGACCTGCGAGGGTGGTTCCACAACCTACTGGCCATTAATTCCCACGTAGAGCATGGAGGGCTTGACATTCGGAGCGACCTCACCGTTTGTTGGCTATCTACTCCCACGGGAACCACAGAGGGCTCGACCTATGGGGTAGCCTCACATTCTATTGGTCATCAACTCTCGTAGAGAGCACGTAGGTATCAACCTATGGGGGTGGCCTCACAGTTAGGGAGATTCTGTCTGGGCAAGACTACAAGAACTCATCTAGGCCAATCATTTTAATTTTTGTCCCCCTGGGGCTTCTTTCGATCAAGCACTGTATGTTTTTGCTTGAGGAAGCTATCACTTGAGGCTTAAAGAATCGGGTGAGAACTTAGCCTTTTGTAGCGTTTCCCGTAGATGGCACCAATTGATGATGAGCATTTTGGTAACTCCTGGCTGGCTGGAATGGTGAGGAGCTAGGAGGTGGCTCTGACACTTAGCTAAATGGTTACGAGCTGGAGAGGTTGCTCTAATGCCTAGCTGAATGGTGATGAGATGGTGAAGTGGCTCTGATAACTAGCTGAATGGTGATGAGCTAGAGAGGTAGCTCTGATGCCTAGCTGAGTGGTGACAAGTTGTAGAGGTAGCTCTAATGCCTAGCTGAATGGTGACGAGCTAGGGAGGTAGCTCTGTTTCCTAACTGAGTGATGACAAGTTGGCGAGGTAGTTTTAATGCCTAGTTGAGTGGTGATGAGCTGGTGAAGTGGCTTTGATGCCTAGCTGAATGCTTATGAGCTGAAAGGTAGCTCTAGTGCCTAGTTGAGTGGTGACAAGTTGGAGAGGTGGCTTTGATGCATAGCTGAATGGTGACGAGCTAGAGAGGTAGCTCTGATGCCTAGCTAAATGGTGACAACTTGCATAGTTTATTGGTGCGACCTGCAAGGAAAAAGTGTCAGAGTGCCCGGATTGTTTTACCCGAGGTGGGCACTCTAATGCTTAAGTCAACAAATCAAAGATTTTTAAGATAGCTAATTGTGAGAGAGTTGGAGAGCTGCGAGAACTAAATTGTGCATACCTTCTCTTAGGAAAATTGTGCCTTTATATAGGTGTGAGGAATTTGAGATCTCATGTAATGGGTCCCAACTTCTCGTGGAGCCATTTCCGCATAGCTAGTTGAGTTATTACGTCAATTATGTTATCTGTGCAGGCGTTATAATTTGCTCGAAAAATTCTGGTGTGGGTAGGTTAGCCTAACGGTCAAGCATTATTACTTTAGAGAACTTGGTCTTGATAGCAGATAGATCTATGAAATAGTTCAGTGAGAACGTCTCGCAAGTCACCACCAGGACCTCAATCAGGCCAGCAAGCCTTTGAGGGTGGTTGCTCCTCACATCGAGGTCACTTCGACGAGGTGTTGCTAGCCGCCCTGAGTTGTGGACAAGGTCACCAGCTAGATTTCCACCAGGTCAGCGGTAGAGGCAGGTCGCCAGGTCAAAGGCAGAGGCAGGTCGCAAGGTTGGCAGCAGAGGTAGGTTGCCAGGTCTCTAGGTCAACGGCGGATGCAGCTCGCTAGGTCATCAGTTGGGACTCTATATTTTGGCTAAGCCAAGTTATCGCCTAGGTGATGCTGGGATGTCATCCAACTGTTCTGAGATGCCATATGTCATGATGTTAGTGGAGGGCCAATTCTACCCTCATCCCCATTAATTGCTACCTTCCACCATTAGGATCAGTTTGGAAGGAGTACAAATACAAATATATACAATGCAAATACATACAAAATAATACAAAATATAAGGTTTTTCACTCTACAAATTTGCATTTGTACTCCTTTCAAACTGAACCTTAGTGAATGGAGAAAGGTGGAATCAGACTATGACGTAGAGTCTATTAGTCGTTATATAGCGAATGGTCCAAAACTTGATATGACCAAAGAAGATAAAAAACTTTGGTGAACATGAAATGTGCTAAAATCCTAAAACCACAAAATCAAAGCCTTGAAATTAATGTTTTGATCCCATCATGACTTTCACTTCCCTCCATCTCAGGGAAAGGACTTCAAAATGGTCAAGAGGATAAATTAGAAAAATCGTATGGAGAGTCCTTGCTGCCCACAACATTATTACGAAAGCCCTTTTGTATTATCATCAAATTTCAGTTGAGTGATGTATAGAGTATGATGGAAAAAGGTGGAATCAGAGTTGCGCCAACATTACATAAACAAATAAAAGTTTCAATACTAATGAATGGTTCAAAACTTGGCGTGATCATGAATCAGGAAACTCCTAATGGAATTAAGAGCTGATCTCTTTAAGTCTATAAAAGGAGGAGGGGGCGAACCATTCAGTACAAACTCCAGCCCACCCAGAGATATCAGATCTCAAACTATACAGAGAGAAGACGACCACAATGTGACTGTGCCTTCTCTCTACGATCTCCTCTTGCCGCCGCCATACTGCCAGTTCGATCTTCATTATAGGATTGATCAAGAATGGTTCTTGATATCAGTCTTTGGAGAAAGGCTAATCTGAAGTTGTGCTCACTGCCTCCATCGAATTCTTGCTGAAGGATTCGGTTTGTTGGATGCACACTACTGATTCTGCTTCACAATACACTGTGTCATCTTAAGTGGGAGCAGTCTTTGGAGTCTTTCTTTGGGCGTGAACACATTTGTTGGGAGATACTACATCTTCATATCAAGTATATCCCTCTCCTACTGAATTGTTCAGATCTGGTTCAGTTCTTGGTTCAAGATTGATCCTTGAAAAAACAGTTTTTCTAAAATAGGGAATGTGATTCCCAGATGAGAGGGAGAAATTTTTGAAATTTCGCCTATCCTACCTACAAGGCTTAGCCATCCATATGATGAATCTTTCATCCATATGATAAACCTTGTCTGATAGAGGCCAAAGGGAAAGCTCATATGATGAGTGGATATGATCCTTCACAGAAAGGTGGTGGGGCTTTGCATCTGAAATAGTTGGCTCCATGCACTCTACGTGGTTTCCCACATTTCTAGAGACAATTCGTAGTCTTCGTCATTGAGATGGGAGGGAAATCTCAAAGATGAACAAATGGAAATAGAACATAGATTAAAAGCCATACCTATGTGGATAACATGAATCAAATTAGGTTGTGGACTAATATTTGCTCTTTTACCAAAAAATGGCAAATGGGCAATTTGCAAAGCTTCTTGATGACAACAAGCTTAAGGGCCCAAACTATGCCGACTAGCATCATAACCTGATGTTGGTCTTAACCTCTGAAAAACTGAATAAGGTAGCCAAGAATCCTGCCCCGGAACATTCGGGAGATAGGGCTTCTGAGGCCCGGAGAAGGGACTATCAAGAATGGGAGGAGAAAAACTCCCTCGCCCGGTGCTATATCATTGCTTCTCTAAATAATCTGATACAGATGCAATTTGATTAGATCGAACTAGCCAAGGACATATTGGACAGTCTGAGAATGATGTACGAAGAGTAGAATCGTTCTACTCGGCAGAAGGTCTTGAAGCAGTTCATGACCACTCAAATGTCCAAGGGCCAGCAAGTTCATGACCATTGTCTCCGGATGATGGGCTATAACAACGAACTTGAGGCTCTTAGATCCAGACTGGATCACGTGACCCAGATAGACACCATTCTCAACTCTTTGCCTCCATCCTTCAATCAGTTCATCATGAATTTTAACATGAACAAGTTGAATGTTAGCTTCAAAGAACTCAGCAATATGTTGTAGAGGATCGAAGAACTGATCAGGAAGGATGAGCCCATAGCCATGCTTGTTGAAGCAGGCAAATTGGGCAAGAAGAGGAGGGCAAGGAAAAGGCCCCAGAAGAAGGCCACCAATCCCAAAAGACAAAGGAAAGACAAGGCATCTGATGCCTATCACTTTTGTAAGCAAGCTGGCCACTGGAAGAGGAATTTCCTCAATACCTAGAATCCAAGAAAGGTAATTTCGAATCTTGTGTCATAGAAACCAATTTGTTGGTAACTTCTACATCCTGGTGTATTAACTCTGGGGCTTCAACTCATGCGTGTAACTCACTGCAGGGGTTCAAGGTAAGCAGAATACTGAGTGAAGGAGAGGTGACTCTTTACTTGGGGACTTCTACAAGTGTTGCAGCTGCAGCCATAGGAACCGTAGAGTTAATTTTTAGAAAATGATCAATTGTACTTAAAGATTGTCTTTTTGTACAGAACTTAAGAAGAAATTTGATTTCTATCTCTAAACTGTGTGCGAATGGATATTTTGTCTTCATTAGTAATACGTTTACTATCAAAAGAAACAACAAATTCATTGCATACGGGGAACTGGAGAATAGTCTCTATGTTCTACATCCTTCTCTAGAAACTAACATAGCCGAAACTATGTCGGCTGAAATCCCCAAGAAAAGAACCCATGATACAGTTAGTCCCATGTGCCTGTGGCATTACTGACTTGGCCATATCAATAAAGATCGTATCACAAGACTGGTAAAGGATGGTCCTTTGGATTTTCTAACTGTAGAAGATCTTCCAACTTGTGAGCCTTGCCTTCAGGGCAAGATGACAAAACAGCCATTTAATGGTAAGCCTGAAAGATGTACAGGCACACCTGACCTTATACATACTGACGTATGTGGTCCTCTGAGTGTTAGGACTCGTAACCAGCACATGTATTTCATTACATTCATCGATGATTATTCACGGTATGGTTACGTGTACCTAATGAGACACAAGTCCGAATCCTTTGAAAAGTTCAAGGAGTTCAGACAAGAGGTCGAGAAATAATTAGGAAGAGAAATTAAGAACCTTTGATCTGATCGAGGTGGCGAGTTTCTCTTTGACAAATTCAGGGACTACTTAAAGGACAATGAGATAGTATCACACTTAACTCCTCCTGCTACACCACAACTTAACGGTGTATCAGAGAGGAGGAATAGGACTTTATTGGATATGGTCCAGTCACTTCTCGTACACTCAGGGTTGCCCACATCCTTTTGGGGTTATGCATTAGAGACTGCTATTTACGTGCTGAATCGAGTTCCAACCAAATCGGTTCCGAACACTCCATATGAACTTTGGACCAGAAAGAAACCAAGTGTCAGACACTTGAAGATTTGGGGTTGTCCTGCGCACGTTAAAAGAACGAGTGCAGACAAGTTGAAATCCAAGACCAGCCGTTGCTTATTTATAGGATACCCAAAAGGCTATGTGGGTTAAATGTTCTATGACCCAAGTGAGCAGAAGGTGTTTTGCAGCCAAAATGCATAGTTCTTGCAGAATGACTACATCCTGGATAATCATTGTTAGGAAAATGTTCTTGATGAGGAGAGCTCAGGAGTAGTGGGTTGTGTCCCATAGGTTCCAGGTATAGACCAACCTAGAAGATCTACCTGGGTTTCCAGGCCACCAATCTGTTTTGGCTATGATCGGGATAATTACCTGGTGGAAGCCTTGACTAGTGAGGAGGATCCCGTGACTTTTGCGGAAGCTATGTTGGACATAGATTCCTTGAAATGGGTAGCTGAGATGGACTCAATGGAGACCAATGAAGTCTGGACTCTAGTAGATCCGCCCCCCGGGGTAAAAGCAATTGGTTGCAAATGGATCTATAAGAAGAAGGGCCCCGACGACAAGGTTAAAACCTACAAAGCTCGTCTGGTGGTGAAAGGGTATACATAGAAAGAGGGCATCGATTATGAGGAAACCTTTTCGCCCGTGGCCATGCTTAAATCCATTCGGATCCTGCTAGCCTTAGCAGCATACCATGACTATGAGTTTCGCAAATGGATGTCAAAACCATGTTCCTGAATGGAGATCTTACTGAAGATATCTACATGCAACAACCACAAGGTTTCATAACTACGGGTCAGGAACACATGATATGTAAATTAAATAGATCCATATATGACTTAAGCAAGCTTCTAGGAGTTAGAACATCCGGTTTGACTCTACTATCAAAGTGTTGGACTTTGAGCATAATCTGGATGAGCCTTGTGTTTATAGGAAGTCCAGTGGGGACAAGGTTACGTTCTTGGTTCTGTATGTAAACGACATTCTACTCATTGGGAATAATGTAGGAATGTTGACTACGGTGAAAGTGTGGCTTTCACAGCAATTCTCCATGAAAGATCTTGGAGAAGCCTCCTATATACTAGGTCTTCAACTCTATAGAGATAGATCGAAGCAGATAATAGGATTATCCCAATCTGCTTACATTGGCAAAATAGTCAAAAGATACAACATGGAGAACTCCAAGAAGGGAAATGTTCCTTTCAAGCACGGAGTCACTCTCTCCAAAAAGACATCTCCCAAGACTTCTGAGGATATTGAGGGCATGAAAGACGTTCCCTATGCCTCAGCCATAGCGAGCATCATGTATGCCATGTTGTGCACTCGTCCTGACATTGCTCAGGTAGTGAGTGTAGTGAGCAGATTTCAGGCCAACCTAAGGCAGAAGCATTGGACTGTTGTGAAAAATATACTCAAGTACCTTCGAAGGACAAAAGAGTTTTGTCTAGTATTTGATGGTAGTTCACTACATATCCAGGGGTATACTGATGTTGATTTCTAGTCGGATCCAAATGATAGAAAGTCTACATCTGGGTACGTTTTCACGATAGGATCATGTGTTGTTTCTTGGAAAAACAACAAACAGGGGTCTACAACAGATTCCACAACCGAAGCCGAACACATTTCCGCAAGTAAAGCTGCCAAAGAAGTTGTGTGGATGAAAAAGTTCATTCATTAATTGGGAGTAGTTCCATCCAGCACATCACCCATCCTGTTGTTGTGTGACAACAATGGAGCAATAGCTCAGGCTAAGGAGCCACGAGCCCACTCAAAGTCTAAGCACATTGAGAGGAAGTACCATGTACTGCGGGAGATTCTTGGTAAAGGGGATGTCATGATTCAGAAGGTAGTGTCAGCGGAGAATGTAGCAGACCCATTGACTAAGCCACTCACACAGAAAGTGTTTGAAAAACACGTGGAAAGCATGAGACTCTGGCTTATACTAGATTGGACCTAAGTGCAAGTGGGAGTTGTTAGACTGTGTATGCCCTTAGCTCCAATCAAGACTGATGTACATTATGTCATTTAATGTAAATGAATAAAGTACATATTTGATTCATGTTATTGTGGTGTGTTTCTGAGTAATACCCTTAAACTGGACACATTATGAGACTCGTGTTAGTTTAGAATGTTCACAGCCAGTGGGTCGGTCTAGGGAGATCTATCCTGATAAGGCTGACACTAATGTGCCACCAAGTTGGTTGGGATAGTCTGTCTCAACTGCCAGGGTGAGACCCGAGGTACATGTAGTGTAGGTTTAACATGAAACCTTGAACCGAACTAGAATTCCAGTGTTGCCCTAGACCTTGGTGATTAGTGGGCAAAACTGGACTGTTACACCTGACCCCTAGACTCGATTATGATACTGTACTCGGTGTCGGATTGGGCTGTCTTTGATATACCAATCAGTGAGATCCTTAGCAGGGGTCAAAACCTGGGTATGTTGGGACAGTCCAAGAATTCATTTGAGTGAGTGATCATAGTGACAGGATCAGCCCCTTTGTCGGACAAAGGTAATGATCGGGGATGCACTCTCTCTGATAGAAACCAAAACTGCCGGTAGTTGATTTCAATCGTTGAAATTTGTTTTGCAAAATATATTTATATAAAGATATACATTTATATATATATTATGGTTTATAATTGTTTGCAAAAAGTTTTTATTCCTGGGATCCATGTGAGCAGAGAGTGCAATACTGTTCCTTGCAGCTGAGGGAGATGTCCTCTCTTCTTGGGCAGTGTTTGATCATTATGGGCTGAGAAGTTAAGTGTAAGTCCATTGAGGGTTATACCTAACGGAATAATCTTGCATCTGCCCACGGTCCCTGGGTTTTTATAAGGTGGCTTGACCCAGGGACCACTTAGTGTAAGTGTTGGGCCCATTAGGAGCCCATGTGATGGGCTTTAGGGGGTTCACTGCTTTTTAGTGAATTCAGCCAAGCCTTGTAACAGAGGTTGGGCCGAACCCATGTGGTTGATGTGTAGATCAATGTTTGGGTCCCATGCTATACAAAGAAGTCCAACTGGCAGCAATTTAGAAGGCAACTGAGCACTTAGACTTATTGGGCCTAAAGCCCATTTTGAACTGGCCTAATTTGATTAGTTAAATAAGGGGCAGATCTGGGATTTGGATGAGCAGATAGGATAGGGTCTTATCCCTATCCACTCAGAGAGTCCAAATCCAAATAAAGATTTGTATCTAGAAACCTCCTGATAAGATTAGGAGAGCTGATCTAATCTGCAGATAAGATAAGGAACTATCCTAATGGGATTAGGAGCTGATCTCTTTAAGTCTATAAGAGGAGGAGGGAGCGAGCAATTCAGTACACACTCCAGCACACCCAGAGATATCAGATCTCAAACTATACAGAGAGAAGACGACCACAATGTGACTGTGCCTTCTCTCTATGTTCTCCTCTTGCCATCGCCATACTGCCAGTTCAATCTCCATTGTAGGAGTGATCAAGAATGGTTCTTGATATCAGTCTTTGGAGAAAGGCTGATCTGAAGTTGTGCTCACTACCTCCATCAAATTCTTGCTGAAGGATTTGGTTCATTGGACGAACACTACTGATTCTGTTCCACAATACACTGTGTCATGTTCAGTGGGAGCAGTCTTTGGAGTCTTTCTTTGGGCGTGAATACCTTCATTGGGAGATACTACATCTTCGTATCAGGTATATCCCTCTCCTACTGAATTGTTTAGATTTGGTTCGGTTCTTGGTTCAAGATTGATCATTGAAAAAGCAATTTTTCTAAAACAGTGAATGTGATTCCCAGATGGGAGAGAGAGAAATTTTTGAAATTTCGCCCAGCCTACCTGCAAGGCTCAGCCATCCATATGATGGATCTCTTATCCCCTTCACATGACCCATGTAATTAGATCGGTTCTACAAGTTGTCTACGTCCGAAGTGAAATGATGAGTAACGCCTGAATCTAAATACCATGTAGGGTCAAGCTCTTCCAAGACTTGTGTGAAACACAACTATATCTGATGGGTTCTAGAAAGTAAGAGTGCCATTTCCAGAAAGTTTGAAACACAACTGGATCATTTCCAAGACTTGTGTGAAACACAATTGCTCTACTTGATAGGACAAATCATAACTCCTCCAGAAGATAAGAGCACCATGTCCAGGTTTATTGTAGACCTGACATATAATTGTAAGGAAATTACCTCTACCACGACCACCATTGTTGCTCCTACCATTATTGTACTGGTTGGGATAACCTCTACAATTGTGGCCACCACCACAATCCCTGCCATTTAAAGGAACAGGACTACCACGATTTGTTGTGGTTTTAGAATTCAAGGTATTTCTATTTTATACTTGTGTGGCCAAATTTGCTGAGGGTGGGCAATTACTGGTGGGTTGGTTATGTTGCTCCAACCAAGCCTCATGATTTAACAATAATCCCATTACATCATTGATAGTAGGATGATCAAAATCAAGCCTATTAGTAATCGTAGTAACTATGGACTCATATTCAGTCCCCAATCTAGAAAGAATGCAAAGTATAAGATTATCCTTGCCTATAGGTTCAAAAATTGCAGCTAGACTATCGCTGATTACCTTGGCTTTCTTGACATATTCAGTTATTGACTGAGAACCATTTTTTATGCTCTTGTCATTTCAGATGGAGTACCCTTGATCTTGATATGCTGGAGTAGGTTGCTGATAGAGCCTACCAAATCTCGGCTGATGTAGTTAGACCGATCACCTCGATTAAAACACTTTTAATGAGTGACGAAATAATCTATCCGAGCACAAGTTGATCCAGCTGCTCCCAGTTGTCGTAGTCTGGATTCATCATTCTCTGTTCGTATGGACCATCGATGTGGGTTGGAGGTGCATGCATGGTGCCCTCCACAAGGCCAAGCAGCTTGTGTGTCCTAAGCACTGGAATCATCTGTGCCTTCTAAGGATGGTAATTTTCGTGACTCAGCTTGATGGGGAGGGAATGAAAAATATTGGGAACATTAGCTAATGGTGATCCCAGAACAGAACTTAGAAGGGGATTTGAGCCACTTGTGTTCGAGCTCTCTGCTGAATGCACGCCATTATGAGTAGAGGTGGCCACGAGCTAAGCTCTTCACGGCTCAGCTCCTTAGAGTTGGTTTGAGTTGGTTTCTTAATTAAGCTTCAACATCATGTTACATTATTGTCCTTCTTGTTGATTTTATTATGTGGAGAAATAGGTAGAAACGATGGCAATAAGGAGCAAATTTCAACTTTGGATCCTATGGATGAGATGAAAGGTGCAAAGCTACACATTCTGCCATGTGCTCCGTTCACATGTAACAATGGTAAATGTTGGTGTTGCTTAACAGATCCCAGCGGCAAAGCTCCATGTTACTACACCAAAGAATATTGTCTTAACAATTGCCCTGAAACTCCACCTTAGGCTCAACCATTACCATGATCAAGTCTTAATTTCCCATGGATTTTCCCATGCCTATGAACCCTGAATAGTAATTCTAATGGATTTAAGCATGGCCACAGGTGAAAATGTTTCTTCATAGTCGATGCCCTCTTTCTGAGTGTACCCTTTCGCCACTAGACGAGCTTTGAAGGTCTCAACTCGACCATCGGGGCCCTTCTTCCTCTTGTAAATCCATTTGCAACCGATTGCTTTTACCCCGGAGGGCGGATCTACTAGAGTCTTGACTCCATTGGTCTCCATTGAGTCCATCTCTGCTCTCATGGCCTCCACCCACTTCTGGGAATCTATGTCCAACATAGCTTCCGTATAAGTCACGGGATCCTCCTCACTAGTCAAGGTTTCCATCAGGTAACTATCATGGTCATAACCATAACGGACTGGTGGCCTAGATACCTGAGTGGATCTTCTAGGTTGGTCACTACCTGGAACTTGTGGGACATCTCCCACTACTCCTGAGCTCTCCTCATCAAGAACAACTTCTTGACGATGGGTGTCTAGGATGTAATCGGTTTCCAAGAATTGTGCATTTCGACTGCAGAACACTTTCTGCTCACTTGGGTCATAGAATAGGTTACCTACAGAGCCTTTTGGGTAGCCTACAAATAGGCAACGGCTGGTCTTGGATTCCAACTTTTCTGCACTCATTCTTTTAATGTGTGCTGGACAATCCCAAATCTTCAAATGTCTAACACTTGGTTTCTTTCTGGTCCAAAGTTTATATGGAGTATTCGGAACCGATTTAGTTGGAACCCGATTCAGCACGTAAATCGCAGTATCTAATGCATAATCCCAAAAGGATGTGGGTAACTCTTAGTGTATGAGAAGCGACCAGACCATATCCAATAAGGTCCTATTCCTCCTCTCTGAAACACCGTTAAGTTGTGGTGTAGCAGGATGAGCTAATTGTGATACTATCCCATTTTCTTTTAAGTAGTCCCTGAATTCGTCAGAGAGATATTCGCCACCTTGATTTGATCGAAGGGCTTTAATTTCTCTCCCTAACTATTTCTTGACTTCTTGTCTAAACTCTTTGAACTTTTCAAATGATTCAGATTTGTGTCTCATTAGGTACACGTAACCATATCGTGAAAAATCATCTGTGAAGGTGATGAAATACACATGTTGATTCCATGTCCTAAGACTCAGGGGACCACATACATTAGTATGTATTAGGTCAAGTGTGCCTTTACATCTTTTAGACTTACCGTTAAATGGCCATTTCATTATCTTGCCTTGTAGGAAAGGCTCACAGGTGGGAAGATCTTCTACAGTTAGAAAATCCAAAGGACCATCCTTTACCAACCTTGTGATTCGGTCAACACCGATGTGGCCAAGTCGGTAATGCCATAAACACGTGGGATTAACTATATCACGGACTCTCTTCTTGGGGATTTCAGCCAACGTAGTTTCGGTTATGTTAGTTTCTAGAGAAGGATGTAGAACATAGAGACCATTCTCCAGTTCCCCGTATGCGATGAATCTGTTATTTCTTTTAATAGTAATTGTATTACTAAAGAAGACAGAATAACCATCTACACACAGTTTTGAGACAGAAATCAAATTTCTCCTTAAATTTTGTACATAAAGACAATCTTTCAGTACAATTGTTCCTTCTCTAAAAAGTAACTCCATGGTTCCTATGGTCGCGGCTGCAACAGTTGCAGTAGTCTCCAAGTAGAGTGTGACTTCTCCTTCACTCAGCCTTCTGCTTACCTGGAACCCCTACAGCGAGTTACACGGATGAGTTGAAGCCCTAGAGTCAATACACTAGGACGCAGAAGCTACCAATAAATTGGTTTCTATAACACAAGTTTCGAAATTACCTTTCTTGGATTCCAGGTAGGTAGGACAGTTCTTTTTCTAGTGGTCGGTCTTCTTGCAGAAGTGACAGGCATCCGATACTTTGTCTTTCTTCTGCTTCTTGCCCTTAGTGGCCTTCTTCAAAGGCTTCTTTGCCTTTCTCTTTCTCTTGCCTATTTTGCTAGCTTCAACAAGCATAGCTACAAGCTCATCCTTTTTAATTAGTTCTTCAGCTCTTTGCAACATATTGCTGAGCTCTTGCAGGCTGACATTCAACTTGTTCATGTTATAGTTCATGACGAACGGATTAAAGGAAGGAGGCAATGAATTAAGGATAGCATCTATCTGGGTTGCAAGGTCCAACCTGGATCCAAGAGCCTCCAGTTCATTGATATACCCCATCATCCGAAGACAATGGTCATGAACTTGTTGGCCCTTGGTCATTTGTGCGGTCATGAATTGTTTCAAGACCTTTTGTCGAATAGAATAATTCTGCTCTTCATACATCGTCCTGAGACTGTCCAATATGTCATTGGCAAGTTCAATCTGATCGAACTGCCTCTATATTGGGTTGTCCAAGGAGGCAATCATGTAACATCGGGCAAGGGAGTTTTTCTCCTCCCATTCTTGATAGTCTCTCCTTCAGGCCTCAGAAGCCCTATCTCCTGGACGCTCGGGTGCAGGATTCTTTGCCACTTTGTCTAGCTTTTCAGAAGCTAGGACCAGCATAAGGTTCCTGTACCAGTCGACATAGTTTGGGCCCTTCAACTTGTTGTCATCAAGCAATTTTGCATATGATCCGTTTGTCATTTTCTGATAAAAGAGCAAACATCAGTCCACAACCTTATTTATTCATGTTCATTACATAGACATGTATTTTAATCTACGTTCCATTTCCATTTATTCATCTCTAAGATTTCCCTCCATTCTTAGTGATGGAGACTACGGGTTGTCTCTGGAAATGTGGGAAATCACATAGGGTGCATGGAGCCAACTGTTTCAGTTGCATAACCCCACCACCTTTCTGTGAATGATCATATCCACTCATCATATGAGTTTTCCCTTTGGCCTCTGTCAGACAAGGTTCAGAGCCGTTTTCAAGTAAACATTTTTGTCCAATGAGTGCTTACCCATTATATTCGTGAACGCCAAGGTACCATGAGAGAGTTCCCATTTTCTGGTGAAGCCCCTCCCACATCAGTCTATGACACCCCTATCATCTTATGAAACACTCAGACAAGCCCAACAACAAATGGATAGCCCATTTTTTGGTGTGTTTCCTCATTACTAAAGGACCCATCCTCATGCTAATGATGAAAGGCCTTTAGAGAGTTCATCATATGAATCTCCTTATCACATGCATTCATATTAGCTGGAGGGAACAGTTAATTACGCCCTAGTTTGATCTAGGTCAAACCAAAGTGGCTCCCACTGACTTTCATAAAGTCATATTTTGGTGGGCCTTAATCGGCTAAGGTTCCGCACGTAACCTCCTGATGAGGTGTGGGGCCCACCACTGAGGGAGGTCATCCAATGACCAAAAGGGACACCATGGCAATGATGTGCATTCAGCCATGGTATGCGCAAGAGCCACTGTCGATTGAGCATGGGCCAAGCACTTATGGCCCACGTACGTCGCACATCACACATCCATACATCTCA
The DNA here is from genome assembly GCF_056320005.1 of Nelumbo lutea. NCBI lineage: Eukaryota > Viridiplantae > Streptophyta > Magnoliopsida > Proteales > Nelumbonaceae > Nelumbo > Nelumbo lutea. The sequence continues at coordinate 53,722,151 of NC_142690.1, forward strand.
TGCAGGGATAAATTGATCCAATCAATTAATCATCTGTAAGGCCCATTTGAAGCACATTTTAAATCCATAATATTAACCATTAATATTATCTAGGTATATGGGTCGAATGGTTCAGCCCATATAGCTTTATGTGTTAAGTGGGCTTTTAGTAGTTTTAACTATTTAAAACTGTGCCTTTACAGGTTGGGCTGAATTAACTATTTAATTAAATATCAATCCCCAGGCCCATTGGTGGGAAATTAGGGCTGACTTTCAGCCTTGATTAAACCCTAGATTTGGTCCAAACAGTTTGAACCAATCTTGGTTCGAATGGGTCTAGGGTTTGATCTTTAATTAAATCTTTAATTCAAGAAAACAATATGAAATTAAATACTGATAAAAGAAAATCAAGAATTAGTTAAACAGGGTTGTTCGCACAATCCATCCTGCAAAAGAGAGGGTAGATCATAGTTTGCAGTTTCATAAACTGCAAATCGTAGATTGTAGTTCTCCCATCTGGGAAATCTCCTTCTTTGCGAAATCTCCATTTTTGTGCTGCCATCTTCGATAAAAAATAAAAATAAATAGAAGTCATATTTCTATTAATGATTACATCAGATTGAATACCTATACATTCAGTCTAAAAATAAAAAAAAATATTTTACAAACCAAATGTAACAAAATAATCCAAAAACTGCAAAATCGCAGGTTCCCTGCGCAAATCAAGATTTTGATCTCCTCTTGTACGAACATCCCATAAATCAAGAAAATCATAAAGAACAGTTCTAAATAATAATCAGATTTATATAAAATTAATTTCAGATTATTCGCCCATTAATTTTGGGAATAAATTTCCCAAAACCCATATCTATGCAAATCGGGTAGAACACCTTTTGCCCATTTGCGCAGGTTCAGATCTGAAAAAAAATGGTTCAAGATTTGAACCATGGCTCTGATACCACTGAAGGGAATGAGAGATCCATCGTATGGATGCCCAAAGATTGTGGAATAATGGGCGAATTTCAAAAATTTTTCTCTCCCTTCAACTAGGAATTGCATTCCCTATTTAGAAAATCATATTTTCAAGGATCATTCTTGAAATGTAAACTGAACCAGATCTAAACCAAAAAAGAGTAGGAGAGGATTATACCTGATACGGAGAAATAGTATCCCCCAACAAAAGTGTTCACACCCAAGGAAGGATCCAAAGACTGCTCCCACTGAAGATGGCGTAGTGCAGGATGGAGCAGAATCAGCAGTGTTCTTCTCCAAGAACTCTGTCCTTCGCAAGAATCAGCAGGATGGCACGTGAGCACAACTTCCTATCAATTCTTTCTCAAAGAACTGATGTCAAGACCGAATCTTGACTTCTCCCACAACTGGATATCGAACTGGCAAACATAGCAACAAGAAGAGGGAGGCGGCAAGAAAGAATTCTGTAGGGATGCTTAATTCTTCCTTCTTGATTTCAACACTCAAGAGGATTTGAATGAATTGTCTCATAAAGGCTGCCGCCCCCTCCTTCTTTTGTTAGCCTAAAAGATCAGCTCCTAATCCAGTTAGCAGCTGCTTATCCAAATCCTATTTGGATCAGCTTTCTCTTTAGGTGATAAGGATAATCCCTTATCTTATCTGAAGATTAGATCAACTTTCTCCTAATCTCATTAGGAGGTTTCTAGATCTGAATCACATTCAGATTTGGACTCTCTGAGTGGATATGGTCAAGACCCTATCCTATCAGCTAATCCATCTCAGAATTCACCCCATATTTAACTAATTAAATAACCCAATTTGAAATGGGCTTTAGACCCATTAGGCTTATGTACTCACTTAACCTTCCTTACTGCTACCCAGTTGAGCTTCCTTGTATGGCGTGGGACTCAAGCATTGATCTACACATCAGCCACATGGGTTTGGCCCATTTGTCATGAGGCTTGGCCGAATGCACTGTTATGGACAATGCACCCCCTGAAACCCATCAAATGGGCTCTATGGGCCCAACACTTACCCTAAGTGGTACCTGGGCCAAGCCACCTTGTAACACCCTGGGACTGTGGGCAGATGCAAGATTAAACCCATAAGGTATCATCCTCAATGGTCTTACACTTAACCTCTTAGCCCATAATGATCATACACAGCCCGACAAGAGAGGACATCTCCCTCGGCTGCAAGGAATAGTGTTGCACTCTCTACTTATATGGATCTCGGGAATTAAAACCTTCTTGCAACCATTTTAGAAACTATAATATATATACTTTTATATCACGTATAAAATATATTTTGCAAAACAAATCTCAACGATTGAAATCGGCTGCCGGCAGTCTTGGTTTCCATTAGTAAGAGTGCATCCCCGATCATTACCTTTGTTCGACAAAGGGGATGATCCTGTCACTATGATCACCCACTCAGATGAATTCTTAGACTGTCCCAACATACCCAGGTTTTGACCCCCGCTAAGGATCTCACTGATTGGTACATCAAAGACAGCCCAATCCGACACCCAGTGCAATATCATAATCGAGTCTAGGGGTCGGGTGTAGCTTTACAGTTTTGCCCATCAATCTCCAAGATCTAGGGCAATACTAGAAATTTGGTCCAATTCATAGATTCAATTAATCCTACACTATATGTGCCTAGGGTCTCACCCTGGCAGCTGAGACGGGCCACCCCAACCGATTTGGTGGCTCCACAGTGCCAGCCTGATCAGGATAGGTCCCCCTAGACCGACCCACTAGCTGTGAACATTCTAAACTAACACGAGTCTCATTAAGTGTCCAGTTTAAGGGTATTATACAAAAACATACCAAGGGAACATGAATCAAATATGCACTTTTATTCATTTACAATAAACTCATAAAGTACATCATTTTGATTGAAGCTAAGGGCATACAGAACTATCTAATAGTTAAAGCTCAGTTTCTTTTGGAGCAAAACAAAAAGGGTTACAAGAATTTCTTAAATCTAGAGGAACACATTTTCAACTTCTCGTAAGATTGATTTTGAGGTGATGTTATTGGGTCTTAGGTACTAATCTCCCTTAGACCCTCACCTCTCTACCTTTATTCTCAGTTAAGAAGAAATTCCAAACGAAGGTTCTCCCAACATTTCAGAACTTCTAGCAACCTAGAAAAACTAAAAGAGACTTCCGTTTCGCATGTACCTTGTCAAAAGTTTCCCAGCAACTAGGAGGACTTCAAATGAAACTTAAGTAAGGCAGGAGTTGAGCTGAGCATTTCTGGTGTTAAGTTTGGAAGACAGGAGATAAGGCTTGAGTTTAGCTTTAGAGATTTTGGGATTACAAGTAGAATGGGTGTATCACAGAAATTAGGAAACTACTCTCTTCCTCAATCTTTCTCACTAGGAGCCTCCCTTAGGTTTCCACCTTATCTCCCTCTTCTCTCCCCTAGTCCCCCCCCCCCCCCTCTTGAGCTCAAATTACATCAGTATTTATAGAGAAAGGGAAGGGGGTCTAATTTGAATTCGCTCAGTTATAGTGCTTGGAATTTAATAGAGGTTTTTCACAAAAATATGTAAAGATTCTTCAAAGAAATAGATGTCCAATCAAGCTTACCTATTTGATGAAACATTTTCTTTGATTTAAGGGTGGCTTTCATGGGTTTTGTGTGTCCAATGGGAGCTTGGGGTGTATCAGACGTTGCATCCCTATATTTGGGGCTGACAGTGGTAAAAAACCTAAATTTGATAAACTTTAAAATTCTATTTTGTCTTTTCTAAGTTTTAAGTGTGGGTATCTTTGGGTTTTTGGGTTTTTTGGATCTATTAGGCTCTATTTTGATTAGTCCAAGTGTTCTAATGGGTCAATAATGGGTCTGGCATCATCCATCACCCTTTTGGGACTTTAGGTTGAGACAGATGAGATGATGTGGCAATTTAATCTGGTGCGTCGAAATGAAATCTTTCTAGTTTAATAGCCAAACTGATGAATCTAGTCATGAAATTTGTGTGCTAGGGCTTTTTGGGTTTCTGAACACAGTGGTGATGTCTAATTGGTCAAATAGGCTCGGGATAATTGAGATATATGACTAACATGTTCAGGTCAATGAGATTTGTAGAAATAGAATCTTTGTTTGAAAAATGGTCAAAAAGAGAATTGTGGGATGAAATTTGGTGGATTGGCACTTTCGAACACCTTAAATCTAATAGAAGTGATGGATCTTTGATCAAAGGTGTAGATTGATTGTTTTAGTTCAGATCATAGTCTTAGCTTATGCTTTTTCAATTAATGAGAGTGTCCAAAGCAAAATCTTACATTTTCAACTGGGTTCGGGGTCAGGAAGGGATTTATGGTCCCCAACCCCAATTATATATATATATATATATACATATTTAAATGTTATTTATATTAAATGTATATTTTTTGTATTATTTATAGTATATATATATCAAAACATATTTAAAACATTATCTATAATTTAAATTTTTTGTTTATTTTAAGTAAATTTAATTTTTAAAACAAATTCCATTATCCAAAAGAAGTTTGGGATTCGGGTCCCCACAAGAAACCCATCCCCATCGGGGATTAGGGATGGAGGACAAATTTTATCCCTAGCAAGGACCATGAACAGGGATGGGGGTTAATTTCAGAATCAGGGGCAGGACAGGGAATATGATCCCTGCCCTGTTGCCATTCTTAAGTAGGAATCCCTATGGGATGGGGATGGGGATAACCTTATCTCTATTAGCGGGAACGAGGATGGGCACAAGGATGGGAATTTTCACGGAGACGGGGATGGGGAGAGGCTCCCCACCCGATTGCCATTCCTACTCGTGAAATATCATTATTATTGGTTACACAACTTTTATCCCATGTTGATACATGTTATAAATATATACATTCTCAAAAATTAAAAAAAAAAAAAAGATTATGAGACCCTTCATGTGAAAACTTTAACTTATAATGTTAATTTCATACGAGAAAAAAATGTGGATACGAAGGACTGGTTTGGGAGGGTAGCTTTGGTTTAACCAAACTAACTCAACTGCATATTGACAACTGGCTTAACTGCCTAAGAAGTGAAAGAATGATAATGTTGACTAGGTGCTCTGGATAACCGATTGAAAGAGGGTGAAGTGGGAGGACAGCCCTGTCCTTCAACTGGTTGATCAACAACCAATTTGGTTCTTTTTGATTTTTTCACCAAAGCATAGCTTTATAATCCAACTAATGCTAAAAATAAAAGTGGATTGGCCAAACAAAAAAGTAAATAGAGGATGTCATCAGCTTTATATTTGCGAGTTGAAAATTTGTCCTTAGTCTATTTGTTTGCAATACGAATCTGAACTAAATATAAATTTGTCTCCTAGTTTAGTTTTGTATTCCTATTTAATGTAAAATTTATACTTTTGGCTGTGTTTGGTTGTAGTGTAATTTTATTTGCTCCATGTTACTACACCAAAGAATATTGTCTTAACAATTGCCCTGAAACTCCACCTTAGGCTCAGCAATTAAAGTAATGGAGTGCTACATTATGTTTTCTTGTTGGGGTTTCACTCTATGTTATATGTATATATAATAATAAATGATAAATTGGCAAATATCATCGTCAAATAATTTGGGCAATGTAGCATCAGTAACCATTGCTGTGACCCAGGTTTTGTGCATCTTCAGCTCTCTAATTATGTTTGTCATCACTTGAAGAAATCCCTATATAGCTTAAAACATGGTATCAAGAGCTTAACACATTTCTCCTTCACTCTGGCTTCATTGCCTCTTTTGTTGACTCCTAGCTTCATTTTTTGTGCGTTGTTACTGGTTCATGAATGTGGATGAATGTAGAACCCATATTATCCATGCACATTAAGGTGTAAGATACAGCTCGAACCCCGTGCCAGGCTGGGCTGAGGATTTATAGGCTGTGGGCTATGTTGGCTTGTGGCCTATGAGGGCTCATGTTGGTATGGTTCAACCTGAGAGTACACATTTATTTAAATGTCTTCAATAGATATAAATAATAAGTTTAGGGGGCATTTTAAATAAAGTGATAAATAAATTATACAAATGACGAGAATACACCTCCCAACAGCCCAATCCAGCATAGCCCACAACTTGCAAGGCCTAGGCGTGGAATTCATGCCAGGTAGGTACATTCTGCTATAAATACAGGCAGCTCAAAATAGCGGGCGATTCCAGCCTGGCCCGTCCCATATTACACCTCTACATTTATATAGAGTGAGAGATTGAGTTGTGGGCCATTATACACTTTATAGCTTTCGTCAAACATTATTATTAGATACACAACTTTTATCCTAGCCATCAAGTTCATCTCATCCTCAGTTGATACAGGTTATTAATATATACATTCTAAAAAAAACAAGATTATGAGACCCTTCATGTGAATGCCGTAACTTATAGGGTCGAGCCAAAAATGAACTTTGGTTCAACCAATTAAGCTGATTCAGTTGCATATATTGACAACTGGCTTAACTGCCTAAGAAGTCAAAGAATGATAATGTTGACAAGGTGTTCAGGATAACCGATTCAAAGAGGCTGACGTGGGTGGACAGCCCTGCCCTTCAACTGGTTGATCAACCACCAATTTGGTTCTTTTGATTTTTTCAACTAATGTTAAAAAAGAAAAAAAGTGGATTGGCCAAACAAAAAGGTAAATGGCAATGAAACCTCTTCCAATCTTTTAGTTTTCCAAATATCTGTAATAATATCAATGAGATCTCCTCTCATATATATTAATATTCTATACTTCGATTGTTTATTTAAAATATTTTATGTGCATTAAATAGAGGATGTCATCAGCTTTATATTTGCGAGTTGAAAATTTTTCCTTAGGCTATTTGTTTGCAATGCGAATCTGAACTAAATACAAATTTGTGTCCTAGTTTAGTTTTGTATTCCTATTTAATGTAAAATTTATACTTTTGGCTGTGTTTGGTTGTAGTGTAATTTTATTTGCACTAAAACAAATGCATGGGAATGCAAATGAAAAATATGCAAATTCTTGTTTAATTTTGTTATGGGTTTTGCTTTATTCTACTTCAGGTTTTGATTTACTTCATTTATACTGCAATCAAACAAGATAAACTGAAATTTAAAACAAAAATATTTCAGAATTTACACACAAATAATTTACACTACCATAATTTTGCATCAGTGCAAATTTAATTGCATTGCAACCAAATACAGGCTTTGTTTCATTGGCAGTGCAAAAACTGATGTAAAATTCATACCACCTTCCTCTGATCTTAATTATCTTACATGAATTGAGGATCGCATCTTGCTTCCCACCTCACTGTCATGTATTTGCAGCAATGCAATTAAGCAAACTCACGAGCTTCCCTAAGAAAAGAATCCAATTCATTATTTATAAGATCACATAGAATCAAGATTTTAATTCTTGAGATATTTGGTGGATTGTAACTAAATTAAATTGGCCTTGTCTCATAGGATGTTCAAATGTTATATAAATCCCATCCTAGATCACACTTTTCACTGAAAATTATATTCATCCATGGCAACTCCCAAGTTCAATGTTATGTTATTCGTTTTCTTTGTTCTCCTAAGTCTTTCTGCGCTTTATGAGTGTAAGTCCAAGCTCTTGCATATGGTCTTTCATCTATTTCTAATCTATTTCTTTTTTTTTTCTATTAATTGAGTTCTTTATCTTCAACATCATTCTTACATTACTGTTGTGTGGTGAACCGGAAACAGGTAGAAAAGATGGCAAAAAAGAGGAGGAAATTTGGAGAATGGATCCCATGGAGATGAATAAGGGTGGTATAAAGCTAAACATTTCGCCATGTATTCCAATGCAATGTAAACCTAATAACGAAAAATGCTGGTGCTGCGTAACAGATCCTCGTGGAACATGTTGGATCAACAAAAATGATTGTATCCAACTTTGTCCTCCGCCTTCACCTCAGGCTCAGCCATTTCCATGATAATTTTGCTTTTCTCATATCTTTTTGCTCATCTCTGTATCAACCCAACCTTGTCAATGCTAATAAGGTCTAAAATAATGGAGTGTGCTACATTATGTTTTCTTGTCTTGATGGGGTTTTAGTACTCCAGCTAGCTTTCAGATAATAGCATAAATAATCGATTTAACAGTTAAATTATATTGTCGTGTATCGTTCTGTTATAGTTCTATCTTTCTCTCTGTCTCTCTCTCTATAGATATTCTAAGATTATGATAGCAAAAGTCAAGGGACCAATAGTATTATTTCTTTGTTAAACATAGAAAATGAATCAATGAAAAGTTAGATGATTTATCATAATTGGTTTAAATCTGGATTTAACATACTGTCAATGTTAATGAATGAACAGTCGTAACTGAAATCTAATCATGTAAATATATATCAGAAAATGACATATATGGGTCTGTGATCATTATAAATAATATGACCCCAATATTTTGACTTTTTTAGAGGAACCAGTTTTTTTATTTGATTACCCTAAATTCTAGCTTTGGTCACATGAGTTAGATCCAAGCACTGGTTACATGGGCCTCTAATGGGCCAAGTTTGAGATGATGGACACCCACACAATTTTTGCAATCTAATCGAGGGAGTGGTTGATTTGACTATCGTGGTTACAGGGTTGTAGGACACCCTTTGGAGCACATATTTTCTCCTACCATGGTGGGGCAAACAATCTTTTCATTTTTATATAAAATTTCTAAACGTTAAACCTTAAACCCTAAATTTATAAATTCTAACCTAAAACTTAAACCCTAAGTTTCTAAATTTTTAAACCCTAATAATAAAAATGCATTTGGTGATACTCAATTCCTCTGACTAGGTAGGAGCCAATAATTCTTCCACCCTTTTTGATCTTCCAATAGAATAGGGGCGCAACAACTTTTGAAAAACCTAGCAATTGGTTATCTGCACATGGTTAATGGTGGGTCAAGGTAATAAATTATATCGTCTTGTTCTTTCTCTCATTTTTCTCTTTACTTTTATATATATATATATATATATATATATATATATATATATATATATATATATATATATATATATATATATATATATATTCTAGGATTATGATAGTTTTTAACTCTTTAGCATCTTAATTAATTTGTGTGAATCGCTGAACAGTATGATGGATTTGTCTTAATTGGTTAAGATTTGGTTTTAATTAAGAGCATGCAGTCAATGTCAGTGAATGCACCATGAATGGGGTCTAATAATGTTAATATATCAAGAATTAATGGCCACCCAATATATGGTATGAAATGACTAACTCAATAATGACAAATATCATCAACAAATAATTTGGGTGATGTAGCAGTACATGACCTTACTTCAACTTCAAGACTCTACGGGCTTATTTCTTTGACAACATCCTTACATTGTTGACTTACTGAAGCGATCGTGTATTGGATGGCGCTAACCTTTGAGCACACCTATGGCTACTACTACTCGTGTTAGCATGGATTTGTTGAATTTATTAGCTGTATTAGGGTTTATGTAACTAATAATTATGCCTCATTTTAGTCGGGTTCGGATGGCCAGAGATAAGATTAATTGAGTGTAATATATATAGCTTCTCAGCAGGATGTGGAACCGATTACAGTACAATAAATCAGTCATAAAATACATAGCGTCCACAATCACTTAACCTCTCAGTGTGGGCTCCAGGTATTGTATTATAGGGTGCCAATTGGATTGGATTTGGTCCAATCTAATCCAGTCCAATGTGAGTCCATTATAAATGAACCTGGTCCAAATCAGTCCAATGAATATTTTGGACCATTTTAGAACGGTTCAAAGACTGTCCAATCTATTTAAACTCATGTTAATTTAGATTGGTTCCAACTCAAACCTGGTCCATTGACACCTATCTTCTTATCTTCTATTAGTGGACTAGATATTGGCTCATTCTAATATAAATTCATTATGGACAGATCAGGTCCAATCCAATATGTCATATTGGTCCATTGACACCCCTACTCTCTCACGCCCACACCTATGTTACACTATCCTCCCTTTGAATTGTGATGGATTCCCCCACTTACCACTATTCCCAAAAGAACAATGTGCTAGAATGTGGATGAAAGTTCAACGATAACGACTTAAGTGTAACCCATCAGAACTCATGTTATCCATGCGCATAAACATAAAGATATAAAACATAGCTCAAGCCCCGTGTCAGGCTGGGCTGAGGGTTTATAGCCTATGGGCTATGCTGGCTTGTGGCCTATGAAGACTCATGTTGGTAAGGCCCAATCCAGCCCGGTGGCTATTACAACAATTATAAAAACATTTTAGGAGGCTAGCCAGAAATCCCCTCCCCTCAATACTTTAGTGGGGTTCTTGTGTATTTTGCCAAAGGAGAGTATAAAAATTTATTTAAATGTCTTCAATAAATATAAATAATTAGTTTAGGAGGCATTTTACGTACAGTGATAAATAAATTTTACAAATGACCAAAATACAGCTCCCAACAGCCCAATCTAGCATGACCCATAGCTAGCAAGGCCTAGACCATTTAGCCATGCCAAGCTCCCCTTTGGGGGAATTCATGCCAGGTAGGTACATTTTGCTACACTGTGGGCAGCTCAAAAAGTGGGTCATACCAGCCTGGCCCAACCCATCTTATACCTCTACATGAACACAGAGTGAGAGGTTGAATTGTGGGCCATATATGCTTTATAGCTCTTATGAATAGGGATGGTAACTTTCCCTACTTCCCTTATCCCCATGGGGATCCACCCCGAATGGGGTAGGGATGAGGATGATTCCCCCCACCCCCCCCCCCCAAATGGGCCATAGCCTTTAGTCCTTCGTAAGTACTTTAGTATGTTTTTCACAATAGTCCAATACTCATGTCCTATGTTTGATTGGTATCTACTTACCACACTCATAGCTTAAGAAACGTTTGGCCAAGTACACAACATGGCATACATGATGCTCCCTACGGCTAAGGCATAGGAAACTTTTCTCATGACCTCAATCTCTTTAGGGTTCTTAGGTGATATGCCCTTGGAGAAAGTGATTCCATGTCTGAAGACACAAGGATAATGGACCCAATATTTATTGTTAAATAATCATTGAATCCAACCATCCTATGAAAACCTAAGGATAATGGACTTAGCTAAGATATAGCCCATCAGGTAATCAACCCTTAATGATCTCTTACACTTAACCTCTTAGCATATAATGATCAAACATTGCCAAACCACTACAGTTACTCCTTTCCAACTGGGGATTTTCCTTGAAGGCAGGTCTCTGGTTTTCACTCCCTCCTTTCATTCCCGAGGTCTTGAGGTACTACAATTTCAACCTTGATCAATTGCACCTGAACTCCATCCATACCATAGTGGGACAATTTCCCTTTTCTTTCACACCGGCCTTCCCATAAATATTAAAAACTTTGTCGGTTTCTACCAAATCAAGCAAAACCCAACTAGCACCCCAGGAAAGGTTAGTTACTATTTTTATTACTGGCCTAGGTACAAGCTTTTACGAGGTTTTCCTCCCAATGTCCCAACTTGGAAGAGTAAACACTTCTTCCTCACATTGTGTGGAGTGATGTGTGGCTCATTGTGACACTAGCAAGTGCACTAGTCGTTCAAGTAATAAAGTAGTGAGTGAAGAATCGTTCCCACGAGGATTTAGGAAACAATTACCAATACTTAATTGAGCACTTCTTATCTGATCAACAAATAAATCAAAACTCTAATGAAAGCTAAGAAATCCTAAATTAAAATCTATCTAAATCATTGGCCCAATTGCCTTCAAATCAGGTTAGAAGAGTAAGCAGTAAATGTCAATCTCAGAATTCAGCAATCTATCAATTTAGATCATTCGAATGAATCATGATTGAGCCTTGGTTTGGTGAAACCCCAAGGTCATGAACAGCCTCTCTCAAGTGCATGTTCATCCTATGCATGAGTGACGGTTCTTCTATATCTAGCAAGAATCTAATCCCCATGCATGCATTTCTTCAAACACTTCTAAGGCATCAATTCAAATATGAATTGATCACCAACTGAATTGTGCAAGTTATCTCTAACCTTGCACTCAATTCAGTTCTTGAATAGTAGATCTGAATTCCTAGAGTCTCTCTCAAGCACTCTAGGAATTCCAAGTTGTAGATTAATTCGCCCAATCTGAAAATTGCAGATCTGAATTCTCTTTCAAGCAATTCAGATCTTGCAATCTCAGATCTGAGAATTCAGATCTGAGTTTTGAAGGTTAGTTGGCCGAATTAATCTACAATCACACCCTTATTCAAGAAACTTCAAATACAATGCATGACCATTTGAATGAATCAAAAAGAATTAGATTGCTGAACTGAAATTTTACAAGCTGAAATACATCAAGGAAGAATGGAAACAAGGAGAAAGAAGAAAGAGCATATAACTAAGAAACTGAATTCAAATCAAAAGAAAATGAAACTACAAATGATTTATTACAGAAGATCTTTGAATCACAAACTCTCAATTCGAACTCACCTTCTTCTTCTATCTTGCTTGTCTTGAACTTCCTTCAGCCCTTCTTCTTCTTCTTCCTTGCGCCTAGCCTTCTTCTCTTCTCTTCTCTCAAGGTGGCCGAACCTCTAAGAGTGGGAGAGCCTTCCTCTCAAGCAATTGAACAACTTTCTCCCCTCCTAGAGGCCTCCTTATATAGTTTTTCAAGGGGGCTCTTGCCCCTTCTTGAAGCCTCTAGAATGGGGTGTATTACACCCCTCATGAACCTTCTAGAGTGCTCCCTCCTTCTCTTCAAGAAACTCCTAGAAGTTGCCGCCCCTAGCTCCCTTTGGGCTGCTATTTGGGCTACAACTTAGCTTGCTTTTGAGCTCATGTGGGCTACACTCTAGGCTGTTATTTGGGCTAAAAATGGGCCTTCCTTGCTGGGCCGAATTCTCCTCATAGCTAGGCTTTATTTTCTTGGGTTTTCTCAAGGAATTCACTTGCTCTTTTTGGGCCGAAGTGCTCTCTCTTGCTTCCACGACCGGGCTGGACTGAAATTGGTCTTTTTGAACATTCTTTTGTTGCCTTTTTCCTTCCTTTTCTTGGATTGATTATCCCTGAACCTATTCTTAGCATTAAGCTAAATTAAGGCAAAAATTAATAAAACCGGCATAAAAATCCATGCTAAAGTCCTCAAAAATTATAGATAAATTGTAAGTTCATCAAATACCCCCACACTTAAGCTTTTGCTTGTCCTCAAGCAAAGACATCAGCCATAAACTTAACATTCCCCCCTTCTGTTCTCACCATTTACCTGGTGAACTTTTTAAGATAGAAATGCATTGAGTAGTCGGGGAACTTTTGTAAGTGCTCAACTCTTATTCTTGTAAATTACCATTTAAGATATGTATCAGATCCGAGGAAAGGAGAATATGAATTTCATTATAGTCTAGCCTTCACTCCTAATTCATATATAAATCAGCTCCTTAATTGTCAAGGTTAATAATCAAATTTCACTAAGTTTCACATCTGTAACTAAATCTCAATGAGAGTTCAACTTTAGAGTGCCCCTTTGAACCTCGGTTGTCACCACAATTACTTATTTCTAAGGGTGAGTGCATTTTATGCTCCATCTCACCTTTTTTTTTTCTTTTCGGTGTGAGTGCATCTTATGCTCCATCTCACACTGGTCACTTGCTTGATGTAGGTAAATAGGACTCATGTTCTAAGCTGCTAGTTTTACTATTCAGCTTGGAATAGCGGAGTCAATTTGGGCTTTTGTCCTTCTTTTGCAATTATTGAACCTCAAGAATTAGCACTTCAGATGTGCACTAGCTTTCTTGACCATTAACAATGAAATCAAGGGCTTCCATACACATGAAGGAAGTTAGGGCTAGTCATGCTGAAAGGCATATTCAGCTCCCCTTTTCTCCTGCATATATCAAATTGGGTCATTCACAAGAATAAAAACTTAACAAGTACATCAGTCTCCCTCAACTCATTGAATTCCTTCTTAAAAAAAAATCATCAAATAAATAGTAATGAACTTGAGGGGTTCCAGTCTTTTTTCTTTTTTTTTTTTTGTGATGTCATTGCCTACATATGTGTGTTGGGGTGCATGAGGTGCATGGTTTCAACCCCCATACCCTAGCCTCGGGCTCACTCCCCCACACTTGAAATGAATATTGTCCTCAATGTTCGTAGTGTTAGGGAGTCACACTTGCTAGAGCAAACTGAAGAAAAGAAAATGATGAACTGAGTCCTTAAAGAATTGGAATTTTGAGAAAAAGATCTTTATTTTACTAACTAATATTCTAAAAAGATAAATGACAAAAAGATTCCTTAACTTGTTCATGAGCAAGCATAAGAGATTATTGGTTATCTAGATAAACAGTGGATGGAGGGGGTACAGTACTGCCCATTAAATATGGTTTCAGGCGCTGACCATTTACTTTAAACGTGCCCTGAACCGGGTGGGTGAGTTCTATAGCCCCATGGGGAAAAACCTGTGAAATGGTAAAGGGTCCAGACCACCTGGATCTCAGCTTACCTGGAAACAAGCGGAGACGGGAATTATATAACAATACCTGTTGGCCTACATAAAAGTCCCATCTCAGCAAGTTCTTATCATGCCAGTTTTTTATTCTTTCTTTATAAACTTTGGCATTCTCATAGGTGGTAAGTCTGAATTCATCCAATTCATTCAATTGCAACCGCCTTTTAGCCCCTGTGGCCTGAATGTCAAAATTTAAGAATTTAAGAGCCCAATAGGCCTTGTGTTCCAATTCAACTGGTAAATGGCATGCTTTACCAAAGACCAATCTGTAGGGGGACATGCCAATAGGTGTCTTAAATGCAGTTCTGTATGCCCATAATGCATCATCTAATTTGATGGACCAATCTTTTCTGGCGGATGCTACGGTCTTTTCCAGAATTCTTTTGAGTTCCCTGTTAGCCAACTCCACTTGGCCACTGGTTTGAGGGTGATAAGGGGTAGCTAATTTATGTGTAATTCCATATTTCTGCATTAACCTCTCAAATTGGCTATTGCAGAAGTGAGTTCCCCTATCACTAATTATAGCTCGCGGAGTGCCAAATCGGGAGAATAGCTTCTTTAGGAAGTGTACTACCCTTCTTGAGTCATTTGTGGGTAAAGCCATGGCTTCTACCCATTTGGATACATAGTCAACTGCAACGAGGATGTACTTATTCCCAAAAGAATTCGGGAAAGGTCCCATGAAATCTATACCCCAAACATCAAAGATTTCACAGATTAAAATATTGGAAAGGGGCATTTCATTCCGTCGGGAAATGTTTCCCGATCTTTGGCATTTGTCACATGTGGACACATACCGATGGGCATCTTTGAAGAGTGTGGGCCAATAAAAACCTGATTGCAAAACCTTGGCTGCAGTGCGACTAGCTCCAAAATGACCTCCTGCTTCTTTATCATGGCAAAATTGGAGTACTGACTCCATCTCCTCCTCGGGGACACATCTCCTTATGATTCGATCTGCACACAATTTATACAAAAAGGGTTCCTCCCACAGATAGTATTTTACATTAGAAAAGAATTTCTTTTTCTGTTGATATGAAAGGTTAGGAGGAAGGACTTGTGCAGCTAGATAATTAGCAAAATCAGCATACCAAGGATATGAGTATTTCTGTATTGAGTACAACTGCTCATCCGGAAATTCTTCTCGAATGTTGCTGGTTATCTCCTCTTTTGAGCTTACCGTGTCCAACCGGGAGAGATGGTCAGCAGCCAGGTTTGCAGCACCCTTCAGGTCTCTAATCTCAATGTCAAACTCTTGCAATAAAAGGATCCACCTGATCAGTCTTGGTTTTGAGTTTTGCTTGGTAAGCAAGTGCCTTAATGCCGAGTGATCTGTGTGGACAACAACCTTGGATAATATCAGATATGAACGAAACTTATCAAGTGCAAATATTACTGCTAACAGCTCCTTTTCTGTGGTGGTGTAATTGAGTTGGGGTCCAGTCAAGGTTCTGCTAGCATAGTAAATTGGCTGAAAATGTTTGTTCATTCTTTGTCCTAAAACAGCTCCTATAGCAAAATCACTCGCATCACACATCAATTCAAATGGGAGGGTCCAATCTGGTGCTACCATGATAGGTGCATGGATCAATTTGTCTTTCAAGATGTTGAAAGCATGAAGACATTCAGTTGAAAATTCAAAAGGCACTTCTTTCTGAAGCAAGGTAGATAATGGCTTGGAAATTTTTGAGAAATCTTTAATAAACCTTCTATAGAATCCGACATGTCCTAAGAAACTTCTCAAAGAACGAACAGATGTTGGGGTTGGTAATTTTTCAATTGCCTCCACCTTGACCTTGTCGACTTCTATACCTCTTTGAGAGATCTTGTGTCCAAGCACTATGCCTTCTTGCACCATAAAATGACATTTCTCCCAATTCAACACAAGATGTGTTTCTTTACATCTAGTAAGCACCTGTTCCAGATTATTCAAACATGCATCAGACGAAGAGCCAAAAACTGAAAAATCATCCATGAAGATCTCAATAAATTTTTCAACCATATCAGAAAATATAGACATCATACATCGCTGAAAGGTTGCTGGGGCATTGCATAACCCAAAGGGCATCCTTCGGTATGCAAAGGTTCCATATGGGCAAGTAAAAGTGGTCTTTTCTTGATCTTCTGGTGCAATTGGTATCTGGTTATACCCTAAATATCCATCCAAGAAACAATAATACTCATGCTCGGCTAGCCTCTCCAACATTTGATCCATAAATGGGAGAGGGAAATGGTCCTTCCGGGTGGCTTCATTTAATTTTCTATAGTCAATACACACACGCCATCCAGTAATGGTTCTAGTAGGGATGAGTTCATTTTTCTCATTTGGAACAACAGTCGTACCCCCTTTTTTGGGCACAACTTGCACAGGGCTTACCCAAGAACTATCAGAAATAGGATAAATGATCCCAGCATCTAACAACTTAATTATTTCAGCCTTTACCACTTCTTTCATGTTGGGATTCAGGCGCCTTTGGGGCTGAACGGAATGCTTGTTGTCCTCTTCCATCAAAATTCTGTGAGTGCAGATTGATGGATTAATGCCTTTGATATCTTCTACCTTCCAAGCTATAGCATTTTTGTGTTCCCGCAGCACTCTTAATAATTTTTCTCTTTGTAAGGGATTCAGTGCTGCGGAAATTATCACGGGGAGATCTGATGGTTCCTCAAGGAAAGCATACTCTAAATGGGATGGTAATTGCTTCAGTTCAAGGGTGGGGGGTTCTTGGGGTGATGGCTTACCTGATGGTCCGGGCAATTTGCCTAAGTTCTCTAATTTAAGAAACCCCTTTCCCTTGAATTGAGGCTTATCGTTCAGGTATGCTATCATGAGGTTTATTTTTTCATTTTCTGCTTCTTCAAGTTCTCCCTGTTGGAGGCAGAGTTCAAGAGGATCAGTTATTCTACTTACCTGGAAGCATTCATCAATTGTCAATTCAATGGCATCAATCATAAAACAAGAATCATCACTAGAGGGTGCATGTTTAATAGCATCAGACATTTTAAAAATTATCTCCTCATCTTGTATCCTAAGGCTGAGTTGTCCTTGTTGGACATCAATCATTGCTTTCCCGGTAGCCAGGAAAGGTCTCCCTAGGATAAGCGGGACCTCCACATCTTCTTGCATGTCTAACACAATGAAATCAACTGGAAAAATGAATTTGTCAACTTTAACTAACACATCTTCTATGATCCCCCTAGGATGTCTAATGGATCTATCAGCCAATTGTAATGCCACTCTAGTGGGTTGGGGTTCATTCAACCCCAATTTCTTGAAGATAGAATATGGCATTAAATTGATGCTAGCTCCCAGGTCACATAAAGCTTTTTCAATTTTTAAACTGCCAATGGTACAAGGAATAGTGAAACTCCCTGGATCTTTGAGTTTCTGAGGCAGCTTGTTCAGAAGGATAGCAGAACATTCCTCATTTAATGCAACTGTAGCCACATCTCCCAGTTTCCTTTTGTTTGCCAATAATTCCTTCAAAAACCTTGCATAGTGTGGCATCTGGGCTAAAGCATCAGCAAAAGGAATATTAATATGTAAACTTTTAAATATTTCAAGAAACTTACCAAATTCCTTCTCCAATTTTTGTTGCTTCAGCCTGTTAGGGAATGGAACTTGTGGTTGTTGGTGCATCCCTTGTTGTGCTTCTGGTTGTTCCGTCTTCTGTTGTCTGGTTCCAAGGCTTGTTTCTGCCTTGGGTTCAGCCCAATTCTTCTTTTCTACCTCAGGCAACTCTTTTCCACTTCTTAAGGAAATAGCTTGCACCTGCTCTCGTGGATTCACTTCAGTGTTGCTTGGAAGAGTTCCCAGCAGTCTGGAAGAGATTAATTGTGCCAATTGCCCCACTTGGTTTTCCAGGTTTTTGATTGAGGCTTCCTGGTTCTGGAACCTAGTTTCTACACCTGCTATAAATTTTGTCATCAGTTCCTCCAAATTGGATTTCGGTTCAGGCTGATGATAAGTCTGGTGGAACGGCTTGGAAATATGCTGATTTGGCCAGGACTAGTTTGAATGTCCCCTCCATCCTGGATGAAAAGTATGGTGACTCTGGTAACCCTGCTGTCTTGACGAATTGCTGACATAGTCAACTTGTTCAGTAGATGGTCTGAAGTGATTGCCAACTTGGCAGTCTGTACTGATGTGGCCTCCCCCACACAATTCACAATTAAGAGGCTGCACATGCATGGCAGCTATCTGCATTTCATCTATTTTTTTACTGAGTGCTCCTATTTGTGCAGCTAGTGTTGTATAAGTGTCAACATTATGCAAGCCTTGCTGCTTCCTAGTTTGAGTCCTTTCCGAATGCCATTGATAATTGTTGGCTGCCATTTCCTCAATAAGTGCATGGGCAACCTCAGGAGTTTTATTATTTATGGATCCTCCGGCTGCAGCATCTAATATGGTCTTATTTGAGTCAGTAAGACCATTATAGAAAGTCTGCACTTGCAGCCAAATGGAGAGGCCATGGTGAGGAACTCTCCTTAACAGCTCCTTGTATCGTTCCCATGACTCATATAAAGATTCCCCCTCTTGCTGGAAAAAAGTAGTGATGTCATTCCTCATTTTAGCAGTTTTAGAAGGGGGAAAATATTTAGAGAGAAAACGGCTGGCCATTTCGTCCCATGTGGCTATAGATCCTGCCGGTAATGAGTTCAACCAAGCTTTGGCTTTATCCTTCAAAGAAAATGGGAATAACCTCAGCCGGATGGCATCATCACTTACCCCATTATGTTTGAAGGTGTCACAGATTTCCAAGAAGTTAGCAATATGGGCATTCAGATCCTCATGGGCCATACCACAAAACTGAATCGTATTTTGTATCATTTGGATTATGGCCGGTTTAATTTCAAAGTTATTGGCAGCAATAGTTGGCCTGATAATGCTGGAGACAGTCCCGGTGAGGGTAGGCTTGGCATAATCCATCATAGTTCTTTGTTCAGCCATTTCTTGTGCTTCTTGTCTGATTTGCTTAGCAGCTCTCAAACGGACACGGAGAGTCCGTTCAATCTCCGGGTCGTAAAGGATCTCTTCCAGTTTAGGTCTGCTTGTCATAAACTGTTAAAGTCAAAGCAATAAAAATGCCAATATTCACAAAAGAAAATAAATAACTAATCCTATCACACTGAAAATGTAAAGTGAATTATTGGAATACAAAACCTACATCCTATCATGAATAAATGAAGCCGATTATACTAAAAGCAGATTTAAACCAATCATCTTATTCAAGGTTCCTTTATCTACATCCATCGATTGCAACATCTGAATTCAGACCCAATTTAGATCTGAGTTCAGATCTACAAGTCTTTGGTATTGTTAGTCTAGAGAAATTAATAAATAATAATTCAGATCTAAGCTGGATATCTCATACACACTCATTGGTATACACTACAATATACATCCATTAAGGTTGGAATCAATTCTGTGATGCTCTTTAGGGCTGAAATCAGATCTGATCTGAAAAAAAAAAATTTAAAAGGATCTGAAATAAACTAAAGCCAGTCCTGAGTTAGGCTTGGGTTAAAGATTTTAAACTCTACAATTGAAGCTCAAACCTGTATAGCTGATGCATATCAAACACTTGCTAAGACCTGAAAATTGGGTCTGCAATGTTTGGTATTGCAAGCTATTCGGCCCATACAACTTTTGTAAAAATCTGAAATCAGGTCTGCTAACTGTTGCACTATAGCAGCCCTGCTACAGATCTGAATGCTAAAAGAAATACTTGGAAAGTGCTAATTTTTCTTAAATATCTGAGGCATAACAATTATTCAATCCAAACATACACCTCCTTAGCTAATGTAGCTCGGTTACAAGTGGGTAAAGCCAAGAATTCAGTCCACCCAGAATTCGTAGTATGCTCTGTATCAGTTCAGTCCTCACATCATATCAACTGCATTTCAGATTTGAATTTCTCTCATTCCTTGCTATCCATTCACCCTTGAGGTAGGTTGGATGTATCATAGGGTGGATTGGGGTAGGGATGGCACCCAATTCACCTCAAACTTGCATCGGTTCAGATCTGAGTTCAGAGGAATTCAGATCTGAACTGAGCAGATCTGTAACAGCAGAATTCAGATCTGAACTCAAGTCTGAGTTTGGATCTGAATTCTCAATTGCCTTACCTTCAGTTATTGCTACCAAATTGTTTTTGGGGAATAGCAGAAGTGCCCTAGGGTGAATTGGGGTGGTGATGACACCCAATTCCCCTCAAAATTTCATCAGTTCAGGTCTGAGTTCAGAGGAACTCAGATCTGAACTGTTGCAGATCTGCAATAGCAGAATTCAGATCTGAACTCAGATCTGAGTTCTGATCCGAATTCTCAATTGCTCCTCTTGTTGTTCAAAAGATCTCCCCTTTTTTTTTTAAATTTGTTTTTTTCTTTTTGTAATGAAAGAAAGAAAAAAAATAAAGTCTGAAACACAAGCAACTCTTTTCGGCTGAGTGCTGCAGATCTGAAATCTGCTGATCTGAGTGCCGAATGCAACTCAGATCTGCAACACTCATGTTTATGTGAATTTTTTCTTTTTTTTTTTTTCTTTTTGAAGGGAACAACACCAAGATTGAATAGAAATCAAACATGCCTTTATTAAAATGAAACTGAAACCAAAAAAAAGAAAGTAATCTACTTAAGAAAGAAGAAACATAACTACAGTAGTACAGCAGTTGCAGTCCAAGCTGAAATGAAAAAGTTAGCAAATTAACCCAACTATGAATGCAATGCTGAATGAGATCAGATTAAGAATGCTCAATGTTTCCTAATATTGCTTCTCTAAATCCCCGGCAACGGCGCCAAAAACTTGATGTGTGGCTCATTGTGACACTAGCAAGTGCACTAGCCGTTCAAGTAATAAAGTAGTGAGTGAAGTATCGTTCCCATGAGGATTTAGGAAACAATTACCAATACTTAATTGAGCACTTCTTATCTGATCAACAAATAAATCAAAACTCTAATGAAAGCTAAGAAATCCTAAATTAAAATCTATCTAAATCATTGGCCCAATTGCCTTCAAATCAGGTTAGAAGAGTAAGCAGTAAATGTCAATCTCAGAATTCAGCAATCTATCAATTTGGATCATTCGAATGAATCATGATTGAACCTTGGTTTGGTGAAACCCCAAGGTCATGAACAGCCTCTCTCAAGTGCATGTTCATCCTATGCATGAGTGACGGTTCTTCTATCTCTAGCAAGAATCTAATCCCCATGCATGCATTTCTTCAAACACTTCTAAGGCATCAATTCAAATATGAATTGATCACCAACTGAATTGTGCAAGTTATCTCTAACCTTGCACTCAATTCAGTTCTTGAATAGTAGATCTGAATTCCTAGAGTCTCTCTCAAACACTCTAGGAATTTCAAGCTGTAGATTAATTCGCCCAATCTGAAAATTGCAGATCTGAATTCTCTTTCAAGCAATTCAGATCTTGCAATCTCAGATCTGAGAATTCAGATCTGAGTTTTGAAGGTTAGTTGGCCGAATTAATCTACAATCACACCCTTATTCAAGAAACTTCAAATACAATGCATGACCATTTGAATGAATCAAAAAGAATTAGATTGCTGAACTGAAATTTTACAAGCTGAAATACATCAAGGAAGAATGGAAACAAGGAGAAAGAAGAAAGAGCATATAACTAAGAAACTGAATTCAAATCAAAAGAAAATGAAACTACAAATGATTTATTACAGAAGATCTTTGAATCACAAACTCTCAATTCGAACTCACCTTCTTCTTCTAGCTTGCTTGTCTTGAACTTCCTTCAGCCCTTCTTCTTCTTCTTCCTTGCGCCTAGCCTTCTTCTCTTCTCTTCTCTCAAGGTGGCCGAACCTCTAAGAGTGGGAGAGCCTTCCTCTCAAGCAATTGAACAACTTTCTCCCCTCCTAGAGGCCTCCTTATATAGTTTTTCAAGGGGGCTCTTGCCCCTTCTTGAAGCCTCTAGAATGGGGTGTATTACACCCCTCATGAACCTTCTAGAGTGCTCCCTCCTTCTCTTCAAGAAACTCCTAGAAGTTGCCGCCCCTAGCTCCCTTTGGGCTGCTATTTGGGCTACAACTTAGCTTGCTTTTGAGCTCATGTGGGCTACACTCTAGGCTGTTATTTGGGCTAAAAATGGGCCTTCCTTGCTGGGCCGAATTCTCCTCATAGCTAGGCTTTATTTTCTTGGGTTTTCTCAAGGAATTCACTTGCTCTTTTTGGGCCGAAGTGCTCTCTCTTGCTTCCACGACCGGGCTGGAATGAAATTGGTCTTTTTGAACCTTCTTTTCTTGCCTTTTTCCTTCCTTTTCTTGGATTGATTATCCCTGAACCTATTCTTAGCATTAAGCTAAATTAAGGCAAAAATTAATAAAACCGACATAAAAATCCATGCTAAAGTCCTCAAAAATTATAGATAAATTGTAAGTTCATCATGGAGGGTGGCCATTTCCAACACACAAGAGAGAGGGAGTGAAAGACATTGGGAAGGAACTGAACTAGTAGATGCAGGCCAGAGTGTTTAACATGGTTGACCACCAACTGATTCTGGGGGATTTCTTGGCCGAGGAGAAGCAAATCCATGCTGAGCTAAGTCCTCCAAGTAAGTCATCGTGTTTTCTTTATTTTGTGTTAACTTGATTATCTCTTGAGCTTGTTGTACAAGAGACATGTTGGGCATTCCAACTTCTAGATTTCTTCAAATCCTGAGAAAGAGGAAGAAGAGAAAGGTATCCCATAAGAGCACACCTCGGTCATCATCTCCTGAGCCCTCTGCGTCGATTACTATAGAGGCGGTCCCAACTGTTGACCTAGTCAAGGAAGATCAGGCAAAGAAACCCTTACAGGAAACTAAGGTGGCACAAAAGTCAAATGCATGCCCTCTAAAATACAGGGCCCCAACATCTAGTGATGTTCCTAAGGAGAGACACACCATCAAGGGCTTTAGGACTACCTTAATCAAGAGCAAGGAGGCCATCTTCCCCGAGGAAGTTTCTGAGCTTTTTGAGATGCAGCTTGGCAAGCTCAACAGCTAAGCTATGCACTTCCTCATGATAGTAAGTTTCCAACTTACTCATTCTGCTATTCCCGAATTGTGTTTTTATACTTAGCTTCTACTTTCCTTTGTAGATGATCACCATGATCCACTCCCTTATCAAGCAATCTGAGCAGCATATGGCGAGGGTTGAAGCATCTAAGGCAACGACAAATGAGTATCAGTCTTGGGTGAAATGAGTTGTAGGAGTCATTGACAAGTTAAAAGAAGAGCTAATGAATGAGAGAAACTGTAACAATGATCTAGAGATTCATGTTGAGAAGCTTAAGAAGGATGCTCACCTCGCCAAATGCAAGGCCTAGTTTCTCAATGAGGTCCGAGCTTCTAAGGTCTGAGCTATCAAGGATTTCAAAGTCTATTCAGACTACTTGCCGTAGAGAGAGAGGAATTTGAAACTAGTGCTTTCCGCCAAGGCTTCAAACTTCTATCGAATGTTGTTGAGGTCGATGTATCTTGAGCTCAATCTCATGCCCATCAAGTCCTCGGCCTGTACAAATGAGATGACGAATTAGGTGAAGGAAAGAGAAATCCATCATATGGATGGCTGAACCATGCGAGATGGCTAGGTGAAATTTAAAAAAAAAATCTCCCTTTCGGGAATCGTATTCCTAGTTTTAGAAAAAATGTATTCTTTAAGGATTGTTTTTGAATCAAACTGAACCAAATCTGAAACAAAAAGAAATGGAGGAGATTACCTGATATGGAATCCACATGTGTAGTTCCCCAAGTAGGTGTTCATGCCCAAAGTGGGTATTGAAACTTGCTTCCACTGAAAATGGCACAACTTAGGATAAAGCAAGTTCAGTAATACAGTCTTTCAGCAAGAACTACAATCCAACAACTTGGATCAAGCAAGGGAGTATGAGCACGAAGTCTGATATGATTTTCTTGTAATATTAGAGGTAGGAACTAATCTCTATCAATCCAAAAGTTAGAGAACAAATTGGGTATGTATGGCGGCAAGAGCAAAAGGAGAGGGGGAGAATTGAGAGCAGTGATGACGATCATTTGAAACATTTCGCCCTCTCTTATTTATAGACCTAAAAGAGCAGCTCTCCTAACCCAATTAGACGTTTCTTAATCCAAATATTTATTTGGATCTATACTCTTTAAGTGGATAAGTATCTATTGATCCAAACCCATATCCATATCTAAATTTTCCATGTCACACGACTGCTTAAGCTGTCAAGTGACACCCTGACTAATCCATTTAATCTTTGTTCTTTAGACCCATTACGGAGGTGGCTCACGTACTTTAATAATTGTTGGATAATTTGGCTCTCTTTGTATGGTGTAGGACCCTAATAATGACCTCACAAAAGTTCATATGGGTTTAGCCTAGCTTCTAAAACAAAGCCTAGCCAAATTCAATATTGGCACAGTGAACTCCTAAGTCCATAACTATGGGCTCTTAATGTGCCCAACATTTACACTAAATGGTCCTTGGGTCCAACCATCCTATGAAGACCCAAGGACAATGGACTTAAGTGAGATATAGCCCATCAGGTATAAAAGCCCTAAATGGTCTTGCACTTAACCTCTCAGCCCTTAATGATCAAACACTGCCTGACAAGAGAGAACCTCTCCCTCGGTTGCAAGGTATAGTGTTGTACTCCTTTTGCAAACATTTTCATAAAATATAATATATATATATATATATATATATATATATATATATATATTCATATAAATATATTTTGCAAAACAAATCTCAAACAAGTTTGAAATCAACTGTCAGTAGTATAGGTTTCCATCAGAGAGAGTGTAGTAACCAATCATTCATTTTGTCTGACAAAGGGGCTGATCCTGTCACTATGATCACCCCCTCAAGTGAATTTTAGACTGCCCCGCATACACAAGTTTTGACTCCTAAAGGATCTTACTGATTGGTATATCAAGGAGAGCCCAATTTGACACCCAATGTAGTACCATAATCAATTCTAGGGGTTAGGTGTAACTTTCTAGTTTTTCCCACTAGTATCTAAAGTCTAGGGCATAAATGGAAAATGGTTCAAGGAGATAGGTGTAACTTTCTAGTTGGTATATCAAGGAGAGCCCAATTTGACACCCAATGTAGTACCATAATCAATTCTAGGGGTTAGGTGTTTTTCCCACTAGTATCTAAAGTCTAGGGCATAAATGGAAAATGGTTCAGGTTTAGTGTTTCAAACAAACACACACTACATGTGCTTTGAGTCTAACCCTTGCAACTGAGACAAACTACCCCAACCAACTTGGCAACACATTAGTGTTAGCCTTAGTAGGATAAACCTCCTTAGGTCTATCCAACGACTGAGAACCATCTAAATGAACTCGAGTCTCATAATTATCCAGTTTAAGGGTAATTACATAGAAGCAGACCAAGTATAACATGAATCAATTATGTACTTTTATTCATTTACATTAAATGTTTATGTATAACAATCTGATTGGAGCTAAGGGCATACACTACCTAACATCAAGTCGATTTACAGCAAGATTCTGAGGATAAAGAAGGCAGGATCAACAAGGAAAATGTAGTTGGGACCAATGAGGATGCTACTGATGAAGATGTCACTAATGTAATTGGTGATGGGGATGAAGAGCCCCAAGTTCTTTGATTTACCTTTACCACTTTTCTTGGACCCCCTATACATATGTAAAGTGGCGAGCCTCCAAGCTCGACATAAGATAACTTTTCTTCTTTTTTTTTCTTCTAACGATAATGTAATCATTGCTTATCTTCAATCAAGTAAGAATTTGTTTGCACACCTCGTGTTTTTCCTCTTTTGAGCTTGAAACTTAATGAAAATATACTCAGTATGGGATTACTCTGAGTTGCCTAGGTGTCGAAGCGAGTAGGCCTAGTATGGGAAATAACTTGAACTTCCTATATGCGAAATGACTAAGCATAGTATGGGAGGTAACCAAAACCGCCTATATGCCAAAGCGACTAGGCGTACTGAATTATCGATGCCATTGCTAGGTCAACATAGGGGGCCTTTTGGCTCAAAGTGACTTGGTGTCCTCTTTTAGGTGTAATTTAGCTTACGTGCTCCATAGTTCAAGACGACTCGACTAGGTTACTGAGGTAGGTGGTCTTTCATACTTAGTGGAATTTTTAAGAAGTTGGTGCAGTTGTAGATGCTAGACTCCCAAGCTCACAGGTAGTACATTCTTAAAGTATCCACATTCCAAACATGGAGTACCTGACTCCCATCTAATGTCTCAAGCTCGCATGTTCCTTCATCATTCACCCTTAGTATTCTGTAGGGACCTTCCTAGCTCGGTCATATCTTACTTACACCAGGCTCTTCTACCATAACTTTCCAAAGTACTAGTTTGCTAAATCGAAAGTGGCATTTCTTGACTTGGGAATTATAATACCAAACTAATCGTTGTTGGTAGATCATAGTTTGAATATAGGCTAGGTCCTAGAATTCTTCTACTAGGTCGATGTTGGTCAGTAGCTCGTCATCATTGGCTTCCTTATTGTATGCCTCAAGCCATAAGGTGGGAACCTCGGTCTCGATAGGGATGACGACCTACATTCTATATGTAAATTAAATGGGATCTCTCTGGTTATCATTTTGATTGTAGTCTCATAGGCTCAAAGAACGTTGGGTAGCTTGTCTAGCTAGAAACCCTTAGCTTGGGAAAACTGAGGTATAAATCTTTAGAGGATTGCCCTATTCGTTAAATTGGCCTATCCGTTTGCTTTGGTTGAGCTACCGAGGTGAAATTCTGTAGGATCCCTATCTCCACACACCAATACTAGAATTTGTTGTCCTCAAACTACTTCCCATTGTTTGATATTAGCACTTAGGTAGTTTAAATTTGCACACTATTTTCCTCCATAATATATGTTGTATCTTCCAGGCTATGATTGACACCAATGGCTCGACTTCCACCCACTTTATGAAGTAGTCAACCACCATGACCAAGAACCTTCTCTAGCTAGTCGTAGGTAGGAAAGGACCAAGGATGTCTATTCCCCACTGAGTGAGCAACTGCAGGCTGGTCAGGTACTTTAGGTTAGTGTTGGGTTGGTGTGGTATGTTGGCATGCCTTTGGTAGTTGTCACACCTATGGATGATCTCTAGTGCATCCGCCTTCATTGTAGGCCAATAGTAACATTGCCTTAACGCTTTTTGGGCAAGTGCACTACCCCCCAGGTGTCCTCCATAAAGACCCTTGTGGATCTTGCATTGTACCTATTTTGCCTCTATAGGACACAAGCAGTGTTGGTAGGGGAGTGTAAAAGACCTATGGTACAACTGCACTCCAGTGATAACATTGCGAGCTAACTAGTGCTCTACCCTCCAAGTTGCATTGTGGTCTACAAATAGGGTCCTATGGTGCAAATAGTCAATGAGTGGATCCATCCAGCTTGGCTTTGCTGCTAGAACAAGAACAACTTCTTCTACTACCCTCTCTTTTTTGGGTTATAGAAGGTCTTTGACGTAAACCGTTCTTCTTGTAACTTCTATTGCACTGGCCAGATTTGAAAGCACATCAGCCTTTATGTTTTTGATCTTTGGTATCTGTTGAATGTACCAAGAGTGGAAGTAGAATAGGAGTTCTCTCACCTTGGCCAAACAGGCTAACATTGCAGACTCCCAGGCCTCATACTACCCATTCACCTGGTTGACAACCAGTTGAGAATCGCTTTATACCACAATATTCTATGCACCTTCTTCCTTTGTCAAAGATAGCCTGACTATCAACACTTTGTACTCTACTTCATTGTGTAATGCTTCGAATGCAAACTGGATGGCATACTTCAACTTCACCTTGCTAAGTCCATAAAGTATTAGCCCAACTCTGCTTCCACACTTGTTAGACGAGCTGTCGACATGGAGGATCTATGGCTCCTCATCCTCGGTCGGGACGGGTGCTGCACTAGTTGGTGCCTCCGATGTTCTAACTGGCTCAACCACCCCAAGGGTCTGCATGTTGAACATGCACCAAGCGACAAAGTCTACTAGGACCTATGCCTTAATTGTTGGGCATAACTCATATCGGATATCATACTCTCTCAAAGGTTAATTAGTTAGGACATACCTCAAAGGTCAATTAGTTAGTACTACAATGGTATGGTCTTGAAAGTAGGGGCACATCTTCTGAGCTACCAATATTATGGCAAAGGCCAGCTTTTCTATGTCAGGGTACTTGGTCTTAGCTATGATGTGAAGTTGGAGTGTGCCCTCTAACTTGGGGCTGGTATGGTCAACAGTGGCGATGAACTAAGGTACCTATCAAGCTTGTCAAACACGACCTAACACTCCTCAATCCACTTGAAGTCGTCATTTTTCTTTATGGCTTTAAAAAAATGGGAGACATTATGTAGTTGACTAAGACATAAGTTGGTTTAGGGCGACTATCTAATCTATTAACTTTTGTACTTCCTTTATTGACCTAGGTGGTCTCATATCTAGGATTGCTTGTATTTTATCTGGGTTGGTTTTGATGCCACATCAGTGCACTACATAGCCATGGAATTTTTCTGGTGTAACCCAAAGAAACACTTGTTTGGGGTCAACTTCATGTTAAACTTTCTTAGAATTTCAAAATTAGATTTTAAGTCAGAAATTAAAGAGTTTGAAAATTGGTTCTTCACAACCATGTCATTAACATTGGCTTCAATTTTATTTCCAATTTGGTTACAAAGGCAATCTTTTCTTGGTCTTCTAAGTCCATCTGGATCTAGTTATAGCTAGATTATGCTTCCATGAAGCTTAACAACTCATGCCCTGAGGTTGCATCTACCAGACAATCTATTCTAGGGAGCGGGAAGTTGTCCTTTAGGCAGGTTCTATTGAGGTCGGTGTAGTCGACGAACATGCATCACTTACCATTTGATTTCATGAGCAATAGGTTGGATACTCAAACCGGACACTGAACCTCTTTAACAAAGTTTCTGCAATAAGCTTTACGATCTCCTTGTCAACTATCCTCCACCTCTTTGGGCCAGGGTTCCTCTTCCTCTACTTGATTGGTTGGGCTAAAGGATCCACATTAAGTCAATGAGAAATAATAGAAGGGTCTATGTCAAGCATTTCTATTTTCAACCATGTAAAAATATCTAAGTTATTAAGTAAGAAGCTTACCAATTGCGATCATAATGGTTTTGCAAGGCAAGCTCCAATCTGGACTATCTTCTTGGGCTCGATGTCTAAGAATAGGACTAAGATGATGTCCTCCATTGGGTGGGCTTGCTCGTCAGTGTTCTCAAGAGGTGGCTCCAAGTCGACGTCGTCTACTAGCTTTCCCTGGCCTTTAAATGCCATTATATTGCACTTGTGCAACTCTAGTTGGTCACCTTGTACTATCCCTACACCGTACCTTGTCAAGAATTTCATCGATTGGTAGAAGGTCCACACCACTGTGCAAAGTGCATGTAGGATAGGCCGACCTAGGATAGTGTTATAGGGGGATGGAGTCACGACCACCAGGAAGCTATGCTCAAAATAGACTGAGTTGGGCTCCAAGCTTGCTATGACTAGAACACTTATCTGGCCTATAGGCCTCACCATGTCTCCACTGAAGATAACAAGTGGGATGTTGGTTGGATGTAGATCCTTCCTTTCCAGCTACATCCTGTCAAAGGTGCCCAAAAAGAGGATGTTAGTCAAGCTTCTAGAATTAACCAGAATTCGCTTTACCTAAAAATCATTGATTATCATCTTGACAACCAGAGCGACAATGTGTAGATACTGATTATCATCTTGACAACCATAGCGTCAACGTGTAGATACTAGATCCTGCGAGTGACATCCTCAGTGAAGTATATGACATCCTCCACTCGAGGGTGCTTTGGTGGATTCTCATCCTCGTACTTGAACTCTTAGGTTGAGTTTCTTCCTATCACACTAGTACATACTACACCTCCGGTAATTATGTTGATCACCCCACGAATAGGCTACTCTAGTGGTGGTGGGTCTCGAGGTGGATGATCTAGGTCCAAATTCCTGCTTGACTTTGGCACTTCCCTTCACTAGTCAGCAGGTCGGCTCCGGTCATCCCACTTGATGAACTACTTCAGGTAACTGCGAAGAATCAACTCCTTGATCTCGTCCTTCAGGTTTCTACAATTCTCAGTGTCATGGCCTATATCATGGTGGAAGTGACAATACTTATTCGGGTTCTTGTTGGCGGGGTCACCTCTCATCCTGGGTGGTCATCTCACGTACTTGATTGTCTTTATTTGCATCAAAATTTCCCCTCTTTTGTCATTGAGGGTTGTGTAACTACGGTTTTGAACTAAAGGAGTTCTTGGATGCTGGATTGATCTAGAACTCTAGTGGGGAGACCTACTTTTCTTGGCGACCTACATCACCTGTTGTAGGGTGACTAGCTTCTCTTCAACAACTTACTTTGTGTCACTACTTCCTACTTGTTGCTTCTTCTTTTGCTCACTTCCTCTTCTCAATCAGATCTAACTAGGATCCCAATCCTCCTTCACCTTTGTGAACTTGTTGGCCTAGTGGAGGAACTCCTTCATAGAAGATGGAGGGTTCAACTCTACTTTCTAGCACAAGTCGGGGTGGCAGACGCCATTGACAGCTCTTGTGAGCTAAATTATCAAGTCAATATTAGTAATCTAGAGGCGCTCCAAGTGGAACCTCTTGATGTAGTATTAGAGCAACTCGTCTAGTCGCTAGACAATGTTTAGTAGGCAGGTCGCTGATTTCGAGCACCTCTTGCTGGTGGTCAAGTGCGTAGTGAAAATATCTACGAACACCTCCTTGTTGTTAGTGAGAGTGAGGTGGCTTCTCCTAGTGTTGTGGCATGCATATCAATGATGCCTTCTCCTTGACACCTTAGTCGATTTGTTGCTTTCAGTCCCAATTGGTGTTGTAGCTCAGTTGTGCTCTTCGTTCAGGACCTTGTTCTACTTGTCAGCGTGATGGATAGGGTCCAAAACCTTATCCTGGTTCTGGTGGCCAAGCTATTGGATACCAAGCTGCTATTGTTGTTGTTGCTGAGGTTGTTGCTGGTTTGGTTGTTGTTGCATCAGAGCGACAAATCTTTCCTCCCACATCCGCATCTGGAGGTTCATCCCATGTATATACTGCATCAATTTATTGAGTTGGCGCAAGTCAATCCCAATAGGAACCATTGATGGCTCAATTGGAGGGAGAGTTGTGTTTAGTTGGTGCAAGGGGAACATTGGGTTTGGCAAAGCTAGTATGCCTGGTAGGGTGCACTATAAACTGCCCAATGGTCACAAAGGGGACTTTTGGATGTGCTCCGGACTGATGATGTGTGGCTCATTGTGACACTAGCAAGTGCACTAGCCGTTCAAGTAATAAAGTAGTGAGTGAAGTATCGTTCCCACGAGGATTTAGGAAACAATTACCAATACTAAATTGAACATTTCTTATCTGATCAACAAATAAATCAAAACTCTAATGAAAGCTAAGAAATCCTAAATTAAAATCTATCTAAATCATTGGCCCAATTGCCTTCAATTCAGGTTAGAAGAGTAAGCAGTAAATGTCAATCTCAGAATTCAGCAATCTATCAATTTGGATCATTCGAATGAATCATGATTGAGCCTTGGTTTGGTGAAACCCCAAGGTCATGAACAGCCTCTCTCAAGTGCATGTTCATCCTATGCATGAGTGACGGTTCTTCTATCTCTAGCAAGAATCTAATCCCCATGCATGCATTTCTTCAAACACTTCTAAGGCATCAATTCAAATCTGAATTGATCACCAACTGAATTGTGCAAGTTATCTCTAACCTTGCACTCAATTCAGTTCTTGAATAGTAGATCTGAATTCCTAGAGTCTCTCTCAAGCACTCTAGAAATTCCAAGCTGTAGATTAATTCGCCCAATCTGAAAATTGCAGATCAGAATTCTCTTTCAAGCAATTCAGATCTTGCAATCTCAGATCTGAGAATTCAGATCTGAGTTTTGAAGGTTAGTTGGCCGAATTAATCTGCAATCACACCCTTATTCAAGAAACTTCAAGTACAATGCATGACCATTTGAATGAATAAAAAAGAATTAGATTGCTGAACTGAAATTTTACAAGCTGAAATACATCAAGGAAGAATGGAAACAAGGAGAAAGAAGAAAGAACATATAACTAAGAAACTGAATTCAAATCAAAAGAGAATGAAACTACAAATGATTTATTACAGAAGATCTTTGAATCACAAACTCTCAATTCGAACTCACCTTCTTCTTCTAGCTTGCTTGTCTTGAACTTCCTTCAGCCCTTCTTCTTCTTCTTCCTTGCGCCTAGCCTTCTTCTCTTCTCTTCTCTCAAGGTGGCCGAACCTCTAAGAGTGGGAGAGCCTTCCTCTCAAGCAATTGAACAACTTTCTCCCCTCCTAGAGGCCTCCTTATATAGTTTTTCAAGGGGGCTCTTGCCCCTTCTTGAAGCCTCTAGAATGGGGTGTATTATACCCCCTCATGAACCTTCTAGAGTGCTCCCTCCCTCTCTTCAAGAAACTCCTAGAAGTTGCCGCCCCTAGCTCCCTTTGGGCTGCTATTTGGGCTACAACTTAGCTTGCTTTTGAGCTCATGTGGGCTACACTCTAGGCTGTTATTTGGGCTAAAAATGGGCCTTCCTTGCTGGGCCGAATTCTCCTCATAGCTAGGCTTTATTTTCTTGGGTTTTCTCAAGGAATTCACTTGCTCTTTTTGGGCCGAATGAAATTCTCTTGCTCTCTTGGCTGGGCCGGGCTGATCTTTATAAATTTTTGGGTTTTCTTTTCTTGCTTTTGCCTTCTTTTTGTTGATTTGGCTCCCCTGAAATATTTCTTGCAATCAAGATAAAATAGGGCAAAATTTAATTAAACCATCATAAAATTTCATGCAAAAACCTCATAGAATATAGATAAATTGTAGGTTCATCAACTGACTTTGCCCCCTGTGACCTGATTGTTATTGGAGGTGGTGGTAAGTTGGTTGTTGCTTAAGGAATGGGGATGGGGATTTACCTTGTCCCCATTAGCGGGGTTGAGAACAGGGACGGGAATGGGGATTTTCATGGGGATGGGATTGGAAAGAAGCTCCCCGTCCCTACCCACCCCATTGCCATTCCTACTCGTGAATCATCATTATTGGCGGTTACACAGCTTTTATCACAGCCATCAAGTTCATTTCATCCCGAGTTATACAGGTTATTAATATATACATTCTAAAAGAACAAGATTAAGAGACCCTTCATGTGAATGCTTTAACTTATAATGTTTATTTTCAATCAGGAAAAAAAATGTCATATTTGTGGATACTAAGGACTGGTTTAAGAGGGCTGAGCTAATGATAAGCATTGGTTCAGCCAAGCTAATTCAGTGGCATATTGACAACTGGCTTAACTACCTAAGAAGTCGAAGAGGATTGGCCAAAATGGCTTTATGATCCAACTAATGTTAAAAATAAAAGAGGATTGGCCAAAATGGCAATGAAACCTCTTACAGAAAAATATTTACAATCTTTAGTTTTCCATGTATCTGTAATAATATCAATGAGATCTCCTCTCATATATATTAATATTCTATACTTTGATTCTTTATTTATAATAATTTAATTGCATTAAATAGAGGATGTCATCAGCTTTATATTTGCGAGTTGAAATTTTTAACTTAGGCTATTTGTTTGCAATACGAATCTGAACTAAATATAAATTTGTGTCCTAGTTTAGTTTTGTATTCCTATTTAATGTAAAATTTATACTTTTGGTTGTGTTTGGTTGCAGTGTAATTCGCAGATTCGGCATGCATCGAAGTCAAATCAGGGCCCAAAGTTGGGGAAAATTCGCAGGAAGGCCCAATCCATAGCTTAAGCCCAATTTGCAGAAAAGCCTGGCAACAACCCAATTCACAAAGGAGGTCTAATACGAATCCAAGAACAAGAAACTGAGAAGAGTCTTATCAGATCTAAATTTATTATGTAATCCCATAAAGATAAAGAGATTGGGTTCATTAGATAAAGAGATAAGAGTAGGATTAGACTAGGACTTTCTACTTTTGAGAGATTAACTTCAAGAAAGAGTAGGAAACCACCCCTCCCCTTAAGCTATATAAAGGGGTAGGGGGGCGGATTAGAGAGGCATCAAGAAGCAGAGGAACAATCAGTCAAAAAAGCAAGAAGACTGCAAGAAGAAGGTGGAGGCAAGGAGAAGAGGAGATCTTAACTCCAAGGGTGAAACCATGAGTTCTTTCTTTCCTCTTGTTTATTTTATTCTGCTAGTATGAACTAATTTATCCGTAGTTAGGGTTGTGAAAAGCTTAATCATATTAATGAATATATTTTTATTATGATTTATTCAAGATCGTGATTTCTATATAGTTTATGAATTATCTTGCTTAATGCTATTAGGAGTGAATATCTCTTAATTGATCAGGCATATGTGAATGAATCGAGAGAGGAATTCACATAGCTAACCATATAATTCATGGTGTGAATTGAATGGTATATAGGGGTATATACACATGATTCATCTGAATATAATAGTTTTTCCTTGGACTTAAATGCACTTCTATCTTGAGAACTCTATTCGAGAGATCGAGGGGATACCTGATAGAAGTAGTTTTAGTATATCTCGAAAGAGAAAATTAAATAAAATTGGAAAGACTTCAGCTTATGGGAATGACAAATTATCTTGGATAATCTCATCCATTAATCTTCATTGTAATGGTTAGGTGGACTGAAAGCCCTAGCGAATTCAACCAATCGTTACATACTTCAGCATTGTAACTTCTGCTCTTGTTTTCTTGTTTCTGTTTTTTCATTAGTTCTTATTCTCAAATCTGAAATTTGATTGTCCAAATAATTAGGGAAGGCTATAGTTCTAATACTTATTTTGTTAAATTCTCGTGGGAATGATAGTTTTATACTACTTGATAACTAGTGCACTTGCTAGGGTTATATTTATAGCTATCAGTTATCTCGCCCCACCATCGAAGAAGTCCAAATACTCCCAGTGCAGGCCAAGCCACACTAGATGGATCCTATCATTGCCTTCCTTTTGACTGAACAACTACCTGACGATAAGAACAGGCTAGATAAATCCAACAGAAGGCTGCCCACTACACTTTGCTCAAAGGGAAGCTGTACTAAAGATCTTTTACCTAGCCCTATCTCAGATGCCTCTACCAAGAGGAGGGCAAGTATGTGCTCCGAGAGATTCATGAAGGCATCTATGGTAACCACCTCGAAGGAAGAGCCTTGACCCAAAAAGCACTAAGGCAAGGGTATTTCTGGTCGATAGTTCAGAGGGATGCAGTCGAGTTGGTGCGGAAGTGCGATCGATGCCAGAGACACTCCAACATCTCCCACCAGCCAGTCACAACGCTCTAAGCCCTTAGTAGCCCTTGGCCCTT
The DNA here is from genome assembly GCF_056320005.1 of Nelumbo lutea. Taxonomy (NCBI): domain Eukaryota; kingdom Viridiplantae; phylum Streptophyta; class Magnoliopsida; order Proteales; family Nelumbonaceae; genus Nelumbo; species Nelumbo lutea. Next base: position 53,757,939 of record NC_142690.1, read on the forward strand.
TGCCAAGTGGGGCATGGATCTCCTCAGCCCATTCACTCAAGCCACTGGAAGCAAAAAGTACCTCATTGTCGCCATCAACTACTTCACCAAATGGGTCAAAGCTGAGCCCCTAGCTACCATCACAGCTAGAATAGTACAAAATTTCTTTTGGAAAAACATCATCTGTCGATTCGGCCTCCCCCACATGCTAGTCACCAACAATGGGAAGCAGTTTGATAACGTGAGATTCCGAGAATGGTGTACCTCCCTCGGTATCAAGTAGCAATACACCTCGGTGGGCTATCCCCAAATGAACGGCCTAGCCGAGGTTACCAACTAGACTATCCTAGAAGGGCTGAAGACCAGATTCAACAGCGTCCAATGGGCCTATCGGACGACACCTCGTACAGCCATGGGAGAAGCCCCATTCAACTTAACTTATGGTACCGAGGCCATCATTCCAGCAGAAATCGACCAATCGACGCTTTGAACCAAGGCGTATAGCAAAGCCAAGAACAACGAAGAACTCAGAACTAACCTAGACCTGTTGGAAGAAGTCCAAGAACAGGCGTGGATCAGAGTAGTAGCCTATCAGCAGATAGTCACTCACTACTATAACTCAAGGGTGAAAGAAAGACACTAGAATGGAGACCTCGTCCTTAGAAAAGTCATGGTGCCCGAGTCGGGTGTAGGAAAGCTCGGCCCCAACTAGGAAGGTCCCTATAGAATCAAGCAAATTGTCGGCCCCAACACGTTTCGGCTTGAGCATCTGAATGGAAGACCTATCCCTTAGACATGAAACTCGGAAAACATCCAGATATATTACCAATGAATGTACTCCCTATTAGCTGAATAGCGAATGCAAAGTTCCTTCCCCCTCGGCTTAGTGTCTTAGTGTACAAGTCCTTATTTTTGCCAAGTGGCCAGGACCCCTCGGCCACACGACCAGCCAATGCGTACCACCTCTTCTGAGGTCACACACTCGGACTAGATAGTGGTCAGGACACATGGTCCCTTGTGAGCCATATGTCCCATCTGCCTTCACGCTAAGGCAAGGAATGATAGGGACCTCAACTACAAGCATCGGCCAACAATCTCAGCCTGTAATGAACAAATACTAAGAATAACCTAAGGAAGGATACGGTGACCTCGGCCAGGCGCAGCTCGGAAGCCTCGGCCATTTGAGGGATCACACCTTGGGGCACTCCTAAGAATGTCAAGCCATGTGAACGTAGGAAAGTACTATCTTGTAGATGTGGAATATAGAAATATGTTGGGATTCTTAAATCCTTATCAAAACACACGGTACCACCTCAATGAGATTTGAGGACAGTCACTTGAATCCACAAAAGAAATCTTCAACCATAGGCATTCTGCATTGAAAAACGCAGTAGAGCGTGCATTTGGTGTATTAAAGAAGCACTAGGCCATCTTAGACTCCACCCAACACTTTGATTTCCCTACACAGGTTAAGATTGTAATTGCATGTTGTGTCCTTCATAATCACATAATGGGCATTGATCCAAATGATGTACAAACTCGACAGGATATTTGGAATACAGATGCATGCAACTCCAATGCCAATAGGAGTGAGCCCATGGATGATGCACCAATTGATGACAACTTAACACAACAACTCCAAAGAAATGAACTTGCAAGGTGGACCTCATTTAGAGATCAGCTCGGTTCGGAGATGTTTCGGGATTGGCAAAAACTCAAAAAGGAGTCTGATGGGATGGATTGTTGTGATACCAATGGTTTTGGCTTCATATATGCTTTTATTATTGATGAACCATTTGTATCACATTGAGAATAGTTTGATTTCATTTAATGTTGTGGTTATTAACATGTTCAGTTTCATTATTGCTATACAAGCATACATTATATTTAGTGGTACTAAATCTGAATTAGATGCTCGTATGTTGAATGTTGGCACGTGTTTGTTATTCAAATTTAAGTGTGTTTTAAATTTCATTTTTCAGTTGTGTATGAATCCATCTAATTCATGATATGAGACTGGTTTCCAAGAATGGTGTCGGTAAAACATTCACAAGTGCCGGCTAGTGGTCACCCAGGAGACTGGCAAAAGGGGAAGTCCCTATCTGTGTCACATCTAGCTACACCAAAGTCTAAGCATAGTAGGCAGATTAGATGGAATGATTCAATGGACCAAACATTAACAGAATTATTGGCAGAGAAGGTTGTCTTAGGCAACAAGGTCGATAAAGAGTTTATGACATCTGCATACACATGTTTGTAAAGAGATGGTGAGATGATATGGTGTTGACATGGAAACCCCAAACATAAAGAATAGGATGCACACATTGAAGTCGATATATATAGAGGCAAAAAAACTGCTTGGCACTTCTGGGTTTGTGTCGAGCACACGTTAGAATCCAACACTCAATGGATTCTTGAGGACGCATTTACATAACATTTCCCTTTTATCTCTTTGCTTACTTGACATAAATGAATATCTAATGTACAAGATGAATGCATTTTTTGTATCAAATATCATAGCAACAAAGGCAACATTTTAGACCCCTTTTTGCAAGTATATAATGTTAGAAAATGGGACACTGTGTCATTCCTTCAACTTTACTTAAACTAGATATACATCTTATTTCCTTTTGTTCTTCCTATCTTAAGTAAAAGAAAGTTTAACTTCAAAGTTCCAACAATCCAGAATAATGAAGCAAGCCACAGAACTTGAAAAGCCTCAATATCATTGGAACCAGACAGATCATGTAACTGCTGCAGCCTTAACAAAAGGTACAAGGTAATTACCTGCAAATTTTTTGTTTGCAAATATACAACCAGAACAAATTTGAGCATCTACTAAACAAAATGAAAGGAAAATTTTCATGACATCAACAAACATATACCATGGACCGTTGTATAAAACCAGCCCAAGCACATACCTCATCAATCCTAGATTGAAGGGCTGCAAGGCAATTTCTTTTGCCCTCAATCTTAGTAGCATTTTCCACAGACTGTTGTCAAATAGAAATCAATTCCTTCAACTTTGCCTTGGAGCTTTTCTTTATGTTATCCATAAATTCACTAAGGGCAGGTTTTAGTCTTCCTTTGTAGTCAATTCCCAACAACTCAGCAGGGGTTGATCCTTTGGCGTTCAACACATATTGATAATTGTCTCCGATCTTTAGCCTGGAAATAACAAAAAGGAAACAATGTGGTAGCCATGAAGGAAGTGTTCTTCAATATGGATTGTTTTTCATGTTGTGAGTTTCAAAAACAAATCAAAACTATCTGATTTGAAAATAAATTGATTCCTCAAACCAAGAAAAAAGCAAAAATACAGAAAATAGATTCTTGGTTATATGTGTTGTTTGCTTCCAAAACTGGAACCAAAATATGCTCTCTTTTTTTTTCTTGATAGGGCCACAGAACAGGGATAGCCTGTCCCCCTACCGCCTACCAATAACCCCCAAACCCTAGTGTTGGCGGGATTTGTTCCCAAAGTCTCAAGACTCTCAACCACAACCAGCCAGGAACCTTACCAACTGAGCCAGTATGCACCATCAACCAAAACATGTTAAATTTCTGATTTAAATATTACGTTTCATCTTTTTATTTAATATCATGTTACATGAATTATATAATATCTATCTTTGATTCTAGACTAGTCTTTCTGTATCCTGGAATCTGTTGTACCTTGTGTTTTCTCTATGGAATAAAAATTTTACCTTACCTTTCAAAAAGAAATGAATTATATAATATCTTTACTACAAAATCCATTTCTGTTTTGAAAACTATAATTTTGATTATTTTAAAATATGATTTTTTTTAAATAAAACCAACTTGTTTTTGATATTCAAAACGAAAACACAGTTCAAGAACGTGTATTTTTTTTATGCATGCTGATGCGGAAAATTCAAAAATAAATGAAAACAAAAACATTCATGTTAATTTCTACACAAGGAATAAACCAGCCCTAAAAGCTATAATGGAATGGAATTTGAAATAATACTCAGGAAACCCACAAACCAAAATGCTTCGATTATAAAATTAAAACTAAAATGGCTTCTGACCTATTTAGATCATGAAGCAATATACCTTCTAAATCAGATAACTGACGCAGCTCCAGCACACTAGTTAGAGATGAATTGGCAAAAACAATTCAAAATGCAAATCATCAAGCAAATCTCAGCAATTCACCTCCTAAGAGCCTGATGGCCTTCAATTGAGAGATTCTCAAGTTCCTTAAGCTTGTCTGCTAGAGTGGCATCAAGGTCCCAACATTTCTCCTCCCAATCGTTCCTTGCAAGCTCTGTCTCCACAATATCTCTTTCCACAGCATGGAGCTTCCTCTTCATCCTCTCCGTATCCCTAGCATTCACAGTCTGCGCATCAACCCTCTTCTCCGTCTCCTCATTCTCCTCAGAAATCCTCTTATTCTCTTGGAGTTTGGCATCCAATTCCTTCTCCTAATCCTTCAAAGTCTTCTCCACCATCACAATTGCGTTAGTGAGATCCTCAACAATTGTGTGAAACTTCTGCACATCCTTCTCCAGCATAGATTTATCTTTCTCGAGCACCTCCCTCTCGGACGGCCCCGACCTCAGTGTTTCAAGTTGGGCTCAATATCAGCCACTTCTTTCCCCAACGACTTAACTTTCTCAGCTGCGGCATCCCTCTCTTGTTCCATTTGTTTATTGAATATTTTATCGAGATCTTCAACACCATCATCATCGCCGCGGATGTAGAGCGAGTAGCAATTTACGATGTGAGTAAGAACCCTATTATTATCTCGGAAGAGTGAATTTGTCATCGTTGTCGAAGAAGACACGATGTGATCGTTGTAGAGCGCAAGCTCGACGAAACAGTGAATGATGGAATTACAGAAATGAGAGCGCCCACCGATGGCTCCTCTCATTTCTCTCCGTCTCACTTCTGGTTCTGTGATTGAGTATGTGTTTGGTTCCATTTATGTTTATTGGGTGGAGGTTTATCAGAAAAACATTTATCTGATAAACGCCCACTTTAAACGTTTTTCACTTTGTAGTTTGGTTAAGTTTAATCTGTGCGTTTCAGGAAACGCCCCTTTACACTTCAGCAACAATAAACATTTTTCCATTTCATGCTGTTTGGTGGGGCATTTCAAGAAATAGCCATATGGATGTTTCAGTGTGACACTTTCATTGTGGTGTATATGATACATTAGTCAATCCAACAATCCAGATTACATATGCTTCAATTTGAAAACCGATTTTCAGATCCAACAGTAAATATATGATATAATCCACATCCAACGGTGGATATATGACACTTTCACTTTGACTCTCTCTCTCTCTATCTCTATCTATCAATCTTTGCACGTCTTAATTTACCACTTTTGACTGGTGTCCATCAAAATAGATCAACAATGTTTTATATTTGCCAAGTCATAGTTCAGTTCGATCCTATTTAGTGGATGGGCTGGTGAATCAAATTATTATATATGATTCAATTTAACATTAATTGGTTTAATAAATCATTGGTATTACTTTCTTTCAAGTTACAACTTAAAGATTGATAGAATTGAAGTTCTTGTTAATTCATTTTATTTAGAGCAAGGAGCTTCCTCATATTCTTTTTCTTGGCCAAAAACCATAGTTACCCGATCAACCATGAAAATTTGGTCCTTGAATTTACCTTCTCCTTAACTTACTTCCACAATTCTCCACCACCTAAAATATTGGTTACTCGGTGTATCCACCTAAAATCTTTTTAACTTAAAAACATCATCCTGATTATTCTTTCTTTAGCTTAGGTTGACAGCAAATACAGCCAATACTTGGATGAGATCCACACATTCATATCTGCATTCCATGCAACATCTGATTCTTGGTACAAACTACAAACCACATTTTGTTGGCATCTAGCCAATGTTGCTCATTGGAACAACTATAGGACAAACAGAACTAGTTAACTCTAATTCTAAGTTTTTTTTTCATGTTTTAGAATTGGGTTACTATCTCTTGGAAACACATAGATTTGTTTTCTCAAGCACATACATTTTTTTTTGAAACACATAAATCTAGGCAACCTCTATGTCACAAAGACATACATTTGTTTTCTCAAATCTTTAGCTAAATGCTACCTCAAAATAACAAACAAAAAATAGAAAACAGTAACTGACAAAAATAGATCTCAGAGAACATACCGGCGGCAAATCAGAGATATAAATCAAAGATATGAAAAACACTCTCTCCCCCTCTCTCTAAAACCTTCAGTTGTGGCAACACTCACTTCGATTCAAATAAAATAGAGATATTGCCAAAAGTTAGGAGAAAAGAGAAAACAAAGAGAAATTAGACAGAAAATAGGGGGAATATAGGGAGAAAATGAAGACCTTACTAGCGGCAGCTACTCCACCCTCCAGAGAAGAATCCTCTCTCCAATCGTCGTTGGACTGAGGTCTCTTGGTGTTCTCCTCTAGCGGCAAAGGACTTTCTCTTTGGTGCTTTAACACTAGGTTATCGAAGTGAGGAAGATAACCACCTTTAGTATGGTAGATCTGGGTTGCACTGGATCACCACCTTTGGGCAACGTCAACACACATATAGGCTCCACATCAATGCCTCATTTCGTGAAACGCCCAGGCGTTGGAGGAACCAACTGCTATTTTCACTAAAAATATGAGAAATAAATGCATAAACGTTTATTTTCATTTTTTAATAAATGTGCATACCAAACAGTGAGTTTGAAGCCAAAAAATGTTTATTGCACATCATGTTGATTTGGCATTGAGTGGCACCATTTTTTCAATAAACATAAACGGTTCCAAACATGCCTTGAATCTTTACCACTTTGATGAATCGAACTTATTGTGCCTTGATATGCCCAAGTTTGCAATATATCATTCTTTTTCTGTTGTTTTTTTGTTATTTCTTCTCACTCTTTTGCCCTTGGTTTTGTGTTTACAGGTCTGACTTCTTTTTTTTCTTTTTTTATCTTTCATCTGGGGAGGTGTGGGGGGCTTACACTTAATTCTATCATTGCTGGTGAAAAAAGGTGTGCCCAAGGCCAACTTGCTAATCTCTTAAAGATTAGGGAGGTCTTATTAGAAGGGAAGAAATATAGCTTAGGACAAGGTTCAGAATAAAAAAAAATAGGAGGTTCGAATATTCTTTTAACATTGGTTTCAGATGCTTAAATTGACAAATGGTGCCTTTAGCACTCTTTTCTTGGCTTTTCTTATTTTTCCCTTTTTATTCCCTTTGGATGAGAAATGCTTTTCATGCCTTTCAATGCCATGAGCCATTGGCCATGGCATTGGATAATGTACATCAATTTCCAACGTTCATTGGTCTCAAGTCCGGGTCCTTGATGGTAAGCACAGTAAACCTTCTGGTTGAAATTCTTTGGATCTACAGGAAGTTTCCAAAGCAATAAATGAAGGTGTCCTTTCTTAACCAAGATGGGAAAAAGTTGGTAAGGTTAGCAAGGTAACGAACTGAACTTCTTCGCTTCTATTTTGGATGGTTGAGGTGGTGGTGTAGGATTCAAAACAAAAACTTGTGGTGTTTAAAAGGTGTTTATTTGAGAGTCCTAAGGTTTTATTTTTATTTGGTTATCTGGGTTGCACCCAAACCCATTGTGAAGGATCAGACTAGTCGTAGTTCTTGAGAAGGTTACAAATTTGATTACATATTCTAGTTATGTTTTAAGGGATATTGTCTGCCATTGACTATATCTTGGATGTTGACTTTGAGAATTGTGCAATTATTTGTTGAGTGCCCCAGTCCTTGGTGATAAGAGCAATACTCATGAGAATGTCTTTTTGACACTAGCTAAGGGAATATTAACCCTTACACTATATGTGTACCTATTGGACATCCCTGAGTTTTGAAGATATGAAGGTTCAAGTGGTCTTTTGATGTTATTTCTCAAAAGTAACTCATAGAACTAAACATCTAATTGGCCTAAGTTTAGTTGAGGGAATGAAACAACCTTTGATTTTGTTCACGAGAGGGTTAGACCCTTTACCATATATATCTATTAGATCCTTCTGGAGATTGAATACTTAGGATGGGTCAAAGTGGTGTTTTGATAGAGTTAGGTACCTACTTAGCCAAGAGATGGGCACAGAATAGAAGAGACCCAAAAAAAAATGGCCTTTTGATGCTATTTTTTAGGAATTGAGCTCATAGAGTTAAGCTCATAAAGTCATGCATCTACTTAGCTAAGGGATAGACATAGGACAGATAATTAAAGGGGTCAAAAATGTCCTTTCATGCTACTTTTCAAGAGCTGAGATCATAGAGTCATGTGTCTACTTAGCCAAGAGATGCACATGGGACAAAAAATGAAAGGGGTCAAAATGGCCATTTGATGCTACTTCTCAAGAGCTGAGTTCATAGAGTCATGCATCTACTTAGGTAAGATAGGGAACAAAAACTTAGAGTTGGAAGATGGTCATTTAAGAGTTTTAGATTCTGATAATTGTAGTTTTGATTTTGATCTTAACTCCTAAATTTCTTATCCTTATTTTCTTATTATTATAGTTTGAATCTTAAATGAAATTTGTAGATTTGATTTTGATTTGTTTAATTGGTTTCATTTTTTTCTATCTATTATTGTTGTTATTTGGCTTTGATTTGATATGTTGAAGCTTACTTGGGATCAAGCTTAGACTTGGATAACATTTGGAAATTTGAACCTAGGTGTTACTTTCGGTTTAAAAGAGTTTAAGCTTCATGTTTTAAATCCTACTTCTAATGATGGCAACCACTTAGTGCAACACTCATAGTGTCTTAGTCCTAATTATAGTACAATTCCTCTTTCCTGCTTTCATCTAAGGATTCTATCTATGGATATTCTAGGTGCGATGTAGGTGGGTTCTAGACTCTAAGGTTCCAACAAGGTAACTAGTCTTCAAACCTCCACCCATAGACAGATTGGCTTCTCTGTTTGGAGGCTAGTTTGAAGGTTTTGGTGGAGCCTTTGAAGACCAAAGTCCAGAGGCACACACCTACTATACTTCTCCTAATAGGTGGAAAGGGATTCTAACTCTATTTACAAGAGAGTGTGTGTGTGACTGAGTGTTTAGGCATGCAAGAGAAATGAATACAAATAAAATAAAAGAATGGAAGAATGTAGCCACATGTTCAAGTTTGCAAACAATCCTACAAGTCTCTAAGTGGAAAAATTTGTGGATCTAATAGAAGTTAAGTTCTCTTGATGCATTTTTAACTAAAATGTAGAAAAGGAAAGAGCAGAACAATGAACAAATGCAATTTATTGCTATCTAAAAACTAGGCTAATAATATTCAGTTATAGAAAAAGCAAAAACTACAAATTTTGAGAGATTATCAAAGGAAAAGATGGGGGGAAGAAAAAACCCAAAAAAAAAGGTGCTATGACAGAGGGTGCGATGCGATAATAGGGCGCGGGAAAGGTAGATGGGTGTAATGAGGTGCGATAAAACTGAAATACAGTGCGATGGGTATGTTCCAATGTGCAATGAGTAGCTTCTGAGTTGTGATGAGATTAAACTAACTTGCAATGAGATTGAACTGAGTTGTGATTTTGAGCTTTTGGATTACTATGAGATTAAACTGAGTTGCGATGGGCATCTAGGTTACTATGAGATTAAACTCAGTTGCGATGAGCTTCTGGGTCGTAATGAAATTGAACTAAGTTGTGATGAGATTGAACTGAGTTGCAACTTTGAGCTTCTGGGTTGCAATGAGATTAAACAGAGTTGTGATGAGATTGAACTGAGTTGTGATGAGCTTTTGGGTTAAGATGAGATTGAATTGAGTTTCAATGAGCTTCTAGATTGCGATGAGATTGAACTATATTGCGATTCTGGGCTTCTAGGTTATGATAAGATTGAACTGAGTTGTGGTGAGCTTCTAGGAAGGTTCTTTTTGGATTCTTGGAGTGCGATGATTTTGGAGACGAAATGAGGCATGATTCTGGAGAAGTGTTTTAGGTGAGACTATAGTTATGATTTTGACAAAGGTATAGTTCTGGGTGAAGCTTCAGGTGCGAGTTGGCCTAATGATGGTTTTGGACATACAATGAGGACGTCACCCACACCAAAGAATGTTAAAATGTGATTTTGAATTGCATTGGGAAAGTGTATCAAGCCTAGCCTTCTTGAGGTGCGATTTTGAATCACAATCCAGCAAATCTTAAACTTACCAATAGAAAAAAGAAGAATGAAACTAGGTCTGAACAACACCCAGTAATGGTTCTACTTTTCCCCAGTGGAGTCGCCATCTATGAGCTCAAAGTGGCTCATGGCCAGCTCAAAGAGATGGAGTCACAACCAATTTTGTAGAGGAAATGGGCCATTATTTTTATATTTAAAAACCTAATTTAAGTCTTTGATAGTGACTCAGTTCTCCATGGAAAAGGCACATAACCAAGAGATTTTGGATCCCAAGGATTAGGAGAGGGAAAGTATTAAGCACCCCTCTCTCTAAGTTGTTGTAGCAACCCAATACGGGAGTTGTTCAAGCTTAGTTTCTTTTGGAACAAAACAAAAATTGTTACAAGAATTTCTTAAATCTGGAGGAACACATTTTCAATTTCTCCAAAGGCTGATTTTGAAGTGATGTTATTGGGTCTTAGGTACTAATCTCCCTAAGACCCTCACCTCTCTACCTTTATTCTTAGTCAAGAAAAATTGCAAACAATGGTTCTCCCACCATTTTAGAACCTCTAGCAACCCAGAAAAACTAAAAGAGACTTACCTTTCGTATATACCTTGTCAAAAGTTTTCTAGCAATTATGATGACTTCAAATGAAATTTGAGTAAGGCAGGAGCTGAGCTGAGCGTTTCTGGTATTAAGTTTAGAAGACAGGAGATGAGGCTTGAGCTTGGCTTCAGAGATTTCGGGATTACAAGTAGAATGGATGTATCACAGAAATTAGGAAACTACTCTCTTCCTCAATCTTTCTCACTAGGATCTTCCCTTAGGTTTCCACCTTATCTCCCTCTTCTCTCCCCTAGTCCCCCCTTTGAGCTCAAATTAAATTAGTATTTATAGAGAAAGGAAAGGGGGTCTGGCCTATATTTGCTCAGTTATAGTGCTTGGGATTTAATAGAGGTTTTTCACTAAAATATGTAAAGATTCTTCAAAGAAATAGATGTCCAGTCAAGCTTACCTATTTGGTGAAACATTTTCTTTGATTTGGGGGTGGATTTAATGGGTTTTGTGTGTCCAATGGGAGCTTGGGGTGTGCCAGACATTGTATCCCCATATTTGGGGCTGATAGTGGCAGAAAACCTAAATTTGATAAACTTTAAAATTCTATTGTCTTTTCTTGGTTTTAAGTGTGGATATCTTTGGGTTTTTGGGTTTTTTGGATCTATTAGGCTCTATTTTGATTAGCCCAAGTGTTCTAATGGGTAAAGAATGGGTCTAGCATCATCCATCACCCTTTTGGGACTTCAGGTTGGGACAAATGAGAAGATGTGGCAATTTAATCTAGTGCGTCGAAATGAAATCTTTCTAGTTTAACAGCCAAACTGATGAATCTAGTCATGAAATTTGTGTGCTGGGGATTTTTGGGTTTTTGAAAATAGTGTTGATGTCTAATTGGTCAAATAGGTTGGGGATGATTGAGATATATGACTGACAAGTTCGGGTCAATGAGATTTGTAGAAATAGAATCATTGTTTGATAAAGGGTCAATAAAGGAATTTTGGGATGAAGTTTTGTGGGTTAGCACTTCGAACATCTTAAATCTAATGGAAGTGATGGATCTTTGATCAAAGATGTAGATTGATTATTTTAGTTCAGATCATAGTCTTAGCTTATGCTTTTTCAATCAATGAGAGTGTCCAAAGCAAAATCTTGCTTTTTCAACGGTCAAATGGAGGTGTTTGGTCGTGAAATTTGTTATGCAAGGGTTATTTGGGTCACTGAACATAGTGGCAGGGTCTGGTTGGTCAAATAAGGATTGGATAAAGGAGATTCATGATGGGTGAGCTTTTTTATCAATAAGATTCGTCACAACAAAATCAAAGCTTAATGTTGGATCAAACAAGGGAATTTTGGGATAAAATTTGGTGGTTAGGTATGGATTGGGATTATGAGGCTGTTGGAAGGATTTGATCATGTTAGGTATGTGTAGATCACGGGTTTTAGGTTCGAGGAGAGTCGTAGTGTTATACATGTTGAAATAAAATCTCTGATGGATGATTGTCTAAATCCAGTAATTTAGGTTTGAAATTTTGTGCGATTGGTTGTTTGATGATTTTGCTTCATGTTATGGAGTTTGGTTGGGGATCATGTATGGTGATGTAGCATAATCAAGACCATCGTAAGAGAATCATGTAAATTTATTTATGGATTTATGGGCATTTGGGCTAAAAATTGGTTTCTTAGAGTTTTAGCATTTTTTAAAGTGACTGGTGTGGTTAATATTTTTAAAAATAATATGGTTGAATATGTTTGAATCTTTTCCAATATGGTTATAATTTTTAATTATTTTATTTTTTATTTTTTTAAATAAAATAAAAAACAACAACAAAATGATTGACATTATAAATAATCATAGGGATTAGGGATATGGATGGCAATTTTCCCCATCCCTAACGGGTACCCGATTTTCCCAACCCAATGGGGTCAGGGATGGAGATTGTTTTGGTGGGTTGGGGATGGGGACGGAGATAAATTGGAATCCCCAACCGGGTTCAGGGTCAGGATGGTAATTAGGGTCCCCGACCCCAATTATATATATATACATATTTAAATGTTATGTATATTAAATGTATATTATTTGTATTATTTATAGCCGTGAGGATCGTCTCCCCTTACAATGCCATTATTGGAAGGCCGACCCTCCATGCACTAAAAGCAGCCATCTCCTTCTACCGCCTCGCCCTCAAATTCCCCACTAAGCATGGTGTTGAAGTCGTTCAGGGGGACCACCATGTTGTTTGTCAGTTTGCCCTTCTTCTGGGCCATCAAGAAGCTAAAAGACTTTCAATGGATGGAAGATTTCCAGTGCACCTTTGAAGAACTCAAGTCTTACCTCGCCTCACCACCCCTCCTTACCCAGCTGCCCCCAGGAGACGTGTTGTACTTGTATCTCTTAACCGGAGATGAGATTATCATCTCAGTGTTGATTAGATAAGATGGAGCGCAAAGACCAATTTACTATGTCAACAAGGTCCTTTGCGATGCCAAGACCCAGTACCCCGAGGTAGAAAAACTAGCCTTCACACTTGTGGTTTCAGCTAGGAAGCTCAAACCATATTTCCAAGCCCACACCATCATGGTCTTGATGAACCAACCTCTCAAGGTTGTCCTATCCAAGACAAAAGCCTCGGGGCGGCTAATCAAATGGGTCATCAAACTATCTGAGTTCAACCTATAGTACCAGTCGAGGCCTGTAATCAAAGCACAAGCTTTGGCCGATTTTGTGATAGAATGTACCTTCAGCTAATCCCTCCGTCGAATCCTTGAAAAATAAGAAAAAGAAAGGCCTCATCCGGTTGAGGTAGCTCGGCCCACCTGGAAGCTATTTGTTGATGGATCATCCAACTCCAAGGGAAGTGGAGCCGACCTCATCCTCCTTACCCTAAACAACATCGAAGTAGAGTACACGTTGAGGTTTGACTTTTCAGCCTCCAAAAATAAAGCCGAGTTGGTAGTGAGGTGTTCGGTGATTCCTAGTTGGTAGTGAACCAGGTCAATGCTGAGTACGAGGCAGGGAGCAGAGAATGACCAAGTACCAAGCCAAGGTGCGAGAGCTCATCCACCACTTCTAGCACCTCTCCCTATAACAAGTTCCTGAAAGAATGGTAGGATCCATCTAATGGATGCCATAAATATTGCATAATGGGTGGGCGAATTTAAAAAATTTTCCTACCTTCTTCCAACTGGGAATCGTATTCCCTAAATTTAGAATACAATATTCAAGGATCCTACTTGTACCATAATCGAACCAGATCTGAACCAAAAGGGAAGGGAGGAACTATACCTGATCCAGATAAGCAGTATCTCCCAAAGTTGGTGTTAACGCCCAAAGAGGACACCAAGATCCGCTCCTGCTGAAGATGACACAGCTGTATGTGGAACAGAACCAGCAAAGTGCATCCTACACATTGAATCCTTCGCAAGAATCCACTGGAAACTCTAAGTACCAAATCTTTTCAGTCTTTTCTACAAAACTGATGTCAAGAACCAATTTCTTGATTTCTTTCTTCTTCAAAGATCGAATCTTGTAAGAAAGAATGGCGGTGGGTGGAAGAGAACTCCTGAAGTGAAGATGGATGAAATTGCTTCTATTCTCTCTAGAGTGTGTATGAGATCCAATCTCAATTCGCATGATGTTTTTCTTGCAAAAACCCTAGGTTCAAAATCTGATTATTATCTCTTAGGGTTTTTCCTCTTTTCTTCTTGATTAAGAAACCTCATAATTAGGAGTTATCCCAATCCAAATCAGTATTTGGATAGGGGATGATCTTAATCCTATCTGCAGATTAAGTTAGCTTACTCCTGATCTTATCAGGAGGTTACCATATTCAAATATGATTTGAATTTGGTCTCCTATAATGGATAAGGTTAAAGGCCCAATCATTTTGCTAACTTTAACCCCAGATCTGCCCCACAGATGGGTGATCATATCAGCCCAGTTCAAAAATGGGCTTTTGGCCCATTAAGTGTTCAGTGCTTAACTATTTTCCTATCTGCTACCCAGTTGGGCTTCTTTGTATGGAATGGGACCCAAGCATTGATCTACACACCAGCCACATGGGTTCGGCCAAGCCTTTATTACAAGGCCCAGCCAAATTCACTAAAAAGTTCAATGAAGCCCTGAGCCCATCACATGGACCCTATTAGCCGAACATTTACATTAAGTGGTCCCTGGGCCAAGCCATCTTATAAAAATCTAGGGACTGTGGGCAGGTAGCCCATCAGGTACTATCCTAAATGGTCTTACACTTAACCTCCCAACCCTTAATGATCAAGCACTACCTGACAAGAGAGGACCTCTCCCTCGGCTGCAAGGAATAGTGCCGCACTCTCTACTCACATGGATCCCGGGAATTAAAACCATTTGCAAACATTTCAAAACCATATATATATATATATATATAAATTTTGCAAAACAAAATTCCAACGATTGAAATCAACTGCCAGCAGTTTGGTTTCCATCAGAGAGAGTGCATTCCCGATCATTACCTTTGTCCGACAAAGGGGCTGATCCTGTCACTATGATCATCCACTCAGATGAATTCTCAGACTGCCCCAACATGCCCAGGTTTTGATCCCCGCTAAGGATCTCACTGATTGGCATATCAAAGACAGCCCGATCTGACACCTAGTGAAGTGTCATAATCGAGTCTAGGGGTGAGGTGTAACTTTCCAGTTTTGCCCATCTGTCTCTAAGGTCCAGGGTAATACTGGAAATCTGGTCCGGTTCAAGGATTCGAGTAATCCTATATTGCATGTGCCTTGGGTCTTACCCTGGTGGCCGAGACAGGCCATCCCACCAATTGGTGGCACACTAGTATCAGCCTTGACAGGATAAATCTCCCCAGACTTATCTAATGGCTGTGAACATTTAAAACTAACATGAGTCTCAATAAGTGTCCAGTTTTAGGGTCTTACACAGAATTATACCAAACAACATGAATCAAGCATGCACTTTATTTATTTACACTAAATATTAAAAGTACATCAAATCAGATTGAAGCTAAGGGCATACAAAAACTATCTAACAGTTCCACGATTCGAAAACATGAGAATAGATGCCTTGTCAAAATTGGCAAGAACCTCCAGCATATCCCTTGGCCACACTGTCTGCGTAGAAAGGTTATCTCGCCCCACCATCAAAGAAGACCAAATACTCCCAGTGCAAGCCAAGCCACCCTAGATGGATCCTATCATTGCCTTCCTCTTGATCGAATAGCTACCTGACGATAAGAGCAGGCTAGACGAATCCAACAGAAGACCGCCCACTACACTTGGCTCAAAGGGAAGCTATACCAAAGATCTTTTACCTTGCCCTATCTCCAATGCCTCTGCCAAGAGGAGGGTGAATATGTGCTCCGATAGATTCATGAAGGCATCTGCAATAACCACCTCGAAAGAAGAGCCTTGACCCAAAAAGCACTAAGGCAAAGGTATTTCTGGTCAATAGTTCAGAAGGATACAGTCGAGTTGGTGCGGAAGTGCGATTGATGCCAGAGACATTCCAACATCTCCCACCAGCCAGCCACAACACTCTCAGCCCTCAGTAGCCCTTGGCCCTTCGCCAAGTGGGGCATGGATCTCCTCGGCCCATTCCCTCAAGCCACTAAAAACAAAAAGTACCTCGTTATTGCCATCAACTACTTCACCAAATGGGTCAAAGCTGAGCCCCTAGCTACCATCATAGCTAGAATAGTACAAAATTTCTTCCAGAAAAACATAATCTATCAATTCGGCCTCCCCTACATGCTAGTCACCAACAATGGGAAGCAGTTCGACGATGTGATATTCCAACAATGGTGTGCCTCCCTCGGCATCAAGCAACAATACACCTTGGTGGGCGATCCCCAAATGAACGGCCTAACGGAGGTTACCAACCGGACTATCCTAGAAGAGCTGAAGACCAGATTCAACAGAGCCACAGGCCTCTAGGTAAACAAACAAAATAGCGTCCTATGGAACTATTGGACGACACCTCGTACAGCCATGGGAGAAGCCCCATTCAACTTAACTTATGGTACTGAGGCCATCATTCTAGTAGAAATCGACCAATTGACACTTTGAACCAAGGCGTACAGAGAAGCCAAGAACAACATGGAGCTCAGAACTAACCTAGACCTGTTGGAAGAAGTCCGAGAACAGGCGCAGATCGGAGTAGTAGCCTATCAGCAGATAGTCACTCACTACTATAACTCAAGGGTGAAAGAAAGACACTATAATGGAGACCTCATCCTTAGAAAAGTCATGGTGCCCAAGCCGGGTGTAGGAAAGCTCGGCCCCAACTAGGAAGGTCCCTATAGAATCAAGCAAATTGTCGGCCCCGGCACGTTTCGGCTTGAGCATCTGAATGAAAGACCTATCCCTTAGACATGAAACTCGGAAAACATCCAGATATATTACCAGTGAATGTACTCCCTATTAGCTAAACAACGAATTCAAAGTTCCTCCCCCCTCAGCTCAGTGTCTTAGTGTACAAGTCCTTATTTTTGCCAATTGGCCAAGACCCCTCGGCCACACAACCGGCCAACGCGTACCACCTCTTCTGAGGTAACACACTCGGACTGGACAATGGTCAAGACACATGGTCCCTTGTGAGCCATATGTCACCTCTGCCTTCACGGTAAGGCAAGGAATGACAGGGACCTCAACTACAATCATCGGCCAACAATCTCGGCTTGTAACGAACAAACACTAAGAATAACCTAAATGCTTCGCCAAAAAGGAAGGATACGGTGACCTTGGCCAGGCGCAGCTTGGAAGCCTCGGCCATTTGAGGGATCACACCCCAGGGCACTCCTAAGAATGTTAAGCCATGTGAACATAAAAAAGTACTATCTCGTAGATGTGGAATATAGAAATATGCCAGGATTCTTAAATCCTTATCAAAACACACGGGTTCTCCCAACATTTTAGAACCTCTAGCAACCCAGAAAAACTAAAAGAGACTTACCATTCGTATGTACCTTGTCAAAAGTTTTCTAGCAATTATGAGGACTTCAAATGAAACTTGAGTAAGGCAGGAGTTGAGCTAAGCATTTCTAGTATTAAGTTTGGAAGACAGGAGATGAGGCTTGAGCTTGGCTTCAGAGATTTTGGGATTACAAGTGGAATGGGTGTATCACAGAAATTAGGAAACTACTCTCTTCCTCAATCTTTCTCATTGGGTGCCTCCCTTAGGTTTCCACCTTATCTCCCTCTTCTCTCCCCTAGTCCCCCCCTTTGAGCTCAAATTAAATCAGTATTTATAGAGAAAGGGAAGGGGGTCTGGTTTGAATTCGCTCAGTTATAGTGCTTGGTATTTAATAGAGTTTTTTCACAAAAATATGTAAAGATTCATCAAAGAAATAGATGTCCAGTCAAGCTTACCTATTTGGTGGAACATTTTCTTTGATTTAGGGGTGGCTTTCATGGGTTTTGTGTGTCCAATGGGAGCTTGGGGTGTGCCAGACGTTGCATCCCCATATTTGGGGCTGACAGTGGCAAAAAACCTAAATTTGATAAACTTTAAAATTCTATTTTGTCTTTTCTTGGTTTTAAGTGTGGGTATCTTTAGGTTTTTGGGTTTTTTGGATCTATTAGGCTCTATTTTGATTAGTCCAAGTGTTCTAATGGGCCAAGAATGGGTCTGGCATCATCCATTACCCTTTTGGGACTTCAGGTTGGGACAGATGAGATGATGTGGCAATTTAATCAAGTGCGTCAAAATGAAATCTTTCTAGTTTAACAGCCAAACTGATGAATCTAGTCATGAAATTTGTGTGCCGGGGCTTTTTGGGTTTCTGAACCTAGTGGTGATGTCTAATTGGTCAAATAGGCTCGGGATGATTGAGATGTATGATTGACAAGCTCGGGTCAATGAGATTTGTAGAAATAGAATCTTTGTTTGATAAAGGGTCAAAAAGGGAATTTTGGGATGAAATTTGGTGGGTTGGCACTTTCGAACATCTTAAATCTAATGGAAGTGATAGATCTTTGATCAAAGGTGAAGATTGATTGTTTTAGTTCAGATCATACTCTTAGCTTATGCTTTTTCAATCAATGAGAGTGTCTGAAGCAAAATCTTACTTTTTCAACGGTCAAATGGAGGTGTTAATGGATGATTGTCTAAATCCGATAATTTAGGTTTGAAATTTTGTGCGATTGGTTATTTGATGATTTTGCTTTGTGTTATGGAGTTTGTTTGAGGATCAAGTATGGTGATGTAGCATAACCAAGACCATCGAAAGGGAATCATATAGATTTAATGATGGATTTATAGGCATTTTGGCTAAAAATTGATTTCTTAGAGTTTTGGCATTTTTTAAAGTGACTGGCGTGGTCCGTGCAAGTGGGTTGTGCTAGCCTGGCCTGGCCCATGTTACACCTCTACCTGAATGCAAAGTGAGAAATTGACTTTTGGGCCATATATACTTTATAGCTTTTGTGAATAGTGATGGCAATTTTCCCCATTTCCTTGACCCAATGGGGATCTGCCCTGAATGGTGTGGGGGTGAGGATAATTTTCTCCCACGAAGATCATGATGGGGAAATTTTCATCCTCGTTAGTTGGATTGGGGCGAGGACTGGGAGAGAGCTCTGCGCCTTATGGGATCTTTGCTAATATATGTATATATGTACACATATGTACATTTATATATGAATATATCTATACATGTGTCTATATGTTAATATTTTTAAAAATAATATGGTTGAATATGTTTGTATCTTTTTCAATATGGTTATAATTTTTAATTATTTTATTTTTAATTTTTTTAAATAAAATAGAAAACATCAACAAAATGATTGACATTACAAATAATCACAGGAATTAGGGATAGGGATGGCAATTTTCCCCATCACTAACGGGTACCCGACTTCCCCAACCCAATGGGATCGGGGATGGAGATTGTTTTGGTGGGTTAGGGATGGTGACGGAGATAAATAAGAATCCCCAACCGGGTTTAGGGTCAGGCTAGGAATTAAGGTCCCCGGCCCCAATTATATATATATAAATATTTAAATGTTATTTATATTAAATGTATATTATTTGTATTATTTGTAGAATATATATATATATATATATATATATATCAAAACATATTTAAAACATTATCTATAATTTAAATTTTTTGTTTATTTTAAGTAAATTTATTTTTCAAAACAAATTCTATTATCTAAAAGAAGTTTGGGATTTGGGTCCCCACGAGAAACCCATCCCCATCGGGGATCAGGGATGGAGGACAAATTTTATCCCTAGCAAGGATCATGAACAGGGATGGGGGTTAATTTCAGAATCAAGGGCAGGACAGGGAATATGATCCCTGCCCTGTTGCCATTCCTAAGTGGGAATCCCTATGGGATGGGGATTAGGATAACCTTATCTCTGTTAGCGGGAACGAGGATGGGCACAAGGATGGGAATTTTCACAGAGACGGGGATGGGAATTTTCACAGGGAATATGATCCCTCCCCCAACAATGTCATATGATGAAGGATGATTTGACCCAACCTATGAAATGGTGACACGTAGACACTGACTTAGCATGAGCGGCAGCCTAGCATTAAAGACCGGTGCAACCAAGTGACGGGCCCATGAAGCAGTCTGCTACGTTACAGCTCACGAGGGGAGGAGTCTGCCGCGACGCGAACTCTGGGTTCCCCGTGCTATCTTTGAAGATATAATCCGAGGCAACTGTAGCTCGTGAGCTAAAGTTATTAGCTCACCTGAGCTCCCTAGCAGACAAGTCATTCCGAAGACCAATTCCACTAAGGGTAATCCTGGAGTGTTTCAAGCTCGCCACAAAATATTTCACGAACGAGCTGCACTACCGCTCTTCATGATGCTTCCGACTGACAGACCGTACTGGTGAGGCTGTGCCATATCCTCTACTGATGGCGCAGTCCCAGTCCTTTCGATAGTCTACATCCACGTCTCTCAGCAGGCAAAGGCGTGACTGCCACTTTGGAAACGTGTCACTCACCAGGGCAAGGCGTACGCCACAACGGCCACCTGCGCATTCATGGCAGGTAACGGCTGTGGCAGGAGCCTAGTGGCGGTTATACCCGAAGAGGAGATCAACCAGAAGGGCGAGGGCGCACCCGAAAAAAGAAAGAGGGAAGGAGAGCCTTCTAGTCAAGGGGACAGCCGAAAGAAAAAGGATACAGTTCAAGGAACAAAGCTGGGTCAATTGTTCCGAGCTCCTGTAGTGGATCGAGCTTATTACACCCCACTGAATGCAAAGCGGGTAGAAATCCTGATGGCGATTAAGGATGCCCCGTACATGAAGTGGCCACCCCATCTGAGGGGGAATCCCAATTAAAAAAATAAGAATCTGTATTGCAGTTTTCACAAAGATCACGGTCACAATACCAAGAGTTGTAAAAACCTCTACAACGAGATAGAGGAGCTCATCCGTCGCGGATATCTGAGAAACTTTGTACAAAATAATAATAACAATACTAATAAAATAGGTTGGCAAGGGGAGCACGGTAAGGATGCTCCCGAGTCCAGCAGCAAGCTGGCCAAACAACTGCAGAGGCAGCCTTCGAAGGAGAGGCCAGTTCGGGGGAGCATCTACATGATAGTGGGAGGTTCGATCGTTGCGGGTTGCACTTCAGTGGCAGCCCGGACGTCAGTTCATGAGGCCACCCGAGAGAAGCAGAACCCCCCAAAGCGGCCTAGGACAGAAGAGTCAATTTTCTTCACAAAAGATGATCCGCGAGGGGTCCACTATCCTCACGATAACACGCTCGTAATAAAGCTAAGAATCAACGACTTCGAGGTCAAGCGCATACTCGTCGACTCAGGCAGCTCAGCCGACATCCTCTTCAAAGCTGTGTTTGACCAACTTCAGTTACAGAGAGGCGGCCTAAAGCCTACAGACACTTCTTTGGTGGGCTTTAGCGGAGAAGAAGTCCGGCCCCTTGGGAAAATAACAGTACCTGTAGAAGTCGACACATGGCCTTATGTGGTCAGATTCAAACACAACTTCTTGGTGGTCGCGCCTCCCTCCCCCTACAATGCCATTTGATGAAGGATGATTTGACCAAACCTATGAAACGATGACATGTAAATGCTGACTTAGCAAGAGCGACAACCTAGCGTTGAAGCCCGGTGCGACCAAGTGACGGGCCCATGAAGCAGTCCGCTACATTACAGCTCACGAGGGAAGGAGTCCGCCGCGATGCGAACTCCGGGTTCCTCGTGCTATCTTTGAAGAGATACTCCGAGGCAACTGTAGCTCGCGAGCTAAAGTTATTAGCTCGCCCAAGCTCCCTAGTAGACAAGTCATTCCGAGGACCAATTCGACTAAGTGTAATCCTGGAGTGTTTCAAGCTCGCCACAAAATAGCTCGCGAAAGAGCCGCACTAGCGCTCTTCAGGAAGCTTCCGACTGATAGACCGTATTGGTGAGACTGCGCCATATCCTCTACTGATGGTGTAGTCCCAGTCCTTT
Organism: Nelumbo lutea; assembly: GCF_056320005.1. Taxonomy (NCBI): domain Eukaryota; kingdom Viridiplantae; phylum Streptophyta; class Magnoliopsida; order Proteales; family Nelumbonaceae; genus Nelumbo; species Nelumbo lutea. Next base: position 53,780,018 of record NC_142690.1, read on the forward strand.
CGATAGTCGACGTCCATGTCTCTCAACAGGCAAAGGTGTGCCAGCCACTTTGGAAATGTGTCACTCACCTGGGCGAGGCGTACGCCACAACGGCCACCTGCGCAGCCCTGGCAGGTAACGGCTATGGCAGGAGCCCAGTGGCGGTTATGCCTGACCTAATGCGAGTGTCCCTATAAAAGCCCTCAGGGCAAAAGAGAAACTTCTTCTTGAATCTCTGACCTTTTGAATATAGTGGTAATGCGCTATCTACACTCTTAGCCTTTCGCTTTTTCCTTGCTTTTACCGAGTATTTGATAAATAACATCTAAAAGATATTTAATTTATTAAAATATGTATAATTAATTAAATAAATTTTATCAATTATGTTAAGGTTATAATATCAAAATTTAAAATTTTAAGTTGTTATTTAATGAAAACATATATAGTCTTTAGTAGGGGTGTCAACGGTTTTCGAAAATCTGATTTTGAATTTGATATTCGACATAATCAAACCGAATTTGGATAATTTGAATATCTAATCGGTCGAATTCAGATATCGTATTCTTATCGAATAGTTAATCGGATTCAAATTCGGATATGGCCTGATTCGATCGATAAATATCCGAATTCGACTGATTATTTAATTCTTATATATAATATATGAAATATTTTATATAATTTATATATAATAATTAAGTTATATAAATAATTTATATATTTATATACTTTATATCAATAAAATATTTATTAATTATCTAAAATAATCAATTAATCAAAATCAACTCGAATAGAATATTTGAATATTTAATTGGGTTTGAATTTGGATATTAATTTTCAATATCCGTCGCATATCGGATCGAATTCGGATATTGGATTTTGTAATCAGGTTCAAATTCTAATATTACCTGATCTAATTCGAATTCGATCCGTTTACACCCTTAGTCCTCAGTATAACTGTCCGGAATATTAACCGGGACGGTTCTGGTTCCACTTAGATCCAGACCCGACCCTACCCGACCCGACCCGATTTTCAAAAAGAGCTATCAGCTTTGGTCGGTGTGGAGCGTTAGTAACTGCCATAAAAAGGCAGCCGTTAGTTGTTGTGATTGTCCGAAGTACTCTCCAACTCCAACTCCAACTCCAACATTTTAGGCTTTTCGGTTGACGACCGGTTTTCTTATTTCTTATTATTGCCGCTTCTACTAATAATCTCTGTATCTGTTAGTCTGTTAGTTAAGTCGGTTAAGAATTCCAATCCAGCAGCCGTTTCTACTAATAATCCTACTCCAACTCCAACCTTTTAGCCTTCCTTTTCGGTTGGCCGGCTGTCTTATTTCCTATTCTTGTCGTTTCAATCACAATCTTATCTGTTACTCGGTTAATTAAGTCGGTTAACAGAGTTCCATTCCAGCACCTGTTACTAATCTAAGTAGGATTCTTGTTCTATAAATAGTAAATAGAATCTGCCTCTCACTCTCACTCTCATTCGCATACACACAGCATCATCAACACTACACTTGGTCCGATTCAACACCGAGAAATCATTACGGTAAGTCTCTTCTCCCTTCCTTTGTTTCTCTTTCTTATTCATTTTCTGTTCCGTTACACTGATTTCTCTTCTCTTCTGTTTATCTGCAGTGCGTGCGTCTGCAACAAACAAATTGGCTAAGGTGTTAGCTATTCTTTCCTTCCTTTCTATCTTTTCCTTCACTGTTTCCTTCGGTCAATTAGATGATTACGAGTGGCCTGGACCTGAATATTCCGTTGTGGGAGATCCTGGTATGAGAAATTCTAACCTTAGATTGGCCATAGACTCATGGAACTACTGTAACAAGGTTGGATCTGAAGCTCCTAAGATGGGGAGCCCGGCTGCAGTTGATTGCTTTGATGTCCATCCTAAGACATTCTCTGTTCGGCATAGTCACAGAAGCCGATAACAGATTAAGTGTTGGAAAGCCTTTTCCTAGATCATTCAGGGGACAACATTTGTCTCATCTTAATGACCCAGATTTGTATGCTGTTCAGAAGGAACTGTATCTTGGTTCCAAGTGTGAGGTACATGGGAACGACCTGAGGTTTATTTCTGACTATTATCAGTTTTGGATGATTACTCTTAGAAATGGTAACCTAGACACACATGCTGGATTGTGCCCCGGTAATAGTTTGCATTTTATAAGGATGGTTTGAGTATAAGGTGGTCTGGTTACAACATATCAAGTTTTCTGTGCTTCTTGACATACTGCCATTATAGGGGGCAAAAAATTTTGAAATTCTTCAATTGATTTTAGGAATGACCGAACTACAAGTTTTTCTTGAGTGATTTTCTTGAAGGTATCTCACATGGGATATTTTTTTTATATTATGTCAAGTGAATGGTTTTGATTGATTCCAAGCTTTTGCACGAATGCAAGCCACACAAAGTGATAGATTTTGAAGGATTTCAATGGGTATTCAACTATGCCTAAAGGCGGATCGCACAAAGCAAGAAATTTCGATGATTTTTTATGGGTATTCGATTATGCCCAAAGGTGGATTAGACAAAGCGAGATATTTTGATGATTTTCAATAGGTATTCGATTATTCCCAAAGTAAGATCGCACGAAGCAAAAGATTTTGATAATTTTCGATGGGTATTCAATTATGCTCGAAGATGGATCACACAAAGGTGTATCGCACAAAGTAAGAGATTTCGATTTTTTTTATGGGTATTTGATTAATGCCCAAAGGTGAATCGCATAAAGAGAAATATTTTGATGATTTTTTATGGGTATTTGATTATGAGATATTCCGATGATTTTCAATGGGTATTCGATTATGGGAGATTTCGATGATTTTTTATGGGAATTCGATTATGTCCGTAAGCAAATGGCAAGATGAGAAAGATTTTGATTAATTTCGATGGGTATTTGATTATGAGAGATTTTGATAAATTTTGATGGTATTCGATTATGAGAGATTTTGATGATTTTTTATGGGTATTTGATTATGCCCGAAGGTCGATTGCAAGATGAGGAATATTTCGATTAATTTTGATGTGTATTTAATTATGAGAGATTTCGATAAATTTTGATGGTTTTCAATTATGAGAGATTTCAATGATTTTTTATGGGTATTCGATTATGCCAAAAGGTGGATTGCAAGAAGTGAAAGATTTTGATAAATTCCGATGGGTATTCGATTATAAGAAATTTTGATGATTTTTTATGGGTATTCAATTATGCCCGAAGGCGAATCGCACAAGGTGAGAAATTTTGGTGATTTTCGATGGTTTTCAAAAATCTTGGATGATTTGGATGAAAGAAAGTAAGATGATTAACGACTTTTGGATTTGGGCAACTTAGATGAAAGAAACTTGCACAAAAGAATTATGGAGATGATGCAAAGAACTTCAGATTAGGTGCATGCCAAAATTTTGGATTTGATGAAAGATTTTTAGATAATGGAGGAGATTTGTATGAAAATTTTTGGATGCTTGGGATGAAAGATTTTTGAAATTTTGGATTTTTTTGAAAAATTTTGGATGATTTGAAAACAAATTTATGGATGCTTTAGATGAAAGAAAAAAATGATGCTATTGAGTTTTTCATTATGCGATGATACAAGACATTTTTTTTTTTTGCCATAAGCGAATTTAATGCAATGAGGGACTTTAATGCCATGAGGGACTTTAATGCCATAAGGGACTTTAATACCATGAGGGACTTTAAAATATATTTGATGATCAAACATTAACTTATATTCCATAGTGTAGGAAAAGATATGACTATCTGAAAGCTAAATGATTTTAAAAAGCAAGGTGAAAGGGCGAGGACCCTTTTTTTCTTTTCCTGTGATGATTGGCCAATTTGAGACATTTGGGTTGGAGCAAAGGATAATGCATAGGAAGTCGACTGGATAGATGATGCGTAGGTTGGAATTACCTAGGAGTGGAGTCAAAATAACAAGGTTGACAGGGATTAGGTGGATGGTTAGAGATTACTTTCGACAAAACAATGATGCTCAAAAGAGCTTACTTACCCTTAATGTTGTGTAAGATTTGATGATACCATCACTATTGGTTTCAAAGATATGTGTCTTAGAAATCCTAAATGCCAATTGGAAATTCACTTCAAGAAAATGTTCGAGCAAAAGGTTGCTGCCCCATCATGTAGAGATTGAGTATGTGTTTGGTTCCGTTTATGTTTATTGGGTGGAGGTTTATCAGAAAAACATTTATTTGATTAACGCCCACATTAAACATTTTTCACTTTGTTGTTTGGTTAAGTTTAATCTGGGCATTTCAGGAAATGCCCCTTTACACTTCAGCAACAATAAACGTTTTCAATTTAATGCTGTTTGGTGGGGCATTTCAAGAAATAGCCATATGGATGTTTCATTGTGGTGTATAGGATACATTAGTCAATCCAACAGTCCAGATTACATATGCTTTAATTTGAAGACCGATTTTGAGATCCAACGGTTAACATATGATATAACCCACATCCAACAGTGGATATATGACACTTTCACTTTGACTCTCTGTCTCTCTCTATCTCTATCTATTTGTCCTTGTTACCTATAAGGGAATGATGGCTATTAATGTTATTCAAAAGAAAACTTAGCAAAACAACATGAAATTGTTTTACATTTATGAAATGTAAAGTTGCCAATATCTATCTTCTTTCCAACATTTTATTGGACCTCTTTTTTTTTCTTTTGAATAACAAAGATACCATGCCATGGTAGATCAATTTGGGCTTGGCTTGGGCCCGCCAAAGCCCAAATTCAAGTAAATTTCATGTCTCAATTTACTCTTCTCTCCCTCTCTCTCTCTCTCAAGTAAATTGCACGTCTTAATTTACCACTTTTGACTGGTGTCCATCAAAATAGATCAACAATGTTTTATATTTGCCAAGTCATAGTTCAGTTGGTTCCTATTTAGTGGATGGGCTGGTGAATCAAATTATTATATATGATTCATTTTAACATTAATTGGTTTAATCAATCGTTGGTATTACTTTCTTTCAAGTTATATAAGCTAGGCAACCTCTGTGTCACAAAGACATACATTTGTTTTCTCAAATTTTTAGCTAAATGCTACCTCAAAATAACAAACGAAAAATAGAAAACATACATATAGGCTCTACATCAATGCCTCATTTCATGAAAAGCCCAGGCATTAGAGGAACCAACAGCTATTTTCACGAAAACCAAGGGAAATAAATGCATAAACGTTTATTTTCATTTTTTAATAAACGTGCATACCAAACTGTGAGTTTGAAGCCAAAAAATGTTTATTGCACATCATGTTGATATGGCATTGAGGTGGCGCCGTTTTTTCAATAAACATAAACGGTTCCAAACGTGCCCCGAATCTTTACCACTTTGCTGAATCGAACTTATTTTGCCTTGATATGCCCAAGTTTGGAATATATCCTTCTTTTTCTGTTGTTTTTTTGTTATTTCTTCTCATTCTTTTGCCCATGGCTTAGTGTTTCCAAGTCTGACTTTTTTTTTTTTTCTTTTTTTATCTTTCATCTTGGGGGGGGGGGGGCTTACACTTAATTCTATCATTGCTTGTGAAAAAAGGTGTGCCCAATGCCAACTTGCTAATCTCTTAAAGATTAGAGAGGTCTTATTAGAAGGGAATAAATGTAGCTTAGGACAAGGTTCAAAATCAAAAAAAATAGGAGGTTCAAATATTCTTTTAACATTGGTTTCAGATGCTTAAATTGACAAATGGTGCCTTTAGCACTCTTTTTTTGGCTTTTCTTATTTTTCCTATTTTTATTTTCCCTTTTTATTCCTTTTGGATGAGAAATGCTTTTCATGCCTTTCAATGCCATGAGCCATTGGCCATGACATTGGATAATGTACTTCAATTTCCAACATTCATTAGTCTCAAGTTCGGGTCCTTGATGGTAAGCATAGTAAACCTTCTAGTTGAAATTCTTTGGATTTACAAGAAGTTTCCAGGCAATAAATGAAGGTGTCCTTTTTTAACCAAGATGGGCAAAAGTTGGTAAGGTTAGCAAGATAACGAACTGAACTTCTTCGCTTCTCTTTTGGATGGTTGAGGCGGTGGTGTAGGATTCGAAACAAAAACTTGTGGTGTTGCTCCTGTGCGGGAGATTAGCCAATCAACTTCGAAGATTAACAGGTTCACTACTTTTTGAAGATCTTCGATCTCTTATTGTATATTGACTTGATCATTGGTAGGTGACTTTGACAGGGATTAGGTGGACGATTAGAGATTACTTTTGACAAAACAATGATGCTCAAATGAGCCTGCTTACCCTTAATGTGGTGTAAGATTTGATGATAGCAGCACGATTGGTTTCAAAGATGTGTCTTAGAAATCCTAAATGCCAATTAAAAATTCACTTTAGGAAAATGTTCGAGCAAAAGGTCGCTGCCCCATCGTGTAGAGATTGAGTATGTGTTTGGTTCCATTTATGTTTTTTGGGTGGAGGTTTATCTGAAAAACATTTATCTGATAAACGCCCACTTTAAACGTTTTTCACTTTGTTGTTTGGTTAAGTTTAATCTGGGCATTTCAGGAAATGCCCCTTTACACTTCAACAACAATAAATGTTTTTCCATTTCATTCTGTTTGGTGGGGCATTTCAAGAAATAGCCATATGGATGTTTCAGTGTGACACTTTCATTGTGGTGTATAGGATACATTAGTCAATCCAACAGTCCAGATTACATATGCTTCAATTTGAAGACCGATTTTCAGATCCAACGGTTAATATATGATATAATCCACATCCAACGGTGGACATAGACACTTTCACTTTGACTCTCTCTCTCTCTCTCTATCTCTATCTATCTATCTTTGTTACCTATAAGGGAATGATGACTATTAATGTTATTCAAAAGAAAACTTAGCAAAAACAACATGAAATTGTTTTACATTTATGAAATGTAAAGTTTCCAATATCTATATTCTTTCTAACATTTTATTGGACCTTTTTTTTCTTTTGAATAACAAAGATACCATGCCATGGTAGATCAATTTGGGCTTGGCTTGGGCCCGCCAAAGCCCAAATTCAAGTAAATTTCACGTCTCAATTTACTCTTCTCTCCCTCTCTCTCTCTCTCTCTCAAGTAAATTGCACGTCTTAATTTACCACTTTTGACTGGTGTCCATCAAAATAGATCAACAATGTTTTATATTTGCCAAGTCATAGTTCAGTTGGTTCCTATTTAGTGGATGGGCTGGTGAATCAAATTATTATATATGATTCAATTTAACATTAATTGGTTTAACCAATCGTTGGTATTACTTTCTTTCAAGTTACAACTTAAAGATTGATAGAATTGAAGTTCTTGTTAATTCATTTTATTTAGAGCAAGGAGCTTCCTCATAGTCTTTTTCTTGGCCAAAAACCACAGTTAACCGATCAACCATGAAAATTTGGTCCTTGAATTTACCTTCTCCTTGACTAACTTCCACTTCTCCACCACCTAAAATATTGGTTACTCGATGTTTCCACCTAAAATCTTTTTAACTTAAAAACATCATCCTGATTATTCTTTCTTTAGCTTAGGTTGACAACAAATACAGCCAATACTTGGATGAGATCCACACAGTCATATATGCATTCCATGCTACATCTGATTCTTGGTACAAACTACAAACCACATTTTGCTGGCAACTAGCCAATGTTACTCATTGGAACAATTATAGGACAAACAGAACTAGGTAACTCTAATTCTAAGTTTTTTTTTCGTGTTTTAGAACTGGGTACTATCTCTTGGAGTCACATAGATTTGTTTTCTCAAGCACACACATTTTTTTTTCAAACACATACAAGCTAGGCAACCTCTGTGTCACAAAGATATACATTTGTTTTCTCAAATCTTTAGCTAAATGCTACCTCAAAATAACAAACGAAAAATAGAAAACAGTAACTGACGAAAATAGATCTTAGAGAACATACCGGCGGCAAATCAGAGATATAAATCAAAGATACGAGAAACACTCTCTCCCACTCTAGTATGCACATAGGGCTATCGAGGCTACTACGACTTAGCTAACTAGATATTAGATCCTAAGCAAGAATGGGTTGAGATTAAACCTGACTTAAGTGGGTGTAGGGTGCTATGGATGAGGTTGAAGTAATAAACTTGATGTGAAGTGCTAGGGTTGTCAATTCTATGGTAACTGCTGATTCGAAGAGTCCTAAGAAAGATAGATGTGTAGGTGATTAGATAGGACAACTTTCTTGGAATGGGTCAAGGGAACCTAGCAAGGATGAAAGAATTTATGGTCAACTAGACATGCAAGGGGAATGTTTTAAATTAATAGAACTCTGTCAAAAATTAAAAAAAAAAAACATTTAGAAAGTAAAAACTAAGATTGAGCTTGAAGTTGGAAACTTTGAAAAATCATTTGGGGTTTAGGGAATTAGATTAAGATTTGAAAGGAAATTCATGGACTTTGGTATTTTCTCAAGTTTGTGGAATGTTGATTTTTGTAATTGGCTTGAAATTATATGAGTTAGGATTTGATAAAGAGACTTTATTTAATAATCCTCACAATAGAACCTCACGGTTTGATAATTTTATTTCACGTTAAATTATGATCATTTCCTTTATTGTGTTTTTGTTGGCTTGATAGATATATTTTTATTATGAGTTAGATATTGGGATTTGATGCTATTTGATATATTTGTTCTTTTTACTCATTTCATTGTTAATTTTGGGACTTGGGAAACTAGTTTTGTAATTAGAATCAAGTTCTAATTTAGAAAATACTCTTGGGTTTTGAAAAAGATTAAGATTTGAAATAAATGCTAAGAGTAATTAGTTCATGTTTATGAAACAACAACATTTTTTATATTTCTCCTCTAGAACAAACTCATTGAGTTAAATATTCACTCAGTTTAGAAAAGGGAAAAAAAGATATTTAAGATTGAAAGTTTATGAAGAATCATGAGAATGTCTTTTTGACACTAGCCAAGGGAATATTAATCCCTACACCATATGTGTACCTACTTGACATCCCTGAGTTTTGAAGATATGAAGTTTCAAGTGGCCTTTTGATGTTATTTCTCAAGAGTAATTCATAGAACTAAACATCTATTTGGCCTAAGTTCAGTTGAGGGAATGAAGCATCCTTTGATATTGTTTACTAGATGGTTTGACCCTTTACCATATATATCTACTAGATCCTCCTGGAGTTTGAATACTTACAATGGGTCAAGGTGGTGTTTTAATAGAGTTAAATACCTACTTAGCCGAGAGATGGGCACGGGATAGAAGAGACTCAAAAAAAAAAAGACCTTTCGATGCTATTTCTTAGGAGTTGAGCTCATAGAGTTAAGCTCATAAAATCATGCATCTATTTAGCTAAGGGATAGACATAGGACAGATAATTAAAGGGGTAAAAAATGTCCTTTTGATGTTACTTTTCAAGAACTGAGATAATAGAATCATGCGTCTATTTAGCCAAGAGATGAACATGGAACAAATAATGAAAGGGGTCAAAATGGTCATTTGATGCTATTTCTCAAGAGTTGAACTCATAGAATCATGCATCTGCTTAGTTAAGATAGGGAACAAAAACTTGGAATTGGAAGATGGTCATTTGAGAGTTTTAGATTCTGATAATTGTAATTTTGATTTTGATCTTAACTCCTAAATTTCTTATCCTTATTTTCTTATAATTGATATTATAAATAATCACAGGGATTAGGGATACGGATGGCAATTTTCCCCATCCCTAACGGGTACCCGACTTCCCCAACCCAATGGGGTCGGGGGTGGAGATTGTTTTGGTGGGTTAGGGATGGGGACAGAGATAAATAGGAATCCCCAATCGGGTTCGGGGTCAGGATGGGAATTAAGATTCCCAACCCCAATTATATATATATATATATCAAAACATATTTAAAACATTATCTATAATTTAAGTTTGGGATTCGAATCCCCACCAGAAACCCATCCCCATCGGGGATCAGGGATGGAAGACAAATTTTATCCCTAGCAAGGATCATGAATAGGGATGGGGGTTAATTTCAGAATCAGGGGCAGGACAGGGAATATGATCCCTGCCCTATTGTCATTCCTAAGTGGGAATCCCTATGGGATGGGGATGGGGATAACCTTATCTCTGTTAGCGGGAACGATGATGGGCACAACCTCTTCCAAAGTCTTTCTACGCTTTATGAGTGTAAGTCCAAGCTCTTGCATATGGTCTTTCATCTATTTCTAATCTATCTCTTTTTTTTTTTTCAATTAGTTGAGTTCTTTATCTTCAACATCATTCTTACATTAATGTTTTGTGGTAAACCGGAAACAGGTAGAAAAGATGGCAAAAAAGAGGAGGAAATTTGGAGAATGGATCCCATGGAGATGAATAAGGGTGGTATAAAGCTAAACATTCCGCCATGTATTCCAATGCAATGTAAACCTAATAACGAAAAATGCTGGTGCTGCGTAACAGATCCTCGTGGAACATGTTGGATCAACAAAAATGATTGTATCCAACTTTGCCCTCCGCCTTCACCTCAGGCTCAGCCATTTCCATGATAATTTTGCTTTTCTCATATCTTTTTGCTCATCTCTGTATCAACCCAACATTGTCAATGTTAATAAGGTCTAAAATAATGATGGAGTGTGCTACATTATGTTTTCTTGTCTTGATGGGGTTTTAGTACTCCTTCTAGCTTTCAGATAATAGCATAAATAATCGATTTAACAGTTAAATTAAATTGTCTTCTCTGGTTTTGTTATAGTTCTTTCTCTCTGTATATATTATAGGATTGTGATGGTTTTTAACCCTTTATCATAGAAAATAATGTACCAAAATCTATATTGCATTCACTGTACCATGCAACCAAAGTCACTAGCCTTAACATAAAAAATAATCAATGATAAGTAATTGGGTTGTTGCATCCTTTTGAAGCCCCCAAAAAAATAGGGACGCAACAACTTTTGAAAGACCTAGCAATTGGGCTGTCTGCAGAGGGGTGTCAATTGGAATGGATTTGGTCCAATTGTCCAATCCGATCCAGTCCAATGTGAGTTCATTATAAATGGACTAGGTCCAGTCCAATAAATGTTTTGGACCGATCCAATTCAATGTTTAGACCGTTCAATCTGTTCAAATTCATTCTGATTTAAATTGGTTTCAAATTCAACCCAAACCCGGTCTATTGACACATATATTCTTATCTTATATCGATGGACTAGATATTGGCTTAATCCAATCCAATCCAATAAAAATTTGTTATGAATGGACCAGGTCCAATCCAATCGAATAAATATTTTGGACCGTATTGGTCCAATCTAATATGTCTTATTGGTTTGTCCAATCCACCCAAATTGATTTTGGACTGGACGGGGTTCAATCCAAAACCGATCCATTGACACCCTTATCTGCATCAGGTTCATGTCGGGTCAAGGCAATTTTGGATTGGTTCAAATTCTGGATAGGGTCAGAAAAGGCTATACCCCAACCCTAAAACAGACCAACGGATCAACTCAGGTGAACCCTGAAAATAACTGGAATTTCAAAAGATGAAGAAACAAAATGATAAATGCCAAAATTAGAGAAATTAATCAGAAAAATACAAATTTAAAAGAGAAAAATTGAAAACTAAAGTATTGAAAGAGTAAAGACTAAATACCGAAGATTAAAGGAGTCTGGATCTCCTGCCCACACAAACTCTATCCACGTCTACCCACATTACATCGCAGCTACACATGGAGAACATCTTATCCTCCTAAATGCTATTATACAGGGTGAAATATTCCCAATTTACAGGGTAGTGTGTTGTGAATAGACGTGAGCAGAGTTCTTGGGAACAGGTGATCCGGAGTCAGATTACAGAGGGAAAAGGGGCGAATTGGAGGCTTTAGTAGAAGCCTCAAAAGAGAAGTGTGGCAAATGAGCAGTCCCGGGTATTAGAGCTTTGGAGCCTCCTGAAGGACCAGTGAAGCCCAATTTTAAAGATACTCTGATTGAAAGATAGGTCCAGATGGCTAATTTGTGTGGTTTATGATTTTGGGGTGGAGAAAAGATCGCAAATGAAGCTTTGAAAAGATATGAGCTGGAGGCAGGAAGGTTGAGAGATGAGAGTGAGGTATGAGTTAGCAAAGAAGAGATGGATTTTTACTTGATGAATTCTGAGGAGGCCCTCAAATTTGGGGGCTTGCCAGGAAGTAGAAAATTAAGAAGGTTGGACGAGTTCTACATGGATGCTTCTGTAAAGGCTGATCCAAGAAAAGAAAAAGCGATCAGAGGAAGAGGGAGAGGTGGGAGGGGAAGACACTTCTGTTGATCAGTTCTGCTTTTGTGTTTAGAGATTTTTATGCTCGTCTCGGCCTGTGCTTTGTTGTTCTTAGGAAAGGTTATCTGGGTGTTTGCTATCTAGAAGTTTTGGGTTGGGGTCTCACACTGTTGTGCTGGCTGTTGGGCGAAGGTTTTTTCCTTTTTCTGTTCTGTTTTCTTTTTTTTTTATGTGTAATAATTTCCCTTTAATCCTTTTTATCCAAAGTACTGGTTGCGGGATTCCATTCTGCATCAACGTTGGAACAAATTAGTTAATACACCAACAAAACGAGCCAGCTCTCACAGTTTGTTAGGACCTGAGGTCCTATAAAATGGACTTAAAAATACCTTACTATATGCATGCCATCACCGGACTTAAATTACCCTAATTAATAGACAAGTTAACAAACCATTTATATATGCATGCCATCATGTTATCCATTTAAAATTTTAAAATTTTAAAATCCTTATTTTTCCCTTCTCAATAGTTGAGATGGGTGTATAAATTTTTCAAGGACCTAGTCACCCAGTTCCCACAATAATCCGTCAATAGAACATCAAATGTTTTTTTAGCAAACAAATAGATAAATGGTTGCACTCTGCTTTGCAAAACGATGACCCAATATGTATTAACTTTTAAGAAAATTTGGGCGAGTAAAACCAGTTACTGAATGGACAACAATCTATCAACTAGAGAGGCTGATTTCTTTAACTGTAGTAAAAGTTGGGTGGCTCACATTGATGTGATTAGATCTGTTCATGGGTCGGGCCGGTTCGGGTTCGGGCCAGGCTTTTACTCCTTATTAACAGAATTTTTTCAGGTCCGAGACTGAGCTCGGCTAAATCAATGGGCCTACAACTTGGGCTCGAGCCCAGCCCTCTTAAAAAACCCAAAGCCCGACCTAACAATGATTTTTTTCACTTTTATTAAATATTGCATCTTGAGTTCAACGGAGTTCACTGGTGGCGCAGGTGTTCAATAGTGACAATGAGTTCGCTGGATTTCATTGGTGGCGCCGGTGTTTACAGGTGAGAATGAGTTCACTGGTGGCGCTGGTGTTCACTGGTGAGAATGAGAACATTGAGAAGATGGAACACACACAAAGAGAGAGAAAGAGAGAGAGAGAGAGCGAACTTACCGCCACAGTTCACTAGTGGCACCGGTTCCTAAGAAAGAGAGAATATGCGACACTGAGTGAGAAACTGAGAATGAGAATTGCGAGGGAGACGAGAGAGAGAGAGAGAGAAGACTCACCATCGGAGAGAGAGACGACCGGTGCTTGAGCGCACGTGTTGCCTCTAAGACTGAGAATGGTGGCTGCCTATCTGGGTTCGCGTCGATTCTTGAGAGTGAGAGTGAGGAGAGAAGATAGAAGATAAAGACTAAAGAGAGGGAATAAGAAAGGGTTATTCGGCTAGGGTTTAGAATAGGTTACACTTGGATGGGCTGGGTATTTGTGGAAAATCCCAAGCCCAGCCCGTAAAAAAGTTGGGCTAGAGCTTTTATGCCCAAGGTCAACCCCACGGGTTAATATCTATGCGCAAGCCCGTCCGGGAGTCGGGCCGGCCCGTTGGGCTACCCGGCCCATGAACAAATCTAGATGTGATGTGACGTTCTAATGAGCCATTGGGGGAGAGGCCAACCACCATCATGGAGGCCCAAGGAAGAAGAGAAGAAATGGAGATGGCCACAACAACAATAACAACAAGGACAACAAGACGCCACCGGCCTTGCCCTGGTTTACAGCAACTATCTGATTTGAAAATAAATTGATTCCCAAAATCAAGAATAAAGCAAAAATACAGAAAACAGATTCTTGGTTATATGTGTTGTTTGCTTCCAAAACTGGAACCAAAATATGCTCTTTTTTTTTATTTCTTGATAGGGCCACAGAACAGGGATAGCCTGTCCCCCTACCGCCTACCAATAACCCCCAAACCCTGGTGTTGGCGGGATTTTTCCCAAAGTCTCAAGAGTCTCAACCACAACCAGCCAGGAACCTTACCAACTGAGCCAGTACGCACCATCAACCAAAACATGTTGTTAAATTTCTGATTTAAAGATTATGTTTTCATCTTGTTATTTAATATCATGTTACATGAATTATATAATATCTAGTCTTTCTGTATCCTGGAATCTGTTGTACCTTGTGTTTTTTCAATGGAATAAAAATTTTACCTTACCTTTCAAAAAGAAATGAATTATATAATATCTTTACTACAAAATCCATTTCTGTTTTGAAAACTATAATTTTGATTATTTTAAAATATTATTTTTTTTTAAATAAAACCAACTTGCTTTTGATATTCAAAACGAAAACACAGTTCAAGAACGTGTATTTTTTTTACGCATGCTGATGCAGAAAATTCAAAAATAAATGAAAACAAAAACATTCATGTTAATTTCTACACAAGGAATAAACCAGCCCTAAAAGCTATAATGGAATGGAATTTCAAATAATGCTCAGGAAACCCACAAACCAAAATGCTTCGATTATAAAATTAAAACTAAAATGGTTTCTGACCTATTTAGATCATGAAGCAATATACCTTCTAAATCAGATAACTGACGCAGCTCCAGCACACTAGTTAGAGATGAATTGGCAAAAACAATTCAAAATGCAAATCATCAAGCAAATCTCAGCAATTCACCTCCTAAGAGCATGATGGCATTCAATTGAGAGATTCTCAAGTTCCTTAAGCTTATCTGCTAGAGTGGCATCAAGGTCCCAGCATTTCTCCTCCCAATCGTTCATCGCAAGCTCTGTCTCCGCAATATCTCTTTCCACAGCATGGAGCTTCCTCTTCATCCTCTCCGCATCCCTAGCATTCACAGTCTGCGCATCAACCCTCTTCTCCGTCTCCTCATTCTCCTCAGAAATCCTCTTATTCTCCTGGAGTTTGGCGTCAAATTCCTTCTCCTAATCCTTCAAAGTCTTCTCCACCATCACAATTGCGTTAGTGAGCTCCTCAACAATTGTGTGAAACTTCTGCACATCCTTCTCCAGCATAGATTTATCTTTCTCGAGCACCTCCCTCTCGGACGGCCCCGACCTCAATGCTTCAAGTTGGGCTTCAAGATCAGCCACTTCTTTCCCCAACGACTTAACTTTCTCAGCTGCGGCATCCCTCTCTTGTTCCATTTGTCTATTGAATTCATTATCGAGATCTTCAACACCATCATCGTCGCCGCGGATGTAGAGAGAGTAGCAATTTACGATGTGAAAAAGAACCCTATTATCTCGGAAGAGTGAATTTGTCGTCGTTGTCGAAGAATACGCGATGTAATCGTTGTAGAGCGCAAGCTCGACGAGCCAGTGAATGACGGCAAGAAGGGAAGGCCAGGAGTGAAGAGTGCCGGGAGCTTTGAGGGCGGATTTTGTTGAGTTTGAAGGGGCAATTGAGGTGTTTGAGGAGAAGAGGAAGATCTTCTTCGAGTTTGAAAGAGGGCCAATCGAGGCGAGTGAAGAGAAAGCGAATAGTGTCAGTGATGTCTTTGGCAGAGGGGAGAGGGGGCTTGAGGACAGTGGAGGAGGAGTGGAAAGCGAGGTAAGCGTTGATGACGCAGATGGCGGAGGCCTGATGGGCGCGATCGGTAATGGGACCGGGGGTGGCGCGGCCTATCCCGATGGAAGAGTTGGAGGGGCGGCTGCTGCAGAAACTGGCGTCGGAGTCTCGGTTAAGAATGGTGCTTAAATGGCGAGTGTCGATCGAAAGTCGATGTTGCAGAGAGTCCTTTGGGCGTCTCCGCCCACCGATGGCTCCTCTCATTTCTCTCCGTCTCTCGCTTCTGGTTCTGTGACTTCTGTCTGTTCGTATTCGTCTCTCTTTCAGTGTTTCCCGCCTGTTTGTCTCATTCCCCTCTTTTAGGTAAATTACAAAATACTCCCCCAAATATGCGTCAATAGCAATTACCCCCTGAACACAAAGATTTCCTCAACTTTCACTTTGCCACAAATGCCCCCTTGGCCTTTGAGTAGACCTATTCATGAGCCGGGTAGCCCGACGGCCCAGCTCGGTCTGGCCAGTTATAAGTTGGGTTTGGTCATAATTTTAGGCATGTGGGTTTGGGCTTGGGCCTAGAGCACCAAACCTAACTTTTTTTTCGAATCGGGCTTGGGCTTTCTCGAAAAAGCCTGGCCCAAGCCCAAGCCCGACATGATACTATATATTAAATAATAAAATATATATTTTATTTAATAAAATATATATATACAATATTTTTTCTTTGCCCTTCTTCTCTTTGTTTTTCAAGTAATAGTAAGATCTTTATTATTTTTTAGTTTTGAAGGTTTTTAATATAAATAAAACAATTTTTATTAAATAAAAAAAAAGAAAAAAAAATATGTTTTCAAATTTCTATCCAGGCTTGGGCTTCGGGCTTTATATGAGGGTCAGACTCGGGCTCAAGACCTAGGCCTAATGGTCCGGTCGAGCTTAGGCTTGGGCCTGAATTCATTATGTTGATTCATACACAAAGCCTAGCCCAGGAACAGGTCTATCTTAGAGTTTTGTCTGTTTACTTCGAAAAAATTCCCATTCAGTTGTTTAAAATTTTTAAATATCTAAATTACCCTTTTATTATTTATTTGAACGATTTATGGTTCGATTGATTTTCTAAATATCATATTGAAGTTCTATAGGTTTATATTTCTGACCGGATTCAATATTTAGATAATATGGTAGAGGTTTCTTTTCAATATATATGTATTTAGGCTATGTTTGGTTTGAAGGAATGAATAAATTTTATATTTTAAGATGAACAAAGACATTCGTGTCAATAAAATAAAACAAGGATTTAAAGAAACTTTTTTGTATGTCAATAAAATGATCCTTGTTGTTATTCTAGCTGGTTTCCTTTGGAAAATGAAAGTATTTTGTGTCAATTATGGTTTAAGATAAAATGACAAGAAAAATAAAAGGGAAAATCTATGATATGGAAAAGAAATGGTATCATAAGAGTTTTGATCAATTAAAACCCACCAATAAATTTTGATAAATAACACTTGATTGACTACCACGTTTATGATACCACTTAATTGGTCAAAAGATTTTTAAATAAAGAAAGTTCAAGTGAATATTTTGATAAATTAATGCGTTTCGTCGTCTAACTTAATAGTGAAGGGTATTTGTCCCAAAGTGTAAGTTCACGGGTAATTATCATTGACTGACCTCAAAGAGTTGTATGGCATTTGTAATTAAGCATAGCCTATCCAAGGCCTTGTTGTTTTAACCTGTTCTCAATCTCTAATACCTTCAAAGCAAATGACTTTCAATGTTGTTTCAATACCTCTTATTTTTTTAGATATCAAACATCAGAATGACAATATTTTTATTATTTATTCCCCAATTTCCCTTTGTGCATTTTATTCATCATTTATTATTAGTAAACATGCTCTTATTATATTAAAACTTTATAATAATAATAATAATAATAAAATATTATTTTCATAATGATAAATATGAATAAAATAATAATTATTATTTATTAAATTAACAATAATATTATTATTGTTATTAAAATAGTAATAATTAGTTATTAGATTATTAATATTTAATTGTTTAATTATTTAATTATTACCATTATTTTTATTAATTTCTCAATATTAACTTTATTTTAAATTTGATTATTAATATCAATTATATAAGGGCACAGAACCCCAAGGTACAACACATGAGAGCACTCTACATTTTAGTATCAAAGACACCACCCTAGGGACATAACTCCAATGCCTCTTAACACCTTTCCATGACTACAAGTTACCAAAACCCTAGGTCTTACATTCATCTCCTTGTTAATCCAAACAGCAACAAAGTCCATATTCACAATGTTACATGTAACCATATTAAGGCAGGTTTACCACTTAACCCAGCCCTTTGACATCCATAGTAATTACAAATTAGGTGTATCAAAGAGAGTGGTGTACTTGGAGAGAGAAAATTCTCTTAAAACAAAAGAAATTTGGGAATATCTCCCTACTCATGTGCTTGGAGAGAGAAAATTCCCTTAGGTGTATCAAACAGGGCTTCCATCCAGACGACGCCCGTTCGAGAAGACTTTACAGTCTTGCATTGGGAATATCTCCCTACTCATGTGCTTTATTTCATTGGAAGTTATTCCCAATGCAAAGGTTGAAAGAGGCTGTTGGGATGGTGTGAGTACGGGCTTGCCTTGACCGAAGCCTATCTCCTTTTGGTGAGTAGTGACAACCGAACCACTCCATCCAAGTGAAGATGGTATTTGACCCTCTACTTTTGACATCCATCTCAAATCATAAATCCCGTTCAAGATGATGAAAGCAAGATTGGAACACCACTATCCCTGCCATAGATTCAAGATGATGTAGCAAATTTTTATTGAAGGGTCAATGTAAAAGATTAACCCAAGGGGTGATAGAATGCGAGCTCAACTTGAATGCATCTCCCTACAAGATCAAAACCGACATAGATTCCCATAAGCTGGCCTAACCAAACATCCTAAGCAACCGACAAATCAGGGGATTCACATTCAACCCTTTGCTTTTTAGTCAATGGATAGCTCTCTTTAGATATGACTGTCAATGGGTCATGTCTATCTGATATACCTGAACAGATTGGACCGATTATAATGGGGTCTGGTTCCATGGTTATGGTTTTGTCCCGGTTAATAATTGGGCTGGTTCTTGCACTTGCCTGTCCTGAACCAATTCAGACCCGAAACTGATTATTTGGTTGAAATTTGAATATATAACATTTTCTTAAATTTTTTATAATTTCTATCATGTTTTATGTTTGAAATGATAAATTTGATAAATAACATCTAAAAGATATTTAATTTATTAACATACGTTTAATTAATTAAATATTTTTTTATCAATTTTGTTAAGGTTATAATATCAAAATTTAAAATTTTAAGTTGTTATTTAATAAAAACATATATAGTCTTTAGTAACGGTGGATATACGACACATTCACTTTGACTCTCTCTCTCTCTCCATCTCTATCTATCTTTCTTTGTTACCTATAAGGGAATGATGGCTATTAATGTTATTCAAAAGAAAACTTAGCAAAACAACATGAAATTATTTTACATTTATGAAATGTAAAGTTGCCAATAGCTATCTTCTTTCCAACATTTTATTGGACCTCTTTTTTTTCTTTTGAATAACAAAGATACCATGCCAAGGTAAATCAATTTGGGCTTGGCTTGGGCCCACCAAAGCCCAAATTCAAGTAAATTTCACGTCTCAATTTACTCTTCTCTCCCTCTCTCTCTCTCTCAAGTAAATTGCACGTCTTAATTTACTACTTTTGACTGGTGTCCATCAAAATAGATCAACAATGTTTTATATTTGCCAAGTCATAGTTCAGTTCGTACCTATTTAGTGGGTGGGCTGGTGAATCAAATTATTATATATGATTCAATTTAACATTAATCGGTTTATCAATCGTTGGTATTACTTTTTTTCAAGTTACAACTTAAAGATTGATACAATTGAAGTTCTTGTTAATTCATTTTATTTAGAACAAGGAGCTTCCTCATATTCTTTTTCTTGGCCAAAAACCACAGTTACCTAATCAACCATGAAAATTTGGTCCTTGAATTTACCTTCTCCTTAACTGACTTCCACACTTCTCCACCACCTAAAATATTGGTTATTCGGTGTATCCACCTAAAATCCTTTTAACTTAAAAACATCATCCTGATTATTCTTTCTTTAGCTTAGGTTGACAGCAAATATAGCCAATACTTGGATGAGATCCACACAATCATATCTGCATTCCATGCTACATCTGATTCTTGGTACAAACTACAAACCACATTTTGCTGGCAGCTAGCCAATGTTGCTCATTGGAACAACTATAGGACAAACAGAACTAGGTAACTCTAATTCAAAGTTTTTTTTTTTTTTGTGTTTTAGAACTGGGTTACTATCTCTTGGAAACACATAGTTTGTTTTCTCAAGCACATACATTTTTTTTTCAAACACATACAAGATAGGCAACCTCTATGTCACAAAGACGTACATTTGTTTTCTCAAATCTTTAGCTAAATGCTACCTCAAAATAACAAACGAAAAATAGAAAACAGTAATTGACAAAAATAGATCTCATAGAACATACCGGCGGCAAATCAGAGATATAAATCAAAGATAAGAGAAACACTCTCTCCCCCTCTCTCTAAAACCTTTAGTTGTGGCAACACTCACTTTGATTCAAAGAAAACAGAGATATTGCGAAAAGTTAGGAGAAAAGAGAAAACAAAGTGAAATTAGAGAGAATATAGGGAGAATATAGGGAGAAAATGAAGACCTTACTGGCGGCAGCTACTCCACCCTCCGGCGAAGAATCCTCTCTCCAATCGTCGTTGGACTAAGGTCTCTTGGTGTTCTCCTCTAGCGGCGAAGGTCTTTCTCTTTGGTGCTTTAACACTAGGTTATCGAAGTGAGGAAGATAACCACCTTTAGTATGGTAGATCAGGGTTGCACTGGATCACTACCTTTGGGAAACGTCAGCAGACATATAGGTCCACATCAATGCCTTGTTTCGTGAAACGCCCAGGCATTGGAGGAACCAACAGCTAGTTTCACGAAAACCAAGAGAAATAAATGCAAAAACGTTAATTTTCATTTTTTAATAAACGTGCATACCAAACAGTGAGTTTGAAGCCAAAAAATATTTATTGCACATCATGTTGATATGGCATTGAGGTGGCGTCGTTTTTTCAATAAACGTAAACAGTTCCAAACGTGTCCCGAATCTTTACCACTTTGCTGAATCGAACTTATTGTGCCTTGATATGCCCAAGTTTGGAATATATCCTTCTTTTTCTGTTGTTTTTTTGTTATTTCTTCTCACTCTTTTGCCCCTGGTTTAGTGTTTCCAGGTCCGACTTTTTTTTTTCTTTTTTTATCTTTCATCTGGGGGGCGGGGGGCTTACACTAAATTCTATCGTTGCTGGTGAAAAAAGATGTGCCCAAGGCCAACTTGCTATTCTCTTAAAGATTAGGGAGGTCTTATTAGAAGGGAAGAAATGTAGCTTAGGACAAGGTTTAGAATCAAAAAATAGTGGTTCAAATATTCTTTTAACATTGGTTACATATGCTTAAATTGACAAATGGTACCTTTAGCACTCTTTTTTTGGCTTTTCTTATTTTCCTTTTTTTTAGCTTTCCCTTTTTATTCCCTTTGGATGAGAAATGCTTTTCATGCCTTTCAATGCCATAAGGCATTGGCCATGGCATTGGATAATGTACTTCAATTTCCAACACTCATTGGTCTCATGTCCGGGTCCTTAATGGTAAACACAATAAACCTTCTGGTTGAAATTCTTTGGATCTACAGGAAGTTTCCAAGGCAATAAATGAAGGTGTCCTTTCTTAACCAATTCGGCAAAAGTTGGTAAGGTTAGCAAGGTAACGAACTGAACTTCTTTGCTTCTCTTTTGGATGGTTGAGGCAGTGGTGTAGGATTCGAAACAAAAACTGGGGGTGTTGCTCCTATGCGGAAGATTAGCCAATCAACTTCGAAGGTTAACAGGTACACTACTTTGAAAATCTTCGAGCTCTTGTTGGATATTGACTTGATCTTTGGTAGGTGAGATCATCTTTGAGCATTAGACTTTAGATGGAACGCAAACATGCATGGAATGAATGCAAAGATGATGCAAGCAATGCCTAGGGGTGTTTGTGTAAAAAACCTAGTGTTTTTGGAGAAAATACTAAAAGGTGTTTATTTGAGAGTCCTAAGGTTTTATTTTTATCTGGATATCCGAGTTGAACCCAAATCCATTGTGAAGGATCAGACTAGTCATAGTTCTTGAGAAGGTTACAAATTTGATTACATATTCTAGTTATGTTTTAAGGGATATTGTCTGCCATTGACTATATCTTGGAAGTTGACTTTGAGAATTATGCAATTATTTGTCGAGTGCCCCAGTCCTTGGTGATAAGAGCAACACTCACCCAACATGAAGCTCTTTGGTAGGGGATTGGGAATTGGTTTAGGTGACAAAAGTGTTAGATATCCATTCTTGAGTAGCTGCGAATCATCTCTTGACTTTACTTTTAAAGGGACTAGTTAAAGTTCAACGTTTTTATGTTAAAGAGAAAGGTTGATGAATGGTGGAAACTACAATAGCTTCTTTGATCTCAACAAGTGGATTTGTGGATGTTATGTGGATTTTCTCATCCTTAACTCCCTATTTGGTGTATGCACCAACTTTTTTCAATTGATGAAAGTCTTAGAAAGCTTGTCCTATGTCTTCCCAAGGTGTTTTAGATCATCCGAAGCGGCAGCTTTTAGGCTCCTAGAGTATAGTTGGACTAACAATTTTTCATAAAATCCAAACTAAAACATGTACATACAATAAAAAGGGGTGTGAGCTCGGGGACAAGTAGATCTATCATACTTGGGATATTTTGGGATTTTAACCTTTCTAGGAAGGTTTAGGTTAGGATGATGGCACTTGATTACTTTTTTTGGTTGGGATGCTCATATGTTCTTCATGTCTTCCTTCATCTTGGCCAACTTTTCTTAGTAAAGTACGATCGATAATTGTTGCTCGGTGGGAGGTTGATGAGAGGCTTATTCCACGATGATCCTAAAAGGGTTATGTTTAGTTTGAGAGGGGTTTGAACTTTTGTTTGGTTCATGTTGTGTCCTTTTGTTTTACTCTATTGAAGCTAGTCTAGCTAGATGCTTTAATGTTGATTGTTTCAAGGGCCTATGTTATTGGTTCTATAAAGGTATCAATTTAGGTTGTAGGCATCTAATGGGTGGGAATAAACTAGTGTGTGCTAAGGACCAGTTCTGGGGATGCAATATGTGATGACATGCGTTATCCTCATGCAAATGAAGAAGTGTGGGAAAAAATAATGGAAAACGATGACAAAGCTAACCTGCCTCTAGTGCGCACTTAGAGCTATTGAGGCTACTAGGACTTGGCTAACTAGATATTAGATCTTAAGCAAGAATGGGTCGAGGTTAAACCTAACTTAAGTGGGTGTAGGGTGGTATGGATGAGATTGAAGTAATAAACTTGATGTGAAGTGCTAGGGTTGTCAATTCTATGGTGACTGCTGATTGGAAGAGTCCTAAGAAGGATAGATGTGTAGGTGATTAGATAGGATAACTTTCTTGGAGTGGGTCAAGGGAACCTAGCAAAGATGAAAGAATTTATGGTCAACTAGACTAGGTCATGCAAGGGGAATGTTTTAAATTAGTGGACCTCTGTCAAAAATTTAAAAAAAAAAACATTTTGAAAGTAAAAACTAAGATTGAGCTTGAAGTTGGAAACTTTGAAAAATCTTTTGGGGTTTAGGGAATTTGATTAAGATTTGAAAGGGAATTCATGGACTTTGGTATTTTCTCAACTTTGTGGAATTTTGATTTTTGTAATTGGCTTGAAATTATGTGAGTTAGGATTTGATAAAGAGACTTTATTTAATAAACCTCACAATAGAACCTCATGGTTTAATAATTTTATTTCACATTAAATTATGATCCTTTCCTTTATTGGAAAACTTGTGTTGTAATTAGGATCAAGTTCTAATTTAGAAAATACTCTTGGGTTTTGGAAAAGATTAAAATTTGAAGTAAATGCTGAGAGTAATTAGTTCATGTTTATGAAACAACAACCTTTTTTATGTTTCTCCCCAGGAGCAAACTCATTGGTTTGAATATTCACTCAGTTTAGAGAAGAGCAAGAAAGATATTTAAGCTTGAAAGTTTATGAAAGATCGGGAGAATGTCTTTTTGACACTAAGGGAATATTAATCCCTACACCATATGTGTTCCTATTTGACGTCCCTGAGTTTTGAAGATATGAAGGTTCAAGTGGCCTTTTGATGTTATTTTCTCAAGAGTAACTCATAGAACTAAACATCTATTTGGCCTAAGTTCAGTTGAGGGAATGAAACATCTTTTGATATTGTTCACGAGAGGGTTAGACCCTTTCCCATATATATCTACTAAATCCTCCTGGAGTTTGAATACTTAGGATGGGTCAAGGTGGTGTTTTGATAGAGTTAGGTACCTACTTAGCCAAGAGATGGGCACAGGATAGAAGAGAGCAAAAAAAAAGGCTTTTTAATGCTATTTCTTAGGAGTTGAGCTCATAGAGTTAAGCTCATAAAGTCATGTATCTACTTAGCTAAGGAATAGACATAGGACAGATAATTAAAGGGGTCAAAAATGTCATTTTGATGCTACTTTCCAAGAGCTGAGATCATAAAGTCATGTGTCTAGTTAGCCAAGAGATGAATATGGGACAAATAATGAAAGGTGTCAAAATGGCCATTTGATGCTACTTCTTCAGAGCTGAGCTCATAGAGTCATGCATCTGCTTAGTTAAGATAGGGAACAAAAACTTGGAGTTGGAAGATGGTCATTTGAGAGTTTCAGATTCTGATAATTGTAGTTTTGATTTTGATCTTAATTCCTAAATTTCTTATCCTTATTTTCTTATTATTGTAGTTTGAATCTTAAATGAAATTTATAGATTTGATTTCGATTTGTTTAATTGGTTTCATTTTTTTCTATCTATTATTGTTGTTATTTGGCTTTGATTTGATATGTTGAAGCTTACTTGGGATCAAGCTTAGACTTGGATAACATTTGTAAATTTGGACCTAGGTGTTACTTTCGGTTTAAAAGAGTTTAAGCTTCATGTTTTAAATCCTACTTCTAATGATGGAAACCACATAGTGCAACACTCATAGTGTCCTATTCTTAATTATAGTACAATTCCTCTTTCCTGCTTTCATCTAAGGATTCTACATATGGGTATTCTAGGTGCGATGTAGGTGGGTTCTAGACTCTAAGGTTCCAATAAGGCTATTAGTCTTCAAACCTCCACCCGTGGACAAATTGGCTTCTCTGTTTGGAGGCTAGTTTGAAGGTTTTGGTGGAGCCTTTGAAGACCAAAGTCCAGAGGCACACACCTACTATACTTCCCCTAATAGGTGGAAAGGGATTCTAACTCTATTTACATGAGAGTGTGTGTGTGACTATGAGTGTTTAGGCATGCAAGAGAAATGAATACAAAGGAAATAAAAGAATGGAAGAATGTAGCCACATGTTCAAGTTTACAAACAATCCTACAAGTCTCTAAGTGGCAACATTTGGGGATCTAATAGAAGTTAAGTTCTCTTGATGCATTTTTAACTAAAATGAAGAAAAGGAAAGAGCAGAACAAGGAACAAATGCAATTTATTGCTATCTAAAACTAGGCTAAAAATATTCAGTTATAGAAAAAACAAAAACTACAAATTTTGAGAGATTATCAAAGGAAAAGATGGGGGGAAGAAAAAACCCAAAAAAAGGGTGCTATGACAGAGGGTGCGATGCGATAACAATGCGCGGGAAGGGTAGATGGGTGTAATGAGGTGCGATAAAACTGAAATACAGTGCGATGGGTATGTTCTAATGTGCGATGAGCAGCTTCTGAGTTGTGATGAGATTAAACTAACTTGCAATGAGATTGAAATGAGTAGTGATTTTGATCTTCTGGGTTACTATGAGATTAAACTGAGTTGCGATGAGCTTCTGGGTCTGAATGAAATTGAATTAAGTTGTGACGAGGTTGAACTGAGTTGCTATTTTGAGCTTCTGGGTTGCAATGAGATTAAACTAAGTTGTAATGAGATTGAACTGAGTTGTGATAAGCTTCTGGGTTAAGATGAGATTGAATTGAGTTTCAATGAGCTTCTAGATTGCGATGAGATTGAACTACATTGCAATTCTAGGCTTCTAGGTTATGATAAGATTGAACTGAGTTGTGATGATCTTCTAGGAAGGTTCTTTTTGGATTCTTGAAGGTGCGACGAAACTGAGGAAAGGTGTGGTTTTGCACTTTTAGGCAATGATAGAGATGAAATGTGCGATGAACTGGTTTTTCTTTTCATGTTGCACCAATAATTTAACAATGAATATGTCATTAAACAGAATGAAATGGTGAAAACATGACTCATGTATCTAGCCCCATATGTTCCACTGTAATTCTATTTAAGGATGGCACAGGTAGAGAAGAGTTGTATTGTGGGTCTTCTACTACTATGTGGTTGCACCATAGCCCGTTTTTGGCATAATTTGGTCTTATCCTAGCTTATTTCTTATTTTTTGTTTCCCTGTGGTGCGGCCACATCTGTTGTCATCTTCCACTAGTTTCTCTTATAATTCCTTTACTGTCACTCTCTAATAGAATCTCATCCTTCCTATTGATATAGAAAAATAAGTCATCCACTTCTGATACCTTATACATTATATTATTATCATCCATCCTTTCTCAATCTGTTAGGTTTAATTTTTTTCCATGCTTCTCTCTTATGCAAACAAATGAATATAAATTCTCTTGGGCTAGTGATTCATATGAAGAGAAAATGGATCTACTTGCAACTATGTCAAAAAGCCCATGGGAGGTGATTGCAATTACCAAACTTTAGGGTAGGTTTTGGCAACAACCATAAATTTCAGGGGAGGTTTCAGCAATTTACCCAAGAAAAAAAAAAAGAGAAAGGGAAGGAAGGAAGAGAGAGATGGGGCCCATGGAAGAAAAAACAAAGGGAGAATGACGAATCAAACCAGCTTAGAACTCTTAGCCCCACTATACAGGGGGGATGAATCTTGACCATGGATTGATGCCAAATCCATGGGCAGGATGCAATTTATAGAGGGGGCTACTAGACTATGGGGACCGTAATTTCAGAATTCTGTATTGGGTGGCAGTGTACTTCTCCAAGGTTATTAATTAGTTAATTACACTTAGGGAGCATTCTTTTTTTCTTTTTTTTTTTTTTAGATTTTGAGAAGTGGAAAGTTGGTCAATAGGATTTTGGTTCCCATTGACCAAGAATCCATGTTCTTTTTTTCAAATTTATATGGGGACCAGGGAAAGTTTATTTTCTTGGGTAGGGCAAGTGATACCCATCTCCTAGGTGGGTAAATAACTTTCCCACCTAGGGGGAAAGTTGCCAACACTTGAATGAGACAAAAATGCCCCTTTTAATAATGGATTTTTATGGTTAAAATGGTCATTTCCTTATTTACATGAGAAATAAAAGAACATGAGTAAATGCACTTACTCGGGTAAGCATTTTCTAGAAACAACTTAACCATGTAACTGCACTTACCCAGGTAAGTAACTTACCGAAAAGAAAGCAAGAACTTAATTCCTTGAACTTAAATGAGCATGTCTTGCAATCTGCCTCTCAAGTCTGAACTGGTTCATTTGTTTTAGATCCAACAATCTGATCTAGTAATTAAGGTTCTATTTGGTTCCATTACCACTTGTACTTGCAACATTTTTTGTTGGTCAGTACAGATTTTTGAGAAATACTTGCACTAAAAAATATAGGCATTGGATTGGGTGTTAGAATTTATAGTAGAAACACCAAATTTAACGTTTCTAGAAGAAACAACATTAGTACCAAATCTTATGTGTTAAGTTAAAGCATTTGTGGTAGAAAAAAAATATATTCTCATAAAATTTGTATTGATCAACCTAAAATGTTACAAGAAGAAGTGACAATGGTACTAAGCACAACCTAAATCTATCATTTAATAAACCCTCAACTCCAATGAGGTGTGCACTCACAACCCAAAACAACAAACTAATGAACTATGCATGTCTAGCTTCTAAGCATAAATGAAACGAGAACAAAATAACCAAGGGAAATGTTGATTTGTGTATATGAGGAGCAAAACATGAGAAAAAAATATATAAGAATAGTGGCAAAACATTACACAACAATAATCTTTGCCTAGAACCATTTTGCCATCTTTGCAAAAAACCATCTAACCATGATAGGATTAGTTGAATGCAATAGCTATTCAGCAATTGTGGAACCAATTATAATACTTGCAACAATCATAAAATACATGGGCCCACAAGTATTCAACCTCTTAGTGTGGATCCCGTATAATTTGTCACCAGTGTGGGGCATTATCATTGGTCCCATAGCCTACTACACAGCTAAAGCATTCAGCTAATCTGAATTCGTGTGCACATTGGTGCACTATTCCCAATCCACACTCTACATACCGACAAAACATTGCAAGAAGACATGACTATTAGCTGTGTTTGGAAGGCTTAAAATAAGCACTTCTATCACTTACTTTAAGCCAAAATCTGCCCTGAAACCCATTTGGTGAAAAAGCCATAATCGTGGTCATGACGATTGACTGCTTCACAAAATGAGTGGGCGTCGAGCCACTACTGACAATCGCAACCCAAAATGTACAGAGTTTCTTTTGGAGGAACATAGTATACAGATTCGGACTCCAGAAGGTGCTAATATCCAGCAATGGAAAGCAGTTTGAGAAGATAAGGCTCCAAAATTGGTGTGTCAAGAAGGGGATCCAATAGAACTTCACTTTGGTGGCTCATCCACAAGCAAACAGACATGCTGAGGTGACAAACAGGGCAATCCTCCATAGACTTAAAGCTTAAATTTCTCGAGCTAAGGGTTTATGGGTAGATGAGCTGCCTAGCGTCCTTTGGACCTACCAGACTACGAACAAGACAACGACTAGACAGACCCCATTCAACCTAACATATGGAACGGAGGTCGTCATCCCAGCCAAGATCGAGGTACCAACCTTGTAGTTAGAGGCGTATGACGAGGAGGCCAACGACAACGAATTGCAAACAAACCTCAACCTGGTGGAAGAATTTTGAGACCTAGCCTATATTCAAACTATAGCCTATCAGCAACGAGTAGCTCATAACTATAATGCCTAATCCAAGAGACACCACTTCCCGGTTGGTGACCTTTTAATTCAGAAAGTTATGGTACCTGAGCCTGGTGTAGGTAAGTAGGGCTCAAACTGAGAATGTCCCTAGAAAGTACTACGGGTGATCAGTGAAAGAACATATGAGCTCGAGACATTGGAGGGGAGGTAGGTGCCCTGTGCCTAGAATGTGGACAATCTAAGGAGGTACTACCTATGAGCTGAAAGGAGGGAGAGATCCATCATATGGACACCAAGAATGCAGCGGAATAGGGTGGGCGAATTTAAAAAATTTCTCTCCTCCCTTCAATCTGGGAATCATATTCCCTGATTTTAGAAAACAATATTCAAGGATCTAATCAAGCCAAAACCGAACCATATCTGAACCAAAGAAAAAAAAAAAGGTTACACCTGATACGGAGAGCCGGTATCTCCCAACGTTGGTGTTCATGCCCAAAGAAAACTCCCAATATCTGCTCCCACTGAAGATGATGTAGTGATACTGCAGCAGAACCAGTAGTGTTCGTCCTACGAACCAAATTCTTCACAAGAATTTGATGGAAGCGAAGAGCACCGTACACAATCAGCATTTCAGCAAAGACTGATATCAAGAACACTTTCTTGATCTTTCCCTCTTAGAGAGATCAAACTAGGTAGGGAATGGCGGAGATGGATGAAGAAGAACTCTAGAGCTGAAGTTGGCATATTTGCTTTTCTTCTCTCTAGGGTTTCTGAGATCCAATCTCAAATTGCACGAGGAGGTTCTTCTTGCTGAAACCCTTGGTTCGAATTCTAGTAATTCAAGACTAGGGTTTCTCCTCTTTCCTAGTGATTAAGAAACCTCCTAATCCTATTAGGAGTTATCCCAATCCCTATCTGTATTTGGATAGGGAATTATCTTAATCCTATCTGCAGATAAGATCATCCCACTCCTGATATTATCGGGAGATTACCAGATTCAAATCTTCATTTGAATCTAAAATTCGCCCCTTTAAGTGGATAATCAAATCAGCCAGTTCGAAATGGGCTTTAGGCCCAATAAGTATTAAGTGCTCAACAGGCTTCCAAACTATTGCCCAATTGGGCTTCTTTGTATGGCATGGGACCCAAGCATTGATCTACACATCAGCCACATGGGTTCGGCCCAACCTTTGTTACAAGGCCTAGCCGAATTCACTGGAGATCCCAGTGAACCCCCTAAGCCCATCACATGGACTCTATGGGCCCAACACTTACACTAATTGGTCCTTAGGCCAAGCCATCTTATAAAAATCCAGGGACTGTGGGCAGATGCAAGATTAGCCCACCAGGTGTAATCCTAAATGGCCTTACACTTAACCTCTCAGCCCATAATGATCAAACACTACCCGACAAGAGAGGACCTCTCCCTCAGCTGCAAGGAACAATGTTGCACTCTCTGCTCCTATGGATCCTAGGAATTAAAACCATTTGCAAACATTTTGAAACCATACATATTTATATATCATATATATATACATATCTATATATCATATATATATATATATATATATATATATATATATAAATTTTGTAAAACAAAATTCCAATGATTGAAATCAACTACCGGCAGTTTGGTTTCCATCAGAGAGAGTGCATCCCTGATCATTACCTTTGTCCGACAAAGGGGTTGATCATGTCACTATGATCACCCACTCAAATGAATTCTCGGACTATCCCAACATACCTATGTTTTGACCCCCGCTAAGGATCTCAATGATTGGCATATCAAAGACAGCCAAATCCGACACCTAGTGCAATATTATAATCGAGTCTAGGGGTCAGGTGTAACTTTTCAGTTTTGCCCATCAATCTCCAAGGTCCAGGGCAACACTAGAATATGGTTCGGTTCAAAGAATCAAGTAATCCTACACTGCATGTGCTTTGGGTCTCACCCTAGCAGCTGAGACAAGCCACCCCAACATTTGGCAGCACACCAGTGTCAGCCTTGGCATGATCAATCTCCCCAGACTTATCCAACGGCTATGAACATTCTAAACTAACACAAGTCTCATTAAGTGTCTAGTTTAAGGGTCTTATACAAAAACATACCACACAACATGAATCAAACATGCACTTTATTCATTTACATTAAATGTCAAAAGTACATCAAAACTGATTAGAGCTAAGGGCATACAAAACTATTTAACAGCTCCCACTTGCACTTAGGTCTAATCTGTTATAAGCCAGAGTCCCATGCTTTCCACGTGTTTCTCAAACACTTTTTGTGTGAGTGGCTTAGTCAATGGGTCTACCACATTATCCGCTGATGCTATCCTCTGAATCAGGATGTCCCCTCTACCAACAATCTCTCGCAGTACATGGTACTTCCTCTCGATGTGCTTTGACTTCAATTGGGCTCGAGGCTCCTTAGCTTGAGCGATTACTCCATTGTTGTCACACAACAATGAGATGGGTGATGTGCTGGACGGAACCACTCCTAATTCGTGAATGAACTTTTTCATCCACACAACTTCCTTTGAAGCTTCACTTACGGCAATGTACTCAGCTTCGGTCGTGGAGTCTGTCGTGGACCCCTGTTTGCTACTTTTCCAGCAAACAGCACACGATCCTATCGTGAAAACATACCCAGATGTAGACTTTCTATCATCTGGATCCGACTGGAAATCAGCATCAGTATACCCCAGAATTTGTAGTGAACTACCATCGAATACCAGACAAAACTCTTTTGTCCTTCGAAGGTATTTGAGTATGTTCTTCACAACAATCCAATGTTTTTGCCTTGGGTTGGCTTGGAACCTCCTTACGACACTCACCACCTGAGCAATGTCAGGGCGAGTGCACAGCATGGCATACATGATGCTCCCTACGGCTGAGGCATAGGAACGTCTTTCATGCCCTCAATCTCCTCAAACATCTTGGGAGACATCTTCTTGGAGAGAGTGACTCCGTGCCTGAAAGGAACATTTCCTTTCTTGGAGTTCTCCATGCTGTACCTTTTGACAATTTTGTCAACGTAAGCAGCCTGGGGTAATCCAATTATCCGCTTCGATCTATCTCTATAGAGTCGAAGACCCAGTATATAGGAAGCTTCTCCAAGATCTTTCATGGATGATATCATCCACATACAACACCAAGAAGGTGACCTTATCCCCACTAGACTTCCTGTAAACACAGAGCTCATCCGAATTCTGCTCAAAGTCAAACGATTTGACTGCAGAGTCAAAATGGATGTTCCAACTCCTAGAAGCTTGCTTAAGTCCATATATGGATCTATTAAGTTTACATACCATGTGTTCCTAACCAGTGGCAATGAAGCCTTGTGGTTGCTGCATGTAGATATCTTCACTAAGATCTCCATTCAGGAACGTGGTTTTGGCATCAATCTGCCAATTCTCGTAGTCATGGTATGCTGCTACAGCTAATAGGATCCTAATGGATTTAAGCATGGTCACGGGTGAAAAGGTTTCCTCATAGTCAATACCTTCTTTTTGAGTATGCCCTTTTGCCACCAAACGAGCTTTGAAGGTCTCAACCTTTCCATCGGGGCCCTTCTTCCTCTTATATATCCATTTCCAACATAGCTTCTGCGTAAGTCATGGGATCCTCCTCACTAGTCAAGGCTTCCACAAGATAACTATCCTGGTCATAACCATAACAAACTGGTGGCTTGAATACCCGGGTGGATCTTCTAGGTTGGTCACTACCTGGAACTTATGGGACATCTCCCACTTCTCCTGAGCTCTCCTCATCAAGAACTATTTCCTAACAATGGGTGTCTAGGATATAATCAGCCTCTAAGAACTGGGCATTTCGACCGCATAACACTTTCTACTCACTTGGGTCATAGAATAGATAACCCACTAAATCCTTTGGGTAGCCTACAAATAGGCAATGGCTGGTCTTGGATTCCAACTTGTCCGCACTCGTTCTTTTAATGTGCACAGGGCAACCCCAAATCTTCAAGTGTCTGACACTTCTCGAACGTAGATTGCAATCTCTAATGCATATCCCCAAAAGAATGTGGGTAATTCTGAGCGTGTGAGAAGTGATCAGACCATGTCTAACAATGTCCTATTCCTCCTCTCTGAAACACCGTTAAGCTGTGGTTTTGCAAGAGGAGCTACTCGCCACCTCGATCTAATCGAAGGGCCTTAATTTCTTTCCCTAACTGCTTCTCGACTTTCTGTCTGAACTCCTTAAACTTTTCAAATGATTTGGACTTCTGTCTCATTAGGTACACATAACCATATCGTGAGCAATCATCGGTGAAGGTGATAAAGTACACGTGTTGGTTACGAGTCCTAACACTCAGGGGACCACATACATCAGTATGTATAAGGTCAAGTGTGCCTATACATCTTTTAGGCTTACCGTTAAATGATCGTTTTGTCATCTTACCTCGGAGGCAAAGATCACAAGTGGGAAGATCTTCTACGGTTAGAAAATCCAAAGGACCATCCTTTACCAGCCTTGTGATTCGGTCAACACTGATATGGCCAAGTCGGTAATGCCACAAGCACGTGGAACTAACTATATCACGAGTCCTTTTTTGGGGGATTTTGACCGATGTAGTTTCGGTTAAGTTAGTTTCTAGAGAAGGATGTAGAACATAGACTGTTCTCCAGTTCCCCGCATGCGATGAATTTATTGTTCCTTTTAATAGTAGTCATATTACTAAAACATACAGTATATCCATCAGCACACAGTTTAGAAATAGAAATCAGATTTCTTCTTAAGTTTTGTACATAAAGGCAATCCTTAAGTACAAGTGTTCCTTCTCTAAAGACTAATTCTGCAGTTCCTATCGCCGTAGCTACAACACTTGCAGAAGTCTCTAAGTAAAGTGTCACTTCTCCTTCACTCAGCCTTCTGCTTACTTTTTTGAACCCCTACAGTGAATTACACGCATGAGTTGAAGCCCCGGAGTCAACACACCAGGACATAGAAGCAACTAACAGATTAGTTTCCATGACACAAGTTTCGAAAGTACCTTTCTTAGATTCTAGGTAGGCAGGATAGTTCCTCTTCCTATGGTCGGCCTGTTTGTAGAAGTGACAGACATCAGATGCCTTGTCTTTCTTTTGTTTCTTAGATTTAGTGGCCTTTTTCTAGGGTTTCCTCTTTGCTCTCCTCTTCCTGCCAGATTTTCCAGCTTCAACAAGCATGGCTATCGGTTCATCCTTCCTAATCAGTTCCTCGGCTCGTTGCAACATATTGCTGAGCTCTTGAACGTTGACATTCAGCTTGTTCATATTATAATTAATTATGAACGGATTGAAGGACGGAGATAAGGAATTAAGAATGGCGTCTATCTGCATGACCAGATCTAGCCCGGACTCAAGGGCCTCCAGCTCGTTTATGTAACCCATCATCCGGAGATAATGGTCATGAACTTGCTGCCCCTTGGTCATCTGCACGGTCATGAACTGCTTTAGAACCTTTTGGTGAGTAGAATGGTTTTGCTCTTCGTACATAGTTTTCAAACTATCCAATATGTCTTTGGCTAGTTCGATCTGATCGAACTGCCTCTGTATCGGATTATCTAAAGAGGCTATGATATAGCAGCGGGCTAGGGAGTTTTTCTCCTCCAATTCTTGGTATTCCCTCATACGGGCTTCTGAATCCCTGTCTCCCAGACGATCTGGTGCAGGATTCTTTGCCACTTTATCTAACTTTTCTGAAGTTAGGACCGGCATAAGGTTTCTGTACCAGTCGGCATAGTTTGGGCCCTTAAGTTTGTTATCGTCAAGCAACTTAGCAAATTGTCTGTTTTCCATTTTCTGGTAAAACAGCAAAACGTTAGTCCACAACCTTAGTTTGATTCATGTTACCTACATAGATATGGCTTTTAATCTATGTTCCATTTCCATTTGTTCATCTCTGAGATTTCCCTCCTATCTCAGTGACGGAGATGGAAAAATGTCTCTGGAAATGTGGAAAATCACATAGGGTGCATGGAACCAACGATTTCAGCTACATAACCCCACAACCTTTCTATGACAAATCATATTCACTCATCGTATGAGTTTTCCTTTGTCCTCTATCAGACAAGGTTCATAGCTATTTTAGTATAAACCTCTCTGTTCAGTGAGTGCTCACCCATCATATTCAGGTTATGCCAAGGTACCGTGAGAGAGTTCCCATTTTCTGGTGAAGCCCCTCCCACATCGGTCTATGACACCCCTATCATCTTATGAAACACTCTAACAGACCCAATAGCAAATGGATAGCCCAATTTTATGGTGCGTTTCCTCATTACTGAAAGACCCATCATCGTGCTAATGATGGAAGGCCTTTAGAGAGTCCATCATATGGATCTCCCTGTCACATGCACTCATATTACCAGAGGGAACAAGGGATTACGCCCTAGTTAATTTAGGTCAAACCAAAATGGCTCCCACTGACTTTAATAAAGTTAGATTTCTGGTGGCCCAATTCGGCTAGGGTTTACGCACGCATCCCTTTTTAGGGTTGTGGGGCCCACCACAAAAGGAAGGGGTCATCCAATGACCGTAAGGGACACCATGGCAATGATGTGCATTTAGCCATGGTGTGCGCAAGAGCCACTATCGTATCATCACGGGCCAAATGTTTATGGCCCATAGTCGCAGCACATCAAACATCCACACATCGCATGTAATGGAAGAATTGATCCAATCAATTACTTGCTGTAAAGCCCATTAACAAGCCCATTTTAAATCCATAATATTAACAATTAACATTATCTAGGTATATGCGTTGAATAGCAGTTAGCAGTTCGGCCCATATAGCTTTTACACAAAAGTGGGCTTTTGTAGTTTTAACTCCTTAAAACTGGGTTTACAGGTTGGGCCGAATTGGTTCTTCTAATTAAAGATTTGTTTCAGACCTAAAAGTGGGAGAAATCAGGGTTGAGAACAGCCCCATTCGAACCCTAGATTCGGTCCAAACAGCTTTGGTCCAATCTAGTCTGGAACGGTCCAAAACCAATTTTTAATTCAAGAAACAATTCAAGAAAGATCTGAAATTAATATTTCTGATTTTAGACAATCACAAATTAGATATGGACTGTGCCAACTGCAACACAGAGGTTCGTAATCAAGGGCGGCAGTTTCATAAACTGCAAAACGCAGAATATGATATCACGATCTGCAAATCTCCAACGCCGCAGCCATCTTCAATCAAGAAAATAAAAATTACAGAACCCTAATTTCTATTAATTAATTACATTCTTGATTGAATCCTATACATTCGGTCTAGAAAAAAAAAATATTTTACAGACCGAATAGAATAGAAACTGCAAAAAAAGATTGCGTAGACTATCTGCGCCAAATCTGCACTTCGATCTCCATGTACGAACAACCCATTTAAATCAAGAAATAAATTAAGAACAATTCCAAATAAATTTCAGATTTAACAAAATTAATTTCATATCAATCGCCCACATCCAGAAACAATTTCTTGGAATAAAAACAATCTACGCAAATCCAGGTAGAACAGCTTCTGCCCATTTGCGTAGGTTCAGATCTGATTCTCTTGGTTCAAGATTCGAACATGTGCTCTGATACCACTAAAAGGAGGGAGAGATTCACCGTATGGACGCCAAGAATGCAGAGGAATAGTGTGGGCGAATTTCAAAAATTTCTCTCCTCCCTTCAAACTGGGAATCATATTCCCTGATTTTAGAATACAATATTCAAGGATCTAATCGAACCAAAACCAAACCAGATCTTAACCAAAGAAAAAAAAAGGTTACACCTGATATGGAGAGTCGGTATCTCCCAACGTTGGTGTTCATGCCCAAAGAAAACTCCCAATATCTGCTCCCACTGAAGATGACGCAATGATACTGCAGCAGAACCAGTAGTGTTCGCCATACGAACCAAATTCTTCACAAGAAGTTGATGGAAGCGAAGAGCACCGTACATAATCAGCCTTTCAGCAAAGACTGATATCAAGAACACCTTCTTGATCTTTCCCTCTTAGAGAGATCGAACTAGGTAGTGAATGGCAGCGGTGGCTGAAGAAGAACTCTAAAGCTGAAGTTGGCATATTTGCTTTTCTTCTCTCTAGGGTTTCTGAGATCCAATCTCAAATTGCACGAGGAGGTTCTTCTTGCTGAAACCCTTGGTTCAAATTCTAGTAATTTAAGACTAGGGTTTCTCCTCTTTCTTAGTGATTAAGAAACCTCCTAATCCTATTAGGAGTTATCCCAATCCAAATCTGTATTTGGATAGGGAATTATCTTAATCCTATTTGTAGATAAGATCAGCCCACTCCTGATCTTATCAAGAGATTACCATATTCAAATCTTCATTTGAATCTGAAATTTGCCCCTTTAAGTGGATAATCAAATCAGCCAGTTCGAAATGGGCTTTAGGCCCAATAAGTATTAAGTGCTCAATAGGCTTTCAAACTGCTGCCCAGTTGGGCTTCTTTGTATGGCATGGGACCCAAGCATTGATCTATACATCAGCCACATGGGTTCAGCCTAGCCTTTGTTACAAGGCCTAGCCAAATTCACTAGAGAGCCCAGTGAACCCCTTGAGCCCATCACATGGACTCTATGGGCCCAACACTTACACTAAGTGGTCCCTGGGCCAAGCCATTTTATAAAAACCCATGGACTGTGGGCAGATACAAGATTAGCCCATCAGGTGTAACCCTAAATGGGCTTACACTTAACCTCTCAGCCCATAATGATCAAACACTACCCGACAAGAGAGGACCTCTCCCTCAGTTGCAAGGAACAGTGTTGCATTCTCTGCTCCTATGGATCCCGGGAATTAAAACCATTTGCAAACATTTTGAAATCATACATATCTATATATCTTATATATAAATTTTGCAAAACAAAATTCCAACAATTGAAATCAACTGCCAGCAGTTTGGTTTCCAATAGAGAGAGTGCATCTCTTATCATTACCTTTGTCCGACAAAGGGGCTGATCCTGTCACTATGATCACCCACTCAGATGAATTCTTAGATTGTCTCAAAATACCCAGGTTTTGACCCCCGCTAAGGATTTCACTGATTGGCATATCAAAGACAACCCAATCCGACACCTAGTGCAATATCATAATTGAGTCTAGGGGTCAGGTGTAACTTTCCAGTTTTTCCCATCAATCGTCAAGGTCCAGGGCAACATTGGAAACCTGGTCCGGTTCAAAGATTCAAGTAATCCTACACTGCATGTGCTTCGGTTCTCACCTTGGCAGTTGGGACAGGCCACTCCAACATTTGGCAGCACACTAGTGTTAGCCTTGGCAGGATAAATCTCTCCAGACTTATCCAACGGCTGTGAACATTCTAAACTAACATGAGTCTCATTAAGTGTCCAGTTTAAGGGTCTTACACAGAAACATACCACACAACATGAATCAAACATGCACTTTATTCATTTACATTAAATGTCAAAAGTACATCAAAACTGATTGGAGCTAAGGGCATACAAAACTGTCTAACATGAGCTCGGGAGTCCAGTGTCCGCGACTTCGACCAAGTGCTTAAAATTTTCACAAAGTACAAAAGACCACCCACCTTGACGACTTGGTCGAGCTGCCCTGCATAAAGCACATGTCGGATAAATAACACCTTAAAGAGGACGCCAAGTCGCTTTAAGCATGAAGGCCCCCAATGCCGACCTGGTAATGATCTCAACAATTCAATAAGCCTAGTCGCTTTGGCATATAGGCACTTCAAGTATATCTCATACTATGCCTAATCACCTTAGAATACAGATACCTCGGGGTAATCCCATACTATGTCTAGTCACTTCAGGAGCTAGACACCTTGGGACAATCCTACACTTAGTTTATTTTTTGAAGTTTTAGGTTTTAGCGAAGTAATAAAAGAAGAGATGGATGTGAAGTATGTAAAAAGTCTATTTCGTTGAAGTAAAAAATTGGTTACATAATCATCATAAAAAAAAATAGAAAAAGAAAGTTCTTCAAATCAATCTCAAAGGCTCGACACTTTACATATAAACAAGGGGTCTATCAACTTTTGCTTGGCAAACAAAAATGGGAAGAATTATATGGAGTTGCACCAATCCTGCTAGCTTTTCTGAAATTGAACTGATACCACCAGTTAACCATTTGATCGATTAGTTTTCCACTGGTTTGATTCTTTGGTTTTTTCAATCTTTTATATTTATAGCATATATTATAAATATATATATAATGTTACTATAAATATATATATATATATGTTATATTTTAAATAGATAAATATAAATAAATAACTATAAATATAATATATGTATGTAGTTATATATATAATACATATATTTATATAATATAGCGATAATATGTGAGACATTAAAAATATATATAATATACATACAAATACATATATCGGTTGATTCGATTAACTGCCGGTTTTTTTCTAGGTTAACTAAAAACCAAACCGATCCTTCAATTTTCTAGAAATACCAAACCAATCGGTTCAACTAACCACATTTTTTAATTTGATTTGCTTGATTCAGTTTGGTTTTTCGGTTTTTTATGAGCACCCCCTATTAACCATGTGGTTTTGTGGCGAGGATGTAATAAATGGACGAGTCTTTTTTCACATTGTGTAATTATGGGTATAAGCTAAAGATGACTTTCAAGTTCTAAAACTGCCTCCTTGAGAGTGTACAGAAAGGCCAATTTGCTGCTGGGTGCCAACAGACATAAAACAATCGCATTTGCCTGGGAAGTTAGGCCGACAATTCAACTCGTCAACAGATCATATATATACCCAAAAAAAATCGGATATATAAAAGAGACCAACCTAACAGGAAGTGGAATAATAAGAACCAATAAGCATTTTCAACTGCAATTGCAATACAGCAAAGATGTTGGTGGGGATTCATGCTTTCAAAAGGTCAAGTATGCTCCATACAACATTTATTCAGAAATGCTTTAAAAAAAAATCCTGGTTGATTCATGCTTGCCGCCAAGCCTAAATATGCTCCATACAACAATGACCATTTGATCTGTGACCTACCAACAAACCAAATGTAATCGGAACTAATGAAGTACGCATGGATCGAATCTCAGAATCTGATGTCAGCAATCACTGTATGCCCTAGTGTAAACAAAGTAAGATTTTTAAGCAATTTGCTGCATCGCTACAAAGATGCATGAAAAATCTATTAAGCTCTGCTAGAGAATAAAAACCTATTCAAGGATCCTACTTAACAACTTAAGCTTTTAGGTTGAGTGGTTCTTTGAGATGGTACCAGAGCCACTTTAATTAAATGGTCTAGTGTTCAATTCTCATCACCCCCCATTATAAGCTCTACTCTACAACAGAGTAGCTTCGGTCTAAAAGGTCAAGTATTTATCCAACACACTGCAGAGAATCATGTTGATGCTTGGCTGCTTGTCTTTCTCACGAACACTAATTTGAATGGTTAGG
Source organism: Nelumbo lutea (assembly GCF_056320005.1). NCBI lineage: Eukaryota > Viridiplantae > Streptophyta > Magnoliopsida > Proteales > Nelumbonaceae > Nelumbo > Nelumbo lutea. Next base: position 53,820,339 of record NC_142690.1, read on the forward strand.
TATTTCATTAATTAACTCTTTTGGTTAGGATCTAATGTTTTCTTTTGTCCCCAAACCTTAAATCAAAGCGGTAACATTATCAAAGTCCTTTCGTGCATCACAAATAAAGCTCTGCCAACCATTGTTACTGATCACGACCAAAAAAGGAAAAACAAAAAAGAAAGATCAATGATGGCAAATATGTGCATTCATCTTGACACTTTGTTTATTTCTATATTCATCTTTGACACTGTTAAGCTTGTGAAGGCTGCTTCAAATTTCTTTCACCATTGGAGCTTCACCCCTTGTACAGTGTTGTGAATCTCACAGACATGCTTATGGACCTGTCTAAAGAAGATAGAGTAATGTATTGGATCCTTTTGGCTCATTTTACCCCTAAACATTTATCTTTCCTTCTCTTTGCTACAGGGAAAGAATTCCATCTCGTGCCCAAATTCCTGGAACTGCAGAAACAATTCACCATGATATTCCAATTGGATGATAACATGTCAATGTCTTGTTAGCAAGAAAAAAATCAAATACTTGGGGAATATACAAGGACTAATCTAAATGGAGTACCTAGACAGGATCTATCTTGATTCCTTCTAAATCATAGACAGATTAAGGGCCCTTCTCTTACTGGCTCCTTTCCTGCACTTCTTTCTTTTCGACCTTAACTCAATCATGCATCCACTAACTCTCTGCAGCCTTTTCTTGTTAAGGGAGTTATAGTGCAAGCTATTCCTCCAAGGGTTGAAACTTTTTGTTGGGAAGTCGTCCATGAGAGAATTAATATTTGTGACCTACTCCAAAAGAAGAGACCTAAGTGGTATTTATCCACTCATAATAGTGTCCTATATAAAGCTAATGGTGAGATTTGCTATCAATTATTAATATCCTATACTTTTGTTGTGTGTATTTGGGATTGGATTTTTTTTTTTGTTTAGGTATAGTTGGAATCCTCCGAATAACGTGTCAAGTTTATTTGCTCCATCAACTTTTGCTTGGCCAAAGAAAATGGGAAGAATTATGTAGAGATGCACAAGGGTGGTGGCATAAGCTGGACAATATAGGAAGAAAGGAATGTAAGAATTTTCTTGGAAAAGGAAAGAAGCAAAGAATCTATAATTGAAAGCATTATGATTAGAGTGGCATATTGGCTGAAATCTTATAAGCATACTCACATATCTCAATAAGGAGGCATTCTTTTTTTTGGATTTTGAGAGGGGAAAAGTTGGTCAATGGGATTTTGGTTTCCATTGACCAAGAATCCCATGTTCATTTTTCAGATTAATGTGGGGATCTGGAGAATTTTATATTCTTGGGTATTACTTACCTGGGTAAATAACTTTCCCACCTAGGAAGAAAGTTGTTAATACTTGAATGGGACAAAAGTGTCCCTTTTAATAATAGATTTTTATGACTAAAATGGTCATTACCTTATTTATCTGAGAAATAAAAGAATATGGGTAAATGCACTTACTTGGGTAAGTGTTTCCCAGGAAAAACTTACCCAGGTAAATTGCATTTACCCAAGCAAATAACTTACCAAGGTAATTGCATTTACCCGAATAAATAACTTACCGAAAAACGAACAGAGCCTAAATGATATCTTTAGAAGTGGAAGAAAGTGGTAAAATCATACTCAAAAAAAGTTGTTAGCAATCCTTATTAGACTCCAAAAAGAGAATTCATTAAACTCAATTTTGATGGAAGCACCTTGGGGAAGATGGTGAGGGCCAAATAATTGCTCTATACTCAGACCTACTTGGAGTGGGTGATTCGGGAAAAATCCAAAACCTTCAGGTATCTGAGGGAGTTTCAAAATTTGTGATCAACTGGCTATAAGATGAGGGGATGAAAATACGGATGCATAATAATGAAAATACGGATGAGTAAGGCTAGGGCGGATTAAGTGGAGTGCTAATACTGTAGCAGATGCCTTAGCCAAGCACGGGGTGATGAGAGGTTCTTTGTTTTGGAAACAACTACAAGGGAGATGGGAAAATTTGGGGAGAGATAAGAGGTTTTATCTCTAACAGACTTTGATCTGTTTTGCTTACTAATATTTGCTCTTATTAATAAAATTTCAAGGTTATTAACAAAAAAAGTCAAGGAAGTGAGATACAATAGATCAAAAGAAGTGGTAATTCATTGGCAGATACTTTATCCAAACAAGGGGTGGGGAGAGAAAATATTTTCGGCTCAGTTGTAATAATGAGAAAGAAAGAGATGTTGGGGAGAGGTAAGAGAGTTTATCTCCCATTGACTGCTTTATAACTTTGCAATCAAGATTATCATCTCTATTTTAATAAAATTAACAGTTATTGATCAAAAAAATGTCGAGAAAATGAGTGTGGTAGAAATGTGTATAGAAGAATATCAACAGCGCCCATAAGAAGTGATTTATTACGAGTTGAAGGGGCTAGAAAGGCAAGTGGTAGAGCAAAAAGGATATGGGTAGTAGTAAGAAACGATTTAAGCGTCAATAATTTAATAATGGATATGGCATTAAACAGAACGTATTGGCGAAAATGACAAATATAAAATAAATTATTATATATCGAGTATAATGTATTTAATGGCATAGCCCCAAAGTCCAGCCTGGCCCCTTATCACCCCTACTCCAAATTAAGTTTCCTTGTGCACGTGGAGTTGAATGTTTTAAATGGCATATGAGGCTTTGCCTCAAGGAAAGCACCCTGAAGCTCAACAATTCCTAAGTTAAAATTAAGATGGCAATGGGGCGGGTTTGGGGCGGGTTTGGGGCGGGGCACCCTCTCCCCGTCCCTACCCTGAAGTCACGATACCTTGCCCCATACCCGCCCCATCCCCGGTGGCGGGGTGGGTTCGGGGCAGGGCATCCATTTTCTATTGGGAATGGGGAATCCCCAAATTTTCTCCGTTCCAAGGCAATTACTTAAAAATTATCTATTTTATGGATAATTTATACATAGGATATAGGAATTTGGGAGTAATTTAGAATTGAATTATAATACTTTAGGGGTATTTCAAAAATAAAATTATGAGACCCTAGAATTTTAAAAATTTAGGGGAAACTTAGAGATATTTTAAATATCAATATTAAACCTAAAGATATTCTACTAATTTACCTTCGGGTTTGGGGCAGGTTCGAGGAATTATATACAAAACCCGTCCCCACCCCGTACCCGGTTCGGGGAAAAATTATTTTCCCCATCCCCGCCCCATCCTTGTTTAGGGTCAGGGAAAACCCACCCCGTTCAGGGCAGGGCGGGGCCTCGGTTTTACGGGAGAAATTGCCATCCCTAGTTAAAATGCACTTCTGGTGATTATTTTGGACCAATAAGCCTTTAATATATAAACCATCCACATTACTCCTTATAAATCAAATTACTAACAATATTAGGGATCTAGCTTCAAAGGTTTTGGCAAGAATAAAGGAGGCTTGTTTGGCCTTGGACCTAACAAGAAAGGAAAAACAAAAGGGCAGCCAGAAGAAACCGGGAAGATTGGAATAAAAAAGAAAAAAACTAGTAAGTAGTTTGAAATCCCACTGTGGGTCTGGTTTGTAGCTATGGGTCTCGGGTGGTGGTTCTGTTTTGTTTTGGGTGTTGTATGGTTTTTTTGCTTTCAGGTTTCTTTTTCTGTTTCATGTCGCTGCTTTTTGTTTGTTTTGGGGCTTGGTTGTCAAAGTTAATGGATTTCTGGGGGTTTGGCATACAAAGGTGTTAAGCTTTAGTGGGTTGTCATTTGGATATTTTCATTTCATTTGAGTGATTGCTTATTACCTTTCCTTGTATCCTGTTTTTTCCCATTTTAATAATTTGTTTTGTTTATCTTAAAAAAAAAAAGTTAAAAAGTCCACTCTTTAATGAGCATGATTTCCTTTCTTTATTTTTTTCAGCTTTAGTTAATGAAGTAGGATCTGTTTGGTTTGTAGTCAGAATCGGAATTGAAATGACCCATTCCCATAATCTGTTTGGTTCAGATAAGAATGGAAATGGGAATTAAAATCAGCAGATATGAGATTTCATTCCCAAGGAAAGGGCAGGGAATAGCCATTCTAGCAAGAATGGAAATGAAATTTCAATTCCGCCCAACCAAATAGGTGAAATCGGAATAGTCCATTCTATTTCCGATTCCAGACTCCTATTCCTGCAAACCAAATGGGGCCTTATAGTTAATACTAATTATTTTTTTGAACAAAGTAAATCCTTGGTACAATATAAAATAGTTGTGCCCCAGTCCTGTAACCAATTTCATTTTTTCAGAAAATAAAATTTACTGTCTAATGCTAAATTAGATTCACTAAACCTGACAGTGAATGGTTGTTACAGTAATTCCTATCGATCTACCAGTTTCAATGTCACGGATTTCTTGCACATTAGGGGCCATTGCACAAATGTAAGAACACAAGTTCAAGTCTAAAATGGCCACATTGTTCAGAAAAAATCACCAATATTCAATCTGCCCCTTCGAAGCTCCTAGATAGCTGGGATATCACTGAGTAATGGCCCTTACAGATACATTGCACATAAGTAAACATAAAGGTCAACGTTATTATTGATCATAACAAACGTTTGTAATGACTTAAACAAAAATTTGCAGAGATATATTTGCATTGAAAAAATGAGATTAAACTTACAACAATGCTTGGCAACAATCATAATAGTTGAAGGTTAAACACTTGCTTGGTAATATGGAGATGCCCCCAAGCAGCAGGGGTGTCAATTGGACTGGATTTGGTCAAATCCAATTCAGTCCGATGTGAGTCCATCATAAATGGACCAGGTCCAATCCGATCCAATGAATGTTTTGGGCCAATTTGGACTGGTCCAATTTAATGTCTGGACCATCCAACCTAAACCCGATCCATTGACATATATATTTGTATCTTATATCAATGGATCAGATATTGGCTTAATCCAACCTAATCCCATATAAATTTGTTACGGACAGACCAGGTCTAATCCAATCTAATAAATATTTTGGATCATATTGGTTTAATTCAATAAGTCTTGTTGGTCTGTCCAATCCGTTCATATTGATTTTGGACCGGACGGGATCCAAACCAAAACCGGCCCATTGACACCCTTACCAAGAAGGGGCTCCAGACTAGCTAATTAATGCCGCAGAAATTTGTAAACTGATTCAGTAGACAAGGCAGCTATTCGAACAACCATACCTATCCCCTGCATAAAAAAGAACCAATAAACCAGAATATAACTCAGATATCTGCTGTTTCATAATTGGACTATTATCCATATTATTGTCATGGTTAGCTGCAATTATTAAACAAATAAAAACCAAACTAGGTGGAAATCCTATGGTATTATTAAATATTAATATTACTTCAAACTTCGTAAAAGTATGGCGATTTTGTCATACCTCTAAGCAACTCTTTTAACTAAAAATAGAACAGTGGTCAGGAAATCAAATACTCTTTAATAATCTCAATGAATCACTCATGTATTGTATGAAATATATAAAAAACGAAGGAAGGTGGAGAGTGAGAGGGGATTCAGAGTCGTAGGAAGATGGAGGTCTGAGGTGTTGAATGAAGCTAAGACTTTCAAGTTTGAAGAGGAATGGACCAAAGGAACGGATGTACTGAAAATCAGAGAGAATAATAGGGCGACAATACTGGTAACAAAGGATGTCATCATATGGATGAAAGGTTTTGTAGATGGGGCTATCAACTCTTGCAAGGTGGATGGCTGGAAGAATTCCATGTCAGTTCCAGGTAAGAAATATGTAGTAGAATTGAAAAGAAACGGTAAAGGGTGGTTCATCACTTTGGCTGAGTTTTCTGGAACAAATGGAAAAGAAATGCTCTGTATGCCGGAAGGGAAAATGTAAAAAGGGTGGTTGGCTTTTGTGAAGGTGTTGTAGTCTTTCCTTGAAGCCTCGGAAAGCAAAAAGATGGAAGGAGTGAAGGTAAATGGTCAAAATTCCAAAGACCATAGTCGAAAGGTTCAGGAGGAGGCAGCTTCGATTGAAACTAATGGGAGTGTCAAAGTGCAAAGCTCTTTGATTCCTGGTTTGGTGGTTGCTTGCTCTTCTATTCATTGAAGAATACAGGTAGGAGCTGGGACGGATGATTGGAAAAAAAAAATGGTGTTAGTGGCTGATAAAGTTGTGACAGATTGGAAGAAGGTCTTGAATACAGTAGCAGGAGAGATAGGCATTGAAGATGAAGCAATGTTATTTCCATTTGCAGAGACGAAAGTTGTTCTTGATGTAGGCGACTTGGAGCTAAGTTTCAAAGCAGTAGTTGTGGATGGAGGTCTTATATAGGTCTAGAACTGGAGCCCAATCTGTAACGAAGTCGTAGTTCAAGATGGGTGCGTTCGGCTGAAGCTAGTAGGCCTTCCCTTCCACCTCTAGCGGGACTCTATTCTTGAGCACATTGTGCAGAGTTTAGGAGGCGTTTTGGTGGAAGCTAATAAACGAAATCTGGGTGCTGTTGAGATAAAAGGTCATTGGTATTAAACATGAGAACTTGTCTTGGTTCTTTGAAATTTGTTCGGATGATGCCTGGTACAAGGTGTGGGTGGCATCAAAAGTCGAATAGTCGTGGTGGATAAGAGGTTCCAAGGTTGAAGACGATGAGATGGCAAGGTGGTGGACATGTGGAGGGAAGAGAGTGGGTAGCGAAAAGGAGGTGCAGGCGAAAGCTAATTTAGGAATTAATGTGTCGGTTGAGGTAATCCAAACAATAAATCATCCATTAAAGGAAGCTAATTCAATTTTTTTTAATTAAATAAAGTAAAGGCGGACAGTCTATCTTTTGCGGATGTGGCAAAGAAATTAAATGGACCAGAGCGTCGAATGGCTTGGTCCGAGCCGATTGAGTTGTTGGGTGGGTTGGGTGGGTCGAATACTAAAATGGGGCACATTTTTAATGATCCACGTGACAACTTAAAAGGTCATGTGCGTTGGGGCAAGGAGAAGATTCAAAGGCCGACGATAGACAGTTGCATCGGTCTACCTTCTTCCCAAATGGCTAGAAAAGGTGGGGAAAGTTTGGAGTAGTGGGAAATGGACAAACAAGGTAACTTACAGTGGGCCCCTCGCCGAAACCATAAGGAGTTTAGCTCTCTACGATGCTTCTCAGAGAGGCCGAACCCAAGAGGCCAAGATATGCAAGGGAGAGAGCTGAAGAGAGGGAGGAGACAAACGAAGGGTGGGTGCAGTGTAGTGTAGATGATGAAGAATCGGATGATTGCTTCGATGATGGTACCAGCGTTGGTAGTGTGAAGGACAAAGGTGGCTACGGTGTAGGTGACATGGGTGTGTGGAACAATGCAAGCCTATTTTAGGGTGACAGAGAGGAAAAATGGAGGCATGAAATAGATGGCGATAAAGGTAAGACCGAGGAAGGAAGAAGGTCGGGGCTTCTTGAAACAAGTAGGGCTGAAGACATTAACGGGAATAACTCATCCCCAAGACTTTAGAATGTAGAAGGCACAAAAGAAGGGGTAAATCAGGAGAACTTGAAGCAGAGCAGGAATACATCAACTAGGGGTAGAGAGGAAAGATCGCCATGTTGACCAAAGGATAGAAGTACTTCACAACCAACTTAGGGAGATAGATATTTAACAAACTTTGGAACAAGAAAGGGAGGTCGAGAACAGTCATATTCCAACCTTTCTATCAAACCCAAGTAACCAAGTGAATTCAGTTTCTGTTACTAATGTGTTTTGTGCCCTTTATTCCAAATTTCATTCCTGCTTCATCTTGCAGCCCATGTATGTGCAGCCAATCAAGGTGGTGGGTCTTCTAAGGTTATGGAGAGGGGAATGAAGGACAATGGAGAGGTGCGGGAAGGGACGTATAGGAATGAGAAAGTGCAGAAAATTATTGAAAGAGTATTTAATGAAGTGAAAGAAAATATGATATGGAGGAGGGATGGAGAGGAAAGAAGAGGGGAGGGATTAGTGGAGAGGAGTGAAGGAAAGGAGAGCAGAATTTGAGGGGAATATGTGGAGAGAATATTGAAAGATGGAGGAAATATGATATGGAGGAAGGATGGAGAGGAGAGAAGAGGGGAGGGATCAGTGGAGAGGAAGGAAGGAAAGGAGGGCAGAGTTAGAGGGGAATATATAGAATGGATAGTGGTGTAGGAATCTAAGAAAGAGGACGTGATATTACAATTTGTAGGGAAGCTGGGATGTAGGTTGGAAGACTTGGATGTGTTGAAAGAAGGCCTATAGAAGAAGAAGAAGGAGATCAAAACAAATAATAGAAAATTAATTGAAATTGAGAGATTGAAAAGAGATGTAAAAGGTGACAAGAAGTTCGGGGTAAAAGGAGATAGAAGGAAAGGGGGGAAGTAGTGGTTAGGTGAAGAAGGGAACTAAGAAAGAAGTGAGAATAAAGATACTTAGTTGGAATGTGAGGGGAATAGGAAGTGTAGGGAAAAAAGAGACAATAACAGAGGTATGACCCAGACATTGTACTATTACAGGAGTCCAAGAGAATGGAGTTTAATAATAGATGGGCAAGGAGTGTCTAGAAAGCCAAGGAATTAGTTGGGTGGCTGCTCCCTTGTGGGGTGCTTCAGGGGGGATAGTGACAATATTAAAGAGGGATGTGGTTAAAGGCTTGGAGGAATTGATTGGAAAAATATTCAGTTTCCATGAAATTTAAACAGCAAGAGAATGGCTATGTGTGGGTGCTTACAAATGTTTATGAACCAAGTGGCTACAGAGAGAAAGGAATTGTAGGAGGAACTGAGTGATGTCAGAGGGCTGTGGGTGGGGAATTTAATGTGATCAGATACTTGAAGGAAACCAATAAGACTAATCAGAGGGTGACAACTAGCATGAGGAAGTTTAATAGGCTTGTGGATGCCTTTGAGCTCAAAGAGATACCTCTAGCCCACAAGATATTTACATGGTCAAATCACCAATCTAGCATCATCTTCTCTAAGTTGGATAGGTTTCTGTTCTCTTTGGATTGGGAAAAACATTGGGAGAACTTGGCATCTAGATCTCTCCCTATGGTGATTTTTTATCATTAGCCCATATTGATATGCAAGGAGGAAAAAAGGAGTGGAAGATCTGCCCCCTTTAGATTTGAAAATATTTGGTTACTCCATCCCAGGTTTACCAATAGAGCAAGGGAGTGTTAGAATGAGTGTAATCCAATGGTGGAATGGGTGGGGATGAGATTCCATAAGAAACTACAATTTTTTAAAACAAAGATCAAGGAGTGGAATCTTTTGGAGTTTGAAAGGTTAGAAGAAAGAAAGAGGGCTCTGATGGACCAACTTAAGAGTCTTGATTCTAAAGAAGAAAGGGGAGAACTTGGAGAGGAATACAAGGAACTTAAAAGAGGTTTGAGAAGATAGTTAGAGGACTACCTACATAAGGAGGAAATAAGATGGAGGCAAAAATCTTGGTGTAAATGGTTACAAAAAGGAGATAGAAATACCAGATTTTTTCATTCTATGGTAGATGGAAGGAGAATGAAAAACTTTATTTCCAAATTGGTAGTGGATGGAGTTGAGTTAACACAACAAGAGGAGATAGTCGGGACATGTGTAAAACACTTTAAATCCATTCTAAGAAGGCCTATAAGTAGAGGGGTGTGGGTAGAAGGATTAGATTGGCCAGATGTTGGGGTGGATAACAGGAGAAGGTTGGAAAGAAAATTTGATTTGGAAGAGATAAATGAGGTTGTGTTTTTTATGGATATAACAAAAGATCCAAAGCCGGATGGGATCACAATGACTTTTTATCAAGATTGTTGGGATATTTTGAAAGATGACATTCTGTTGGTTTTTGAGGAGTTTCACGTGAGAGGAATTGTTAACTCAAGTGTGAATTCCACTTTTATAACTTTGATTCCAAAAAAGAAAGATGCATCCCACTCAAAGGACTTCAAGCCAATCAGTTTGGTAAATAGCCTATACAAGATTATTGCAAAGGGTCATTGAGATTGAAGGAAGTACTACTAGACATCATTGCACAATATCAAGAAGCTTTTGTGAGTGGAAAACAGATTACTGATCAAATCCTCATTGCTGATGAGAATGTGGAGAACTTCAAGATGGATAAGAAGAAAGGAGTAGTTTGTAAGTTGGATCTAGAAAAGGCTTATGACTAGGAGGATTAGGAATTTTTTAGGAAAGTTATGACCGAATTTGGGTTTGGGGCTAGATGGTGCAAATGGATTATGGGATTTGTTCGAAATTGTCATTATTTGTTGCTAGTGAATGGAACAGTGGTAGATTTCTTTCCAACCATCAGGGGTATAAGACAAGGAAACCCCCTATCTCCTTTCTTGTTCATATTAATTGCTAATGTTCTTGGGAAATTGATTCACAGAGCAGACTATAGGGGTCTCATTAGATGTTAGAGAGTTGGAAGAGAGGAAACCCCCTCACCCACTTACAGTTTGCTAATGATACAATTATATTCTGTGAAAAAGTAATGTGAGTTTCATCAGGAATATGAAACTGGCGATACAACTCTTTGAACAAATGTTAAACTTGAAGGTGAACTTTGGAAAAAGTTGTGTAGTAGGTGTGAATATGGAGGATGAAGAGATTAGGGAGTGTGCAAAAGTACTAGGGTGTGAAGTCTCAGGATGACTATTGAATTATCTAGGGTTTCCGTTAGGTGATAACCCTAAGAGAGAGAGATTCTAGAACTCAGTGGTGAAAAGATTTGAAATGAGATTTGTCTCTTTGAAAAAGAATTACCTCTCTTGGTGGAAGAACTACACTGATTAAGGCCATACTAACAAAACCTACCCATTTAACAAGCGGAGGGAGATCGACTAGTAGCATATCAGAGTACTTGATAAAGATGTCATCGAGATGGCAAGCCGAGGACTTTCTTGACTCCTACTCTGCTCCCCATGGTTTTTGTAAGGTTTGCGTTGTGCGCCATTTTTCTTTCCCCTCCAGAAGACCCAACAAGGTAAAAGAGAAAATAAATGAAATCTAAACCTTTTTTTTTTTTTGTTGATTGTCAGTTTCATTTCAGGGTGATGATCTATCTCCATTTCAAATTCAGGACATGGTTCTCGAAAACAATTGGAGCTTTGTTGCTGAAGGTATGGCGATCTGGGTACCTTAAGTGCCATAAGCCTCAACTACTCCTTACTACCTATCCAACGAAATCGGCTTTGAAAATGGATTTAAGAAGCTAAAGGAGGCAAGCAATCAAAAGGCTGCTGCAAACAAATGGTGGAGAGACAACGGTGGTTTTACAGTCCCCCAAATTTGCCCACTGTCCTGCAAGAGATCTACACCTTTCTGGTAGAAATATCTATCAAATAATATAGTTTAATATATCGCTGCGCCATTTTGATGATCTCCTGAGTCCTGATGTTTCAAATTTCACTCCACTTTCTTGTTTCTTTTTTCCCTCCCCCTTGTGAAACTAGGTTAGATCCTCTGTTCCACTGCATTTGGTGTGCTCTGTACCATGTGGGTTTATTTAGTTTCCCCTCTTTTCTTTGGATTTGGAATGGAACTTTGTAAATATCAACATGGAACAACTTTTCATCTCTTTATTAATTCCTTTCTGTTTTGTTCATGAGTATGAATCATGAATAAACACTTCTCCCAGAGAGAAAAAAAAAAGGATGGGGCTTTGTTCCATGCTTGATCTAGTGAGCAATATTGATACAGGGAATGCAAGTACATTCTTTTAGTTGTAGTTCTAGGAATAGAAGGTGATGCAGGTGCACACGACCTGGACCTATGGCACGCATGCACGTGGAAGATGGTGGCATGTAGGACGGACCCAATGAGGGCACTACAGGCTAGAGGTTGGTTTGCAGCCTAGAACCAATGACATAGGCACATGCAGCAATCCCGAATGCCTATGCCCCTCAAGGCAGGACCGCATCGTGGCTGTCCGCACCCGCCTACCTCTAGGCGACCTCAAGTATAAATAGGGGCAACCTTCTCAAGGTAAATATCTAGAATCTAGACCTAAGAACTTTGAGAACTCACCAGTTTCCTTGGGGTCTTGTCTGAGTGTTCTCCCTTCAAACCTCGTCCAGCTTGAGCTAAGCCTGAACTAACTTGACCATCGGAGTCTTTGCCTCAGGTACTCACCTAAGGATTCTGACGTTCTCTCTTTTTTACTCATTGCAAGACAAGCCTACCAATCGTCGGCTAACCTAGGCCAAGGACTACTCAGCCATACCTCGGCTCAAGAGGAAATTGACAGTGTTTCCCCTAGCCCACTCTAAGCCACACCAATTGGCGTCGTCTATGAGAATGTTGCTAAGACATCCCTTAACTTAACTCCCTCTAAGAAACTCAAGCAATAACCCCTAAGCTTTAGCCGATATGGCAAGAAACACTAGGAACACTCAAAACTTGGTCACTATGGACCAGCTCCAAACGGTCCTCGATCGGCTTGACAACCTCGCATAGAGGATGGACGAGGTGGGGCACCCAGCAGAAGGCTGCCCTCAAGGCAGCCGCCCCACTGGAAGCCTGGGACATTATGGCGAGCGCGCATCTCCAAACCTGTTGGTTGTCAGCCCACTCGGATCCAATAGGGCTGACCCCTAGAGTTCAATAGCAGTCGACCTGCTAGCTAGCCACCGAGGACCTCTCGACTCCTTAACCAAAGAGGGGGTGAATCAGCTAAGTCTTGTGACCATCTCTGAGACCAAGGACACCATTGTTGTCATCGAGAGAGCCCCGGGGACGAGAGTTGGCAGTCAGCCCACAACAGCCCCCCTTCGGGGGCTAAGGGCCAATGCCGTGCCTTTCTCTTTTGTGCCTCGGATCTCCGAGAACTCCTAAACGACAGGCAGACTAGAAGAAGTGGATGCACAACCCCATCAGAGTACTTGGTGAACTGGGCTGACGCGTACCATGTTTGGGAATGCCAGGATGAAGCCTGGGGCCCCATTGACCAGAAGATCATCAACCTATAGGCGCATCTCGATGCAGTCAGGGATGAACTTCGGCAAATTAAGGAGAGCCAAGGTGACGCCTCGGCAAACCAGAACCCCTCCTCCATCAGTAGGGCTATTTCATAAATAAATTCAAACCGACCAAACAACCAATCTGGCCCAACCAACCTAATTTGGCTGGTTTTTCTTCACCACCGGTTGGTTTCAAGTGGAAAGATGGGTAAACTGATAATTCGGTTCGGTTTCGGTTTTCACACATGAAAACCAAAATCAAACCAAGTTATCTATAAACATATTCTCACTGAAATATTATATATAATATGTATATTTCAATTTTAAATCTATATATATATGCGTATATTTTGGTTTTAAATATATATATTTATAAAATGTATATTCCAGTTTTAAATATATTTCCAGAAAATATATTCTAAAATATTATATATAATATGTATATTTCCTAAATATATATATATATATATAAAGCTGAAGTATATATTTCGGAAATGTATATATTTAAACCAAAACCGACCCAAACTGGCGAGGTCATTTTTGCTTAATAAAGGGTTGATTTTGGTTTAATCTTTAGGTAACCTGACCAAGTCAGGTCAGTTGAAAAAAAGCTAGTAAACTGACCCAACCCGACTTGTAAGCAGCCCTATCCATCAGGACAGACGCCTTCACTGACACCATCACCTCGGAACCCCTTCCACCTCACTTCAAAGCTCTTGTGCTAGAGATGTACGATGGTACCACGGATTCAGATGATCACCTGGAAAGCTTTCAGGCGCTCATGCTCTTTTATGGATATTTTGACACCCTGATGTTCCAGGCTTTCCAAGTGACCTTCAAGGGGGCAGCCCACTGATGGTTCTTCGGGATCCCGCCTTGCTCCATTAGCTCGTGGAAGCAGTTCGCCAACCTTTTTCTCACCCGCTTCGTCAACAACTGACGATACCAAAAGAGTGTTGTCTTGCTCATGGTCATCCGACAGAAGCATGGCAAGACTCTGTGGTCCTACACCGACCATTTCAAGAAAGAAGAGCTTAAAATCCGAGACCTTGATCCCATGGTCTCCATGCACGTGACAATCCACAGAATCCAACTCGGGTTGGCCCTCAAGCGCTCCACCGCCAAGACACTACCCAAAACCAAAGCGGAATTTTTGAAAAAGATTCAGAAGTACATCGCTTCCGAGGAGGCCTCGGCGGCGAGAGCCATGGAGAGGCCAACCACAACCATAGGGGCATAGAGAGGAAGAAGAAGAAGAAGAAGAAGAAGAAGAATGGAGTCGGCCGTAGTAACAACAGCAACATCAAGGATACTGACAAGAAGTCATCGGCCCCATCCTATGACAAATACACACCACTCAACTCAACCCGAGTGCATATCCCCATGTAGGTAGGGAAGGAGGAGTATGTGAAGTGGCTTGGGAAGATGAAGAGGAACCCCAAGAGGGGTAACCCAAGTAAATACTACAAATACCACCGCGGCGTCGGCCATGACACCGAGGGCTATTATGAGCTCCGAGACAAGATCGAGTCCCTCATCTGCCATAGCTATCTAAAAGAATACATTGAAAGCGACGTCACCACCTTGCTCCTATAGTAAACATAGTGGGCAAGAGTAATAGACATCATCACCAAGGGCTCGACCTCGGATGAAGCCTCAACTACGGCCTAGAAGAAGTAAGAAGCACTCAGCTCTCCAGCAAACAAGTTTAGTGGAATTTTTTTGTAACGAGGAAAGCAAGTTTCTCTCACCTCGATTCAAGTCCTTAATGTATATGTTCTCATCTTGACTGAGTGGGCCATAGCAATAACCTTCACTAAGGTTACACGCTCAAGCTGGATGTCGGTCCAAGGCACACGACCCTAGGAGGCCATACACCTAGTTGCCATGTCCTTGGCTGAACGACCAGCTGTGGCCCACAACCTCTATCTTGATTACACGCTCGGACTGGACGTTGGCCCAAGACATACGATCCACAAAAGGTCCCACACTTGTTCACCCTTTTTAGCAAAGGACCTAAGGGACCTCGGCCACAATTAACGTAGCGGCCTTTGATATTGGCCTCGACCTCGGAAGACCCTCCTGTTGAGCAAGTTCTTATCTAGGTTGAAGATCCGGCATCAGCCCTCCGCTTAACATAAGTCACAGCAAAACAGACACGCTAAAGAAAATGATGCCACCTTGCGAAGACAAGGGCACTCTATAGCGCTGGTCGGGCGATCAGGCCTCGACTATGCACAAGCCCATGTGTTGCATCCCTGAGGAAAGTTTAGCTAGAAGAGGCCTTGCGCCCTTGGCGGCGAAGCTTGGCCTCAACCTAACTACCTCGGCAAGGATGAGGAACAAGCCAGGAGAGCTAAGGTGTTCACCTCCCTTTCCTTCTTGCTAGGGAAAGGGGCCTCGTGTCCTTGGTGTCAAAGATCAGCCTCGACCTGGTTCACTTGAGTTCTTAAATGAGTGGCTTAGTGAGCGACGGATTTTTGCAACTTGCGACCTCTCAAAAGGGGGGACCGGCCCTTACACGCATAAAAAGAATAAAGAATACAAGCACAAAAAGGCATAAGATATGCAAAAATTATACTTCAAGTTGCCCTCTGAATCTTGGCGTTCCCTTTGGATGGCGCAGGTCGCTCCCTGATAGGGTGACCTCTGGCGGACACACCGCCTTGGCTTGGAACCTCATCAGCTCAGATGCCTACAGCTCACCAACGCCTACCACACCTCGATGGCCTCCTCATTGCCTCTTGCCAGCCTCATGCCCCTCTTCGACCAGAGATCTCTCCTCGGATTGGAGCCTCATCACCTCGGACACTTGCAACCTTCCATCCGCTGCCTGCAACCTCTAACGCTCTTTGCTTCGACCAATGCAGTAAAAGAGGAACAAAGAACTCCAAGTGACAAAGAGAGTACTTACCTTGGCCATCCTTACGGACAATATGGCCCAAGTATCCTCTTGGCCGAGGTGCCCTCTTGGCTGGCCCCTCCCCTCCTTGAAGCCCATTTCTCGGACTGGTCCTCACTCGGCGCCCATCCCCAAACTGAACCTCGCCCGACGTCCTTTTCAGTAACTTAGGGCCAAGGTGCCCTCTTACTCAATGCCTCCCCTCCTTGGAGCCCATTTTCGGACTAGCCCTCGCTCTGTTCTCGTCCTCGAATTGGCCTTCGCACAGCATCCTCTTTAGCAACTTAGGGCTGAGGTGCCCTCTCACCCGGTGCCTCCCCTCCTTGGAGCCCATTTCCTGGATTGGCCCTCGCTTAGTGCTTACCCCTGAACTAGTCCTCACCTGACGTCCTCTTTAGCAACTTAGGGCCGAGGTGCCCTCTCGCCCAATGCCTCCTCTCCTCAGAGCCCATTTCCCAAACTAGCCCTTGCCTAACGTCCTCTTCAGCGGCATGGCCTTCTCGAAGTAGAACCTTCATACCAAAGTGAGTGGAGCCGAGGCTAACCCAAACCGAAGTTTCCTCCTCCACTAGGAGCTTGGCTTGGGTCTTCCCCAATCCGACCTAAACGACCAGCCCCCGGTACAAGACGCAAAGAAATACTTCATCCATCTCATGCACGGATAACACTCGACATCGAAACCATCTCGTGCATACTCTACACGATGGTAACCAGCTAGGGCTGACAGCTGACCAATGCATTGACTTGTTAGCTCGTCCGTGAAGCACGCGACTGGGGGGCACATACACCTTGTACCCACACAAAACACGGTACCGAGCCCTCTAAAGCCGAAGCTAATGTCTTTGTGCTTTTTGTCCCTCTACAGTTCTCTCAAGAAGTGGAGTCAACAAAGTAGCCGCCATAGAGACAACAGAAGCCCCATGAAGCCAAGGATGACGTCCACAAGCTTATGAGCCGAGCTACCTCCAACAGAGCCTAAGCTAGAGCAAACGTTTCCACGCTCTTGAAGTGGGCTATCCTAACACCTCCAAAGTCGAAGCCGAGATCCTTGTCAAGGAAAGCCACTAGTGCCTCCCAGCAAGAATGACACTCTCTTCAATCGAAGCCAAGGTCCTCAGCTAAGACCTCCACCACAGCCTCGAGAGTGGAGGGTAAGTGATGCTAGAATACACGACCCGGACCTATGGCACGCACGGATGTGGCAGATGACGGCGCACAGGATGGACCCAACGAGGGTGTGCATAGGGTAGAGGTCGGCGTGCAGCCCAGAACCAATGACGCAGGTGCATGCGGCGACCCCAAATGGCCACACCCCTCAAGGTAGGACCGCATCCTGGCCACTGTGCCTGCCTACCTCCAGATAACCTTAAGTATAAATAGGGGGCAACCTTTTCAAGGTAAACATTTAGAATCTAGACCTAAGAACTTTGAGAACTCTCCAATTTCCTTGGTGCCTTGTCTGAGTGTTCTCACCTTAGGCCTCATCCACCTTGAGCTAAGCCTGAAGTAACTTTATTATCGGAGTCTTTACCTCGAGTACTCACCCGAGGCCTCTAACGTTCTCTCTTCTTTACTCCTCACAAGACAACCCTACCAACCCTCAGCCAGCATAGGCCTCGGACTACTCAGCCATACCTCAACTCAAGAGCAAATTGACAATGTTGCCCCTAGACCACTATAGGCCGTAACAAAAGGCAATAAAGTGGAATTTGTTTCATTCGTTGATTCTTGGGAAGGGAGTTGTACCAACTACCAACTGTCGTCGTAAGTAGACCTAGCAATTGGGTTGGGTGAGTCAGAATCGGGTTGGGTCAAGGTACTTCGGGTTGATTTCGGATTAGGTTGAATTTTGGGTCAGGTTATTTTCATATTTGGGTAGCTAAATATGAGACCCTAACCCTGTTTTTTTCAGGTTGGGTTGGGTCAGGTTCATGAATTGGGTCAACTTTTTGCCAGGTCTAGTCGTAAGGAATTCTTAAAATGAGAATTTTGTTTGCATTCTTCTTCTCCACTCTCTAGTTAGGGAAGAGGGAAAGGGAGGAGGGCAGGCCACTATACGCTTTCTCTCTTCATGTATCATCATTGATCATTTATTCATTCATTCTATATTGCCCCATCCCCCTCTAATTTTCAACTCTTATTTGGTGGAGAGGAAAGGAAAATAGAGGAAAGTCGGAAAAAGAAAGGGGAGGAGAGAAAGGGGAAGAGGAAGAAGAGAGATAGGGGAATAGAGAGAGGGTGAGAGAGAAACATGAAGGAATTTGAGGTAGAAGAGATCATTGGAGAAGATGAACAGTATTTTTTTCCAATTGTCCAAATGATTATTACAAGGATAATATGGGGATTAAAAAATATTGCAACGGCACACTTCAACGGAAGACTAACGGAAGGGTCTTATAATTTGCCCTAAATTCAACCTAAAATCTTCTCTTATCTCCCCCGTTCGAAAGAAACCGGCGAGCGGCGAGCGGCGAGCGGCGGCGATCTCCTCCCAAACCTCTGACCATTCTCTCTCCTTCTCTCTTCCTTCTTCTTTCCTCTTCTTCTTCCACCGAACCATTCTAATCGCCATTTCTACTGTTCATCGCCTTTGATCTAGAGAACCAGCGGCAGAGGTTCCAAAAGTGCAAAGCCTTCGTTAGCAACGGCAACTCAACCGCCACACCTCTTGTATTTCGAGCAGCATACCCCCGAGGCATTATCATTTTCGCCAATTCCCTTGTTAGAATCCGAATCAGAAGTGAATGATCTGAGACTAAAACATAAACCGAACGTAACAACTTCATTTGAGCTCTTACCAGTATAAAACCGTTAATCTCCCGATTAGTAACCGTTCAACTTCAGGCCAACATACGACTCCAGTAAGTTTCGTTCTCACCAGTATATCCCCTTATTAATTTTCGGTATCTTTCTTTTCTTTTTTATCTGACTGCCGGTTATTGGGAATGACGGTAAAGTTCCGCTGAGCCCTTTTCCGTGAGTTTTACCTTGTGCCGGAGTGGACAATGCAACCTCTGTAACCGGGTTTTAGGGACGATAACAGGATTACCGCCTAAGGGTTTCGAATGGATTTATTTTAGTTGTTCATTTTTTATTTATTTATTTGGTGATGTTGATGATAATGGCTCTATCGCTCATGTTGATCATTGCAATTGCCGTGATTTGAGATCGATCTGAAGGTAAAGTCCGCCATGCTCTGTTTATGGGTGATTAATTTAATGTATTGTTTTATTAAAAGTTTGTTTGGTTCAAATTCTCGGACCAGGGATAGTTATTTTGATTTGTTATCCAATAAAATTAGATTTGGAAAAGATAGCTCCCCGTCAATAAGATTTAGCTCAAGAAGCGAAATAAGTAAATGAAAAAGGAGAATAAAATGAATAGCAGAATCGAAGATTCGACCCCTCCATCCACTAGAGAAGAAAGGGGATAAAAAAATAAAATAAATAAAAATATAATCAGGGTGAGTTCTACTCGATGCTTATTTTTTTATTTTAATTTGTTTTGAGTTATTGAATACTTATTTGTATTTGTGATTGCCCTGTTTCAAATTCCATGTGGGCCCCACTTTTGGATTCAGGAAAGGGTATCTAACATTTTTTTTCTCTCATTCAAGTCTTGCGTAGATTGGTTTGAACCGGTGCCTGGTGTTTGGGTTTTGGAGTCATTATTAAAATAAAACATTTTAAAAATCATCTTCGGAGGTCCCATGAACCATTTTCTAGTTAAATGGCAAGTGAATCGGTTTTTCAACGGTTAAACCGTCACTTATCAATCCATACTCCAGCATTCAAAGGGCAAATTGCTTTCTTGAACCGCAGGACTCATTTGGTTTCTAAAACCCCAGTAAACTCTACATCTCTCATCCAGGAACTAGCTATGGCTCTATTGTCCCTCCGGCTTCGTGGATCATTATTCCTCTCATCGTCTCTTTTCAGCCACGGTCGTCTCTCTCGTCCAGACATGACTATATTCGAGGGTTGCTATTACAATCATTGGCTTATCACCATGGAGTTGCCCAATGATTCCAAACCTACTCCTCAAGTGATGGCCGAGACCTATGTTCAAGCCCCAGCAAAAGTTATTGGGAGGTATGTCTCTCTCTCTCTCTCTCTCTCTCTCTCTCTTGTTTTGGTGCCTGGTGGTCTGAACTCTGAACTGGGTTTCTAGATATTCACATTATTGCTACGAAGATCTTTTATGCCATGACACATCGTGTTTCCTTTTTAATTGTTGTTACAGAATCGCTCTCTAACTATAAAATTCACATGTAATTTCTTCTTGAAGCTGTCAACCAAAATCCTTCTTACAGTTTATTGCGAATTTTGAACAACAAGATATCTATTTGATTTAAACTGTACTATTTGAGGTAGTCTTGGACTGATCTGCTTATTACGTGGATTTCCTCCTATGCCCATTATGTATTTTTGTATTTTGGTCCATGCTACACGAATTCGTGGGCTGAAGCATTGGTTGTATGCCTCTAACGATAGACTCCTTGCCAACTTGTAGATTACACATGGCATAATTACAGGGGATATGTGCTCACTACCTGCCTAATCCTAACAAACCATTTTGAAAGAACAAAAAGACCCATCCAAACCCCCTTAGATCAGCATTTCACTGCCTATAACCAATGCAAACCAAAACAGCCTCACCAACCACAAGAAAACACCAAAAGGATTGCATACAGCAAGACGATTGCTGGAATTGTCATCATCAGTTACCTTTCTCTCAAAAAAAAAAAAAAAAAAAAGATAATTGCCATCATTCAGTGAAATGGCACCCATTCCATACTCCGCATGCTCCCAATGAAAACAACTCATGCTTCATATCTTCCTCTTGTATGCATTTTCTTCAGAAGTAGGTAATTTTTTGCTAGTTCTCTTTGCTCTTTCAATCAGCTAAGTTCATTTGTTTGTGTTATTTCTTCTATTTTTGAAGACATCTATTCTAATGAGTTCCTATTAGATCTGCCTAATGAGGAATGCTAATATTGTGCCTAACCATTGAGAATACCATCTGTGCATGCATCTTGGGCAGTTGTTTTGGAATATTGTGTGGATTCCACATGGATCTGACGTGGCCTACTAATTGTTGAAATTAATGATAATATTCTTGATCAACTGATGAACCATTGAGAATACCATCTGTGCATGCATCTTGGGCAGTTGTTTTGGAATATTGTGTGGATTCCACATGGATCTGATGTGGCCTACTAATTGTTGAAATTAATGATAATATTCTTGATCAACTGATGAAGATGCATGTGTGCATGTGATGTGCATTCCTCTTTATTAAATTTGTTTAATTTTGATTAACTTTTATATCTCTGTTTTGCTCTAAGTTTCAAATTCTCATCCTCTTTTAGTTATAATAAGATTTGGGTTTGAAAAGTTTATTTATATGCTTTTGGAATTCTTTTTTTCTTTTTTTATTATTTTAGTTTTATTTTTCAAAATTAATGTACAGAAACAAAGAGAATCTCATGTTGCAATAGTTTGAATGATGTTTTATGCAAGGTCTTCTATCAAAACCATGGTCTTTGGTCATCCTATGAGAACAGAAGATTTTCCCGTGTTGGACATCGTTGCATTCATTCAGGTAAGCTGAACATGGATAAAGAAGTTGTAGGGCCTAAAGAGCATTGCGAAACTGGGGCAATTGTTGATGGTAATAGTAATGCAAAAGTGAAGAGGAAAAAGCTGAAGGGAAAAAGAGCAGTTGTAAGATGGCTCAAATACTTCAGATGGAAGAAAAAGAAAGAATATGAACGGATGACAGTAGAAGAAAAGATTCTGTATAAATTAGGAAAGGTGAGATTTCAGTCCATAAGTTTTTTCATAATTTGTATAAAGAGGAAATCTAAAGTACCAGTTGGGTAGGTTATAGAAGTTACATCCTATCAATGGCAGGATTGATGTGGCATACACAGCTATGATACCCCGAAGATACCTGTTCATGCTTAGCATACCATATAATGACACTGGATACTATATAAACAGTTTTAGATGTACTCTGTAGCGTTAATACTTTTAAAATATATAAAGTGTAAATTAACAAATTATACTATAAAAATCTGTAAATGTTAGGTATTTAATTTATTTTTTCAAGATATTAGTCTTGAGAAATGACATTTAGCTTTAAAAACCAGATAGAAAAAGCATGATATAAGCATATTAAATGGGATTTCCATACCTATATCTGTTTCTGTCAGTTTAAGACATGCCAACTTGGAGAATTGCATGTTTGTATGTGTCAGTATCTGTGTCCATGTCTGGTTATGATTGGCGCACAGGTGTAAAAGCCCCATTCCTTAGAAGTCCTCATATCGGATGGAGCCCAGGCCCCATTCAAGAAATCATACAATTGGACATCAACCAGTTCTTGTGGTGAGGATCATATTTTAACTACTTGTCTTACACACTAGAAATAATAATCTATAAATCATATAGGTTAATGGATTCAGTAAAAAAGAGGAAAACTAGCAGAAAAGAGATAGATTAAGGAAGAATAGAAAATAGAATTGAGGGAGAATGGCAACCATGGGGCACATTACAAATATATCCCTGAATTTCCATCTGCCAATGCATAAAGAAACAGTAATAAAAGAATTATCTTACTCTCTATTACACACTTGTAAACCTGCCAACAGTCACTCTTATTGAGTGTTTAGGGATATTATACTTTTCAATTATGTCATGTAATTAAGGTCTTAATGGATATTATTGTCTTTTATTGTGAACATTATTAATCGCCACTTGAATTTACAGTCCAACATGGTCTGTACTTGAAAAGTCCATAGATAAAAGCAGAGACTAAAACAGAAGTTCAATGATTGAATAAGGGAAAATAGAATGAGATAAAAAGAGAGAAGGAAGAAAAATGGAGACAGAAGAACCAACTTTTGGTGCATGTGCAGTCCTTTTCTATTTATTTGTAATGCTGAAAAGTGTAGAAAAATATACAATTATACCCCTGTTGCCAATAACAAATGAATACAACTACTAAAAAGTAAAAACACCTCTCAAAACTTGGTGAATTATGAGTGCATCTGCAAGGTGTTCTTCAGAGGTAGAAAAGGAAGACATACTTCTATAGGCGTAACTTTCCCATATAAAATGTTTGTCAGCAGTGTTTAATATTTACTTACAAGTTGAGTAATAATTTCTTATGATAATGCTTTTTTTGTAACATATATATGATCTTTTGACTGGGGTAATGGTACTAGGCTCAAAAGAAAGAGGCTAGACTCATGGAAGCTCTAAAAAAGATCGAACCCCAGGAGTCATCGGAAGCAACCCATGATCCAGAAATATTAACACCAGAGGAACACTTCTATTTCTTAAAGATGGGTCTTAAATGCAAGAATTATGTACCCATTGGAAGGCGTGGAATCTTCCAAGGTGTAATCCTTAACATGCATTTACATTGGAAAAAGCACCAGACTCTGAAAGTGATAGTGAAGACATTTACACCAGAGGAGGTGAAAGAGATTGCAGCTGAGCTGGCAAGATTAAGTGGAGGAATTGTGCTTGACATACATGAAGAGAACACAATAATCATGTATAGAGGGAAGAACTACTCACAACCACCAACAGAGATAATGTCACCTAGGATCACTCTCTCTCGGAAGAAGGTACTAATTTCATCCTTACTAGTTAGGCTGCAAGCCTGCAATTTAAATTAATGGATTACATGTTCTTTGAAGAGTTTGAATGCATTATTAGATATAAGTTACTTGAAGTTAAAAATATTTCAGATTATGCATCAAATTTTACTAAACTCGACAAAGTCTTGTCCCAACTATTTGGTTATGAATCAATTTTACCATTCCATTCTATGATGACACGTCCTTTGTTAGAAATTTGAGTGCTTAGATATGCATTGGATGATATGTATAATTGTAAGAGGTAAATGTGAATGGTGGAGTGGTTCTACTTCCACCAAAATCTTCTCTAAGTTTATTTGAACCATGGAGTGGAAAACTAAATGTCTTATTGATGGTAAGCATGAATTTCTGGTGATCTTAGTTCCATCACTGATTATTTTGGTCTAATGCTTTTGTTGTCCTACAATCTCCAGGCTTTGGACAAGTCCAAATATAGAGATGGTCTCCGTGCGGTTCGAAAGTTCATTCCAAGGCTTCAACAGGACCTGGAGTTACTTCAAGTAAAGGCCAGAATGAATCATGAGAATGGAACTGATGTTGTAAATGAAAGCATTGGGACCGTGATTGACAAAAATAACCATGAACCCACTTCAGACTGGCAGCCAGAGAGTTCAGATAAATTGAGAGAATTACTGGATGGAAATGATGACATCTCTGAGGATGATTCCTTGATGGAATCTGATAAAATGTCAGACTCTGAAGCTTTGTCAGATATTTTTGAGACTGATTCGGACGAACAGGCGGATGAGGAGGCAGAACGTTCTCTATACTTGGATGAATTTGATAAATTTCCGATAGAAAGCAATGGAGAACTAGAGGATTTTGAGGATCACCTGCGTCAAATTTCTTTGGACTCCAGGAAAGATGATTCATTGGGGAAGGATGAAGGATTGCCAGACCTTGATGAGGTTGACAGGATATTCTTGCATGCAGGATCATTGTTAAGAAAAAAGAGGAAATAGACAAACAGCTAAACTAGGAAATGATAATGTTATAATCTTGAAAATCAGCTTATTTATTAATTTTATTTTTTCTATGGTCAATGCATCACCATTACCATTACACAAGCCTTATCCCAAGTTCTCAACTTTATGGGGTTGACTTTCTTATTTTTGAATGTTGGATAATTTCTAAAACTCCATAATGCCGTTATATTGTATTATGGAACTATTTATCCTTGTATTTTTATGGTATAACCAATGATTGTGCTCTTCAACGAGCTTATTTAGCACGGGCGAAACGGCTTTAACTAATCCACTCTATGAAAAGCCTTCATTTTCTACTTCCTAGTTATCTCTACTTTGTGAAATTGGTTTACACACTAGTAGAACTCCTATGTTTAGAGGCACTTGGCCTGAGGTGGTCACAAAAAATTGCCTCTATAAGATATTAAAGAAGGCAGATTTAATGGATTATTTTAAAGGCACTTTTTAATGCCTCAAATTGTAATTTTGTCTATATATTTTTGGCGGACTAAAAAAAGTAGTCACTGATTTAGCTTGGTGCTCAAACACCATTGTGCGCACAAGCCAAATATCCTCTCGACGAATGACTATTCATTTTCTCGCTACAGGCAAACCAGGTTCGTTCTTTTCTTTCTTCCCCCTCTCTTTTCTATATTTTCTTCCCCATTTCTTCTATTTTTTCCCCTTCCCTCTTCTATTCCTTCTCTCTGCATTTCCTAGAGAAATCTACTGATACTATCCCCTTTTCCTCAGGATTCCAAAGTTCAGCACCTGATAAGGTTGGAGTCAGCTATACAAAAGGAAAATAATCTTGCTGAGATTAAGTTCATTCAACCTGGTTTTTGGATCATTCGGCTGTGTGGAATTAAGGTGAGAGTAATTTCAATCCATTTCTTATATCTTTCATGCATATAAGTTGATTCCATTATTAATTTCTGTCCATAATACCCTAGTTGAACTCAACTCTGTTTGTTGAATGATTGGAGCATCTAAAGCATTTGAAGCCTTTGAAGCATTTAAAGCATCTTCAGTGGTAAAACCCCTATTGTGGGAAGATTCTGCTCGGCCTAGTTAGAAGTGTTTGGAGCGTTTGTATTGTGGATAATTTTTTAGTTTCTTTTATCTCTATGTGACAAAGCTTATTACATTTTGGAATTAATTAGGGTTTTGATCTTAGCGTCTGAAAGACTTGGCTTTGTTTGAACACATATTTTCTACGACCTGGTAAACCTTTTCTCTTTACTTGAACCCTCTTTCTCCTTTCTTATTATCTAAACCGCTAATTAGGCTACTGAAAGCCCCACATTTTGAAATTAGTGGATAATGCAACAACAATGGATTACTGATTACAAATTTCTATTTCATTAAATGGAACTTTTATTTTTACTAGCAAAAAATTATTTAAGATTTTTGGTGATAGCAAATAAGGTAAGAATTACTAATTCCCTAATTGAAATTAAAGAGAATATGCACCTTTTTCCACTTATTATATGACTAGGAGTTGGTCTGTGGTGGCATCAACTTAAATAAGAAGATCAGTAACTGATATACCATGGATCAGCTTTGGACTTATCAGGGAAATGGGGGAGCAGCTCTGGACTAGTTCCATAGACATGTAGACATGTAGAATTTGTATTTTCCAAAGCGGTTATAAATGTTGTGCTTTTGACCTATGTATTCCTGAGAATAAAATTTCTACTAATTATTGATAAAAAAGGAGTTTATTATCTTAGAGAGTTTGATTATAAAGATCAATTTAATACATATAGCAGAACCAATTGATTCACTAGTCCGAGAAATTGGAATTCATCACTCCTTAGTGATGTAGTTAAATAGATGGGTGACAGTTGGTACAAGGTATCTTAAACTAAGACCATATGGAAAACAAATTTTTATAACAATTTAGTTGAGTACTTTGGGGATTTTAAGTTTTAGGCTGAAAGACTTTACCATGAGTGATGAGTCTAGAACAAAACCCTTTTTGAGGCCATTAATCAAAAGTTGAGATGGGTAATATAATTAAGACATTACTTCAATCCAGTATGCTGTAAAGGGATGATATACAGGGTCTAGACACTATTGTGTAGATTGTCTTGATGGGTAACGACAGTGTCTAGATTCCCATCACTCTTGGACATATCCAAGGGCAGAGCTTGGGGCCATGCTCCTCCTTTGTACCCATTGGTGGTTGTAGCCTTGTAAGAGGTTCTACCCATCCTAATACAAGGGGTTCTCACATATTCTTTTTAAGGTTTATACAGTGCCTCCTCCCATAAAAAATTAAATGAATCAGTGAATCAGTGAATGGAGAATCCTGTCTTTCCAGTCCTAGTCATATCACTAGAGGCTTTATTGCATGAGTCCTTGAAGTATTTGTTTTCTGTCGTTTGTTTCCCAGTTGGATTTTTCAGTTTGAGTAAAAAAGCTATTAATGCAACAGTGCCTTTTTGTCTCTTAGAACAAACAGAATTGCATTTAAAGTATTTGTTTGCCATCAATTTACTAGTATGTGGTTTCTGTATAGCAGAACTTGTATGATTTCATAGTTTGGGCATGACAGGGCTGGTCCATGTTTTACTTCTCTGTTTCTTTTGCTTGCTTCTGTTGCTTGCATGGGAACATAGTCATATACAACTTATACAGATTTTTTTAAATAGGTTTTAATTTTACTATAGAAAAAAGGACATAAAACTGTAGGCGGGGTCCCTGTCAATGCTGGTTGGCTCATGCTCACCAACTTTTTGCAAGCCTTGCAAGCTCTCTCTGATGATAGGATGTTGTTTCCAATGTGAGGCTTCTAGTTATTTGTAGCCTGATGATGGCCATTGCAAGCCTACTAATGCAGTAGCCTTAATTGCCACTGTTTTTGGTGACAAATTCTTTTGGTGGATTGGTCCTGCCAGAGCCATTATTCTAGCAATTTATACATTTACAAATTGGTCTAGAATTGTTCTGGAAAATGCAGGTCTCTCTCTTTCTCGAACTGTTTTGGAACTCTTTCTGTGTGCATGTGTGTCTGTGTTTATTGTGTGTGAGGAGTTAAGACAAACACAAAGACATATAATGCTTCTCCAAAATTAAATCCTACTATAAGGTTCTTAATAATTCCACAATAACTTATTTAATTTCCCTTCTTGATTTTCTTCTCCTTTGTGTGAGTAACTTGTTTTTCTTATTCAACTTTCCTATAAGAATGAATCCTTCTCAAAGAGCTTCTACTAGATTTTTCATTTTGAAGTTGGGAAACAACAATTTTCAACTGTTCCTATACAAAAATTTTCAAGAATGATTTCTCATTTATCTTACCAAATTGTTTCTTTACTATGATTAGTGAATTTTAATGTGAGAAAATATGTGATTGATATTAACTGATTAATTAATGTGATGATTTTTTATTTAGAATGAAATCAGCATGGTTAGGAGATTG
This sequence comes from Nelumbo lutea, assembly GCF_056320005.1. NCBI lineage: Eukaryota > Viridiplantae > Streptophyta > Magnoliopsida > Proteales > Nelumbonaceae > Nelumbo > Nelumbo lutea. The sequence continues at coordinate 53,848,172 of NC_142690.1, forward strand.
ATTTTCAAAAATGAAGCGAATACAAATTAACTTTTGTATTAGTGAGTTTTAATGTGAGAATTAATCTTCTGCAAGAATGAATCTTTCTTAAAGAGCTTCCACTAGATTTTTCATTTTGAAGTTGGGACTATCCATTTTTCAACTTTTCTTATACACAAAATTTCAAGAATGATCTCTCATGTATCTTATCAAATTATTTCTTTACTATGAGTAGTGAGTTTTAATGTGAGAAAATATGTGATTGATATTAATGGTGAAAATGCATACATTAGAATTAGGCACTAGTCATCAAATAACTACTTTAGTTAGTAGATAGTACAACACAGAGGAAGCACAAAAATCAGTGCAAAGCTTACATGGAAGGAGGGATATTGTGTTTACAAATTGCTGAACTTGATTAATCCTCAGCAGCCTTGTTTGCCTTTCTATCTGTACTTTGCCCATCTAAAGCCTAATGAATAGGAACCCACCAAATTAATTTCCAAGTGAGTCAATAGTAACTGAGTATATAATCTCTTTTTGGCATGATCTTTCAGTTAGGAGAACTCCCAAAGTTCTGCATTCTTGACCTATTACAACCACCTTCTTTCTTCCCAACTGAACAGAAGGTCTTTGACTGATTTTGGCATAACCCAGTAAAATCCAATAGCCCTGAGGAAGTGGTCCCACACTCTAGAGGAGATAGGACAGTGGATACACAGGTGGTCTGTGGATTCTGGCAAAAGACCACAGAGACCACACACCAGAAAATCCAAACTTGGGACATAGGATGCTTTCTTCAAATGGTTAAAAACCTATTTCCTAAGCTAAATTAAATAATGATATTGATGAATGAACAAAATTGGGACTACAGGGGAATTCGAAATGATAGGGAAATTGATTAAGATTGTGGTGTATTTTGAGTTCAGCCATTATAAAAGGTAGCTTAGTCATAATAGTAATGAGTTACCGCCCTTCTAACTGTAGCTTATGGACCATTAGTCTACCTTCTAATCAAATATATATAATTTAGGTTAATTGGAACCCCAACAAGATAGAAAGCTCCAAGGTTGACATAGGCTCCAATATGCTACCATCCACATCCTCTAGCAACACCTGAGAACATTTAAGGGGGGCACTGAGATAACACACATGAGGGGAGTCCCAAAATCTTTGTCCAAGTGCTGATTGAATATTATTCCGGAGCTGAAAAACTTATCTGAAAGGACCTCATTGATCGGATCATCATGGCATTAGCAAGTGCACTAGCCGTTCAAGTAATAAAGTAGTGAGCGAAGTATCGTTCCCACAATGATTTAGGAAACAATTACTAATACTAAATTGGTCACTTCTTATCTGATCAACAACAAATCAAAACTTTATTCAAAAGCTAAAAATCCTAAACTAAAATCTATTTAAATTATTGGCCCAATTGCCTTCAATTCAGGTTAGAAGAGTAAGCAGTTAATGTTAATCTCAGAATTCAACAATCAATCAAATTGAATCATTCGAATAGATTGTGATTGAGCCTTGGTTTGATGAAACCCCAAGGTCATGAACAACCTCTTTCAAGTGCATGTTCATCCTATGCATGAGTGATGATCCCCATATCTCTATCAATGATCTAATCCCATGCATGCATTTCTTCAAACACTTCTAAGGTATCAATTCAAATCTAAATTGATCACCAACTGAATTGTGCAAGTTATCTCTAACCTTGCATCCAATTCAGTTATTGAATAGTAGATCTGAACTCTTAGAGTCTTTCTCAAGCACTCTAAGAATTCCAAGCTTAGATCAATTCGACCAATTTGAAAATTTGCAGATCTGAATTCTCTTTCAAGCAATTCAGATCTTGCAATCTCAGATCTGAGTTTTGAAAGTTTAATTGGCTGAATTGATCTACAATTAACCCCTATTCAAGAAACTTCAAGAACAATTCACGCCCATTCGAATGAATAAAAAAGAAATTGATTGCTGATCTAAAATTTTACAAACTTAATTACATCAAGAAAGAATGGAAAAGGGAGAAAGAAAAAAAATTACAACAAGGAAGCTGAATTCGAATCAAAGGAAAATGAAACTAGAATGAAATTATTACAATAGTTCTCTGAATCAAAAACCCCCAATTTCGATTCAGTTATTGAATAGTAGATCTGAACTCTTAGAGTCTTTCTCAAGCACTCTAAGAATTCCAAGCTTAGATCAATTCGACCAATTTGAAAATTTGCAGATCTGAATTCTCTTTCAAGCAATTCAGATCTTGCAATCTCAGATCTGAGTTTTGAAAGTTTAATTGGCTGAATTGATCTACAATTAACCCCTATTCAAGAAACTTCAAGAACAATTCACGCCCATTCGAATGAATAAAAAAGAAATTGATTGCTGATCTAAAATTTTACAAACTTAATTACATCAAGAAAGAATGGAAAAGGGAGAAAGAAAAAAAATTACAACAAGGAAGCTGAATTCGAATCAAAGGAAAATGAAACTAGAATGAAATTATTACAATAGTTCTCTGAATCAAAAACCCCCAATTTCGAACTCACCTTCTCTTCTTGCTAGTTTGACTTGAACTTCTTTAGCCGTTCTTCTTCTCCTCCTTGCGCCTAGCCCTTCTTCTCTTCTCTTCTCTTCAAGGTGTTCGAACCTCTAGGAGTGGGAGAGCCTTGATCTCAAGCAATTGAATGCCTCTCCCCCCTTCTAGAGGCCTCCTTATATAGATTTTTAAGGGGACTCTTGCCCCTTCTTGAAACCTCTAGAATGGGGTGTATTACACCCCCTTCTTGAACTTTCTATAGTTCTCTCTTGAAAGCCTTCTAAGGGTTGCCGCCCCTAGCTCTTTGGGCTGCTATTTGGGCTGCACTTAGGCTCCCTCTTAGCACATGATAGCTACACTTTAGGCTGTTCTTTTGGGCTGAGAATGGACCTTCTCTGTTGGGCCGAATTTTACTCTTTGCTAGGCTTTATTTTCTTGGGTTTTTTCAAGGAATCAACTTGTACTTCTTGGGCCGTAGTGTGCTCTCTTGCTTCCATAATCGGGCTGGGCTGAATTTGGTATTTTTGGACATTCTTTTCTTAACTTTTGCCTTTTTTTTTTCTTGGATTAATTAACCTTGAAATCTTTTCTTAGCATTAAGCTAAATTAGGGAAATAAAATCGGCATAATAATCCATGCAAAGATCTGATAAATTATAGATAAATTGTATGTTCATAATAATAAGACTCCTGAGATTGCCCATGCACTCATTGAAGAAATGGCAACCAACAACTATCAATGGCATTCTGAAAGAACCCAAACTAGGAAGCAGCATGGCCTGCATAATGTTGATACTTATACGACACTATCTGCACAAATAGGAGCACTCAGTAAGAAAATAGATGAAATGCAGATAGCTGCCATGCATGTGCAACCTCTTACTTGTGAATTGTGTGGGGGAGGCCAATCAGTACTGACTGCCAAGTTGGCAATCAGTTCAGGCCATCTATTGAACAACAGGGTTACCAGAGTCACCATACCTTTCACCCAGGATGGAGGGGACATCCAAACTAGTCCTGGCGAAGTCAGCATACTTCCAAGCCTTTCCACCAGACTTATCATCAGCCCGAACCAAAGTCCAATTTGGAGGAGCCGATGGAAAAATTTATAGCAAGTGCGGAAACCAGGTTCCATAACCAGGAAGTCTCAATCAAGAACTTAGAAAACCAAGTGGGGCAATTGGCACAATTAATCTCTTCCAGACTGTCGGGAACTCTTCCAAGCAACATTGAAGTGAATCCACGAGACACAATTAATCTCTTCTAGACTGCCGGGAACTCTTCCAAGCAACACTGAAGTGAATCCACAAGAGCAGATACAAGCTATTACCTTAAGGAGTGGAAAAGAGTTGCTCGAGGTAGAAAAGAAGAATAGGGCTGAACCCAAGGTAGAAACAAGCTTTGGGACCGGACAACAAAAGAAGGAACAACTTGAAGCACAACAAGGGATGCACCAGCAGCCACAAGTTCCATTCCCTAACAGGCTGAAGCAACAGAAAATGGAGAAGGAATTTGGTAAGTTTCTTGAAATATTTAAAAGTTTACATATTAATATTCCTTTTGCTGATGCTTTAGCCCAGATGCCACACTATGCAAGGTTTTTGAAGGAATTATTGGCAAACAAAAGGAAACTGGGAGATGTGGCTACAGTTGCTTTGAATGAGGAATGTTCTGCTATCCTTTTGAACAAGCTGCCTCAGAAACTTAAAGATCTAGGAAGTTTCACTATTCCTTGTACTATAGGCAGTTTAAAAATTGAAAAAGCTTTATGTGACCTGGGAGCTAGCATCGATTTAATGCCATATTATATCTTCAAGAAATTGGGATTGGGGGAACCCCAACCCACTAGAGTGGCATTACAATTGACTGATAGATCCATTAGACATCCTAAGGGGATCATAGAAGATGTGTTAGTTAAAGCTGATAAATTCATTTTTTCCAGTTGATTTCATTGTGTTAGACATGCAAGAAGATGTGGAGGTCCCACTTGTCCTAAGGAGATCCTTCCTAGCTATTGGGAAAGCGATGATTGATGTCCAACAAGGACAACTCAGCCTTAGGATACAAGATGAGGAGATAATTTTTAAAATGTTTGATGCTATGAAACCTGCACCCTCTAGTGATGATTCTTGTTATATGATTGATGCCGTTGATATGACAATTGATGAATGCTTACAGGTAAGAAGGATGACTGATCCTCTTGAACTCTGCCTCCAATAGGGAGAACTTGAAAAAGGAGAAAATGAAGTAATAAACCTCATGATAGCATATCTGAATGATAAGCCTCAATTCAAGGGAAAGGGGTTTCTCAAATTAGAAAACTTAGGCAAATTGCCTGGACCATCAGGTAAGCCATCACCCCAAGAACCCCCCACCCTTGAACTGAAGCATTTACCTTCTCATTTAGAGTATGCTTTCCTTGGGGAACCATCAGCTCTCCCCGTAATAATTTCCGCAACACTGAGTCCATTACAAAAAGAAAAATTATTAAGAGTGCTGTGGGAACACAAAAATGCTATAGCCTGGAAGGTAGAGGATATCAAAGGCATTAATCCATCAATCTGCACTCATAGAATTTTGATGGAAGAGGACAACAAGCCTTCCGTTCAGCCCCAAAGACGCTTGAACCCCAACATGAAAGAAGTGGTAAAGGCTGAAATAATTAAGCTATTAGATGCTGAGATCATTTATTCTATTTCTGACAGTTCTTGGGTAAGCCCCGTGCAAGTCGTGCCCAAGAAAGGGGGTATGACTGTTGTTCCAAATGAAAAAAATGATCTCATCCCAATTAGAATTGTCACCGGATGTCGTGTATGTATTGACTAGAAAGTTAAATGAAGCCATTCGGAAGGATCATTTCCCTCTCCCATTTATGGACCAAATGTTAGAGAGGCTAGCCGGGCATGAGTATTATTGTTTCTTGGATGGATATTCGGGGTATAACCAGATCCCAATTGCATCAGAAGACCAAGAAAAGACCACTTTTACTTGCCTGTAGGGTACCTTTGCATACCGAAGGATGCGCTTTGGGTTATGCAATGCCCCAACAACCTTTCAGCGATGTATGATGTCTATATTTTCTGATATGGTTGAAAAATTTATCGAGATCTTTATGGATGATTTTTCAGTTTTTTGCTCTTCGTTTGATGCATGTTTTTGGAACAGGTGCTTAGGAGATGCGAAGAAACACATCTTGTGTTGAATTGGGAAAAGTGTCATTTTATGGTGCAAGAAGGCATAGTGCTTGGACACAAGATTTCTCAAAAAGGTATAGAAGTCGACAAGGCCAAAGTGGAGGCAATTGAAACTGTCCGTTCCGTAAGAAGTTTCTTAGGTCATGTTGGATTCTATAGGAGGTTCATTAAGGATTTTTCAAAAATTGCCAAGCCACTATCTACATTGCATAAGAAAGAAGTACCTTTTGAATTTTCAACTGAATGCCTTCATGCTTTCAACACCTTGAAAGACAAGTTGATCCATGCACCTATCGTGGTAGCCCCAGATTGGACACTCCCATTTGAATTAATGTGTGATGCAAGTGATTCTGCTGTAGGAGCTGTTTTGGGACAAAGAGTGAACAAACATTTTCAGCCGATTTACTATGCTATCAGAACCTTGAATGGACCCCAACTCAATTACACCACCACAGAAAAGGAGCTGCTAGCGGTAATCTTTGCACTTGATAAATTTCGTTCATATCTGATATATATATATATATTTTTATCAATAACACTTTCATTAATTCATCAATAGAAGATTTACAATAGGAAGACAAACACACTTATCTTCCAAGAGCAACAAAGAACCTCAAGAAAAGGGAAAAAAAGAAAGAGAAAAGAAAGAAAACACACTAAAGTTACAGCTTGGCCCAAAAAAGTGAATCCTTTTCTGCCCCTTGTTTAGCTAAACCGTCAGATAGGGAATTAGCCGATCTTTTAACCCAACGTATCTTAACTTCCATCTCCCGCACCAGCCACTTGAATTTCCTCCTCTCATTATTGTACTTCTATAAGCCATTGTGATCTTTAATCAGCCACCCTATCACCACCTTTGAATCCCCTTCAATTAAGAGTTTCCTGATATTCAACTCCTTAGCTTTTTGGACTCCTTCCATAACTACAAAGATCTCAGCTCTAAGGGAGTCACCCACTCCAATTGGGCCTGAGAACATGGCAGAAATGACCCCATATTCATCCCTAAAAACACCCCCAATCCCCGATTGTCTCGGATTTCCCTTGCTACACCCATCAAAGTTTAGTTTCACGAATCCACTAGGTGGAGGGGTCTAAGCCACATTCATTACTGACTTAGTTTGTGTGCTACTTGCAATTTCACCCCACTTCCTCAACATGCCATCCACAGTGTAATCTGTGAAAATCCAAAGATTTCAGCCACTGTACCACCCTAATATGAATGATAGCCCTCAGATCTGCTGCTCCTCTCTGAGCTTCTGAGAATATCCTAGAGTTTCTTCTTCCCAAAGTGTCCAACATACTGCAGCCCTTAGTCCTCTCCACATTGTCCTTCCCCTTTTTATCCGCTACCTGAAAAAAGAAGGGGAAAAAAAGGCCTTGCAAGTCTGATAGGGGGTTCCAACTACAACCAAATAGGGACAAAGCCCATTCCCAAACTAACCTCGCAAAATGGCAAGACACCAGTAGGTAAAAACCAGTCTCCCCATCCGCTTTACAAAGAACACACCACTGAGGTGACAAATAAGTATTGGGTCTCTTCTTTTGGAGTAAATCACCAGTGTTGATTCTTTCCAGATAGGCTTCCCAACAAAAACTACCAACCCTAGGAGGTATTGCTTTGCACCAAACCTCATAAACAGGAAAAGGAGGGAAGGTAGGATTGGTGGACTGACTTAAGACTTTGAAGAAAGAAGCACAAGTAAAAATGCCACTGGGAGAAGGTGTCCAAATTCTAGAATCCGCCCTAGTGGGGTCTAAGACAACGTTATCAAGAATTGCAATAAGGCTCAAAATAATGTCAAAGTCTGAGTCCCTCAAATCCCTTCTTAGACCCAAGTTCCACCCAATCCCAAAAATGGAAGAGGACGGGGTGGTAAAAGACGAGATTGGCTCATTTTTCAAATCAGAAAGAGCAAACAAAGAAGGAAACTGATCCTTTAGAGGGGCACTCCCCACCCAGGTTTGTTCCCAAAATTTTATGGAGTTACCAGAATTCAAATCATACCTGATATTAGGGGAGAAAACTGGTAGTAGGTCATGAATGGCTTTTCAAGGAGAATTGCTTGTGGTCCTAGCTCTGATTCCAACGTCCCATCTATTATGCTCCAGCCCATGAATACTTGCCACTATTCTAGCCCAAAGCTTCTCATTCTCCAAGGGGAATCTCCACAACCACTTTCCCAACAGAGTCATATTCCTTCTCCTAATATTCCCAAGCCCCAAGCCACCACATGTCTTACTCTTACAAACTATCTCCCAGCTCACTCTATGATCCCTCTTTTCCTCTCCCGGTTCCCACAAGAAATCTCTCATTAACTTCTCCAATCTATTAGCAACCTTCATTGGGATTTTAAACACCGACAGCATAAAGATAAGTAAATTAGCAAGCGTGACCTTAATAAGAGTAATTCTCCCATCAAGAGAGAGGTGGTTCTTTTTCCATGACACCAGTCTTTTTTCATACCTTTCCACCACTGGGTTCCAAAAGCTCTCTCTCATGGGATTATCCCCTAAAGGCAACCCTAAGTAGTTCAAAGGCCAACCCGAGACTTCACACCCCAACACTTCAACACTCTCCCTGATCTCTCCCTCCTCCAAATTCACTCCCACAACACAACTTTTCCCAATGTTAACTTTCAAGTTGGATATTTGCTCAAACAGTTGTATCACCGACTTCAAATTCCTAATAAAGCTCACATTACCGCCTTTACAAAACAGAATCGTGTCGTCAGCAAACTGCAAGTGAGTAAGAGGGGTTTCCGCCCCCTAGAATCTGCTCTGTGAATCAATTTCCCCAAAACCTCCGCAATTAGAATGAACAAGAAAGGAGAAAGGGGGTTTCCTTGTCTTATACCCCTACTGGCTGGAAAGAAGTCTACCACTGTCCCATTCACTAGCACTGAGTAATGACAATTGCGGACACAACCCATGATCCACTTACACCATCTAGCCCCGAACCCAAATTTAGTCAAATCTTTCCTAAAAAATTCACAGTCCACCGAATCATAAGCCTTTTCCAAGTCTAACTTACAAACCACTCCCTTCTTCTTATCCCTCGTAAAGTTCTCCACACTCTCATTAGCAATTAAAATCTGATCAGTAATTTGTCTTCCATTAACAAAAGCTCCTTGGTAGTGTACAATGATATTTGGCAAAACCTTTTTCAGCCTCAAAGACAACACTTTTGCAATGATCTTATACAAGCTATTAACCAATCTAATTGGCCTAAAATCCTTCGGGTGGGAAGCATCTTTCTTTTTTGGAATTAAGGCTATAAATGTGTAATTCACACCCGGATTGACAATTCCTCTCCTGTAAAGCTCCTCAAATACCTGCAAAAGATCATCTTTTAAAATGTCCCAACAGTCCTGATAAAAAGCCATTGTGAACCCATCTGGCCCTGGGGCTTTTGTTCTATCCATAGAAAATACAACCTCCTTGAACTCTTCTAAACTAAAGCTTCTCTCCAACCTTCTCCTGTTCTCCACCCCTACATCTGGCCAATCCAATCCTTCTACCCACACCCTTCTACACATAGTTCTTCTTAGGATAGATTTGAAGTGCTCCACACAAGCCCCGACAATCTCCTCTTGATGCACTAGCTCAACACCATCTACTACCAATTTGGAGATCAGGTTCTTCCTTCTCCTGCCTTCTGCTAGAGAGTGGAAAAACCTAGTGTTTCTGTCCCCCTCTTGCACCCATTTACACCGAGATTTTTGCCTCCAGCTAATTTCCTCCTTGTGCAGGTAGTCCTCTAACTGCCTTCTTAAATCTCTCCTGAGCTCAATGTCTTCCTTTCCAAGTTCTCCCCTTTCTTCTTTAGAGTCAAGGCTTTCAATCTTATCCAGCAGATCTCCCTTTCTTTTTTCTATCCTCCCAAACTCTACCAAATTCCACTCCTTGATTTTTGCTTTCAAAAATTGAAGTTTCTTATGGAATTTCATCTCCTCCCATTCCACCAATGGGTTACACTCATACCACCACTCCCTCACTTTGTTGTTAAACCCTGGGTGGAGTAACCACATATTTTCAAATCTAAAGGGGGTAGGACCTCCACGCCTTCTTTCCTCCTTACATAACACTATGGGCCAATGATCAGAGGTCACCCTTGGAAGAGCTCTAGAAGCCAAGGTTCCTTAATGAACTTCCCAATCCAGAGAGAACAAGAATCTATCCAATTTAGAGCAAATGGGTCTAGATTGGAGATTTGACCAAGTAAATGTCTTATGGGCTAGGGGGATCTCTTTAAGTTAAAAGTCATCCACAAGGCTGTTAAACTTCCTTATGCTTTTTGTCACCCTCTGGTTAACCTTATTGGATTCTTCCGAGAATCTAATCACATTGAAGTCCCCATCCATGCACCAGGGCCCATCCCACAACCCTCTAACATCCGCCAATTCCTCCCACAACTCCTTTATCTTTCTGTAGTCATTCGGTCCGTAAACATTTGTGAGAACCCACATAAAATCACCCTCATGCTGCTTAAACTTCATGGAAACCGAGAACTTTCCGATCAACTCCTCTAGGCCTTCAACCACATCCCTCTTCCACATTGTTACAATACCCCCGGATGCACCCCAAGAGGGAGTAGCCACCCAACTGATCCCCCTGGCTTTCCAAATACTCTGTGCCCAATTGTTATTAAACTCCATTCTCTTAGACTCTTGCAACAACACAATGTCTGGGTCAAACCGTTTTATTACTTCTTTTATTGTCGCTCTCTTCCTTGCACTCCCAATTCCCCTCACATTCCAACTTCTTATTTAAACCCCTTGCCACCTTCCACTACTTTCTCCCTTTCCTCCTATCTCCTTTTACCCCGAGATTGTTGTCTCCTACATCTCTCTTCAATCTCTCTACTTCACTCAATCTCCTCTTCTTTGTTCTGATCTCCTTCTTCCTCTTCTGTAATCTTTCTTTCAGCACATTTAAATCTTCCAACCTACAGCCCAACTTCTCTATAAATTCGGCTAGCAAGTCTTCTCTCACAGAGTCCTCCACCCCTACCCTTCCTATAGAAACCCCTCCATCTCTGCCCATCTGCCCGTTCTTCCTCTCCCCTGGTCCCACCTTTGTTCTTTCCTCTCCATCCAACCTCCCTCTCCTATTACTTTCCTCCTTCCTGTTCCTTTCCCTCCATCTCTACCCTCAAACCTTTCCCTCCTCTCCACTAGCCTCTCCCCTCTTCTTTCCTCCCCTTCCCTCCAAATCAAATTTCCTTCCACTTCCTTAAACACTTTTTCAATGATTTCCCACACTTTTTCACTCCTAAACCTTCCTTCCCTCACCTTCCCACTTTCCTTCATCCCCTTCTCCCCCTCCTCGGAGAGCCCGCCTTCTAGCACGACTGCATATTCATGGGCTACAGGACATGGAACAGAAACGGAATCTGGAACCAAAGACACAGGAGACACATTAGTAGCACAAACCGAATTCACTGGGTTACCTGGGGTTGGTGGACAGGCTAGAAAAGGATTGCTCCCGGCCTCCCTCTCATGTTTCAGAGGTTGGTAAACATCTGTCTCCCTTAGTTGGTTGGGAAGTACTTCTGTCCTTTGGCCAACCTGGTGATCTTTCCCCTCTACCGCTGGTTCACCCCTAGATGGTGTGTTTCTGCTTAGCTTCTTGTTCTCTCGATTTACCCCTTCTGATAATCCTTGCACACTTTATAATCTTGGAAATGAGTTAACCCGATTGCAACCTACACCCTGAAATAAGCTAGCAATATTCCACCCATCCATGTCACCACTAGCATAACTACCTTCGTCATTTACACTGCCCACGCTAGTACCATCAGCAGAAAGGTCCTCCGCTTCTTCATCTCCTTCACTGCATTGTGCCCATCCTTCATCCTTCTCTTCCCTCTCTTTAGTTCTGTCCCTATCGAATCTTGGATTCGGCCTTTTTGAGGAGCGCTACAGTTGGCTATGCTCCTCCAAACATTGTCGGGAAACCCACTGCAACACCGGTTTCTTCTCCAACTTCCGCCACTGCACACAAGCCCCCCCCCCCCCCTTCTCACGACTTGGGACGATGATAGACCATTGGCACTGTCTATCAGCACCCTAAGAGAAGCCCCTTTGCCTGACCCACGTGATGATTTAAGTTATCACGTGGGTCCTTCAAATGGATCCCCCTTTCGGTGTTATGCCCACCCGACCCGCCCGCGTGACCTTTTAAGTTGTCATGTGGGGCCTTCCAATACTGTCCTGGCTCAACCTTCACCCCGCCCGACCCACCCGCCACCTTCAACGGCTCAGACCAACCCACCCTGCCCTTTCGCCACGTCAGCAAAGGAAGAGAATCCCGCCATAAAGTTGCTTAATTCAAACCTATTTGAAAAATTTTCCTTAAAGGGATTTCTTGTCATTTGGTTTTTCCCAACCGGCTTAGTAACCCCAAAAAAACATTTCATCTGCTCCACCTTTTCGACTCCCAACATACGCCCTCCATGTGTCCACCACCCCGCCAGCTCATCATCTTCTACCTTACAAACACCTCCCCACCACGACCATTCAACTTCAGAGGCCACCCACACCTTGTACCAGGCATCGTTCGAGCATATTTCAATGACCCTCGACAAGTTCTCGTGCCTTACACCAGCAACCTGTAACTCCACGACACCCAGAAATCGTTTATCAGCTTTCATCAAGATGCCTCCCAGACAATGCATGATGTGTTCAAGAACATAGTTCCGCCAGAGCTGAAATGGAAGGCCTACAAGCTTCAGCCAGACACAACCATCTTGGACTTCGACTTCATTGCATAATGGACTCCAGTTCTGAACCTGTATCAGAACTCCATCCACCACTACTACTTTAAAACTTAGCTCCTGGTCACCTACATCAAGCACAACTTTCGTCTTTGCAAAAGGGAACAACATAGCTTCACTCCTAGATCCTAACTCCCCTGCCACTGTACACAAAACCCTTCTCCAGTCTGTCACTCCTCTATCGGCCACTATCACCCTTCTTTTCTTCCACTAATCCTTCCCTGCTCCTACCAATAATCTTCGAAGTCTAGACACACAAGCAATCACCACTTCAATCGGAGTGCCTTGCACTTCTACGCTCCTAGAGGAACTAAACGAAACTGCCCCTTCCTGAGCTTTTTTACCATGGTCTTTGGAAATTTGACCAGTTCTCTTCACCCCCTCTCCTTCCTTGCTCCTACCAATAATCTTTGAAGTCTAGACGCGCAAGCAACCACCACTTCAGTCGGAGTGCCTTGCACTTCTACGCTTCCAAAGGAACTAAATGAAACTGCCCCTTCCTGAGCTTTTTTACCCTAGTCTTTGGAAATTTGACCAGTTCTCTTCACCCCCTCTGCTCTCTTCACTTCCAAGGCTACAAGAAAAGACTGTACCACCTTCACAAAGTCCATCCACCCTTTTCGTAGCCTCCCTTCTGGCACACACAGTAGTTGCTTTCCACTTGTTCCAAAAAACTCCATCATAGAGATAAACCATCCCTTTCTGTTTCTTTTCAATTCTGTTACATATTTCTTACCTGGTACAACCAATGAATTTGTCCATCCAATCACCTTACCAGAGTTGATAGCCCCATCTATGAAACCTTTCAACCAGACTAAGACCTCCTTTGACACCAACACAGTCGCCCTATTATTCTCTCTAATTTTCAAAACATCCTCACCTTTGATCCTTTCCTCTTCGAACTTGAAAGTCTTGACTTCGATCGACACCTCAGACCTCCACCTTCCTACTACTCTGAACCTGCCCTCGCCCATGAACCTATCCCTCACACCTCAAAGTACAAAAAAATATCACACCTGTAAATGAAATTTCCTGTTCCTCGACGAAATGCAGCTCAGAAACGGCAAGACCGGAGCCGGAAAAGATCCAGCATGTCAAAAAGCTTGAACAGAAAAGGTGAAGTAGAGGAGCTGACCGAGAAATGCAGTGACTGAGGTAATGTAGTGAGAGGGAGAGAGTGGGTGAGAGCTTGAGCGAAATTTGTCTCGACTCTCGTCTCGTTTTGTCTCGTATCGTCCCTCGTTATCAAGAAGACTCACAAAAAGAGTGACGCCCCTGGTTGTTTGGACATGGGGGATTAAATGACTGAAAACCACATTAGTGATATTTTCATGTGAAGACTAAAGACTGAGTCGTTCATATTTGATATTGTCCAAGGTTATTGTATACACATATCATTCGACATTAAGGCACTTGCTTACCAAGCAAAATTCAAAACCAAGACTGATCAGGTGGATCCTTCTATTGCAAGAATTTGATATTGAGATTAGAGACATGAAGGGTGCTGCAAATCTGGCTGCTGATCATCTCTCCCGGTTAGACAAGGTAAGCTCAAAAGAGGAAATAACCAGCAACATTCAAGAAGAATTTTCGGATGAACAACTGTACTCAATTCAAGAATATTCATCTCCTTGGTATGCTGATTTTACATCAGAAGAAATTCCTTTTTGATGTAAAATACTATCTGTGGGAGGAATCCTTTTTGTGTAAATTGTGCAGATCAGATCATAAGGAGATGTGTCCTGAGGAGGAGATGGAGTCGGTACTCCAATTTTGCCATGATAAAGAAGCAGGTCATTTTGGAGCTAGTCGCACCACAGCCAAGGTTTTGCAATCAGGTTTTTATTGGCCTACATTATTCAAGGATGCCCACAGGTATGTGTCCACATGTGACAAATGTCAAAGGTCGGGAAACATTTCCCGACAGAATGAAATGCCCTTTTCCAATATTTTAATCTACGAAATCTTTGATGTTTGGGGTATAGACTTCATGAGACCCTTCCCGAATTCTTTTGGGATTAAGTACATCCTCGTTGCTGTTGATTATGCATCTAAATGGGTGGAAGCCATGGCTTTGCCCACAAATGACTCAAGGAAGGTGGTACACTTCCTGAAGAAGCTATTCTCTCAATTTGGCACTCCGCGAGCTATAATTAGTGATAGGGGAACTCACTTCTACAATAGCCAATTTGAGCGGTTAATGCAAAAATATGGAGCTACACATAAATTGACTACCCCTTATCACCCTCAAACTAGTGGCCAAGTGGAGTTGGCTAATAGGGAGCTCAAAAGAATTCTGGAAAAGAGTGTAGCATTTGTTAGAAAAGATTGGTCCATTAAGTTAGATGATGCATTATGGGCATACATAACTGCATATAAGACACCCATTGGCATGTCCCCCTACAGGTTGGTCTTTGGTAAAGCATGCCATTTACCAGTAGAATTAGAGCACAAGGCCTATTGGGCTCTTAAATTCTTGAATTTTGACATTGAGGCCACAGGGGCTAAAAGGAGGCTGCAATTGAATGAGATGGATGAATTCAGACTTGCCGCCTATGAAAATGCCAAGGGGCTATAGAATGAGATGGATGCAATTGAATGAGATGGATGAATTCACCATCACTCAGGTCTTTCCCCATGGGGCTATAGAAATCACCCACTCGGTTCAGGGCACATTTAAAGTAAATGGCCAACGCTTGAAACCATATTTAGTGGGCGGTACTGTACCCCCTCCATCCACTGTTTATCTTGACAACCAATGATCTTCTTGTTCATGAACATGTTAAGGCATCTTTTCTTCATTTTTTTAGGATATTAATTAATAAAATAAAGATCTCTTTTTCAAAATTTCAATTCATTTTTAGCAGAAGAGGCTTCCCACGAAAGTGCCCATTTTATTATCTAGGGAGTCCTCTATTGACCCTTCCTTTTACTTGCTATTGCTTTTGTTGGTTTTATTCTCATCCCCTAACACTAGGAACATTGCGGACAATGTTCATCTTAAGTGTGGGGGAGTGAGCCTGAGGCTAGGGTGTGGGAGTTGAAACCATACACCTCATTCACCCCAACACACATATGCAGGCAATGCCATATCCAAGTAGACTGGAACCCCTCAAGTTCATTGCTATTTATTAGGTGATTTTTAAGAAGGAATACAATGAGTTGAGGGAGACCAATGTATTTGTTAAGTTTTTATTCTTGCGAATGACCCAACTTAGTATATGCATGAGAAAAAGGGGGAGCTGAATATGTCTTTCAGCATAACTAGCCTTAACTACCTTCATGTATATGAAAGCACTTGATTTCATTGTTAGTGGTTAAGAAAGCTAGTGCACATCTGAATTGCTAATACATGAGATTCAATAATTGCAAAAAGGACAAAGCCCAAATTGACTCTGCTATTTTGAGCTGAATAATAAAACTAGCATCTCAGAACATGAGTCTTGTTATCTACCTCAAGCATGTGACTAGTGTGAAATGGAGCATAAAATGCACTCACACCAAAACAAAAAAAAAGGTGAGAGAGAAAAAGAAGAGCGTGAGATGGAGCATAAATTGCACTCACACTAAAAGAAGAACAAAAGGGTGAGACGGAGCATAAAATGCACTCACCCCTAGAAATAAGTAATTATGGTGACAACTAAGGTTCAAAGGGGCATATTAAAGTTGAAATCTCATTAAGATATAGTTACAAATGTGAAACTTAGTGCAATTTGATTATTAACTTTGACAATTAAGGAGCTGGTTTATATATTGATTGAGAGTGAATGCCGGACTTTGAAGAAATTCATATTCTCCTTTTCCTGGATCTTATACATGTGTTAAAATGGTAATTTATAAGAATAGGAGCTGAACACTTACAAAAGTTCCCTGACCACTCAATGCATTTCTATCTTAAAAAACTCACCAGGTAAATGGTGAGAATAGAAAGGGGGAATGTTTAGTTTATGGCTGATGTCTTTGCTTGAGGACAAGCAAAAGCTTAAGTGTGAGGGTATTTGATGAACATACAATTTATCTATAATTTATGAGGTCTTTGCATGGATTTTTATGCTGATTTTATTTAGTTTTGCCCTAATTTAGCTTAATGCTAAGAAAAGATTTCAAGGGTAACTAATCCAAGTAAAAGAAGGCAAAAGTTAAGAAAAGAAGGTCCAAAAAGACCAAATTCAGCCCAGCCCGGTTATGGAAGCAAGAGAGCACACTGCGGCCCAAGAAGTACAAGTTGATTCCTTAAAAAAACCCAAGAAAAGAAAGCCTAGCAAAGAGTAAAATTCGACCTAGTAGAGAAGGCCCATTCTCAGCCCAAAAGAGCAGCTTAGAGTGTAATTATCATGTGATAAGAGGGAGCCTAAGTGCAACCCAAATAGCAGCCCAAAGAGCTAGGGGCGGCAACCCTTAGAAGGCTTTCAAGAGAACTCTAGAAAGTTCAAGAAGGGGGTGTAATACACCCCATTCTAGAGGTTTCAAGAAGGGGCAAGAGTCCCCTTGAAAATCTATATAAGGAGGCCTCTAGAAGGGGGGAGAGGTGTTCAATTGCTTGAGATCAAGGCTCTCCCACTCCTAGAGGTTCGAACACCTTGAAGAGAAGAGAAAAGAAGAAGGGCTAGGCGCAAGGAGGTGAAGAAGAACGGTTGAAGGAGTTCAAGTCAAACTAGCAAGAAGAGAAGGTGAGTTCGAAATTGGGGGTTTTTGATTCAGAGATCTATTGTAATAATTTCATTCTAGTTTCATTTTTCTTTGATTCAAATTCAGCTTCCTTGTTGTAATGATTTTTCTTTCTCCCTCTTCCATTCTTTCTTGATGTAATTAAGTTTGTAAAATTTCAGATCAACAATCAATTTCTTTTTGATTCATTTGAATGGGTGTGAATTGTTCTTGAAGTTTCTTGAATAGGGGTTAATTGTAGATCAATTCAGCCAATTAAACTTTCAAAATTCAGATCTGAATTGCTTGAAAGAGAATTCAGATCTGCAAATTTTCAGATTGGTCGAATTGATCTAAGATTGGAATTCTTAGAGTGCTTGAGAAAGACTCTAAGAGTTCAGATCTACTATTCAATAACTGAATTGGATGCAAGGTTAGAGATAACTTGCACAATTCAGTTGGTGATCAATTTAGATTTGAATTGATACCTTGATAGAGATATGGGGATCATCACTCATGCATAGGATGAACATGCACTTGAAAGAGGTTGTTCATGACCTTGGGGTTTCACCAAACCAAGGCTCAATCACAATCTATTCGAATGATTCAATTTGATTGATTGTTGAATTCTGAGATTAACATTAACTGCTTACTCTTCTAACCTGAATTGAAGGCAATTGGGCCAATAATTTAGATAGATTTTAGTTTAGGATTTTTAGCTTTTGAATAAAGTTTTGATTTGTTGTTGATCAGATAAGAAGTGACCAATTTAGTATTAGTAATTGTTTCCTAAATCATTGTGGGAACGATACTTCGCTCACTACTTTATTACTTGAACGGCTAGTGCACTTGCTAATGTCCTGTAGGCTATCCATGACAACTGACATTGAGATCAAAGGGGCCATTCCTGTTACATAATTTACTACATCTTTCTCGTTGCTGTAAACATAACTCCAAATGTACCGCCCAGCATAGAGGGATGTGCTTAAGATAGTTGTCTCTGTTAGTGAGAGAAACATCATAGCACAAACAGCAATACAAGCTGCTAGCTTGTGGGTTCCCAGCTCCTATTTCGTTTGAAACTCGAGTGCTACAGGATAGAAGATGTGGTCTTTTTTCAATATCAGAATACAAGCATCAAACTTACATATGCACATGTAGATTCAGATCAAGAATAGTAGAATACCCATGAATCATACATATGCAGCCATGGGTATCTGATTATTTGAAGGCCATGAATCATATGTATGCAGCCACTTTCCACATGACTATTTGTGATATTTTGTGAAATTAATGGCCATATTCTTCTTTAAATATAAATATTTACTGTCAATTTTTCTATCATGTAGTCAGAGGACAGGTTATGTGATTAAGGGAGCGGGAATAGCTTGAAAGGAACATAAGAGAAAAGAAAAGGAGTGCTCTTCGGATCTGTTCTCTCATTTTTGGATAAGGTAAGAACTTGGATTTTTTTATTTTTGAAGCATTGGATTTTGTCATGAATTTGTTGACCTCCAAGTGCATTGCTGAAGTCTAAGAAACCTTCAAGCTATTTCTGTCAAATTACACATGTAAACAATTTAATGGGCTCTGTCATAAGATATTGAGTATAATTTCTATGAAAAATTGTCCTTAGTTGAGGTCCCATAAGCTTCTTCAATTAGAGTTTCTTAACATATTTGTTGGTGTCAGGACTTGTTTGATACATGGAATGACAGAGAGTCTCAATTACCGAAATTCAGAAACTGTTATGCCATTACAAATGGCCCAGTGGTTGCATCCTCCTCAATTTTATTGATATGATTGGGACTCTAGTACTATCTACCTTTCAAGTCCATCTGTCGTGTGTACATATGTAATATGTCACTATCAATACAATTGTTTTTTAATTATATGTTAATTGATAATATTTGTCACTTGTAGACTCCACTGTCCAGAAAGGGGAAGGTTGTTTGTAGTCATAGGCCTAAGGTAAATTCCGAAGCCACTTCGATATTATTTTTTTTTCCTATAGAACTTTAAAAATTTCAAAATTCTCTATGGGCTGAAACTGAATTTGGGTTGATTGTTATGCCCTCAAAGTCCCTTCCTAGTTCCTACTCCCTTCCTAGTTCTAAACTTATAAAATAGTTTAGGTCAAAGTATAGAAATCTATAGATTAACATATTTATAGATTCCATTGCCTAGGTGTCGCCTAGGCGCCCCATGGTCGCCTAGTCGCCTTGATAACTATGTTTCCTAGTAGTACATGCTTGCCCACATAAAAAATTAAAAAATTATGCCAAAATTCTCAAGGATGCTGATAACTCATATTTCTGAAATGAAATCACCATTGCTGCATTAACTAAAAAACAGGGAATATTAAAATTAAGCACTAAGAAGTGCTGTCTAGGCAACCTAGATGCTTTGGGCATAGGCAAAATAACTAGAGATGCTAATGGGCTTATTATTCTTATCTACAAGTTCTATGTGAGATGATGAAGAAATTGAAAATCCATGGAGCTAAACCTGTCCAAAACCTGAATCCAGCCATGTTCATGGTCCTGGACCTATCTAAAACAAGAACACAGCCCTATACATGAAACTAGACTTGTCCAAAACCTTAATCCAAAACTGTCCATGGCCTTGCACTATCCAAACCCCAAGTCCAGACCTATCAATGGACCTAGACCTGTCCAAAACACGAACAAAGACCTGTCCATGATCTTGTACATGCCCAAAACTTGAACACAAACCTATTCACGTAATGCAGACCTATCCATGGCCATGTACATGCATCCAAAACCTAAAGCTAAACCTGTCAATGATGCTAGACTTGTTCAAAACCCGAACCTAAACCTGTCCATGGTCCTTTACTCGTCCAAAACCTAAACCTAAACCTATCAGTGGACATAGACCTGCCCAAAACCTGAACCTAGACCTGTCCATGGCCCTATACTTGTTAAGAACCTAAACCCAAACCTGTCAATGGACCTAGACTTGTCCATACCTAGAACCTAGACCTTTCCATGGCTCTGTACCTAATCTCAAGTTTGATAACAACATGCTCAAGGAAGTCATTTAAATGGTGAGTCATTTTGAGCAGCAAATTCCTCTGATAAATGCAGACATGTTATCATGATAAAGAATGTTTTGGGAGCACTGAGTGCTATTGGTTGATAAATACCCCATTCAATAATTAATTTTTCAGCAAACTGTACGTGTCTATCTTTAATATATACTAGTTAGAACTAATGCAGACTTGTTTCTATCTTTATCAGGAATCTGATAGCAGATTTTATACTACTCTTACAGAGCTTCCTCAACAGATGGCTTTCACCCTCCTCTCTTTAGAGGGTTTTATGAATGCTTTTGTACTCTGACAGAACATGGCATTTCAATATTTCAAGGGGGCTTAATCTTTGGTATCCAGAATAAATTGTTCATTCAAATGGATTCCTAGGTTGGCAAACTCCATGCCTGATAGCATGGTTGGAGTAGGGAGGAGCTTTCTGAATTGGAGGAACCATTATCCGGGGCGAGTTTTGTTGTATGGCTAGATGGGTATCTCAGCCCTCCTGGCTGTCCTTTTCCTTCCCTAATGGAGATTAGGAAGTGATTTTCCATCTTTTTCTTTGATGGAACATATGTTGGAACATATGCACCTATTTTGTTGCAGTAATTAGTATTATTGGTTATAAATGTTTTATTTTTTAATTTTAAGCTGTTCTTTTTCTCAGCCTTAACCTTTTGTCTTTTTTGTTGTAGGCTGAAGCAGAACTTATTTCTTCTATTGTCATTTTTTTTAAGCGACTTGGTATAACAGCATCTAATGTGGGCTTTAAAGTTTCCAGTAGAAAGGTCTCAGTTATCTACCTTTTGATGTCTATTGTGGATGTCTGTGGTTCTTAATAACATTGTTTAAATTTTTGTCTTATATTTAACCTTCTAAAATATAACCGATTGAATTGATTATTATATTGTCATTGGACTTTTAAATGCATTTTCTTCTGGAAGATTGTTGCCTTAGAGTTCTTGACATATCACCTACTGTATTTATATAAATTGATTTTTTTTTTAAATATTCTTACTCCTAATCTTCTTATTGAAATGATTCCTTCCTCTTGAAGCTTCTGAATTTGGTGGTTGCTTTTGATTTATGTGGCACATCTGAAATAGCAGCCAATTTCCTTATAAACTCCAATTCGTATTTGTTGGATCTGGCTAGGAGGATTTCCATGTTCCTAAAACCTAGAATTTAACAGTGTATCATAGGTCAAGCTAGATCATCTAGAAAATGAGCCAGTCTACTACTTATACAAGTTTTGGTTAAATTAAATCCATGACTTTTTTAATAGTAAAAAGAAAGAAAACTATTAAAAAGAAAAAAAAATGGAGCTGATTACAAACATCATCAAGGTGTTAAGATAACACCTATCCCAGCAACATCCCAGAAGAACTCAAACATCAAAGTAAAAAGGCGCAGAGAGAAAACAAAAGATCCCTCCCCAACTTGAAAGCATTGTTAACCATCTCCATCAGACACTTCTTCCTGCCCAACTCCTTCCTCATTCCATGCCTCTCCTCCTTCCCCTACTATGATGTTCATGTTCTTCAGTCTCTCTTCCTTCTTACTCCTATCAAAAGCTTCAGAAGCTCTTCTAGCAAACTTCTCTCTGCCCCAAAAAACAGACCTAACCTTTTGCCAACCCAGACGTTACTTAACCTCTGTCAGAGATCCCACCAAATCCAAGGGTTCCAGGAATTATTTGATTCCTTTCATCCTTTGATAATATTGTTAGAGAATCACTGTCCATTGTAATATCAAAGAAATATTTATTATTGCAATATCAAACACTTTTGAGGTTTGAGTTACCCAAACCTAAGTGAAACAAATTAATCCGAAGGATGTTTCGGAACATTTTCTGAATTTTTATTTCTTTTATTAATTTTGGCTGCTCGATGCAACTCCTTTATTTTGGAATTTCAATGGACTAACATCTCAGTCAATACGTTTTTACTTTAATTTTTTTGGGGTACTTAGAAGAGAAATGCATGTCATGGATTTTGAACAACGTATATAGCACTGAACAGAATGGAATGGCATAACAGAACTGCTGTGAATTCGGAAAGGATTAGATGATGATGATGATATTGAATTAGGATCGTGTTATTGCTATATATTCTTAATTGGGTCAGAAGGGAGTTTACCTAGACAAACTGCTGTACTTCAGCGACATGGATTAATCTTGTGGTCAACCCAGACCATTTATCAGAAACTTGTGGAAAGTAGTGCCTGGTCAATTCACCAAAGCAGGTAAACTCCCTTCTGACCCTTGGTGTTCTCCTTGGAAGGCTATACATGGTATTCTCCCTCGCTTTCTCAGATTCATCAAGTATGATGCTTGTTCTGGTAATGCTATTCTTTTCTGGGAGGATATTTGGATGGGTACTCAACCCCTCAAAGATTGTTTTCCTTCGCTTTATTCCATTTCTCTTTATAAACATGAGCCAATTGCAACTTTTCTCCCGATCCCGTTAAACCCATTATATTTAAACTGGGACTTTGGATTTCGTAGAGGGTTAAGGGATGGTGAGTCGAAGTGTGTTGTTGAGCTAATTCATTTACTAGAATCTGTTTGTTTGGACCCCACTTCTTCTGATCAACGGATTTGGACTCCTCTTCCAAAAGGTATTTTTACTTGCTCTTCTTTCCTAAAATCCCTCAGCTCTAATCCCTCTTCCCAAGGTTTTCCTGTCAAAGAAGTCTAGGTGCGACCTATTCCCCCAAAAATTATTGTATTCTGCGGGAAGTCTTCTACGAGAAGATCAATACTTTGGAAAATTTACAGAAAAAGAGACCCTCGCTTTGTCTCTCCCCAAATTTGTGTTCCTTGTGTAAGGTCAAGAATGATGACTGTGTCCATTTGCTGATATTCTGTTCCTTTGCTACAGTTATATGGAGGTGGAGCCTTTGTCTATTTGGAGATAGGTGGTCTATGCGTTCTGATTTAAGCTTGTTAATCAACTCATCTGTCTTTGTTTGGCACACTAGAAGAGGTAAGGTCATGTGGAGATGTGTCAGGGCAGCCACTCTGTGGACTCTTTGGGAGGAAATGAATGCAAGAATTTTTTTAGAGAAGGAAAGAGGGTTAGATGAAATGAATGATTGTATTCTAACAAGAGCAATCCTTTGGTTGAAAACTATGGATACCTTTGACGATTTTTCCTTTGATGATTTGTGGAGAAATTGGCTAGTAATAGCCAACACTTCAACAAAAAAGGATAGAATTTTATCAGAATGGGTTCGGCCTTTGGAATGTGTCATTAAGCTGAATTTTGATGGAATTAGCCAAGGCAATCCCGAGCCTTCAGGTATAAGGGGCATCCTGAGAAATAAGGACAACAACATAATTTCCCTATTCTCAGGACCAGTGGGAATGGGGGATTCCACAAGGTTAGAAATACTTGCTGTAGTACAAGGATTTCAGATCGCCAACCAGCTTGGGGTGGAGCATCTCCTAGTTGAAGGGGACTCTCAGGTAATAACCAGATGGCTCCTAAACTTGGATATCACCATTTGGGACTACAAAGATCTCATCAAAAAAGTAAAGTGGTTAACCAGCAATATGAGAGTTGAGGTAAAATGTGTTAGTAGGTCTGCTAATTCTTTGGCTGATGCTCTAGCCAAACAGGGGGTTTCTAGGGAAGATCTTTTTTATGCTTCTGTGTAAGTTGTTATTAATTCGGAAATCTATACTTAACTAGTCCGGAGAGGTTGCAACTCATACATTTCCAAGGACTTTGTACCTTTTTTAATGCTGATTTATAAAATCATTTCAATTATCAAAAAAAAAAAAAAACATTGTGAGTTATTGGTCCCAAGTGGCTTAGCTATTTGATTAGACTTCGAGACATAATATTCTGAAAATCATAATATACTAAAAACCATATGAATGTATTCTATTTTTTTTTTTGAAGACTTAAAGCTAACTAAAGTTCCTTAAAAGAATTTGTAGAACTAAAACTTTATTATCGTACCAAAATAATTCCTCAAAGCAATAGGACTTTTGCTTAAAAACGTGGTTTACTCCTAAAACAATAAGTTCCCTGATAGAGCTATTTGCATTTAATAACTCCCCTTTTTCATGTCAAAATCCTGGGATATTATGTTTCTCCAAACAGAATGCTATTGTGCTTTCACCTCTTTCCTTTGAAATATGTTGGGCAATTCTGTAGGAACAGAATCACGATATCTTTTATGACAATATTTCACAGCGAATTACACACTGACTTGAGGCCAGAATCTTAAAAACCTTACACTTCTTATCTTCAATTGTGATAGATCTTACAACATTCTTTTTTCAGAATAAAGGCTTCATTTTTATTTGGATCATATCATCCAAAGTTCCGATTTTTGTTGTATTTATTTCTGTGTATTGCCATACCTGTACATTTTTGTCAAGGGGTGTTTTCTCCGCTTCTGTAATCAATACAATTACTTATTGGAAAGAGAGGAAAATCTTGATAACTTTTTTTTGATTAACAATTATTAAAACAAAAGAGGTGAAACCCCAATTCCAAGAGAAAAGGCCTGAAGACCAATACAAGAAGCAGCTCAAAGCTGCTCCAACACACACAATCTCTTTAATCATGCTTACAAATTAATCATGGGTTTGCATCCCTGCAAATCAAATCCTCCCTAGCCACCCAGGCTCTTGCTAAAGCATCAAATCTAGGGTTGTCCATTGCAATTGGGTCAACATTGTCATAATCTATGGTGAAAACGTCTAAAATCTAGGGTGAAAACCCCGTTGCAAGAAAGGGATTATTTGAGGTGGAGGGATGGGGTCGAAGAAGGGATTTTCAATTGATTAGGCCTGGTTTCACCCTTTAATATAATTTTCTGATTTCTGTATTTAAAAACTGAATATTTAATATCTGATGAGCTTGGGCACAATTAAGAGAGAGAGAGAGATTGAAGTTGAAAGGTCTATGCTCACATGTTCCATGCATGTGCATGCCTTCAATTCTCAACCTTGACTCATGGAGATGACTCATGTGTCTTTTATCTCCCATGTGATATCAAATCAAAGAGTGATTCCAGGTGTTTTAATGAGAGAAAAGAAAGAAAGAGAGAAATTGATCATTACCATGGAGATGAAATCAGCAGTTTTTCCCATGACTGATGGATTTCACAACATAATACTGTGAGAAAGACACCATCATCAGCAGGCAAGAAACAGTTTAAGTCTAACAAATTTCTCAAGGGAAAACTCTTTTTTTGGCTTTTCAGACTGTAACTGGCCACAAATGCCCATCTAATGCCATAAGGCTCAGTTTAGAAGGAGTACAGATATAAATATGTCGGGTGCAAAGCCTTGTATTTTGTATGCATTTGTACTCTACCTATTTGTATTTGTACTCTTTCCAAACTGGGCCGAAAGAGTACAAATACAAATATATAGAGTGCAAAACCTTATATTTTGTACATAATTAAATTATTCTCATGTTTAATGCAGCTGCAGATGCAAGGTGTTTATTTCTTATCTAGTATTGATCTCAATTACTTCAGTTCAATTTGCTAATGTTTAACCAATGCCGAACATTCACTGGACTGCAGTAAAAAATCCCTAGGAAAAATGTGCTGCAATAGTACAGTGTTGCAGGAAAAGCAATTGACAAAAAATTAGATTTCCATTTACAGAGGTAGAGAGGTACAAAAAAATCGATGAATAATTTCATTCACAGCTACTGGAACTGATACAAGGGTATTCATTCTTATCCCAATTTCTTTATATAATCACTTATCAGTGAACTGAAACTTTTCAGGCCACCCAATGGCCTAATAAACAGTTTCAAAATTTTCATCCATTCATCATCATGCTTAGTTGACCTTCCCCATATTATTATATATAAAAATTAATACTTGGGTGAATGATTCTACTATATTTTTACATTGAATGAGTTTGGACAGTGTTCAGCAAGGTAAAATCCTTAGATTAACTAAAGTCAAGGCAACATTAAATTAAAATTTTATTTTCACATAATTTAACAACTTGAAAAAGCAAAATGGAAAAGAAAATTCAATTGGGGGTGCAATGCAATATTCATATGTTTGACAGGTCTGTGACAAGCAGAAAGCTATCCTCTTGGCAGATATGGCTCACATTCCTCCTGATAAATCAAAAGCAAATCATGTTAATCAAAGACATATCAGTTTTTAGCTAAATTTTAAATATAGTATGTTTAGGTCTAGTTTGAAGGATTCTTCAGCCTTTTGAACTTTTAGGTTGTTCACAGGCTAGAAAAAAGGGTTGTCAATAGGCTGCAGGGTCATCTTAGTCCATTAGAGCTGTCAAATGTGGCAGCTCTATGAAATATGGAGTGTGTTTCTGTTAAGTAGGTTTTGAAAGGGAGTCATTAAGAGATTAGGATAATAATACAAGTTAATCTTATATTTGGAGCAAGATTGACAATTATTGTGAGACACCATTATGCAAATCCTTCCACTTAATTTATGATTTAAGAACATAATAAAGTTTTCTTATCTATCTATATGTGTCGTTTTAGTTAGTCATCTTTGTAGATTCATCTACTACAATCATTTACATGGATCCAAGCCACAACTCCAGAGGTATGGTTGATAAAGAATTTTCCATCATTTGCATAAGATATATATTCCTGTCTCCATGGTGATCCATTTTGGTTATTCTTGTTTTGATTTGACATATTCTAAGTGCTACTTCGTGTTCAATTATTATAAAAGAGGTTTACTGAACTTCTTTAGTGCACCAATTTTGCAGAGCTTTGTAGAAGAAGGGCTATGAGCTTGTCCCTGGTGGAACTGAAAATCATTTGGTTTTGGTAAATCTCAAAAACAAGGTAAGCAAGCAATGCTTATTCTTCCTTTTATCTTTTTATTATTTAAGTTCTTTAGATTTTACATTTTCCTCTTTAAACAACATTATGTTTGTGCTTGATTAACTAGTGAAGTTTGGGCCAGGCTTTTTTAAACTTTTCAAGCACGAGCCCAAGCCCGGTCCGACCAATGGGCCTAAAACTTGGGCCCGAGCCAGGCTCTCAAAAAAGCCCGAAGTCTGGGCTCGAGCCCGAAGCCCGACTTGGGAGTCTGAGCGCCGGTGCCATCTGAGAGAATGGTGCCTGTTGAGTTCGCCGATTCTTGGGAGTCTGAGAGTGAGAATAGAAACCCAGAAAGTGAGAAAATAGAAGATGACAACACACAACGGTGCCGGCTATAAGAGAGAGAGAGAGAGAAAGAGAGCTCACCGCTCGAGAGAGAGAGAGAGAGACGATCTAGATCTGGTGGTGCTAGCTACCGGTGCGGTGGTGCCTGAGTTCATAGAATGAAAATGGTGCGCCTGGGTTCTGGTGGCGCTGGGCCGCTAGCAGAAAGAAGATGAAAATGGTGCCAGCTGGAGAGAGAGAGAGAGAGAGAGAGAGAGAGAGAGAGAGAGAGAGAGAGAGAGAGAGAGAGAGATCACTGCCAAAGAGAGAGATGACTAGTTCTAGACCTTCTGGTGGAGTCGGCCGTCAGTGACTGAGTTTGTAGGTGGGTTGGGCTCACCGGTTCTAAGAGTTGAGAGGGAGAAATGAGAGCCACTTCTGTGAGAGTGAGAGTGAGAAAGGAGAATGAAAAGAAAAATTTTAAGTATTTAGGGTTAGGGTTAGGTAATTTAGGAAAAGTCGGGCAGGGCCGGGCTCGGGCTGGACTTTTTTAACAAATCCCGAGCCCGGCCCATAAAATAATCGGGCTCAGGAACATAATGCCATCTCAGTAATCAAAAGAAAACCTAGACACACACACACACAGCTAAACACCTAGTGCAATATATAACCATATAAGTAGTTATACATGGTATGTTCTCTTTAAGCATAGAAAGTTTTTATTATGTTTCGTTGTTTTCATCCCAGTTTTGAAACTTTAACATAATGCCATCTCAATAATCAAAAGAAAAGCCATATGCAAAATTCATCTATTCATAGGTGAATTTTGCAGATGGCTTTTCCATAAGAATATGAAGAGTTTCTTTTTCTTTTTGTTTTTATATGTTTCAATAAATACTCAAGGAATAAGGAATTATATACTATTCCTATATGCTTTTCCAATAAATGCATTTGATCCCTTACACAAAACGAGAGAAGAGACAAGACTATGCTTTTTTTTTGTTCCTCTAAAGTCTTAACATAGATTTAAATATTTCTTCAAATAAAAAAAGAATCCTCTCGTTGGATGATAGTACTACAAGAAATACATTTCGCTGATTAATGTTTTAAGATGTTCCCTATGAATAGATTTCTTATTTGCTCCCAAGAATCTGATCCTAGACTTCTGATCCTGTTTGGTTAAGCAGGTAATAAGAAAGCAGGAATGTCAGACTATTGCTTACTGTGAATTAGGTCACATTGTTGCTGGGTGGTTCCTAGAGCATGCAAAGCCCTTGCTTAAAGTGACAATTGTTCCTCGTGGTACTACAACACTTGGGTTTGCTCATTATGTTCCAAATGAAAACCTTTGAATGACCAAAGAGCAACTATTTGATTAACATGTATGACACTAGGTGGCCGAGCTTTAGAGCAGGTACTTGAAATGTTTTTCTTTCTATAGCTTTTGATCCATGAACTGCAATCTTTCAGCAGTAATAAAAAATTTCAAAATTTTGCTACTTCACGCTTTTCAAGGTTCATGAATAGGGTAAAATGCCCATGGGAATTTGAAATTCTTGTTGTAATGGGACCATGAATGTAGTTTCTTAGCTGCTTTTTTTTTTTGATCAATAACACAATTCATTAATTATCACAATGGGAATTAGAAAGAGGAAGAAAAATTTTCTTATCTTCCAACTTCAGCTTGAGCCCTAAGAAATGAAAAAGAGAGAGAGAGAGAAAAGGAAAAGGGAAAAAACATATTTAAATTACAACTGTGCCTAGAACATTGATTCCCTGTCCACCCCTTGTTTAGCTAACCCATCAGCAAAAAAAAATAGTTGATCTTTTCACCCAACTGATTTTAACTTCCATTTCTCGAACCAACCATATGAATTTCCTTCTCATACTCGCTATATCTCCATAAACCACTATCGTCTTTATTCAGCCACCTACCACCACCTCCAAGTCCCCTTCTATTATGTGTTTTTTGAGGCTCATCTCCCTAGTTTTCTGGACTCCTTCCATAGTTGAATGGATCTTAGCTCTAAGGGAGTCACCCACTTCAATTGGGCCTGAGAACATGGCAAAAACAACCCCATTCTTGTCTCTAAAAACACCCCTAATCCCTGATTGTCTAGGGTTCCCTTTGCTACTTCCATCAAAGTTTAGTTTTATGAAGCCCGCTGGTGGGGGAGTCCAAGACACACTCATTATTGCTTTAGTCTGGGTACAGCTTGCAATTTCACCTTACTTCCTCAACATGTCATCCATTGTAAAGTCTGTGAATAGCTTTAGGGATTTCATCAAATATACAACCCTTATATGGATCAAGGCCCTATGATTTTCAACACTTCTCTCTTCTTTAGGGAAAATCCTGGACTTACTTTCTTCCCATAAAGACCAATAGACTACTGCCCTCAGTCCTCTCCATATAGTCCTTCCTCTTTTCATATGCCACCTCAAAAAAGGAGCAAAAAGATTGCATATTTGATGGAGGATTCCAAGTACACCCAAATAGAGAGAAAGCACATTCCCAAATAGATTTTGCAATTCTTTCTAGAAATGCTTCCCCAAAAAAACTACCAACTCTAGGAGGAATTGGTCTGCACCAAACCTCATTAACAGGGAAAGGGGGAGTTACAAGATTGGTGGACTAGCTTAACACTTTAAAGGAGGCACAAGAGAAGGAACTAGTAAGGGTGGGTGTCCAAATTCTAGAGTCTTCCTTAGCTGGGTCTAAGAACACATTATCAAGAAGTTGGAGGAGACTCGAAATAGTGTCAAGGTCCGAGTCTCTCACAACCCTTCTTAGACTCAAATTCCAACCAAACCTAGAATTGGAAGAGGAAGGGGTGATGAAAGAGAAAATTATCTCATTTTTAAAATTAGAAAGGGCATACAAAGAAGGAAACTGGGCCTTTAAGGGGGCATTCCCCCCCCCCCCCCCCCCCAAGTTTGTTCCTAGAATTTTATGGAGTTACTTGAATTCAAATCATACCTGATCATGAATGGCTTTCCAAGGCGAAGTGCTTGTGGTCATAACCCGGAATCTAGCATCCCATTTATTTAGCTCTAACCCATGTATGCTTGTCACTATTTTAGCCTAGAATTTCTCCTTCTCTAGTGGGAATCTCCACAACCATTTCCCCAATAGGGCCAAATTCCTTTCTCTAATGTTCCCAAGCCCTAATCCCCCACTGTTTTTGCTCATAGTCATCACCTTCTAACTTATCCTATGGTCCCTCTTCTCCTTTCCCGGTTCCCAAAGGAAGTCTCTCATCATCTTCTCCAATCTGTTAGCAATCTTTACTTGGATTTTAAACACTGAGAGGAAAAAAATGGGTAAATTTGCTAGAATAGCTTTAATCAGTGTCATCCTATCACCAAGAGAAAGGTAATTTTTTTTTGAAGAAACAAGTCTCTTTTCAAAATTTTCCGCCACTAGATTTTAGAAACTCTCCCTCTTTGGATTGTTACCTAATGACAACCCCAAGTAGTTCAATGGCCATCTTGAGACCTCACACTCTAGAACTTCTACACTCTTCCTAATTTATTCCTCCAACTTCACACCCACTACACAACTTTTCTCAATGTTTACCTTCAATTTTGACATCTGTTCAAAAAATAGTATCACCAATTTCATGTTCCTAATATATTCCAAGTTTTCTCTTTCCCAAAACAAAATTGTCATTTGCAAATTGTAGGTGGGTGAGGGGGGTTTCCTCCCTTCCGACTCTTTATCCTTTAATGAGACCCCTAGAGTCTATTCTATTAATCAATCTCCCCAGGACATCAACAATCAGTGTGAACAAGAAGGGAGAAAGGGGGGGTCACCTTGTCTTATACCCTTAGAAATTGGAAAGAAATCTACCACTGTCCCCTTCACCAATATAGAGTAATCACAATTGCGAATATATCCCATAATCCATTTTCACCATCTAGCTCCAAATCCAAATTCAGTCATAGTTCTACTTAAGAAATATTAATTTCCATTGTCATTTTGCTAGACATATAGCCAATCATGCTTGAATCTCTTAGTGCCTGTGCTTTCATGATCATTTCCATGTTGGTAGTTTATCCATACTCTTCAATAACCAAACAGCAAGGAGAGTCCACCACACAATCTGACACTACAACCTTCTCAACCTTATCTCCCAAGACATCCTTTATCACCTTGTAGAGGCCTTTGGACTTCTCCCTCAAAGCTACTATTGCATGACCTTCATTCTTGATAATATTACAAACTCACCTACAATTATTTTTATTTCATATTTCTTGCTATATGTAATTAGATAGATAAAAGCTATTATTTTACAAAAAATGTACCTATTTACTTTGTTTTTTTTTTCTTTTTGTTGCTTTTCTTTATAGGTTGTAGAGAGAGGATTGGATGAAGACTATAAAGAGCATTTTGTTTCTTTATATGTTAAAAAGAATTTCTTTTGGACTCAATATTTGATTTGTAAGTTGTCAAAAAAGAAGTCATCTAGTGAAAAGGAATAAGTAATATAATAAGGGTTGAATGCTATGTTTTTTGTTTCTTTTTGTTCTTAAAATGATGATGGAATTCAATTGGTATTCACAATTTATAGATAAGGTATATCTTTTGGATGAAACATATAGGTTTTATTTTTTATTGAAGAATATATTTTCATACAGGTGTACTAACTGGAATTTTATGTTTTTAAAAAAAGTTGAAACCTTTTTAGAGGTGGCCAAAAGTGCCTCTAAATGTCAAGGCATATAGCTTTAGAGGTAGTTAAAAGTGCCTCTAAAAAATTGAAACCTTTTTAATTGAGATTTTTCATTTTCTTAGATTTTTTAGAGGCATATAAAATCTTCTCAAAATCATTTAAAGGCATTCATATGCACATCTAAATTGAACTTTCTGAGGCACTTATAACTACCTCTATATAGGACTTTTAGTGCCAATACAATAGAAGCAAATGTGCCTTTAAAAGTTCAATTTAGAGGCAGATTACAAATCCAAATCTAATTCTCAACCAACCACCTTTAAAACATTTAGTGATAGGGCTTTTAGAGGCATTCACTTGACTATTTCCTATTTCTTTTAGAGGCATTTTGGAAGCTTTTAGAGGCAGTTATAATTGCCTCTATAGATGAATTTTTCAGTAGTGTATACTTTGCACCTAATTCTATTATTTAGGGGTGCTCACGGTTTGGTTAACCAAACCGTATGGTAATTTTCTAGACCAAACCGACATGTTCGGTTTTTAAATCTAACCGAACCGAAATCGAACTGATGCAATCGATTAACTGGTTGGTTAACCGCAGTTTGAATTTTTTGGTTTTTTATGCATTGAAAATTAAAAAGAAAATAGGAAAAAACCATCCTTTTGCAGATTGAGAGTGAAGAAGAGTGAACAAAACTAAGACTGAGATTAGATGAGAGATTGAGAGAGATGAGTGACTGAGACTAAGAGAGAAGAGGACATTGGGGAAGAAGAAGAATCTGAGAGAGAGAATAGAGAGTGAGACAGATGGTCACCTGGTTGGACGTCAGTGATGGTGACTTGATTGTTGGAGGTCGTCGATGATTGGATCGGAGGGTGGAGTGCCGAAGGCTGTTGGTTTGTTGGGGAAGAAGAGAACTAAGACTGAGAGTGACAAAGAAAACTTAGAGTCTCAGAGAGGAAAGAAAGGGGAAACTAGAAATTGGAAAGGCGCAATGGAGGTAAGAGGCTTATTAGGGACGAAGGGAGAGACTGCTAGTCTAGCAGTGAGTTCACCTGTTTGCCAGTCTACCAGCCTTTTGAAGATAAAGGCTGAAAAAGCCTGAGTTCGCCTGTTCACCAGTTGCTAGTTTGCCTTCAAAAGGCTGAAACCTGAATTAGATTTTCAAAAAAAATTGAAAAAGATAATATAATATATATATATATATATATATATATATATATATCAGTCGATTCGGTTAACCATTGGTTTTTTAAATGGTTAACCGAAATCGAACCAAAACTGCCAATTTTTTGAAAATATCGAACCGAAACCAAACCTACTGGTTCGGTTAGCTGATTTTTTCAGTTCGGTTTTTTTTGTTCATCCCTACTATTATTTACCAATTAAATTGTTGGTGTGTGGACATCATTTCTTCTTTTGGATAGTGGGGTTCTTCACTTCAATGGTCTTGGTTGCTTCTTCTAAATTGGGTGTTAAGGTTTATTACATATTGTATGCTTATCATATCCATTATGTTTCTTCATCATTCTCTTAATAAATTCTGTATTGTTTTTTTTTTTTTTTTTGTGTAACCTCTACGGTACATTTTCAAGCTCTGATTGGAAGGAGTACAAATACAAATTTATAGAGTGCAAAACCTTGTATTTTGTATTATTTTGTATGTATTTGCACAGTACATATTTATATTTATACTCCTACTAACTAAGCCAAAGTAACAATTTCTATTTTTATCCGTCAATTATTAGGTAAAACAACTTGACCCCCTTCATGTTTCTCCAAAATATTGAAAGGTTCCCTCTCTTTTTTCAATTGGTCCAAGACCTCCCCTGTTAGGTAACATCATGGGACAAAGACCTCCTTTCCGTTAAGATCTGTTTGTACCATGTGGCTATTATATTTTTAAAGAACAAATTACTTTAAGTATCCTTAGGTTTTGTGAAATGGACTGACAATTCCCATTCGGTTTCAATAATCCCTTAAAGTACTTTCATTACGGAATCCATATGACTTTAACGATCCAACTCCTGATAGTTAGGCCCCTAAACATTCATTTGTGACAGTGACCCCTAAGCTTTTAGATTTCAAGATTTTGCCTACTCTGTTAGCATTGTCAATAAACTTCAAAACAGATTCTCATGTGACTATCTGTTCTTGTTAAATATTTCTAAGTTCTCAAACCTCCCTTATTTTTTGTGACCATTTATGTATGTTTCTTTCTTTTTGTTTCTCACCCAAAGTGAGCGAGAAACAGATAATGTACTTTTCCTCGCCCATTTTCGTCATTTTAAAATGTTATCCTCTTTGCCCATATGAAATTTGAAAGGGAATTTTAGTAAATTAATTTCTTCCATCAATCTACTTTCCCATTTTTGTCGTTTTGAAATGTCATCCTCTGCCCATATGAAATTCGACAGGGCACTTTGGTAAATTAGTTTCTTCCACCAATCTACTTAAAAGGGGCAAAATATTGGAATATGAAAGTTGAAAGGTTCTTTGTTGCAAATGAAAGTTTAATAGGCTAAGTGTCGCTACACCCAAAATAAAGGGTCATAATAATATACAACATACCCATTCAATGCAAACCAAATTTCCTTAGAAGTTTTACAAATGCAATACATAAAAATAGAGAATTTGATAAAAGAAAGAGCCCGGGAGAAAATTCAAGGCTGGAAACAAAAACTCCCCATCAAAACAGTAGCCATTGTTTCTCCACTCTACCACATGAGCCATTTCAAGCTTCCATTAGGCATGCGTAAGGAACTGAATAGCCAATTTGTTGATTTCCTGTGGGGTCAAAAAAGAGATGAGCAAAGGATCCATTGGATTAGCTGGTCAAGTTTTCTCTTGTAAAGGCGCTCCTGGGCAAGGTTGCCTGGAGATTAATCCATAGTAAAAACGCACTCTGGGGACAACTTCTCGCAGCCTTATACCATTCAAATAGGACTTTGACTGAAGCGGGTAACCAAAATAATTCTTCTTGGTTATTGCAAAGTCTAATATACGGGTTGCCTCTTCTCAAGAAAGGCCTTATTTGGAGAATTGGTATAGGTGTTGAGGTGATTATTTGGGAGGACCCTTGGCTCCCTCACTCAATTGAGTTTAAAGTACACTTCCCACGGCCCCTGGACTGTCAGTATACTAACGTTCAGGATTTCATGCTTCAAAATCCTTGTCGTCGGAACTGAATGGATGAGAGATCCATCGTATGGACGTCCAAATCTTGCGGAATGAAGGGGGCGAATTTCAAAAATTTTTCTCTTCCTTCAACTGGGAATCGCCTTCCCTATTTAGAAAATCATATTTTCAATGACCAATCTTGAACCATGAACTGAACCAGATCTGAATCAAAAGAAGTAGGAGAGAGGTATACCTGATACAGAGAAATATTATCTCTCAATAGAGGTGTTCACGCCCAATGAAGGATCCAAAGACTGCTCCCACTGAAGATGGTGTAGTGCAGGATGGAGTAGAATCAGCAGCGTTCTCCAAGAACCTGATCCTTCGTAAGAATAACTGGATGGCACCCAATCAGTCCTTTCACAAAGGGTTGATATCAAGATCGAATCTTGATCTCTCCCACAAAGTTGGAGATCGAACTAGAGGTCTGGCGGCGGTAGGAAGGAGGTGGCAAGAAAGAGTTTTTGCAGAGATTGCAGAAATCTTTCTTCTGTGATTTCAGCTCTGAAGACTAAAGACATTTTTCTCTCTCGTGTTGTCTGTTGTGTCTAAAGGCTGCCGCCCCCTCCTACTTTTATAGGCTTAAAGGGATCAGCTCATAATCCCATTAGGAGTTGCTGATCCAAATCATATTTGGATTAGAAGTCCCTTTAAGTGATAAGGAAGAACCCTTATCTTATCTGTAGATTAGATCAGCCATCTCCTAATCCTATTAGGAGGCTCCTAGATCTAAATCTTGGACTCTCTGAGTGGATAGGGTCAAGGCCCAATCCTACCAACTGATTTAATCCCAAATCCACCCCTCACTTAAACTGATCAAATCAGCCCAGTTCGAAATGGGCTTTAGGCCCATTAAGGTTGGGTTCTCACTTAGCCTTCCAAATTGCTGCCCAGTTGGGCTTCCTTGTATGGCGTGGGACCCAAACATTGATCTACACATTAGCCACATGGGTTCGGCCCAACCTTTGTTACAAGGCCTAGCCAAATACACTGTTATGGACAGTGCACCCCCTGAAACCCATCAAATGGGCTCTATGGGCCCAACACTTACCCTAAGTGGTCCCTGGGCCAAGCCACCTTATAACACCCAGAGACTGTGGGTAGATGCAAGATTAACCCATTAGGTATTGCCCTTAATGGTCTTACACTCAACCTCTCAGCCCATAATGATCAAACACTGCCCGATAAGAGAGGACTTCTCCCTCGACTACAAGGAACAGTGTTGCACTCTCTGCTTATATGGATACTGAGAATTAAAACCTTTTGCAAACATTTTAGAAACCATAATATATATACTTTTATATCTCATACAAAAAATACTTTGCAAAACAAATCTCAACGATTGAAATCGGCTACCAATAGTCTTGGTTTCCATCAATGAGAGTGCATCTCCGATCATTACCTTTGTCCGAAAAAGGGGCTGATCCTGTCACTATAATCACCCACTCAGATGAATTCTCAGACTATCCCAACATACCCAGGTTTTGACCCCCGCTAAGAATCTCACTGATTGGTACATCAAAGACAGCCCAATCCGACACCTAGTGCAGTATCATAATCGAGTCTAGGGGTCGGGTGTAACTTTCTAGTTTTGCCCATTAATCTCCAAGGTCCAGGGCAATACTAGAAATCTGGTCCAGTTCAAAGATTCAATTAATCCTACACTGTATGTGCCTAGGGTCTCACCCTAGCACCTGAGACAGGCCACCCCAACCGACTTGGTAGCACAACAGTGTCAGCCTTATTAGGATAGGTCTCCCCAGACCGACCCACTGGCTGTGAACATTCTAAACTAACACGAGTCTCATTAAGTGTCCAGTTTAAGGGTATTACATAGAAACATACCAAGGGAACATGAATCAAATATGTACTTTTATTCATTTACAATAAACTCATAATGTACATCATTCTGATTGAAGCTAAGGGCATACAAAACTGTCCAACAAGAACCTAGTAGTGCTCACAAGACTATTCAACCAAGAAGAGGTTAAAGACATTGTGTCTATTTCACTGGGCTCAATTGATGAAGAGGACTCTCTAATTTGGCATTTCTCAGGTGATGGGAAATACATTGCAAAATCTGGCTACCAAGTAGCTTGTCGATATCTATTAGAACTTTCAAATCCTAGGCTTACTCCACAAGCCCCATGGAAGAAGATTTGGAAGCTTTGGGTCCCGCCCAAAATTGGAAACTTCATCTAGAGAGTTTGTTGGCAAGCAATTGGAGTCAACTCTTCTCTGTTTCAAAGGAAAATGAACATAAGCCCGGAATGTTAGAGGTGTGGAGAAACAGAGGATGTCCAACAAACACCTCCTGCTCTACCGCCCCTATGTCACGGGGGTAGTTCTATAGCGGAAGAAACCCGTGCGGCGTCCAGGCCAAGGTAGGCTAGGACAAGCCTTTCTACGCTTAGAGGCTAGGAGTTGCCCAATGGGATGGCTCCACCAAAGTCAGTAGCACTGGATCATGACCTCAAGTCCAATGGCTGGGGCACTCTTCTAGCTCAGACCGGTCCATGGGAGGCGTCGCTTATGTGCTAAAGGGGGACAACCATAATGCAAGGCGACCATGCGCCGATAAGGTGACTTGGCACCATTATGAAGGGCCTCCTGTATGTTAGGCAACCGCTTGGGCCGGAACACACCCGTGCGCTAAGGGCAACGTGGTAGCTCACTCAGCTTGGGCAAGGGGCTGGCGTGGTGAAGGGACATGCTTGAGCCAGACCCGCATGCCAAGCCTCCCTTGAGTATCGGTAGCGCAATGCCGGTCCAACACTGTCTCCATGAGCAAGTGTGTGCCCATGAGGAACCCTGGTAGCCATGCTAGCCGTTAACCAGGGCCGCCCCGCAAGGGGATGAAGGTCTAGGAGTGCCAAGGTTAGGCACCCAAGGAGATCGATCACCCCTCCTCAAAGAGTACGTTAAGCTTTTGGTGGTCTGCCTGAAGATGACATTAGTTCTCCCAAAAATCATACAGGCAAAAATGACAGTCATGTCCCTAAAGTAAGCCTGCCAAGCGTAGGCAAGGCTAAGCCTGTGTCAGACCGTCACAGGCTTCCCCACTCAATCCATTGTCGACCTCGACAATGGTCTTCACGTGAATGCATGTCTGTGTCCTGTGCCATCCACTCCTCCACTAGTTCTAGGGCTCACTTGGTCAACCCGAGTCTTACCTATGTTGGTGTCCATTTATGGCGACAGAACCATTTTACCTTGCTGGCCTGCCTGGACTTCACCCCTCTAGAGTTGAGGTTACTCAAACCGCGTAATGGCTATGTCGTTGAACTGCGAAAGAAGGTCCCTCGAAGAAATGTGTGTGGTGCTTCGCGGAGGTCCGCCCCATATATCATCTTACCTCAAGGCTCAACCGTCTTCTTGATAGCTTTTCAGTGATGCTACCGAACACGCTGATAGGTCTACTCCTCATGTTAGCGATGACCTGGGTACCCTTTCACCATGCTGGCCTGCAGACTTCACCTTGCCGATTTGGGTTACTCAAACCTAGCCATGGCTTATGCTCTCTTGGCCCTCGGAACTATGCTTTGCCTCGCCGACTCGGGCTACATCTTCACTCCGAGGGGGCCCCACTACTGCTGCCTCAAGGAGACCTGACCACTTCAAACGCGAGTGTGGCAACTTTTACCCATGAGTTGTCGAACATGCACTCGCCATGTGATGCACTGTCACTGCTGCGAATGATCCACCTGAAAACTGAGCATGTCCACCTAAATACAATGCCGATGTAGGGCCGCCATGCTCCAACGACCAACATAACCACATTCCTAACAAGGCTCACGCGTCTGCCCCCACATGAGGACAACAACCAATGCATCTACACCCACAAGGGAAGCTGTTTTAGGGTCATTGGAATGGGAACGTGAACAATGAATGGCCTCTTAACGGGCCTGATCTGAATTCTGCTCGATCTTGGGTGGAAGTGCCTAGGGACCGCACCCCACAAAATGTTGCTTGTCGAAATGACCACTTCAACTGGCTCTGGGCTAATCTACTGAAAACCAATTGCGGCAGCAAATGGTCAACTTGCTCTGATACCAATTGTCACGGGGGTAGTTCTACAACAGAAGAAACCCGTGCGGCGTCCAGGCCAAGGTAGGCCAAGACAAGCCTTTCTGCGCTTAGAGGCTAGGAGTTGCCCGATGGGATGGCTCCACCAAAGTTAGTAGCACTGGATCAGGACTTCAAGTCCAATGGCCGGGGCACTCTCCTAGCTCAAACCGGTTACGTGCTAAAGGGGGACAACCATAATGCAAGGCGACCATGCGCCGATGAAGTGACTTGGCACCGTTATGAAGGGTCTCTTGTATGCCGATGATGACAGGCACCTGTGTGCCATGATGTTAGGCAACCGCTTGGGTCGGAACACACCCGTGCGCTAAGGGCAACGGGGTAGCTTACTCAGCTTGGGCAAGGGGCTGGTGTGGTGAAGTGACATGCTTGAGCCAGATCCGCATGCCTATCCTCCCTTGAGTATCGGTAGCGCTGTGCCGGTCCAACACTGTCCCCATGAGCAAGTGTACACCCATGAGGAACCCTGGTAGCCATGCTAGCCGTTAACCAGGGCCGCCTCGCAAGGGGATGAAGGTCTAGGAGTGCTAAGGTTAGGCACCCAAGGAAGTCGACCACCCCACCTAAAGAGTACGTTAAGCTTTTGGTGGTCTGCCTGAAGATGACATTAGTTCTCCCAAAAATCTTATAGGCAAAAATGACAGTCATGTCCCTAACGTAAGCCTGCCAAGCGTAGACAAGGCTAAGCCTGTGTCAGACCTTCACACCTATGCACGAGCTGTGTGGATCCACTCCCTGCTAGCATTAAGATCTGATCAGATTAATAGTGACCACATTTTGGAGTGGATAACTACTTGGTTTGACAGTAGAAGCTAACTAGAAGGAGATTATATGCAGACTGGGCAGCCCTCTAATTGATTATATGTTGGTAGTTATGGTTGACAAGAAATGATTACTGTTTCAAAGGAATGGACAGAAGCCCAGTTGTAGTGTGGTGATTCAGAAAAGTTTAGCCCGGTGGGGTGAGCTCTGTCCCCTGATCTACAGATCCACAAGTGAACCACGTTACAGATTGTGGCTGGATGCCCCCTCCTTCAAATTGGATTAAGGTAAATCGTGATGCAAGTTTTGATAAGATCTCGGGTTGGGCTTTAGATGCCAGTCAATTCTAGATGTAGAAAAGCCGGAGCAATAAGACTTGGCTGCTATGAAGCGTTGCAAGGCGTTTCTCCGCTTTGAGTTTTCAGTAGCCTTGCAAGGCGTTTCTCCACTTTGAGTTTTCAGCATTGTAAGCGCAACACAAACAAGCTGGCCTACCACCTAGCCAAGGCGGCTATTTTGCTTGGAAATTACTTTATGGCGACCAACCATTTCTCATTGTGGTTCAGCCCATTTGATGAACATTTCTGTTTTGAAAATCTGTATCCTCCTTGATCCTTTCTGTTGGTGCAAACAAAGTTTTCTCTTTTTACCAAAAAAAATCTGGTCTCTAACATATATCATGTTTTAGGACAATATTTCTATCAGGTTCATGCACCTTATTCAATTTAGGAATTTGATTATAGATATTGATGGAGCGCGATCCGACTGGTCTTAGCTGTCCGCTGCCTTGCTTCCGAACGGGGTAGCAGGGAACCTGAAACGGAGGAGATGGGAAAGCTTCGGGGGGATCCCGGTGTAGAGGCTCCAAAGCTCAAGTTAGAATCCTTCAAAAGCAAGGTAGTACCAGATAGCGCAAAGTTTGCATACTTCCGTTGTCGGGGGGCAGGGGGCTCTTATAGTCACTTCGTGTATTCGTCCCGAGGCCCTTGTCAGATCGGGTATGATTACCCTTGTGCTTGTCAATTCGGCCGTCGTCCTTTCTGCTGAGACAGAACCGTCACTGCCTAACCGTCTAACTGGAGATGGCGGCGTCAGTGGTGGTGGCAGGTGGCCGTTTAGAGTACTGCTGCCAAATGTCAGATCCCAAGTCAGTCAGGCATGGCGCCCTCGGGCACGGACTTCCCTAGTGTCAGGCATGGTACGACTTGTTTGGCTTTGGTGCCCAGAAGGTAATGCGAAGTGCTGAGCGAGGCGGTCTTGAGCTCAGAGGTATCTATAGGGCAGGTCAGTTTCGGCGAGGTGTATCCCGAACTGTTACAAGGTGGGTCAGTTCGACGAAGTGTATCCCGAGCTGTTACAAGGTGGGTCAATTCGGCGAAGTGTATCCCG
Organism: Nelumbo lutea; assembly: GCF_056320005.1. NCBI lineage: Eukaryota > Viridiplantae > Streptophyta > Magnoliopsida > Proteales > Nelumbonaceae > Nelumbo > Nelumbo lutea. Next base: position 53,889,566 of record NC_142690.1, read on the forward strand.
ACCTGTTACAAGGGTCAGTTCGGCAAAGTGTATCCCGAGCTGTTACAAGGTGGGTCAGTTCGGCGAAGTGTATCCCGAGCTGTTACAAGGTGGGTCAGTTCGGCGAAGTGTGTCCCCTTGTTCCCGCCTAGGCTTGGCCCCTTTTGCCGAGCTGTTGTTTCTGCCACGTGTCACATGAGAGAGGTCGGGCCAAATCTTCCTTCATCAATTGCCCCCCACTCCTTGTGCCGGGGGTCTTGCCATGGTGCGGGGAGTTTTCGCGAGGTAGCTGGTGGAATTGTCCCGTCCTTCGAACCTTCACTGTTCGAGACGCTTTTGCTACGGTTCTTTCGGTTTCTGAGAAGGCTGGAAACGTGCTTACTCAAGAACGCTGGTGGTTGTGATCGCGCGTTTTAAATTTCAAACCAATTCGCGCCGTTGGGACGTGACGGCGGGTCATTTCAAAAAGGCACGCCACTGCTGTACGTGCGCAGTCAACTGTCAGGGAGATGTGCGGCGCGTCAGTTTCGAAAAGACGCGTGTCGAAGCGACGTCGGTGTCAAAAAGACGCGCTGACGTTTCACTTTTTTCGGAAAGACGTGCGCCAATCACGTCTCAACCTTAAGGGTTGTGCAGTCGGTAAGAACGTGGGCCGTCGGATCGTCTTCGGTCTACACGATCAGTTCTTGGTTACTGTAGCTATAAATAGTGGGGGACCCCAGTTGTTGTCACTTCTACGGTTTGTCTACTGAGTTCGCGTCCAACCTTTCAGCTCGCGTTCAAGTCTTTTCCAGGTTGCGTCAAGGCTGGTTATACAGTTCACGGTTCTTTGGTTTTTCTTCAAACTTTCCGGTGAGTACTTTCTTGAATTCATCTTTTCCCCAATGTCTAGCTTTGATAGCTCAGACGATTCTTCGAGTAGGGCCGATGTAGGTTCCACCAACCGAGCCATGTCCCCAGACTGCCTTAGTGATCCTGAGGTGGAGTTTGAGGACTACGAACCAATAGGTCGAGTCGCTTCGGGCAGTTTGGCATCTACCTCCCGCTGAGGTTGGATGCTAGACCGGTTTGGCCCTTCGACCATGACGCCTGAGGGGCTTCAATCCATACTTCTGTCTTATAATCTTCCTGGGGGGTACACATATTTTATTCCTTCGGGTAGCTTTCCTTGGGAACACGGTTCCGACGAGATCGTGATTTTTTGAGAGCAGCTTGCTGCAGGGTTGCGACTTCCTTTCCATCCCCTTCTCGTCGAAGTCATAAACCACTTCGATGTCACCATTGGCCAGCTTCATCCGAACTCTATTCGGAACCTGGTGGGGACAATTTCCCTTTTTTGTGAGCAGAACTTTCCCTTAGACTTAGAGATATTCTCCTCTATCTTGATGCTCAAGAGACAGGCGGGTTTTCTTCCTGGGGGGAGACGGGCGTATTACCTTTCTCCTCGCCAGGGTTTCAAGCTTCTGCACGATCTTTCTACTAAGGTCCCGGCTTGGAAGCGGGACTACTTTGGCGTGCGAAGTGCACAAGGATGGCCCTTTCAGACCGGGTGGGGTGAGGCCGCTCCCAATTTGGGCGTAACTCTTGATAAAGAGACGGTGAAGGGTCTCTGGCAATGGGCACGGCAAGGCTTAAAGTGCCACCACTACTTAACGGAGGCCAAGCTTATTGCAGCCAGCCTGAGTTCGGGTAGGTTTCTGGCTATGTGGATTTTTTTTTTTTTTGATGTCGAACTCGTTTCTGTAGGTGTGATGGATGCGGAGAGAACTCGTGGGGGGCGTTTGTTCCAAGGTATGAAGAGGAGGAAGTGGGTCGTCAAGCGAACTCGTACCGAGCTGCCCCTGGATGAGGAGCCCCAAGCCCCAGACCATACGCTAGAGGATCTGCCTAGGGAGCCCGAAGTGACTCCACCGGTGCACGAGACTGCCGGGGCGCCTTACGCTGAAACCACTCATACGGGCGCTCCTGCGTACTCAAGTGCTCCTGCTCACTCCGAGTCTGCTCATACGCGGGCTGGGCCCTCAGGCTCGGGAGCTCAAGGGGAGTTTAGGAGTGTGTTGACGCCGAACTACGCACTTCAGAAGAGTAGGGATGCTACTTTCCCCGAGGAGGTCGTGGCGTGTACCGATCTTCCCTTGAATCAGGTCGCTTGCCGCGCCGTAACACATGCCAGGGTGGTAAGTTAGATTCTGTCTTCATTTTTTATTCTGTTGCTTCTGCTGTCATTTGCTCACTTGTTTCTTTTGGTAGGTGAATTCTTCGGTTCATGCCTTGGCGGTCCAAGTGGAGAGGAGCTCACGACAGGCGCGAACTGCTGAGGCTGCCGCTCATGCTGCTGAAGAAGCCTTCCGTGCTGCAGAGGCAAATACCCGGGCTGCTGAGGCGGCTGCTTATGTTGCTGAAGAGGCTGCTCGCGTCGCGATGGCCAGACAGGCGAGGTCTCAGTGTGACGCCGAGGCCATGGGGGTAGTTGTCAAGCATATGGCGGACTTGAAGTTGGATTTGCAGCATCAAGTCGAGTATCTTCAGGGGGACATCAGGGAGAGAACACAGATTTTTTCCCAAGGCATTGAAGACGCCAAGAAGAAGGCAGTTGAAGACTACATTGCCTCCCCGCGTTTTGACGATCTGATGGTGGACTCTTATAGGAGGGGGTTCAAGTTGAGCCGGTGGATGATCCGGAATACATACCCCGACCTCGATGTAAGTGCCATAACCACTTCGCGTATAACTCAGGAGATGGCCAATGCTGCCGATGGCGAGCCGGACTCCGAAGGAGAGGCAGGGCCTTCGGGTGTTGTTGAAGTGCCTTCCGATGGCGAAGAAGTGGCTCCGGGCATGTAAATTTTTTTTTTTTTTGCCAATGTACTGTTTCTTGCATGGAGTGTCTTTTTCCCCTTGCTCATCTTCCCTGAGTTGTTTCTTTGCCGGGTTTTTAAATTTCCGTGGTCTTTTATGCCGCGAACTGATTTTTTGCCGAGCTGATAATGTGATGTCTACGCCGAAGTTCCTCGGCTTGCCTTGTGGCACATAGGGCCTGATTTCGTCTACTTCGCTAGGTGGTTTATAGGTAGTATCGCCTCAAGTTCACGATGTTCCACGTTCGGGGTACTCGTTTGCCTTCCAAGGTTTCGAGTTCGTATGCGCCCCCGAGCACTGTTTTTACTTTATAGGGCCCTTCCCAATTAGGTCCAAGCTTGCCGATGCCGGGTTCGGGCACCATAATCTTACGGAGGACCAGATCACCGACTCGGAAGCTTCGTTGCTTTACTCTGCTATTGTAGTAGCGAGCTACCTGCTGCTGGTATGCCGTTGTTCGGATGTGCGCAAGGTCCCTTACCTCGTCCAGTAGGTCGAGGTTGGTGCGTAACTCGTCTTCGTTCGTCCGATCATCGTATGTTTCTAATCGCAACGTTGGTATTTCGATTTCCGTCAGGATCACCGCTTCAGTGCCGTAGGTGAGGTTGAAGGGAGTTTCTCCCGTGGCTGCTTTTTCGGTCGTTCGGTGAGCCCATAAGACACTTGGTAGCTCTTCGGCCCACAATTCCTTAGCTCGATCCAGACGTGCTTTCAGTCCGCGCAGGATGGCTCTGTTCATTACTTCCGTCTGACCGTTTGCCTGCGGGTGCGCGACTGACGTGAAATTTTTCCGAATCCCCATGTTCTGGCACCACTCTTGGAACTTGATATCCTCGAACTGTTTGCCGTTGTCAGAGATTAGAACCTGAGGTAACCCGAACCGACATACTATGTTCTTCCAAAAGAAGTTCTGTATGTTTCGAGCCGTGATAGTTGCCAGAGGTTCGACTTCTATCCACTTCGTAAAATAATCTACCGCAACAACTAAGAATTTTCTTCCGCCTGTTGCTGGTGGGAATGGCCCTAGGAGGTCGATGCCCCATTGTACAAAGGGCCACGGGCTGGCGAGGTATTTGAAGTCGGAGGCAGGTTGATGGTGGATGTTAGCATGCTTCTGACACTTGTCGCATTTTCTGACGAACTCGACAGCTTCTACCTTCATCGTTGGCCAGTAGTATCCTTGTCGAAGTGCCTTTTGGGCGAGTGCTTTTCCCCCCAAGTGTCCGCCACACAGGCCTTCATGAGTGTCGCGGAGTACGAACTCGGCTTCGGTAGGTCGCAGGCACCACAAATAGGGGAGCGTGTACGACTGTCGGTATAACCGTTTGTCTATTATGACGTATTTGGCCGCCTGGCGCTGCACCCTCTTGGCCGCATTGCGTTCTGTAGGGAGGGTTCCGTCTATCAGGAAGCTCGTGAGTGGATCGATCCAGCTCGGCTCTGCTTCTAAGACGGGAGCGACCTCCTCTGTCCCCCCGAGAATAATAGGCCGAGGTAAGTCTTCTATGTACACAGTTCTCATATTGTTGTGACTCGTACTAGCTAACAGGGACAGGGCGTCGGCCTCAGTGTTTTTTGACCTCGGGATTTGCCTGATGATGTGTGACCGGAAGTTGAGCAGGGCTTCTTTTACTTTGGCCAAATATGCAATCATGAAGAGATCGCGTGCTTCGTATTCGCCGGTAACTTGGTTTACCACGAGCTGAGAATCGCTGCAGATGACCAAGTGTTTTGCCTTAACCTTTCGCGCTAGGTCCAGCCCGGCGATCAGTGCTTCGTACTCTGCCTCGTTGTTGGATGTCGCGAACTCAAAGCATAGTGCGTATTCTACTTTTGTGCCGCTCGGGCCGCACAAGATTATTCCAGTTCCGCTGCCTTGCCGGTTCGAGGAACCATCCACGTGAAGGATCCAGGGCTCCTCATCCCAATTCGCTCTTCGCTTGACCAGGAGAGATGCCACACTGGCTGCTACTTCACAGGGTTCGGACTCTATGGGCTCAGGAGCTCCGGGTTCGCCGCAACTGGGGACCTCGGGCTCGACCTGTGGGGCTTTGTGGCTGAAAGTGCACTCGGCGATAAAATCTGCCAAAGCTTGGGCCTTGATAGCGGTTCTCGGTTTGTATTGGAGGTCGTACTCGCTGAGTTCGATGGCCCATTTCGTCAGTCGACCGAAGACTTCGGGTTTGAGTAAAACTTGTCTAAGAGGTTTGTCAGTTAGGACGATGACGGTGTGAGCCTGGAAGTACGGGCGGAGTTTACGAGCTGCTATTACTAGAGCATATGCTAGTTTTTCTATCTCCGGGTACCTTGCCTCTGCTCCCTACAAAATTTTACTAACAAAATATATGGGTCGTTGGACCCGGTCTGTTTCCTTTATTAGTACCGAACTGACCGCCTCGTCGCTCACCGAGAGGTACAGTTCTAAGACCTCGCCCACCTCGGGCCGGGCTAAGGTTGGCACACTAGCGAGGTAACCTTTTAGTTCGTTGAACACAAACTGGCAGTCCTGGGTCCACTCGAACCCTTTGCCTTTGACTGCCTTGAAGAAGGGTAGGCAGCGGTCTGCTGACTTAGACAAGAAGCGGCTTAGAGCGGCTATGCGGCCGTTTAGCCTCTGAACCTCTTTTACTTTCCGAGGTGGTTTCATATCTAGAATGGCTTTTATTTTGTCCGGGTTCGCCTCAATACCGCGTCGATTGACAATGTAGCCTAGGAACTTGCCCGAGGTGACGCCGAAGACACACTTGTTGGGATTCAACTTCATGCTATACTGACGCAGGATTTGGAAAACATAATCTAAGTCTTGTATTAACTCTTGTGAAAACTGAGTCTTGACGACCATGTCGTCTACATAGCACTCTATCTTCGTACCAATCAGGGGCCGAAATAGCTTATTTACAAGTCTTTGGAAAGTTGCCCCGGCATTTTTTAGTCCGAAGGGCATGACTTTGTAGCAATACAGGCCGAACTCGGTTATGAAGCCGGTTTTTTCCTCATCGGATGGGTCCATCCTAACTTGGTTGTAGCCCGAGTAGGTGTCCAGGAAGCTTAGCAACTCATTTCCCGAGGTCGCGTCCACTAGGCGGTCAATTCTGGGGAGGGGGAAGCAATCTTTCGGGCAAGCTCGGTTCAGGTCGGTATAGTCAACGCACATGCGCCACTTGCCGCTTGCCTTTTTTACCAACACCGGGTTGGCCACCTAGCTCGGGTAGTGGACTTCCCTTATAAAGTTTGCTGCGAGGAGCTTCTCAACCTCCTCGTCGACCGCTCTCCAGCGTTCTGGGGCTAAGTTGCATTTCTTCTGTCTAACAGGTCTGACTACAGGGTCAGTATTAAGTTTGTGAGTTATCAGTCCGGGGCTAATGCCGAGCATGTCGGCCGCGGACCAGGCAAAAATATCTAAATTTTGAAGTAAAAAACTCACCAGTTTGGCTCGTAGGGGGTCTTCGATGGAAGCTCCGATGCTTAGTGTGCGAGCTGGGTCCGTAGCTGAAGTCGGGATTGCGACTGTTTCCTCCGTGGGCGAAGCTCGCTCCTCACCTTGCTCCGCCGGCCGCTCCAGTTCGAGGTCGTCGGCCGCCTTGGTTTTTCCCTTTAGGGCGGCAACGTAGCACTTGCGGGACTCGAGCTGGTCGCCCCGCGCTACCCCTATACCGAAGTCCGTAGGGAACTTCATGGCCAAATAGTAGGTGGAGACCGCCGCCCGTAGGATATGCGTGATCGGCCGCCCTATTATGGCATTGCCTGGGGAGGGGGTCGCGACTACCAGGAAATCATGGTTGAGTCTGACCGCACAAGGCCATGTGCCGACTTCCACAGGGATAGTTACTTTTCCGAGGGGCCTGACTTCCTCTCCGCTGAAACCTACCAGGGGAGTGTTCGCGGGCTTCAGCTCGCTCCTCTTTAACTACAGCTGGTCAAATGCTGATTTGAAGAGGATGTCCGCTGAGCTGCCCGAATCTACGAGTACGCGCCTGACCTCGAAGTCGTTGATCCTTAGCTTAATGACAAGTGCGTCATCATGGGGGTAGTGGACTCCTCGCGCGTCGTCCTCCGTGAAAAGGATTGGTTCTTCAGTCTTTGGTCTCTTTGGGGGGTTCCGTTCTTCGAGGGCCGCTTCGCGAACTGAAGTTCGGGCTACTGCTGAGGTACACCCCGCTACCACCGAACCTCCCACTATTACATGGATGGTTCCCCGAATTGGCCTCTCTTCCGGAGGCTGCTTCTGCAACGGTTCGGCAGGTCTGTTGCTAGACGCGGGGGCATCCTTTTCGTGCTCCCTTTGCCGACATGCTTTATTGTTATTGCTGTGCTGTACAAAGTTTCTCAAGTATCCACGACGGATGAGTCCCTCTATCTTGTCCCAGAGGTTATTACACTGTTCGGTGCTATGACCATGGTCTCTATGGAAACTACAATACAAATTCTTGTTTCTCTCGTTTGGATTTCCTTTTAGGTGAGGTGGCCACTTAACGTACGGGGAGCGTCTTTGATCGTCATTAAGATCTCTGTCCGCCTCGTGTTTAACGGCGTGTAGTCCGTCCGAACTGCTAAGGGGGCCCGGAAGGACTGGTTCGGCTTCAGCTCTCGGGTCGGGTTTTTTCTATTCACCGGGTTGGAGAGCTCGCCTTCTCTCTTTCTTTTCTCGTTCCTGCCTTCGGTTCATTGGTTGATTTCTTCCTCTATCCTCATGAACTTATCCGCGAGTTTGAGGAATTCGGCCACGGTTGCAGGCTGGTTGGCCACCATGTGCCATTTGAACTCTTTGTGCGTCACTCCTCTTTTGGCCACCGCGAGCTGCACTGCGGGGTCCAACCACGGTATTTGCAAGCATGCTTCGTTGAACCACTTGATGTAGCCCCAAATAGATTCTCCTTCTCTTTGGACCACTCCAAAGATGCTTTCCTCTGTTCTAGGGCACCGTCGGCTGGTGACGAAGTGTGTGGTGAAGACTTGCACGAACTGGGCCCAGCACTTTATCGACCTGGGGGCCAGGTTCCTGTACCAAGTGCGGGCTACCCCCCTGAGGATGGTGGTAAAGGCCACGCACATGCACGATTCGCTAGCCCTGGCGAGGTGCATTTGCGACTGAAAGGCGTCAACGTGGTCGTTGGGGTCGAAGGACCCGTCGTACTTGTCCAGAGGTGGGAGCTTGAAGTCTCTGGGTAAGGGGACCGCCAGGAGTTCCGATGCGAGGGGAGAAGGAACGGAGAGAGCCGGGGCAGCCACTACCTCGTCCGAGCTCGTGTCTTTGCCTTTGAATTCCGACAAGGCGCGAGTGGCGGTTTGGCGACTTCGCCGGCGCCTTCGCCGTTGAGCGGGCCTTGTGCTGGCGCTGCTGGCCTCCGTGTTACTGAGCTCGATGGGCCCGGAGTGCTGGTAGTCTGCCGCCAAGGCACTGAATCAGTTTTCGGTGAGCAGGAGCTCGGGCTTGGAGTGCCGGGGTGCTGACCTCGCGGGTGAGGTTCCCGACCCGCCTGCGGGTTGTGAGGCGGGGATGACATTTTTCTCTCTTCGGCCTGGGGACGAGGCCTGGCTGTTGGGGTGGTTCTGGGGCCGGGAGGCCTTCGCCTGGCGGGGGCGCCCATCCTGCAGGGAGGCCTTGACTGGCCTCGGAGCGGGGTGGCGAGGTGGATGTAGTGGTTGGTTCAGTGGCAGTTGGGGGAACTGCTGTTGATAGTGATACTGGGAGATGTTGTGCAGCACTTGGTGCTGGTGAAGCTGGTGTTGCTGGAACTGTTGCATTTGGGCTTGCATTGCCCGCATGCACTGCATCAGGTCCTCCAATCGGTTTTGGCTAGCTGCCAGGGGGACGGCAGTTGGTTCAGTGAAGGTTGTCTCAATGGGGAGAGGAAAGGGGACGCTTGTGGTAGGAGGGTTTACGGGTGCCACTGCTTGTGGCGTGTTCAAGATGGGGATCCCATCCGCCGAAAGGGGGATGGTGAACTGTCCAATGCACACTACAGGGACCTGAAGTTGCTCCCCAGTGGCGTTTGTCTCCGTGCCACGTCCGGTGTTGCTGGAGGAGGCCATGAGTGTTGGGTTTTTTGAAGAAAAAAGGGGGTATCGAAGTTTGGAGGGAGGCTTTTTGAAGCGTTTCCCATAGACGGCGCCAATTGATGGAGCGCGATCCAGCTGGTCTTAGCTGTCCACTGCCTTGCTTCCGAACGGGGTAGCAGGGAACCTGAAACGGAGGAGATGGGAAAGCTTCGGGGGGAACCCGGTGTAGAGGCTCCGAAGCTCAAGTTAGAATCCTTCAAAAGCAAGGTAGTACCAGATAGCGCAAAGTTTGCATACCTCCGTTGTCGGGGGGCAGGGGGCTCTTATAGTCACTTCGTGTACTCGTCCCGAGGCCCTTGTCAGATCGGGTATGATTACCCTTGTGCTTGTCAATTCGGCCGTCGTCCTTTCTACTGAGACAGATCCGTCACTGCCTAACCGTCTAACTGGAGATGGCGGCGTCAGTGGTGGTGGCAGGTGGCCGTTTAGAGTGCTGCTGCCAAACGTCAGATCCTAAGTCAGTCAGGCGTGGCGCCCTCGGGCACGGACTTCCCTAGTGTCAGACATGGTACGACTTGTTTGGCTTTGGTGCCCAGAAGGTGATGCGAAGTGCTGAGCGAGGCGGTCTTGAGCTCGGAGGTATCTATAGGGCAGGTCAGTTTCGGCGAGGTGTATCCCGAACTGTTACAAGGTGGGTCAGTTCAGCGAAGTGTATCCCGAGCTGTTACAAGGTGGGTTAGTTCGGCGAAGTGTATCCCGACCTGTTACAAGGGTCAGTTCGGCGAAGTGTATCCTAAGTTGTTACAAGGTGGGTCAGTTTGGCAAAGTGTATCCCGAGCTGTTACAAGGTGGGTTAGTTCGGTGAAGTGTATCCCGAGCTGTTACAAGGGTCAGTTCGACGAAGTGTGTCCCCTTGTTCCCGCCTAGGCTTGGCCCCTTTTGCCGAGCTGTTGTTTCTGCCACGTGTCACATGAGAGAGGTCGGGCCAAATCTTCCTTCATCAAATATCAATCATTCTCAACTTATAACAAAGTTCAATGTGGTAGGGGAAGTTACTCCTTTGATGATAATATTACTAATTGATTTAAATCAGACTTCTCCCTAATGAAGTATTTGTCCATTTCAATATGTTTTGTCCTATTATAAAGAATAAAGTTGTAAGCAATATTAATAGCAATGTTGTTATCATAGTTCAAGGCCATAAGATTTAATCAATAAAAGACCTAATTCAGTAAGCATGTTCGTACCACCACTGGTTACTTCTTATTCCATGTAGAGAGTGCCCAATTTGCATTTGTATAAGCTTTAACCTTCATGTGCTCATTGTGAACAAATAAGATGCCCCATGGGTGCTTATTTAAATATGTTAGTACCCTTTTTGTGACTGAAACATGTTATTATTTTAGAAAATGCATATGTTGATTGAGTACAAGAACAATATAAGAAATGTTTGGTGAGGTAATGGAAATTTACAACCACCACCCAACAAGTCTTTGGAACTTTCTAGCATCAACAACAGTATGCCCCTACAATCTCCTAACATGTGAATGGGCTTAATAGGAGTCTCAACCAGTTTATATCCAAACTTACCCATATCAGAGATCTAAGACAAATTTCCTTTGAAAAATAATGATGTCTTTCCTTCACCAAGTGAGAGGAAAGAAACTACTTCAACTTATAAATCTCTATCTCCCAATCACCTATGATGAAAATGTCACCCACATAAACAATAAGGACAACTATTTTCTTGTGTTCCCTATTCACAAACATAGTATAGTCTAAGCTGTTTGTTTAAATAAGCCAAATCAAGTACATCATGATTGCTTCAACCTATACAAAAGATTTCTTAAGGTGATAAACATTCCCTTAACTACCTTTTAATTGAAAATCTAAAGGTTATATCATATACACTTCTTTTAAGTTTTCATTCAAAAAGGCATTCTTCACATCAAGTTGATGGCGATACATTTCAAGTTGACTACCAAAGATATAAAAACCATATATTCATCTTTGCAATAGAAGCAAAGGCCTCTGTATAATATACACTATACAACTATGTAAAGCCTTAAGCTACAAGTCTTGCTTTAAATCTCTCAATGGACCTATCAATTGTATGCTTTATAGTAAAGACCCACTTAACTTAATAGGTTCTTTTCCTTTAGTTTCAACATGTTCTTGCGTATATGATATGACACCCTTATATTGGGCAATAAGAACATCAAGATCATCAATGACAAGAGGTGAAGGCAAAGGAATTATATTAGCTTAGAAGAAGATGGATTAAAATGTAGATTTGCCTCCTAAGGGTTGACCCATTGGCATTGACTACATAGTTTCTAGATTCTTTACACCTTAAATGCGTATTGGACCTCCTAATGATAATGAAAATGAGAAAAAACATGAAGAGGAGAAATTAAATGACCTACTGAGGATGAGAGTAGACTTGTTTGTGGTTCAGGTTCGAGGTTAGATTATGCCAAAATTTGAATGGGCTTGGACCGAAGCCCAAGCCAGGAATATTGTAAAACGTTCATAGGTCAAGCTTGAAGCCCATGCTGTGAATGTCTAGATAAGACAAACTGATATGAGAATGAGAACTAAGGACAAAAGAAGTAGAAACCAAACTAGATCTAGGAAATCAAACTCATCTATCATCACCACAGATATCTCCCTAAAGAGAAATGGAAAAGTAAGATTGGGGTTCATATAAGAAGACATCTAACGAAATATAAAACTTAAATCACTCAATACCATAGCATTTATACCCCTTTTGAGACAAAGAGTACCCAAGGAAAAACAATGAATAAACTTGTGTTCAACTTTACCCTACAAAGGAGACAAGCCATAAACAAAACAATTGCACCCAAAGACCGAAAGAGGGATAGCAAAAGAGAAAAGATTTAGGATAAAAAAGCTTATAAGAGACCTTGTACTGGAGAATCTTGCCAAAAATCTGCAATAGTAGGCTTTAAGCCATTTCCAACAAAATGTCTATTCTTCCATTTAGCTACACCATTTTGTTGAGGTGTCCTATAGCAAGAATTATGATGTACTCTATTTATATGAAAGAATTAGTCACACCTTTGTAAACTGTTTCACATTTCTAATTGGAAAATCTAAACATCCACATAAAATTGAGGATAGATCATATAAGAGAAGTTTTTATTTACTTGTGTGAGTTTTTCAAGTGAATAAAGTAAATATATCCGTGTATTAAGAATATTTATCTATAAAAGTCATTAAGTACCAATATTCACCATCAACTAAAATAAAAGCATGGACCCCATACATCAAAATGCACAATATGAAATGAAAAAATAAATCTTCATTAGAAAACAATGTTTTACAATGCTGGGTTAATTGACAAGTAAGAATAAACTTAAGACTCAACATGACTATCACTGGGACTCACTAAAACAAAGAAGACTTCATCCCAATAAGGCTATCAATGGACTCTGAAAGTCCGATATCCTATTTAACGCCAAATCCAATTATGTCATATTTGGATGCTAGAACTTGCATCAATTAACAATTGGATCAGAAGCAGATTTATCTCCATTTGATCTAGTTTGTTAGAGAACAAAAAGACTATTCAAAGACCCCACGTAATAACTTAAGCTTTTAAGATAAATGGTTCATTGAAATGATATCAAAGCCTCTTTAACGTAGGGGTGAACGTGAACTGGGTTGGGCTTAGGCTGGGCTTTGCACTTATGATAAGGGCTAACCTAAGCCTGGGCCTAGGTGGGCTTGATTCCAGACCTATGTTTTTCATATATGAAATATTACATATATATAACATTTTATATCAAATGTCATATAACATGCATATAAACTTATATATACATTATACAATACAAAATATTATATATAATATAAATGATAAGTGTCATATTGTAATATTTATATATAGAATATATAATATAATAAAATATAAAATAACACACACACACACACACATACACACACACACACACACACACACACACACATATATATATATATAATATTATACATAAAAATGTGTATGCTTAAATATATGCGGATCAGGCTGAAATGATTACCCCTAGTTACAATGCTATTGACCAGTACTGAACCAGAATTTAGACCCATTTCAGTCGAGGGCATCCAGACTATTTTGGCAGTTTTGATTTAAACCACCCGGTAAATCAGAACTAGAAAGGAAAAGAAAAGAAAAAGAAAGTAAAGGAAAGGAAGAGGAGAAGGAGATAAAGGAAAAGGAACGAAGAGAGAAAATCCAAACATTCTCCTGGGAAAAGAACCATTCCTTCTTCGTGTCATGTATACAAAAGCAAATGTATTCTCTCCGGATCACCTGTTGCCTTCATAATGCACACTCCGTTTCCTATTAATCCCAAACCCTAAGAATCTCTTTCTCTGGCTCCATCTGAGGCGAAAAACCAGTCAACAAAGAACCATCAATTAGAAGAAATCAAGTAAGTTTTAGTTATCTTCTTCATCTGTTTCGAGGAAAAACTAACTCGTTTTTGAGATAGGGGATAAGAAATTTAAAAATTTTAATAACTTCTTAATCCATTTCTGCAAATGATTCTGATGTAGGCACAGATGGCCCTGCCCAATCGCAGGACTCACACGTGTTGGGCAGCACACGCTAGGGCAGAACCAATCAGCGAATGCGCGCTGCCCAACTCGGTGGAAATGAAGAAACCAATGGCGTGGGGTCACGTGGCGGCCTAGGATGGCCATGCGCCCCGCGTACGGACTCAATCCCCGCCATCCGAGCTCACCTACCTCCAGGCGGTTTCAAGTATAAATATGGGGTAACCCCCCTCTAGGTAAAGGATCGAATACTAAAGCTCTCTTACTTTCTCTTGAGATCACTTACTTTCCAGTGACCTCATCTGGGTGCTCGCACCTCAAACCTCATCCACCTCATACCATAATACTAACTTAACTGTCGGAGTCCTCACCTCGGGTCTTCACTCGAGGCCTCTAACCTTGCTCTTCTTGTAGAATTGACCCCGTGATCCTCGCCTGCCTCAGATACTAGACACCAATTAGAAGAAATCAAGTAAGTTTTAGTTATCTTCTTCATCTGTTTCGAGGAAAAACTAACTCGTTTTTGAGATAGGGGATAAGAAGTTTAAAAATTTTAATAACTTCTTAATCCATTTCTGCAATCGATTCTGATGTAGGCATAGATGGCCCTGCCCAATCGCAGGACTCACACGTGCTGGGCAGCACACGCCAGGGCATAACCAATCAGCGAATGTGCGCTACCTAGCTTGGTGGAAATCAAGAAACCAATGGTGTGGGGTCACGTGGCGGCCTAGGATGGCCATGCACCCCGTGTATGGACTCAATCCCTGCCATCCGAGCTCAACTACCTCCAGGCGGTTCCAAGTATAAATATGGGGTAACCCCCCTCTAGGTAAAGGATCGAATACTAAAGCTCTCTTACTTTCTCTTGAGATCACTTACTTTCCAGTGACCTCATCTGGGTGCTCGCACCTCAAACCTCGTCCACCTCGTACCATAATACTAACTTAACTGTCGGAGTCCTCACCTCGGGTCTTCACTCGAGGCCTCTAACATTGCTCTTCTTGTAGAATTGACCCCGTGATCCTCGCTTGCCTCAGATACCGGACACCAATTAGAAGAAATCAAGTAAGTTTTAGTTATCTTCTTCATCTGTTTCGAGGAAAAACTAACTCGTTTTTGAGATAGGGGATAAGAAATTTAAAAATTTTAATAACTTCTTAATCCATTTCTGCAATCAATTCTGATGTAGGCACAGATGGCCCTGCCCAATCGCAGGACTCACACGTGTTGGGCAGCACACGCCAGGGCAGAACCAATCAGCGAATACGCACTGCCCAGCTTGGTGGAAATCAAGAAACCAATGGCGTGGGGACACGTGGTGGCCTAGGATGGCCATGCACCCCGCGTACGGACTCAATCCCCGCCATCCGAGCTTACCTACCTCCAGGCGGTTTCAAGTATAAATATGGGGTAACCCCCCTCTAGGTAAAGGATCGAATACTAAAGCTCTCTTACTTTCTCTTGAGATCACTTACTTTCCAGTGACCTCATCTGGGTGCTCGCACCTCAAACCTCATCCACCTCATACCATAATACTAACTTAACTGTCGAAGTCCTCACCTCGGGTCTTCACTCGAGGCCTCTAACATTGCTCTTCTTGTAGAATTGACCCCGTGATCCTCGCCTACCTCAGATACCGGACACCAATTAGAAGAAATCAAGTAAGTTTTAGTTATCTTCTTCATCTGTTTCAAGGAAAAACTAACTCATTTTTGAGATAGGGGATAAGAAATTTAAAAATTTTAATTAATCCATTTCTGCAGTCGATTCTAATGTAGGCACAGATGGCCCTGCCCAATCGCAGGACTGACACGTGTTGGGCAGCACACGACAGGGCAGAACCAATCAGCGAATGCGCACTGCCCAACTCGGTGGAAATCAAGAAACCAATGGTGTGGGGTCACGTGGCGGCCTAGGATGGCAATGCACCCCGCGTACGGACTCAATCCCCGCCATCCGAGCTCACCTACCTCCAGGCGGTTTCAAGTATAAATATGGGGTAACCCCCCTCTAGGTAAAGGATCGAATACTAAAGCTCTCTTACTTTCTCTTGAGATCACTTACTTTCCAGTGACCTCATCTGGGTGCTCACACCTCAAACCTCGTCCACCTCGTACCATAATACTAACTTAACTGTCGGAGTCCTCACCTCGGGTCTTCACTCGAGGCCTCTAACATTGCTCTTCTTGTAGAATTGACCCCATGATCCTCGCCTACCTCAGATACCAGACACCGCAAACCTCGGACCTCAGACCTCGGATCTCCATCACCTCGGTCATAAGTCCTCAGCCATATCAATCCTCAGACCTCGGGTACTTCGGTCTTTTTCGAGCTTTGGAGAAAATTGACAGTGTTGTCCTCGGCCAATCCGAGCATCAACAATTGGCGTCGTTTGTGGGAACATCGCTAGACTCCCCTCAATCTAATATACAAATCAAGAAAACACCGCTAAGCTCCAGACAACATGGTACGAAACACCAGGAATGCCCAAAACCTAGTCACTAATGAATAGTTTCAAGTGGCCCTCGACTGTTTGGACCACCTTGCCTGGCATGTCGAGGAGGTGTGTCCCTAGCTAGTAGGCCGCCCTCAGGGTGGCTGCCCTGTCATCAGGCCATTAGGGGCAACATGAGTCTGCAGACTTGCTAGCCCTCGGCTCCACCGAGGGCTCAACGATAGTTCTCTAGCCTCCCGCCTCACTCAATCAGTTCATGGTAGAAAGTCATCATCTCGCTAATGCCCATCAAGTAGAAGCGAGGCGAGAGTCTATGGTCCTACATCGACCGTTTCAAGAAGGAAGAACTCAAGGTTTGAGACCTTAACTCGATGGTCTCCATGCATGCCACCATCAATAGCCTCCTCCTCGGCTTGGCCCTAAAGTGCTCAGTAGCTGAGACCTTGCCGAAATCCAAGGCACAAAAGTACATTGTAGTTGAGTAGGCGTCAGCCGGTAACCACGAATAAAGGGAGGCCAAGCGCCACCATGGAGGCCCGGAGAAGAAGAGGAAGAATGGAGACCACCACCACAACAGCAACAACAAGGACAACAAGAAGCCATCGGCCTTGGCCCTGGCTTACAGTCAATACATGCCGTTCAACTCCACCCTGACCCAGATTCTAATGCAGGTCGGAAAGGAGGAGTATGTGAAGTGGCTTGAAAATTTGAAGAGGAACCCCAAGAGGGGAAACACGAAGAAGCACTGTAAGTACCACGGTGGCACCGATCATTACACCAAGGACTGCTATAAGTTGAAGAATGAAATAGAGTCCCTCATCTGTCATGGTCACCTAAAGCAATACATCAAGGGCGAGGCCAGGGCCTCGTTCTCCCAATAGTAGAATCAACAACATCAACAGCTCATTAGCTTCATTGTCGGAGGCTCGACCTCGGGTGGAGCCTCGGCCTCAACCCACAAGGCCCACGCCAGGCAACTGAACATCTAGGGGCCAGCCCCCAAGAAGCGGAAGTAGAATGGAGCCCTCATCTACACAGACGAGGACCTGAAGGGGGTCACGGTACCCCGTGATGATGTACTCGTGATATCAGCATCGTCACAAATTTTTTGGTGAAGAGGATCTTGGTAGATATCGGCTCCTCGGATGACATCATCTTCTACGAAGCATTCAAGATGATGAAGCTAGTGCCGAGCGCCTCTACCTTGTCGACGTCCCCCTTGTCGACTTCTCTGGCAGTGTAGTTCTACCAAATGGAAGAATTACCTTACTAGTCACAATAGGGACAGAACCTCAGTAGGTGACGAGGATGACAAAGTTCCTAGTCGTGAAGATTGGCTCCCCTTATAATGCCATCATTGGGATGCCGACCCTTCATGCGCTGAAGGAAGCCACCTCCTACCATCTTGCCCTCAAGTTCCCCACCGAACACGACGTCGGAGTCATTCAGGGGGATTAGCAAGCAGCTCGCTAGTGCTATGTGGCAGCACTAAAGGGAAAGAACAAAGAAGCATTGCCACTTGAGAGTCTCGACCTCAGGGAAGAGCCAGCAAGCCAAGGCCAACTGGCTGAGGACCTCGTCTCGGTTCCCCTATATGAGGCTGAGCCCAAAAAAATAGTCTACGCTGGGTCCAACCTTCCCCCAAAGAGTCTATCTAAACTGATAAGTTTCCATAGAACTAATGCCAACATCTTTGCTTGGTCTACCACTGACATGCCCGGAGTTGACCCTTCGATCATTACTCATAGGCTGAGTGTGGACCCAAGCTTTAGGCTAGTTTGGCAAAGAAAGAGGAACTTTGCACCGGAGCATTGGAAGGCCATAGGAGAGGAAGTTGACAAGATACTCGACGTCAGTTTCATCCAAGAGGTATATTACTCTAAATGGTTGTCAAATGTGGTTATGGTAAAGAAAGCAAATGAGAAGTGACAGATCTGTATTGATTTCATGTACCTCAACCGAGCCTGCCCAAAAGACAGTTTTCCTTTTTCAAGGATAAACACCTCATCAATGCCACCACAGGGTATGAGCTACTCAGCTTCATGGATGCCTTCTCCGGATATAACCAGATCAAGATACACCCCGAGGACGAGGAGAAGACCTATCTCATTACCAAGGATAGCAACTTTTGTTACAAGGTTATGCCCTTCAGCCTCAAAAACGTCGGGGCCACCTACCAGTGCCTTGTAAATAAAGTTTTCAAGAATCAGATGGGGAGACCATCGAAGCCTACATGGATGACATGGTGGTGAAGAGCTTTAAAGCCGAGGCACACACATTGGACCTAGCCGAGACCTTCGACATTTTGTGGAGGTTTAACATGAAGCTTAACCCTAGCAAATATGCCTTTGGCATCACCTCAGGCAAATTCTTGGGCTTCGTCATCACAAAGTAGCATAGAGGCCAACCCAGAAGAGATCTAGGCCATACTTGATATGGCACCACTTTGATCGGTGAAGGAGACACAGAGACTGACCGGCCGAGTGGCCTCCCTCAACCACTTCATGTCAAAGTCAGTTGACCGATGCCGACCCTTCTTCCGAGCCATCAAAAAATTGAAGGACTTCTAGTGGATGGAAGAGTGTCAGCATGCCTTCGAAGAATTGAAGACCTAACTCGCCTCACTTCCCCTCCTTACTTGCCCCTTCCCTGGAGACATCTTGTACTTGTACCCGTCAATTGGGGATGAGGCCATTAGCTTGGTCTTGATTAGAGAAGACAGAGTGTAGAGACCGATATACTATGTAACCAAGGTCCTCTACAACATCGAGACCAGATACCCTAAAGTAGAGAAGCTAGCCTTTGCCCCGGTGGTCTCGGCTAGGAAGCTCAAGCTGTATTTTCAAGCCTACACCATAACGGTCCTGACAAATCAACCACTCAAAGCCGTCCTCCCAAGCCCAAGACCTTGGGATGCCTAACAAAGTGGGTTGTCGAGCTCTCCGAGTTTGACCTCCAATACCAACTGAGGCCAACAATCAAAGCCCAAGCCTTGGCGGATTTTGTAGTAGAATGCACCTTCAATTGAGCCCTTTGTTGAGCTCCTGAAGATGAACCAGAAGAAGGACCTCACTTGACCAAGGAAACTCGACCCACCTAGAAGCTTTTTGTTGACGGATCATCCAACTCAAAAGAAAGTGGAGTCGGCCTCATATTTCTCACCCTAGATGATAACGAGGAGGAGTGTACATTGAGGTTTGACGTCTCGGCATCCAACAATGAAGCTGAGTACAAAGCCCTCCTCATTGGACTACAGCTCACTAAGGACCTCAGCTCACAGCACATTGAGGCCTTCAGCAACTCTCAACTAGTGGTGAACCAAGTCAATAGTGAGTACGAAGCAAGAGAAAAAAGCATGGCCAGGTACCTCACTAAAGTGCAAGAGCTGGCTCATCACTTCCAACACTTCTCTTTGTAGTAAGTCCTGCAGTCTGAGAACATGAGAGCCGACGCCCTATCCAAGCTAGAAAGCACCTCGGGCGCACAGTTCTAATGGAGAAATTAGCTCGGCCATCCATTGAAGAGGCCCATGTGCTCCTAGTCCATGCTGAGCCATCATGGATGGATCCCATCATCAACATCCTCTTGACCGAACAGTTGCCCGATGACAGGAATCAAGCCAAGCGTCTCAGGCATCAGACTGCTCACTATGCCTTACTTGAAGGGATTCTATACCGAAGGTCGTTCACCCTCCCCTACCTCCGATCCCTCCATCAAGAGGAGGATGAGTACGTGCTTCGAGAGATTCACGAAGGCATCTGCGGAAGCCACCTCCAAGGCAAAGCCTTGGCCAAAAAGGCACTAAGGCAAGGGTACTTCTGGTTGACACTTTAGAAGGATGTGGCCGAGATGGTGCGAAAATGTGACAAATGCTAGAGACACTCCAACATCATCCATTAGCCGACAACAACACTATTGGGCCTCAGCAGCCCTTGGCCCTTTGCCAAATGGGGCATGGATCTCCTCGGACCCTTTCTCTCAAGCAATAGGGAACAGAAAGTACCTTGTCATCACCATCAACTACTTCACCAAGTAGGGCAAAGCCGAGCCCCCCTAGCCTTCATCACAGCTCGGGCAATTCAAAGCTTCTTTTGGAAGAATATCATCTGCCGCTTTGGCCTCCCCCACATTCTGGTCATTGACAACGGGGAGCAGTTTTACAATGCGATGTTTAGAGAATGGTGTGCCTTCTTCGGCATTAAGCAGCAGTACACCTCAGTAGGCTACCCTCAGACGAACGGCCTAGTCGAGGTCACCAACTGAACTATCCTGGATGGATTGAAGACTAGACTTGACAGAGCAAAAGGCCTATGAGTTGACAAACTAGGCAGTATCCTATAGGCATACCGAACAACACCTCAGACATCCACAGGAGAGACCCCATTGAACTTATCTTATGGTACCGAGGCCGTCATTCCAGCAAAAATTGGCCAGCTGACGCTTCGGACCACGACGTACAATGAGGCCAAGAATGGTGAAGCACCCAGAGAAAACTTAGACCTGTTGGGAAAAGTTCGAGATTAGGCATATACCAGGGTGGCGGCCTACCAGTAGAGAGTGGCCCGCTACTACAACTCAACGGTCAAAGAAAGGCACTACAAAGAAGGAGACCTCGTCCTTAGAAAAGTTATGGTGCCCGAGCCTGGCATAAGCAAACACAGCCCCAACTGGAAAGGTCCCTACAAAGTTAAACAAGTCGTTGGCCCCGACATCTTTCATCTTGAGCACTAAGATGGAAGACCAGTCCCTTGAACGTGGAACTTAGAGAACCTCCAAATGTACTACCAATGACTGTAATTCCTATTTGCCGAACAATGAATAATAGTTCAAAGTTTCTTCTTGGCTCAATCCTTGATGCGTGTAGGTTCTTTTTCTAAGTGGCCAGGACCCCTCGGCTACACAATCAGCTACCGTTCATAGCCTCCTTCGAGGCTCCTACGCTCAGATTGGACTGTTGTCCGGACATACGGCTCGTCTCAAGCCAAACATCCATCCAACCTCTATAAAGGAGGTGAGGACAGGAAGGGGCCTCGGCTACAAATCACGGTCAGCGCACTTGGCCTCTAATGAAGGAACACTAAAGCACCTTGCCAAAAAAAAAAAGTGAGCCAGGTTGGCCGAGGTGATTGATACCTCGGCCGAAGCCTTGGTGGTAGGTGGCCACCTTGGCTCCACAACACTTAGCACAACAAAGGAAAGACGGTCATAACCCCGACCACTTTGGTAGTTCACCTCGGCATGTAACCCCGATTACCTTTCCTAAGTCAACACTTAAGGGAATAAAAGTAAGCCAAGCAAGCTGCACCTCGGTGACATAGCTTAGCCTTGGCCATGCCCTCTAACTTCCTAAAGTGAGCGTCTAATGAGCCACCTCGGGCTATTATTTGCCCACTTTTGACCTTTCTAAGGGGAGGGGCATGGATCCCTTGGGAAAAAAAGAGAGAGAAGAGAGAAGAAGAAGAGAAGAAGAGAGAAGAAGGCACAAGATGTACAAAAAATGCTCCATTTAATATATTCAGAGTTCAGCTTACAAAAATTTTTGGCCTCAAAATCCGAGCACATTTACAATAACAAAAATAAAAAAACAAAGAGAAGAAGCACTAGCACCAACTACGCCTTGCCCTCATATGGAGGAACAGTCAAGTCCTTAGTTCCTGTGCCAACCACATTAGTAGGAACCTCGACGTCATCCTTGAGAGGAAGAGAGTCAGGGAGCACCTTCAGCTCATCGATCAGGAAGTCCAACGCCATCTTCAGAAGCGCCTTCTTGGTGTCCTCAATCCCCTCCAAGTAGGCCTCAGACCTATAGTGCACCAGGCACTTCTAGTAATCTAGAGTCTGCTACCAAACATGAAGAACACCCTGGTAGTTCGCCTTGGCCTCCACTATCGCTGCCTCGGCCTCTGTCTGTGGCCTCCCTCTAGGCTTTGAGTGTGATCCCATCAATACGAGCTCGGTCTTCTTTGGACCTCCTCATTCGATCCTAGCTCGGGCGAGCAGAGCCTTCTCGGCCTTCAGATCATCCTCTAGCATCTTCTAGAGCTGCTTCTCCTTCAATAGAACGAGGGTCTTGTCCTAGATACTCTCCATGGAAGCCACATGCACCTGCAACTACTCATTTTTCTTCTTGAGCCATTGCACATGCTCGAGAAGGAGACCAAACGGATCCTCGAGGCCGACGTAGTGATGACAGACCTACACCAGGCAAACCATCGGCAAAACCAACAAAAGTTAACAAACAACAAGTCAAATGGGAAGGAAGCTCACCTCGGCCAAGAAGTCCATCCTTTCATCCCACACAACGAGGGGGTTTGTTTTCATCATGCCAAAGAGGTCCCCTGGGGGACCATTCCCTTGATGAGGGCCTTGTCGATGCCCTTCATGTTGATAGAGTCCCCCTCGCAAATGTTCCACATGGGGTGGAAGAGGTGGCTCAAGCGTTCCCCTCCTCGGCTGTCTCTAATGCAAAAAGAAGAGCAGATGAAGACCCGAAGGCAGGTCCCAATGCAAGCGGCCTCCTCGGAGCAGCAGGAGGCCCCTTCCTCGGCTCACTGGCCTCGATCAGGTGGTCCTTGGGTTCCGATCTCTTCGTGAGAGGTGCAAGTGGCACCTCGGTTGGCCTCTTCTTGCCAGCCTCCCTCGGCCGGTTCTCCTCAACCGGCTTCTTTCCTGTGTCACACCCTCTAGCGGGGGACTTTGGACGAGGGGTCCCCCAAACGGTCACGGACCCCCTTTCCACCCTAGCAGGCGGCACCTCGGTAGGCCTCCTCAATGTCAGCCCACCTGAGGTGCCCTCAACCTAGCCCTTCTTCCAAGCCAGGAAGCTCTCCAGGAGAATGCGCTTGGTGTCCAATGGCATCTTTGCAAGGAAAAATTGAAGAGTCAGTACTGAGTAAAAAGAAAAACTAACGTGGGAAATAGTCGACACTGGGACTCCTACCGAGAGAAGAAGGGCTGAGGCCCGCAAAAACCAAGGGGAGCTCGGCCTCCACCATGGGTTTGGACCGAAGTGTCCCCAACACAAGCAGATGGGTTACTACGATGACCTCATCGTCCTGAAGCATCGGCATGGGCTTCTCAGTAGCTAAATACATCTCCTCCCAGCCCGACTTGAATGACCAACCCTCAAGACAGGAGATGAGGAAATTTTTTTCCTTCCATCCATGGACAGACGAGGGGTTGTCTAAAGGTCAACCACTCTGAGGATGGAAATAATACATGTCGGACTCGGAGGTGTGCTTGCTTGAAACATCTTCGACGTCATGACCACATCTCAAAGTTGAGCTACCACCAACATACCGATGATGGTCCTAAGGCCATTTGGGATTAATTGGCTAAGGGTGACCCCATACCACTTCAGCAGCTCGGAGATCAACGAATGAAGGGAAAATCTGAGGCTGAACTCAAGAAAATGTTGGTACATGTAGATCTCTCCCTGCTCTGTCATCCATGACCAATCACCAACATTGGGGACCCTTAATCGGTAGGACTGAGGGATGTGGTACCTCCTCGCCAAGGACTTGACTTTGTCATAGTCAAGGATACTGTCGAGCTCTGAGTGAGGCATATGCTCTACATTCATCACTTGGGCAGCATATTCAGTTGTCATCCTCAGGCTGAGCTCAGCGGCGGGTCCCCTCTTTGCCACTAAGGGGGACCCTTCAGCCTCCCTCGGCGCCGCGGACTCGGCGCTTTCACAGGGTGAGTCCTCACCCCTCAGCTGCACTCAGCGTCACCGGGGGCAGCCCTATCCCTCAGCACCTTGACCGCTTGGCGTGGGGAAGGGATCTTGGCGACTGATGAGCCTCGGCCAGAACTAGCAGGGATTGGGGTGTGGAAGGAGCTCATTCCTGAGGAGACTGGGAGTTCATAGCACTCAGGACCAGAGTTAAAGAAGGACATGGTGTTTACCTAAGGAAGAAGATGAGGACGACAAGGACGAGGAGCTCTGAGTGGAGAGGTCCTTCCCTGTCGGGTAGTGTTTGATCATTACGAGTTGAGAAGTTAAGTGTAAGAGACCATTTAGGGTTATTTATCTTATGGGCTATATCTTACTTAAGTCCATTGTCCTTGGGCCTTCATAGAATGGCTGGACTCAATGATCATTTAATGTAAATGTTGGGCCCATTAAGAGTCCATACTAATGGACTTAGGGGTTTACTGTACTTGACAATGAATTCAGCCAAGCCTTTTCACAAAGGCTAGGTTGAACCCATGTGGGTTTATGTAAGGTCATTGTTGGGGTTCCATACCAAACAAAGTGAACCAAATGGGCCAGCAACTACCTAGGGACGTGAGCCACTTGCTTAATGGGCCTAAAGCCCATGATTAATAAGATTAATCAAAACGTCACATGACTACTTAAGTTGTCATGTGACATGGGGCGAATCTGGGTATGGAGCACCTAATCTTATAAAAAGATAAGGTCTATCTGTAAAGAGAGTCTAGATCTGATTTAGATTTGGATTATCTCCTAACTAAATTAGGAGATAGCTCCATAAGAGATTATAGTCCAAGACAGCTTCATATTTTTGTAGTTTCTGGTCCTCTCTACACCCTTTTGTCTTATAGTTTTCTCCCAGTTCGACTACAGCATTGGGACTGATAGAGATCAGTTCTTTCTCTCTGATTTTTGCAAGAAAAATTTAGAGAAATCTCATGCTCACCTCCCTTGTTCGATCCAAGCTATTGGATTACAGTTTTTGCTGAAGGGCTGTGTTGTTGAATTGGCTTCAACCTAAGCTGTGCCATTTTCAGTGGAAGCTAGTTTTGGTACCCTCTTTGGGCGTGAACTACCACTTTGGGAGCTACACTTGTGGATTCCGTATCAGGTATAATTCTTCATTTTTTTTTTGTTTCAGATCTCGTCCAGTTCAGTGCAAGAACAATCCTTGAAAAATGCAGTTTTTTTTTTAACTGGGAATATGATTCCCGAAAGGGTAAAAGAAAATTTTTGAAATTTCGCCCAACCATCTAGCATGGTTCGGCCATCGATGAATTTCCCCTTCCTTCATTACTGGTGTTCAAAGATTGATGGAATTGTTATTTCACAAAGACTTTTATGTAATAAAGATGGTTTTAAGAAAGGGAAAATTAAGAGGCCACTTGCAGTGACGAGGGAAGGCTGCAAGGCAATGGTCAACATAAAATGAGAAAAACCTGAGAAATGGGTTATCTCAAAATTTGAGAAAGACCATAATCATCCACTACTGATTTCTTCAAAGATCCGTTGAGGTTCTCTACATAATCGATCTGCGGTGAGTTCTTTTATCTTTGTGTTTTTATTATAGTACTTAATGTAGAAATATGGCTTTAGTAAACTCTCTTGTAATCTGTAAAGGCAACCTAGTATTGACACAGAAATAATGGGTTCTGCTTCAATGCTATATGTACCCGAACAAGCTGAAGCTATGAATTTAATGTTTTCTTACCTCAAAGAGAAATTTCAAATTCAGTGGTTGTATTTTTCATTTTTGAAAAGGTAAGGTGTGGTTTGTATTTATATTGCAAAGTGCTTTAAATGTATAGATTCATCAGTGGAGATGGACCCTCTTCAGGCCCATGGATTGCTTGCAGTCATCAATTCTAGTCCGCTTTCGATGCTGATTCCATTAGACTACACTTGGGGCATGTTGTAACCATGGTTTGCTATTCCGATATTGATGGACATTTCACCATGTAGAGATGGAGAGATCAGGGATATTTCACTAATTTTTCTAAGATATTTGAGAACTCTAAAAAAGTAAAAAAAAAAAAAATGGTCTTCTAGAAACATGAAATTAGTTAATAAACCTTCAAGGAATCATTAGAAGAATAATTGCACATTTAAGACCTAAAAAACCACGACATAAGACCATATAAATAAAATAGGGGAAAATAGGAGATTTTAATAGGTACATTTCTCTGTCTCCCTTTTTGTTTTTTAGCCATACTTTCTCCATTAATTATGTCACTTCCTTACCATCTTGACTTTTAGGGGAAAATAGGAGATTTTAATAGGTATATTTCTCTATCTCCCTTTCCATTTTTTAGCCATATCTTCTCCATTAATTATGTCACTTCCTTACCATTTTGACTTTTCTCTTTTTTGTTACAACATGTTTTGATCAGATTGAGAATACTCTTTTGTTGATATATGCATTTTTCTTTTCTTTTGAATTATAATGGCTTAGTAGTGATTTGTATCAAAAATAGTAATCCAATTATTCAATCACCAATTGCCTATTTTTTATTTTAAGAAAGGCATTTAAAAAAATTATGATGATTTTAATGAAATATCAAAAATTTTTTCAATGATATTCCGAAATTTTAAACCTTAAAAATATAGTTTATTAATGAAATCTGAAATATCGCCAACATATCGGCAAAATATTGGAAATATTTGAAAAAAAAAATAAGTTCCCTAGAAAATTTTGTATCACCACCTAGCAAAATAGGGATATTTTGGTGAAATTTCACCAAATATTGCCAATATTACAAACCATGGCTGTAACAACACTAATTGCCCTAGATTTTTTTTTTTATCAACAAAAAATCTTTCATTAATAACAGAGAAAATTAGTTACAATAGATAAAGATTGCAGAGGGACAAACTACAATCTCCAACAAATAGTTACAATTCTACCTAGTATAATGAAGATCTATTTGCCCCTTGTTTTGGTAGGGTATCTGCCATCCATTTGCATCCCGTTTGACATAACCAAACTGAGAATTGAACTTCCTTGCAAGTGTGTCGATTTCTCTAAAGACAAATTTGAGCTTCCAAGGTACCGGTGTGATGTTTTTGGACCAAGAAATGACCGATAGTAAGTCTCCTTCTATTTCTAAGTCTATTGTTCCTATCTGCTCAACCATCCTTAGACCTTGAAGTAGGGCTAGAGATTCAACCTGTATTGAGTCATCAAAACCTA
Source organism: Nelumbo lutea (assembly GCF_056320005.1). Classification (NCBI taxonomy): domain Eukaryota; kingdom Viridiplantae; phylum Streptophyta; class Magnoliopsida; order Proteales; family Nelumbonaceae; genus Nelumbo; species Nelumbo lutea. The sequence continues at coordinate 53,916,353 of NC_142690.1, forward strand.
TTGGTCCTGAGTAGAGTGCCACCACCACACCCAAATGATTTCTAAACACACCCCCATGCCTGCCCTTCCTGGGTTGCCAAGAGAACTCCCATGAAAGTTTAGTTTTAGTTTGTTCAATGCTGGTGGCTTCAATTCCATACTTACAAGTACTTTGGTACATCTGTTTGTGCTATTTCAGCCCAATTTCTTAAGATCTCATTCGTGGAATAGTTTCTGAATATCTCCATGGTCTTCACCCAATGTGCAGTTCTAATTTTTATTGCTTCAATAACTTCCTCCTTTGTTTTGCTTCTTCCAGAAAAGATTCTTAGGTTTCTTTCCTCCCATATAGTCCATACTGTAGCTGTTCTTACTGCCTTCCATAAGCACTTTCCTCTTTTCTTTTGTTGACACAGGAAGGAGGGGTTGAATAGACTTGCCACATCCTGTCGGGGAACCCATCTGCATCCAAAGAATGAATAGAAAACATTCCAAAGACCATAAGCAAAAGAGTAGGATAAAAATAAGTGGGTTAGGGTTTCACCACATCCCATACAAATGACACACACATGAGGAGAGAGGCAATTGTTTGGCCTCCTTTTTTGTACCACATCACAAGTGTTTGCCTTCCCTAGGAACACTTACCAATTTGGGCATCTTCTTTTTTTTTTTTTTTTGTCTTTATGATGTAAGCAGGTGATGCCTTATCACCAACAATTTGCATTCTTCTTTTCTTTCAATGAATTTTTATTTTACTTATAAAAAAATCTACTCTAAAGAAAATTTCTTGGACTTATGACCAATAAAAAATTAAGAGAAATAAGACCTGGACATGCAATCAGTCCAGGAAGAAGATGTAGTTATAATCTTTCCAAAAAAGAAAACAATAAAGAAGAAGAATAGAAGAATGAGGAGGAGGAATCTGATATATGACAGATAACATGGTTGAGTGTGAAGAGTAGAAGGTAAAGAAAGAAGAAAGATAGCTGATTAGAAGAGAGAAAGAACCAGTTAATTATGGTGGCACCTCACTTTACTGCCCCTATGTCCAATAAAATCCCTTGTATTTCCACCAGCATTAGATTCATACCTATCTTTTTGTTTCTCCGTTCCTTATTTTCTAGCATTGCCTTGAATTTTTCATATACTTAATCTGGATTCTTTTTTGCATGCTTGATTTTTATGTGTGTATATTGGTGGTGTTTCTTCCTAAAATTACCTCCCCAAAATTCTCTATTATAGTACTTGCACCTTACATGCAAGTTATTATTTTCATTAACCTTGACACATTGTTCCCACATAACATCTCAGGCCTTATCATATTTCCTACTAAAAAGTAGAATAAGTTGACAGGTTTAAGAGCAAAGTATATTTCTTCTTCATCTGTTCTTCTTCCTCCACCGCTGAGAGCACCCACCGCCTCTGGCATCTGATATCTTGCATTCCAGGGCTTTGTCCTTTGCCCAAGGAGGTGGAGAACTGGGTTGCTTGGTTGTGGGCGATATTGGGAAAGATGCACGCAAGACAGTTGGAAGGAAATAAAGCACTCCTAATATTTCCTACAGAGTCAGAAGCGAACAGAGCTTTGCGCTCTAGTAAGTCCTGGTTTAGCTCTATCCAAATGGAGTTCATTTGGTTGCAGTGAAAGGCAAGTTTTTGGTTATGGGCGCTAGTGGGTTACAGTTTTTGGGGCACCTCTCCATGCATGGTGCTCCTCGATGTTTAAACAGATAGGTGATGCTTGCGGCAGTTTTATTCAGACAACCTAAAACGGAGCAAGATCGGCTCTTTGCGGCTAATGATTTGGAGCAAATCAGTTCAAAAGACATCCCAAAATTTTTGGTTTTAGACATCTTGAACACTAGTTACTTACTTCGTTTAGTGGTGGAAGATTGTGTTTTTGAAGCAGGGGAGCGGTGCTCTGTTTTACCTTGTTCGAACCATAGTGAGTTAAACAGGGGAGCCACTATCACCCAAGAACAAGCATACCAGGATGCAAGCGCAGGTGAAGGCCGGGTTCCTCAACAAATGATGGTGGTGAGTTTTGCCATGCATAAAGAAACCCTCACTTCTATAGACACCAATGGCTCCAAACGATGATGAAGAAAATGTCGTAAGTGGCGTCACGGTTGAATATCGCCATTGACTACCTCCAATGGTGGTGCAAGGGCTGTTCCTTCTCCCACTGGACGTTCAAACTCTCTGCCAGAGACGAATCTTCAAATCATGGCATTGTCAGTAGCTCCTTCTTATGCAACTGCGTTTTCGACAGAATTTCTAAGTTTCGAACATGAACGGATGTGTTTTGGGGGAAAATTCCTCATAGGTATTCTGTACTTTGGCTGAGTGCTAATTTAGTATCCAAACTTTAAAATGCGACAATATTATGGGAAAAGACACAAATGCCCCTTAAATTTCATATCTAATTTTTTACTGTTCACCGCCATTGTACATCGTCTCATTCGTTGAACACTGCCACTATTCCCCGCCATTGAGAAAACTAAAGAAAGAAAACAAGTATTCATAGAGTCAGAACTAAACAAAAGTTCACCGCCACTATTCCATTCCGAACCATGGTTTCCGCATCATATTGTTCATCGCCACTGTCCACCACTGTTCCCCGCCACTATGCATTTTCTACCATTGGATTTGGGGGATGGAATTCTTGCGGTTTAAAATCCAAACTTACTCCAAAATTGGCAATGGAATCAGAACCCTTGCGGTTTCAACATAGTTACATATAAGGACTCCAGAGTTTCAGCTCTCGATCTTAGTTCTATCCCGTTAGCCTTCGATTTTAAGTTTGTTGCTTCAACCTCTCGTCGACTTCGGGTTCTCGGTGTAGTGAGATGTTGAGTGAGCTGGATCTGGCAGAGAATGGTTTTTCTGGTTCTGTTTTGGACATTTCACATTTGTCTTCATGTTCTAGCTTGAAATCTCTGAACCTCTCGAGGAATTTGTTAGATCCTTTGAATGGAGGGAATGATGGAGTTTGGTTTTAGAATGAGACATCGTGAAACTCATCTACCTGTACCTTGGCAAAGATACAGAGAGAGAGATGGAGATGAGACCTGCAAGTGCAACTCCACCTGCATCTGCTGCCATTGGAATGTAAGAGTGTTGAATTAAACAGGTGAGTAACATACAGGCGAGGAAAGTAAGAGCGACTAACGATGAAGATCACGATAACAGAACACACATGCTATCCATTAAATGGACGGTCTTAAACTCTTTGCCCTCCTGCTGCCATGGTGGTGGCCAGTGGCGAGCCCTTCGGATTCTGTTTCATTTTCTTGAGAAAGAAGATGATGAACAGTGTATTTTTTAAGGGTAATTTTGACATTTTTTAAATTCTTAAATCGCACATGAAGTCACATGATATACATAACTGACGGTCCATTAACGGTAGGTATTAGGTTGTTGCAAAATGAAAGTTCGAATATTAAATTGTTGCATTTTAAATTGCAGGATACCTATCGGGAATTTTCTCATGTTTTGATAAGAAGACTTGTGAATCTGGAAAGTGGGCCTTCGTGTGTGGTCTCGAACCCATCTAGGGATTCGAGGTCAATTGGCCTACTGTTTTGGAGTTCTTCACGAAATAATGTGGGGGCCCATTCTCTGGGTGTTGGCCCACTTTCACCAACACTACTGGACCCCCCTAGTGTGGAATCGCAAGCTTGGGTTCTGTTGGGAACCATTTGGCATAGGCTGAAGCCCATTCTAGGGCCAGCTACCAATACATCCTCTCCTGACCTTCCCTTACATCGATCTAGCTTCGGGGATGCATCAAGTGTACTCTCTCTCTCAGTCTGCTCCTAGGCACAGTTCAATTAGAGATGATGCATGCTTCTCAACTGAGTAAATAGTGCCCACGAGGTTAGACCTGACAGTTGAGTAATCAATCCTTAAAGGAGTTGATAACCGTATTGAGGAGGCAATGAGCTTTGGGAGGTTGTTGGGGGTGTCTTTCGCCATGGGTCAAGAAGAGAAAACTTGGGAGTGGATTAAGGCAAGATGTTAGGAACCTGCCTAACACAAGGCTCTTCGAGGGAGCCAACCTCTTGAATTTTAGAGAGAGAGAGTGATGCTGAAAGAATGATGCCTTTATTTCTCATGATTTGGATTATTTATACTATTTTACAGAGCTCCTCTTTTTACATTCTTTAATTTCTTTCAATTAAAACTGCTGCAAGTGAGCGGTCAGTTAGCTGAGTTGTTGTGCTGATGTGACATTTTCTTGTAAAACTGACTAACTTTTTTCAGCAACCTTAACAATCCCTCCCTCCTTTAGAGAGACCTTGCCCTCAAGGTCTAATATGGGAAAATTTATTTGCAGATCCAAGTAAAATTCCCAAGTGGCCAGGTTGCACCCTCTTCTGGAAGTTTAGACCAAACAACTAATGCTTCTGGAATGACTCTTCTGCCATGTCGCACCCATTTGAAATAAATGATGCAGGTTGGCTCAGTCTGCACTTGTCCTTTAGCTGAAAATGTGGGAAGAGTAGCACTTTCAATGACTCTTGGCTTCGGATCTTTCTTTATTAAGAAGATAAGAAATACAGGATGTAACTTTAATGTTGCAGGGAGCTCCATAGACCCTATCCTCTCAAGGATTTTAAATGGTCCAAAATAGCGCGAGCTGAGTTTGTTAAACTTTTGGCTTACTACTGAAATCTGTCTAAAGGGATGTAATTTGAGAAACACCCAATCACCGACTCCATATTGGACATTCTTGTAATGTTTATCATAAGTGCGCTTCATCCATTGTTGTGCTTCCAAGAGATGATTTCTCAGCTCTTTTAACACCTCATCTTGTTGTATCAATTCTTCCACTAAAGTTGCTACTACAGTGGTCCCTTTTTCATAAGGAAGTAAAGGAGGGTCCCACCCATATAGATCTCTGAAGGAAGTCATCTCGGTAGTTAACTGCCTTTGTTTGTCCATCAGATTGGGGGGGGGGGGGGGGTAGCTAGTTGATTTAAAGAGTTTAACACCATGCAGGCGAAAAAGTTCAGCACAAAAATGACTCATAAAAAAAGGGTCCCTACCAGACACAATTGAGTTTGGGAGCCAATGAAGGCGCACAATTTCCCGAACAAACAATTCAACAACTATGACTGCTGTGAATGGGTGTGATAGAGGTAGAAAATGACTATATTTTGTCAATCCATCAACCAACAGAAGAATAACGGTTTTACCGGTAGAAACGGGCAACCTCGTGATGAAATCCATTGATATATAGCCCCAAACTTGGGTTGGGAATGGGAGTGGTTGCAACAGGCCTGCTGGTGTTGTAGTAGTTGTCTTATTTTGTTGACATACTGCACACTTAGTTATTAAGCTTTGAATCGAGCTAGGCATGCCTTTCCAATGGAATTGTCTGGCAATGCGTTTAGAATGCTAGAGTGACCACTTGTGGGCGAGGCAAGAAATAATTCAAGGTGTGCAGAATCTGTTGGGATTTCCAGGCATTCCTTGAAGAAGAATAGATCATCCTTGACGGTATACCCAAGGTGCTCGATGGATCTGCCAATACTTGGGCCCTTAATTGCTGTAACTTTGTATGGGAGTGGGATTCCTTTTGAAGCTGATCCATGAGTGGAGATGTTAGGGATGACAAGAGTAGATGAAATGATTGTGGGTGGTGTGACAGGGCATCGGCAATGCGGTTAGTAGCCCCCACTTTGTATTCAATTGTGTAGTCGTACCCCAATAATTTGGACATCCACCATTGTTGTTTCGACGATATGATGACTTGTTCTAACAAGAACTTCAAACTTTTATGGTCAGTCCGAATTATGAATCGTCTTCCGAGCAAGTAGCCTCACCAATACTGCATTACTAAGACCAATGCTATTAATTCTTGTTCATAAACTTATTTGTCCCACTTCTGTAATGTCAAGGCCTTACTGAAAAAGGCTAGTGGTCGGCCTTTTTGCATGAGAACAGCCCCAACACCTTGAATGGAGGCATCACATTCAATGATGAAATCTTTTATGAAATCGGGCAGTGCTAATGTTGGAGGTGTTGAAACAGTATGCTTCAATTGCTCAAAAGCTTGTTGGGCCTGGGTTGACTAGCGGAATGCATCTAGTTTCAGTAATTGGGTCAAAGGGACAACTATTAGGCCGTAGCTTTTGATTAAGCAATGATAATTACCTGTCAGGCCCAAGAAGGCCCTCAATTCTTTCACATTTTTGGGTTATGGCCAACCCAATATACTAAAGATTTTATCCAGATCTATTGCTACAGTTCCATTTTTTGCAACATGTCCCAGGTAATATACTTGGGTTTGTCCAAAGGAGCATTTGGATTCTTTAGCGAACAACATATGGGCCTTAAGTGTTGTGAGGGTGACCTATAGATGGTTCAGATGTTCCTCTCAATTGGGGCTATAGACCAATATGTTGTCAAGGAAAACAAGAATAAACTTATGTAAATAAGGCTAGAATATGTCGTTCATTAAGGCTTGAAATGTTGCTGGAGCATTGGTCAACCCAAATGGCATGACAAATGACTCATAGTGGCCATCATGTGTCTTGAAAGTTGTTTTGTGAACATCCTCCACATGTACCCTTATCTAACGATACCCAGCCCATAAATCTAATTTTGAGAATATGGTGGCCTTCCTAAGTTCATCAAGTAGTTAACCAATGATCGGTATTGGGAATTGGTCCTTAATGGTGATATTTTTAAGGGCCCTATAATCAATACAGCATCGTCAAGTCCCACCCTTCTTTTCGACTAATAACACAAGCGAGGAGAATGGGCTATGGTTGGGCTGTATTATTTTCTTCTCAAGCATATCTTGAACTTGCTTCTCGATTTCAAATTTTTTGAAATAAGGGAATCAGTAAGGTCTTACATTGGTTGGGGTGGCTCCTGGCATGAGAAGAATGTGATGGTCATGCTCTTGGAGTTCTTTGAACATGTTTTCATATTGCTGAAGGAGTTGTTGTAGGCGGTTGTGGTAGTCTCCCGACCCATTTGAGTTGTTGTTAGCTAAGGATGGGCTGGCCTAACTAGCGTAGTTCTTCCTTTAAGCCGTTGACAAAGCTTCCAACTAGCGTTTTTAACATCAAGCCTTCGATTCACATGTCTAGCTTTTTGAATTCCATCTAATAATCTCTAACCGACCCCATCTACCGTAGTGTTGCAAGATTCCCATTGTGATCTTCGAACCTAGATAAACCAAAACGGATGGTCAAGGCATCGATGAAGTCTGCCCAAGATTGATGAGGGTGCCCCCATCGATACCACTGATACCATAGTATAGCTTCTCCCTCAAGATGTACCGAAGCTAGAGCAACCCTATCTTGACCAGTTGTCTCATGGTAATCGAAATATCACTCGGCTCTGAGAATACATGGAGTTGGGTTGCCACTTAAGAAGATGGGAAAATTGATTCTTGTTGCTCGCATTGTTGTCGACCCTATTCTATGGCTGTTTTCATTGCCCTATTCTACATTTCCTTCAACCGATTGAGGAGAGTGGTGAAACCTTCCTTCATTTCTCTGAGGTCTGATGACATTCGATGGATCTCTACTTCCATCTGATCCACCCAGGCATCTACTAATGTTGTCCTTGTGTTGCTCATCCTGACTCTGATACCAACTTGTTAGGAACCCACCTAACACAGGGCTCCTCGAGGGAGCCAACCTCCTGAATTCAACAAATAGGTGAGAGGGAGAGAAGAGAATACACTCTTTTAACTTTTCCAATAACATAATACACTCTTCCACTTCTTGGTCCAAATTCCTTAATCAAATCTACTATAATTCCTATTGGTGGAGGGATAAGAGAATTTTGGGAGGACGTGTGGGTGATTGATAGACACTTGAAAGACCAATCCCAACCCTCCATTCTTTATCATCTTATAAATCCATACCCGTGGGAGCTTTGATCTTTTTTCTGGGAGGGATGGCTTTGTTTCCCTCACTGCTTTATGTTGTATTGTTTCTAAATAAAATTACCTTACCTTTTTTCAAAAAAAAAATCCAAAACTGTCCCTGAACTTCTAAATATGCTACTCAAGGGATCAGTTGTGACTTTGGGCTCCAGAGAGGCCCTAGGGATTTTAAGATACTTGATGCTCTCAACTTGTTGGAGTCTTTGATTATTCTTTAGTGTGTCTAAATTGGATTATAGGATTTGGAAAACCAGTTCCTTGGGGTTGTACCCATATGCATTTTTTTTTTCAGTCATTTCTTATTCTAGTCCTTTTTTTTCTCCTATTCCTCCACCTTTTTTGGTGAAAGAAATTTGAAGTAGATTGGTGCCTCCTAAGATAAGAGCTTTCTGTTGGGAGGTGTTTCATGAGAAAACCAACACTTTTGATGTGCTAAAGAAGATTAAACTGTGCATATCTCCACACAGAAGTTTTCTTTCTAATGTAAGCAATTAAACTATTATTCTAGTTACTTATCTCCTACTTGTTTGTTTCTAGTTTTTGGAGATGGTTTCTTTTTCTTTTTGGTTGTTGTAGGTGGAATCCTCCGATGGATGTTGTTATCTTGTTTAACTTGACATCTTGGTGCCTTGATGAAGGGGGAAATCTTGTGGAGGTGTGCAATAATGGCAATGCTTTGGGCCCTATAGAAAGGAGAAGGTGCATTACAAAGTAAGATATTATTGAAAGTATCACAGTCAAAGTGTATGTTGGGCACATTGGACATTTTTGCACCATTTTCTATGGATGAACTCTTCAAAAGGTGGTATTCCTCTGACTTCAAGGGTTGTGATTTAAACATAGTGGGAACCACCTAGCAATAACTACATAAAACTGAACTTAGATGGCTACATTGGACCTATGACTATCAGGTATTGGTTGAGTGTTTAGGGACCAAAATGGTACTCTAGTAGCACTATATTTGGGTCTGGTTGGTCAAGGAAACTCTTCAAAAGCAGGACTTTTAGCATTATTATAAGGATTAAGAATTGGAAAGTTGTTAAATCTAAGAAATATTATGGTCGAATGTGATGCTATGGTGGTGGTGAGCTAGCTATCTTGGGTTTTGATGTTTGCACATACTCCGTTCTTTCAATTTTAATCTAGTAAAGGTTTATGTTAACTAAAAAAGCATCGAGGATACGAGGGACATAGAAGGTGTTGATCTTGTTTCTCTAATGGAGGATGTTGTTAAGGTAAAAACCAAGGATTTGAATAGAGTGGTTGATAATGAAGTACAAGTTGGCAAGAGTCTGGATCTGTTTCATTCGGGGTGGAAAGAAATTTTCCATGAAAATCTTTATGAAATTGAAAAAAGGAAGCACTTTAAAAATTCTAGCAACATTTTTGTGGATTCTTGTTTTCATTATGGAAATAATTTTGTTGATGATTTAGCTGAGTAAAGAGTCGAAGCAATGGTTTTCTTTGGAAATTTTGGGTTATTTTGGAAAGGTAGTCTAGGGAGTTGGAGTGTGAATGATTTTTGGTTAGTTAGATAATGGGTTTGGGGTGTTAGTGTTAAGATCGAACTTTTTGGGTTGATCGTATACTACTTCTATTCACATTTTTGGAAGACTCCATATTTTCAGTTGCTGCCATTTTAGGTTTTCAGAGTCATGTTGTTTTGGGGAATGTGGTCGTGTTGACAAAGCCAATACACTTCTATTTGAGGGAGATTCATAATTTCAAGAATCTCTCTCCTCCATCTCTTGTTTTTGTCTTTTCTTCTTCCAACTCTTGAGTGCATGGGAAGAATCATTGTCCCACATTGCTTGGGAAAGAAGTAGAAGTGGAGTATATCTATAGTTTTTCTCTCTATATGGGTAGGGATGGATAGGAGGAAAGCACTATAGATATTCCATGCATGTGATGGGGGTTGGGGGTGCTTTTCACACACACACACACACCGAGTCATGCCGAGCCAGGGAGTGGGTGAGGGTGCGGGTGCGAGCGTGCAATGCACCGAATTGGTTTTCCTTTTACCGGATTAATCATTTGTTTTTAAATTTTGAATTTAATTTTTAAAACATTTTCTTCTCTTTCTCTCTTTCGTGTCTCTTCAAATAGATTCAAGTCTCTTTACTTTCTATGTCTTTTCGAACAAGTGCACTATTCTAAAGAGGAACCTATCTGAACAAACATCTTTGTGTCTATTCGGGTCTGAGAACACTCTATAAAAAAAGTGTTGGTTGACCCAGTTTTGACACACCAACATTTTCGACATTCTTCTTCTCTGTCTTGTCTACAAATCTGAGCACCATCTCTCTTTGGTTCGCAAAGGTCTTGTAAGCGAGTTCACGCCTACTAGTGGCTTGTGGGTTGTTTTATCTTGGTGACCGATTTGTGATCACCCAGATGCACCATAGGGGACAAATGTGGTTTTAAGGAGAGTAACTATGTGGAACGACTCAGCCCTCATTTTCTCGGTTTCATAGTTCTGCAACACCACACTCCTGCAAATTCTCAGTTTGGAAAGCGATTACCAATAAGTTCCATCTACCTTCTTTATTATTTTCCAACAATCCTAAAACCGCAATTATGGAACCTATCTCTGTTAACCCTTTCATGAGAAACTAGATACTATCAACAATTCCTGATTTTTCTAAGATTGAGTCCTTCAATGGAACCAACTACAAAGCGTTGTTGATGATGCCTGTTGTTTGCCTTAGAGGAATTATGGGTAGCCTTTGCTTTGACTGAACCAGACTCATTAAACATGGAGGAACCATCCCGTTCTATTGTTGCAAAACACTGGACAACGGCCGACCACCTCTACACCAAGCATATCCTTAATTGTTTGTCTAATGAACTGTACAATGTTTACACTTCCTATAACTTTGCCTATGGAATTTAGAATGCATTGGACAATAAGCATGCTTTGGAAAATACTAGAAATAAGAAATATATAATTATCAACTTCTTGCATTTCACCATGAAAGAAGACATAGATGTGTCTACCCAAATAAATGAGTTATAGGTTCTTGTGGGGGAACTAACAAAAGAAGGCATGATACAACCAGATGAATTCATTGCCGGTTCTCTCATAAAAAAATCGTCACATACATGGAATGATTTCAAGACTAGTATGAAGCATAAGTGGAAGGACGCTACTTTGGACCAAGTAGTGGTACAAATTAAAATAAAAGAAAAGAACAGAAAGAAAGATGATGATCAGTTTTCCAAAATTATTGAGGAAAAGATTAAAAATTTAAAAATAATTTGAATGTAAAAAATGATCAGAAATTCAAGAAACAGCAAAAGAAAGAAAATTTCTATGTATGTGACAAACCCGGACATTACATGGACTGTCAATACCAAAAGAATGACTCTAGGAAACTAAAAGTCAATTTTACTAAGGATGTTACCGTAGCCATGGTAACTGAGGCAAACTTAGTTGATAAGCCAAAGGAGTGGGTACTGGACACTAGTGCTACCAAGCACACTAGTGCTACGAAGCACATATGTGAGTCTTCATGGAAAATTCACAAACTTTGAAAGTGATCGGCAAAGAAAAGATGCTCCTGAAACTGACTTCAGGAAAAAAATCTAATGTTGAATGACTGCATGTGCCAGAGATCCAACGAAACTTGGTATCGGGAGCACTCTTCAACAAAGTAGGACTAAAGCTCACGTTTGAAGCAGACAAGGTTGTGTTAACTAAACATAATATTCTTATTGGAAAAGGATACAATGTTGGTGGACTATTTGTACTGAATATTTCTGATATTGTTATGAATAAAAATGCTTCTTCTTCTATTTATATTGTTGAATCTTTTGATATTTGGCATGCTAGATTAGGACATCATAGTGCTCCTTATTTAAAATGGTTATATAAATTAGGAATTTTGAATGTTCCTATTAATTTTACTAAGAAACCTCATAAAAGTGAACAAAGAAGAATTGAACTATTACAACTTATACACAGTGATCTATGAGACCTTAAATATCATGAAGCTAGAGGAAGGAAAATATATTATATAACATTTATAGTTGACTTCTCTAGATATGCAAAAGTAGTTCTACTTAGATAAAAAAATGAGGCTGATCAAGCTTTTATAAACTATAAATTTGAAGTAGAAAATAAGTTAGGAAAGAAAATAAAAAGACTTAGAACAGATAGAGGGACAAAATATGATGAAAAAACCATTAGAAAATCTTAAAAAAATTGAATCATACATGAAACCATGACCCCTTATCAACCTAAATCTAATGGAGTTGCAGAAAGACTTAACAAAACACTAAAAAAAAATGATGAATGCAATGCTAATTAGTTCAGGTGCACCTCTAAATTTGTGGGGGGAAGCAATCCTAATGGTTTGTCACTTATATAATAGAATACCACCTAAGAAGAAATGACAAATACCTTTTGAACTTTGGCATAATAGAAAACCTAGTTTAAGCTACTAAAAAGTTTGGGGCTGTCTAGCAAAGGTTGGAATACTTGAACCTAAAAGAAAGAAATTAGGACTGAAAACTTGTGGCTGTGTATTCATTGGATATGCACAAAATAGTGTGACTCATCGATTCCTTGTAATTAAAACAATTGATAATGTTGTCAAAAACAACACAATAATAGAGTCCCAAGATGTAGAGTTCTTTGAGCACATCTTTCCTTGGAGAAAAGAAACTACAAATACGAAACCTTCCAAAATCCAAACTAGAAACCAAAAACAATTGAGTGCTCAAGGAATCAATACTTCACTTAGGCAATAACTAGACTTAAGGAGAAGTAAAAGAAAAAGAAGAGAAACAAACTTGGGCTATAGAAAGTTCACATTTCTGGTGGACAAGGACCTAGTAGCCTATTAGGAAGTCGTAACTTCACTTGATCAGTATTTTGGAAAAAAACCATAAAAAGTGAAATAAACTCTTTAATCACTAACCACACCTTGGAACTTGTAGATCTTCCACCTAGAACTAAGGCACTGGGCTGTAAATGGATTTTTAAGAAAAAAATTAAAGACAAATGGTACAATAGATAAATTCAAGGCTAGATTAGTTGCTAAAGGGTTTAAACAAAAGAAAGATGTAGACTTCTTTGACACTTACTCCCTGGTCACAAGATTAACTACAATTAGAGTCTTGTTTTCCATAGCATCCATTTACAAACTAGTAGTTCATCAAATAGATGTAAAAACAACTTTCTTAAATGGGGAATTAGAGGAAGAAATATATATTAAGTAACCTGAAGGCTTCATAATACCAGGACAAGAAAATAAGGTATGTAAATTAATTAAGTCTCTATATGGCTTAAAATAAGCTCCCAAACAATGGCATGAAAATTTTGATAATGTATTAGTAACTAATGGATATAACAGAAATGATTCAGATAGATGTGTTTATAGAAAATTTAAAAATGATAAAAGAGTCATGATCTGTTTATATGTTGATAATATGCTAATAATGGGAACTAGTCTAAAGGTAATAAAAGAAACAAAACAATTTCTAATGTCCAAATTTGATACTAAGGACTTGGGTGAGACTGATGTAATCTTTGGGATTAAAATCTATAAGCAACAAGGAAATTTTATTCTCTCCAAATGACACTATGCAAAGAGTATTCTTAGAAAATTTGGACACTATGATTGTAAACATGTTAAAACTTCTATTGACTATAGTATTCACTTAAGAAAACATGTAGGAAAACTTTTTTCACAAAATGAGTATGCAAGTATAATTGGATCTATATCTTACTTAATGAATTGCATAAAACTAGACATAGCTATAGTTGTGGGAAAATTAAGTCAGCATACTCGTAATCTTAGGAATGAACATTGGGATGCTCTAGTAAGATTATTAAAATATTTAAAATGAACTATAAATTTTGGTTTATATTATTCAGGTTTTCCTCCTGTTTTAGAAGGCTTTACTGATGCAAATTGGATTTCAGATTCAAAGGATAGTACTTCCACCAATGGATATGTGTTTACTCTAGGTGGAGGAGAAATATCGTGAAAATCGTTAAAGCAGTCATGTAATATAAGTTTAATAATGGAGGTCGAGTTTATAGCACTATAATTGGCGGGATCCAAGGCAGAGTGGCTAAGGAACTTATTGGCAGATATACCACTTTGGGCCAGGGCTGGTTCCGTCTATCTCTCCATTGAAATAGCCAAGCAGCAATAGTCAGAGCTAAGAACCAGACATACAATGGTAAAAGAAGGCACATTTGCCTAAGGCATAACCTGGTAAGATAATACCTCAACGAAGGTACAATCGCTCTAGATTTTGTAAGGTCTAAAAAAAACCTTGCAAATTCATTAACCAAACCATAGAATTCTATGGTTTATGAGGCATTGGTAGGAATGTGGCTAAAGCCCGTTACATAAGTCATTAGTGATGGACACCCAACATATGTGAAAGGAGATCTCTGGAATTAGGTTTAATGGGTAAAAATGAGTTGCTAAATGACTTGGGAAAGCACTATCATTTATGTCCCATTTTAGATGCCGAGGTAAGATAGTGCTCACTGCATTTTGAGAAGGTTGAGCATGAGGCTCATAATCATTAAAGAATAGTGTGTACAATGCACACTAATAACTGACCTAAGTGAGTGTGAAGTGTGGCCGCTTCTAAAGAGAAATATAGGGCTGACTCTCTAAAACACTCATGATTCCAAGAGGGGAACAAGGTTAAAATGTTCCAAAACAAAAGAACCACTAAAGAACTAGTGAGTTGAGTTGGTCAGCCGATTAGCTAGTTACAACAAAGAGGAAATGTTGAAGGAGTCTAATTCCACCCGTACTTTGTGACATAACCTGTCATACCTAAGTATTGATTGAAGTCCAAAAGACATCACCATGAATACTTTTATCACTATGATGCTTAGATTGTTCAATCTTCTTGTAATTTTGAATCTTGTGGGGGATTATTGGAGGGAGATTCAAAATTTCAAGAATCTCTCACATCCCTATTTTATTTTTGTCTTCTCCTCTTCCTACTCTTGAGTGCATAGGAAGAGTCATTGCCCCACATTGCTTGGGAAAAGAGTAGAGGCGGAGTATATCTATAGTTTTGCTCTCTCTGTGGGTAGGGACCCATAGGAGGAGAGCACTATAGATATTCCATGCATGTGAGGGGGGGTCAGGGGTGCTTTTCGCATGCGCACGTCGAGTCGAGCCGGGCTGGATTGGGTCGGGCGTGGGCGTGGGCATGGGTGCAGGTGCGGGTGCGAGTACGGGTATGGGTGTGCGATGCACCAAATCAGTTTTGCTTTTACTAGATTAATCATTTGTTTTTTAAATTTTGAATTTAATTTTTTAAAATATTTTCTTCTCTCTCTTTCGTGTCTCTTCGAACAGAATCGAGTCTCTTTCCTTTTTGTGTCTCTTCGAACAAGTGCACTATTCTGAAGATGCACCTATCTAAATGGACATCTTTGTGTCCATTCGGGTCTGAGAACACTTTATAAAAGGAGTGTTAGTTGACCCAGTTTTGACACACCAACATTTTCGACATTCTTCTTCTTCGTCTTCTCTGCAAATCTAAGCATCATCTCTTTATGGTTCGCGAAGGTCTGGTAAGAGAGTGCACACGTACCAGTGGCCTGTGGGCTATTTTATCTTGGCGTTTGCAATCACCCAGCTGCACCGTAGAAGGCAAATATAGTTTTAAGGAGAGTGACCAGGTGGCACGACTCAGCCCTCCTTTTCTCAATTTCATAGTTCGGCAACACCACACTCCTGCAAATTCTCAGTTTGGGAAACGATTACCAATAAGTTTCATTTGTCTTCTTTATTATTTTCCAACAACTTGTACTTTTTCTCCTTTATTATTTTAATAAAAAAATTCTTACTCACAAAAAATAATCTCCTTACCACCTGATTCATATTATCTTTGAGAAGAAAGCAGATTCAACAAATAGCAAGGTTAATGGAAGTTATGCATGGGTTTTGGACCACAACGTTCACTTGGACCTATTAAGATTTGAGTCTTCATTTATCTTCCTCACTATTCTTTAGCATTTGACCAAAGCCAAAATAGCCTTAAAGCAAGAATCATGTCTCATTGCTTGGAATATTTGGTCCATTGGATCTGTAGCTTTTCTTTTGATGTATGAAAGTTGTATGTCATTGTGTCATGATAAATCACTGGAGATGCATTTGTTTCTTCCCAGAAGTTACTACATGATTGGAAGTTGGTCTTTACATCTTGCAATTTAATCATTAGAGTTCCACAAAAAGGAAAAAGGAAAGGAAGAATTAATTGAAGAAAATAGTGACGTGGCTAACTTATTGACCCACTACTAATTTATACGTTAAATGTGGTCACAATGACCAAATATGCTGCAACCAAGGTTCAAAGTATCGGATACGCCTAGTGTATCAGGAAGGCAATTTTAAGATACATATCAAGATATGCTTTGGATACGCATGCGTATCAGAGAAAAATTAATATACACATAGATCCTTATAAATACACATAGGAACACTATAAAACTTCAATATAACATAGAAATACATCAATAACACTAAATATAAGGCTTTAATTAGATATATATATATATATATATATATATATATATATATATATATATATTAAATTAATATATTTTAATAAAATTTATGAGAAACCACATCATATTTAACATATGTAAACATCTAAACATTATTTATTAAAATTATAATCACATCAATATTTAATTCAGGCCTACCCTATTGCAGCATCTGTGTCAAGGCCTATATTCGATATAGGTAAGTTCTCCCTGATCTGCAAATTTCGTTCTTTTATTTTGTTGTACTTTAAGTTTCTCCTTCCTAATTCCTAATTTCCAATTATCTCCATAATAGGATTATCCTTCCCTTCTACCATCGTTGTTGTGCTTCAAACAACGATGTGTTCCTTTTGTTTTATTTTCTCTTCATTACATTTAAGAATAGTGGGTGAGAAAGTTATCACGTTTGGTAACTGGTAATTCATCTATGCATGTTTAGTTCTTCTTATGAATTCGGTATACTTATGGATTTTTTTCTTTCTTGTTTTTCTTTAGTTGTTGAATTGTTTAGATGAAATATTTGTTATATTCAATTCTGGTGGTTGGATTGAATAGCCCGAGGATTTAGTCACCTGAAACGGGTACGGTGGAGTTGTTCAATATTAACGATCTAGGATCTTAGAGGTGCCTGTTAGTGTGGGATTCTAATTCATCGAAATCTTCTCCACCATAAACATGATACACATGTAAACAAGTAAAATAAATAAATTATTAAGGAAAAGTGAAGAGTGATCTTGAAGATAACATGAATAATCCCTTAGCGTGATGTTAGCATCTGAACTTCCAATTCATCTCAAACCTTCGACTAGACCATTTCGATCCTTTTGAAACACCCAACAACACAAAAATCTCAACATTCACCCTCAAAGCCTCCAAATCCAGTGTTAAACATGCCTGATACCTAGTCAATAGCCTCGATTGATTAACCCCCGCTTATACCGCAACCATTAGATCAGATACAACCACCAAACCCCAAACCCCCCAAAATACCTACCCATGAAATTTTAGCTTAAAATTTCTCTATTTACCCTTCCATCAAACAAAGATTCTATTTTGACTATTCTCGTTAGTCTAAACAGTTGAAACCCAGATTTTCTTGATCTTGACACATCCCAAACGATCAAACCATGCCATTAAAGTCCAGATAAATCAAAACACTTGCCCATAAAGTTTCACCCCCAGATTCCCCATTTGCTCTTCCATCAAGCCAAGATTTTATTCCGAAACATCCTGTTGACCCAAATTCCTACAATCTTGACCCTCTAAGCCTGATAAAACCTCATAGTCAGAACCCAGGAACCCCTAGATACCAACTTGTGAAATCTCAACCCAAATCCGTTTACCCTTCAATTGCACCAAGATTCCATTTCAAGACTCTAAATTGACTAGATTTCAAGTCTATCCGATCTGGGCCTATTTGGCACAATCCAGCATTACTAGACCTGTTCATGGGCCAAGCTTTTACTCTTCATAAAGAGGATTTTGTTAGGCCCAGGCCCGAGTCCAAAGCTCGACCTAATAGCAAGATGGTAAAGAGAAAGACTCACTACCGGTGACTGTGTTCGCTACTGCTGAGTTCGCGTCTGAGAGAGAGAGAGGACTCACCACCGTTGTCAGTGCCTGTGTTCGCCGCCTCGCTGGTGCCTAAGTTTGCATCTGAGATTCTGAATGAAGTGAGAAGAGTAATGAGAGAAAGAGGACTCACCACCACCACCGATGCCTATGTTCGTCGCCTCGTTGGTGCCTGAGCTTACGTCTGAGATTTTGAGAGAGAAGAAGCGAGAAGAGGAACGAGAGAGAGAGAGAGAGAGAGAGAGAGAGAGAGAGAGGACTCACCGCCAGAGTTCACTGGTTGCACCGGTGAGTGTTTGTTGGTTTTGTCTGCCTGAGAGTGTGAGGTTGCGCCAGTGAGTGTTCGACTACTGAGAAGAAAAAACTGAGGTTTGGCTAGAAAGAGATGAATGAGAAGAGATGGATTAGGATATTTACGGTTTTTGGTTTTACCTAAAAGTTGGGCTACCCAACCCATGAACTAAGCCTTACCTATGTTTGACCAGTTGGGCTACCCAACCCTAAAAGTTTTAAGCCCGCATGCTCAAATCTATGTTTGACCCGTTGGGCTACCCAACCCATGAACTAAGCCTTACCAATCACCTCAGACTACCAAAAAATCATGCCCTAAGAAGTTTCATCTAAGGCAAACATGTTTTCCCTTTAATCACACTTAGATTCTGTTTCAAAGCTCCAGATTAGCCGGATCAAACATTTTCTAGATCTACTCGATCCAGGCCCAGTTAGGCCAAGATGACCCCACCAATCATCGTAGATTTTTGAAAGACCACACCCTGTGAAATTTCAGTCAAAAATACCATCATTTACCTCTCCATCTAAAAAGACTCTGTTTCAGTCAATCGTTAGCCCATTCACACAAAACCCTTCTTCGTAGTCAAACCCTTCTCAACCTTCCATTTTTTGACCCGAAACCACCCACCATTGGACCAGAACCCCGATTCAACCCATTGGACCCGCTTTGACCCAGTTGTCAAAAATCACCAAAATACCCCAATGTTCTCCAAAATTACAAAATTACCCCTGCCTCCCAATTAAATTCAATCTTATCTTTTCATTCGCCCTGATCCGAAGAATTCGAATGGGGGAGGAAAATGGAGAGAGGGCGCTGTTCATCGTCTCTGATCTCCGTCGAACAGAGTAGTGGCGGGTGAGTCTCCCACTCTTCGGTTTCTTTCATTCTTTTGTCTCATTCTTCTCCTTATCCCTTTCCACACTTCTCTCCGGTCGTCATCTCTCCTTTCTTCTTCCCACCGGCGGGAGTGGAAGAGTGCAGCGGCGGATCTGAATCCGACGACATTCTCGTTCTCAGAAGACCCCTCTCCTCTCCGATTTTTATTTCACACTCTCTCTTTCTCCTTCATTATGTTTCCTTCCCCATCATTTCCCGCCTCTCCTTCGTCACCTCTAGTCTCCTCAACTTGTTCCCCAAGCCCTGTTTGATCTATTGAGTTAGCAGAACCAACCGTAGTAGAGTCTACCTGGATCTATCTTCTCACAGTCTCCGACGAGATCTCCACCTCAAGAGATTAATTCTGAACTATCCCACTGAGTTCCTATCCATAAGCATCACTGTTTGCAGCATCTAAAGGGGGGAGAGGTTAAGAACGATGCGGTACCGTCTCCTTTGTTCCGTCAACTAATTCCAGGCTCAGACATAATTAGGTAAACCTTGTTATCCCCCACTTTGTAGTTAATCTCCTTTTAGTTCCTTTTTTTTTTTACTATTTGTTTTCTTGCATTTTGCGCGATTAGGATTTGAGGGAGAATTAGAGGGTTGACGGAATTCGGTGAAACTGGTTCTATAAGCTCTCGGTGCCTACCCAAACCTGTCGTTCTTGTTCTCTCTCGAGATTTTGGTTGCCTCTGTTCTTTTCTGCAATTGATCTTCTTCCCTTATGATTACAGTTGCTAGCCTGCCTCTGTTTGCCGGTTTTAGTTTTCTTTCTTCTTGAGGATTAGAATGTGTTGATGGAGAAGTTTAATTCATTTTAATTACACAGCTTATAATCGTATAGCCTGGCTCGCTGAAATCGCAACTATTTTTTTTTTATTTTTTTTTTATTTTTTGTGTTTTTTGTTTTTGTGTTGTTTTTTTGGTTGAAACAGGAGGAGCTACACAAGACGGGGTAGCTCGGCCCAAGCGTCACAAGAAAAAACACGAATAGAACTTAAATTCCTAGGGATAGAGGGAAAGCAAAAACTGAGAGTGATGAGAGGAAAAGAAAGAGGTTGGATTGCCATCCGGTGGGTAGCTTGATTGGCCTCTCTATAAACGTGGTTGTGGGTGATTCTACATTCCAAATCTCTAGCCAGCTTCAAACACTCCTGGATTCAATCTCCACGGGCAGTCTACTGTGTTCTTTAAACACGAAATCACAAGAAGAAAGTCTCCCTTAATGAAGATGGGGAGATCCCTATAGTTAAAAGCAATGTTATGGGTCTCCCACGCAGCCCAAGCCTCCCCTACATTAATTGAGGAATTCTTGATAAAATAAGATTTGGTCTCAAGAACACTCCCCTATCGATTTCTTGCAATGCAGCCAATTGTGCAATCACCTTTATCATTTCTAAATGCATCAAAGTTTATTTTGATAGAATTCCCTTTTGGAGCTTTCCATTTGATTGGCTTCCAATATTTAGTCCGAATAGTATTGGAGTTAGAACAATTTTCAACACTGTGATTAAAATATAGAGACAAAGCTCTATCAATAATGACTGAAGGGTAGCAACAATGGTTATGGAAGGTTTTTCATTTCTATTCTTCCAAATCTGCCACAAGATAAAACAGGATTTCACAAGGATCGTAGAATCAGTCTGATTGGAAAGTAAGTCATCCTACCACTCCCTAGAATCACTCATTTTCATTGGAGTATCTTAATATTTGGGTTTAAGATACTCCCTATTTGTTTAGCAATAGTACAACTTTTAAAGATATGATCTGTGTCTTCAATTCCATCGCAAAAGCTGCAACCAACATCAATGGAGAGACCTAAAGACCTCAAGAAGGTTTTAGAAGGTGGCCTAGAATTAAGCAATAGGTATAAAAAAAGTTTTGATTTTAAGAGGAATTTTAAGCCCCCAAATCTTGTTGACCTGAAGGTTAAGATCACTCTGGTCCTTATGCATGATAATAGCTTCTTTGTAGGCCGATTTAACAGTAAAATGTCCTTTGGGATTCAACTTCCAAATCATTTGATGGAGGGGATAAAGATGGTTCTAATGCCACTCCAAATATTGAGGGTAACTAAGTTACAAATCTTATTTTCCTCCTAAATATGTCTTTCATGATTAATAACACCACTCACTAGCAACTCCTCGTGCTCAATTTCAACTCTCGAAGGGTCTTTATTCAATATTCCTTCAATTGGAGCTGAGTACAACCAGTTATCTTTCCAAAACTTAATATTTTTTCCACTGCCAACAATCCAACCCATACCTCTTTTGAGTAAGTCTTTGGAATTCAGAATTCCCTTCCAAGCCCAAGAAATTCCATATTTAGGTTTAGTATTCCAAAAAGATTCATTTCAAATAGATGAGGATGTCATAGTTCAGACGATGGTCAGTAGATCAAATCAGGGGGGAAGGGAAAGTGTCAGTTACTGAGAGTAGTCCAGTTATATATATATAATAAATTGATTAAAAGATTAAAATAAATAAATAATAAGAAGGTGGAAAATAAAAAATTGATAAACAAGAAAAATAAAAAAATAATGGGGAGGTTTTCTTTCATGTTGGTTTACTTTTTGGTATGTTTTGTTTATTATTATTTTGCTCGATTAATTGCAGTTCTTCTAATTATGCTTGTTTGAGCTTCTATGTGGGCCCCACCTATTGGACCTAGGAGAGGGGTGCCTAATCCCTTCCCTCTCCCATCCGAGTCTTTCTCGGACTCATGTAGTCAGTGCCTTGGGTTTTAGAGTCATTATCGAACCAAAATAGTTTTGATGCCATTCTCGGAGGTCTCATCACCTCCATTTCGATAATTGATGGGTGACGACTCCATTTCTGTCTAAGTTAGCCGTTTTCCTGACTTTCACATGTGATGAGGCAGAATGATGAGAATAATTGGCTAGGGAAGACAAATTAACCCAATAAAAAGGAAAAAAACAAATAATTAAATAAATAAACTTAGTAAAGCTGTAAAGTGGATAGGCTATTTCGATGGGTTTAGAGATACGTAGGTGACAAAGGAGAAACAAGCTAATAAAAAATTGAAATAAAAATATATAAAAAATAAAAATAATAAAATAGATAAATAAATAAATAAAATAGAAAAGATTAAAAAATAGAAAATAAAAAAATCATAGTAAATATTATATTTTTATAAAATCAATATGTAAATGGGGATCCATAAGAGAATAACAAAAAAAAAGTTAATAAAATTAAGTAAAAATGACAATAAAAAAATGTAAAAATAATAACAATAAATCAAAAACAAAAAGACAATAATAAATAAAAATTGCTAAATATATTTTTATAGTGGCTTGTTCTTGTAACTAGTCAATGACCCTGTACGGGGAATTAATAATATTAAATTTATATTATAGAATAAATTCTGTTAAATTTATATTTATTAATATTTTAACTAATTATTAAAATTTCAAGAAAAAATTATTATGCCTTTAGTTAATAAAATGATTATATGTTCGTGATTGTGCTTGTTTGGGATCCCATGTGAGCTCCAACAATTGGACCTGGGAGAAGGGTGTCTAATCCCTTCCCTCTTCCATCCAAGTCTTACCCGGATTGGTTTAGTTAGTGCCTTGGGCTACTGGACTCACTATGAATGAAAATTAGTTTTAATGCAATTCCCAGAGGTCCCATCACCTCCACTTCTTAAACTGATGGGTGGCGACTCCAATCAGCCCAAGTGAGCCGTTTTTCAATACTCACAGACCGGTGACTCCACTAGAGAGTTCTTGGACCATAAATGGGGCCCACATAGGGCCTGTTTGGCTTGATTGTTTTCTTTGTATATATTCATATGAAATTTTCCGATGGTGATTTGCAAAGCTACAATCACCTCAGCTAAAGAAGGTTCTCTCTCCCCCAACAAATCTTGTTCAAAGGGACATCGTTATCACAGTTGTATCGCATGGTGATGACTGAGAAACTGTTGGTGAGCGAAAATGGTGGAAAGAGATGGACACAGATAGTGAATGTTTAAGTAAATCATTACCGAGGATGGGTGGAGGTTCAGGATGGAAGGGCTTTTGCACCCATGAATGCCCTTATTTTAATTAACAATCAGAAAGACTTAATCTTGCCCAAAAAAAACTTTCATTTTTCAGAATTAGTGCCATTAAATTGCCCTTTTTATTTGGTGTTTAAGGCACTTCATGGAAACTCAGTACCATGTTCGAGTTTATATTTATTCGATTATCAGCATTCAGTCCTTCATGCTTCTAGCTGGCACTGCAGCCTTTGTTCATAGTTCTTCGTTTTCAAGTGAGGTCAGTTACAGATTTTCCTTTATTTCTTTCCATTTCATGTTTTTCCTTGCATCTGGCAGTTACTTGGATTATTTCAGTTACCTTGTTCATGGCATTTCTTTCTATGCATTGACTACATATTTTTCATAGTGATCAACTACGTTCTGTTTATTTTATTCCCTAATCTAGAGATAAGATTTCTTATGGTAATGATAAAATTATCAGTTACTCTAGTATCAACATATCAGACTATATCAGTGTTTAAGGATTAACTTTAGCAGTTCTAAGCTCCACATACCAGGTTTTTCTCTAGAAGAAAACAATTAGATTAGAAGATTAAGGATAACTTCCAGTAATGTTCTAAAAACCATTCCAAACATAGCCCAGAAAGCTGGTTGGGTACGGGACTAAATCGTTTGCCCAGTAAAATGATCAAAACCATAAAAAACATAGGAGCAGGTTCATTATCTGGTGTTAACCTGTCCAACCATCATCAAGGAGAAGTTGAAAGCAATGGTTTCTAGTATTGTGGCTAATGGATTTAGATGACTATACCAACTGATTGGCACCCCAATTCGTACATTCTCTACTTTGTTGCAGCAGAGACCCGGGATCTATTTCCGTTGCCTCCAAGGTTGGGATTGTTTTAATGGGATGGGGGATGGGCTACCCTGTTGTGTAGCACACTGTCAAATTGCTTGGAATAAAAAAAATGTAGACGACTAAGGAATCTAATATGTGTCCTGTATGGAAAGTGATCATAGCATCAATCTCCTCTAGGTATGATAATGCTTTATTTAAATCATGCTACTTTTTAATTATTAATGCTTCTCTTGGCACTAATTTTTGGTGATTCTTATTTATTTGCAGAAATTCTTATTCCGAACCTTGTCTAAGTAGTAGAACTTGGTTTTATTTAGTCTACTTTAAGTTCAAATACTCAATTAATGTTTATTGCTTGGGTCTTTTTCTTTCATTATTCACTTTCTCTCTTTTTAGAAATCTGAAATATATCTCAGCCCTAGAGCCTCTTGTTATCTGGTTGTCCAGCTCCATTAGCTTTTAAGTGTGGAGTAGTGTTTCTTTTTTTTATTAGAAATTGGAAGAAAGAATGGGAGAGTGGTTACAAATTTACAATATTCTAAAGATGTGCCCTATACCCCATATTGGTAGACTAGATCCAGCCTAGCTACCCCCTAACCACATTTTGATGCCAAATGAAACACTAGTTATTTCAATAATTAAGGATGCCATTCTGAAGTCTTTCTTTTGGTGCTTTGACATGATTCCTAGTTTGTTGTTCTGAGGGGTGCAATGTCAACTAAGTATATGCTTAAGACAGATCAACACTGATACTTATTCTTAAGTCTAGAAATCCTGGCTTGAGGATCAACACTGGTTTCTTTGTGTCTGAGTTGTAATACCCAATTTTTTAGTTCAATTTTCAGATTTTGGTCTCAAGGGTGTGGCTTGTAACTGCTTTACTCTCTTGTTAATAAATCTATTAATTTGTTAAAAAAAAGCAAGACTGATACTTATTCAAGTATATATTAAACCTCTTAAGTCTCTACTCTATGTTCTTGATTTGATTTTTATTTCTTGGAGTGAAGCCGTAAGTTTGGTTATGGTTCTTTTGCACAAGTCTCCAAATGTTCTTTATTGTTGTTTGCATGGTTGAATCTAGGTGTACAATCTGTTGGTTGAGTTAGAACCAAAGGCCTAATCGACTATTCAGTTTGACCATTTTCTCCAATCGAACCAAACCGAACTAGAGCTCAGAACTGAACCAACCCTAACCAAATTCAGTTGGGCCCTCATTCCACATAAATGATAAATAATGATTTTGATTAATAAGTGTTATTAATTAAAAGTTAGAATGGCACCAAAGCCCATTGGCTTTAATTATTTAGCTATTATTAATTAAAGTCTAGAATAGACCCAAAGCCCTATGCCAATGGAGAATTAGCAAATTGACCATTATTCACAAACAATTAATAACTAGCTTAGGTTTTAATTAACTATAATTAATTAAAAGTTAGAGTGGGCCTAACAACCAATGGGGAATTGCCAAGTTGACCATTAGGAAATATAATAATTAATTACCATAAAGTATTAAATAGAACAACAAATATTTAATATACTTAATTAAATAATAACAGTAATTCGGTTTACATTTTGGTTTGGTTAAAAATCTCAGCCAAACTGAACCTAAACCAAATTTCTATAAAAAACAAAAACTGAACTGAACCAATGCCAGAATTAACCAAACTAGCTTATTCGGTTCAGTTCTGTTTGGTTTGGTTTGGTTCGATTTTTTGTTTATCAATCGAATTTGAACACCCTGGTTGAATTGTTCAAAAAGCTAATGTTAAGCCCTTGTTTGTGATCTTCCAATCCCACACCCCAAAGTTTCAGTCTCTGTTAGCCAAGCATTCCCTTCATCACCCACTTGAAACACTTTAACTAGCTGAATTTTCCAGCAATTGTGATTCCTTAAGTCTCATCTTTTTTCAACCCTCTTAACATCCAACAAATAGGAAACTTTAGATTGCTTAGTCCAATATTTCTTGTCTTTTTTCCTATGCATTCAGATTATTATGTTTTTCCATCACAAATTACAGGCAAAAACCTCCAGAAAATGCAATTAAAGGGAATTCTTGAAAAAAGTAAACCAAATTTGCATATTCCAAACTCTAACTTAGTATATCACCCATACAATCCCTACCATTACATGTCTCTTATGGCATGACAACTGCTAATATATTGGTAGGCCATCTTTACAATCTACACAATGGAATCACAAGTGTGTAATTTTGTGTTAGCTTTAATTCATCACCAGGAAAAAAAACACCCCTAAATTGTCCAAAAGCCTCCAGTGTTGCAATGCTTATCATTTTTCTCTTTGTCATCTTACATAATTTTAGGCCTAACTGTTACTTTATTAGTGTCTTTATTTTCTCTCTCTTATGCCTTGTTCTCCCCTATGCATATTAATTTCAGGTAGGCAAGTGTAATTTGGATTCTGATTATGACAACCACCCTAAACGTGTCTCTGCGCCATGCTCATGGAAATATCTTATGGAATCTTACTTTGAGAAACATGATAGCCTCATGGATTCAGATATCCAAGCCTTCTTTGTACATGAACTTCACCCTGCCACCTGTGAAGTAATTCAACAAAATCTGAATTCTTTGCTTAGAATGTCAGTCCTGCATCGAAACTTGATTGGAGAAGGTTCTCATCGTCATCTATTTTCCTTCTTAAAATTTAATGTTCTATCAGAGGCTACATTTGAGCTACCTGCACACTTTTGTGAGGCTATAATTATTGAAAGATTACCTCATGGAATCTTTGCGGACCCATTTGAGCTACAACATCTTATTGAACGTGGTGGTAAGGGACTTCCCTTTATTCTTGGAGCAAGATCTTTGAGTTTTATCATGTCAAGATTTTAGTTGAAATGTTTGTTGCAGTGTTTGTTGATGCTGCTGTTTTTGGAGACACTAATCTGGAATTACCTTCAGTCTTATCCAACCGATCAATTGTTGAGGTTCATGTGGATATTGGTAACAATATTTTAGCAGCTAATAAGGAAGGGGTAGAAATTAAATTGGAGCTCCCATTACATGCACGATATCCTGTAAGTTTGAATCTCGCATATGAGTAGGAAATAAAATTATCATATCTTGATATGCTAAGAGTCCACATCACTAGATAAATAATGGAATCAAATTTCCAGCCAATAGGTAATATGCAACTAATCCAAAGAATGTAACTACTGATTAAAGAAAAAAAACTGGACGGTTATACTAATAACCAATACTCTTTGATGGTCTAGAGTCCCTAATTTCTAATTTCCATGTTATCTGATATTTTCTGGAAGCATGCATACTGATAAAATTGCATGAATCAAGGAGAAATTTGTTTGCATGAGAAATCTAGTTGATCCCTAATTTCTAATTTGTTTGCATGAATCAACTGTTCTTTATCAAGAATATGTGACTCATTTTAATTTTTGGCTTTCCTAACCGTCTTTCAAATCATTTATCTCAGCATCCTCAATCCACCTATACTTTATTATTCTGTAAAAATGAATAAATGATAATTCACATTAAAAGTACCATCCACCATATCGTTAATATAAAAAATAATTATTGAGAAGTTATGGTCTTTTGAAATATGTTATGTATTATTTCCTTAAAGACATGTAAAGCAAGATAATGTCGATCCATGCAATCATTTAAAATTTCTTCTATGAGTACAATTTTGTTGGTTGTATTTGTATTTGTTTCAGTTTTGTTTGTCTCATTTAAGTTAAAAGATGTGTTATGGTTCTTTTTTTTTTTTTCTTGCAGCCCCTTGATGGAAGTGGTTATTCAGAAGTTGAGATCAATAAACCAAACTTGTTCATGCATTGTAGCGTGAATGAATCACTGCAACAACAGGATTGTTTATGGTTGTTAATAGATGAGAGCACTCAACTCAAGACTAGCACAATTGTTTGGAGAATACCTTCTGGAAATGAGAAGCATGTCAAAGTTGTATCTCTTGTTACCTTTACTGTGGCCTTATTGTCCACCCTATTAATTGTGTTAACATCCATATATTCTTCCCATGTTAATAAACACTAAGTCAATTTATGCTCAATTAAGACAATTAAGACACTTGTCAGTGTGGGCTCATATCTAGGCATTTTTATGCTACCATATCATATCATAGGAATGGGGATAAACATTACCCTAGCTAATTTAAGCCTGACCATCTAGTGGATATGCTTTGGTCAAGGGAAACAATGTTTCCATGAAATGTTAAACAATGGATATGGCACTATTTACCCCATATATTTGGGGTAAGGCTTATAGAGGTGTAAACAGATTGAATTTGAATTAGATCAGGCAATATCTGAATTTGAATCTGATTAGAAAATCTAATACTCGAATTTGATTTGATATTTGACGGATATTAAAAATTAATATTTGAATTAAATATTTAAATATTCCATTCATTTCGAATTTGATTAACTAAGGTTTACTGAAGGATTTACATTCACTACCAAAGGCATTTATGAATTCATCAATTGGAGTTGGGATGCAATGGCAGGGGTAAAAGCCTGTCAATTACAAAGAAACCACAAAGACAATAACACGGAGAAGGCCAAAGGTGATGATTTCCATCTGGTTTGGGACTTGGGCTGGTGATGCATTTGCAGATTTAGAATTATAGTAATAAAAAGTGGCAAATGTGCCTTTAATAATCTGTGTTTGATCAAATCCACGGTCCGTTTGTCTCTGGACCTGATCAAGGGCTGGGCCCATTCAAATTACGACAAAAGCTAAGTTGGATCCCAGCCCATGACCAGGTCTATTTGTCTATTTTGCACTACATATATGTATTTATACTTCTAAAAAACTAGGCCTAAAAGTTTTTAAATACGCCTAAACCCAAGCGTAGTGTCAAATAGATGAGGCTATGCTAAAGATGGACTTGTGAGGCGACTGACTACAATAATGCGTCCACTAAAACAATATGCCAAAATAAGATTCATCTAACCAACCTCAAAGATCAAGTTTGAGATTATGCAATTTGGTTGGATTGTTTAAAACACTTCATTTTGGAGAATCTCAATAGGGATGGTTGAAGGAGTAGAATATGGGTTTGAAATCTAGATTTCCTCCTCACGTAATCGCCCTCACTAGGGGTGCAATTTGGGCGAGCCCATCCGAAGCCCAAACTGACCTAACCCCTTGTGCAATATGGGTTCAAGACTCATGGAGTCTTTGTGGATCCATTTGAGCTACAACATCTTATTGAACGTGGTGGTAAGGGACTTCACTTTATTCTTGGAACAAGATCTTTGAATTTTGCCATACCAAGATTTTAATTTAGTTTTAGTGTTTGTTGCAGTGTTTGTTGATGTCGTTGTTTTTGGAGATACTAATATGGAATTATCTTAAGCCTTATCCAACCGATCAATTATTGGGGTTCATGTGGATATTGGTCACAATTTTTTAGCAACTAGCAAGGAAGGAGTAGAAGTTAAATTAAAGCTTCTGTTACATGCATGATATCATGTAAGTTTGAATGGAAATATCTCACATATGAGTAGGAAATAGAATTACCATATCTTGATATGGTCTTGTAAATTTCCTATGAGGAATATGCTAAGAGTTCAATTCCTCATTCGCAAATTGTAGATGTGTAACCACCATTTTCTTCCTCCCAATTCTCCAAAATTTAACCAAGTTGCTAGCATCCACCATTAAAATCATCTCACTCAGTACATCAGCCACTAAAGTAAATTAGAAGGGGGAGAGGGGATCTCCTTGTGTAAGACCCATTTTAGCTAGAAAAAAGTCCCTAGCTACTCCATTCACCAAGATGGAGAAGTGACAGGAAGAAATACATCCATTTACCCATCTACACAATCTTTCACCAAAACTCCTATGAGTGAGGACCTCTAAAAGGAAATGCCAATCAACAATATCATAAGCCTTTTTTAAATCCAACTTGCACACCAACCCCTTTTGAGAAAATTGCATGGTTCACTTCTACTTGTTCAAAGTTTTTTTTTTTTTTCCAAACTGTCCAACAACTCTTTATTTCCTAACCTCCACTCCAAGTCCCCCTAAACTTTTTCTTGAACTTCTTAGACAAGCATAGTGTCTTGAAATGGTTTACAAAATCTTGTGCTATCTCCTCATCCCTTGTAAAAATTTGTCCATTCCATTCCAACTTTAAGACAACATTCTTCCTTCTTCTACCATTGGCTAACAAATGAAAGAAATTGGTGTTTTTATCCCCTTTCCTGAGCCATTTGCATCTAGATTTTTGTCTCCAGGTGATCTTTTTTTTTCAACAACTGTAACTTCTTGTAGAAATGAAACCCCTTCCACCTAAAATCCACTTGGTCCTCCTTCTACCAATCTTTTACCTTAAGTATGATATCCGGGTGTAGTAGCCACATATTCTCAAATCTGAAATGACAAGGGCCACCTCCCGCCCTTATTGGGATAAGCTAATAGGATAACGGTCTAAAATAGGTCTTGGCAATACTATGACAACTAATCTCCATTCCATTTCCCAATCAGTAGTGAATGGAAATCTATCAAGTTTGCAGCAAATAGGTAATTCTTGAAAATTTAACCAAATAAAGTTTGCCTGTTGAAAAAGTGGGCCCTCAACTCAAATGTCTCCACAAATGGATTGAATTTTCTCATACTAGAGATTATCTGATCTCTCAAATTTTTTGTTTCAGTAAAAAATCAAATTACATTAAAATCCCCACCTAAGCACCAAAGGGCCCTCCCAAAGTCCTCTAATGGATGTAAGTTCCTCCCAAAAACCCTCCCTTTTCCATAAGAGGTAGGACTATAAACATTAGTTAAAACCCATTCCCAACCATCAATCTTTCTTTTCAACTTTAAGGATATCAAGTATTTACCAATTAACTCCATACCACATTCCACCTCTGCATTTTTCCATAGTATAATAATTCCCCCAAAAGCTCCCCAAGATTGTACATAGGCCTAACTCAAATCCCTAGCTGACCAAATACTCTGCGCCCACCTCCTGTCTACCTCAGGTAGCTTAGATTATACAATTAACACTACGTCTAGCTTTTCTTTCCTCAATATATCCCTGATCACTCCTCTCTTTCGTGAATTCCCCAAACCTCTTACGTTCCATCTTAATAACTTCATAGTCACAATTCAAAAACAAATCCTTGCCAAAAGACCATCTCGCAATTTCTTCATCTCCCTTCTACCCATGCTCTCCTTATCATAATCCACCTCACATTTGAGTCTTTCCACCTCACTAAGTTTCTAGTCTCTTCTCCCCTCTTCCTAAACTTTACTAGTTTCGCTTTCCCCTCTATTTTCTTATTAAGACTTTTTTCTTTCTTCCTCTTTCCTTTTTCTGAAGAGATAGTTACTTTTCCTGCTTTCTCCAACTTCTCCCTCATCTTAGATTCACAGTGTCACTCTCCTCAACTCTCTCTATCTAACCCGTTTGTTTCTCTTCCACACCAATTCTAACCAACTCCAAAATGACCTCCCAAATGCTGTTTCCAAGCTCCTTATACTCTTGTTCAACTAACAACCCATCAACATGTGTTTTTTTCACCTTAACACATGAAGTAGCAGACTGCATGGTTGGGCTAGTCTCACATGTGGACACGACACACAAAGGATTGGAAGAGATATTAGTATTTACAAAAATCAAATCAAGAACATTACCTTGTAAGGGGTAAGGATAGTCTAGAGAGTTTGACATATTCTCACCCCTGCCACTTGGGCTTATGCCGAAAGTAGCACTTTCAAAACTATCCCCCAAAGTATTATGTGGGGATACTATGTGATGTGTATCTATGCTTCTGAATTTTGGGTTGGCATCAGAGGATCTTTGCATATCCTATAGATGGTCTTGGTTTGGATGAGATTCTCCCCTACTCTCTATCTTGGTTTTTACCTCACCTAAACTAGTATCCTCTCTTCCCATACCATTACAAGTTTGAATTGAATATCCAACTTATGAGGTATGTTTCTCCTCATCAAAATTAGTTTCAAGGCATTGAATTCATCATCTCCTAACCAATAATGGCATTTACTTTGGATACTACCGTAAATGGAAGCTCCAATGCTCTCATCCCATTCAAATATCTCCTCATCCAAACTTATCCACACAGAATCTAGTTATCGTTCCCTATCTTTGCTTCTATTATACCTGGGGTTTGGTTTCTCCAGATTGGTTGAATACGAAAATAGTCTTGGAGCCCGTGCGAGCATCGTCTTAGATATCGTAGTCTTCTTATAAGTAGTTGAGAGAGCATTGATGTTAGAAGATGATGCACCAACGTTATGGTCTCCTAACTCATGACCCTCCTTCCTCACATGATCACTTTAAGTTATCACATGTTCTAACTTTTGGGGTTGGGCCCAATGGGCCAGTTTTAACGTAACTCAAGCCACTATTATTTATAACTCAAACTCGATCTTAGGCCAGTCCAATCAAAGGCCTAATTAGTGCTCTTTCTTCTTTAATCCCATCTGACCCTTGCATACAACACCTATTTAAATTTGAAATTTCCTTGCTTTCACCACTTGAACATGTAACCACCTGCGCATATGTTTTAGTTTTACAAAGATTCATTTGCTTTTTTATATTACCATCAATAGAAGGAAACTGAGTCACGTCTTTCCATTTGCCAAATCCCTCATTTCCCATATTTTTGAAACCTTTCCCCAAGGTTGCCTCGAGACCAGCTCCTGGCCACATCGTCTTCTTCTTCCCCTAGCCTCCCAACTCTCCACCATCGTGCTTCAATTATCCAAGCCATGTACTACTATCCACTTGTGAATATTTCTAGAGATCTTGGAATGAGTTTCGATTTCGCTCTAATCAACCTAATTTGCATAGCTTGAGGTTTGAAGCCTCATAACTAAGGAAAAATCTATGATGCGGGAAAGATATGGTATCGAAAGAGTTTTGACCAATCAAAACCCACCCATGAATTTTGATAAATAACACCTCATTGGCTACCACGTTTATGATTCCATTTGATTGGTTAAAAATATTTCAGATATCATATCTTTTCCATATCATAGTTGAACCCCATAACTAATTAATACAATTTTTTCTAACACTTTCATCTCAATGAAACTCGTGGGTTCTATAGTCTTTTCATTACAAATTGGAGACCAATTTTCTACCATCACTAGACCTTGCATTATTACAACCGAAACTGTTACAAAGTCAGGATTACATGCTTGAAGAACTACCAATGCCTTCTATTCATCAAAAGGGAAAATTTGTAGTTCTTCAAAAACTTTCAAAACCTCTTTAATTTCTTCACCTAGACTTTTCCAATCTATAACTTTCTTGTTTACTGAAATCACCAAATTCTTCTCCCAGTCTTTCTTAGATTTGTTTACCCACCACATCTTCAATGAACCTAGTCTTGCATTGTTCCAGACATCATCTAATGAATCATAATCCTTCTCCTTTGTATCTTGCCTTTCTACATCAGTTACCAACATTTCATACTATTCCTAAAACTCTTGATTTGCTTTTTAAATACTCTTCTTTTCACTCACAGCCACTAAGAAATCCTATAATGTCTGTGCTACTTTATCCCAACCCGAAACCTCTTTTCCTTCAGGGAAATAAGTGAATTGTTTCATTCCCTCTCCGTAAAACTCATAGATGCCCACAAACCTACCTTTTCTTGTTTGTGTCGTTCGTTTATCTCCCTCCAAGAAGCCTTGGAACCGCAAAATTGCATCTCCTTCAAGGATCAATAAGGAATTTTGCAATTCCACTATCTTCAAAGCTACCCCTCTTCTGGTCTAGACTTCTTCCAAAACAAATCTCTTTGCCTCCATCTTCATAACTCTTCTCCATCTTTGTGCTGGTGCAAATGCCCTTCTCTAGTCTTCTAACATTGAAGGAGTTTTCCAACAAAGGAGGTTTGGTGTAGTCCTATACCTCCCAAAATACAGGCTTTTTGTTGGGAGGTTGCACTCCAAAAAAATCAATTCTCTAGAGTTGTTGCAAAGAAAAAGGCCAAAGCTTTTCCTTTCACCCCATTTTTATAGTCTCTATTTGGGCTTTGGTGATACAACCGCACATCTCTTAATATCTTGTCCTTTTGTGTCTCTTATTTGGTGCTTCTCTTCTCTCTACTTGGGTTTTTTCTATTCAGCTTCACCAATAGAAAGTGAGTGATGTTGGGAAGATAGCCGATTGAACTAGAATCGATAATAGCAGTGGATTGTTGAACCGAATTCTGAGTTTGAGCATTGGAGTTGGAGAGGGATGCCATGGCTCTGATACCAAGTTGAAGATATAATAGTGAACAAAACTGGGAGAAATAATAGAGAACTAAACTGGTATGAATGGTTTGATGATAAAATTCATCAACCTTGAGTTTATTTATAGAAGAGGAGTTTGAGATAGAGTACAACATTGCTTCTTATCAAGATAAAGATAAATAGAGGAGTTATAGATCACCACAGTTACAAGTAAGGTTAATCTCTAAGATAAGGGTAAGGTGAACTTAATCACTTAGTGTGATAAGGTTTCACACGTGGACATGATAATCTCTATCTAGTAGAAAAATTTCCTAAATGAAGTTCAAAAAAAAGAAACAACAAAATGTTGCTTAAAAATCAGATATTCACTCTTACCATTCTAGCAACAAATGCCCTACAATTTAATGTTCCCATTTCTTTGGGTATTGAAGTAAATCTCCAATAGAAAGTGTATGTCAGTGAGAAAGACTAAAAGTATAGATTTTATCACGCAACTTAACTATCACATGCTAAAGAAGAAAATGATGTTATTTGTTTCAAAACTATAAGTGAAAGCAAAATTATGTAAAAAAGAAGAAAAACTGAAGGCACCTAGGATCCAAAAGAGTCAAATTAAACAAGATCAATTGTGAGGTGGTAGGCTGAAAAAATGAAGAACGTACTGAACTGCTTACATGGAAAAGGCACTACACTCACCTCTTGTATAGTTCATTTAGAATGCAAAAGCATTCAACAATCAACCCCGTTGGAAAAGGCAATGTGGTCTTTGTGTTTGGGATGCTTACTAGCTTCTAATTAAGGAAACCTTTGTAATTTTATCACTTAATATAAAGTTAAAATAGAGGGATGTGAGATGAGCAACAGAATTTTCGGACCCCATATATTCTCCATCACCTCCTTCTCTCTTCTTCCCTCCATATATTCTATTTTTCCCCACTATTCTTTTGCAAATATTTCACAACTTGGTATAGAGCACTAAGAGTCCTAATGGTCAACCTGTAACCCATGACTAAAATGATACATGTTGGTGCACCCTATGCTTAGATGAATTTTGGTTTGATTTATTTGGTGATTGGGGGTAGTTCCATTTTTTTTTTTTTTGTAACTTTCAAATGGAAAATACTGAAAATTAGAGATTTGAATATTCTGTCTCATCCAATGAATTGGGATCTTAGTTTTCCAATATGTAACAGTTAAAGCATCTCCTTACTATATTAAAGGAATGAAACACAAATAGTACAAAATGAAGAAAATGGAAGACCTGTATAACAATCTACCTACTTTTACATATATATCAGGCTCCTCCTGGAACCATCCCCCATAAATTCTATCTTTTAAGAGCATTATCACTTCTTGGAGTCCCATTAATTGTGACATTAAATTCTGTTCAGAATCAATAAGAATGAGGGCAATCTTGTCACTATTGTTTAATTTGTAATGAGGGGTAGTGTGGTTATTTCATGCACATATATATCTCAAAATATTTAAGTTAAAGAAGTTGGGCATGCACCTCAAGACAATGTTTTCACATAAATTCCATTCTTCTCTTATTCTTCTTCTTCTACTTTGTACTAATTTTTCATTTCAGACCCATTTTTTCTTCTCCTTTTTTATTAAAGAAAATCTCATACTAATAAAGCTAGAACAAAATTCTTGAGAAATGAATGCCAAAGAACCTAAGATGCATAGATGTACATCCAGACAAAGATACAGACTTGGGAAATAGGTATCCAAGTGGAAAATATAACTTGGTCTCCGACATATATAATTTCAAAACTGTTCATGCTGTTAAATTTTAAAAGCAACAATGCCCTATGCCTATAGTTTTCAACTCATCAATCATAGTGCACCTCCCTCCCACTCTCCCTTCTCTCTCCCTCTCCATAGATATTGCCATGGCTTAGTTCAACGGAGAGTTGTATCATGTTTGTGCCTTGAATTCTTTGTGGTGACCCACTTCATGAATCCGCTCCGAAATAATATGAAAAAACCCTGAAAGAAAATTTCATAGTGGTTTGTGGTGGGCCTTGGGGCGGTATGGATTCAATCCATATCCACCTTATAGGTCCAAACTGAATACGAAGAATTGTCTATTTTGGGGTTTTTCTCTTTTATATAATTGGTCTCTGTCTTGTGAGAGAAAAGAGACGACATTTGGTGTATTTGGGGTTTAGGATTTTCTATGTGTTAGGTTGTGAGTGCACAACTCTGTATTTCTTCTTCATTGTTAACTACATAGTATATTTTTGTTCTTCCTTCGCCTATGGATGTAGGCTATTAGCCGAACCATGTAAATCCATGTGTTCTTTGTACTTTTGCTTTTACTTTTATTCTGGGTGCCATTTGAATATGTTTTTCTTAGGCTTTTTGCAACAAGTTGTTCTTATGCATCATACTAATCTTCCATAGTTCAATATAAAAGCATTATTGTGTTTCCTTAACTAGCCCCATTATAAGGAATATTTTGACCCAAAAACTAGTCATTTTTATGTGCTATTTTGAATAATTAAAGATCTGAAATTTTGGGTTGTGTTGGTTCATAATGCTCATCCTACCTATCAAGTTATCAAACCAATAAGAGTAGAAATTCATGTTGTTCCTATGGATGTCTCAACAAAATTCATACCCATACCAAAAGAACTCAAATTTTAGGTTGTTCCTATGGATGTCTCAACTAATTCCTATACAAGGTAAAGCTTGCCCAAGACTACAATATAGAAAACAGTGTAATGTATACAGAAGCATATACCATGATTTTAGTTTACTAATTGGAATTAATTTTCACTCTTTGTTGGGTCTAGTACTATTCAAAACACATCGTTTTGAAAGTTTTGCTCAAGTAATACATCCTATAATTAAGTGCAAACCTAGTTTTCTATTTATATTATCTAATCATTTGTAATATCAACAATTTTATTGTCTTTCATTATCCAAAATTATAGTGTACACTGTTTTAATCTTGCCATGTTGAGATTAGGGGCTATCCCAATTATCCACTAAAAAACCTATACCTTATTGAATTTTCTATATGGCAATCTTTTCTTACCATCTCATAATTACTTCGAGATAGTTTTCTACTAACTTGAACATGTTTATCTCTAATTAGCTAATTTCAAAATGACTGGCCTTGTATCAATTGGTAAGGGAAAAAATGGAATTTTCAGCTGAATCGCCTAGTGAGTTAACTTTCATTTTTATAGGTGACTGGTGATTTCAATCTATAATATTCCAATATGCATCAAATGCAAAAAGTATAATCAGTTCAATAACCTAATATACACCCAAACCAGGCAAAATAATATTTAACTTGTTTCACAATCTCATCCCGTTGAGACTTGTTACCTTTCTAACTCAAATCTTCAAATTTAAAACCACCAAAGCCAAGATGGATGAATAGATATCTCAACATATTCTCAAGAGTTTTCTATACTTGTTTTCAAATATTCTTTTTATTTCTCTCCTTCCAAATGCCCCCATATTAAAACCAAGGGGATTGCCCTATATCTTCTACTATACTGTAGTCCTTAAAGCATGGTCTAGTGGCTGAATTTGTTTGATCCTTCAATGCTTCAGCTTGGAAAAGATATTCAAGAATGTTATCAGATCTAGACCACTTAGAAAACTGAAATGCTCGCTGGGAAATGGTTATTTGTCTCTTAATTATTTGATCCTTATATGCTACCTTTAGTCTAGAAAATATATTCAAGAATGTTTTCAGATTAATCAGATTTAAAACCAATAAGACTAATCTAAATCAATTAGTCTCTTATTTGTCTACCATAGGTTCTGGGCGATTCATATGATTCAATCATGCCCCTGAAGCCCTGGTATGACGTCGATTAATAAGGTTTACTCCTGACATCAAGACTTGTTGGAGAAATTGAGGTCATTAATTTGGAGGAGAAGCTCTGAGACATATATAAAGACATTGTCTTTAGAATGTTATTTGTCCCCACTCATTTTCACTGAGTTTGCTGTTGTGTTACAGGAAAATTCATTCCTACGATACAACAAATCCTTAGGTGAAAAGCTACAACCAACAAATTTGTAGAATCTTTAGAGAAACCTTCTGTTAGACAATAGCATATCAGACTGAGAGAGACAATGAGAAGTACTTGATCGGAAAGCTCATGTGTCAAGCAATTTGGTTTATACCCTTTAAATAAAATCTAGGGAACTTGAAATTACTTGCCACATTGCTATTCCTCATCCAATGTCCAACATCTAGCAGCTCCCAATCCAAGCATTACATCCTCGGCCAACACTTGATCTTGTGAGGGTCATTGATTACGGCTCCTCTACAACCTTCCTCATTGGTAATTTACAAGTCACCTCCCTCTCCTCGAGTCCTTAATTGTGGTCTTTGGAATCTATGTATATGAGTTGATATAGTAGATGATTGTCTCTAATTAGGTCGATGTCACTCTTTGTTTCCTTAATGTGCTTTTTAACGAATGTTATTTGAAATGTAATCAGTGTTTGATTGTTTGGTAGTTGTTTTAATCTCTGCATTTGATCAAACACATTTCACATATATTTTCTTGCTCCAGTTTTAATTAATAGGTTTCTTGATCCATTTTTTTCTTTTTGAATTAATGACTGCATTTTTGCAAGAGTTTTGGTTTGAGTGTTTATCATTTCCTTGCTAAAATGCTTCTTTATCTCTTTAAATTTTGATATGTTGTTTGCTTTTTGGGTTGTCGAATGTGGTGAGTACGCTCATGGGGGGAGGGGTTACAATCAGAAAAGTTAAATTATGTTAGAATCAGAAAATTCAGAGGTTAGAAACAGCAACAGTCCTATGCAAAACACCAAGACCCAGCTTCATCATTATTTATAGTAAATTAGGATTTCTTTGGTAACTCCTATTCCTGTAAAAACTAGCTATCCTAGTGTATTGACTGATTCACTTAATCACTTTATTCTGAATAATCTTATCATGATATCCTTTTTTCTAATTGATGGGAAATTAACCAGATTTAGTTTGTTAAAGACTTTTTTTTTTTTTGAAAAGTAAAACTTTCAAAGAAAATCACCATGTCAACCTCATTCCAACTATATGGAGTTGGCTACACTAAGACTTGTAAAGAACAAAGATTAAAGTATGAGTATCGGGTATCGTATCAGAGAATTTGGATAAGATATGATAGATTTGGCCCTCCATTGACATCATGACATATGGCATGTCAGAACAACTGGATGACATCCCAGCATCACCTAGGCGACAACTTGCCTTAGCCAAAATGATGGAGTCCCAACTAGTGACCTAGTGATAACTCTGTAATTTGATGCCTTAATAGGCATCATTTTAGGATTACATAGGCCTTAGAATAGTCAAAATGTGACATTTTCCTAGTTAAATTCAATATTGTGACTTCTGAGGGTCCCTGTGCAAATCCTGGGGAAAACCGGGGAAGTTTCAGGGCTGAAATGCAGTTTTTGGGAAGCCTGTGTGAATTCCAACTAAGAGGGAGTAATTATGTGAAAAACTGAGCACGGGAGGGTGCCTCCTATCTGCCAAACTCATATAGGCACCCCTCCCATTAAATTAGCATAACTCTCTCTCCTCATTGAAACACTAGGAGCCTCCCCCTCATCTTTTTCTCTCTTGGCCGCCCTAGGCTATCAAATCTCCACCCTCCACTCTCTCCTAAACTCTAATCTCAACCATTCAAGCCTTAGCAACCTCTCATACCCTTATATCTCTCCCTAAACAGCATCCTAGCCCTACGCCTCACTTCTTAAATCTCAACCAATCACCTTAGGGTGCCACATCACACAGACCAATCACCTTTCTCTAGCTATGGGCGCCCAAATCTGCACCCTCCATTCTAGGCGTCCAAATCTCAGCCCTACACAATATTGGGTGCCCTCTCCTCCTATTTTCAGCCTTAGGATCTCCTTAGAACAATCCTAACCCTCCATTCTAAAACTCTAGGGTGCCCATATTTTTGCATAAACCCAAGAGTTGCCCATCTCTTCCTCCCTAATCCTAGTTATGTCCATCATTCTCTATAAAAGAGGACCCAAGAGGCCCTTGAGATGGGGTTGGTCAATTCACCCAGTTCACAAGGCTAAGGTTTCTTGAGGAGTTCAAGGGTTGTAGAAGGGAAGGACGCCCAGATCTTGCCAGGAGGGGTTCCTGCAAGTAGTCTAGTCAATCTGCAACTACCGCCACTGGATTTGATCAACCATCCCTTTCACTTTCTTTATTTTCTTTTATGTTATTTTTATTCTGGCAATCTTTTAGATTTAATTTTTGTGGTTGGATTCTGCCCCCAAGTAAGAAGGAAGGTTGTTCTTGAGAAGTTCAAGGGTAGAGGAAGAGGAGAACGCCCAGGCAAGAAGAGGGGTTCTTGCTTGCAGTTCGCCTAGCCATTACTGCCACTTCTGGATTCGGATCCCAACCAGTTTCCTATAGTTTTAGATTTACTTTTTACGTGTGTTTTTATTTTGCATTCTTTAATTTCCAATTTTTATTTTATTTCTGCAATTTATTTTTATCAAATTTAATTTTGGTCTTCCTTTTTGCAGATCTGAAATTTGGCCAGGTAAGACAGAATGCCCAGCTCGAGGAATTCTACGGCCAAATGATAGATCCGGAAACTGCTACCTCTGATCCAGTTGCAAATTTTTTATTTATTTTGTTTATTTCTATTATTTATTTTTTTTTTTTGCAATTTTTACTTTCAACATTTTTAGAATTTCATTTTAATGGATTCCGGTTCAGTTAATTAAATTTTGTGTCTCTACAACATCAAATCTTGTTATTTGTCCGGATTGAAGTACGTAACAGTATTTCCCTCGCTTCCCTATGCATACGACCCCTTTCTCACCACTAACTGTGTTTTATAGCTATTTTGAGAATCATAAAATTTATAAATATTGAAACTGGTATTCCGAAGTGGTTAACGACACGTTTCCAAACACACCAAGTTTTTGGTGCCATTGCCAAGGAAATAACGAAGAAAAAAATTTATTTTCTTTGTTTGGATTTGTTTTATTTTTTATTTTTTATTTTTGTTTGATTACTTAATCTGTAATCTCATTTTAATTCTTATTTCTCTTTGATTTTGCAAGATGTAATAGCAAAAGGTGAGGTATCGAACTGGTGAAGAAAAGAGAAGAGAAGAGAAATTGGGA
Source organism: Nelumbo lutea (assembly GCF_056320005.1). Lineage (NCBI taxonomy): Eukaryota > Viridiplantae > Streptophyta > Magnoliopsida > Proteales > Nelumbonaceae > Nelumbo > Nelumbo lutea. Next base: position 53,957,736 of record NC_142690.1, read on the forward strand.
TTGCGATTCAGGTGTAGTTGTCCCAATTTAATCCTTTTTTTTGTTTTTTTTTTCGAATTCTTTTTGGTAAAATAGTGTTTTCGAATTCTTAGTTAATTATTTTTATTTTTTGATAGATCCGATTTATTTTTTTAGGATTATTCTTTTGTTTCATTCTTAGATCTATTTTTTTTTAGGATTGTTAGGTCCTGTTTTTTTTTTTTTTTTTTTTTCATATTAGAAACTCATTTCATTTCTTGGATTTTTATTGTTGCATACTCTTTTTTTTCTGTTTAATCATTAGACTAGCGAACTCCCTTCTTAATCTTCATTTCTGTAGTATTAATTTTTCGCAAAATTAGTTCCTTTATTTTTCTGTTTTCTATGATTAATTGTTACTGTAACTAACTGCTCCCTTAATTAGTGGTTTAATTGAATAATTGATTGTTAATTAGGAAATTACTCAAATTTTTGAATTTGAGTTTAAATTTCAAATTTTGAATTTTAATTTGAACCTAAATTTGAATTTCAAAATTCCAAATTTTGAATTTCAAAAAGATTAAAAAAATTAATATTTTAATTTTTTTTTGCATTTGCATTTGCATTCCAACATTTAGGGTTTGATGTGTTCTAGAGCATGCATCATATAGGATTATTTAATTGCTGAATCATCTTGTTAATTGTTAATGTGTTAGGGTTTTTCATTTTTTTAAATGCTATCTTTGCTGAATTAGTTTGTTTTATTATTTTATGTTAAATTGATGAATTGCAAATTAGAGATAATTGTTCATGCATTGTAATTAGTTGCATTTATTTTGTTTGTTGTGTTTTTTCGTTAATCCATTTAAGGGCAATTCAATTTAAATAAGATAAGGTGGGGATTTCATTACCCTTCATTGGCCCAAAAACCACCACCCTTTCACTTGCGGTTCACCCTAAACCTTATTTAAAATTTGGATAGCAAGATCTTTTAGGGAGCCCCATACATTTGGTTCAAAAGTGTGCTGAATTTTAGGGAAGCTTGTGATTACTTTCCATATCTGGCGGTTGGTGTCTAAGGAAAGAGATTAATCGGCTAAACCTAAGCGGGTTTTGTGGTTACTTAATTAGGTCTCTGTGAGAGCAATGGGAGCCTCCCACATCCCCACCTCTTACTTGGCTAACCAAAGGAAGTGGCATAGTTCCAATTGAACCTAAGAAGATTCACATTGGTTGAACCACTAGTTAAGGAAACCTTAGTTCAGCCCATAGGTCTTGTGTTTGAATTGCTTGCATTTGAAAAAAAAAAGTTAAAACAAAATAAAATAAAATGAATTCAATGGCCGGAGTTTGGGGAATGAGAAACTACTTTCAACCTAAGCCACGAATAGATTGGAACCATATGTCTCAACAACTGGATAAGATTAATGGGATGGCCCAAAGACTTGACCAAGTCCTTGCATTTCGTCAACAATTTAGCCCATTCCTAACCTTGTCATCCTGCCCAACATGTTCCATTTGTGCCACCCCAACCCATCATGTTAACCAGTGCCCTACGGCTGGCCCATGTCAACTAGTCATTCTAGAACAAATACATCCAGTTAACGGATTTTTCCAACCTAATGCTAAGCCATCCTTTAGACCATATAACCCTGGATGGAAAAATCAACCCAATTTCGTTTATTGGGCCCAAGCCCAGGAAATCACACTGCTAGACGAGCACTCTCAATGGCCAGAAGCCCAGACTCACTGTAAGTATAATGATTACCCTGGGACTCAACCGGCTTAGCCATGTCAAACCTCCGCTCAGCCTTATCAAACCGATTCACTTGATGATATGTTTCTACAGCTCCAACAACTGATCTTAGCTCAGCAATAGTCAATCCTAAGATTAGAGAACCAAGTTATTCAGCTCATGGAAACTAACCTATAGTGGGAGAATGATTCAATGCTTAGTCAGACAGTTTTCGACCCCAGAAACAAACCCCTAAGTCTTTCCCACTACCAAGATCTTACAACCTCTAATGTCTCATACTTAGAAAATGCTAAAGAAATCTTAGCTCTTCAAAGTGAAGGAAAGTTTGAAGACTTGTGCGAGTCCTGGAGTCCTTCTGCATACTCAGAACTGAATAGGAATTATTGTATGATAGATGCAAAGAGAAACCCTAGAGAAACCAATCTAGTCATAGTAGATGACCCGATGGAAGAAGCTAATGCCTTAATAAAGTCTCCTCACCCATTTCAATCTTGGCCTACTGTTGAACCTCTACCAGAACTAAAGAGTGAACCACTTGTGCCTTCTATTGAATTTCCCCCGCAACTAGAACTAAAGCCCTTACTGGACTCTCTTAAGTATGTGTTTCTAGGACCTGACCAAACATTGTCAGTGATCATAGCCGCGGACTTAACCCATAGACAGGAAGAGAAACTGATCGAGGTATTAAAGGAGTATAGGGGTGCCATTGGTTGGTCAGTAGCTGATCTGAAGGGGATTAGTCCCTCCATTTGTATACACCATATTTACATAGAGGAGGGTTCCAAACCAAGTAGGGAGATGCAAAGAAGGTTGAACCCAAATATGAGAGAGGTGGTCAAGCAAGAAGTAGTTAAGTGGTTAGATGTGGGTATTATCTACCCGATTTCATATAGCAATTGGGTAAGTCCTACACAAGTGGTGCCTAAGAAAGCTGGACTCACCATGCCATGGGATGGCGAGTGTGCATCGACTTTAGGAAACTCAACGTAATCACGAAAAAAGACCACTTCCCTTTGCCCTTCATTGACCAAATTCTGGAAAAACTTGTCATGCAAAACTATTTATGCTTCTTAGATGGGTATTTTGGGTATAACCAAGTAGCCATTTACCTCGAAGACCACGAGGAAACTACTTTTACCTACCCTTATGGAACATTCGCCTTCTAACAAATGTCGTTTAGATTATGTAATGCACCAACAACCTTTCAGAGGTGTATGACGGCAATTTTTTCAGAAATGATGGGTGATTTCCTAGAAATATTTATGGATGATTTCTCTATCTTTGGGGATTCCTTCGAAACATGTTTCAAACACTTACAAAAAGTTCTTCAATGATGTATCGAGACAAACTTGGTCCTCAGTTGGGAGAAGAGCCATTTTATGGTCAAAGAAGGCATTGTTTTAGAACACATAGTTTCAAAATGGGGTATTGAGGTGGATAAAGCAAAAATGGACCTAATTTCTAAACTTCCACCCCCCACTTCTGTGAAGCAAATCCGTTCTTTTCTTGGACATGTCAACTTCTAACGACGATTTATTAAGGACTTCTCCTAGATCTCTAGGCCATTGTGCAACCTTCTAGCAAAAGATGTCCCATTCAATTTTGATGAAGCATGTCTTAAGGCTTTCGAGTACTTGAAAGAGGCATTGACCAAGGCTCCAATTCTGTAACCTCCCGACTGGTCTTTCCCCTTTGAAATCATGTGTGATGCCTCCGACTATGCCATCGGAGTTGTTCTGGGACAAAGGGTGAATAAATGTCCTGTGGTAATCTATTATGCAAGTCGTACCATTTTGGAAGCCCAATTGAATTATACCACCATAGAGAAAGAACTGTTAGTTGTTGTATTTTCTATGGAAAAATTCTTCCCTTACCTATTAGGCACTAAGGTTGTTGTATCTCTGATCACTTGGCCCTAAGACATTTGCTGTCAAATAAAGGGGTCAAACCCAGGCTCATCAGATGGATCATTCTATTGCAAGAATTTGACCTTGAGATTCAGAACAAAAAGGGGTCCAAAAATGTGGTAGCTAACCGTTTGTTTCGAATTCAAATTGAAAAGAGTGAGCCCATCCATGAATATTCCTTCCTAGATGAGCACCTCTTAGTTGTCTCTCATAATGCTCCCCCGTAGTATGCTCATATTGTCAATTACTTAGTAGTAGGTAAAATTCCCAAGGGGTGGTCTAAGAATGAGAAAAATGGATTCTTTTCTCAACTCAAATACTACTTCTGGGAAGATCCCAAGCTATTTTGTATCTGTTCGAATCAAGTGATCTGGCGTTGTGTCCCCAAGTCTGAACACCAAAGCATCATCAACTTTTGTCACACTCTCGCTTGTGGGGGGCACTTTTCGGTTAAGAAAACTACGATCAAGGTTCTGCATAGTGGTTTTTACTGGCTGAGTTTATTTAAGGATGCCCATGTCTTTAGCCATAATTGTGTAAGATGCCAATCTGTCAGGAATATGTCCCATAGAAACATGATTGCACTACCCTATTCTAGCTATAGAAATCTTTGATGTTTGGGTATTGATTTCATGAAACCATTCCCACCATCATCTAGTCACGAATACATCTTAGTGGTCATTGATAATGTATCAAAATGGAATGAGGCAGTGGCAACTTGAACCAATGATCACAAAGTTGTCATGAAATTTGTTCAAAAGAATATTTTCTCTAGGTTTAGGTGTCTACAGGCAATCATTAGTGATGGAGGATCACACTTTACTAATGCGCAATTTCGTGCTTTGCTCTGCAAATACGAAGTCACCCATAAGATAGCAACCCCCTACCATCCCCAAACAAATGGTCAAGTGGAAGTATCCAATAGGGAAATTAAAAGTATTTTGCGAAAGTCCATTAGGCCCGATCAAAAAGATTGGTCCGACAGACTGGATGACACACTTTGTGATTATCGGACCGCCTACAAAACTCCCATTGGAATGTCTTCTTATAGGCTGGTTTTTGGTAAAGCATGTCACCTTCCTGTCGAATTAGAACATTAGGCTTATTGGGACATTAGAAAGTTCAATCTAGATTTAGGCCAAGCTGGATCCCACCGAGCCTTGCAATTAAGTGAACTAGAGGAATTGCGTAATGAGGCCTACAAAGCTCGTGCATTTATAAAGCCAAAACAAAATCCTTCCATGATAAAAACATTTTAAGAAAAACTTTTGAACTAAATCAAAAGGTCTAGCTTTCTAATTCTAGGCTGCGTTTGTTCCCTGATAAATTAAGGTCTAGGTGGGACAGGTCATTTATTGTGGAAAAAGTGTTTCCATATGGTACAATTAAAATTGTTGATCCAAATAATGGAAGCACATTCAAAGTCAATGGTCAAAGGCTTAAACCATACATAGAAGGAGTATCTGAGAGTAGAGGAGTTGAGAACTTTAGTCTGAGTGATCCAATTACGTTTGGCTAAAGATGCTAAACTTAGCGCTGGTTGGCAGGCAACCCAATGAAGTTTTATTTTAGTTATCTTGTTAGAGTTTGTTTTTTCTTTTGAACAAGTTTCAGAATTCAGTTGGCAAATCCTGAACCCCTGTTGAATCCTTACCTCTTGATTGTTCCCTTTGGCTCAAGTCCCTTTTGCATCATTCTAGTCATGCCATTGGGGACAATGGCATTTAAGTTGGGGGGTGAGGAAAGAGAGAAAATTTTGAAAAATTGAGAGAAAAATTTTAAATTGATAAGCTAAGCCTTTAAATATGTAGAATTAAAAATTCACCAAAAAAATTAATTTTTTTTCCATTAAAAGGGAATCCCAAAAAGAAAAAGTTGAGGAAACTGATAGAAGAATACTGAATTTTGTAGAAATTGGTAGCAAGTGATAGGAGTCAAAATTGATCTTATTTGAATATTGTCGAAACCGTTTAGAAATTGAAAAATACTTCCAAGTTTTCCCCTAACAGGATAAGAAGAGAAAGATTGAGAAATTAGACAAAAATTCTTCAAATCATTAGAGACAGTTGACTACCTTGAACAGTGTTTCCAAAAGAAAAAAAGGTTAATCGACACCTTGGATTTAGTAACCGGGTCTCTTCACCTAAGTTAAGTGTTGAGATTCACGTCAAATGGAAAAGGGAATGCCAAAGACAATCACCTAATAATTAGTAATTGGGTCTCTTCACCTAAGGAAGTGTCGAGATTCACGTCAAACGATGGAAAGTAAAAATAAAAATAAGTGTGTGCTTTAAAGTTCAAGGGTAGAAACCCATTGTCAGAAATGCTAAGAAGAATACCTGTCTAATTTTGAAATCAATATCAGATTTTCTTGACAAAATGCAAATTGAAGAGTATACAAGATTTTTAAGCTAAGTTTCTTAAATATTCAAAACAAGACAATTTTTACCCCTTAAGCCCAATACTGATCTATACAAAGTTTGAGAATTTTAGAATCAAGATACTTGGCTAATTTTGTCAGCGATGATCTTGCAATGGGAATGAACTTTTTACTCAATGTAATTTTAAGGCTGCATTGCTAAGGCACTAGCAATGGTTAAGTTGGGATGTGTGATAACTCTGTATTTTGATGCCTTAATATGCAGCATTTTAGGGTTACCTAGGCTTTAGAATAGTCAAAATGTGACATTTTCCCAATTAAATTCAATATTGTGACCTTTGAGGGTCCTTGTGCAAATACTGGGGAAAATTGGGGAAGTTTCAAGGTTGAAATGCAATTTTTGGAAAGCCGGTGTGAATTCTAGTTGAGAAATGGGGTGTTTCTATGAAAAACTGAGCACAGGAAGGCGCCTCCTATCTGCCAAACCCAGATAGGCACCCCTTCCACTAAATTAGCAGAACTCTCTCTCCTCATTGAAACCCTAGGTGCCTCCCCCTTACCTTTTTCTCTCTTGGCCACCCTAGGCTATCAAATCTCCAACTCCACTCTCTCCTAACTACTAATCTCAACCATCCAAACCTTAGCAACCTCTCATACCCTTATATCTCTCCCTAAACAGCATCATAACCTTACACCTCACTCCTTAAACCTTAACCAATCACCTGAGGATGCCACATCACACAGACCAATCACCTTTCTCCAGCTAGAGGCGCCCAAATTTGCACCCTCCATTCTAGGGGCCAAAATCTCAGCCCTATATAATATTGGGCGCCCTCTCCTCCTCTTTTCAGCCTTAGGATCTCCTTAGAACAATCCTAACCCTCAATTCTCAAACCCTAGGGTGCCCATATTTTTGCATAAACCCAAGAGCTGGCCATCTCTTCCTCTCTAATCTCAATTATGTCCACCATTCTCTATAAAAAGGACCCAAGGGGCCCTAGAGAAGGGATGGGTCAATTCACCCAATTCACAAGGCTAAGGTTTTTTGAGGAGTTCAAGGGTTGTAGAAGGGAATGACGCCCAGATCTTGTCATGAGGGGTTCCTGCAAGCAGTCCAGCCAATCTGCAACTACTGCCTCTAGATTTGATCAAACATCCCTTTTGTTTTCTTTATTTTCTTTTATGTTATTTTTATTCTGACAATCTTTTAGATTTAATTTTTGTGGTTGGATTCTACCCCCAAGTAAGATGGAAGGTTGTTCCTGAGAAGGTCAAGGGTAAAGGAAGAGAATGCCCAAGCAAGAGGAGGGGTTCTTGCTTGCAGTTCGCCTAGCCACTACTGCCACCTCTAGATTCGGATCCCAACCAATTTCTCATAGTTTTAGATTTGCTTTTTATGCATGTTTTTATTTTTTGTTCTTTAATTTCCTATTTTTATTTTATTTTTGCAATTTATTTTTATCAAATTTAATCTTTGTCTTCCTTTCTGTAGATCTGAAATTCGGCCAAGTAAGAAAGAAGGCCTAACTCAAGGAGTTCGAAGGTCAAAGGATAGATCCAGAGACTACTACCTCTGGCCAAGTTACAAATTTTTATTTAGTTTTTTTATTTCTGTTATTTATTTATTTTTCTGCAATTTTTACTTCCAGCATTGTTAGAATATTATTTTAATGGATTCCGATTCAGTTAATTAAATTTTGTGTTTCTGCAACATCAAATCTTGTTCTTTTGTCCGGATTGAAGTACGTAACAATTTTTTCCTCGCTTCCCTATGGATACGACCCCTTTCTCACCACTAATTGTGTTTTGTACTTATTTTGAGAATTAGAAAATTTATAAATATTGAAACTGGTGTTCCGAAGTGGTTAACGACACGCTTCTAGACACACCACCTGGTGACCTGGCAACTTGCCTCTGTCGCCAACCCGCCGACCTGGCAACCTACCTTCGCCGCCGACCTGGCAACCTACCTCAATCGCCGACCTGGCAACCTTCCTTCGCCGCCAATAAGCAATGCAACTCGCCACCTCCAGCTAGGCACCAAGGTAGGAACTATTCAACAAGGCACCTTCTAGATAGAAACCGTTCAGCTAGGCGTTCAAGCCACCTTCCAGCTCGTCACCATTCAGCTAGGCGTCAAAGCCACCTTCCAGCTCATCACCATTCAACTAGGCATCAAAGCCACCTCCCAACTGGTCACCATTCAACTAGGTGTCAGAGCCACCTTCCAATTCATCACCATTCAGCTAGGCATCCGAGTGACCTGCTAGCTGGGTGCTGCCAAAATGCACATCATCAATAGATATAAATACGCTTTGGAAATGCATGGATACGAACAAAAAATATGAAAACAGATAGATATGTTAGGGAAATATATACAAATTTAAGACCAAAATAGTCACAAATAGTATATAAATACATAGAAAATGTATATTTTAATGGTGTATATCAAAAAATACATTACAATAAATATATCAGGATACCTAGATATCATATAATTTTATTTATAATGCATCAATAAAGAGTCCAAGACACTAAACACATGTGAATATTATATTGTAATTATTATATCCCTTATTTTTATTTTACTATTTTAATGTTTTAGGATTAACAAAAAATCAACTAAATATTAAATTCTCAAATAATGCAAACTAAAATACCAATTAATAATTCACAAAATTATAATGTTAACTTAAAGTATATCAAATTTGTTAAAATTTCTAAGATACATATCCTATACAAATTCATAATTTTTAATTACTAAAATAATTATTCTATTGTTAATATTTTTATTTCTATAAATAATTTGAAATAAACGTAGATTAATGAATTTGATAGATTCAGTTTAATATTATATCATTCAATATTTTGTAAACAATATTTTTATTTTTTATAAATAATAAATATGTTGTTATTACTTATTTATGTAAATTATTATATTAATTAATAATTTTTTAAAATATATAAAAATTTAAAACGCATATAATGTGCAATTTATGCAATTTAAATATTAAAATAATTATTTTGTTATTATTATTTTATTTGTATAATTTTATTGGTATTACAAATCATCTATTTTTATAAATATGGACTTGCTTGCTAGATTATTTGTTCTATTAATTTATAAAATACTATTTTAGAATATTGGTTGGAATAGTTAGAATTATTAAATAGAAACACGTGCTTTTTCTTTAAATTATATGTCCACACAAACAAAATGTAATAAAATTTATTTTATTCTATTTAGTAACACAAGATAAAGCCTGGCTGGCTTGGATGTTCAAAGTGTAGTGAAAAATGGCGCGTTCGAATGACCTGGGTTTGGATCGGCATACCTGCATTTTTTATTTTATAAAGTATAGAGAGATGCGACGTTTTGAATGGCATGACATGGTCGAGTTGTACACATTTCATGACACGGTTTCCTTCTAGGCACATCTAGGTCAATTTGACGGTTGTTTAGCCCCATTTGATCTTGTATTTAGCTTCTTGATCCTCTGCATTGGGTATTGGACTCAACTCCTATGTCAGACTTAGCCTAGTTGCTGCATGGCCTATTTTTCCATAGAAAGACTCCAATTGAACTTATCACTTTATGCTTAATTTTCACTTAGGTTGTTTCCGGTGTAAATAAACTTTTACACCGATGGAGTTGAGGCATATGGTTCGGTGAGAGTAAAACACGGACCGGCCATTGTGCCCATTTACATTCATCCTGTTTGGTTAGAGGTTACCCTGTTTTCTGGTTTGTTGTAGCGGGAGATTTATCAGAGAGGGAGAGGGGGAGAGAGAGACAGAGAGAGAGAACTGCCTAGGCACGACAAGATGTAGCCATGGAGGGAGAGAGAGAAACAATGGGGTTGCACCCAAATGGAGATCACTCCCTAGAAGCCAGAGAACACCCATCTAAATCGGCCTCTAAGTTTCCCCAGTCAAACCCCACGAAGGTGGTGGGGTGAAGGAGGAAGAGAATTGACCCCCCCCCTCAGAGTTGCAACTGGTAATGAAAAGGGGAAGGGGTGGTTGGATTTGCTCCGGTGGCGCGATAGACACCACCATCTGTTAAGAGAGATGTAATAAGTACATTGACATCGGTTATCAATGTAAATTTAAATCAAAGTGTAATTTTACACTGATTTTCGGTGTAAAATTACAAGTTTACCAAATGCTAATAAAATTGAACTGGAATGTAAAATTTACCCCAGTTCGATTTTCTACCCCAAACAAACGTAACCTTATAATCAAATTTTGTTTACGTCCTCTAAATATAGAGTGATGTGATATAGCAGAAATGGGCTTATTTTTAATACTTCATTCAGTCATTTTGTATTAAATTACCTACCAGAATCCAGATAGTTAATAAAATCAGCATTTGAATGGTTCCAAGGAGGGGATGCAAGGAAGTGGGGCAATCTAGTGGATACCTTAGCTGAATACTGAGGTCAAGAAAGAAAGGTTTGTGCTACAGGTGGCTTGCCACGTTAGCAACACAATAGAAGATTTATTGTTTGAGACTAAGAGTTATCGTTTCAAGGAAAATTGGTGCAGCATGCAGAGCACATACCCCACTGTGTATAATGTGGGCAAAATCACCTTGATAAGATGGATCGAATGAATTCACTCATTCAGACAGGGACAGGGATAGGGTGATCATGCTCACACAAAGGGGTGGCAATTGGGTGGGTTGGGTTGAGCTTTAACCTAATTCATCTAATACGCCAATCCATTAATGACTCAATTATATAAAATTAGATGGATTGGATTCAACCTAAACCCTTTTTAACTCAAACCCATTAATCTTATATTTATGGACTTAAAAAACAAACTAACTCTCTCTTAACAAACAAGTTAGTCATAGCTTGATGGTAATTGTAGTTACTATTTATACAAGTGGTGAATGTTCAAATCATATTACATGTATGTTATTTTTACATAAGGGCGAAGCCATTTGGCTATGTTTGGATTTTGGGTTTGACCGAACCACTTAGGTTCAAACCGGTCAGACCAACTTGAACTATCTAATTGGATTATCTTTGACCTAATCACATCAAGAGTGATTGAACCATTTAGATTTAGATCAATCTGATCGGACCGGACTAATTCAGTGAATGGTGAATTGACTTGGACCAGACCATATCAGGTTTGTGCATAAGTTTGGGACCAGATCGATTGACCCGAATCGGGTCCAACGTAAACAAAAGATTCAAAGTATGTGAACACTGAGTCAACCCGCCAAGTAAATGGGCAGGTTGGGTGGGTTAGATACTAGGTGGGTTGGGTGAAAAATTGTCACCCCTACTCACATGTTACTCAAGGCGGTTATTTCTTGGCTCTCAACTAAGCTAGTGTCTATTAGGTTTGTCTTTGTAATGCTTGGGGAAGGGTTACCCCCAAGCTATGAGCACAAGATCAATCATATAATTATAATTTATCACTTATCTGACTAGGGCAAAAAGATTTTGGTTGGTTACTATTAGGCCCATTATCCAATTGGAAATTGTGTTCACATGTGTAATTATAAGCATGTTTGGTAATACTCCTTTTTTTTTCTTCATTAAAAGTTTTTATTCACCCTATTCTAGACTAGGATGCTTCTGTTTTAAATATATACTGAAATTGGGTTTTTGTGTTGATAGGGTTTCACAAAGGAGATGGATTTGGGCAAAGATAGATGGCAAGGGTATGGATCTCATGCCAATTTGGTAGAATTTCAAGCTTTATCAAATCATTTTTTTTCTATTAGAATTTATATGTTTCCTTTTATTCTTATTATTATTTATAATTTTTCTTTCTTGTAAATTGTTTAATTCAGGTTTATTTATGATTGTTTTCATCCTTTGTGTAATCTACATTGGATTTGGAGAGAAGAAGCAAAAGAAGTTTTTGAAAATAAAGTTTTCTAATGAAAACTACATATTGAAATTTGTATCAAGGAGAATGGATGATGAAATTTGTACTAAGGAATTTATCAATTTGAAATGTGTTTGCGACTTAAATGTTTTGAATGGAGAATAAATGTTAATATTTTATTTCTAATTGATGTTTTATTTTTTTGTATTTAATTTCAATTTGGATAAATGAAGGGAAAATAGGTTATTTGAAACAAATTATAACTTTATTTAATAATTGAAAACAATTACATGTTATTTGGATTTTGGACAAAATTTTAAGTTATTATAACTTGTGAAAAAATTAAATTAAAAAAGGGTAAATTTCTTAAACTACCCTTATGGTTTAGCTAATTGGCTAAGTGTACCCTTATTATTTGAAAATTGACTAACACCACCCCTATTGTTTCTGATAATTGACTAATACTTCCTTTACGTTAGTGCAACAAGAAGACTATTTTACCTTTTATTCTTCTTCAAATTTTCAAAATAAAACAAGAAAAAGGGGAAAGAAATGCTAGTTCATTAAACTAGCATTTATGGGGACGCATTTGGTTTTAAATGACAAGAATCCTCGACTCTCTAATAAGAGAAGAAGCTTGTTTTCCATTTCACCCAATAGCAGTTGCTATCAGGAGAAGAAAAGAACTTGCCTTTGACAACGCTCTTTAACCTGATAAGAAGCTGAAACTAGTGTTAAAAATAAGAAAGATTTTGGTTAGTCAACTTGATAGAATAATGTCACTTAGACTTGGACAGGAGGGGTTTATGTGGTTGAATACTAGAAATGTTCCGAGCTTAGGAATATTTCTGCCACTGCAATAGGGTTTCCGACGGCGAGAGGAAAGGGGCTGTCGGTGGCGGTCTAACCGGAGCGACGAACAGGAGAGAGAGGGAGGGAGTTAACCCATTGGGATCCTGAGTTGGCTATTTTTACTGAACACTAGAGGTGTTCTGAGCTTAAGAATACCGCCGCTGCTACAACAGGTTTCTGACAGCGAGAGGAAAGGGGTTGCCAGTTGTGGTCTAGCCAGAGTGGCGAACAGGAGAGAGAGAGAGAGAGAGAGAGAGAGAGAGAGAGAGAGAGAGAGAGAGAGAGGGAGGAATGGAGGGAGTTAACCCATTGGGATCCCGAGTTGGTTGTCTTTGCGTCTGAACACTAGAAGTGTTCTGAGCTTAGGAATACTGTCGCCGCTGCAACAGGGTTTTTTACGGTGAGAGGAAAGGGCCTTCCGGTGGTGGTCTAACCGGAGCGATGAATAGCAGACAAAGGGGAAGGAGGGAGGGAGTTAACCCATTGGGATCCCGAGTTGGTTGTCTCTACGGCTGAACACTAGAAGTGTTATGAGCTTAGGAATATCATCGCCACTGCAACAGGATTTCTGATGGCGAGAAGAAAGGGGCTACTGGTGGCGATCTAACTAGAGTGGCCGATAGGAGAGAGAGGGATGGAGGGAGAGGAGATTGCAGTGGGAGAGGAGTTGCAGTGGTTGGGCGGTCATTGTAAGACAAAGAGCTTCAAAGATGTTGTAGTGGTCACCGGTGTTCAGAGCTTCGGATAGCTTTAGCAAGACAAAGAGCACGGTGAAACCCCTCCTTTCAGCATGAGCTAATTCTCATGTCCTGTACTCTGTGTGTCTGAACCCAACAGCAAAAAGAAGGGGAGAGAGAAAGAGGGGAAGGGAGGTGGAGGGTAAAATTAGGTTTCTAAAATTAAATATCACATGTCGAATGAGTTTTGACGGAATATTAATAGACTTTAATGGTAAGGATAGAGTTAGTTAATTGTTCAAAACAACGTTCGTCAATTTTCAATAACTATGGGTATACTTAGTCAATTAACTAAATCATAACAGTAGTTTAAGAAAGTTAATCATTAAAAATTATTTACGAAAGCTTAGGGTAGGGATCTATAGCAATAGTCAATAGACTCATTTAGCCGCAGTTATGACTCTTCTTAGTTAATTAACGGTTAGTGAATGTTAATGCTTAAATAGTGTCTCTCGATCACACCCGATCAAGGAATGATTGTGAGATAAATGTACCATAGTCTGCAATCTATAATTTTGCAAATCGCAACTCTTGTGATTCGTGATTTTGCAAATCATAGAATCTTCTATTTGTGATTTTGCAAATTGCAATGTACTTGCGATATTGCAAATCGCAATGTCTGCGGTTTCTTGAAAACCATGCAAGTGCAAGCAAAGTGTGCTTCATTGCGCCGCGTGTGCATGCATTGTGATGTAGCAAGTCTCTATACTTTCCTTTCTATAACTTTAAGTAATTAAACAAACTCTTAATCAATAATCTTTCAATGTGGGACAAGGCTTGAAAGAAAAGAAAACAAGTAAAAATAGAGTTTTTGTTGGGAATTTCATAACTAGTTTTCAAGATGACTGTGAAGTGTGTTTTTCCATGTAATTAATCAATCAAATTCCATTGAAACAGAACTTCTATAGAAAATATGACGTACCGGTTTACACTTAATCCCAATTTTCATTTCCAATAGCAGTAAAAATCGAGCACAACATTTCACAATTAATCTGAAACAACCCCAAATTGCTTGTAGAAGCACTTATGCCACCGTCAATGGTTTGGAACACCCAAAGGAATAAAAACTTGGTCTTATAATCAAGAAAAAAATGAAGAGAAAATGAAACCTTAAGGTTGTATTTAGTTTGAAGGAAAAAGTATGAAAAGGAAGAGAAAGGTGGGAAAACATTTATAAACCTTGTATAGGTTTCCTCACCTTTCCCTTCCTTTCCCTACCTGTTCCTTCAAACCAAACATAGCCTAAGTGGAAAGTTAGATGAGCAGATCTAAAACCATTCTCAGTCACCTCAAGGATTAATCTAGGTGAGGAAAAGGAAGAAAATGAGTGGTAATCAGATCTTGAACGATGATGCTCTGATGCCATGCCATTTGTTATGGAATTTAGTTGATTAGGAGGATAAGAGAAGAGCATCCAAGAAAGAAAACAGAAATATGATAAAAATAGACCATGAGTGTGGCAGCACCAACACTCTGTAGTAATAATTTGTTGAAAATAAAGATGAAAAGACACAGTTCCCCCCTTTGCTCAAATTACTACAGAATTAAAATGCTATCAAATCAATATATATTCTCCATTTCCAGAGTTTTAACAAATTTCACCTGTTGTTATGGTTAGGTACAATCTATCTTATAACCGGTTTGGAGAATTGATAACAGAGTAAAATCGCATCCTTTATCTTTCCAGAGTCCCACTTTTATAGATGATATCCAAAGAGTCCTTGTATACAGAGAGAGAGAACTGTAAGTTTATTTATGCTATGTAATCATAAAACCCAAAAAAACATAATGTAGCACTCCATTATTTTAAACTTTAATTCTATTGAGGCTGGGTTGATAGCGATGAGGAAAGCTTAATTATCATGGAAATGCCTCATCCTGGGGGGGAAGGCGGAGGGCAGGTGTTGATGCAATCATCTTTATTGATCCAACAATGCCCCTGGCGAACTGTTATGCAGCACCAACATTTTACTCTACCAGGATTACATTGGTACGGAAGACATGGC
Organism: Nelumbo lutea; assembly: GCF_056320005.1. Classification (NCBI taxonomy): domain Eukaryota; kingdom Viridiplantae; phylum Streptophyta; class Magnoliopsida; order Proteales; family Nelumbonaceae; genus Nelumbo; species Nelumbo lutea. The sequence goes on from NC_142690.1 coordinate 53,973,182, forward strand.
GGAATGTTTAGCTTTATACCACCCTTCATCTTCTCCATGGGATCCATTCTCGAAATTTGCTCCTTATTTCCATCTTTCCTACCTATTTACCATTCAGCACACAATAAAATTAACAAGAAGAACAGTAATATAACAATGATGTTGAACATTAATAAGAACTCAACTAAGAAAAAAAAAAAAAAGAACATAGGCAAGAGCTTGGATTTACATTCATAAAGCGCACAAAGACTAACGAGAACAAAGAAAATGAAGCACACAGCATTGAACTTGGGAGTTGCCATGGATAAATTTGCAGTGAAAATTGTGAACTAGGATGGGCTTTATATAACATTTGGACATTCTGAACATAGTGGGGCAAGGCCAATTCAATTTAGGCTCAGTTTGGAAGGAATAAAATACAAATATGTAGGGTGCAAAACCTTATCGTCAGTTTATGTGGAATGCAATTAAAACTGAACCTGGAGCCAAATTTGTATTTAGTTCGTGTATGCATTGCAAATCAATTATAATGGTCTGAACCCATCTGATATAGCCGGTTTTTTAAGTTTTGGGTTGATTTCGGTTCATCATGTATAAATCGAATGGTCGAATCGGTTTTCAGTTCGTATGTTTGTAAACTGAAAATAACGCAACCCAAACCAATTATGTCTTATTATGTTTGGTTTTTAACGTCTCTATGTATTCAGCTAACTTGTAAAACACTCCAATGTTATATAATTAATGCTATTTTAGTAACAGATGCTATTTAACAAAAGTAGAAACCCTTCTCTCTTTCTCTCTTCATTAATTGTTTTTCATTTATTTTGAGAATGCCTGCTTTGATGTGTGAAAGACTCCCTTAACAGTTAAGTAATGTTATTTTAGAAAGTTTTATGTAGACTTTTTTCACTTTTACAATTACATTTAGGGGGTGTTCTTTTTTCGGATTTTTAGAAGGGGGAAAGTTGGTCAATGAGATTTTGGTTTTCATATCAAGAATCTCATGTTCTTTTTTCAAATTTATGTAGGAATTAGGGAAAGTTTATTTTCCTGGTATCACTTACCCATTTCTAGGTGGGTAAATAACTTTCCCACCTTGGGGGAAAATTGCCAACCCTTCAATGTGACAAAAATGCCATTTTTAACAATGGATTTTTATGGCTAAAATGGTCATTGCCTTATTTGCATGAGAAATAAAAGAACATAGGTAAATGCACTTACCCGAGTAAGTGTTTCCCAGGAAAGACTTACCCAGGTAACTGCATTTACCCGAATAAGTAACTTACCAAAAAGCGAATGGGGCCTTAGTTTTTTAGGTAAAAGCTACATAAATGACACACGTACAAGATCTACTTTTTATGTCAAACATACTTTTTATTGGGACTGAAATGTTAAAATCAAGAGTATCATTAGTCATTGGGCTAAAACCGACTAAACCGAGAAACTAGCTCTCAACTCGAGTGGTCAATTTGGTTCAAAAAATTATGTATAACCGAACCAAATTGACCCATGTACAGTCCTAATATATAGATTTAGATAATATTTATTATGTATATAAGTTAATATATATACCTTAATTTTAAATAAATCAATATAATTTTTATTATTATAGAAAATTTAATAATAAATTTTAGCATTTATTGAGAAACTTCCACCAAGAGAAGAAAGGTTACTAAAAAGTCAAAATACATATTATTAAGAAAAACTATTTGACTTAATTTGTATTCAATAATGTGTTAAATGCCTTAACTAAAGGTGAATGAGTATTTAATTAAATAAATATTAACATTTATTGATGTCTCATAAAATATCTTAATTAAAAATCATATAAATGAAGGAGGAGAGACAATTTGAATTTGAATTAGAATAGTAAAAAGAGAGGGAAATTAAATTCATATTGTAAGGGCTGATACAATCTCGAAACGGACCAATATAACGCCAATATGGACCTGTACCAGTCCAATACGAATGAAAATACAAAAAATAAAAAATAAAAGATTCTCTAGTTCTCTAATTTTTGTGTATCATACCCATCCCGAAATGGTATCAACCTATACGTTGTTAAATTTTAAACCTTGATCCCAATGATCAAGATTGAGGAACCCAAACCGTTCGTCTACAAAAAAGTACAAACATTCCTAACAATATCTTGTTGTACACAGACAACCCTTCTTCTACGAGCCTTTCTTTTTATTTTATTTATTTTTTTTGATAATCCGCTCAGTTCAAGAGGTCAGGTGATCATTTTTAGACGGAATTGCAGAAGGTGGCTAATGGACTATGGCTGTTCGTAACAAGACCCAAACCGATTAAATCGATTAACCCGGTCTGATCCAATTCGAGTTGGTCAGTTTTTCTTTAGTATCGGTTAGTTTTGGGTTAAACAAAACATAAATCGATAGTACGGTTCGGTTTCGGTTTTATTTAGACTTGAATTCTTTACCGCTCACACCGAGAGAATCATTCACAAAACCGACACAAACTTATCCAAACCGATTTAAATCGATTAAGTCGGTTTTACTTAGTACTGAGTCGGTTTTGATTTCATTTCTAGGTAAACCGATCAGGTCGGGTCGGTTGGAAAAACGCTAATAAATCGACCCAACCCAACCCGTAAGCAGCCCTATAATGGACAATGAAATAGGCAAAGCAGGTGCAAACTATGAGGGGTATGTTAATAACACAAACTATTGGGGGTGTTTGAGAAATTATATGAAACTCTATAGGGTGTTTAATCAAGTAACCCCTAAAATAATTGTCTGAAAGCCAAAGATACGGCATTAATTCTGTTGAATTTTCTTTTTTCTGGTTTATCCGAGGTGATTGGAAAGCATTTAAGGAGTCAAGTTGGGGATTACGTCAGTCCAACTCGTGGTATAAATAAAAGATGATTGACCTAAAAAGGTTATGTTTGGTTTGAAGGAAAATGTAGGAAAAGAAAGTGAAATGTAAGGAAATTTATACAAGATTTATAAAGGTTTCTTAAATTCCCGTTCCTTTCTCTATATTTTCCCTCAAACCAAATCAGGCTTAAACGGCAATGCCCCCTCCTTATAAGGTTACAAATCTTGTAGAATATATATATTTGTGAGTTGAAACTTTTTCTTTAGGCTCCGTTTGAAAAGAGTACAAATACAAATATGTATAGAACAAATACATAAAGTTTTGCACAAATATATTTGCATTTGTATTCCTTTCAAAATGCTCAGTTTGGAAAGAATACAAATACAAATATGTACAGTGCAAGTACAAAAAAAATAATACCAAATATAAGGTTTTGCACTCTACATATTTGCATTTGTACTATTTCCAAACTAAGCATTAGGATCCATTTGGAAAGAGTATAAATACAAATGTGTAGAGTGCAGAAACTTATATTTTGTATGTATTTCAGTATTTGTACTATACATATATTTGTATTTGTATTCTTTCCAAACTGAGCCTCAGGTTACTTGTTTGCAATGCAAACCTAAACTGAATACAAATTTGGCTCCAGTTCAGTTTTGCATCACTTTATCTGTAACTATATATGATCTGTATTCCTATTGTGTAAAATTTGTACTTCTTTATTTGGCAGTACAAACTGATGTAAAATTTATACTACCTTCCTCCTATATTAATTAATTCCCTTTACAAATAAATTGAGGATCACATATTGCTTCCCATCCCACTCTCATGTATTTACTTACACCAATGCAATTAAACAAAACTCACGAGCCTCAAGAAATATCAATATTTTCACTAAGAAAAGAATCCAATTCATTATTTATAAGATCACACACAATCAAGATATTAATTCTTTAGATATTTGGTGGATTACAAGCAAATAAAATTTTCCTTGCCTCACCATGTTTAGAATGCCCAAATGTTATGTAAAAACCATCCTACATCACTCTTTAATTTCACTGCACAATCATCCATGGCAACTCAAACTCCCAAGTTCAATGTTGTACTGTGCTTCATTGTGTTTGTTCTCCTTAGTCTTTCTACGCTTTATGAATGTAAGTCCAAGCTTTTGCATATGTTCTTTTTGCATCTCTCCTTTAGGCATGGCAATTTTACCTATAAAATCGGAGCCCCACCCCGTCCCGAATGGGGCAGGTTTTTCTTGACCCTAAACGGGGGTGGGGCAAGGAACAGGGAAAATATTTTTCCCCGAACTAGAGATGGGGTGGGGACGAGTTTTGCATATAATTCTTTAAATCCAAAGATAAAATTAGTAAAGTATCTCTAGGTTTAATATTGATATTTAAAATATCTCTAAGGGTCTGTTTGGTTCGTAGTCAGAATCGGAATGGTCCATTCACATAGTCTGTTTGGCTCAAACAAGAATGGGAATGAGAATTAAAATCAACAAGAATGAAATTTCATTCGCAAGGGTGGGGCAGGGAATGGATATTCCCTCAAATGGGGGGAATGCCATTCCAGCAAGGATGGGAATGGGATTCTAATTCTGCCCAACCAAACAGTTGGAATCGAAACGTACCCTAGGAAAATAAATTCTTAAAATCCTACAATTCCATAATTCCATTTTTTAAGTACCCCCAAAGTATTATAGTTCAATTCCTAAAATACCCCAAATTCCTATATTATATATATAAAATATCCATAAAATAAATAATATTTAAGAAATTTCCTTAAAACGGAGAAGAATTGAGAATTACTTGTCCCTGACGAAAAATGGATGCCCCACCCCGAACCCGCCCTGCCACCGGGGACGGGGCGAGAACGGGGTGGGGATGGGGAGGGGGTGCCCCGCCCCATTGCCATTCCTACTCTCCTTTTTCTTTTGGTTGGGTTCTTGATTAAGCTTCAACATCATTGTTAATTTTTGTTGTGGGGTAATTACATGGAGCAAATTTGGAGAATGATGCCATGGAGATGAAGGGTGGTGTAAAGCTAAAACATTCCCCCATGTATTCCGATGCAATATAAACCTAATAACCAAAAATGTTGGTGCTACGTAACAGATCCCCGTGGAACATGTTGGATCAACAAAAATGGTTGTATCCATCTTTACACTCCGCCTCCACCTCAAGCTCAGCCATTTTCATGGTAATTTAACTTTTCTCTTGTCTTTTTCCACATCTCTCTATCAACCAGGCCAACCTCATTGGTAATAAGGTCTTAAATAATGATGGAGTGCTTCATTATGCTTTCTCTCTAGAATTGTGATGGCTTTATGTGGCAAAATCTATGGTACATTCACCGTACCATGCATGCAGTAAAAGTAATGGGACTAAGTATTCTTTCTTTGTTAAACATAAACTTGAATCAATGAAAAGTAAAATGATTTATCATAATTGGTATTTGTACTGTACATATTTATATTTGTACTCTTTCCAAACTGAACCTTAAGAAATGACATATATGGGTCTGATCATAATAAATAATATGACCCATGCAATATTTTGATGGATAAATTTCTTAAATTATTCTTACTTTCACGAAATTGAAAAATTGTACCCTTACTGTTTATCTATAAGTTACCTTTAAGTTTTCGAGTGATTATCTAAAACCTCCCTTGCCATTAATTTTTCTCACTCGTTTACATGTAACATTGCGTAAATGATAATTATTTTAAAATTCTTAAAATATTCTTATTTTTCATTGCCACTGTCGGAAGTTGCTGTAGTGGCAGTGATTTTGATAAGTAACGGTGGCCACTACAACTTCCGAACGATAAAAGTTTGGCGATCACACAAGTCTAATCAATACCCACCAATTCACCCTAGCATATCTGAACGTGCCATTCTGGATTTCCAATGCCTCTCGGGAAAATTGGAATCTTCTGGTCTCTCTCTCCATTCTCAAACCTCACCCTCCACCTCTGTTTTCTCTCTCCTTCTCCCATCGACGAGTTTAGGGCTTGAAGGCATTAAAAGAACACTTCAAGAACTCAAAGTTCGCATTCGAGATGGACGAATACCTACCAGTGGAACCCCTCATCCGACAAAGGGCTTAAATTTTCTTGAAGATGACAAGCATAAAGGAATTGATACTAGACACTTGGAAGACGATGGAACTTTTCAAGAACAAGGAAATCGGGATAGACGACTTCATTAGGTCATCGGGATTAGAATTACTGAGACCCACGAGCATAGCTCCATTACTTTTAAGACACGCTCAATCCCAAGTACAAGAAGGCCGAGGACAGAAACCCTACGAGAGATTTGGAGAAAACAAAAATAAAAGAACTACCCTTGAACTCAAGCTCAGGGAACCCTAGTTCCCACAGCGCAAAGACAGTCAGAGCTGATCCCTCTCCTACATAGAGCTTTTACACCATGATTCAACAGTTCCTTCCCAATCATGTCTCTAAGTAAGTCGAGATAAAATTCTTTATACGTGGAAGATGGGCATAAAAGAGGATATGCATATTAGGCAGGCACAGGTTTCTAAAACTGAATTTGAAACAAATGGGAATTGGAACCAGCAACATTAGGGGCACAGTCATCAGAAATCACAGCAAGGTGCTCTATTGGTTACCTATCAAGGAGCACAGGCCTGCGCCTAGCTAAGGATTCCGATTCAGATCTCCATCTTCAACAGTAGCAGAGCTCAGGTCTGATGCAGTATCACTTTGCTCCAAGCTCATTCTTTGAGAATTTCATAGATGGTGGTGGTGTTGGTGTTAAAGAAGGATGTGGAGGTTTCCTCCATCACCAACCTTCAAGCCTGGAGGCAGAAAGAATGTTTGTAGGTTCATGTCTTCTTAAGAGGAGGAGGCGGAGATGGTGACACCAGTGGTGGACCTACTCTTCCTGATCCCCGAGAGATCGGGAAGAGACCTTCAGAGTTTTTTTCTTCTCCCTCTCCCTCTCTTTCCCTCAATATGATTTTGGGTTTATTTGTTCATTAGTAGGGTTTTATTTTGAAATTTTGATGAATAATGAAGGGAAAATTCAATATTTCATTTTTTTTTCCATTAGTGTCTACCGACGTGCAAACTGTCAGGAAGCTTAAGGGTAGCTTAAGACAATACGTAAACAATAAAGGTACAATTTGTCAATTTCATGAACAATAGGGATATTTTAAGAGATTTACCCTATTTTGATTTGGTTATCCTAAATTCTAGTCTTAGGTCACATGACTTTGAACCAAAGATGGATTACATGGGCCTCTAATTGGGCAAGTTTTAGATGATGTACCCACACTATCTATTTTTGCAATCTAATCAAGGGACGCAATGACTTAAAATGACCGGCCCTCCTACTCTTACCTGAGTGGTTGATTATCTTGGTTGCAGGGTTGTAGCATGCCGTTTGGAGCACATATTCACTCCTACCATGGGTAGACAAACAACCTCTTTATTTTTATATAAAATTGCTAAATTTAAAACATTAAACCCAAAAACCTAAAGCCTAAACCCTAAATCTCTAAAACTTTAAATCCTAATCTTAAAAATGCATTTGGCCAGACTCAATTCCTTTGACCAGATAGGAGCCAATAATTCTTCCACCCTTTTTGACCACCCAATAAAATAGGGATGCAACAACTTTTGATAGACCTAAAAATTGGGTTATTTGCATTGGGTTCGAGGGTGATTTGGCACAACTAATAAGTAGAGGTTACGTGGATGCGATCAGCCAGTAGGATGACAACTCAGCAAGGGAGCCTCGTCAGCAGCTCGAGAGCTCGAGGGCTTAAGCACCTCGGTGTAAGATCATCTTTGCATAAAGGCATCTTGGCGTAAAGGCACCTTGGCCCCCCTAATTTAGTTCGGGGCCAAAGAACCGAAGTGCCACGTAACCAACTCCGGAAGCTTCTTCAATGGACTCTGAACCCTCCAGGATCACAACGCCCATTAACAGGACTTATCCTCACTATGCCTGAATTGGAGGGAAGAGATAAACCTCATCAACTGGCTCATCACTCTCCTTCGGAAACGGAACAGATCTTATTCATTTATCCTGAAGACCTCGGGGCTTTTTCGTGGAACTCACGGCTACCCAACTATATAAAGGCATCGATCCTCAAGGCAAAGGTACGCGCGATTACTTGCACCCAAGCTCTCTAGCATTCATACTTAGCTTGCAAACACAAAGAATACTGACTTAAGCATCGGAGCGACCTCACTGGGTCTTCCACCCCAGTCCCTCTGAGCACTATTTTGCAGATTGATCCAGCTCTCCATGTGAGTACGTCCAAGCAATTCTCCAACTAGGAGCTTCCAGATTGCGCACCATCAATTGGTGTCGTCTGTGGGAACCGATCAAAAGGTCATCCCAATCTCAGTTGCAGTTCTACTTTTTGCTCCAACCTCAATGAATTCTCCCAGCAACACCAGGAAAATCATCGAAATGAATCACCGGGGGGCAAGATCAGCAATCAACCTTTCCCCAAGGCCCCACGGTATATACCAGTCAGTTTACTATTCCGCTTACATCTTCAAGGGTCCCGTCACTGTTTGTACCACAAGACATCCCACAAGTGAGCATCCCGCTCCCCCCAATAGGTGCGACCTTCTCTGAGCCATCCATGATCCCCCTTGGAATCGAGCACTCCCAGTTTCATGACCTTGTTCAGTGCGTCCGGATGATACAGATCCAGATTCATCAAGTGTAATAGTTTCAATAATATCAGTAGTACTATCTATACCAGCAGCATCAGCAACAGTTTCCACCACTGCAGCCGAACCAGCAGTCGATTCCACCTCGGCACATAGGGTTGCACCAGGGGCAGAACCAGAACGGAGTCGAAACCAGCCAAAATGTTCGCCAATCCCTCCATCGGGGTGAGGAGACCTCCCAGGGGCCAGACTCCACCTCGTGGGAGGAGGGATGGTCAACACACTCCTCTAGTATCACAAGTAAACCCTAGAAATAGGCCTGAGGACAGCCAGCTCAAAAGGGCCAACCAGTCGTGGCACTCCCAGTAGGAGAACAATGGGTCGTAGGGAGATAACAACCAGTCTGGAGCCAAAGGCACGAACTTGAAGCCAATCCCTTCAGTGCCTCATGATAGCCGGTGCAAACCCCACAACTAGGAGAACTCGACAAGAAAGAACCAAGACCCACCTCGCGACAATGTTCCTAACAATGTCGAGATACCAGACTAGACTGAGGTTAGCAGCACCAACGTTGAGCCAGTGAAGAAGCAACAATGGTGACGCCGCAAAACTTGTCGCTCCTCAGCCAGAAACAGCAGAGCGAGTTAAAGAAAGGGAAGAAGTGAGCTCGATGGAAACAAAGATTGTGCCTCCCTTGCTTAACTAGTCATCTCCTCTGTCTCCCGAGCTCCTAGCAACCCCAATGCCGAAAGACTTCAAGGTTCCACCACTAGATAAGTATGACAGGTTGTTCAACCCCAATGATCACGTGGATTCTTTCCGGTCTTAGATGCACCTAGTCGGGGTTGACGAAGCCTGCATGTGTGTGGCCTTCTCCACCACATTCAGGGGAGTAGTTCAGACCTAGTATAGGAACCTTGCACCGGGCTCCATCAAGAGTTGGGCGTAGTGTGCCGACCTGTTCACTACGCATTTCATTACCAACAAGAAATGCCCAATGTCGCAAGAGAGCCTTCTGAACGCGGTTTAGAGGGAAGGAGAGTCAATCAGAAGCTACATCAAGCGCTTAAACGACACTTGCCTATAGATACTGGACCTCAATCCAGCAGTGTGTCTCACTGTAGCAAAGAAAGGAATCACCCATAGAGAGTTCAAGTGGCATGTGGTTGCTAACAAACCAAAAAATATCACTGAGTTCCTTAAGTTGGCAGACCAGTTCATCGGTACCGAGGAGGAAATTAACCAGAAGGCTGATAATCCACCGGCTGAAAAGAGGAAGAGAGAGAATGAAGGGATGAGCAACAGTGGGCAGAAAAGAAAGAAGAGCAAGTCCTCAAGCAGGGGAAGAAGCAAGTCAAGAAGCAGGTCTCCCTCACGCGGCCACAAGTCAGGTCGGCGTTCCAAGACTCTGCCAGAAGAGAAAATGAACTATACACCTCTAAATGCCAAGCAAGGAGATATCTTAATGGCCATTAAGGACTCCTCCTTTGTCAGATGGCCGCCCAGGCTAAGGGGAGACTCAGCAATAAGAAACCCAATTGTCTACTGCCATTTCCACTGAGATCATGGACAACACAAAAAATTGCAGGAATCTCCACAACGAGATCGAAGAGCTTATCCGTCGTGGGTACTTAAAGAATTACATCTTGCGAGAGGGGAGGGAGCAAACAGACCGACAGGGGGATCATCCAGGGGACCAAAGGAGGAATGCCCCCGAGACTAGCAAGTAGAATGAGCAGCCACCTCGGCAACTACCAGAGGAGAGGCTAGTTTGTGGAGTGATCAATATGATCACTAGCAGGTCCATCATTGTGGGATGTACATCAGCAACTGGAAGGACTTCGGTCTGTGAATTGGAGAATGAAGGCAAAAACCCACCAAAGCGACCTCAACTCGAAAAACCTATCTACTTTACTGAGGATGGCGTGTGGGATTCAGTATCCACATGATGATGCCTTAGTCGTGAGGCTTAGAATCAATGACTTCGAAGTGAAGTGGATCCTAGTGGACTTGGGCAGCTCAACAGATATCCTCTTCTAGGAGACCCTTGATAAGTTGCAGTTACATCAGAGCAACTTAAAACTAGCAGACGCACCCTTGGTAGGATTTAACAGAGAAGAGGTCAGGCCCCTTGGTCAGGTCACAATACCAGTGGAAGCAGGCACATGACCAAACATCGTACGATTCAAGCACACTTTCCTGGTGGTTGGGACTCCATCCCCCTACAACGCGATCATAGGTCGGCCTATCACACACGTTCTACGTGTGATAGTATCCACCTATTACTTAGCGATGAAGTTCCCAACTAATTACGGCGTGGGGGTCGTGCGAGGTGACCAGCTTGAATCCCGTAAATGTTACGTGGCCACTCTAAAAGGAAAAGAAAAACTGGTGGAGGATCCCGAGCTCGAACTACCAGCGGAACATACAGAGGAACGAGCTGCCCCAACAGAAAAAATAGTCCACATACCGGTTTCTGACAACAAACCGACTAGAACTCTTTAGATCGGTGCCGCGATCAACGAGCCACTTTGAACTCATCTAGTAAGTTTTTACTTAAAAATTTAGATATTTTTGCTTGGTCCATGGCAGAAATAACCGGGATTAACCCTTAAATAATAACTCACAAGCTTAATGTCGACCCTTTAGTTAGGCTAGTAAGACAAAAGAAACTCAACCTCGCTCTGGAACAATGGAGGATAGTCAATGAAGAGGTGGCCAACCCGGTTCTAGTGAAGAAGAACAACGGCAAGTGGCGCATGGGCATCGACTACACCGAGTTGAATAGATCCTGCCTGAAAGGCTACTTCCCACTGCCCAAGATTGACCGCCTAGTGGATGCGACCTCAGGGCACAAGTTGCTGAGTTTTTTGGATGCCTATTCTGGTTATAACCAGATTAGGATGGATCCTGCCGACTAGGACAAGACCACATTTGTAACTGATCTCGAGCTATACTCTTATAAGGATAAGCCCTTTGGATTGAAAAATGTTGGGGCAACATCCCAGCACCTTGACAATAAAGTTTTTGAGCCGTCAATCAGCAATAAAGTAGAATGCCATGTTGATAACATGGTCGTAAAGACCAAATTTTTGAACTCTTTGTTCAATGATTTAAATGCCATTTTTCAAATTTTAAGATGATATAATATGAAATTAAATCCGAATAAGTATGTCTTCAGAGTTACTTCGGGTAAATTCCTAGGCTACATAGTCAATCGACATGGCATCAAAGCCAACCCGAAAAAAATTAAAGGCAATTCTAGATACGAGACCACCTCAGAAAATAAATCGGTGAGCTGATGCCTACCATTTTTTAAAGCAATAAAAAAGAGCAAGAATTTCAATTAGACCGAAGAGTAACAACTCACCTTTGACGAGCTGAAAAGGTACCTAAATACCACATCGGTTTTAACTTGACCTGAAGAGGGGACGAGTTAAAACTGTACCTCTCCACAAGTGACGAAGTAGTTAGTTCGATACTAATCAAAGAAGTAGATCGAGTCCAACGACTCATCTACTATGTTAATAAAGTTTTGCAGGATGTAGAGACTAGGTATCCGGTGATCGAGAAACTAGCATTCACACTTGTCATATCAGCCCGGAAACTACACCCGTACTTCCAGGCCCACACTATCGTTGTCCTCACCAATAGACCCCTGAGGTAGATTCTGCTCAAGCCCGAGGTGTCTGGAAGATTAACGAAGTGGTCCATCGAGCTGAGCAAGTACGACATCTGATTTGAGCCACGACCAGCAATCAAAACCCAAGTCTTGGCGGACTTCATAGCAGAGTACATGTTTGGCACACTGGCCCCTGAACTGACCAAGTTCACTCACACGTCGGAGGCATCAACCAATGCGGTACCGAACCTGATCAAACTAGTACCGACCTGGAATGAGGAGCCCTGGATCCTCCACGTTGACGGCTCATCCAACCAACGAGGAAGTGGACGAGCCGAGTATGAAGCATTGATTGTCGGGCTAAACTTAGCAAAAGAAATGCAAGCAAAGCACCTTATCATATGCAGCGATTCATAACTGGTGGTCAACCCAATCATTGGAGACTATGAAGCCCGTGACCCCACTATGGTAGCTTACCTGGCCAAAGTCAAAGAGATCCTACCTAGCTTCATCTTCTATTTTATTTTGCAAATTCCGAGTTCCGAGAACATTGAGGCTGATGCCTTATCACGATTAGCGAGCACGAGCGGCAACACTATGCAAACTGTGTACATAAATGACTTACCTCGGCCCAGCATTCTCAGGGGGGCAGAAGAGGTCGCTCCCGTGTTGTAAGCGGAACCAAGCTGGATCAACCCGCTCATCGATTATCTGCTCCATAGGACCCTACCTGCAGAACGCAATGCAGCTCGGAGGGTAGAGCATCAATCAGCCAAGTACATCCTCATAGACAGATAGGTGTACATGAGTTCTTTCACACTCCCCTACCTGCACTACTTGCGACCCTCAGAAGTTGAGCTCGTACTTCGCGACACCCATGAAGGCCTATGCGGTGGACACTTAGGGGGTAGAGTCCTTGTACAGAAGGTGTTAAGACAGGGCTACTATTGGCCCACAATGAAGGCGGACATACTCGAGCTCGTCAAGAAGTGTGACAGATGTCGGAGGCATGCCAATATCCACCACCAACCTGTTGCCGATTTGAAATACCTTACCAGCCCATGACCCTTCGCGTAGTGGGGAATCGACATCCTCGGTCCTTTCCCATCAGCAATCGGGCAGAGGAGGTTCTTGGTTGTGGCAGTAGATTATTTTACGAAGTGGGTGGAAGCCGAGCCCCTAGTAATCATCACATCTCGTAACATACAAAATTTCTTCTGGAGGAGCATAGTATGCCGCTTCGGACTACTCTAGGTGCTGATATCCAATAAAAGGAAGCAGTTCAAAGATATCAAGTTCCAAAACTGGTGCGTCGAGATGGGGATTCAACAAAACTTTACCTCGGTGGCACACCCTCAAGCAAACGGATAGGCAGAAGTAACTAATAGGGCGATACTTCAGGGACTGACATCTCGCCTAGCCCGAGCAAAGGGATTGTGGGTGGACGAGTTGCCAAGTGTCCTTTGGGCCTACTGAACTACTATCAAGACCGCGATGGGTGAAACTCCCTTCAACCTCACGTATGGTACAAAGTTGGTGATCCTGGTAGAGGTCGAGGTACCCACATTGCGACTTGAGGCCTATGATGAGGAAGCAAACAACGATGAGTTCCGTACCAACCTGGACCTAATATAGAAGGTGCGAGACCTGACCTACATCCAGACTACGGCATACTAGTATAGAGTAGCTAGGTACTGTAACGCCTGGGTCAAGATGTGGCAGTTTCGTGTCAGCAACCTAGTTCTCCGAAAAGTTATGGTACCTGAGCCCGGCATGGGTAAGCTCGGACCAAACTGGGAAGGTCGGTACTGTGTAAGGTAGGTGTTTGAGGAAGGCTCGTATGAGCTCGAGACTTTGGAAGGGAAGAAGTTACCTCGAGCATGGAACATAGACAACCTAAGAAGGTACTACTTATGAGTCCACGACTCCAATGCAAAATTCATTCTAAGTCCATGGGACCACCGAACTAGTCAAAATGATGACGAGCTGGAGAGAGGACTATGAGTCACTCCTAGAAGCCTAAGAGCCATGGTGCCGAGCTAACAGAAGATCTCGGTACTATAATAAGTCCTAGTCACCTTTTTGGCATAGGCAGACAAGTCCCAGATGCCTCTTCAGCTTGGGCAAGTGAGTAGCCCGTGCATAGACAAGTCGGGTAAATACCTATAGTGTCTGTCCACCTCGGTGTATAACAATATTGGGTTATTCCTACTTTGAGCCCAACTCGTTAGCTCTACACTTCAGGATAACCAACACTTGGAAAAATTTTTGCACACATAAGGTTTTTTGAATCACTATGCTTCATTAACAAAAATTCCGAGTACATGGCAAAAAAAAAATAATGTATAGAAAGGAAAGCAACTACTACTACAACTGAGCTCAGAAGCCTGGGACACACACTATATACAGGGGGTCCAAGAAAAGAGGCAAGTTCAGACATCATACTTTCTAGAATCTCCTCCAATAGGTAGGTCGGTCTTCCCCTTCTAACGGTCTCACTTCTAGGAGTTCATCATCACTTTCTCCCTCTAAGGAGTCAAGTTCCTCGTTGGCCTCCTTTGCCATCTCTGGAGTAACAGAAGACATGGAGATGGATCCGAGATTAAGCTCGGGGAACATCAGCCACCTACAAAGCTTGAAGACTGATCGATACGAACTGGAACCGTACCGCTTGGGGGACTCCTTGAAATCCTTGATGGCACAATCTCTTTTCTGAATCCTCACCTCCTAAATTGCAGTGTCAAAGATTTCAGTGTGGTCCTTGATCATTGCCTCAAGGTTTTCATTCTCCCGATGGAGAGCTTCCTTCTCCCCCTTGAGCTTCTTCTTCTCCTCCGTTAGCAATAGAATAAGCTCCTCCTGGCTCCGAGCTCCTTTTCTCACCCTAAGAATTTCACCCCGAGCTAAGTCCAGTTCGTCGTAAAGCTTCTGGGCATTCTCTTTAGCCTCCTGAGCTCGCTTCAAGCGGATATCAAATTGATAGACTAGCGAATGGATAGCAGAGTTCACCTAAAAGGGAAAGCAAGCATAAGTATCATTGAAAAAAGGATAATAGAATAGGTGAAGAGGTAGGTTACTTACCACCATACAGTAGTTGGCTACTCTTCCTCCAAGCTGACTTGTTGGCATGTCAACCCACTCCGTGACATCCATAGGAAACATTGCGTCTTTGCTCTTAAGGAGCCCAAGCCTCGAAGCCATTATGCTTTCCTTTGTTGAGGGGGGCTGAGGCTCGGGCACTAATGTACCTTCATGCTTGCGGGGTGGGGTCTCCTCACCCTTATCTTCCTCCAGGTCAACAACTGGAGGATGGGGACGAACATCCTCCCCTGGGAGCTCAATTGTGGTAGACTCTGGCGTTGCGACTTCAGGTTCGGCAGGAACTAAAGAGGTAGCCTCCTCTCAACGGGATCTTCTCGAGGCCTTTCTCTTCTTCCTCTTCGGAACACTCTTCAAGAGGTTAGTGGCATCGACACCCGTCATTGATCCTAAATAATAAAGGGGAGAAAATCTTTCTCAGTCAGCTACGAATTGAAGTAAGCGCAAATAAGAGAAAAAGAGAGAAGTAATGTGTGTGCCGAGGTAGAGGTCTACCAAGAGGACTCAGCCCAACTCGCACAAGCTTCTCCTCAACTAGGAAATCTTCCATCTCTAGGCCAAGGTCCCTCCAAGAATGGATGACCACCCTAGTCTCTACATCCAGCCTCACCCCGGGGTTTTTAATGGCCACTCGTCGTGAGTCGGGAATGGCCATCCTTTGGGTTCCGAACAAAAAAGTACATTCTCTTCCAAGCTGATACCTTGTTTGGGTTACCAAACAGAACCTTGAACTCGGGGCAAGGTGAGATATAGTAACTTTGTCGGGCGTCGCCAAGCAAACAAGAAGAATTTTTCTTAATGGAACAAATCGAGCTAAAGGTATCAAGGGAGAGAGGACGGTTATACTCGTGGAAGAGTGAGATCGTGCCAACAATAGTACGGATGGAGTTCGGGTGAAGCTGATCAATTGTGACGTTAAAAACTTAATAATTTCTATGATAAAGGGGTGGAGCGGGAAGCGCAACCCAGCTATGAGTTGCTCCTCAAAGACTGTGAGTTGATAATGGTCATGAATCCAAGGGTACCGACCCAAAGGAATGCTGAAGATGAGGGTATCGGGGAGACGGTAACGAGCTATTAAGGATAGCAATCTGTCCGAGGTCATCGTGGAAGGACCGAAGTTGTCCAGATCCCGGCCTTGAGTAGAAGACAAGACCCCCTTTTCGGAGGTCGGCCGCTCTGCCTGAGGTTCGAGCTCCTCAAACCGAGCTGGCCCAACTCCGGGTAAAGGCACTTCTCCTAAAAGGTTCAAAGAGGAGCTCTCAAGCGAAGAGCTAGCCTCACCAATGGGAGCTAAGGACCGCACCTCAGCACCCCCGGGCTCACTAGAATCACTAAGTATCCTATCTGTGCTAACGCTAGACATATTGGACAGAATAAAGAAAAAGGAAAAGGGGACAACTAGCACAAGAAGATGAACTCACCAAAGAAGCCGATGATGACCTCGGACACAAGGGAAGAGAATGGCGTGCTGAAGGACTTCGATGCGATCTCAAGAAAGCTCATTTACACGATTTATGGCGAGGATAATGGCCCCTTCGGCCCCTATTTATAATCCACTGCATCCGGCAATCGATGGTTGTGATTTGTATGATCCAATAGCTCCCATGAAAACTGGCCACACGTTACCCGAGGACAAAATTGGTTGAGAGTGTCTTTTGACGTCTGCAGAGTTTATAAACAGTGTAACGTCCGCGCATAGACAAGACACGATCTGGGTCACTTCCTGGTTAAGCTGAATGGTTAAACAGTTCCGACCAACGGTTCGCCCTCCATATCATCTAGACTTCGTGCCAAATCCACCTGGGCTCATCATGAACTCCCCACGCCGGGTTAGGACCCCTGGCACAAGGAGTGGGGGAGCAATTGATGGAGGGTTGTTTGGCACGACCTAGTAAGTAGATGTCACATGGATGAGATCATCCAGTAGGATGACAACTCAACAAGGGAGCCTCGTCAGCAGCTCAGAGCTCAGGGGCTTGAGCACCTCGGTGTAAGATCATCTTAGCATAAAGGCACCTTGGCGTAAAGGCACCTTGACCCCTAATTTAGTTCGGGGCCAAAAAACCGAAGTGCCATGTGACCAACTCCGGAAGCTTCTTCAACGAACTCCGAACCCTCCGGGATCACAATGCCCGTTAACAGGACTTATCCTCACTCCACCCGAATCGGAGGGAAAACCTTATCAACTAGCTCATCGCTCTCCTTCAGAAACAGAATGGATCTTATCCATTTATCCCGAAGATTCTGGGGCTTTTCCGTGGGACTCACAACTACCCAACTTTATAAAGGCATTGATCCTTAAGGCAAAAGTACACGCGATTACTTGCACCCAAGCTCTCTAGCATTAATACTTAGCTCGCAAACACACAGAATACTAACTTAAGCATCGGAGTGACCTCACTAGGTCTTCCACCCTGGTCCCTCTGAACACTGTTTTGCAGATTGATCTAGCTCGCCACGCGAGTACGTCCAAGAAATTCTCCTATTAGGAGCTTCCAAATTGCGCTTTACACATAAATTGAGGATCACATCTTTCTTCCTACCTCACTCTCATGTATTTACACCAAAGCAAACAAACTCAGGAGCCTCGGAAATATTAGTATTTTCACTAAGAAAAAGATCCAATTCATTATTTATAAGATCACATAGAATCAAGATATTAATTCTTTAGATATTCTGTGGGTTACAACCAAAATTGGCCTTGTCTCACTGTGTTTGTAGTGTCCAAATCTCTCTCTCTCTCTCTCTCTCTCTCTCTCTCTCTCTCTCTCTC
This sequence comes from Nelumbo lutea, assembly GCF_056320005.1. Taxonomy (NCBI): domain Eukaryota; kingdom Viridiplantae; phylum Streptophyta; class Magnoliopsida; order Proteales; family Nelumbonaceae; genus Nelumbo; species Nelumbo lutea. The sequence continues at coordinate 53,991,170 of NC_142690.1, forward strand.
TCTCTCTCTCTCTATATATATATATATATATATATATATATATATATATATATATATATATATATACGCGCACACACATAGCAGGCCCACATGCAATGCATGGGAAAAAGATGTTAAGGATTATAGGGCTTAAAACTAATTGCACTATAGGGCTACTGGGCTATACAACTCGGGGGTAAGGATGGAAATTTTCCCCATCCCATTGGGTACCCGGCCTCCCCAACCAGGCAAGGATGGGGAGTGAAGTCCACGCCTAGTCCCAACCCTAATTCTATATATATATATATATATGTGTGTGTGTGTGTGTGTGTGTGTGTGTGTGTGTGTTTATTATATTAAATATATAACATTATTATGTATTTGATAATATTATTTATATTATATATAAAAAATATATTTAAAATATTGTTTGCATTTAACTTTTTCCTTTATTTTAGATAAATATTTTTCTAAAAAAACTTTTGATTTAAATATTTGGGGATTTGGGTCCCCAATGGGAAACCTGTCTCTTTCAAGGACCAAGGGTGGAAACTAAAATTTTTCCCCAATGACAATTAGGCTCAGGGATGGGTATTAATTTAAACTTGGGGTTGGGGACAGGGAGTATGATTCCCACCCCAAACCCGCTCGTTGCCATTCCTACAGGGGATCACCCCATGAACCCAAAAATATACTTCCAAATAATCATGGCAATTATAAATGTAGTATCCAATAGTTATGGAAATTATTAAAACTTTCCAATTATTTATTTGAATCATTGAAAATTTTATGATTTAAATTTCACTAAACTAACTAAACAAAATTTCTAATTATTGCTGAAAAATTATATTAAAGATCAAAATTACTAAAAATGTAAAAAATAAATTTATATTTATTGAAATTAATTTTCCACTAAAAGATTATTGAAAATTTTCAATTATTATCTAATAACATCATTCAATATTAATAAACTAACCAAAATTATTGAAAATGTAAAAAACAAATTTATATTTATTTAAAAAAAATTTCCAATTAAAATTTATTGATAATTTTTAATTACTAAAATGATATTTATTCATATCACTTATTCATTTTTCAGTAATTATGGATTTCAAAAATTACTGAAATTAAATTATCAAAACATTTGAAATTAAACTAGCAAAATCAGTATTTTTCAGAAAGTAACTTTCAGTAATTAAATTTTCCAATTTTCCAAAATTATGGAAAATTATAGTTTAAGTGTTGATATTTACTGAATAGTATATTCAATAATATCAGTAATTATTAAAAATATCAAAATATTTCACAAATGAATTTAACTACCCAAATTAATTTAACTAATTATTAAATTAGAAAATTTAACTAATTTAATAATTACCAAAAATATTTTGCAATAATAACAAAAAAATTATGGATAATTGAATGCAATGATTACTAATTACCAAATTTAACTATTTTATAATTACCAAAGTTATTTTGTAAAAATTACTATAAAGTGTGGATATTTAAATGTAGTGATCATTAATAAATAATAATAGTTTAAAAATAAATAATAGCTTTCTGAATTGCATAATTCCCTGAATTGATAATTAATAATTACTAATAATTTATACAAATTTATACAGTAATTTTCAGTAAGTAAATTACAATAATCTGGTTATTTAGTAATTTATATAGTAATTAATTATTACATTTGGAAATCCATTGTTAGGTAGGTGAGGGTCGAATCTGGTTTCGATCTGAACCTCTAGTATCATCTTATTAATCCGTCAATTTCTGTGCAACCATCTCAGAAATCGGATCAAGATGATTGAAAACGATCCTTTACTGCCGAGGTGACCCAAATCATGGGATCCTAGTTGCAAATCATCGTCAACCGAAAATATTCATTAACCTGACCTGTTAGTAATATAGTACTAAAACTTTAGTATTATAACTAATTTATTTTCCTTAATATTATATTTAATCGTTATTATAAACTAGTGACAGTTCAGTAGGCCATTCAAACAAAAGTTCAGATTGCAAATTAACCCGACCCGATATAACCATTTACATCGTCTTCTCTACCCGACAAATAACCATCATAGAACTGCTAGCTTCCAAGGATGAGAGAACTGCTAGTATGACATGTTGCTACACAATACTATAGTGAAAGCAGAGCAAAAAAACATATGAACAGAAAAGAGGATAAAAAAATATAAAAAGAACTCTTTAATTTCAAACGTCCAAAGTGAGAAGAACTCCCCTAAAAGTATTTTAAATGATCATATAATTGCTGGCACGCTTCCAAAAGATTAGAACCAAACCATGATCAACTATATAGTACCGTGACAAAAAAAAAAAGCATCGGTATAGTGAAAATAGATTGAAAAGATGAACAATCTCCATTAGGCTATGTTTGGTTTGAAGGAAAAGATAGGGAAAAGAAGGGAAAAATAGGAAAATCAATACCCGGTACCTGCCCCTACCCTTACCCTCCCCAATGGGGCAGGTATGGGTATGGGTAGGGTATGATACTAGGCTAAACCCAACCCTCCCTAACCAGCAAATGGTTGGAAAGCAAATAAACTTTATGTACTTGGGTATTGAATTTAATAATATTTTAAATTTTATGTGAAAGATAGTTGATAGTTTATGTTTTTTTTACATATCTTAATCAAATAATTAGAAATCTTGATGTTTATTTGTATTATTTTACTTATTTATTGCTTGTATATGACAAGAAATAATATGAAATTAGGTATGGGTTTTAAACCCAATCCGCCCCTACCCTTGACGGGGAAAGTAGGGTCAGGGAGGGTTTTGTACTTTCATGTGCGATGAGGGTTTGGATTCTCGAAATCCTACCCACTACGGATTTTGGAGAGGGTATGAGTTGGGAGGTTTAGGGAGACAGATAGGGTCTAGAATTTACAAAACCCTCCCTGAACCCGCTCTATTGCCATCCCTAATCTCCATTATGTGTAGATAGTTAATAAGAGAAAACCTTGGAAGATGAGCAACTTTGGGAGATGGCTCGTTGTTCTAGATGCAGATTGCTTGCTCCAATGACACCAAAATACAGGGAAAAAAATCACTGCTTTGAACAAATGAGCGATTTAGAATTAGCTCCAAGATCTCCTTCCCATGTACAGCTTTTCTAAACCCTAGCTACAGAACAAAATCAGTGGCTTGCCTCTCTCTAAGTAGATAGAATACGGATGGCAAAACAAAGGGGCAATTTAGAATTAGCTCCAAGATCTCCTTTCCATCTACGACTTGAATACACACCACCTCATTACCATTTACATTAAGTTCTAAAATTCAAAATTATCTTCAAGAACTCCTTTCCAACTGTTTTACTTCAATCAAGGCTAATGATTTTAAGTTTTCCATGTATAGGTGGGAAAGGGGAGGAAGAGAGCAGCATGTGGACCACCATACTCTCCTGTTATTGTTTTTTATGTTGTTCATATTTATTTAAGAGGTTTTTACATCTAAGAGAGCGTTCTTTTTTTTGGATTTTGAGAGGGGGAAAGTTGGTCAATGGGATTTTGATTCCCATTGATCAAGAAATCCATGTTCTTTTTTTTTTTAGATTTATGTAGGGACCAGGGAAAGTTTATTTTCTGAGCATCGCTTATTTGGATAAGTGATACCCATCTCCTAAGTAGATAAATAACTTTTTCACCTGGAATGGGACAAAAACGCCCATTTAAACGCCCATTTAATAATGGGTTTTATGGTTAAAATGATCATTGTCTTATTTACAGGAAAATAAAAGAACATGACTAGATGCACTTATCCAAGTAAGTGTTTCCCAAAAAAGACTTACTCGAATAAGTAACTTACCAAATAGCGAACAATGCCTAATAACCATAAATTAATATGAAGTTTTTGCTCACATTCTTCATTGACTCTTAGGCTTTATCCTTTAAGACTCCATAGAATTTACATCTTTCATGCGTAAACATTGTTTTCTCTTTTACACCCGATTGAACCAGACAATCGATGATAGTCGATGTCTACACCTTATATTCATCTCCCATTTCAAAGAAATAATAACCCAGATATGAAAAATCAACCCACAAAGAATCCAACGTTGTTCGTTCGTCATTTGCTCTTTTCCTCAAATGGCAAAGATAAGGATGGATGTCATGAAGCACAGAGACATGGGACGGCGGCATGAAATTGCTTCAGTGCCTGGCCTTCATGGAAAGAGGAGAGCATCCATATACAGGGACAACTTATAAGGTCGACCATACAAGTGATGAAGCCAATTAAGCTCAAAGTCAAATTCTAAATAATTATTTTTCCTTTCTTTCTTCCCTGTGATTCTTTCTTTACATTGAATATCGGTATGCATTGTTTGGTCAATCTACAAGAAATGTCTTTGGATATGTTCAAGGGTTCTCTTGCTTCTTTTGATCTATACCGTTTCTTTTAGTTTGTTGTATTGGAAATTGAGTAAGTAATGGGTTTTTATTTTGTTTATTTATATTAGATTTAAGTTGGTTATTTGGTTGGGTTCTCTCACTTCTTACCTTTTGAGTTGTTGGTAGAGATGAATATTCTTACCTTTTGGGTTCTCTCACTTCTTACCTTTTGAGTTGTTGGGTTCTCTTTGTTTTTTTTTTTTTTTTTGGTAGAGATCAATTAAAGCCCCATTTGGCATCAATTCTAGAATTTGTGTAGGTGTTTGGTACAAAACCCTAATTCTTGTTTCTAAGAATTAAAATGGCTTTTGGCAATATTCTGTCTTAGAGAAATCTTTTTTTTTTTTTCAATCAATAACAACATATTTAATTAATAATAGAAACAGAATACAACGACTCAATGAGTTCAGATTAAACACTAATATCAGTGAAGAAATGACTAGTCACAACAACATTAGTTTATATTAAACACTAATATCTCTTCTGAATTGTTTACCCAATAAATCTCTTCTAAATTTTTCTACTTGATTCTCAATAAAAGATTTAACAGTTCCCATTCATCAGATAAGCTCAGTTTTATCTTTTTAATCATATATTCATGTAGAAAAAAACAACAATCCTCCACACTGATGTTATTCATATATTCAACAATAACATTGATGTGAGGCTGCACATCCTCCATTTTGGCATCATAACCAGATTTACGAACAGAAAAAGATTCATCAAACATCATAGCCTCAATCCTAATATCTTCCTTGTCTTCACATTTACCTCTCAATCTAAAGCACTACTCTCCCGGCCAATCCTCCACCATAAACGAATTGATTTTTGTAGTAGGCTTAATTCACAAAATTGATATATAACTCATAAATATAGATAAACTAATTAATTGATGAACTTAAATGAGAGATAAAAAAACAGACACCTTTTTGGGAACGACAGTAATCGGACTCATATAGAATCTCATATTAGAGTATTCTCAGTATCATGGCGTCCAAGGCCAAGTTACGCATCTCATTGATGTAATTTTTTGTTTGCAAGGCCTGATTAACATAATTTAAGAAGGTGTTTGGGTGGTGTCTAAGCAAGCCTAGGATGCCATGTGGCGGGTTCCATGGCTCCCTTCCTCGGACCACATCAGCACCGTCACCCATAACCATGCAACGAAAGAGCACCCTCAGGAGAAGCGTTTCACACAAACAAGGAGGCAAACTCTACTGATGAAAGGGAAAATATCCAAACATCTTGGTAACTAACCTCATACCAATAACCCTGCAGGCCTAATCCAACTACAATACGGATGACCCCCCACTCAAGATAAGGGACTTTTGGCTCTCAACTCACCTCAACACCCATTGCATTCACCTTGCTCAGAACTAACCTACTCTCTTCAGTTCGTCCTAATCGACCTCCCTCTTCATCATTGACTTGAGCGTCAGAGTGCCTACCCAGGGAATAACACTTTAGGCTCAGTTTGGTAGGAGTACAAATACAAATAAGTAATTTGCAAATACATACAAAATACAAGGTTTTGCACTCTACAAATTTGTATTTGTATTCCTTCCAAATTGAGCCTTAGGCTTTTAACCCTTCTTGTCGTTGCAAACCTCCTTAGTGTACAACTTTGTCCTTCCACCTCGGCTTCGTCCATTTGATAGGATCATCTGACGGCATCCTTGGTTCAAACCACCTTGGATTGGATAGCATCAAATTGGCACCGTTTGTTGGAAATGCACAAAAAAGTCGATTGCCTAACCTCTTACCGTACGCCGAAGATAACCATGCATAGAAACACCTTTGATTGCTCCTAGAGCCTACTCTCCATCTCGAGGATCTTGCTTACTTTGTAGTTCTTCGTCATGAGAGGCCCAACCTCAAACGACGGTCGACCCCACCCAGTTCAATGCCATGCAGCAGAAGGTCAACTTCATACTCGTTGTGATGGAAACACTGGGACTAGGGGTGAGCATTTGATTTTTCGATTCAAAACCAAACTGAAAAAACCAATTTAGTTATATGATAAACCAAACCGAAACCAAAATATTTGAAAACCAAAAAAACTGAACCGAATTTTTTTTGGTTATTTCGGTTAGAACCAAAATATTTTTGTTTTCTGGTGAACCGGAGCCTGGAGCCTCAAGCTTGGAGTTGGAGGAAGATGCATTGATGCAGCGATAGTCGGAGCAAGTCTTCTGTCGACAATAGAACCTGGAGCCTAGAAGAAATTCAGTCTATGTTCTATCAAAAACAAAGAAGAAGAAGAAGAAGAAGAAGAAGAAGAAGAAGAAGAAGGACGGCAGACAGAGTCAACACTCGATGGCAGCCGGGACTCTGGACCTCTGGAGAAGAAGAAAAAGAAGAAGAAGAACATAGTCGATACTCGATGGCAATCAAGACTCTGGACTTCTGTTGTAAGCATGTAAGGCCTGTAGCTGGCGCTTGGCGGTGAAGATGAAGAACCGAAGAATAACGACGACGACAGTTCAGCACTAGAAGACTAGAAGAGTGCAGCGAAAGTCGGAAGTCCTTGACGACAACCGAGACTCTAGACTTCTGGAGAAGAATAAGAAGAAGAAGAAGAAGAAAAAGAAGAAGAACAAAGTTGACACTCAACGGAAGCCCAGACTTTGGACTTCTGTTGTAAGCCTGTAAGGCCTATAACTGGCGCCTGGCAATGAAGATGAAGAACCGAGTTCAACACTAGAAGATTGGAAGAGCATAGCAGAAGTCGAAGTCTGAGTCTGCGGCAGTCGAAAGTCCTTGAGTGTAGAGTGTAGAGTGCCTAGGGCTACAACTAGGAGGACTCTCAACTCTGGAGACTGGTCTTTATCTCTGCTCTAGACTTCTAGAATCTAGAACTAAAACTCTAGAAGCGTAGAAGCATAGCAAACTATGCACTATGGAATTGGAACTCTAGAAGCATCGTATGACTGTGTGATTGTGGAATAGATGACGAACAGTGGAAGGATCTGAAGGAAGACGAAGAGTTTTCCTATTTTGAGTGTTTTCCATGAAAACTTTTCATGTGAAATATGTAAATTAATCAAACTTTTACTTTATTGCTCATTATGATTATGGGTTCAAAATTGGATATGCATGCTCGTGTTTGATCTTCAATGTATAAAGTATAATTAATTAAATATTAATATAAAATTATAAAATATAATATAAATCATATTTAAAAATATAATTATAAAACTAAATCGGTTTTTTTGGTTAACCGATTTAACAAGTATGTTAACCAAAACCAAAACCCAAAGTATACAAAAATCAAATAACAAAACCGAACTCGACCGAAAACCGATAGACTGAACCGATGAAATCAAAACCGAAATTTCTGTTTGGTTTTTCAATTTTAATTGAATTATGCTCACCCCTAACTGGGATAGTCAAGACAAGTTCCCCCATCCGATCCACTCACCCTGTCGTGCAGGAGCCCACAATGGTTGATCCTCATGTTGAGGACCCCAAAAGGCATCATACAAATTGGCTGAAGACCTGAGCAGACCACGAGCACCCTCAACCATCTTGGAATTCTGACTCTCAACCATGACCTTGGGCCCATGATGCTCGTAGTAGGTCTCATCACTATGGCGCCAAAATCCCTGCTAAGGAACAACTTGACCAATGCCTACAATAGTCTCTAGTTTCAATAGCTAAATCCAGATCAATCAAGGACTGGGAAGCAATGCCCAAGGTAGAGAAGTCCATAAACACCACCCCAATTGACTAGGCACTGATATTAGGAACCTACGGCAAAGGTTGGTTGAGCTAGAATGTAGCCAAGGAAACAACAATGCAGCCCCTCTGGCAGACTGACCAACAGAAAAATGCTCTTCAAAAGAGCCTATCTTCGTGCAAGAGGTCATAGGTAAGCTCCCTTGCATCGAATGGTGACCCCCACCATTCAAAAAATATGATGGGACCATGAACCCTAACGACCACCATGAAGGGTTCATGGCAATAATGATGTTGCATGGCTTGTCTAAAGGCCCCATGTGCAAGGCCTTCATCCTAACCCGAGTCACCAAAACTTGGTACACCTCACTCCCACCGTGATCCATCGCCACTTGGGAGCAATTGGAAGTGCAGTTCCTAGTGCAATTCACCACTAGCCAAAGACACTAGAAAACCTTGACCAACCTCATGCAAATGTGACAGAAGGAAGGAGAAACCCTGAGCGATTATCTAGCAAGATTTAACACTGAAGCTCTTTAGGTTCAGACCTTGGATCAATTAGTGGTCATGGCTGCTATCATGAATGGGCTATGCTCGTCAATGTTCAGCTTATTCCTATAAAAGAATCCTTCGCCCATTCTGACATGAAGCATGCACAAAAATACATGAACGCTGAAGAAACTCAAGTGTTGTGCGAGAAGAAGGAAGAGCAATATGACTGGAAGCAAAGAGATCATGACGATCGAAAGTTAGATTGCAATAGTAAGAGGTAGGACCGTTGAGCTGATTGTAGGCTGAGGACCTCGCCTATTAGATAGTGTATCCCCATAGCTTAAATCAGATCGATGTACACAAACATTTATTTGTAAATAAACAAAGTATATAGTTGTTTCATGTTAAAATTGGTATTTTTTATGAATCACCCCTTAAACTGGACACTTAAGAGACTCGTGTTAGTTTAAATGTTCACAACCACTGGATAGACTTAGGGAGTTTATCTTGACAATGCTGACATCGGGGTGTTGCCAAGGAGTTGGAGTGGCTGGTCTCAGCTGCTAGGGTTAGACCCCAAGCATAGCCAGTGGGTGTTTATCAGAAGCATTGCACCCGGACCAATTTCCAGTTGTGCCCTGGACCTTGGAGATATATAGGCAAAACTGGAAAGTTACACATAACTCTGAAATTGATTATAGTACTACACTAGGTGTTGGATTGGGTTATCTTTGATATGCTAACCAGTGAGATCCATCAATGGTCAAATACTTGGGCATGTTGGGGCAATCCAAGAACTCACCTGAGTGGGTGATTAAATGAGGTGGAAAGTAATAATTGAAGTTACATTTTCAACCCTTACAATTAGAGATTGATAAAATACAAAAATATGACCATTTTAGTAGCCATTAAAATTGACATTAAAGCTATAATAAGATAACTTTTATACAATTTCTCAAACAAAGAAACACTACAAGAAAAACAGTCTAAGGTGGCGGTCACATGACCGCTAGCTTAGGTCTTTAGACCATTGCCTTAGATCTAAGGCGGTGATCATTAGTCTGCCCCCTAAGCCACTGTCGGCCTAGATCAAGACTACTGGCTTAGATAACAAAGACCGCCACCCTTGATGACTAATCCAAAGCAGTTCAATAATCTCTAAAGCGGTGGTATGTCAGAACCACTGGCTTAAGGTTAATATAGGTGGTGGTTTAGACCGTCGCCTTAGGTTTATCAAATATTGCTTACGCTTTTAGGTGGCGGTCTGAACCGCCGGTTAAGATCTTATATGGCCACCGTCTTAGGTCTTATTTATGGTTAAGCCGGTGGTCATGCAACCGCTAGCTTTGATATTTCTTTTTCTTTATTTTTATACCAAGTTAATTCCAACATTTTTTTTTGCACCTACACTTTAGTTCCAACATTCATCACTTTAATACCTATTTAATACAAATATGATGACAATTGATACATAAAAAATTGCAATTTAAAACAAAATGTATCAACTTAATTAGTAATTATTATAATATCCAAAACAAATTGTATAAATACAATATCCAATTGACATATAAAAAGTACAAGGACTTTAAAAACATCAATTTCTCAAATAGTGGAAAACATATTCCAATGTAAATTCACTTAAAGTAATGGTTGAACCTGCAAATCATAACATATAAATTGTTAGAGAATGTAAAGTAAATGAGATATCAATAAAAAATGTACAAAAATAGGATATTGGGGGAGGTGGTCATGATTGATATTTAAGGAAAAAATAATAATTCCTAGAATGCATATATAAATTTTCAACCAAAAAATAATAAGAATGTATTTAGAACTTTTGTAGGTAAAATTTAAACCTAAACACATATTCACCAACCCGATATGGAAATTGTGTTGGGTTAGGATTGAAAACCATAGGTTGAAGTTTAGTTAGGTTTACGATTGAGGTTTCAACACATTGGATTGGGGAAGTCCTTGAACATAGGCATCTAGTATGCTAAAAGTAAGCAATTGCAAATAAACTAGGACTGGGTCTAACATCACCACATCATGTTGAATTGTGATTGTTATTGCTTCGATAATCCAAAGTTATGGGATTGGACGAGTCTTTAGAAATCACTAAAGCATATATTAGTAGTTTATTAAAGTCCTATAAGGGATATTGATTTCACTCAAGCATAGTTACCGTCTCTTCTTGAAAGTTTAAGAAGGAAATGATTCATTAAATAAAGATGTGCATGTTCATTAGGCTACTCAAACCTTAAGGTGGAAGGAAATTTACTTAGCAGCCTTGCCATCAAATAAGTAGAATTATCGATTGTCAGCACCCGTTTTTTGCTCAGTCGGCCGCCTGAGCCTCCAATTCACGCCAAACATTCGATCAGACCCTTTCGACCTCTCTAAAACACCCAAAAAACCTAGAAAACCCAAATTCATCCCGAGAGCCCTTAGATCCGCCATTAAACCTGCCTGATACCTATCCGATGACCTAGATCGACCCTCACTTACACCTTAACCATTAGATCAGACACAACCATCAGACCCAGGACATCCCAAAACACCTACCCATGGGTTCAAACCCTGGACATCCCAAAACACTTACACCGTTAAACAAAGATTTCATTTCGATCATCCTCATATTCATAACCCATATCCACTTGATCTGAACATATTTAAACCAATCAAACTTTTCCAATAACCTTAGAATACCCAAAAACCCCTACATATGAAATTCCAACCCAAAACACCTCCATTCACCCTTCATCAAACCAATATTTCATTTCAAGGTTTCAGACTGATCGGATTACAAATCCGCCTGATCCAGGCTCAGTTGGCTCAATCTAATTTTACCAATCATCTCAGACTACCCAAAAACCCTACCTTGGGAAATTTCACCCAAAACTGCCTTTATTTTCACCTTCATCACACAAAGATTCCATTTTGACCCCTAAATTAACCAATTTGAACCCTTTCTAGATCTATCCAATCCAGACCCAGTCAGGCCAATCTAACCCCTCCAATCAACCCAGAATGTCCAAAAACCCTGCCCCATGAAATTTCATTCAAAGCTACCCCCATTTGCCTCTTCATCCAAAAAGATTTTATTTCGGCTAATCACACTAACCTTCACATATCAAAACCCTTCTCAACCATTAGACCCATCTCAACCCTCCATTTTCTGACCCAAAAAACCCCATCAATGAACCAAAAACCCAGCCTAACCCTTTTACAAAAACACTCCCCAAATTCACTAAAAATTACGAAACTGCCCATTTGCCCTAATACTAACCAAACCTTTATGGTCTGTTTGGTTGCCGAGAAAGGATGGGGTGGGATGGGATGGGATGAGAAAGGATGTGATGAGAAGGGAAAATTTTTTTTCTCAATCCTATCACCTATATTTGGTTGCTGATACCAGTTACCCTGCCAAATCTTTTTCTAAGTGTTTGACTGCTGAGAAAATTTTACAGGATTATTGGATCCATCCCAGTTTGACAAATTCATACATTCTCCAATTTAACATCACAAGACTTGTTTTGGGGCGACATGATGACATGGTACAATTAAAAGTTCCTACGCAGTAAATATATATCATACTTGAAATAGCTAATATAAACGATTTCATCAAACATGTCATAGGTTAATTCCCTAATAACCAAATATTTACAGTTGTGGAGTATCCTTTTGGTGCCTTCACCAAATATTATAGCTGTCATAGGTCAACAAACTAATAACCAACACAAGAATGACCATCGATTGCGAACGATCCTCTTTTGGTGCCTTCACTTCTATTCTAGTATCCTTTACATGGATCCTAGAAGTGTTCCCAATTGTGGAGTATCCTTTACATGGATCCTAATAGTGTTCCCAACTGTGGAGTATCCTTTACATGAAATCCTCTCAGATTTCATCATCTCCCAGCTCACCACCACATCTTCTACCACCCTTTCTGCCTCTATCACACTCAAGGATTTGAGCCTCATTTCAGAAATTCTACTATTTCCAATTTGTGTGAATGAAATTTTTATGCAATCTATAGTTCAACTTAAGTATTGCTCAAGACCCTATAAGCCTCTTAAGGCACCTAAATGATGAAAGAAGTGATTCTGCCATGCTTCAATGACTTTACCACAGGTAGGTCGGGAGAATTGAATAATATAGGAAGTCAAAATGATAGAGAGGGGATGAGAACTTTTTGGCTACTAGTAACCTAGAGGTTTTCATGGATGGAAGTCAAAATGTAGGGTTCTGTTTGAACATAGGTGTTTAACATTGATGCTCCAATTGGAAATGGAAGGGATCTCTCTGGAATTTTGCATACCCAAGAGGGCTTGAGCACTTCTTCAGTTCTCTCACAATCACAATCCATCAGATTTAAATGCTCTTCACAAAGCTACTAGAGCCTCCGCAACTACTCAGATTTGATTACCCCAAGTCATAGATTTTATTGTTTTGTCCATTCATGTGCATTGGCAATTGTCTGATGATAATCAGCCAGCCAATTATAGTGTGTTCTCATCACTAGATTTGGTTGGAAGGAGACAAACATGGAACCAAGAGGCCCACCATGATTCTTTTGCACTACCAACTTGACTACAACTCACCCAAACAAATGAATGCTTTACACTATTTATTGTTTATAGAATAAGTATATTACATGCAGCTTCCCAAAAAATAACCATTTTGATTAATTGAGAAGTTCATGTTCATCAATCCATCCATGGGTTACAATCAAATCAATGGTCATGATCATAAATAGATCATACCAGGAGACCCCATCTCTAATTGGATGGAATGGGTCAGTTTGTATAGTCCATTGAATGAATGAAGACATGGAGTCATTCAGCTTTACCATTCCTTGGTTCCATTTTTCATCTTCTTCCTAGACGATTGATATTTACCATTCAATTTTATATTTTACATAAAAAAAAATTGATATTTCCATCATGCAAAAGCCAACTTTGTCTATAAAAAAATTAGTTTGACTAACACTAAAGTTGTATATGTTAGACAGTTTTGTATGCCCTTAGCTTCAATCAAAATTGATGTACTTTATGAGTTTATTGTAAATGAATAAAAGTGCATATTTGATTCATGTTCCCTTGGTATGTTTCTGTGTATTACCCTTAAACTGGACACTTATTGAGACTCGTGTTAGTTTAGAATGTTCATAGCCAGTGGGTCGGTCTGGGGAGATCTATCCTGACAAGGCTCACACTGTGGTGCCATCAAGTCGGTTGGGGTGGCTTGTCTCAGCTACCGGGGTGAGACCCTAGGCACATACAGTGTGGGATTAATTGAATCTTTGAACTGAACCAGATTTCCAGTATTGCCCTGGACCTTGGAGATTGATGGGCAAAACTGAAAAGTTACACCCGACCCCTAGACTCGATTATGATACTGCACTAGGTGTCGGATCGGGCTGTCTTTGATGTACCAATCAGTGAGATCCTTAGCGGGGGTCAAAACCAGGGTATGTTGGGACAATCCGAGAATTCATCTGAGTGGGTGATCATAGTGACAGGATCAGCCCCTTTATCGGACAAAGGTAATGATCGGGGATGCGCTCTCACTGTTGGAAACCAAGACTGCCGGCAGCCAATTTCAACCGTTGAAATTTGTTTTGCAAAATATATTTTATATGAGATATAAAAGTATATATATTATGGTTTATAAAATGTTTGCAAAAGGTTTTAATTCCCAGGATCCATATAAGTGGAGAGTGCAACACTGTTCCTTGTAGCCGAGGGAGAGGTCCTCTCTTGTCGGGCAGTGTATGATCATTATGGGATGAGAGGTTAAGTGTAAGACCATTGAGGATAATACCTGATAGGCTAATCTTGCATCTGCCCACAGTCCCTGGGTGTTACAAGGTGGCTTGGCCTAGGGACCACTTAGGGTAAGTGTTGGGCCCATAGAGCCCATTTGATGGGTTTCAGGGGGTGCACTATTTTAACAGTGTATTCGACCAGGCCTTGTAACAAAGGATGGGCCGAACCCATGTGGCTGATGTGTAGATCAATGCTTGGGTCCCACGCCATACAAGGAAGCCCAATTGGGCAGCAGTTAGGAAGGTTAAGTGAGCACATAAGCTTAATGGGCCTAAAGCCCATTTTGAACTGGGCTATTAATTTAGTTAATTAAAGGGCGAATTCTGAGATGGATTAGCAGTTAGGATAGGGTCTTAATCCTATCCACTCAGAGAGTCCAGATCTGAATGTGATTCAGATCTAGAAACCTCCTAATAAGATTAGGATAAAGCTAATCTAATCTGCAGATAAGATAAGGGTTTATCCTTATCACTAGAAAAGAAGGTTGATCCAAATATGATTTGGATAAGCACCTCCTAATGGGATTAGGAGCTGATCTTTTCAAGTTAACAAAAGGAATGAGGAGGCGGCAGCCTTGAGGGAGAACAAGAAACACATAAGATCCTCTTTAGTGTTGAAATCAAGAAGAGAGAATTCTACACCCTGCGAATACTCTCTTGCCGCCTCCCTGCTCTTGCCGCCCTGTTTGCCAATTCGATCTCCAGCTGTGGGAGAAGTCAAGATTGGATCTTGACATCAGTTCTTTGAGAAAGGACTGAAAAGGGAAGCTGTGCTCATGTTCCATCCTGCTGTTTCTTGTGAAGGACAGAGTTCTTGGAAAGAACACTGCTGATTCTGCCCCATCCTGCACTGCGCCATCTTCAGTGGGAGCAGTCTTTGGATCCTTCCTTGGGCGTGAACACCTCCGTTGGGAGATATTACTTCTCCGTATCAGGTATTATTCTCTCCCATTCCTTTTGGTTCATATCTGGTTCAGTTTAAGGTTCAAGATTGATCCTTGAAAATATGATTTTCTAAATAGGGAATGTGATTCCCAGTTGAAGGGAGAGAAAAATTTTTGAAATTCGCCCCTTATTCCGCAATCTTTGGGCGTCCATGGGATGGATCTCTCAACCCCAGTATACTACTGCTATCATCATCTCAAAGGCAACTCAGATTGGCTCAAACCAACATATACTACTGCTATTCATCATCTCAAAGCAACAGAGATGTATCTCAAAGAAATGTATACTACTGCTACACTACAAAAAATGAAAACCACTTGCGTGGGTTGACTAAGATGTATCACCTAGCTTGAAAACCCCTTGGGTTGCCTGAGATAACCTGGAACACAACAAAAAATGAAAAAAAAAATGCAGATATGAGTTTGAACATTATTGAGAAGAAGACGAATGTATTTGAGACAAAATGTACAATAGATCTAAAACAAATCTACAAACAAAAGAAATTTAACGCAGACAAATGTATTCGAAACCAACATCGTCAGATCCAAATGGAAACTCTGAAACAAACATATAATACATAGAAGATCTAGAAAAAACAACAAGTCCATAAAAAGACTGATACTAAATGATAGATTTGGAGCTTTAATGGTAGACTAAACATATTTTTGGATATGGACGACCATAGATGGCTCTAGGCGTTAGGAAAATCTCATGGGGAGCTCATTCATGAAAATAGATAAAAATGGTACAAAAAGGAACATAAAACGTGAGAGGAACCCAAATACGAGCTTACCTCCAAGAAAGATCACTGAAGATGGCACCGGTAAGAAGATGGTTGGATGGCGGCTGAGAAGAAGACAACGCAACTTTGCCTCCTTCGATAAAATTTCATAGTAGTTTCCTTTCGCAATGGGGTCGCACCTATTTGGCGCGTCCTAAATATTGAGAACCTAGTTCTCATCGCATCTCATCATTTTCCCTCAAAACAAACATGGAAAGAATATTCTTATTTTTCCATCCCAGTCGCACAAACCAAACGTACCATTATTCTTCATTTGGATGGATATTCACTCTCCCTGACCTCTCGATAGCGGTGGCGAACCAGCAACTGAACTCCCTTCACCAGTCTCTCTCTCTCTCTCTCTCTTTCTCTCTCTCTCTTAGTAATCTACCTCTCTCTCTTCCCCATCTTCCTCTTCTTCTTCCTCCTCTGTCATTGTGACCTTTTTCCTTTCTCTGTACCATCACCGCCGCTGCAATGAATCTGAACCCATTTTCGACCTCACCTTCCTCCAATCCCTCTCTCTAACCATCTTCTTCTTCTTCTTCTTCTTCTTCTTCTTCTTCTCAGGTCGACCTCAAAAATGCACTATATATCTTCTTCACTTTTTAAACTAAGAAACCTGAGCAATGGAAGCAGTTTTGACTTCTCCTCCCCCCTCCCGCTCCAGTTCGGCAACCTTAGGAGTTCGTTCATCCCCTCTTTCGTTGGAACGAAGATAATAACAAACTTCTTGAAATCCAAAATAAATTGCTAAAAATAAAAAAACTAAAAAGGCAAAAATTTTGAACATATAGATATATGAAAAATCAAGATTAAAATGAAATAAGGAACTAAAAAATTCAGGGAAAAAAATACAAATACAATCAAAATAAAAAAGGGGCAAAAGAGAAAAAAAAGAGAGAGAAGAAAAAAGTAAAGAGAAAAAATAAATAAATAATCTTCCCAAAAGAATTCAATTAAAAATTTAAAAACATAAAAAGATAATAATAAATCCAAAAAAATTAAAAATAGAAAAATCAAAGGTAAAATTCTAAAAAATGAAAAAGAAAAAGAAAAAAAATACAAAGACAAAAGTAGAAAAATGAATTTTTGAAAAACACAAAAATTAAGTGGTGTCAAAAAAATAAAAATATTAAAAATATATGGAAAAAATCAAAAAAGAAATTAAAAAAAAACCAGTAAAAATAGAAATACAAAAAAGAATAAGGAATGGAAATAAAAAAAATAAGAAAAAAAATGTAAAAATGAAGAAAAAAATGAATAAGAAAGAAAACAAAAAAAAAAGAGGCAAGATCATTTAAATAATAGAAATAAAAAACAAAAAACCCTGAATATTTCTTTAGGGCAATTAAGAAAGTTAATTATAGCACAAATATATAAAAAAAATAAAAAAGCCAAGAATTAAAGATCTAAAGAAACGAAAGAATAGAAGAAAAATAAAAAACAAAACAAAAAAATTTTAAAAGTCAAAACCAGAAATTAAAAAAAAACAACAAATAAAATCACCTTGGATAAATCAAGGAGTCACAAAAAAAATGATAATAGATAAGTAGATGGTAAAATGTGGGATCTGTGCAAAGTAACAACATGAAATAAAAAAGAAAAAGAAAAAAAAAGTAAAAAAGTTATAAAAAATAAAATAAGATAAAAGTTCAAAATAAACAAAAAATGAGAACATATGAAAAGTCATAAAAAAACAAAACACAAAATACCAAAAAAGGAAAAAATCCAAAATCCAAATAAAATACAAAAAGGAAAAGAAATCTAAAATCCAAAAAAAACAAAAAAAAAGAGGATGAGGATGATCCAAATTTCTTTGAGTTTGTTTTAATTAACTGAAGTTTTGAGAAATGTAATAAATGTGTTACCAAACATAAAAACAAAAAATGATAAAAAATCAAATCATCACAGAAAAAAAAGATATATACAAAGGTGAAATATGAAAGTTGGAAAGTGAAAAAAAAAACAAAAGAGAGAAAAAAAAAGGCAAAAAGAGGAAAAAATAATTAATTAAAAAAGAAAAAGAGAGAGAGAGAGAGAGAGAGAGAGAGAGAGAGAGAAGAAAGATGCCCAAGTTAAAACATAAAAGAATATGCAAAAAATTTGAGATAATGGTGCACAATGATCTAATTGATGTTCTTTTCCAGAAGAAGGTATTCTCAAAAATCCAAAATTCAAAAAGCAATGCAGTTCAGCCCAAATTCTTTACCATGTTTGAAGTCCCTCCTAAGACCGATTACATCCCTCAAGCAGCGGTCCCACCAAACACAGAGACAACAATGCCCACTTATGTCCCTTATAGTGACTACCTCCATCTCCAAGAAATACTGAATGACATGTCTATCAGGTTGGCTAAATTGGAAGCCGAGAAATCCCATACTACTCAATCTACTCCTACAAAGGGAACCCAATCATCTTTCCCTCCTACATCCTATGCCTTTGGATCCCCTTCATCCCATAACCGTGGTCCCATGCCAAAAGCAACATACTGGTCATCTCCCTTTGTTTTCACTGTGGGAACCAAACAAGCTCATCAGTCAAAGACATTTCCCACCCTTAACTTCGAGAATCCAGCCATACCTCAATCCATAGTTACATCCTCAGGAGAAAAGAATTTGAAAATGATTGTCATCCATTCTTCACTCCAAGATCCCCTCAAGATAGAAATAGAGCAAATGAAAGATGAGTTGAAGAGGCTAAAAGAAGTTCAGAATTTGGGTGTTACAGATTTTAAAGAGTTGTGCTTATACCCTAATGCAGAATTGTTTGTTAAGTTTAAAATGCCGGACCTTGAAAAATATGACAGGAAGGGATGCCCACAAACCCATCTAAAGATCTTTTACGATGACAAGTTTCAATACTCAAATGAAAGGTTATTCATTCAGATGTTTTAGAAGAACCTTATAGGGAGTGCTACAACCTATCTTGCAAATTTGGCAGATGAAAAAAAAAAGACTTGGAAAGGTGTTTCAAAGGCATTCTTAGACCATTTTTTTTACAACATGGAGTTAGCACCTGATCGAGCAGACCTTGAGTCTATAACACAAAACTCAGGAAAA
Source organism: Nelumbo lutea (assembly GCF_056320005.1). NCBI lineage: Eukaryota > Viridiplantae > Streptophyta > Magnoliopsida > Proteales > Nelumbonaceae > Nelumbo > Nelumbo lutea. Next base: position 54,010,352 of record NC_142690.1, read on the forward strand.
TTTTTCTTAGATTATGCATATCGGTGGCATGAAATGGCAGCTAAATTGTGGCACCCGATGCCAAAGGAAGAGATGGTGTGGTTGTTTATTAAGACATTAAAGGATCCATATCATACATTGCTAATTGCACAACCTTTGAAGGATTTTTGGGATGTCGTGAAGGGAGCTGTCAAAATTGAAGAGGCTCTCAAGCAGCGTCAGATGAACCCAGTGATGATCCCTAGAAATTCCCCATTAGTTGGGAAGTCCTCTCCAAAGTATAATGAAGATAATGAAGTGCAAGTTATTTCTTCTATTGAGTCTCAGTTACCTCAAGTCCATTATCCTAAAAGCTTCAAAATTGTAACTTACTCTAGATCCTCTGAAACCAGTTAGACCACCCCCAAGCAAATATATCATCCCTCACCCGCATAAGCACAAACATATCATCTGCCTCCCATAACCCCGATCACTTAGTAATCTCCTCAAAAAGAAAGAAGAAAACCCTCTCCTTTGCCAAGTATTCATTCTCAACTGCTCCCTGCTTTAGTTCAAGGAGGATTTTTATGGTTGCTTATATGGAGGTCTCCATGAGAGCCCAAACCTAGAAATTATGATGAAAATGTTCATTGTGAATATCGTCAAGGAGCTGGTCACACCACTGGCCATTGCTGTCAGTTGAAGTTTGCAATTCAATATTTGATTGATGATAACATTCTCACTTACTAGGACCTTGCACAAATGCAGCATTTTACAAAAGTCCCCCAAAACCTACTACTCGACTCAGGGGAAATTTTTTACGCTTCCATCAATTTCTTGGGTGAAGGAAAGGCATTTTATGATCTTAGCATTTTCATTACTCCCGCTGGAACTCCACCAATATCCCATTCCTCTAGAGTCAAATCATTAGTTAGTCAGACCTCTCAGCCTCGACCAAAGCATGCTATTAATTCTCCGCCAACTCTCAGAGGAGGTAGTCACTATAAGGAGAAAAGTTTTATGTTGTTGTAGTTTCAATTGAACAAAGTCACCAACTCCAATTTTGAGCCATCATCAGTAATTGAAGACATGACCCTTGCGCGGACTACAAACTGTGTTATTGAAATCCTACTCGAAGAGGACATCTCTGTTATCGATTTGGATGTTTCGCCAGTAGCTAAGAATAATTTGTCTGTTATTTCAAGTGTTGCCTCTAATATTGGGCACCTTTGTTAGCTTGAATTTAACTTCCAAAATAGGGAGAAATGCTCTCTACCCTACTTCTGCATTTGCCAAGAGCATCTTTTTAGTTATTGTACATAGTCCTTATCCCTTTTTTGTTTCTGTGTCATTCAAAGACACACACTGAACTATGTCTAGCTTGATCCCTTTCACAGGGGTACGTAGAGTAACCCATTTCACGGGCCTAACCTCTTCCTTCAATAAATTGCCAATTTTCTCCAATCCTTTTCTATCATTTTCTTTTTCCTGAATCACTTATTTACCCTTAGAAAAAGATGAAGATTACCCCTTTTAAGAAAGTTGCATGATTGAAGCCTAAAAAAATTGAGGATTTGCAATGAATCTCAAAGTCATGTCTTCATAAAAGGCTAGTTGACAATCATTGACTCGCATCTGAAAATACTCAAGAGAAGGGATATCCCAATGAATAAAAGAACCGATGCCTGCCCATACCCACCTCATTGAATATTTCAAATAGCCTTGTGTTGGACAGTTTTTGTTTGCCCTTAACTTCAATTAATTTTGATGTACTTTTGATATTTAATGTAAATAAATGAAGTACATGTTTGATTCATGTTGTGTGGTATACTTCTATGTAAGACTCTAAAACTGGACACTTAATGAGACTTGTGTTGGTTTTAAATGTTCACAACCGTTGGATAAGTCTGGGGGGATTTATCTTGCCAAGGCTGATACGGGTGTGCTACTAACTGTTGGGGTGGCTTGTCTCAGCCACTAGAGTGAGACCCAAGGCACATGCAGTGTAAGATTACTTGAACCTTTAACCGGACCAGATTTCTAGTATTGCCCTGGACCTTGGAGATTGATGGGCAAAACTAGAAAGTTACACCTGACCCCTAGACCCGATTATGGTACTGCACTAGGTGTCGGATTGGGTTGTCTTTGATATGTCAATCAGTGAGATCCTTAGTGGGGGTCAAAACCTGGGTATTTGGAATAGTCTGAGAATTCATCTAAGTGGGTGATCATAGTGACGGGATCAGCCCATTTGTCGGACAAAGGTAATGATCGGGGATGCACTCTCTCTGATGGAAACCAAACTGACGGCAGTTGATTTCAATTGTTGGAATTTTGTTTTGCAAAATTTATATATATGATATATACCTAAGTATGGTTTCAAAATATTTGCAAATGGTTTTAATTCCCGCGATTCATGTAAGTAGAGAGTACAACACTATTCCTTGTAGCCGAGGGAGAGGCCCTCTCTTGCCGGGCAATGCTTGATCATTATGTGCTGAGAGGTTAAGTTTAAGGCCATTTAGAATAATACCTGATGGGCTAATCTTGCATCTGCCTACAATCATTGGGTTTTTATAAGATGGTTTGGCCCAGGGACCACTTAGTGTAAGTGTTGGGCCCATAAGGTCCATGTGATGGGCTCAAAGGGTTCATTGGGCTCTCCAGTGAATTCGGCCAGGCCTTGTAAGAGGTTGGGTCAAACCCATGTGGCCGGTGTGTAGATCAATGTTTGGGTCCCATGCCATACAAAGAAGCCCAACTGGGCAGCAGTTTGGAAGACTTTTCAACACTTGATTCTTATTGAGCCTAAATACCTTTTTGAACTGGCCGATTTGATTAGTCATTAATAGGGGCGGATTTGAGATTAAAATGAGCTCAAAAGCTTTTCTAATCTGTAGATAAGATTAAGAAGAGTTCTAATCCAAATACAGATTCGGATAAGGGCAACTCCTGATATGACCAAGAGATTATTCTTAATCATTAAGCAATTGGAGGAAACCTCATTCGAATTACAAGAATTCAAACCCTAGGGAATTAGCTCAATAACCTGTAGTTTTGATATAGGATCTCAGAAACCCTAGAGAAGAAAAAAGCAGTTTGCCATCTTCTTCTATAGCTTTCTCCTTTTGCAGCCGCCTCCATCTACTACTGTTCGATTTCTCTGATTCAGTTTAGTGCTCATTGTCTTCCAAAGGATTCTTGTGAATGATTCAGTGTGTAGGACGCACTCTACTAGTTTTGTTCCACAGTTGTTGTGTCATCTTTAGAAGGAATATATCTTGGTGTTTTCTTTGGGCGTGAACACCAACTTTGGGAGATATTATTTCTCTGGATCAGGTATAATCACTCCCTTCTCTTTTGGTTCAGATCTGGTTCAGTCCTGGTTTAAGTAGGATCCTTGAATCTTGATTCTAAAATCAGGGAATGCGATTCCCAGTTGAAAGTTAGGTAGAAAAATTTTAAAATTTGCCCACCCATTCCGCATCAGTTTTGGCGTCCATATGATGGATTCTACCATCCCTTTCACCTTGAGCATAAACCCCAATCTTTTTCCATAAACACCCAAGTATCATTAAACAGGGGCAGTTTTAACAATTTAAATTGTGTATCCTCTAATAATTTCCCCAAAGCCAACATAGAGTAAGGATATCATCATTACCTGATGCTTCACCAATTAATAGAGGAAAGGACCGGTGACCACCTATGGTCGTCTCAATTCTCAAGTGACCCTATTATCTCTCAAAATATGCTAGTCAGCCCAATTGAGCCAATGCATGAATGCCTTTTCCTTGGTGAACTTGTTAAATTTCCGGTGCACCTTTTGCAGACCCAAAAAAAGAGAGAAAATAAATAAAAAAAGAAAGTGGAATGAACAATGAAGAAAAAACTAGGGCAACTTAGAATGGAGGAATGGTCAAGGAAATTTGAAAAATTGGAAAGCTTTGACGAAATGAAAGGCAAAGAAATTCAAAGTAGAGAATATAGGGCAAATGAAAAATGAGAATGAATGATGAAGAAATATTTGCAAAAGGTTGGAAAAGAAAGAAGTGATGTAAAAAAAAAATGGGGCAAATATATGTTTCAATAACTTTAGAATCATTTGGCTTAAGTGTTTGTCTATCGAATCTTTGACATTTGAAGACCACCATGATTGGTGAAGTAACATGATTCATAGTTGATAATGTAAAGAGTAGGTAAAAAAAAGGAAAAAAGGAGAAAAAGAAAGAAGAAAATATGAACAAAAATGAGGATGAAGATAAATAGCAGCCCCACATAAGGGTCAAGCAACTGGTTCCCATTGTAAATACGTTTTTTAGCCTTTCACCCTTCATTTCAGATCTCTTGTTCTAGACCATGTTTCGTTCCATTCACTAAGTCCTCATCGATTCTTTTGAAATTGAAAATTTAGCACAAGATAGACATAATTGGCTGGTGATGAAGGATTTTATTTTGAATATTCTTTAATCAATCATTTCTTATCACAAATCCTCTTGTTAATCAAGAATTGGGGCAATTTTCCATAAAACTTGGGTGTTTTCCAAAGCGAATACATGATTATTTCCTTTGCATTTTCGATGCACATGCCTTTATAATTGTTATGATTTCGATCAATTCTTTTGAAGAGGGGTAGACCACTTTTGTCTTTTGCTAAGGCGTGACGTGGGTCCCTTTGGACATAGTTGTTCTGTCATCTCCTATTTCAATTTCATAACTCCCCAAAAAAGTGTACGGTAAAAAGAAGATAAAAATTCTCTTCTCCTTTATGTATCAGTTGCATTATCTTTCTACTTTGAAAGCTACAAAGGAAAAGTAAAAAAAAAAAAAGAAAGAAAGAAAAAAAAAAGAAAAGAACAGAGATCAAATGAGGGCAGCCTATGGCTTTTGATACCTAAATCGAGCACAAATATGTCTTAAAGAAGTTCAGGTTGCACCACTGTAAAAGTCTTTTAAAAAAGGAATTTAGTTGTTCATTGTGTACAAAAAAAAACAAGAAAAATAAAAAGTAAATGATAAAAAGAAAAATGCAAAGTATAGTAAAAATATGAAGAGAAATGATTCCCAACAAAAAGAATAATCAAGTGAGAAATGACAATTAAGTTAAATTGAATATGCTGAGATTATGCTTCTCCAATTTTTATCGCATTTTGCATTTGGTGTGTTATTAACATTTACGAATTTTCAGTCTTGTCACCACTTTTATCATTTTGCACAATAATTTTTTCGCTATTGCACAATAAGTTTTCCGCCATTGCACATGAGTTCTCCATCACTGCACATAAGTTTTACGCCTCTAGCATAGAATAAATCAAGATTTTCATTATTGTACATGAGTTTTCAGCCTTAAGCATAGAATAAATCTAGATTTTCCTCTATTGCACATGAGTTTTCCACCTCCAGCATAGAATAAATCAAGATTTCTCGCTATTGTACATGAGTTCTCCCACTACACATGAGATTTTTCGCCATTGTACATGAGTTTTCTGCTTCTAGCATTAAATAAATTAATATTTTCCACTATTGCACATGAGCTTTCTGTTATTGCACAATAAATTTTTTCGTTGCATAACACATGAGTTTTTCGCCTTTGGCACACCATGAATCAACTTTTCGCTGTATATTACATGCACATTCCACATCTAGCATGGAATTAATCAGAACTTTATGCTTTTTAATTCACGTTCTTCCGCTTTTTAGCATATAATTTTTCGTTTTATAAAACATAAGTTTTTCGTTGCACAATACATGAACATTCTGCCTCCGGCATAGAATAAATCAGAATTTTCTGCTTTTTAGCACATGTTTTTCTGCATTTTAGCACATGTTTCTCCGCTAAATAGCACATGAACATTCCGCCCTTTCGCACATCACAAACTAGAATTTTCTTCTTTTTAGCACATGTTTTTTTCCGCTTTATAGCACACATGAACTTTCCCTGCAACATAACACATGAACATTTCACCCTTTAACACATTAGAAATCCGAGTATCTCGCTACATAGCACATAGAGTATCCATCCCTCTAGCACATAATGATTTTCGTTGCATAGCACATAGATTTTTTGCCATCTGGCACATCATAAACCAAATTTTTCGCTACATAGCACATAAGTTTTTTTGCCACTTTAGCACATCATAAATCACTGATTTTCTGCTTTATAGTACATAGATTTTCCACCATCTAGCACATCATAAATCATATTTTTCTCTTTATAGCACATGTTTCTTCGCACTATGGCACATACTTTTCGTTTTATAGCACAACATAAATCAGATTTTATGCTTCATAGCACATGTTTCTCTCTACTATAGCACATGCTTTTCCACTTTATAGTACATGAGCATTTCCACCACTTTGGCACATCATAAACCATTGATTTTTCGCTTTATAGTAGATGAGCTTTTCTGCCTCTAACGCATTATAAATCATGATTTTCTGCCACTTAGGCACATCATAAATCAAGTTTTTTGCTAAATAGCACATGGAATTTTCGTCTTTTGACACATTTCAAATTTAGATTTTCTGCCATCTAACACATTATAAATCAAAATTTCCACTGCATAGCACATGAGTTTTCTACCTTTGGCACATCACAGATGAGGATTTTCCACTGCATAGCATATGAATTTTCCACATCTAGCACACCTTAAATCGGGATTTTTTTGCTACATAGCACATAAGTTTTTGCCTCTAGGATATCATAAATCAGGATTCTTCATAAAATAACACATGAGTTTACCACCTCTTTCGCATACCATAAATTATTGATTTCTCCACAATATAGCACATAAAATTTCCACCACTTTGGCGCATCATAAGTCACTGATTTCTTTGCTTTATAACACATTATTATTTTCTATCATGCTGATACATCAAAATTTTAACTAAGGCTTTATCAATCTTTTCAATTTATTCATTTTTTTCTTCTTTCTTTATGGCAAAGTACCATGATTCCAAAGGTTCTTGATACCTAGGAAGGGTTACTTTGTCAAGAATAAAATGGCCTGAACATGATGAAACGATGCTGCATGGAAATTCCTTTTTGCCTCACTCCTCCTTCCTCTTTTTGCCCCCCTTCTTCCAAGCCACCACCAAAATCTATGTGTGTTTCTTTTGGTCTTTATTGTTTTGTAATTTTCTAACTCATAACAAAGAGGGGCAATTGTCAACACCTTATTTTTTCTCAATCTGTCACCTAACCCTTCAATTCACCCCAGAATGCCAAAAAACCCCTACATATGAAATTCCAGCCCCAAACACCTCCATTCACCCTTAATCAAACCAAGATTCCATTTCAAGGTTTCAAATTGACCGGATTACAAATCCGCCTGATCCAGGCCGAGTTGGCTCAATCTGATTTTACCAATCATCTCAGACTATCCAAAAACCCTACCTTGAGACATTTTCACCCAAAATTGCCTTTATTTTCACCTTTATCACACAAAGATTCCATTTTGAGCCCTAGATTAACCAATTTGAACAATTTCTAGATTTGCCTAATCCAGGCCCATCCAGGCCAATCTAACCCCTCCAATCAACCCAGAATTTCCAAAAACCATTCCCCATGAAATTTCATTCAAAGCTACCCCCATTTGCCTCTTCATCAAAAAAGATTCTATTTCAGCCAATCACACTAACCTTCACGTATCAAACCCTTCTCAACCATTAGACCCATCTCAACCCTCCATTTTCTGACCCAAAAATTCCCATCATTGAACCAAAAACCCGGCCTAACCCCTTTCATTGAACCAAAAACCCGGCCTAACCCCTTTACACCCAATTTGACCCAACTTTTCCAAAATTATAAAAATACTCCAAAATTTCCAAAACTACCATGTGCCCTAATAATATCAAACCTTTATTCTTCGTTCGAATAGACACTATTCACTCTCCCTGACCTCTCGATAGCGGCGGCAAACCAGCAATCTAATTCCCTTCACCAGTCCCTCTGTCTCTCAGTAATCTACCTCTCTCTCTTCCCCATCATCTTCTTCTTCTTCCTCCTTTGTTATTGCGACCTTTTTCCTTTCTCTGTACCGTCCCCGCCGCTGTAAGTTGCAGCGACAGATCTGAACCCATCTTCAACCTCCCCTTCCTCCAATCCCTCTCTCTGACCTTCTTCTTCTTCCTCTTCTTCTTCTTCTTCTTCTTCTCAGATCGACCTCAGAAATACACTATTCATCTTCTTCAATTTTCAAATTGAGAAACCAGAGCGGCGGCAGCAGTTTTGACTTGTCCCCCCCCCCCCCCCCCCCCCTCCAGTTCAGCAATCTCAGGAATATCCATTCATCCCCTTTTTCGTTCAAACGAAGCAGGCGGCGATTCTTTTGGCTTGTGGTTGCGTGTTTTCTAGGTATCATATGAAATCGGTACTGTCTTCTCGTCAATCTCCGAACCAAACAACAGAGTTCTCGGATCTTCCCTACAGCCTCAATTATCTCAAGCCAAAATCCCAACCCCACGTTGCCTGGTAGACTGAAACTCACCTGAAAATGGCCACCAATTGAATGCATCTAACCTAAGTCGATCACGATAATCATCTAGCTCAGAGGTTGGTACCTTGCCTTTTCAATCTGGACATTCTATAGCAGACCGCACCTCCCCCTATTCGTGAGCTTGGATCAGGCGAGTTGTAGAGGTCATTCCCATACATCACTCAGGTAGATTAAAACTAAACCTGCTCTATTTTATTTTTCTTTACAGGGAGGATTTGAGGTTGTGGAGGAGGTCGATGGAGTGGGTACCATTGAGCTCACCCCCGTAGACCTCTCGTATTCAATCCAATCTGACCTGAGCTTTGCTGCTCCCTCCCGTGCGATAATTGGATTTGAATTTAGTTCAGTCGTTAATTGGCTAGTAGATCGTATTAGTTCAACGGTAATTTTTAAATTCTTACCCTGTCGACGTTTATTCATCCTCTTTTTTCTTTGAATTTTTTTTTCTATTATTCTTCTTCTGTACTCAACCTTCTCTGTGTTGTAACCGATTCCATCAATGTCATTGTTCTTAGTACGTTGTTAGATTTTTTTTAGCTGATATGTTTTAGTCTTTAGTCCATTGTTGGAGTGCATGTTAATGCTTGTTGATGCTCATCTAGAATTTACTTGTTTAGGTAGTGACAGGTTAACGACTCTTTTATTTCTTTTCTTGAATCTGAACTAAATAATTGTTAAGCTCATGGAGTTTGTAGGCAGAATTCTTGTTTCAAGTGTTATCTTTGATATAATTCATGTATTACCATGTGGGCCCCACCTTTCGACTCGGGAGAGGGGTGCTTAACCCCTTCCCTCTCCCGCCCGAGTCTTAGCCGGATTGATTGGATCGGTGCCTTGAGATTTGGAGTCACTATTAAAACAAAGCGGTTTTGAAAATCATTCTCGAAGGTCCATCACCTCCAATTCCGTATCTGATGGGTGGCGACTCCATTTCCATCCCAAGTGGCAAGTGAACCATTTTTCATCGACTAATCCACATGCTTCATTTACTTGGGTATTAAGGTCTACAAAGCCCCTATTGCCCGTTTAATTCACTTTATGGAGAGGTAAAGTGAACAAAGGGCCCATAAGAAACCACTAAGGGCTCATCTCACAAAACATTCAAGGTCCCATTGAACAAAGGACCTAGAACCAAACCAAAACAACGGGGCCCACCTCAACAAAACATTCAAGTATCACTAACCACTCCAACTTAGATTCTTCAAATTCAATATTTTATTGTCAAATTATGTATTCCAATACTCTAAAGCACACTTTGTAGCATCAGGCTACAATAATGGTGACATAACAAGGCACCTGATGGAGGGTGATTTGACCCGACCTCCTAACCAGGGGACACGTGAATATGACTCTAAAAGGATGAGAGGTCCATCGTATGGATGCCCGAATCTTGTGGAATAGAATGGGCGAATTTCAAAAATTTCTCCTTCCTATTGAGAATCGTATTCCTTATTTTAGAAAAATCATATTTTTTTAGGATCAATCTTGAACCAAGAACCGAACCAGATCTGAACAAAAACAATAGGAGAGGAATATACCTGATATGGAGAAACAATATCTCCCAATGGAGGTGTTCATGCCCAAGGAAGGAACCAAAGACTGCTCCCATTGAAGATGGCGCAGTGTAGGATGGATCAGAATCAACAACGTTCTTCAAAAGAACCAGATCCTTCGCAAGAATCAGCTGGACGACCCGTGAGCACGACTTCCAATTAGTCTTTTCACATAGTACTGATATCAAGATCCAATCTTGATCACTCCTATTGGGAAGAGGAGATCGGCTGGCAGTTGTGGTGGCGGCAAGAAGGAATTAGCGCAGTGGTGCTGTATTTTTTCTTCTGTGATTTCAACTCTGAAAGAGAATGTGTATGTCTTTAAAGATTGCCGCTCCCTCATCCTTTTATAACCTTAAAGGGATCAGCTCATAATCCCATTAGGAATTGCTGATCCAAATCATATTTGGATCAGAATTCCCTCTAAGTGATAAGGGTAAACCCTTATCTTATCTGCAAATTAGATCAGCCATCTCTTAATCCTATTAGGAGGTTTCCATATCTAAATCTTATTTAAATCATGGACTCTATGAGTGGATAGGGTTAAGGCCCAATCCTATCAGCTGATTTGATCAGTTAAATAAGGGGCGGATCTGGGATTACATTTGAATTAGCTTCCGTTTTTTTGATGTTTTATAATGATGGAATAGTAGTAACTCTTTGTTTTCTGGCATTTCTTTGATTTCAAAGAGCAATGATTACGGGTGGCAAAAGTTATGTTTCATCTGTACCAGCATTCTCCAATGATGGCAAGAAACTGCTTCTCTGTACAGGCAACACAGTCTCAGTATTTAGTACTTCCACAGGCATGCAGGTAGTTTTTATTTTTGATATTGAAATGTTGTCCTTCTTGTTCCCATTAGCTTATTTTTCAGTTGGCTTTTATTTGTTAAAAAAGAAGTTGCCTTCTTGTATTACAGATTACAGAATTGGAGGGTCATCAAGCCCCTGTAACTTCAGTTTTTGTTGTACCAATTTCTACTTCTGCAAGTAAAGTTTTGTGCTACTGTTGGACTTCATCTCTTGATGGATCCATTTGCTATTGGGATTTTTCAGTACCGGAATTAATGAAGAAGGTGGATGTCCAACTCCCAATTTATTCCATGGTAAGATGGATTTAATGATTTGATTTATTGATGTGTTCAATAAAATACGCCAAAGTTTAGGACTGTGTCCGGTTTACCCTTCCCAATATCCCAGATTGCTGGGGATAACATTGTGTGATGTACTTTTTTTTTAATTTGATATAATTTCAACAGATAGATCAGGATGTTAGTTTCCTCTAGTCTAGTAAGATGGTCAAAATATACTTCTAAATTTTCTTTGTTTTTAGCAAGGGACACTGTAACTATATGATGGTCTCTACTTCTGCACTCATTGTGTTGTGTGGTCCTAAGGTGGACCCTAGTGAAGGTGTTTCATAAAACCATTTCTTGATTTTTCAGGTGATTCCAGGTTTATTGCGTCCACAAATTCATAGCAATGGAAAACCATCTGATCTTTATGCTTATGTGTCGGTTGAGGATACAAGCAAGCAAGGTGACAAGTCCAAAGTATTAAGAGGACAAATTCGGAAGTGTAACCTATCGGAGTCTCGTCTGCTTGGAGGAGTGACTTTGTCAGAGGTGCAACTAGATCTCGCTCCTATATGTTATTTACTTTGCTTTTCTGCTGAAATTTTCTGAAAGACTTTCTTCTGTAAAGCTGATGGCATGTATATGAATGTTGTACATATATATGTGCGTTTTAATGAACATTCTTGGCTTGTTATCTAGATTTGATGTCTGAGAATGTGTTACATAGTAGTGGAAATCTAAGTTCACTATTTCAAGATGTATTGTATGAGAAGAAAGATAGAAGACAAGAGAAAAGAAAAAGAGAAAGGAGAAAGTTAAGGTGATAAAGTGGAATTATTTGTATGACTATCTCAACTCAACTCAGGATCCATGTTCATAAGAATTTGACAGAGGTTTTAATGTCAACTGCAAACTAACACAACTCTTCTATATTCAGCTTTGGGACCAACATTGTAATACCAGCAGCCAGCTCAACAAAAAAGGTTACATGGCTACCTATGCACTCTTTTGTTCATCTTAAGATATAAGAAAGATGGTTTAATGACCAAATGACACCAATGTGAAATCTAATATCAACCAAATAACTTATTTCTTGGAGTCCCAAAAGATGTGATTCAGATCAATAAATCTGTAAATAATGCTCAACTTTCACCAAGAAAAGGGAAGAAAACAGTAGAGAGAAGAAGAAGATGGAGATGGAGGAGTTAGTTCAATCCCTCTCTCCTAGCTCTCTAATCTTTTACTAAACTTGTTTTTTTTTTTTGGTAAATGTGAGTAGTTTTATTAATTCAAATAACGAAAGTACAATCAGCCTAGGAGGAGGCACGAGATGTTACTTCCCCCGAGGACTGAAACATATACACTAAACATACCCAAGCCTGAAACACAATTACAAAGTAGCCCAAAACAGATTTCCCCTTGGCACCTCTTGCTTGGCCATAGAACCAGCCATTGCATTTGCTGATCTGTTGACCCACTGAAACCTGACAGTCATATTTCTTGTTATCCATTTAACTTTCTTTAACAGATCCCTGTAGCCCCAACAAGCTGTTTCTGGACTTATCAGCCATCCCACTACTACCTTGGAATCCCTTCTACTATCAAATTGTTCACTCCAATTTGACTAGCCATCTGTATACCTTGTATCACTGCTAGTAATTCTGCCCTTACAGAATCTCCTTCACCCACTGGTCCTGAAAATAAAGACAACATATTGCTGTCTTTGTCTCTCAGAATCCCTTCTATCCCGGATGGCCCTGGGTTACCTTGGCAGCTTCCATCAAAATTCAATTTTACCACTTCATCCGGTGGGGTTTTCCATTCAGCTTGTGATTTGTTCTTGGTGGAGACTGTAGAAGCCACTGCTGCCTAGTTTCTCCTTAAGTCATTAAAGGAGTAATCTGCCAACAAATGTGAAGATCTTAACCACAAGATTGTCCTTATCAATATGCAGTCCTTGATTTCAGCAAGACTTCTTCCCTTTTCTTGAAATATTCTAGCATTTCTCTCCTCCCATAATATCCACAAGGTAGCGACTCTGATACATTTCCACATTAGCTTCCCTCTTTTTGTCAATCTCCCAAAGGCAGCCGGAGTGAACAACAACTTTACTTCAGAGGGCAAGTTCCACCTGCACCCAAATAATGAAACAACCCTGTTCCAAATATTGACAGCAAAGGAGCACGATTTTAGCAAATGGTTATAGCCCTCACCCTTCACTTTACACAGAAAGCACCAATGTGGGGACAAATACATAACAGGTTTCTTCTTTTGCAAGTTTCCTACAGTATTGATCTTACCATAATAGGCTTCCCAACAGAAAACTGCTATTTTGGGGGGTATTGGCCTTGACCAAACCTCTTTAACAGAGAAGACCTGAGAGGAGGGGTTGGAGCAAAGGGCTTTAAAAAAAGATGCACAAGTGAAGGAGCCAATTGGGGTTAGGGACCAAACCCTTTTATCCGGGTTAGGGGGTCCAAACACACCGAATCTGGAAGCAACAAAAGCTCTGAAACACAAAGAGATTCTTCATCCCTTAACCCTCTTCGAAACCCAAAATCCCAGTTTAAAGCCAAAGGACAAACCAGGGGGGGAAGGAACCAAAAAATGGGTTTCTTTTTAAAGAGGGAGATGGAATAGAGAGAAGGGAAACGATCTTTTAGGGGTTGAGTGCTCACTCAAATATCTTCCCAAAATAGAATGGAGTTTCCAGAACAAGCACTGTGCCTTACAAATATGAGGAATTTGGGGAGAATGCCAGAGATAGCCTTCAAAGGTGTTGTGAGCAAAGCCCTTCGGGATACCTCCGCATCCCAACCTGATTCAAAACAACCATGGATACTTTTCACTACATGCCACAACCTCTCCCTCTTTTTTTTTTGATTAATTAACTTTGAAAAATTTTATTGATTAAAAATACTTTAGGATACAACAAGAAGTTACAAAAGAAATCGGCATAGTAAGCTGACCTAGTACAAAATTACAAATGTGCCCAAAACATATATGTTCTTTGGATCCTTTGCTTTGCTAAGCTATCTGCCAAACTATTGGCACAACTTCTCCCTCTCCCTTATAAACTTGTTTAATCAAGGCTAATTACAGATCTTCCCTTAAGTGAGCAGCCAACTCATCACTTCAAAGAAATAAAAAAAGGAGTTAACAAGCCTATCAAACCATTAACAACTAAACAATATAAGAAAACAGTACTAAATAAAAATAAATCACTAGGGCCCATTCAGCCTAGTCTCTCTATACTCCTTCTCAAGCTGAGCATAGATATTAATCATGCCCAGCTTGCTTATATAATGAATCACCTTCCCCTTTGGAACACCTTTTGTTAGAACATCAGCCAATTGTTCTTCAGAAGTAACAATTGGCAACAAGACCTCCCCTAAAGCAACTCTCTCCTATGTAAAATGTCTATCAACCTCTATGTGCTTAGTTGTGTCATATTGGACCGGATTATATGCATTGTTAATAGCTGTCTGATTATCACAATATAGCATCATTGGCTTTTCACAATCAATACCCAATTCTTTCAAAAGTGACCTTAGCCACAATAGTTTTGAAACTTCATGTGTCATTGCCCTGTACTCTATCTCAGCCAGTGTTTTAGAAGTGCAAGGAGCAAAAAAGGCGCAGGGGTCAATTTGCGCCCAAGGCGAGGTGTGCGCCTTTTTGAAGCAAGGTGCAAAAATAAAAAAGCTAAAAAATAAAAAAATGCTAGAAAATTCAAAAAAATCCAAATGATTCAAAAAATGCAAAAAAATATAAACTTAAATTTTTTTGATAAATAAATTGACTTTTTATTAGTTAGGAAAAATTATCACATACAAGCAGCCCTTGGAGAGGCATGAGCTGCGGTCTCTCCTAAAGAAGAAAACAAAAGTAATTATAAACTTAAATTTTAAAATAAATGTTTAAACAACCTATTATCTAAAATTAAAATACATAAATATAACATGTAAAACATATTCAAATAAGAATTTTAAAATAAAATCAAATATATAAAACATTTTCAAGCATGTAAAACCCATAATTTTCCTCAATTGCATTACTTCAAGTAGCTAATGTGATGTAAAACATATTACATTCCTGATTTTACGAGCCGCCTTTGTGCCATGCCCCTCGAGGGATTTGAGTGTCTGTTAGATGGATGAGAAGAACAACAAACAGTTTGGCTGATTCTTTAGCCAGAACTCTTTTGGGATGAATTGTAAGAATGAATTCTTTTGGTGGCCAGATCCCTATTATTGGGATCTAGACCATTGTACTCTTTATTTAAATCTTGATTAATAAAAGTAACAATTTTCCTCAATTGCATTACTTCAAGTAGCTAATGTGATGTAAAACATATTACATTCCTGATTCTACGAGCCGCCTTTGTGCCATGCCCCTTGAGGGATTTGAGTGTCTGTTAGATGGATGAGAAGAACAACAAACAGTTTGGCTGATTCTTTAGCCAGAACTCTTTTGGGATGAATTGTAAGAATGAATTCTTTTGGTGGTCAGATCCCTATTATTGGGATCTAGACCATTGTACTCTTTATTTAAATCTTGATTAATAAAAGTAACTGGCCAATTCTCTACAACAACAACAATAATGGAATATATCTTTTCTGCTTGCAAATATTGTATTTCATTTTTGTTGAAGCAACTGTTTGCACATTCTTAGCATATTATCACTTACTTGTTCTAAGTTATATGAGATATGCCAACAACATATTATCACTTGTTCTAATAATAATGGGATATATGTTTTCTGCTTGCAAGCATTGTATTTTCTTTTTTGTTTAAACAACTGTTTCCACATTCTTAGCATATTATCACTTGCTTGTTATATCTAAGTTATATGAGATATGCCAATTTACATTTAAGATGTTTGGAATTGTTTTGTTTACAGACTCAGCACCCAGAAATCATAACTATTAGTGCCTCTGGGGAATTCTTTGGCATCCGAAACAAGCAAAGGCTTCATGTGTGGAAACTTCCTTCTAAGGATTCAGAACATGATGTAGTCAGGAAGATGACATTGCATCACACAAAGAAATTGACCATTCTTGCTTTCCATCCAACTGAGAGAATTTTGGCTGGGGGTGATGTAACAGGGAGGATTTTGATATGGAGAGGTTTTGGCAAGAGAATATTCTCTGCAAATGAAAAACAAATTAATGGAAGAGTGGTAAAGCATGGGGAAGAAAGGCCTGGGGTGATAGGAGATGATGATGCAGATTCCTGCTCAACATGGCACTGGCATGCAGCTGAAGTGAATGCTCTTTCTTTCTCCTCTGATGGGGTCTATCTGTATTCAGGTACAAGAAACACTATCTATTAGTACGTAAACCTGAGAATGCATGCATGCATGTATTATACCCATGCAGGATGGGGTGGTGTGGTGTAAAAGGCATATTCTCCTTTCTGAATGGTCTCACCTCAGAGATCTTATGTTCTAAAAGGTTGGTGACCTTTGATCTTTAATATACATATTGAAAATGAAAAGGTGGTGAATAATCTAGAAAATTAGTCTTATTAAATATGATTAGTTGATTACAATTAACTAATGGCTTTGATTCTAAGATAGGGACCACTAGGGTTGGGGATATCAAACAATTGGTTTAAAATCCTTCAAATCAAGGAATAGATTTAGGTTTCCTTGGTTTATTCCTATATGTGTAGGTATGCTACTAGTAGAGTTTCCTTAATAAGTCATCAAGGAAAAAATTTAGGCCTTCCATTCCAACTACTTTTTGTTTAACTTTGAGCCCCTTTATTTTGATGATGTCCCAACGGATTTGCTTAGAAATTGGAGGGAGGTGGCTTTTTCAGGTTCTTACAAGGCTGTTATAGCCCCTCTTTGTTCTCCAGCTGTTAGTGGTTTCATCAAGTTCAACTTTGACAGAAGCAGTCAAGGGAATTTGGTCATTCAGGCATTGGAGGAGTATTCAGGGATGAAGAGGGCAAAATGCTAGCTTTTTATTCAAGTCCCATTGATATGGGTGATGTGTTAAGAGCCGAGATCTTGGCGGTTCTTGAAGGAGTGCAAAGGGCAATGGAGTTGAATAGTAGAAGGTTGGTCATTGGAGGAGGCCCAAAGCTGGTAGTAGCAAAAGGAGGAAGTTGGTTTTTGGTGCTATCTTAATGAAAGGAAGAAGTTTAAGTGGCTGGCACAGGATATGAAAATAAAATTGCAATGGGTGAAGAGGAGTTCCGATTCTTTTGCTGATGTACTAGCAAAACAAGGGGCGGGGAGAGATCAATTGTTTTGGGCATTGTTGCAATCTCTTGTAGTCTTGTATTGTTGTGGGGAGAGTTAATAGATCTTATCTCTCCCCTATTTTACTTGTGCCTTGCTTTAATCCTTAATAAAATGCTGTTGTTATTGATAAAAAAGAACTGAACTATTGGAAATTTGATTGCGATTTTTCAGTCTTTGTGCTATACGTTAGCCTGGTAGGAAGGATGATTGGAGAAGAGTTGGAGATCGAGAAAATTGAAGCCTGGGCAATCTTAGAATGGGGAAAAGAGAAGAATGGGGGGTTGTTACCCTTTATGTTTCATATCTGGCAAGCAGAAGATGGGTGATGGAGTATGAGAACTCAAGGAAGAAAAAGCTAGGACTTGTGACTTTATTGGTGGTATCTGGCAGCAGGCGAAGTGGTTGGAGGTAGGAGAAGGGTGGTATGGATTGGGGGGTCATCGGGATAACATTACATGCATGAAACAGTTTAACGTTTGAAGGGATAGGAAATAGGTGTGGCAGATTTTTGAAATATAATAATAGAAATCGATCCTGGGCTGGGAGAAGCTAGAGTTGGTGTGTTTACTAATCAAGGTAGAGGATACAGAAAGTATCCCTTGCAGTATAATTTTATTGTTTGTAGGTGAGAGGTATCAGCTACAGTTGATAATAGAAGGGGAGGATTGGACGTTTTACGGTGAAAGGAAGGATGGGAGAGGGAGAAGGGGTGGGTTCAGACAACAAATAAGAGGAGGCGGCAGGGAAGTTGTAGAGGCAGGATGAAGAAGGGGAAGAACGAAAGAATGAGGTGGCGATGGAGAATTCAAGTGTTGGTTACATGGATAACTCAAATCTTGGTGGAAGGGTGGATGCGGTCCAAGTGGAGGAGAAGGAATTAAAGGGGTCAGGTGGAGATCAGTCGAGAGAAATTAGTGGTGGGGCCCGCTGTTTGAAAAAATTGGTAAATATTTTAAGAAGCCCAAGTGGCACAAACTGTTGAAGATATTGAGGGGTATTTTAGTTAATTGTAGCCTGGGTTTGAATCTAAAGAGTAGAAGAAAATGCAAAAGAGAGATTTGGCTGTGGAAAGCTCGCCAGACGATTATGTGTGGCTGATGGCAGGATTTGACGCAGGGAAGAAGACTATTACGATGGAGGATGATAGTGCTTTGTAAAGTAAGATGAAGAAGGACGTTTAGGCAACCAACAAACGAGAGGTTTGTTGGAAAATGTTGAGGAGAAATCATAGAGATCAATCCCAACCATAGGTTGGATGGTTGGTTCAGCTTCAAGCCAGAATACTTCTCTGCTAACATCACAGAGGCAGGAGATTTTCAGTGTTAGTGGAGGAAGACGACCATCAATGATAGAAGAAAGGGAGGAAATGAACACTGGTAAGTTGGAGCTATCAACAATAACAGGAAACAAGAGGCCTGCTATGGATGGTTCGAGGGTTTTAGAATTGTTGCCTGTTTGAATACTGATGTAAGTTCGGACCCTTTCTGGGAATCTAACTTTCCAAAAGAAATAGCAGGACAAGGGGGGAGAAGGGAATAGGGAGGAGGAGGAGGGAGGAAGGAGAAAGAAAAGAAAGAGATATAATCAAGATTTGGAAGATAGCTCTGGGCAACAGAGCTAAGTGTACTATGTACAATAGAAAAAGGAGAGCTAGTAGTCATTAGTCAAAAAGAAAAGGAGAGCGAGAGTGGGAGGGAGGAAGTAAGATCGCTGGAAATTTCGGGAGTGGGATTAAAAAAGGGGAGTAAGGTGGAGGTGGGCTCTAAGGAGGGGGAAATTCCAAAAGAAGGAAGTAGAGGGTGGATGTTGAGAAGCTGGTGGAGAGACAGATGGAAAGTGGGGAAGTCGCTTGGCCTGTATTGGGAGGGGAAACGGTAGTTAGGAAAGCAGTAGAGCAGTTTGAAAGAAGCAGAAGGGAAGAAAAGAACAATAAAACAATTGGGGATTGATGAGAGGCATGGGAAGAAGGAGAAGAAAAGGAAGATGAATGTTAGGGGCAGACAGAATTGAGGCTGATTTCCTGGAATGTTAGGGGCCTTCAAGTCTGGAGGTGATGGGTGTTAATAAGGATTAGAAGAAAAGATCCAGGAGAAGTTGGGGCTTCAAAATTGTGAAATGGGGAATTGATTTTGTAATGCTTGTTCTAATTTTGTTATCATGTGTTGCCTAACACCTATCCAGGATGTACTAAGTTTTTTCTTTTTTAATGAAATTTTCTTTTACTTGTCAAAAAAATGCTCTGAAGTTATTATTTGCCATAACTATTCTTTCTAGTGATGTTTTCACATGGATTAATATGATTTTCTTATTCATATTATTGACTTTTTGTCCTAAATTTAGGTGGAAGAGAAGGTGTTCTTGTGGTTTGGCAGCTTGACACAGGGAAGAAGAGATATCTATCACGCATTGGGTCTCCACTTCTATATTTTACATATTCTCCAGATCCTTCACTTTCCTTGGTGAGAAAGTTTCTTTATATTATTTTTTTATGAACTCTGTCCGATATTTTTTTGATCAATAACAGAACCATTTCATTCTAAGATAGGGAACAAATACATAAATGGGGGGGGGGGGAGGTAAGCTCTCTTAACTCTCCTCCAAAGTAGAAAAGCTACAACATAGCCCAAAGCAACTGATTCCTTGCCACCATTTGTTTGGCAAGTGTATCTGCAAAGGAGTTACCACACCTTTTTACCCACTGCAATCTCACTTCCCTACCCCGAGTCAGCCACTTGAAAAGTCTTTGTTTATGGCCACATGCCATCTTCTTCCTTTCCTAACCATCCTATTGCCACATTGGGATCTCCTTCAATGGTTAATCTGCTAATATTTAATTCCTTAGCCCTTTTTATGAGATCGGATCTGCTCCTCACAGAGCGTGCCTCACACCAACCTCACAGCACGTTTCAGCCATGCATCTGGAACATCTCCCCATGAAATAAAAATTTAAAAGTACTAGATATTCCAGGTGCACGGCTGATATGTGCTATGAGGTTGGAGTGAGGCATGCTTTGTGAGGAGCATATCCAAACTCCCTTTTTACGCCCTCCACCACATCCATAAATTTAGCTTGGAGTGAGTCCCCAACTCTAATTGGGCTCTGTCCCATTATTATGCTTCTTTATATTCTAAAACAAATGTATTTGTCATGTTAATGATTATACTAAAATATAGCAAGTTTAGATTTCTTGTGCAGATAATCAAATTCATCTTTTGGAAATGCCTTCCATGGAGCTTTCAAAGTCCATTTCTGGGATAAAGGTTGGTATAGGAATGGTGTATGCTCTTCATTCTTCTGAGTTCTGTCATTACCATTAGCTTCATAGTTATTATTATCGGATTGGTCCTAATTATTTCGGTCTTTTATCCATTTTATACAAGAGACATGCATGTATACATTATGGGACGACAACTTACTAAACATCCGATGTGTATCTGTATATGTAAAGGTTTCCTAATTGGGTTAATCGGGGAGCTTCTCTATATGTCAAAACCTTTTTCTGCCACACGGAGGCATTATATGGTACCCACCTTTTTTTAGTGATTTCCCCAACTAATATTAGCCTTCTAAAATTCTAATTTTTAATAAAAAACTTGCCCACAAAGATTGGTGTGGACATGCAGCAGGGGCTTTTGAGATGAAAATTTCCCCATGACCATGAGTTGATGATGACAAGAGGAACATCTAGGGCTTATTTTGGTATTGGTGCAAGTTAGGTCAGGTTAGGTCGGGTTGAGGTCAACCATAACCCAATCCAAGTGGTTGAACCCCCAATCCTAACTCTAACCTAACCTAACCTAACTTTGTGGGATTGGGCTGAGTTTGTGTTGGCCTGGTTTCCTCATTTCGTATTTTTCAACCTTAATCCTAACCCAAACGTCTATCTGACCTAACTCAACCTGACCTTTTTTTGGGTTGTGTTCAGGCTAGCCCAGCTCAAGTTGCACTCCTATCATTTGGGCTATTAAAACTACTTTTCCATGTGGAAAATTCCTAGGTTGTTTAAGGGGCTAACTAAGTAGAAAAGCTGCTCTCAAATATATATGCAAAATGGTCAAGTAGGGAGCTTCCCTGAAATGAACCCACCTAATTCTGCCACATGAAGATAAGGTCAACTGGATTGGCCACATGTTCATCTACAGTCCATATAAGCTATTTGCTCGACCCTGTATTAATGGTTTTAACAGCTAATGTTAATCATTTAAAGGTTTAAACTTAACTATAAAAGTGGGCTTATTTTGCATACATGGCAACTGACAAGTTGTTTTGGGTTGAGATCTTTTCCATGCATATTGGGTGGGAAAGGAACTAGGAAACTCCTTACGAGATCAAAACTAATAAACCACATGTAAGATTCCTTGGTCATTTAAGGATCTCTCAGGAAAACATGCTCCCTGTTTATATTCTCTAATAGGATTGAATAGGTAGCTTCCCTTGATGACTCGACACACTTTTGCATATGTAGGGATATGATGTTTCCTCTGAGTTGTTAACCAAGCAAGGAACCCTCTGGTTTGGGCCGTTTGGCCATGGTTTAATATGTCAATAAAGTTCCTAATATTTTCACAACATATTTCAATCTCCATGGGTAGCAATTTGAAATTTTATTGGAATCTACATATTTCCCAATGAACACTTCCAGCATTATGTGGAGTACAAGAGATAGTATTATAACATTAATTGGTGGCAATATTGTAGATATGTGGAGTAGCAATGCTATTGCCCTCCTAATGTACATGATTACCACTTTGACCCAACTTGATATTCATTTCAAACATGGAGTTAAATATTAGTTTTTGTTTGTGTAATAGATTACTTGGTTGATCTATTTGAATCATTTGCATTTTTTTTTTGAGTTTAAATTTTGCTTGAACTTTTTTTTGATGAATTTTTTGTTTATCATTTTTCCATCATGTAGTTTGAACCTAAAGGTTGACAAGACAAATTCACAACGTATTATTTTGTCTATAACCTTAGTTTCTTAGCTTTGTTTAATGATTTGGAACAAGATAATAATATCATTCTATATTTGACATATTAACAGTATTTCCAACATTTTCAACATGTTTCCCATATTTGGACGGTTGATATTTCCACTGACAGATATTTTAAATCTTGGGGTTTGGCCATTGTGTAATCCTCCAATCCCACATCAGCTCTGTACCTCATCTTTTGTTTGTGTCTTCCACAAGTAATATTGGATTAGTATATTTCAGTATTTTAATATAGTGAGAGTAACATGTGGAGGCCCATTTTGGGCCCTATTCAACGTGCCACATGGAAGATTCTTTGGGCCCTATTCAACGTGCCACATGGAAGATTCTTTGGTTGCTCAGCCTTCTCTAAATAACCTGACAAAAAGACAGACAGACAGACAGACACACTCCCATATTTATTTGTTTATTTATTTTTGATAGTAAGAGAAAAATTTGTTAAAGAAAAAATAAGTACAACCTAGTGAAGAGTTTTCACCAAGACATTACAAGGATAACCAAACCCAAAAAATGAAACATGATTTCCATCCAAACCTGAATATACCTGTTACAATATGTCAAAGTCTCCCACATCTTATCTCCAAAATCACATCTGCTAAGATTTTTAAATTCCAAATGGGCAAGAGACCAATCCACAATTGAAGCTGCAATTTCTGCTACTAATTTAACCTCTTCTCTGTACTTATCATTGAATATTCTCTTGTTTCTTTTCCTCCAAATGCCCCAGCACACATTGAAGTAATGATGCTTCAGAAGATTTTAGCTTTTTTGCTGCCTGAAATTCCTGGCCATTTAGTGAAAATATCTAGAGGGTTAGATGGACTTGGTACATCTATCTTGAAAAATGCTGCAAAGGAGGAGACAAACACCACAACCCTGCAATGAATAAACGAATGACTTGGATCTTCCTCTTGTTCCATGCTCATAATGTGCATGTTTGGGATCAATAAACCTCTTGACTTTAGTTATTCAGCAGTAAGAATACTTTCCAATGAGAAGCCAAGCAATTGCCTCCTGTCTAGGGAGAAAAGGGTTGCCCAACAGACCTGTGGTAAAATGACTTAACAGAAAATCTTCCATTTTAAAATTCCTTCCACTGTCTAGCATCAGGTTTCTTAACACCCACTTTAATTTCTTCCAGTTTTGTAAAAAGTTGTCTTTTTTTTGTCTAACAGAGGACGTTTGAAAGTAGTACACAAACAACTTGCTCTCCAATTCTCTCCAAACATTGGATAACAGTAATAACCTTTAAACTCAACTTTTACAGCCTTGGACACCAATTACATTAACTTCCCATTGTCACACCATTCATCCTCCCAAAATTTCACTCTAAATCCATTCCCTACAACAAATTTAGAGCTGCTAGCAAACTCAAATTGAAACTAGGAATTCCTTTCCCAACACTAACCCCATAGGAAGACGGCACTACTCTTGTATCCCATGTTTTTATGTACTTGGCTTGTATTCTTTTTCCTTGTTACTTTAGTCTGGACCTAGCAGATGCCTAAGGTAGGAACTGTCAATTGTGGCTGGATTCTTTTAATCCTTCTGCACATGTACCCGATATTCTGTAATGATTGATTGACTATACTTGTTTTATATCATGTGGAAGCTATGGTACTGCTGATACAGAAATGACATGGGTGGATGAGGTGTCACCTGTCACACTGAATTTACATTAAAAACTGAAGTGTCCACTATGACATCGCACCCATGCACAGGTATCTGGGTGTATCGTAGCATGGAAACCATGTATTTTATTGTATTATATAATTTATATTTGGTTAAGGCCTGGTGCTAGTGGAACATGACTATAAACTCAGAAGGGGCTCAATCTATTTTCTTCATTTTGCAATGCAAGTATGCAACTATTGCTTATGGTGTTTAATTGTATTCTTACATGTGTATCTTCAGCCTCCTTGTTCATTTCCAAAGATCTATCAAGACTCATTTAATGGGATTGCATTTGATCACACTGCTGGGTTAGCTGCCATACGGACAGAGAACTACCGCATACAGTTCTACAGCTTGTTTGACAATCGAGAAATTTCACAGGTAAGTGGGTTCAATATTTGAGGCAAATGCTTTAATAATTGAATCGTGCATGTATAGATGTTTTCAATTTCCAACCATGGTTTGAAGATTCTATTTCGTTGGGTGTACCGCCATGTGAAAATGGCAAAACTTCAAAAATCTTGTTCAGGAATTTGAAAATTTTGAGGAAATAGTGAAAATATTTTAAAAGTTATAAAACATGAAACTTATTTATGAAACTCAAGGAAGTGTTGGAAGAGGTATAATTAGTTAATTACACTGAAAGCCTAAAAGTTGACAACTCATTTGTGCACAACAAATAATAGAAGACTAAAATTTTAAATAGGCATAACTGTTATCATGAAAAGCAAGTATCCTAAACAATCAAATACAACATTTTTGTGATGAATAATCTCCTTTAGAAGTTTCTAATAATCATCTTCGTTTTGAACATCAGAGCCATAATATTAGATAAAATGTTAATTAATGCTGTGATGATTATATTATTACATTATAAGTAGGAACAAATTTCCATTCTACTGTTGCTTATCAATAAAAAGTTAATTATTGACTAAATTTTTAAAAGAGCTATATTTTTTGAAATTCCAAATTATAGTTGTTGATTCAAAGGTCTATTTACTAGAATCAACAAATGCTAATACCTTGGCATTTTGTTTTTTGTTTTTTTTTTTTTTTTTGGCTATGGTGGCTCCCTTATCTACCAAGCCATTCTCATGTAAATCCTTTCTCCTTTCTCTTATTATTGAATTGATATTATTTTTCAAAGAAAAAATCAATACAGATAAACTTTTGTTAGTTTCATGTGAAACTGTGGTTTTACATCACTTGTAAAATGTAATTAATTAAACAGAGTGCAGCAACTTAAGGATTTTTAGATCCATCGCAAAATAAAAACATTAAACTAAGTCGTTCAAAAAACCATAGTTTTGCATAGTTTGGACACCTATCCATCACAAAATAAGAACATTAAACTAAGTCCTTCAAAAACCACAGTTTCACATAATTTGGTCACCTATTTTAACATGAAAACAAGGGCTCTATGCTATCTTTTGTTTTTTCCATTTGGATTCTGGGCACCTATGTTAACAGAAAAATAACGGCTTTGACTCATTTTTTCTTTTCTTTTCCCATACTTTTTCTTTCTTTTCTGACCTGAAAATAGGGCTTATACTGTCATCTTCTATTGGACACCTCAATGTCTCTATAAGCATGAAAATAGGAGTTTGACCCCATATTTTCCCCTTTTATTTTGTAACATGGAAATAGGGGTCCACCATATTTTTATTATTATTTTCTTATTGAATATATAGCTGTTCACACCAGTTGGCTCCATACCTTTTGTGCCATGAAAGCAAAGGCGCTAGCCATGTCTTCATCTCTGTCACGAAATGTGTGCAAAATATGCATGATCTATAAAATAAATGGAAAATGAATTGCAATGTGTAAATTTTAGGACAGTTGAAATGTCTGCAGATCTCAGAGTCTTATTTTTTAATTGTATATAACTGTGGTTTGTACGATATTTAATGTATTTTGAATTATTCATTTCTTCTATAAATATTGTCTTGTCTGTCTATAACTCCATCTGTATAACTTTCAATAATTTAGCAATTATAGTTCTTAAAATATATATATTTTTTTCTGGTTACAACAAAATAAGTAATGTTGAACTTAATCATATTACTTACTGAATATTGGTCAATGTATACAAGTAGTAGAATCACCATCAAAACCTACTCATATGATGTCTATGGTTGCTAGAATGCAGTCATTTTTTTCTTATTTTTTGTGAGTTATAGTATTTTTTATAACATTTTTAAAATTCAGAAAAAATATTATGATTTGTGATACCATTCATGATATGATTCAATTCAAGCCCCCTTATGATTTACAATAAATTTACGATTTTCAAAACATTAACCTCCTAAAGAGGTTGGTTCCAATCAGGAGGCCAAAGTTTAAAAGCTGAATCATTGAAGCCTGCATATAATAATAATGCTAGTCAAGATATGGAGGTGAGATAAATGTGGAGGTACAAGGGGATTGCTGTCACTGACTTGGGGGGTGGTTAGTTGTTGTTTGATAGGGACGGTGGAGGATAAAGTGAGACAGGTGTACGGTTTCCTAATCCTGCCTATTCTATGAGGATTTTATTGTGGAACATCAAGGGTCTTAGGGATCTGGAGAGAAGGGAATAGGTCAGAAATGTTATTTGGGTGAATAAAATATAGATTTTGTTGAAGAGACTGAACTACATGAGTTTGATATGAGGCTCACAAGTAATGTTTTGAGTGCATATGTTAGAGTTTGGTTTGATATTTAAGCTAAGAGGCTTCCAAGGGTGTTGTTGATGATTTTTGAATCCAAGATATTCTAAAATAGGTGAAGGGGGATGGAAGCATCTCAATGCACTTGGAATGTTCTGTTCTGTGGAGTGTAGGAGAAAGATTTCAATGTTTTAAGAACACTTGGTAAGATGAAGGTGTGGTTAAGTCAGCATATATATAGGAAGTTGCTGGGTGTCAGTGGGTCTTGTAACCATTCTTCCATTGTTATTGTGCAATTTTTTACTTTGAGCAATAAAGCTTTGAATTTTTTCCTATTATTGCCAACTGCTATAGAGTAATTTATTTTTATTCTTGCAGAATTTTCTATTGCTTGCTTCTGAATTTTTATTTACCATGTAGTGATTTTCCCTGTTTCTTCACTTCTCCTAAGCCAAACATGTCCTTGGTTTCCTTTGACAATTGATTGAGTCAAGAGTTGATGCAATTAAATCTGCTAATTTTTTCAGGTTCAAGTCTGTGAAAGAAACCATCAACCAGGAGATGATGTGACGGTAATTAAACTTCTTATTTTGATATTTTTTTTGGTTGGTCCATTCCATAGTTGTCCTCTGTTTTGCTTTTCTTGCTTCATTCTTATTTAGAATTAAATGGCCATTTTTATTAAGATACTTTGAAATTTACATTTTTCCTTATTTTGTTTATTTATAATCAGTACTTCCCTTAAAGAGTTATTCTAAAAGGTTTATGGCTGCTATTTAGAATTTTTATTTAAGAGATCCATTGGATTTAAGATTGCCTTGTTATCAAGTCAATCCTTAATCTTATACAATTTCTGTCAGGAGCAGTTCGAAAGAGGCTACACAGAATTTGAATGTGTGTGTCTAAGTCAGGCTACAACCCAAGAATGAAATGTATATATTAGTAGGTATGAAAATGTGAAAGGAAGTTTTGTCCTTCACTAACAAATACAAAAAAATCTGTACAAGAGTGATATAGTGCAGCTACATTGTATACTACAATGGTGCTCCTAAAGAAGTAAACACACAACTTCAGCCCTAATCCTTTACATCCCTAATCTCCCCCTCAAACTGATGCCACTAGGTAAGCATCAGTTTGTCAACTAGAAAGGTATGTTTGACTGGCTTTATTGAAAAGATTATCTAGATGAAATCCAGAAGAAACATGGGGAAAAGAAATGTGGTCAGTAAAGAACTGTTCCCTAATGTAGTGGCAATTGGCTTCAATGTGCTTGGTGCCCTCATGGAACACTGGATTAGTCAAGTGGTAATTTTGATTGCATTCTTATTACCTGCAAATAAGGGAGCTGGGATGAGTGGTAAAGACCCAGTTCTTTAAGTAGAGCTTTGAGTCAACTGATTTCACTGCAAGCAGAAGACATGGCCTGATACCTAGCCTCTATAGAGGACTTGGAGACAGATTATCGCTTCTTGCACTTTTTGGAAATTAACGAGTCACCAACAAAAACACACCAAGTTGTAGTAGGTCATCGGGTATGTGTACACCCTGCCCAATTGGCAATAGCATCAAGGTTTAAAATGTCGATGTCAATGGAAATGTCGCTTACCAAAATATAGGACGTGTCGGAAATGTCGAGGGGAAATATTGTAAAAATTAGAGACATTGTGAAAATATTATGAAATATATGGAAATATGCAATGATATTTTGTAAAATGATAAAAGAAGCATCAATACATTTTTCTAGACTATTATCTTATTCCCAACCATTATATAAAGCTAAGAAACTAAGATCAATAACAAATTAGTAAATGACGATTTACTGATTTATTATGCATTTTAATGTTTTTACAAGGTTATCTGATATTTTCTTTTCTTATTTTTAATTCTGATTTATTATAAGTTCTAATATATTTATTTCACACTAGTAAATAAAAATACATTTATTCTGATTTTTTAAATATTGAAGTTATAATACATCATGCTTTATTATAAATTTAATGAACTGATTCTCCTTTTTGTAGTATTAAGATTATGATAAATTCTGATTTCCTATAAAACTTAATGAAATTATTATGATTTTTAATACTAAACTTATAATAAATTATGATTTAGTATAAAATTTAATAAGTTTATTTTGATTTTTTATATTAAATATAGAATATGATTTATTATAAAATTTAATAAACATTTTCTGATTTTAATAAATATTTAAAAAAATATTAACTAGTTAATATTTTATTACTTGAAAAGTATTTTGTGTTTTATATTATAAAGTAATTAATTTATTCTTTTGTTTTTTATATTTTGTTAATTCTTTTTTATAAACATTTTATTTGAAATATTAAATAGAAATTATTAATGGAATATTTTATATTAATATATTGTATTATAACAATGTAATATACTAATATATTATATTATTAATGTACATTAGTTGACATCCCGTCGACATAATAGGAAAAACTGTCCTTTTTTTCGGAAATGTTGACCGAAATAATGTAATTTTTATATTACCATCCGTTTCCCTGTCGGTGAGCCTTGACATCAACATATGTCGGGTGACATTAGCGACATTTGAAACCATGAACAGAATAAGCCCAAAGTTGTGTGGAAGATGACAGAGGAAAAATTAGACCATGAGATAAAGTGCTACAAATATATCAAATAATCTGAAATACTGCAAATTGATGAGGTTGCCAAGGCATGCAAATAAACTGACTGACAACCATAGTTGTCAAGGCGACAAGGTGCCCTTTGAGGCTCACCTTGCCTAATCGCCAAGCAATTTTGTACTATGTATTGTAAAATACTTTTTTATTCTTTATTTGTTGACATTATAATTATAAAATAAGCACTATTAAACTAAAATATTCATTTTGTGTGTTTATATACTAATTTCTTTTTATTATTTTCTTATTTGTTAGGATTTAATCAATAAAAAGTGCAAACATTGCTAAATGTTGTATTGAATCAATAAGTAAGGAAGAGCTTAAAATTTTGTCTAATCAACACATTTTCTACTACTACTACTTTTTCTTTTCTTCTTTTCCTATAACAAAAATAAGGGTTCAGCCCCTATATTTTTTGAATTTTCTTTCCTTCTTTTTTTTCTTCTCATGAATATGTTGATTTTCTTTACTTTAACATGAAATCTATACTTTTCTTAAGGAAATATGGCTATGGTACCTAGGGAACTACCCTAGGATCTATGTTTTCTATACAAAAAAAAAATCCATTGCCTAGGTGATGTCTAGGCGCCCGCCTAGGCGACAAGGTGCCCCCTTGACACCTAGCCTCGCCTTGGCACCTTGAAAATTGTGCTGACAACGTGGACAATGGACGAAGTGTTAGGCCTTGTCAAAGAGAGATATTAAGCTGCTCATAAGTTGTACATATAGTGAAGCATCAAGCAATAAAGGTTCATCATCATAGGACAATTTCAAGTTGAGCTCTAATGGAGTATCTGCCTCCTTGGAATTATTTAAATTAGCAATTGACAAGATTGGTGTTAGTGGAATTTTTTTAGTACAATTTCTCAGATAACACAATTCACCCAATTAGATAAATAACTGAGTTTTTTTGTTATTTGGGTAAGTCCCATTCAGGAAATCACGTAGATGTTCCCTTGATTACATCTTTGCTAGGGGTAGAGAAAACCTTTTGATTCTGATTCAGGAGTATAAATGAATAGACAAATCTATCATTTTTCTATAGAATTTTCCTTTGACTGGTATATATTCCCTCTTTCATTGAGAGAAAAACCAATAAAAAAATAAGCGAACTTTTTATACATAACAAGTAAATAGGTATTATAAATAGTCATATTTCATCAAAAAGGCTACAAATGACCTTTAAATCGTAGTTATGTGCGTTGTCATGGTGTGAGGAACCATAATTAACCAAGTTTCATGAACAGGGTTGTAGATGGTTTTCCTCTTCACACAAGGGTTAATATGCTGTGAGCAAAGTTTTAAAATGCTTAAGGCAGAGGTGAGGTGGTTAGGCGTGGAAGACGCGAAGCGTAAGCCTTGAGGCGGTTTGAGGTGTAAACCTCAAACTAAAAGCTTAAAAATTATGGACATAGTTCATAAGATATACAAATCCATTCATCCTATTCTTCATGTGACAGTCAAAATTCAAAAAAAGGATTAAGAATGAATATAGCAATTGAAGCTGATAAAAAGTAAATAAATAAACATAACCATTGAGTTTTAAATTTTTAATAGAAATTAGAAAATATTGATCACTAAGATAAGTAATCAGTTAACCTATAGAAGAGATGAAGAGGTAGATTAGAATTTATGGATAAGAAGGATTAGATGAGGATTTACCTTGGTCGTGAATCCCTTGAATTGCAAACTTCATCCCTTAAAGAATCCTAACAACTTGCAAACTTCATCCCTTGTATCTTAGTCTATATTTACCTGAAAATGGCTTGAACCAATGGTGCCACTTCTTTTTTCATCTTCTCCAGTTGTTAAGGTGGGTACTCTGTTTTGAATTCTCACTTCTCACCTGAAAATAAAAAAAATGAAAATTAAAGAAATTAATTAGCAACCTGAATTATGCATATGAATGCATACAACCCAACAATAGAAAGACAAGAAATCAATAAGTAATGATGGGTGCAAGACCAAAAATGGCTTTAAACACTTAATAGTAAGAGAGACTTAGTCCTTGTCCAATGCTGAGAAAAACAAAGACAAACATAGTTTTAGCAGGCTAGCAGGCAGCAGCAAGGTTTTTGGGACTTGGGAGACGTAATGGAACTGGTAGGTCACATGGATGGGACAGCCAAGTATCTTTGCATGGGAAAAGATTCATCTTTGTTGTTGGGTGACTTTTATAATTATTAATATTGTCTTGAATTTCTTGATATTCATCTCCCTTTGTTTATCATCTTACAGATCACTGGTCAGTGATCGATCACTTGTTATTTTGGGCTGGGTGAGACTTCTTACATTTTAATATCAAATCTAGTATGCTTTTGTCATTCTCATCAAGATGACTGCCATAGGAAAAGGCTTGATTTGGATCTCCATTTTGGACTTTGGGAGATCAGCAGCAACACTATTCAAATAGAAACCCTATGCACCAAAACCAAAGGTGGAGGAGGAGGAGGAGGAGGGAAAAACTCACCTTGGTCGCCAATCAAGAGACTCAAAACCTCAGTCTTCAAGAAGTCTTCAATGTAGGATTAGAAGTTGAGGAGTCATTCCTAACCAGAGAAGAAGGGAGGGGAAATGGTAAAACAAGACGAAAGAAATCTATTCTATTTGATTACCCTAAGTCACCAGAGTTTTTAATTTTTTTACCATTTTTACCTCTATTAAAAATGAAATTCAGAGCTAGAATGTTAAAACAGTTTGAGGCTACTGCCTCACTTTTTTTATGCCTCAAGGCGAAAGGCATACGCCTCACAAAATTTGAGGCTATGGTTTCTTGTAAAGGGTACCGAGGCCACACCTCTAATACCTTTTAAAACCATGGCTGTGAGGAACCATAATCAACCAAGTTTCATGAACAAGGCTGTAGATGGTTGTCTCCCTCACATATGATTAAAAATGAGACAAGGAGAAAGAAAAAAAAGAAGATAATAACAATAAGGAAGGAAAGTGTGAAAGGAGTATGAGGAAAGACATAGGTCTAATAGAGGAAGTTGTAGGAGTATCATAATGAAAAGGTGGAGGAGGAATACTGCAATCCCTACCTTCTTCTTTCTCCTTTTCTTCCACACCACAATCTTCTTTTCTTTCTCCTTTGGTTCTCTTATTGCTGTAAATTCTATCAACTGAATAGAATTAGCCCCTTATCCTTGTAGGAGAGGGGTTTATATAGAGAAGAGGTGTGGTTAGGGTGCCAAGTGTCACCCCACTTAAAATGAGTTAAGGAGGGAGAAGAAAACTCTCTCCCCTAGGGTGACATGTGTCCCCTCACTTAAAGTGGTTAGAGGAGGGAAAATAACTCTTTGCCCTAGAGTGACATGTCTCCCCCCCACTTCAAGTGGTTAAAGAAGGGAAAATAGCCCTCTTGTTAGAATAGGACAAGTAACATCACCTTATAAATAAGTGGGGCATCTCACAAGAAAATTAATTAATGTAGATTTAATTCTTTTAGGGCATGCTGCCCCCCTAAATGAGCTCTACTGCAGGCCCATTAAATGCTTATTGCATTACAAACAAGCCCAATTAACTTGGGGCCTGTTGTTTATTAAATTAGACTGCAGGCCCCTTTATTTACTAAAATGTTTCAGCCCGCTAATAGGCCTAACTGGGCTTATAAGAAAGTCATTTTTCTTTATTATTATTATTTTTTGTGTCTGGGAGTATCTTAATAACTTGCTCCTAGTCAAGCAAACGTAAGGATTTAACAATTGGTGACATACTTCTATTGAATTAAATGACCATGAGAATTATGTGAGACTTCCAGTCCCAAGAAGTAGGTCAAGTTCCCAAGATCTTTCATCTGAAATGTTTGACTCAACAGTTGTTTCAGAGAATGGATGCTTCTCTGATCATCCCCAGTGATTATAATATCATCAACATATAATAGGAGCAGAATAATGCCTTGAGGGCATCTAACAAAGAACAAAAAGTAATCTGAAGAGCTCTGGGAGAATCCTTCTTAAAGAATGACACATTGACACTACAGAATCTCTCATTCCATGCCTATGGAGCTTGCTTAAGACCATAAGGATTTCTTAAGGTGGCACACTACAAAATCTGTCAAATCATCCCTATGATCTCCCAGCCAAGTGCATATTTTTTCTTTTGAATTTTTTTTTTGAGAAAAGTTAATCAATATTCATTGATTAAAAAAACAAAATACATGAGGAGGTGTACAAAGCAGGGGGAGAACCCCTACAGTTTACAAAGGAGGAAGTTTGTCGCTATATAGATGCTCTAAGAGCGCACCACATTTAGGTAAGCCATCTGCTGTATGGTTGTATTCCCTAGGAACCCGAACTAACTTTACATTTAGACATTCCAAAGAGTCTCTGGCCTCTTCTAAATAGTGACTTAATCTCCATGGTCCCCTTTCTTTGTCTCTTAACCATTTTATCGTATTTGCTGAATCACCTGCAATGGTTATATTTTGAATTCCCAAACTTTTTATTATTCTGATTCCTGTGAGGGCAGCCATTACTTCAGCCTTTGTGGAATCTGCCACGCCAATAGGACCGCTGAAAGTCCAAACGATGTTGCCCCTTTCATCCCTTAATGTTCCTCCAATACCAGCTAATCCAGGATTACCTAAGGCACTTCCATCAAATTTTAAGATCATCACACATTCATTGATGGGTTCAGGAATTCTTAAGGGTGGTTGATGGAGGTGAGGGAGAAATAAGAAAAGGTGAACATCTCTATTGAGGTCATTGACTGAGACTCCTCCGAAGAGATCAGAATTCACCATCCAGAGGTTGCACAGATAAGAGATGTCTGAAATTAACTCCTCCAGGGGCCTTGATTTGTTGTCTTTTTTTCTTTTGATTTTTGCAAGCACTATTTGCTCACTAGAGCTATTGTTCTATAAAATTCTAGTATTCCTTTCTCCCTATACACACCAAAATACTGTCGTAGGCATCAACCCCCCACACAACCTTTCCTTTTTTTTCCCTCAAACTTTGCATCTGCTAAGCAACCAAAAACTTCAAAATTGATTGTGGGAAGCACCCATTCCAACCAAAAGTGTCTAATACTGTGGTCTGAATTTCAGATGTTGAAGCTCAATGAAAAATCTGGTGATTAGCAGTTTCCAAGTCACTACTCATGTGGACAAAGACCACAACCCACATGAGTCATGCCTTTTCTACTCAAAGTGTCTCTAGTCAAACACTTTCCAAGAGTTGCAGTCCACACCAAAAACATAACCTTAGAAGGAGCAGCAGTCTGCCAAATCCTGCTATCAGGGAAGATACTATTAGCACAAAATTCATCCTTTTATAAAAAGGTCTGAACAGGAAACTTGCCTCTATTATACCACCATCTTCTACAATCCAGATGGCCCACCCAAGGTCTATGATCCTGAAGCAATTGAAACATGTCCAATGCTTTATCCACCTCCCAATCCTGCAGGTTCCATTTAGAGTTGGATTCCATGTCACCACTCCATTTAGAACTTGATGATAGTCCTTGACTACGGCTCCTCTATTCTGAGCTTCCATGAACAGGGAAGGAAACACCTCCATCAAAAGGAGTTCCACGTACCACCTATCCATCCAGAACTTCACCCTTCTTCCCTCCACCACATCATAGAAAGCACCTTGAGAGAATTGAGGAAATTTTTTTCAATACCTTTCTAGACAGATGTACCATAAATTTGCACATTATTACCTGCTTGCCAGCCCATTTGCCTAGACCCAAACTTGTCTGCTATCATCACCCTTCTTCACAAGCTGTCCATCTCCTCACCGAATCTCCAAGACTCCAATACCCTTTACATAGAAAAGCAACTTTCAGATCCTTGAGCTTCCAATTTCTCCTTAAAGAGTGGTTTAAGGAGGGAAAAAACCTTCCATTATAAGAACACAAGTGGCATCTCTTTATAAGTGGGACACCTAGTAAGTCTAAGCGGACATTTCTTAACTAACATAAACTACCTTTTTAGGGCCTGCTGCCCATTTAAATGTCTCTTAATATTTAATGAGTTCGATTGGGACCCAACTTCCTTCTAAATTAATATAGGGCTTGCAGCACACTTAAATGGACTAGCCCACAAAATATTTCACCCCACCTGTAGGATTGGGCCTACAAGAATGGTCTAAAACAAAGAGTTTTGTAAGTTGTGATAGGTAACACCTGAATGAGGCCTAAAAGAATGCCTGAATAAGGCTTAAAAGGTCTAAAACAAAGAGTTTTGTAAGTTGTGATAGGTAATACCTGAATGAGGCCTAAAAGAATACCTGAATGGTCTAAAACAAACTTTGAGACTTAAACAATGCCTGGAGGTGCACCTCTTCCGTGCAAGGTAATAAAGAGCATACACATTGTATGGGGCTTATGCCTTCTCAGCACTTTATATCAGGTGGAGGTACCCCACCTGATACATGTTAACATGATGAAATTGGAGTACATATCAAAATGTCAAATCCCTCCTCATTTTGCAAAGTGCAAAACCCATTTTAGGGTTCTCGTTCCCATATAGAAAGTAGAGAAAGGAGACTTTAGAGGAGGTTTGTGCTTCAGCAGATGTCAAAGTTTGAGATTTGATTCATGACTCTACATATACATGACCATAAGTTTTTAACACATTGGGTGTCTCTTTTTCTCTGTTTTTCATTGATATTATAAGAAAACAGGGGATTCCACCCCTTTTCTCTTTGTTTATTTGATTGCTGCCAATGTTCATATTTTGTTAAATATGAGATTAGACACTGTATATGTTAACGTTATGCAATTTATGAGAACTATGAAATTGTTGCAAGTGATTTATGTATTTCTTAGTAGTAAGTGACACTACTGGTTGATAAAGTCATACCTTGCTTGCTTTCTATAATCTGTTATTAGTTTATTACTATGGATGATGATACTAGGTTATATTTTTGTTATTAGAAATTGCAAATACGAAATTTTTTCTTATTTTTGGGTTATTTATTATTTTCTATTTAATTTTTTATTCTACTTTTTAATAAGTTAAAAGCACATTCTTGGAAGGCTTATGCTTCACTCCTTAGGATACTGTAACATATCATATCATGCCTCTGCATTTTAGAACACTGAAGGAAATGACCCTAAGTTGAATGGTGACCATACAGCTACTGACATGAATACCAGAAAAAATAAAAAAAATACAGCTACTGGCATCATCCATATGGCCTATTGTGTCACTAAATCTCTGGGAAGAGTATCAAAGTATCAGCTCTAGTAGATAACAAGGATTGCTAATATACCAAGTGTAAATACATAGAATTAGCCATCATGCCCCTTGCAACATGTAATGGGCACAATAGTACCCAAGGACAATAAAATCACTACCCTGCAACCTCAGTCTCTGACCATCCCACTCCGCGATAATGCCACAACCTTGTGACCTCACTCAGCCACATCGCTTCCTAATGATCACGCTCTCTGGTTCAAATCACAACCTCATGGTCATAGCCCACAAGATTAACTCTGTGGCCTTGCCCTGTGGTTGTCCTCGAACTTGCATCCATGCATCACAACCTTGTATTCAAGCCATCCTCATGTTACCCATAAGGACTTGAAGACTGTAGCAGTGCACATCCTCACATGTACACAAGTATTGAAATGACTGTATAGACACGTGGTAAGACCTTAATTAGTCCAAGTGGTGCAAATCGGTTAATTGCATAGTGAACCCAAAAGGAACTTTCCAGAAAGGGAAACCCTACTTAGAAACATATAGTTAGAGGTCTCCTGAAGATATCAGGATCTTCTTGGAGCCCTTCCCATTTTGGTAAAACTTTGGTTCATCCCTCAACCTTTAGAGACCCCCTTCCAGCCCGATCTTGATCCTTGAAGAATTCCAAGACCGGCAAACTACAGTGGCCTGATCTCTCATTGGAGGGGGTATGTAGGCAGCCCGTCTGGGGGTCTGACCAATTCCTTTTCCCCTCTCTTCCTCTCCTTGGTTCAGGTTGTCATTATCTTTAGACCTTTGGAACTTGACCACCTCAATGCCGAATCCCTTATCTTTGAGAATCTCTGGTTTTCTCTCTAATCTCCAGGAGGAAATGGCACCACCAAGGTCATCGTAATTGCAGGTGGAAACAGATTCTTGATTTACTTTGTTGCAGAGCTTTGATTCTTGATCTTGCCACAGCTTAATCTTGGTGATGACACTGCCATTATCAACCTTTGAGAGCTTCATGGTTCCAGATCTAGATCCATTCAATCCTGGCTCTCATGGTTCTTTTTCCTACATCCATCACCTCCTTTTCTCAGACAACTGTGACATCAAGTGAGTTTTCGATTTCATCCCGGATATCTCAGATAGGCAGGCACAACATTACACAATCAGAGCACAATGTTTTGATCCATCAAAAGTAATGCAGGAGATCAGGTCTGAACTTTCTCAACCAATGGAGTCTCAGAAATCTTTCGGCACACATGTTTGACCTATTATTATCCCTAGTAGTATGAATGCCCAATTTCACTTACAACTTTCGGCTCTCAGTTCAGAATAGCTCATCCTTGGAGTTGTTGAGGAGCCCACCGTGATGCCCGCTGCCCCAGCCTCAGCCCTATCTTGGCCCTAGTATGTGGACCAAACTCCAGCCTGCTTTCCAGTTTCAGATCCAACAAGCTCACGGCAACTTTCCCAAAGTGGGAAAGTTTCCCTCTTTTCCCTGGGGAGATCTGTATAAATAAGGGGTCTCCGAGGATCCCCACTCACAATCTACCGTCTTTCAGGTAGATATCCCCAGTGCCCCTCACTTTAGACCTACACCAAGTATTTGAGCCCACTATGATGCCCGCTGCTCCAGCCTCAGCCCTATCTTGGCCCTAGTATGTGGACCAAACCCCAGCCTGCTTTCCAGTTTCAGATCCAACAAACTCGTGGCAACTTTCCCAAAGTGGGAAAGTTTCCCTCTTTTCCCTGGGAGATCTGTATAAATAGGGGATTTCCGAGGATCCCCACACATAATCTACTGTCTCTCAGGTAGATATCCCCAGTGCCCCTCACTTTAGACCTACACCAAGTCATTTGATGGAATTGAACACTTGGGCCAGCTTCTTTAGTTTATATGCATGTATTGTCAAAATTACTAGAGTTCGCTTAGCAACTTGCATTATTCTCAACATATACTTATTAAGGTATAATCTGTTTGATGAGGATCACCAGTTGTCAATAAATGTTTCTCATCAGTTACTGCTCTAAAACATTTTTTATTGATTTCATTTCTATAAGCATTCCCAATATGTTATTTCTATGATAACTATTGAATAAAGTGAATGTTTAACATATTGGTGGTTGCAGGTATTTGTAACTTTATTGGCTCTTTCAATGGATGGCTCTCTTATGGCTACTGCTGAAGTTAAGCTTCCTGAAGAGGGAATAGGTGGTCTTGTTTGCCTTAAATTTTGGGCATCTGGGTCCCAGGGTGGAGAGTTCACGTTGTCTACTGTTATTTATGAACCTCACAGGTTTACTTCTGGAGTCACTTGGTTATCATGATCTCTATTGCTTTATGGGTTTTTTTATTCTGAAATTCCTTGTATTGTAGCTGAATTCATATAAAATGGTTCTTATTTCATATTCTATTCTTGAAGTTTCATTTTGAATTCTCCCAGTTTTATTTTGATATCCATGCAAACCCTTAGAATATCTGGCTAAGATAGCACAAAAAGACCTTTTATTAACATGAAGATGGACTCCATATTTTGTCACCACTCAAGGTGTTTTTACTTCGTTGCACTTTTTGTATTTTTGGCAGCTGATCTGTACTTATTAGATTCACTGCAGTTGCTATGTTTTTTCTATTTCTCATCCGTATGCTATTGATGGATCAAGCATGTACTGTACCAATCAAGAAATATACACATGAAATCTTGATCCTGCAGTATGGAACTCCTAAAGTTCTACAGGGGGCTACTCAACCTAAGTGGATATGATATTGGCTGTATATTTGCTTAACTGGTAAAATGTCAGCACTTTTCATAAGAGACTCCTGGCTGCAATAGTCCTTTCATATTTTTAGGTTACCAGATATTCCAACCGAAGAAATGTTGCTGGTGTAAAGCAAACATTTAAGTGGTGATAAATACGTTGTGACCACAAAACTCTATCATCTGTTGTACCTAATCCGGATACTGATGTGTTGCATCTTGAAGAGTATGATCCTTCAAAGTGGATGTTTGTAAGGAATGTTAGGGAATACCTGTACTTTTGTTGATCTGAACAAAGCGGATATCATGAGTAATTTATGGATTTTCCTTGCTTTTCTCAAAATTTTTTTATCATATTCAACTCCCTTTCTGATGATTGATTTCTTTTGCCTACCTTCTCATATGGTATATCTGATTTTTGATCTGTGAATTACTAGTGATGCTGCAATTTCTGCTATTGCATTCCATCCTACTCAGCGTATGGCTGTGAGCTCTTCTTATGGTGGTGACTTCAAGGTAACTTAATTCATTTGGATCTTAAGTTCAGAGTATCCTGTTTCCATTAAATTTTGAGATTTAACTACTTTGTTTAAATTTTCAGATTTGGATTCGCAATAATGATCAGCAAAGCAACCAAATGCTTCAGAAATCCGGGTGGAGATGCCATTCTGTTGGTACATACAAGTACGTTACTTGCATTGGTTTTTGGTTTTACTGAGATCAAGGGTTAAAATATCGATACAATACTCCTAATATGGGGTGTACTGTATTTGTATCCATGGCCATAGATAGGGGATACACCATGATTTGGTATATATCCCACAAGCTGTGCATATCAACATGATACACCACTGTATCGAGCCCTGGTTTGACGTATCTGTATCTTGACAATTATAATTTTTGGATTGTTTTTAACTTTAACAAAAATTGAAGACTTTTAAAACTAAAAGAGAAATCTAATTATAAAGATTGAAGTAAATTTAAGATTTAATTTTCCCCAAAAAATTAATAAAAACTGAAAATTGTAAAAATAATTTAAGGAGGGATACAAGGCTGATATGGACTGGAGGATTGCATACCTGAAAAATGCAAAAGGTCCCCCATGTGGTGGATGGTTTGGATCTGCTAAATCATCTGTCCATGTGGCAAACATAGGTATTTCATTCAAAAAAGGTCCCTAAGTGAAGGGATTATGTGGCAGATGATCGCCCAATTGATAAAAGCTATGTAGCCCTCCATTCTGCTATACCCATGTGGTGGATGGTTTGGATCTGCTAAATCATCTGTCCATGTGGCAAACATAGGTATTTCATTCAAAAAAGTCCCTAAGTGAAGGGATTATGTGGCAGATGATCCCCCAATTGATACAAGCTATGTAGCTCTCCATTCTGCTATATGAAAGGATCCTATGTCAAATCTAGACTGTCCATTATATAGGGGATTCACTGGATTGGCAATGTTTTCAATTCTACAGTTTATACCAAGCTTATGTTGTAGTTTTGCATATCATTTATGTTTTTTATTTATCAACTCTATACCAAGAACATAGTTTTGCATATCATTTAGTTGTAAAATTTGTACCTGCTTCTGAATTATAAACTATTTAGAAAAATGCATTTATGCTTGTCTAACATGATTTCTTTTCATTACATCCCTCAATATTGTCTGATAAAACATACCTTTTTCTTGCAGGAAAAAACCCATAACAGCTGCTACGTTTTCTCCTGATGGCTCAATTCTGGCTGTTGCAGCAGAAACTGTTGTTACTTTGTGGGACCCAGACAAAAATGTCCTTGTTGCAGTAGTTGGGGAAACCCTTATGGTAATTCTCCAAATATATTTTACTAAATCTTTGTGCTACATGCCACCTTTGGACCTCCTCTAGAAACAAAAAAAAAAAAAAAACAAAAAAAATGAAAAGCTTTCTGGGAAAGCTGTTGCGGTAAAATTTTCCATACATGAGGTGTGATAAAACCTAAAATATGATCCTCTAAGTCCATGGGCTATAAATGTAGATATGCAATTTTTTAGTTTGGGGGGGGGTGTTCATAGCAGTTATGTTGACTTTCACAGAATTACCATTATACTGCAAACACCAAAGTAGTTCAGGAGATTGCAGGTAAAACATATCATGCATGAGGTCGAAAACCAAGTGTAGAGATGAAGCGTTTTAGTGATATTTTGTAGATATGTTAAGAATTGTATGGACAATTAAATTTGAATGCATTCTAAACATGCTTTTCATGAAAGATAAAATATTCCCTTTATGAGCAAAATTCCCCAAATTTTGGAATTTAGGGTTTTAGATTAAGTTTTGGGATGAATTCTGGTATGATGAAGGGTGTGATTGTGGATAGGGGTGCAAATGATTGGAATTGAGCCTATTCAATTACACCCTTAGTTGTGGATAGGGGTGCAAACCTCAATCTTACCTGAGGTTCGAACTGCATAAGCATCAAATTTGAATTGAGCCTATTCAATTACACCCTTAGTTGTGGCTGTTGTCTATGAATTTCCGAAAGGTAATGAGAATTATCTTGAGTTGGT
The DNA here is from genome assembly GCF_056320005.1 of Nelumbo lutea. NCBI lineage: Eukaryota > Viridiplantae > Streptophyta > Magnoliopsida > Proteales > Nelumbonaceae > Nelumbo > Nelumbo lutea. Next base: position 54,052,123 of record NC_142690.1, read on the forward strand.
CAGTGAAAGGTGGAAATTGTCGAGGGTTCTCTGTCCTGGAGACCAAGAGTACCTTATATAGTTTCCTTCTCTCTCCCCAAATAGAGGATTCTTACTGAATTTTCTGTTTGTTGGGAAGTTAAGTCATGTCAGTGCAAGTTGGCAAGTTACTATTACCAGTCAATGGCCAGCTTTAAGCCACTTTTTCTGCGCTCCTGCTGCTCTCATGATCCATTACTTGACCCTTGGTTGCCATTTCATGACCTGAGTTACTTTTGGTTTAGATCGGGTTGCATATCTACCTCTATTACACCCTTGATTAAAAATTTGTGGGTTGTTGATGGTCATAATGGTGCTGCATTCACCATGTTCATAACATTTTGAAAACTCACTCTAATATCATTCAAATCAATGTTTTAAAGCGCAGAGGCATGACGCGAGGCATTCCACTACCTAGAGGCGTGAGGCATAGTTCAGAATGCAAGAGGCATAAGCCTCCAAAACACAAGGAGGCGTAAGCCTCCTTAAGAGGAGGGGGGCTAGGAACAGGATGAAGAGGAAGGGGGGATCTCACTTTTTCTATATTTTTAATAAAAATCTTTTACATTAAGAATAATAAAGATGCATAACATTAGTTGAAAGGGGGTTAGGAGGAGGATGAAGGGGAAGGGGGATCTCATTTTTCTTTATTTTTAATAAAAATCTTTTATATTAAGAAGAATACAGGTGCATAATATTAATATTTAGTTGAAAGGGGGGGTTAGGAGGAGGATGAAGAGGGATGGGGGGATCTCATTTTTTCTTTATTTTTAATAAAAATCTTTTATATTAAGAAGAATAAAGTTGCATAACATTAGTTGAAAGTGGTTAGGGAGCAAACTACTTTCTTTCCCCTTATCTTTTCTTCCCTTCCCATTTCTTTTCTTTCCTTTCTCTTTTTCTCTTCTCTTTCTTTTTCTTTCCCTTTCCCTTTCCCTTCCCTTCCCTTTTTTTTTTTCTTTTTTCTTTTTTTTTGTCTTTTTATATCAGATGTGCATGAGGCGTACACCTCTAACATGGCTCATGAAAAAAGTGCAAGAGGCGTATGCCTCCGAGGTGTCAGTGCCTCTGGCATACACCTCAGGGCGTTTTGGGAGCACCTCGCCTAGAGGCACCTGGAGGCGCCTCCAGGCGTACGCCTCCCATGCCTTTTAAAACACTGATATGTCCATAGCTATTTTTTACGCAATACCCATATATAAACATTAGAGGGGTGTCTAATCAAACTAGAATTAAAAAAGAATATATATGTAATTACATAATTGGCATTATCATGTAGAATATTTATAATTTTTTCTTGGAAGGTTATTTGATTTATACCTAGTCCACTGCAGATATTTGGCAAAACCAGATGGTGGTAACCATATTTCCTCATTTTCTGTTTATTACAGCAGGTACTAATATGTTCCTTTTTGCTTTTCAGCCCATTGTTACCCTTTCTTTTGTTGGGAGGTCAGAATATCTTGTCTCGGTATCTCAAGGTTTGAAGCCACAATTATCCGTCTGGAGCATGTCAAATCTATCCATATCTTGGTCATATAAGCTTCATGCAGAAGGTTTGTAGATTCAACCTTTCTTTTTTCTAGATGATGAAAATTATTTGATATGGAGAATGGTAGTCAGCTTCTATCCATCTACTTGGTATGTGCACTGTCTGACCAGTGAGATCAATAATTTGAACGCTGACTTTGGACTGCTGTGTACTGATGAGAGCTTACTGACAGAAAAGATCAAGTAGAAGTTGGGTTGCCCTTCAGATCTACTATCTTATCTATCTGATTTGATTTTCTGTTGATTGGATGATTAGTTCCCTAAGAATTGATTAGAAAAAATGTGGTCAGGTTGCATGTAGAAAGTATGACAAAATTCTAGGTTATTTTGCAGAGATAATTTGGTTTCAACTGAAACATAAAGCATTAAAATTATTTCACAAACAATACATCCATGATTGCATGGTTGTTTCTATAACCTGCAATGTAGGGATATTTCAGCATGCTTGTATTGTCCATATGCACATGATATGATGCCGGAACTGTTTACTGATTTTGCATTAGGAACACAAATACACTATAATTTTCTTGCATCCTTTTCTATGTATATTTTTCTTTTTCTTTCTTTCGTTAATAATGGAATTGTTTAAATAAGGTACAGGAAACATCTGATTTCAGATAGGTTGAAAGAGTGCAATCAGGTTGGATTTGAATAAAATGCAGCCAAATCTGAACCAGTTTGATTGTTTAAATCTTAAATCCCAATCCGATCAGATCTAGAGGTTTCTGATTGAGTTCAGATCTAACATGGGTCCACTTCATTATTTTTAAAAGAAAGAAAAATTAATAGTTAAAAATATTAATTACTTTTAACTTACACATAATTTTGTTATTGATCAAAAGAACTTGTACATATAAAACAAATGTTATATAAATATAAAATACTGAATTTATCAATTATGAACTATATATATCAGTGTTTAGGAAACCGGACCGGACTGGCTGGTGAGAGTGATCTGTTTACATCCCTACCAGAGTTGTTCTCTGTGCCTGAGAACACAATGACCCCTTTACCTTATTCTACTCCCAACCACCTTCAGGTTTACTCCCTTGTCTATTTTCTCTTGACCCCATCACATCCTCACTTTCCTCTCCATCTGAAACCTCCGCTATGTTATTTATCCAAAAAAACCTCCACTATGTTCTCCTCCTCCCTGACTGCCTTTGTTGCAGCCTTTTCCTTCCTCAATACTTTGTCATTATAAATCCCTCCTCTATCTTCCATCAGTGCTTTGCTTCTCTTTATCCTTGAAAAAAAAAATAATTGAGGAATGAGAAATCCAAATTCTACAATTAGGGGAAGAAGGATCAAGGAAGGCCCCCTCCAATGACCTAATGATAGAAATCATCTGAGGTCTCAAAATTCCAAAGGCCTCTCGTAAGTCCTAAGTTCCATGATATGTAAACTTTCTTCAAAGTACAAAGAGAATGGGAGACATCCAGTATCTTTGAGTGAAGATAAGAAATAAAGAGATGGGAATTTGTCCTTAAGAGGCAAATCCCCTACCATAAATCATTCCAAATTTTAATACCATTAATAGATCTCATCTCATATCTTACAAAGTTCCGAAGAAAAGGCAAGAGTCTCCTTTTATTTAAGCATTAAAAACTATTTTAATTGCTCTGCATTGTTCCCCCAGTGTTGGTCTTTTCCTTAACAATGTACAACATCTGTTAGCTTATTTATTTTACCACTGACATATATCTTTAACTTGAATTCCCCCCTTTTATCTTTTAAATCTTCTTTGGGTTGTTACCATCAAGATTGCACTTCTACTTTTATGATCACAGCAGTGTGCAACTTTAACTTATGGATTCTTTGCTATTATGCATCTGACTAAATTTTATATCTTGCAGCTGTAGCCTGCATGATAGATGCATCCATTTTTGCTGTTCTTGTCCTTTCCAGCTCATCTGAAAAGGTGACATGCGAAGAGAGTTCAGTCCCAGGAAGTAATGGGTTAATCTTACTTTTCAACGTGGAAGACCCAGTTCCTTTAGCGACTTGGTCTGTCAAGAAGGTATCATTTGTTTACTTTTCAATTGCAATTTGATTTTTGGGCATTTAATTAATTGGTTCCATAGAGTGAAATGGCTACCTTTGTGAACTTGCTGATGATGATCTGATTGCTTAAAGCTGTCCAACCACCCGACTGTGGGCATTCTTCCAATAATCAGATGGTCTATACATAAAGTATGGCGGGTTGTATTTAAAACTTCAAATTAGTTTAGCAGCTTGGTCAAAAGCCTTTCCTATAGCTGTCTAAACCTGGTATTGAAGCATAATATTCATGATTTAATATGACAAACACTCTCAATTGGAAAGTTTACTAGCGGTATTGTGCATGATTCAGCAACTGGCCTTTTCTAATTTCAAGTGATGAGCAGCCCAACAGGATGTCTGTTGTAGAGAGGGAATGAAATCCTATTTTCCACCTGCTGAGCTCAAGGGAATGAAACCCACTCAAAAAGTAAAAAACAAAAAATAAATGTATTGAAAAATCCTAAATTTGAAGGTTCCTTTATCTTTTAAATCTGTTTTATGTTGATATTGTCTGAAACAAATATTATTTAGCATACAACCCATTGATCAAATTGACAGTTTAGACTTTAGGGAAATTTTTATTTTGAAAACCAGCAGTTTAACCACCCGGACCAACTTAGAGCATTGGTAAAAAAAAAAAAAAGAGAATTTTAAGGCAGTGATTTAAAAGGTGCGCCTAGGTGCACAGGCGAGGTGCATTTTCGGGTATAATCCTTGCCCAGGTCCTAGGTGCACACCTTTTAAAAGGCGCACACCTGGTGCGCCTCAGCCCAGGTGTGCACCTTTTTAAAATTTTGCGCTTTTGCTTTTTTTTTTAGTAGGTGTGGCTGGTGCGGGAGATGGAAGTTAAGACATGTTGGGTTAAAAGATCGGCTAATTCCCTAGCTGACGGTTTAGCTAAACAAGGGGCAGAAAGGGATTCACTGTTTTGGGCTAAGCTGTAACTTTAGTGTCTTTTTTTCTCTTTTTCTTCTTTTTTTCCTTTCATGAGGCTCTTTGTGGCTCTTGGAAGAAAAGTGTGTTTGCCTTCCTCCTGTAAATTTTCTACTGATGATTTAATGAAAGTGTTATTGATAAAAATATATATATATATATGTATGTTTTACGTCACATTAGCTACTTGAAGCAATGCAATTAAGGAAAAAAGAGATTGTGGGTTTTACATGCTTGAAAATGCTTTATATGTTTGCTTTTATTTTTAAATTTTCATTTGAATGCGCTTTACATGTTATGTTTTAATTTTAGATAATAGATTTAAAAAAAATTATTTTAAAATTAAAGTTTATATTTTTTTATTAACATTATGTTTAATATTTTTGAATTTTCTGACTTTTTTTATTTTTTTAGCTTTTTTTTTTGTAATTTTGCACCTTGCTTAAAAAGGTGTGTGCCTCGCCTTGTGCCTTGTGCCTCAGGCACAAAATTGGCCCTTGCGCTTTTTTGCACCTTACACTTAAAAGATTTGAGTTTGCTGGGTTTAAGCTTTTTTTTTCTCTGAATCATATTAAAGTCGGTGGTTTATGGAGAACAAGTGGAAAAAAAGGAATTCAAGAGGGGATTGATCCTTAATTCTTTCCATGGCCATACAAGAGGGTGGCTTATTGGCTCAGATCTTTTGAGTCCTTTTCTAGTGTAACTAGGGATGATGTTCTGAGACCTGTCTCTACACACTTTTGGTCTCCACTAGAAACAGGTTTCATCAAACTTAATTTTGATGGTAGTAGCATGGGAAACCCAGGACCATCAGGAATTGGAGGTGTATTTAGGGATGCTGAGGGGGAATAATAGCTCTATTTTCAGGCCCGGTGGGAGAGGGAGATTCTCTCAGAGCAGAGGTTTTGGCAATGTTGGAAGGGGGTCAAAGGCCAAGATCCTTGAATATAAGGAAATTAATAGTGGAAGGGGATTCCCAACTAGTTGTAAATTGGCTGCACAGCGCTGAGATGAAAATGTGGGTTTAAAATAATGAAAAGAAACAATTCAGATGGCTAACAAGGGATATGGAAGTTTCTGTCAGCTGGTGCAAGCATAGCACCAACTCCTTTGCTGATTCTCTAGCAAAACAAGGGGTGGGATGACAAATTCTGTTCTGGGCACAATTGTAAAGGAAGGGTGTATCTAAGGGGAGAGATTAGTTGTTTTTATCTCTCTCTATCTTCTCTTTGGTTTTACTCACTGTACTACATTATTTTTCTAATCTTATGAAATATTATTTTTTTGATAAATACTAATCTTATGAAATATTACAGTTATTGATAAGAAAAGTGGAAAAGAGAATTGTAATGACAGCAGATTGTTCTAGGGAAAGAAAGTAAGAATGAAGAGAAATTTTAAATTAGTATAAATAAAGCCAAGGGAAGGTGGGATGGAAATGGGCCCTACCTTGATTAAGTTTACAGACATTATGCTGGTATTACTTTACTCTATTTGCCTGTCATCCTCAAAGCTAGGATCCAAAACATTCGTCTTCATATCAATTACCATTCAAAAAAGAATGAAATTGGAGGAGAAAAGCATCACTATTTTATTTACCTCACTTTTTTGTTTTCCTCATTTTTCAGGCACAGGGTGGGGCACTTGCCTTTCTTAAGGTGGAGTTGTCTCTACTTAATGAGGAAGTTACTGATGAAAAATCATCTCAGGCAATACTTACATATGTGAATAGTGATCACGAATATGTCATCTTTGATCCATACAACAGGAAAGATCATAAGATCATGACGAATCATCGGGGGAATCTCATTCCTCTCAAAGAAGCAGGTGAGTCTTTTTTTTGTTTTTTCTTTTAGTTTTCTGACTACTGCAACAGACTCTGAACTTGTTTGGGAAGTCTACTTTACATTCTGAGTTTCTGCTTCATTTTGCACAATTATATGCATTAAGTTTATACCAAAAACCTTGTTACCTGTTCATTTATATTATGATTAAAGATAAAACTGGGTTACTTCCCACATAGAGCATGGTAGGCTAGGGCAGTGCTAGTCAATTGATCTGATCTGGTTAATCTACTTGTAAGATATCATGGAATTCATGTTACAAGCAAGAATATGAATTTGGTTGAAGGAAATAAGAAGAGAAAAAAAAGGGTAGTGTTATGACTTGAAATCCTTAGTTTATTCAAAATTTCATCTTATGGGTCTTCTTTTTTTATCAATAACAACAAATTTCATTAAATAGGAATAAGCTTACAAAAAAGGGGAGCTAAAGTATCTTAATTCCCTAGAGAATGGTTAAGCCCCAAGCTGAAAAGAACAAAACAATTACAACTGAGCCCAGAACCTAGAAATCCTTTTCACTCCTTGCCTAGTCAATCCATCAGCAAAGGAGTTTGCACTTCTCTTTACCCAATTACACTGAACTTCCATATTCTTGGTCAACCATTTGATTTTTCTCTTTTCATTATTGTTACTCCAAAGCTTAGAATTGTCTTCTTTTAGCCAGTTCACTACCATCACAGAATCTCCCTCCACAATCAGCTTCTTGACCTTTAGGTTTTTAGGCCTTTGTACCCCTTCCAAAGCTGCTAACACCTCAGCCCTCAAAGAGTCCCCCACTCCAATTGGGCTAGAGAACATAGCTGTTATATTACCATTCTCATCTATTACCCCCCCCCCCCCCCTCACCCCCCCACCACCAATAGCCGAGGGCCCTGGATTCCCCATGCTGCTACCATCAAAATTTAATTTGATAAAACCAGGAGGTGGAGGATTCCATGTAGTATTCAGGGTCTTCTTAGCCGAGACTGAACTTGCAATTTCTTTCCATTTTCTTAACATGTCATTTGTTGAAAATCTGTGAACTCATCCATTGTCTTCAACCAGTGTATTACCCTTATATGGATCACTTCTAGCATATTTTCCAACCCTATCTCCTTTTCTAAGAAAATCCTTGAATTCCTTTCTTCCCATATTGTCCAGCAGACAACAACTCTCACACACCTCCACATGATCCTTGATCTTTTAGTTGGGTAGTTGACAGAGGATGAGGTAAACAAGCTTTGCACATTCGTTGGGGAGATCCACCTGCACCCAAACAAAGAAGCAAACCATTCCCAAATACTTTTTGCCAAAACACAGGATATTAGTAAGTGGTAACCAGACTCACCAGCAACTCTACAAAGAATACACCAGTGTGGAGATAAACAACTATTGGGTCTTTTTCTTAGAAGTAAGTCACCTGTGTTAATTCTTTCCAGAAAAGCTTCCCAACGGAAACTCCCAACCCTCAGAGGTATAGGTTGACACCACACATCCTTGACAGGGAATGACAAGCCAATAGGACTTTCTGGTTGTAATAGGGCTTTAAAGGAGGAGGCACAAGTAAAGGATCCAGAAGGAGACAGTCCAAATCCTACTATGTGTTTTTGTTGGCTCCAAAAAAGCCCCATCAAGAATGGACAGGAGAGTTGAGGTACAACCCAGTTCTGTGTCCCTGAGGGCTCTTCTCAAACCCAAGTTCCACCCAAACCCAGAATTTGAATTTGAGGGAACAAAGAATGTGACAACTGGTTCATTTTTAAAGGTGGAGATTGCAAAAAGGGCCGGAAATTGGTCTTTCAAAAGATGATCCCCAACCCACACATGTTCCCAAAACTTAATTAAGTTACTCGAATGCAAATCATACCTGATCCAAGGAGAAAATAAAGGTAGAATAGCATGGATTGATTTCCAAGGTAATGCTTTTGTTGCCATAGCCAGAATCCCAGAGTCCCATCCATTCTCTACAAGCCTGTGAATACTGCCAATTATCTTAGCCCACAATATTTCCTTTTCCAATGAGAATCTCCACAGCCATTTCCCTAGTAAAGCCAAGTTCCTCTTCATTATATTCCCAGTTCCTAAACCTCCATCCTTCTTAATCCTACACACCACCTCCCACCTAACCCTATGATCCTTTTTCTCCTCCCTAGGCTCCCACAAGAAATCTCTCATCAGCTTTTCCAACTTGTTAGCCACCCCTGCAGGCACCTTAAAGACTAAAAGGTAAAAGACGGATAGGTTAGCTAAAGTAGACCTAATTAGGACGATTCTTCCTCCTAGAGATAAATAATTTTTCTTCCAAGATGCAAGTCTCTTTTCAAACCTCTCCACAATCGGAGTCCAAAAACTTCCTTTTTGAGGATCATCTCCAAGGGGAAGACCGAGGTAGGTAAGAGGCCAATTCGACACTTCACATTCCAAAATGTTTGCACATGCAAGGATCTCACTTTCCTCCATATTCACACTTACAATACAACTTTTATCAAAGTTTACTTTCAGATTTAACATGTTGACAACCATATAGGAAGGTGGTTAATATTATGTAGAAGCTACACTAACATGGAAAAACGATCAAAAAGTCTAATACCTGTTTCCAAGTGTTAAGAGTATTGACCCGAGAGGGGCGTTAAGTGAACTCATATACTTTGGAACATCTCATGTATAACTTATGTTTGTCTGCTATCAGGACGTTCTGGGTACACATCTATCTATGGGGAACTCCAGGAATTTGATATCACCGGAGATTCAACTCCACAGATCACGTTTGTACCATCTGAAAGACCTTGGGAAACTATATTCAGTGGATCATCACATGTTCTTCCTCCCTTAACCAAATTGTGTTCGGTTTTCTTGGAATCCTTGCTAGAAAAAAGATCAGCTGTTCAAGACTGAAAAATAGCTCTTCATGCATGTTGAGAAATATATTCTTCATCATGCCATCGTATGCCAAGTAGCAACATTCCCTGTGTTGGAAAAAGTGAGGCTTCACTGGAGAACAAGGACTCGATACATCTCAGCTTTGAGGTTGAGATTGTGTTTCTAAATTTCAATCTAATGTGAGATAGTAACAATACAGAGGCTTGGGAATTCAAGACACTGTGGAGAAAGGGGCGATCAATAAGTCGTCAGAGAGAATATGGGCAGTCGGCTCTCAATTTTGTAGTTCTTTTAGGTGAATATAGTTTTTTTTTTATAGGATTGTAATTTATGGATCTTCCCATATTTTATTATTTTCTTTGCGACTTTTTTGTTGTGTTTAACCCAATTTAATTAATGTAATTTTTTTTTATTTAACTGTTACCATTTATTCAAATGTCATTATTCTGTCCATGAACTCAAAGGCTGAAATTTTTATTTGGTATGCTTGTTTATTTGGCTAACACCTTTCCTAGGTCCTTGCATGGACCAGCAAAGGAAGTCAATGACCAGAAGGAGAAAAAAAATTGTAAAACAAACGAAAAATGCAAAATACACACTTAAAATTGAGAATAGAGCTTTTGTGATGTGTAATGATAATGGTAATAGAAGTCCTACTTGCAGCATCAAAAACAAGATTCAAAGTATCGGAAACAGAATATTGGAAAAGTGGCTTTTATAGATGTATTCAAGGATTTAAATATTGATATGCCCGATATGCCGTATCAGACAATATCGGTATTTTTTTTTACATTTTTTTAAATCTAATTCAGGTGGGCTAGTTTAAGGTTTCTCTATCCCCTAAATCAGTCAAAACCCAAATACACTCTCTGTAGGGATATATTGGAGTGCTACTAATATGATACGTATCAGTCGAAAGGGACCAATATGCAATATGTAACGATACCTTGAGCTTTGGTTCATGAATTGGCTATGCATGAACCACCTATGACCGTATAAGGGACATGTGCCTAGTTAAAATATATACATATACATATATATACAAAATACTCGCTGAGAATGCTTGAAATTGAAAATATAGCTTTTGTTAATTGTATCAATAAAATAGAAGTTTTAGAAGCGAAGGTGACTTGATATGAATAAATTGCAAAAACACATCAATATTAATAAAATGAGATCGCTCCAAATGGCTATAAATAATGTCAATACAGATAAAATGTGAAGTTGCTGAGTTTATTTATGTTAGTATATAGGATGTTGGATGTAAAAGCAAACCAACTTTGCATCTTCATGGATCGTATGTGATGAGGGCAGATTTGGCCCTCCAGTGGAAATGTGACACATGGCACCTTGTGACAACTAGGCAAACACCCAGCCAATAACTTACGAAGTTGGTGACCCACCCGGGCACCAGTCTAGCGTGACTTGTGCGTGGCCTGGCGCGTCCTGCAGGCGACCTGCGCGGCGCCTGGCGCGACCTGGCGAGTGGCTTACACGACCTGGCCGACTTGGATAAGCCTAGCACATGATCCGGCCAAGTCGCCCATAAGACGCCCATCGGTAAACTCGGCGGCATACATACCCCACGAGCTCGGTAGCTCACCAAGGAGCTCGCCAAAGAGCCAGGCAACTCGGTAGAGCTCGCCACAAGTAGTTCGATAGAGCTCGCCACAGGCAGCTCGCCATAGGTAGTTCACCATAGGGAGTTCGCCCCCAGGCAGTTCGCCACTAGACAACTCGCTATGGGCAGCTCGCCACTTGTAGAGAAGTTCGGCACAGGAGTAGTTTGGCGTATCATAGGAAGATCTCCTGCCTGACGACCTGGCCTAGACACTGACCCGCCAACTGACACAGGCGCCAACCTGACGACCTGGCCTAGACACTGACCCACCAACTGACACAGGCGCCGACCTTACAACCTGGCCTACACACTGACCCGCCGACTGACACAGGCACCGCCCTGGCAACCCGGCCCAAGCACCGACTTGGCCGCCTGACAAGCGCCAGTCTGACGACCTCAAGGAGTTCACCACTGTACCCCGGTTCTGACGGGATGTGACGAGTCTTACCGTTTGGAGGCTTTTCACCGACCTAACCCGCGAGGACTCCGGTATATAAAGACCTCCCCCCCCAAAGGGGAGGGGGATGAAAAAAGGGAAGTAATCCCTGTTCTCTAGCTCTCTCGTTTCTCCAATATTATCTTCAAAGCTCTCTACAATCAGAATGCTAACTTAAGCGTCGGAGAGCCCCCATCGGGAAAATACCCCCGGGACCTCAAATTCAGTTCTCGTAGGTCCCTCAACTCCCATCGCTTACAAAGAGGAGGAAAAGATGGAGTTCTCGCAGGTCCCTCAGCTCCCACCACCTACAAAAAGGAGGAAAAGATGGAGTTCTCGTAAATCCCTCAGCTCCCACTACCTACAAAGGAAAGAAGACCACCTCATGCTAAGGGTAGTCGGATTGCGCCGCACCAGGGAGCTCCACCATTCTCTAAGTCACCGGCCGCCTAGTAGGGAGTTCGCCACCAGGTAGCTCTCCGCCAGGTAGTTCGCCACCGAGCAGCTCGCCACCAGGCAGTTCGCCACCAGGGAGCTCACCACCAGGCAATTATCCACCAGGGAGCTTGCCACCAGGCAGTTCTCCACCAGGGAGCTCGCCACCAAGCAGTTCGCCACCAGGGAGTTCGCCACCAGGCAGTTCGCCACCAGGCAATTCGCCACCGGGCAGTTCACCACCAGGCAGTTCTCCACCAAGCAGTTCGCCACCAGGCAGTTCACCAAGTAACTCATCACTAAGGCACGTCACCACCGGGTCAAATAATGAGGTACTTAACCAAAAAATTTTACATCACAAAACATTGGTACGTGGCCGAAAATGGTTACATCAGTATGCATTTGCATTTGCACTTTTATCAAACGTTGGATGAAAGGATGTTGAATGGAAGGCAAAGTAAATGGTTTGATGATGCTACAGTTGATGTGATACTAAATATTGGGAGTCTCTGGCAATGTTCAAAATGTCAGTAGCTTTTATTTATTTATTTATTATTATTATTTTTTTAAATCTGTTTCAGATGGGCCAATTTAAGGTCCGCCCACCACCTTAACCAGTTGAGACCCGAAACACCCCTTGTAGGGGGGTTTCGATATGTGTGGGCCGTATTGGTCAATACAAAATTTTGTTCAGTCCAGTATTTTACATTTAGGTACATTAGGAGAGGTTCTAATAAAGCATATAGAAATCCCCAAACTCAATAGTAAATGGTGTGGTGGGTTCCAAAGCCAATATATATCATATTATACTTTGCCATATTTTGAAGTGATAATTTGATTTGGACTGAAAACTCCACATTGGCAAATACATCTTTATATGAGGTTATAAAATTCAAAGCCAAGCAGATCCATCTAGCTGGATTTGCCTTTCTGGGAATATGGTGAATTGATTTCTGGAAGATTAGAGGCATTCCACTATGAGTGCACAAGGTTCAAAATTTTGATACGTATCAGGCAGTATCAGTTGATACATATCGTATTGGGGACTTCCTGATATGTCCATACAGGGGGTGTTTCGAGGGGTTCCTCTGAACTAGATTTGAAAAAACCTTAAAAAAAGTTATATCCGGTGTATCGATATTTTGATCATTGGAATTGGGAATGCATTGTGAACATTTTAATGCACACACCAGTGCACCATATAAATATGGAACTTAATTACTTTTTTTTTTTTTGGTTGCAAATATGGAGCTTTGATCAAAATTGCTAAGGGAAAGAGGGACATGGAATTATTTTGGCTCGATAACCAGTGCATCCCAATGTGCTGGCAGGGAGTTGAAACCATCCCAATGGAATATTTTTGAAAGTGGGAAAAAGGGGATTGGAGAGCATTCTGTGTGACTGATAAGAAAATAAGGGCCCATTAGGTAACAGGAATAGGTTGGGTGGAATCAGCAATCAATTTCCATTTATGATAGAATGACATTCCACCATTTTTGGGTATTAGGCCACGTTACTCTTTCCACTTTGTATGGACTCTCGTATTTGGGTCTCTTTAGAATTTTAGTTTCTCTCTCTATTCTTATCATTATCTTCTAATCGTAATCTCTTAGTTGTAATATGTAAAAAGAGATCCCAACACTCGGTTAATGGTGTGGAGGAAATCCCAGAATCTGGTTTGTGATTTTATATGGTATCAGAAGCCATGACAGTCTCTCATATGCTACAATGTCAACTAGCAGCAACTTGTCTTCAACCTCAACACTAAGTATGCAGCCTCAACTCCCTGGAATTACAAATTTGAATCTGGGGCTCTCTAGTCACTCTCAAGCTAGCTAGATAAAAGCAACTATCTTGTGTGGCATTCTCAAGTTTTCCATTCTCTCAAAGGAAGCAGGTTACTTGGGTTTGTTAATGGGGCAAACCCGTGCCCACAAAAGTACACAACAACAACAACAACCTCTTAAGATTCATTAGAAGCATATCATGAGTTCAATCCTAGTTACATTGCTTGGGAACAACAGGATGCCCTTCTCTTCAATTGGTTACTATCCACAGTAACCGAATGAGTCCTCGGTCAAGTAGTTCGATGTACATCTTCAGCAACTCTCTGGAAGACATTGGAGCGTCTTTTTGACTATGCATGATTATCTCAACAAAGCCAAAAGTTTAGCTAATAGCATTGATGTTATAGGCTCACACCTATTTCTGATCATGATTTATGGCTATGCCTAAGAATTCTTTTGGGCTTGGGCCCAGATTATGAAACCTTTGTTACATCCGTATGCAGTATGCACCCATTCAGATGAATTTGACCAACCCAATCAAGGATATCAGAACACTAGGGGCACACCCTACAAGGATAGTTATCACCAATCCAAATAGGATGGCTCTCAGAAGCGATAAGGTGAATACAGATCTTCACCTCAGCACAATAATAGCACTAATTAACACTCATATGGGCCTTGCCAAATTTGCAAATGCAAGAATCACACTACGGTTGATTGCTACTATTGTTATGACAAGAAAACAGACGACTCTAAAGCAGCATACATGGCCGACTCCTCTCCTGCTTCTGGATATGACAACTTGTGGTACCTAAATTCTGGAGCCACGAATCATCTAACTGCACATCTTAATAATCTGAAACTCCACGCTAAGCAAGTTAAAATTGGGAATGGGGCAGGTTTGTCAATTCTTCATACAGGATATTCTGTACTATCTTCCATTTCACGTCCACTTATTCTTAAGAATTTTTTATATGTTCCCACTCATGGTTTTCAAAACTGGACCGGATCGGACGGTCGGACCGGTTTCATTTTTCCTCCAAAACCGTTTTTGACCGTTTTCCAATTTTTTAATCTTTTTATCAGAACGGGTCAGCCATTTGGGTCGAACGGTTGGACTGTTTGAACCGATAACTGGACCCTGACCGGTTCGGTCACCAATTCTTTTTTAAAAACCATGTTCCCACCATTACCAAGAATTTGCTATGCTAACTCATTCTTTATTAAGGATCGAGAAACGGGGAAGACATTGCTTCAAGGACTAGGACCACTAGTGTTGATGTTCCATTGTCTATTGTTTTTGCTGATGTTTGGGGTCCAACCTCACTTTGTTTCTATAAATGGTTATAAATATTATGTAGCATTTGTTGACGAGTATAGTAAGTTCACCTGGATTTATCCATTATTTACCAAATCATCTCTGTTGAATGCCTTTATTTTGTTTAAATCCATGGCTGAAAAAATTGTTGGATCAGTCAATTAAGGCTATCCAAACCAATGGTGGTGGTGAATTTGTAGCCCTTGAAGAATTTTTAAAGCTCCGTGACAATTATACATCGTACCTCCTGCCCATACACTTCTGAACAAAATGGAACAGTGGAGCGTCGTCATTATTGTATAGTGGATATGGGCCTTACACTTCTGGCTCATGCTTCTATGCCCAAGAAATACTAGTGAGATGCTTTCGAGATAGCTGTCTTTCTCTACATTCATTTACCCGCTCCTAATTTGGACTAGTGGGAACTATTATTTCATTGCAAACCAAAATTTCTCTCTCTTAAAAAGTATTTGGTTGTGCATGCTATCCTTGCGTAAAACCATACAATGCACACAAATTTGACTTCAGATTTGTGCTTTGCATCTTTATGAGCTACAACCCATGACATCGTGGGTACACATTCATCTCTAGACATGTAGTTTTTGATGAATTGACATTTCCTTTTGCTCATTAGTCAATTGGGCCTGTTCAGACAGCCACATCTACTACCACCTCTGCTTCACTTGGGCTTCCGCCATTGTTGCAATCGCTACCACCACCACCTGAACCAAGTATGCCTACTTCAGATCATTTACCAGCCTCCACCACTTCTTGCAATACCTTACATCCTATGCCTAAGCAACCATCTGGTGCATCCTCACCTAATATCTCACCCACATCTACAGCTCCCTCCTCACCTTTACCCGTTCAACACATTCAACCCACAACCACTAACACCCACCCCATGATCACATGTGTCAAAAATGGTATTTTCAAACCTAAGCAACTTTTTTTCAGCTACCAAGTATCCCCTTCCTGAACTTATATCTGAACCTACTAGCACTTCCAAAGCACTTGCCCATCCTCAATGGCGATTTGCAATGGAGGAATATAGAGACCTCCTACACAATGGGACGTGGAATCTTGTTCCCCCTCAGCCTGACACCAATATAGTGGGTTGTAGGTGGGTATTTCGTTTAAAACACCACCCCGATGGCAGTATAGCCCACTATAAAAGCCAGGCTTGTGGGACAAGGTTTCATTAAACAGGCTGGTATTGATTATACTGAGACTTTCAGTCCTATTATTCAGTCCGTTACAATTAGAGTTATTCTCTCCATTGCACTTGCTCATGGTTGGCCCATTCGACAATTGGATATTCAAAATGCATTCTTGCATGGCGATTTGACTGAAACAATTTACATGAGGCAGATTCATTGATTCTTCTCACCCCAACTGTGGGCCTGGTATGAGAAGTTTCGTGCCTTTCTCTTGGATTCTAGTTTTGCCTGTTGCAAGTCTGATTACTCTCTTTTTATTCGATAGCATTTATCTTCATGTACTTTCATGTTGATTTACGTCGATGATATAATACTTATCGGATCAGATTCTTCTTATATTGACAAGCTACTTCATCAAATGGCTCTATCATTTGCTGTCAGGGACATGGGAGATCTTCACTACTTTCTTGGTGTTGAGGCCATTCGAATTTCTAGTGGTATGCTTTTAACCCAACAAAGGTACATAGATCTACTTCACAAGCTTCATCTTTAGGATGTCAAGCCTGTTGCCACCCCCATGTCATCTTCTTGCACTCTTTCTAGACAATCTGGTGACCCATTACCTGATCCAACTGAATTCAGGTCCACGGTTGGAGCATTGCAATACAGCCTGACATTGCATTCGCAGTTAGCAAAGTCTGCCATTTTATGAGTGCACCTATCTTTGATCATTGGAGAGTTGTAAAGTCACTATCTCAAATCAACCATTCTCTATGGTTTATGCCTCACTTCCAGAAAGTCTTTTCAATTGCATGCCTTTAATGATGTTGACTGGGTCGGTTGCCCCGATGACAGAAAGGCAGACACTGTGTTTCTAGGCGATAATCTCATTTCTTGGTCTTCAAAGAAGCAACCAACTGAGCCAAATATAGGAGTATTGCTTGCACCACATCTGAAGTTCTCTAGCTTCAATCTTTATTACATGAACTTGGATTCTCCTCGTCCTCCATCCCCATTCTATGGTATGACAATATCGGTGTCACTTACCAAAGCGTCAACCCAGTTTTTCATGCACGATCCAAACATATCGAGCTTGATGTGCACTTTGTTCGGGACCGAGTTGCCAAGCATCGCCTCTCCGTCCACTTTTTCTCTTCCCATGATCAACTTGTTGATATCATGACCAAACCTTTGGGGAAGCTGAGGTTTTCGCTAGCAAGTTGAACATTGTCTCCACCTCCCTTCTTGGAATCCTATTCCCTAATTTAGAAAACTGCATTTTCAAGATTTGTTCTTGAAATAAACCGGACCAGATCTGAAACCAAAAGGAAATTGCTAAATGTCTGAAACTGGCGAATTCACCCCCTATTTATAGCCTTCTTTGGATCAGCTTCCTAATCCAATTAGGAAAGAGTTTCTTATCCAAATCTGATATTTGGATCTGGATTCTTAAGTGGATAAGGCTTATCTTATCCTTTAGCTAATCCTAATCAGATTATAAACCAGAAATGGGCTTTAGACCCATTTAGTCACATAGCTCATGTTTCCTTTAAATGTTGGATAGCTTAGCTCTCTTTGTATGGCGTGGGACTCTAGCATTGATTTACACATTAGCCATATGGGTTCAGCCCAACCTTTGTTACAAGGCCTGGCCGAATTCACTACAGAACATAGTGAACCCTTGAGTCCATCAGTATGAGCTCTTAATGGGCCCAACATTTACGTTAAATGGTCCTTGGGTCCAACCACCTTATGAAAGCCCAAAGACTATGGGCAGATGCAAGATTAGCCCATCAAGTATTACCATCAATGGTCTTACACTTAACCTCTCAGTCCATAATGATCAAACACTGCCCGGCAAGAGAGGACATCTCCCTCGGTTACAAGGTACAGTGTTGCACTATCTACTCACATGGATCTTAGGAATTAAAACCTTTTGCATATATTTTGTGAAACCATAATATATATGCAAAACAAATCTCAACAATTTGAAATCAATTGCCGGCAGTTTAGGTTTCCGTTAGAGAAAGTGCATTCTCCGATCATTCACTTTGTTCGATAAAGGGGCTGATCTTATCACTATGATCACCCACTTAGGTGAACTGCTCCAACATACTTGGGTTTTGACATAGTTAGGGATTTCATTAATTGGCATATCAAAGACAGCCCAATCCGACACCTAGTGCAGTACCATAATTGAGTCTAAGGGTCAGGTGTAACATTCTAGTTTTGCCCATCTGTCTCCAAGGTCCACGGCAATAATGGAATTTGGTCCGGTTTCAGAGTTTCAAGCAAACTCATACTACATGTGCTTTGGGTTTTACCCTGGTAGCTTGAGACCAGCCACCCCAACCTTCTTAGCAGCACATTAGTGTCAATCTTGGTAGAATATACATTGCCAGGTTTATCCGTCGGCTGTGAAAATTCTAAACTAATACGAGTCCCATAAGTGTTTAGTTTAAAGGTATTACATAGAAACACACCAAAATAACATGAATCAATTATACATTTTATTCATTTACAATAAATGTCAATAAGTACATCAATTTGATTGGAGCTAAAGGCATAACTATCTAACAACGGGGGTATTAGGCCATGTCACACTTTCCACTTTGTATGGATTGTCATATTTGGGTCTCTTTAGAATTCTAGTTTCAATTTACATGTTTATCTCTCTATTCTTATCATTATCTTCTAATTGTTATTTCTTAATTGTACTTACAAGAGTTATAATACTTTCAAACTCTAAAATTATTTGAATAAAGTACTTTTAATAAAGTAATTATTTGAATAAGAAATAAATAATTGTTTAAAAACTTACAAAAAATGTTTCCTTAAATAATTATTAGGCTTATATTTTATAGTTATATTCTTATTAGAGAATACCCTTATGTTTCCATATGATAATTATGATATATTTTTTTTCATAAAAATCACAAAAAGATATGATTTTTCATGTATAAATAGCTCATTTAGGCCTTATATTTGATGCTATTGATGTATTTTTATGATTTATTGGAGTATCTATAGTGTTTCCATATGTTTCCATGCGTGTCTTAATTTTTCGTTTATATCCATGCATATCCAAGGATAGCTAATGAAGATGCCTAGTGTTTCCGATACTTTAAACGTTGCATATATTATTACAAAGTAATAAGCGTATATTCCAAGAATAGCTAATGAAGATGCCTGGTGTCTACGTTAGAGTGTATGTACTTGATCTTCTTGTCCCGAGTTTGTCTCTCATGTTAGGGAACACACATGGAAAAGTAGCTGGTAGGAATCAAGTCAATGGACATAGCTTCGTAAAAATTACCAATATAAAATTAAGTCAATTTTGTAAATTGTATTTTTATTTCTATTAATAATCAATGTGATGATATCTACTTATTTGTAGAAATATACAATCATAGGATAAAAAATATGAGATCATTAGAATTTCTAAGGCATATTGTATGCAATTATTATGGAATATAATTTGTTGATGGATAAATTAATTTGATAGGTCATTCATACATCGATCTGATAGTTCTTTTTTACCATTGAAAACCATTTAAAGTAGTTTTTTTTTAATCAAATTTGGATTTCTCCAATTTTTTGTGAAAATCCAAAGAACTACTAATACAATTCAAAAGACATCACAAATTCAACAATAGATCAATATATTATTGCACTTCAAACATAAAAATAGCTAAATCTATTATTGAAGTATTAAATAAAAATAAAAAAAAACTTCCTCTTATTCTTGATTCCAATCAGCTTTTTTATTTTCATTTTTTTAATACAAGGCTTCTAGTGCTTTTGTAGATAGAAATTCTTCCACAAGCATCTACAATGAAAATGGAAAGCTTGAAAGTGAGAAAAATGTACTGTGAAAGTGAATACAACAAACACAATCATTCCACCAGCACATTGGTTGTGTTGACCTGTATTGTTTATATTGATTGACTAGTATAAAATACATGGGACCAACCAATGTTTTCAAACCACCGTTGATCTGGATGGTCAGACCATTCGGCTTGGGAACTGTCCAAGTAATCGGTTCCGTTTTATCTCAAACCCGATCCTTAGCCAAAAATCATTGAATTGGTCAATGACCCATTAACTCAGGTGGCCAAACCGTTAAACCATTTATCCCGTTCAACAGTTTTTGGCTTTTTTTATTTTAATTATTTTTAATTTTTCAGAACAAGCCATTCATTCGATTTGGATGGTCGAACCATTGACCTGAAAACCGGTGGCCAGAGCGGTTCCGGTTCCAGGTCCGTTTTTAAAACATTAAGACAAACTCCATTCCACCCGTACCTCCTACCAGTTTGTGAAAATGGACACAACACATCATATATCAGAGGTGTTACACATCGAGACTTCAGAACTTGATTTACTCTTACTCTTAAAGCTCCATTTGTTTTTAAAAGGGGCGTAAAATAGCTCCAATATGAAATGTTCAGTTCTATCTGTGCCCTTGCTTCAGTGAATTCTTTGGTTTAAACCCCTTTTACACCGAGGTTTTGTTTGGTGGCTGCACATAAATGAAGGAAAATGAATTTTTCAAAAATGACTATTTTACGATGTTTCATTCTATGTATGTAAAATGGCTGCAGAAAACAAAGAACAAAGATTTCCAAAATGTGATTTATAGTTTTAGGAAATTGATATTCCTAGTAATTTTTCATTCACAATAGAATTACTTAAACCATTCAGGTTCATTTCCAAGAGAAAATTTGGAGAAAAAATGGTTTCTTTTCCTATTCAATACCATTTTTTAAGGAAACCGTTCTTTTTTCCATTCTAAACTTGAACTGTTTGCCCTTCCGGGTTGGGTCAGCGGTTCAACCATCGATATCAATTAATTAAATTTTTATGCCATCATTATAAAAAAATTGCAAAATAACTTAAAATAATACAGAAAACTGGTTACCCAGTGAGCAGATCATACAAACCAATGGTTCAACCAATTAGGTCAACAGGTTGAAGTCAACAGCTATTTGTAATATAACAGGTTAGGGGTTAACCCGAACGGGGATTGTTGAAAACACTGCATTTTTGTGCAGCCTGTAAAAACTTAAAAGCAAGGTATCGTGTATTATTTATTCCCTTGCCCAAAGGTATTTGTCAATGTTTTGGATCACTTGCCCACACGGATCCTATCCACACCTACCGACATAGGAACATCTCCTTGTGGGCAGGAGGAGATCCAAAACATTGCTTAATCCAAATCTTCTACCCACAAGAATCCTACTCACGACACTACGGCTGTACATTGGAAACATCTCCCCATGAATGGGGACATGTAAATAGGGAAGATGTGAGTAGATGTGGGTAGGATTATTGTGGATAGATCTGGATTTATATTTTCAACCCGCTGCTCAGCCATGATTCCAGGTCAAGTTTTTCAGTTTTCCTTAAAACCCGGGGTTTAATAAAAAAAAGTGCAACCTGATCATTGACTCATAGGTTTCACATTAAACATTTTGAACAATTATTACCTAGAATGTCATTTCTCAAACTACTTACACTTGTTTTAAGTATTTATTTAGGTTAGCATTTGATGAGATGCTTAACCAACGAATCCTTGTATTTGTAAAATGACAATTATATCCATGAAAAGTTGCCCAAAACAGAATACAAAATGACAAAAAAAAAAAAGAGGAGATTCATCTACCTGGAATGATTTCTCAGCCTGGAGTCACCTGTCAGCACCGTTGGTCATATTGGAGATAAAATGGAGAAGACACGAGATTTTGAGAAAACAATGGAAACAATTTTGTCCCAAAAAATTGGAATAAGTGATTATTAAGCAAGTACTCATTTTGAAAATAAGCACTTATTCCCTCTTTTGTCAAACACTAATAAGTGCTTATTTTTCACTTATTGTATAGTCCCATCATTTATTTTAAGTACTTATTAAATAAGTGCTTAAAATAAGCAATACCAAACAAGGGCTCAGGAGGAAAAAATGGCTTGATAAATTGGTAATTACTTAAACCTTGTTTGATAAATTTAAGAAAACATCCACACACTGCAATGACTAACCATACCAAAACCATACAACTGAAAAAGCTCTGGACATACGAAATCAGCCTTTTAGAGGGTAAGGGGGACAACAGCCAATTAAGCATTGAAGAAGAGACCAACCCTACTCCAACAAACAAGAAATGCGCAAGTCAATAATCACTTAAAGACTCCATATAGCATGGTAATGAAACACAAATTTTCCAAGCATCTAAAAAGAATAACATCACCCAAACAACTTTTACAGGAAAGAAAAAACAACAAAAAATGTCAAATTATCGTGGATCATTCTTCCTCGTTCTCTGTTTGGTGCAACTGCAACTATATTCTTAAAGTGCAGATTGCACCTCATTTTTGTTCTTTCGGCTCAGTTTGGAAGGAGTGTAAATACAAAAATATACAGTACAAATACATACAAAATATAAGGTTTTGTACTCTACATATTTATATTTGTACTCCTTCCAAACTGAGCCATCCCAAAACCCAACTGCATGCAGTCAGAATGTAATTTTTTCTGATGTTACTATACGTGTCAATTGTTTAACATTGACCCTGCTGCTGCCAATGTTAACTCGTTGATTCTGCCATACTTTCCCTGCTATATTGTTCTGTTCACCCCGGGATTCGTTCACACAACATTAACTGCTTTTTTCCTCTGAGTGCTCCTTGTTCTGCTTGGTTTTCTCAGCCTCAAGTCTCCTCAATGCACTTGAACTGAGCTTCTCACCACTCCTTTCCTCGGGCAAAAGATCCACCACCTCAATCTGTGCGATAAAATTCAGAAATAAATGGATGGATATAACCAATCAAATTCAGTTCCACATGTAACTCGTACTACTTTTTCCTTTCTCAATACTGGTACCCAATAATAAAAATAGTATACAAGTGGTTATGAAAATAAATAAAAAAAAACATGGACGGTGAAAATATTTGAAGTTAATGACAACTGGAAACTACACCTTCAATTGTGGCAGACCTCTCTCAGCTCTCCGCTTGTTGACAGAGATTCCACCACCCAGAGTTTCTTTACTGCATGGCCATATTACCATGAAAATTTGCACAATAGAAATTAGAAAACATCAAGGAATGCCAATGTAGTGTTGCATATAATACCATATACATGCCTACTGCACCGGTCTGATACTTGCCGGATACAATACCATATACTGGTTAGATCAATAACAGTAGAGAAGGAAATTCCATGTTGGTAGTGGGTTAGATCAATAACAATGAGGGTTCATGGGTGTATAGGCATGTAATGGGAGAAATCAAGCCGGAAAGAGAGGTCAACACTACATTTAAGTGGGTTAACAGATCAGAAGATACCTTAGCTAAGCAAGGGGTGTTGAAGAAGCAATTTTTTGGGCTAACCGCTAACATGTACTTAATAAGATGATTGTGGGATTTGGCTCTGGTTAAGAGCTGTGAACTGTTAATTTAATTTCTAAATTAATGAAGGTTGTCTGTTACCAATCAAAAGAATATATCACTGAATAGAAATTTTCCTATGGTCTGCAATCTATCTCAAGGTCCTTTGTGATCATCTCAATCATGTTATCCATGTATGAAATCTAATAATGAAAATATGAAAACATCTTTGTTTAAACGGAATCTAAGTAAATAAATAAATGCGATGTACATTATTGAATAGACCTTCCTATGTAGCTGATTGTGCTTTTCTTTCCATCACCTTTCTTTGTTTTTCTGTGGACCTATTGAACAAGATGTATGGATTACATATGTAGATTGAAAGGCGTCACCTCGGCGACTAGGTGCCCTTGGCTGGGTGCCTCGCCCAATCACCTTGACTTTTAGCAACTAAGCGCCCACCTAGGCAACAAAAATGACAAGGTGGGTACCTTTTATAATATCATTTATATTGTTGTATCTTATTAATGTATGTGTTAAAAGATTTTATTGTATGCTATATGTATATATCAACTATACTTTGTTTTAATGTTTTACTACTGAAATTTAAAAGATCAAACGGTTTTAAGGAGAGAATAGGAAAAAAATAACCTCTTTATAATTCTATTATTTCTTGAATATTTATCCTATAAAGTTTATAACCTTCTTTAGCTGCTAATTGATATGAAATTGCTCTGTTTAATACTTATTATAGTAGTATAATTTTTGAAAATAATGAAATTAATATATGTAAAAGTTTTTTATCAATTTGCCACATTTTTAGAGGAAATTTAATGTTCTTACTAAAGAGAATTGCTATTTTTTCAATTAATATACATGCTGAATGGTATCCAACAGTTAGTTTTTTATATTATAAAGTTTTTATCACGTAGGTGACTAGGCGCCCAAGTGTCGCCCAGAATTGCCTAGATGCCTTGAAAACTATACTTGCCATTATCAATAAAATGAAGCATATGTTTTTTGGTAAGCACGAGAAATATGGGTCATCATTTCCTGCCTGGCCTAGTCTAGCCCACAAATTTCCTGGCCTGTTCATGGATTTTGTGTTCAGGCCCAGCACAGGCCAGGCCTGAGCTGCAATATGTGAATACATTACATATATAATTTATAAAAATTATTAAATGGCAGATAATATATTAGGGTCCATTTGGGTCAGTCAGAACCAGATTTTTTAGAATTGAAATCAGAAGAGTCTATTCCCATAGTCTGTTTGGTTCAGACAGGAATTGGAATCAGAATTGGAATATAAGCTGGAATGGGATTTCATTCCAAAGGGAGGGGAAGGGAATTGTCATTCCCTCAAATGGAGAATGCCATTCCAGCAGGAATGGGAATAGGATTCCGATTCTGCCCAACCAAACAGTAGGAATCAGAACAACCCATTCTGATTTCGATTCCAGATCCCTATTCTGCAAACTAAATAGGTCTTCATATATAATATTTTATATTTATACAAGTTATAATATATTTTATACTTTTATCACATGTCATATAATATAAGTTGTTATATATTAAATATAATATGTGTAGATTGAAAGCCATTTTTCATTTGTGTCATGTGTGCATGTGTTTTTGCTTCTTTATTCTTGTAAGGGTCTCTTCAGTTTGCAGTTGGAATTGGAAACGGAATCGGAATGGTCTATTCCCACTACCTGTTTGGTTGAGATGGGAATTGGAATCAAAATCGGAATCATCTGGAATGGAGTTCCATTCCCATGGGAGGGGCAGAGAATGGTCACTCCCTCAAATGGGTTGGGATTCCGATTCTGCCCAACCAAATAGTTGGAATTGGCATGGACCACTCTGAATCCGATTCCAGACCCCTGTTCTTGTGAACCAATTGGACCCTAAGTTCTAGACATTATCAATAATATGAAAATATATGCTTTTTTTAAGCATGAGAAATAGTGATCATTTCCAGCCTGGCCTGACCTAGCCTAGGCTGCCTAGTCCACAAATTTCCAGGCCTATGCTCGAATTTTGTGTTCAGGCCAGCCTGGACTGCAATATATAAATACATTACATATATAATTTATAAATGCATAAAATGTATGTTTTATTTTATATTTTATGACTACATTATATATAAAAATTATAAAATGGCAGGTAATATATTAGATATAATAATATCATATAGTATAAAATATTATATATTAAATATAATGCATATAGGGACATGGGGACATGGCCCAAAGCCCTTTCAGGCCCAGAGTTCATGCTGGGCTGGGCCTGGGCTATAGCCCTTAAGCCTGGAAAGGGCCCAGCCTGACCCAGCCCATGATCACCCTAATGAGAAATATACATTTAGTATATATTAGTATTACATATTTATTGATTTAGTCTCGGTTAGATAATGAGAGAAACCACTAAATAGATATTTTATCATTAGCTGCCCATGTTACTAGGAAATCACCTACATGACCAGCCAAGACTACCAGATGGACTCTTCTAGGCACTTTGACAACTACAAGTACACACTGCAAGAACATTGTGCTTGACATCAAATGCAAGTAAATTTCTGCTTCATATTGGGCATATAAAATTTACGTATAACCTAGTAAATAAAATGTTGAGTTTACAGGATACTTAGACACAACAAAAAGCCACATTCATTATGCATAAATATTGTACATGTACCTGACAATAATGGCATCCAAGTTATCATCAACAATTGATGGCCCATATGGATCAATGATAGGTTCGACTTGCACTGTTAGTCCTGGTTTGATGGACTGCAATCATGACCAAAGGAGACAGAGAAATACCATTATTGTCTGCACGTCTTATATCCAAGACAAATATGTACAAATACAAATACAAATATGTACAGTGCAAATATACATTATTGTCTGTATGTCTAATAGTACATAAAAGCATAATATATTGGCAAGTTAATCCTTAAGGCTTAGTTTGGCAAGAGTACAAATACAAATATGTACATTGCAAATATATACAAAATAATACAAAATACAAGGTTTTGCACTCTACACATTTGTATTTGTATTCTTTCCAAACTGAGCCTAAAGAACATAAGATCTGGTTATACATGCTAATGAAGCAATTTATTGAGTCATGGTTTAACCCAATTATGCATTCTAGTCATTTTAAGGCCTGAAATTGATGAAAAACAAATGCAAGAGAAGGCAATCAGGTAGAATGATGCTTATAATTGCTATCCGGAAAGGCTACATGGTGTATTATGCTTTAAACTTGAAAGATCTCCTTCTAACAAAACAATTTTGATGGGAAATAATCAGAAAGAAACTGTGAATTATTCAGCTACTCCTTTAATCAAGAGGACTTAATAAATAGGAATCCCATAAATCTCCTACAAGGCTGAATCTCATTAATCCCAAATACAGCATCAAGGACCTCTAGTACTTACCATAACTAGATTTTGGAACATCCAATGAAAACTAACAGAATGTAGTGTCATCATTTCATCCTCCCCATTTATGAGTTTAGTGTTGACATTTAGTATTCAATATTTCTATATGCTCTTGCTATCTAAATATAACAAATTACATAAAGAATTCTTGTTTTTCTACATCAAGAACAATCTGATCATTTTTAAAAATATCTTCAAGAATCTTCAAAAACCTGATACGCCCCAATTAACCTTACATATGCCAGAAAGAGGAAAGGTCAACAATCAGCTAGGGGGGGGGGGGGGGGGGGGGAATAATTGAACAATTAATCACATGAGGGCAATTATAGCTGGAGGGAATAGGGAGAGTCTTGGGGCATTATAGCTGTCAGTTATGAAAAAAGAAGAGTTTGGGGGCATTTATAACTAGGCCAGCTGGGCATTTATAGAGGGAGTCAGTTATGCTATCAGAAGAGTATAAGAAGGGGCTTTGGGGTGATAGGGGGTGGCATGTTTTTCTTTGAGTAAAGAATATTGTGAGTGTTTGGGAGAGCCGGCAGTCTCTCAAAGAACCGACCAACTGTTAATGTTTTCTGCTGAATGAATACTAGTCTCTTTTGTTGATGTTCGAGTGTGTGAACGCTGCTGTAAGTCTGTGAACTGGGTGTCAAATTTCTGGGTCATATCAGTGGTATCAGAGCTCGTCTTTCCTCGGCCATGGTGACGGTTAAGGAAGTGGCATCACAGGTGGAGGGTTTTGAAGAACGCTTGACTTCTCTGCATTCCGAATTTCGTGTGGAGATGGATGGCTTACGCACTGAGATTCAGCAACTCGATCCAGAAAAGGTAGCAGATGGACTTTCGAAGATCTCGTCTCTGGAAAGCTCGGTACAATCTCTGGAAGGAGGTGTTCAAGATCTGGCGAGACGATTTGATTTGTTGCTTCAGCAACAGGCCTATTCAGCTCCTTTGTCTACAACTGGCATTGCTCCTCCTTTAGTCGCATCGAGTCATGCGGCTGACATAGGGAAGAGTGCAGCTTTCTTGACGTCTTCTTCAATATCAGTCCCGGAACATACTTCTAATTCACTTCCTCGGAAGTTGGAGTTACCTATCTTTGATGGGAAAAATCCAGACGGCTGGCTTTTTTGCGCCTAGAGCTATTTTGAGATTAATGGCTTGTTTCCGGCGTGGTATTACTGGCGTGGTATTACTGGGAAGATGGTCAGCGACCTTTTCGTGGTTGGACAGAATTTAAAGAGCTCCTCCTTGAACATTTTCGCTCAACTCAAGAGGGTAATTTACAAGAGCAGCTTTTCTCGTTACATCAGTCTTCTACTGTTAAGGAATATCGTCGCCAATTCGATGTGCTCTCTGCTCCCCTACGAGACCTGCTGGTAATCAGTCTGAATAAGAGCAAGTGTTTTGGGCTGATAGAAAACTCCAGTTATTAGGATGAATCAGAGTCCCAATGTAGGGATTATAATGGGCACTTGGAAGCACTGACATCAGCCAAGGAACTAAGTTTTGCTGGAAAACTCTGCACTAATACAGCAAGAGGCTGCTGGGTTGAAGGAAGAGGCTTCAATTCTATAGGTGGTTTTAGTTGGAAGTGGTCTGACAATGCAACACATTGGAATGAGTCCATCTCCCCTGGGGCACCATTTCACTCCAATGGCTCCAATTCATCATGCAAAGGCATTAATCTAATCAATACTTGTACATCGATGACTAATGGCCAGCCAACCCTTGTGGGTGAGAGATGCAACAACTCTCGTGAGTTCATCTGTATGCTTGATATAGAGAACAAATGCTACCACCTACGCCGCCACAAGGAATATCTTATCATCCTTGCAACTGTTAATAGAATGATCCTTTGCACAACATTGGTTGTTGTAATTTGGTTGCTTGCATACAGGAGGAGCAAAAGGCACAGAAGGTCTCGCAAAGCATCTAATCCATCAACATCTACATCAATTACCCCATCATGGAAAGTCTTCAGCAACGAGGAACTGAGGCCAATTACAAAGAATTTCAGTGAAGGAAACGGTCTTGTTGGAAATGCCAAGACTGGTGGCACATATAGTGGGCTTTTACCTGATGGAACAAGGGAAGCAGTCAAGAGATTGAAAAGGTCTAGCTTTCAAAGAAAGAAGGAATTTTATTCAGAGACTGGAAGAGTTGCAAAGCTCCATTATCCTGCTGCCGTGCGCGGTGTGCGTCCATCCACTATGCCTGGAGTTACTGGTTGGAAGTGCTCATTCATTGGCAGGACCTACCTGATTTTGAAGATTCTAGGGAGCCTTTTGACTTACTTCGAGACCAGTTTCCTCATTTTAACCTTGAGGACAAGGTTAGACTTTGGGCGGCGGGAAATGATAGGCCCCAATTAACCTTACGTATGCCAGGAAGAGGAAAGGTCAACAATCAGCTAAGGGGGGGGGGGGGAATAATTGAACAATTAATCACATGAGGGCAATTATAGCTGGAGGGAATAGGGGGAGTCTTGGGACATTTATAGCTATGTCAGTTATGAAAAAAGAAGAGTTTGGGGGCATTTATAACTAGGCCAGCTGGGCATTTATAGAGGGAGTCAGTTATGCTATCAGAAGAGTATAAGAAGGGGCTTTGGGGGATAGGGGGTGGCATGTTTTTCTTTGAGTAAAGAATATTGTGAGTGTTTGGGAGAGTCGGCGGTCTCTCGAAGAACTGACCAACTGTTAATGTTTTCTGCTTAATGAACACTAGTCTCTTTTGTTGATGTTCAAGTGTATGAACGATGTTGTAAGTCTGTGAACTGCATGTCAAATTTCTGGGTCATATCAAAACCAAAAATAAAATAAAGTTGTAATGATTTTTTTATCAATAAAATAATTCAATAGTATTAAGAGAAATCAAGAATACAAACAAGCTTAACGGAGAGATAAAAAGACTTAACTCTCCCCCATATTACAAGAACATTACAGAATAGCCCAAAACAATTGACCCCTACCCACACCTTGTTTTTCCAAGAAATCAGCAAAGGTATTTGTGGTTCTTTTCACCCAAAGAACCTGGGTGTCCATTCCCCTCAACAGCCACATAACCTCTCTTCTCTCATTTGCATAGATCCAAAATCCATTACCTTTCCTCAACCAATTTAACACTAGCCGTGAGTCTCCTTCAATAATCAATTTTTGGATGTTCAACTCCTTCGCTTTCCTTAGTCCTACTAACAAAGCGAACATTTCAGCTCTCAGAGAGTCCCCCCAACCCAATGGGACCAGAATATATAGCAACCACCTTCCCACTTTCATCTCTGATTACACCCCCAACACTTGATGGACCTAGGTTGCCTTCACTGTTCCCATCAAAGTTTAACTTCAAGAACCCCGGGGATTGGGGAGACCACACGGGACACACCAAAGATCTAGTCAGCACAAAGGAGGCAACTTCCTTCCAACTGTTCAAAATCTCCAAAGTGTCCAGCATATGGCAGCTTATGGCAGCTTTCAAACACAGTGTCCAGCACAAAGGAGGCAATTTTCTTTCTTTCCTTCTTTCTCAGAGAAGGTTCTTTGATTTCTTTCTTCCCGCAGTGTCCAGCATATGGCAGCTTTCAAACATCTCCACATGATTTTACCTCTTTTTTTCGGCCACCTAAAGAAAGAAGCAGCAAACAAACCTTGTATGCTTGAGGGAGAGGACCACATGCAACCAAATAAATCCATAAAGCAAATCCAAATAGCAGAACTGAAAGGGAATGAAACTAGTAGGTGGTAGGGGCTTTCACCATTAACTGTTATGGGCATGCCATCCGATAGCACAGCAGCAGGCACCGCTTGGCAGCGCCGCACAGCAGCACGCACCGCTTGGCAGCACGCAGCACGCACCGCCCGGCAGCGCGCAGCATGCACCGCCCGGCAGCGAGCAGCACGCACCACACGGCAGCAGCATGCACCTCACGGCAGCAGCACGCACCACACGGCAGCAGCACCGTAAGACGTGCGCACCGCCCGGAAGCAGCATCAGGGCGGGGCCCACATGACAGCCCATCAGGGTGGGGCCACACTTATCTTACCACATCAGCTATGCCCGTCAACTCGCCGCCAGCTACACCCATCCCTTATCCCTTATCTTATCTTATCCTTATCTTTATCTTATCTTAAGTAAGAATTGTGTTACCATTAGGAGTAGGTAATTAGGAGTTTGAGTTCAAGTTGGAGTTTGAGTTTAATTAGGAATTTCCTTCTGTAATCTCCTATTTAAAGAGCCACGAATTGAAATAAAGTATTCAATTGTTGCGGTCAAAAAAGAAAGTGAGGAGAGTTCAGGTGATCTCTTGGACAAATCACCCATTAGGAGAGTTTGGGTGATCTCTTGGACAAATCACCCACGCGATTGCCACCATAGGGTCTGTACGCAAGGGCAAGGGAAGACGGGGAGTCTCTCCCGGTGGACCAACCCGTGACGAGATCCTACGCGCGGGCCCATAACATTTTGGTATCAGAGCCAAACGTCACGGGCGATATGGAGCAGCTATCAATCAAGGTCAACGAACTGGAACATAGGCTAGCAGAAACCAGCATGGAGGTTCGTGAAGTCAGGGAAGACGTCCGGGAGATGCGACGCCTGCTGAAAGCATTCCTCTCCAACAAAGAAATGAGTTCTAAGGGAATCGCCAACACCAACAGACGTCGTCCGGACTAGGCAGAGGCATCCAGCGAACAACAGATCACTGCCCCTACAGCCGCAGTTATTTCCAAGGATCAGCGCACGGAGGATGAAACTGTAAAGTCTCCTCCTTTGGTCGGGGACAATGTCACAAACATTATAGTAGAACCTGCAGAATGCGCTCCTTTGACGAAGACAGGTGGGCTTGGCGATGTTGTTGGGGCTTTACTGAAGGCCTTGGCTCGGCGTGGACATAGAGTTATGGTTGCGGCACCACAATATGGTAACTATGCAGAAATCCAAGAAATAGGAGTGCACAAGAGATGTAAGGTGGAGGGGCAGGGTATAGAGGTAACTTTCTCTCAAGCTTATATTGATGGCATGGATTTTGTGTTCATAGACAGCCTTATGTTCCGCAATATTGAGAAAAATACATATGGGGGAGGCCGAGGGGATATTTTAAAATGCATGGTTCGCTTCTGTAAGGCTGCTCTTGAGGTTCCCTTCTGTAAGTATACCCGGTGCGTTCCTGTGATCCACAACATAGCACATCGGGGCTGTGGTCCAATACGCGATTTTTGTTATGGAGATCTTCCACAAAACTACTTCAAACTATATGACCCAGGAGGTGGGAAGCACTTCAA
Source organism: Nelumbo lutea (assembly GCF_056320005.1). Lineage (NCBI taxonomy): Eukaryota > Viridiplantae > Streptophyta > Magnoliopsida > Proteales > Nelumbonaceae > Nelumbo > Nelumbo lutea. The sequence continues at coordinate 54,084,235 of NC_142690.1, forward strand.
TGTCCTTGCGGCTGGCCTGAGTGCAGCAGATCGCATAGTCATTGTAAGCCATGGTTACACCTGGGAGCTGGAAACTAAAAAATGGGGGCTGGGGTCTGTGTCAAATACAGCTTGATGCACTGAGCTACAGAGCAGTCCCTGTTGTTCATACTGTTGGTGGATTGAGAAATAGTGTGCGGCCGTTTGATCCATTCATAGAGTTCCAAGCCATGTATCCGGAATTCGAGCTTGAGGACAAGCTCGTAGTCTGGGAGGGGTGTGATGTTATGGGCACGCCATCCGGCAGCACACTGTGGCGTAGTCATAGGCAGCAGCACGCACAGCGGGCCGCACAGCAGTAGGCACCACTTGGCAGCGCCGCACAGCAGCACGCACCGCCGACAGCGTGCAGCACGCACCGCCTGGCAACACGCAGCACACACCACCGAGACGCACGAAGCACGCACCGCCCGACAGCAGCACTGTAAGACGTGCGTGCCGCCCGGCAACAGCATCAGGGCAGGGCCCACATGACAGCCCATCAGGGTGGGGCCACACTTATCTTACCACATCAGTTATGCCCGCCAACTCGCCGCCAACTACACCCATCCCTTATCCCTTATTTTATCTTATCCTTATCTTTATCTTATCTTAAGTAAGAATTGTGTTACCATTAGGAGTAGGTAATTAGGCGTTTGAGTTCAAGTTGGAGTTTGAGTTTAATTAGGAATTTTCTTCTATAATCTCCTAATTAAGGAGCCACGAATTGAAATAAAGTATTCAGTTTTCGCAGTCAAAAAGGAGAGTGAGAGTTCGGGTGATCTCTTGGACAAATCAACCACGCGATTGCCACCATAGGGTCTGTACGCAAGGACAAGGGCAAGGGAAGACAGGAGTCTCTCCCGGTGGACCGACCCCTGACAAGATCCTACGCGCGGGCCCATAACATTAACCTTGCACAAGATGCACCAATGAGGAGACAAGCACTTATTAGGCCTTTTCCTTTGGAGAATATCACAGGTATTACATCTTTCCAAGAAGGCTTCCCAACATAAAGCTCCAATCCTCGGAGGGATCGGTTTACCCCAAACTTCCTTCACAAGAAAATTCTAGAGGCTACTATTAGCAGAGTACACCAATGATTAAAAATGAGGCACAGGAAAAGAAACCAAAGGGGTTTAAGGTCCAAATCCTATTATCCCTTTTTGATGGATCTAGAACCACCCCATTCAAAATCTGGACTAACTCCATAGCACCATTCCCTAAGACCTCTTCTAAAACCCAAACCCCAATCAAACCCAAAAGTAGACTCAGAAGGGACCAAAAAGGAAGACACAAGTTCCCCTTTAAACTAAGAGATGGAGAATAAGGATGGAAACTTATCTTTCAATGGAACTTCTCCCACCCAAAGGTTTTCCAAGAACTTCACCGGGTTGTTAGAGCAAAGGTCAAACTTGATGTGTTGCAAGAACGAAGGGAGAATGGCATGTATGGACTTCCGGGCAGAAGTTCTAGTAGTCCTTGCCACCAGTCCAAAGTCCCACCCATCATCAGCAAGCCCATGTATACTCAGAAATCCCTCATCATCTTCTCTAACCTTTTACTTACACCCTCAAGGATCCTAAAAACATATAAAGTGTACACTAGCAAGCTAGCCAAAGTGGACTGAATCAAAGTGATTCTGCCCCCCAAGGATAAGTAATTCTTCTTCCAAGAAACCAGCCTTTTAGTGAATTTGTCAACTACTGGGCTCCAAAATCTATCATTCCCCAAGTTGTCCCCAAGAGGCAACCCCAAATACTTCAATGGCCATTGAGAAACCTCACACCCCAAAATTTCAGCCCTTTCTCTCTTCTCGCTCTCCTCCATGTTAATCTCCACTACACAACTCTTATCAAAACCTTCAGATTTGATACTTTTCAAATTTTGCACTACCATCTTCAAATTCCTAACCCACCCCAATCTCTTGGTTGACAAGCTCCAGCTTTCTTTGGGACTAGAGCAATAAATGTAGAGTTCAACTCCGAATTTATCACCCCTCCCAAAAAATTCATCAAACACTTTCATAATATCCTGGTTTAGAATCTCCCAACAATCTTGATAGAAAGCCATAGTAAACCATCCAAGCCCTAGTGCTTTAGGTCTGTCCATCGCCTCCTTGATGCACCATCATCCCCATCCACTCTCTGAACATCTATGAAAACTCTTCACCACTTTGTGCCAAAGCCTATCTCACTCCAAAGGCCACTGCAACAACCACTTCCCTAAAAAACCTGAATTCCTTTTAAGCACATTCCCTAGCCCTAATCCTCCTTCCTCTTTGCTTCTACCTACAACCTCCCAACTAATTAATTGGTCTTTTTCACCTTCTCCCGGTTCCCAAAGAAAATCTCTCATCACTTTCCAAGTTTCTTCACTTCCTTGAGCGGTATCCTAAAGATAGAGAGGTAGTAAGTAGGTAGGTTCGTGAGGATAGCTCTTGTCAAGGTAATCCTCCCACCAAATGAGATATAATTTTTCTTCCACAAAGATAATCTCTTTTCAAGTGGGGTCCATAATTACTCTCCCTAGGGTTTGCCCCTAACAAAACCCTAAATAGGACATAGGCCAGGAAGAAATGGAGAAATCAAGACAATCTACAACAGCCTCAACCTCCTTAAAGTCCAAATTGATTATGGCTATACAGCTCTTTTCGAAATTGATTTTCAAATTGAAAACTCCTTCGATGGCTCTAATCATCCCTTTCAAGTTTCCCACCTTCTCACTATAGCCTCCATCATAGAAAATCATCAAGTCACCCACAAACTAAAGATGAGTTACTGGAATTCTGTTTGTGCCTATTCTCCATCCCCTTATCACATATTCCCTATCAACCCTTGTCTAATACCCCTACTAGCTAGAAAAAAATCCCTTACCAATTACCACCCCATTACTAGGATGGAGTAGTGACAAGAGTTAACACAACCAAACACCCAACTACACCATCTTTTCCCAAACCTACACTTCCTCAAAACCTCTACCAGGAACTGCTAGTCCACCAAGTAATAGGCTTTCTCAAGATTGACCTTACAGAAAAAGCCTCTTTTCTTAGACCTCTTCATCTCCTCCACACATTTGTTGGCAATCAGGATCTGATTAATTATTTGTCGTCCTTGAATGAATGCCCCTTGGGCCTAACAAATGATGGAGGAAAGGATTTCTTTAATCCTCAAAGACAAGACCTTGGCCAAGATTTTGCAAATACTAGTCACAAACTAATTGGCCTAAAGTTTTTAGGATGGATAGCACAAGAAAGTAGCATTAATACTATGGATGACTATATGCTTATCTACAAACTCATTAAAAACCTTACAAAGATCATTTTTTATCACCTCCCAACAATCTTGGTAAAAGGCCATTGTAAAACCATCTAGGCATGGAGCTTTAGATCCACCCATTAAGAACACTACCTTCCTAATCTCTTCTTCCTCAAAATTTCTTTCCAGCCACCTAAACTGATCTTCATCCAATCTTGGCCAATCTACCCCTTCCATTTCCAACCTCTCATCCAAGTGTCTTCTATAAATCGATTTAAAATGATCCACAAACTTCTTGGCAATATCTCCTACACTAGAGATAGGGATATAGAACCCATTCACTAGAGTGAATTCTCCCTTCTAGAGGACAAATTATAAGAATGAACAAGTAAAAATACCTGTCATATGGTCTAAGGCACCCAAATCAATAAGCCAAAAAGTAGGTGAAGTGGTAGTGGCATGATAGGCAAAGGAAGAATTGCCTGACTTAGCAAAAGCTGTGAAAGGACCAACACCAATAGGATCAGAGGTACTAGTTTTGCTGTTGTTTTGCAACCTGGAAAGAAGTTGACTGAGCTTATCTGTTTTAGCCCTGACAGCAGTTAAGGATTCCCCATGGCTAGGACCCACAGGTTGAATTGTAGCTGAACTCTTTGAACTAGTAGCAACATGAGCACCACCTTTCTTGCCTCCTTTAAATTTTGTGGGTTTCAATTCAGGGTGTAAATTCCAACACCCATTCCTTGTATGTTTAGGTCTCTTACAGTGATCATGCACAACCTCATCACCGTTTATGATTTGAGGCTCCGTTGAACTACTACTAAACTTGTGCTTAGAATACACCACCATGGCTGGATGTTCAATAGGATGAGATCGCATCATATCTTCCCTTCTACTTTCTTCACCTTGAACCAAAGAGTAAGCAGCTGAAAGTGTAACAACATTGTTACTAAGAATATATTATCATGTAAAATCATATTTAGGATTCAGCCCAGTCAAAAATTCAAAAACCCTAAGCTTCTCATTGTGCTTCCTACATTGCCCTCCATGAAAGGAATCTCTACACTCGAGTTCCTCAAGATGATCAATTTCCTTCCATAGTGACTGAAGAGCAGAAAAAAATAATACCACTGATTTCTCCCCATCAAAGATTGTTGGCTTCTCTACAAAGCCAATAACATTAGAAGTATTGTGAACTTGGGAGTAAGTAGCATAAACTCTACCCCATATGTTTTTTTGTCATTGACAGGAACATTTAGTTCTTAGCAATGTGTGGCTGCATAGAGCCTACCAGCCACATCATAATTGTATGGTCCTCCTGCTTCCATCTAGGGAACATGGGATCTTCAAGAGACGGCTTCTTCTCGTCTCCAGTTGGATAACACATCTTCCCATGCCTAGCAATTTTTTGTGAACTGAGAGCATTCTAGAAAATTGATTTCCATCAAGTTTGACTAAGGTAAGTTCAAGACCAGGACTGTCACCAAGTCCAAACAAGTTTTCAGATATCTCCTTAGAACTATCACTACTTTTGGACTCCTCCGTACTCGTCATTGAAGCTTCCCAACACACACGCCACACAAACACCAAGAGTGGCTTCCAACAACCACCACCAATCTACAAAAGCAGATAAAACACAAGCAGAGCTTGGGTGGAAAATATGAGGAAGGAAAAAGCTTACGAGAAGCTCAATATCCCACCAGATCAAGTGAAACCACTTTTGGTTAGGTGAGTTCAGAAATATCACAAAGACCATACAATACAAGAATCACATATTCAAAAACAAAAATCTCAGTAGCACCAAAGATCATTTCAAAGGCAAGACTGTTTTTTCGATTTTCTAAGAAAAAACCCTAAAAAATATGAAATCCACGACAACTAGTATGGAACCTTCACCAAAATCTGTCTAAAATCATACTTGAATAAATCCTAGGATTTCCAGCACCCAACAGAAACGTCAACTGTACAGCTTGCTAATGTCAACAGTCAGCAATAATGATGTTAGTAGTCTGCCATACTCCTGTGAATCGAACCTTCCTCTAGGGAGAGCTATGATACCAAGAAGGTTTACAGAAAGAAAGGATAAAAGAAAAGGAGGAAAGAAAAAGAAGAAAGGAAAGAGAGAAGAGAGAAGAGGAAATGTTTGAAGAGAAAGATTTGGAGCCAAAAAAGAAGTTGGGAATACCCCCTTTCATTAGAATTTAAGGGACAAGAATGCCCCTTGAACAACCAGATTACTCACACAACAAACCCCTTGTTTAGCCAAGCAGTCAGCCATCCCATGTAGTTCTTTATAACCTGCTTTCCAGGTTACCATTTAAGATGAATAATAATGTTAAAATATATAGAGAAATCTCCCTGAATTTTACCTCTATGTAGTTCTTTACAACCTTCATCCGCATCTCAATGGATTCGATCATGTGTGCCAGCTATAGGAAAGCAAACAAACAATTTGTTTTTTTACTTCTCTTTTATTGAAGAACTATCAATTGTGAAACCATAAATTAGATGAATTACAAAATATAAAACCCAACCTCTTTCTTGACCAGCATTGGTCCATCACACACTCCCACCACAACCCGATCCTTGGCTAACTCTGCTGATGCCTAACCAAAAGGTCCAAAACCATTTCAAGTTTCTCAGCATCTAAGAAACAAATAGTTCCCAAATTGATTGAATTCAAACAATTTACAAATTTCTTGAAGGCAAAATGGAGCATTTGAACTACCTTCAAAAGATGTCGATGTCCATCATGCAATCGATCAAAAGTTCCTCCAAGTACAACAGCACCATAGGTTCCATTACCAATCCCAACCTTGGAAGATTCCTTCATTCCAGAGCCCACCTCATTCGAACCCATTGCTACATAAACAATAAAACATAAAAACATCTAAGGAACTATAATAACAAACCAATACAAAGAAACCCCATATAAAAATCTATACTACTATTAAAAGTACGAACGAAAATGCGAAGCTTTTGTTTGACTAAAATACCTCTTTTTTAATTTGGTTCCTCTCAAACTCAAAAGTAAAGAAAGGTAATTTGAACTACTACTTTTCACCCATTCAATTTCCTCTCACTAAATCTTACATTTAAAGTATTAACTCTTATTATATTACATTGAATACTGCTCTTAACTAAAACACCCCTATTACTGAATTTGGTCATTCTCTAATCTTGGAGGCAAAAAATGTAATTTGAGCTACCACTTTTCATCTCATTCATTTCCTTCTCATTAAGTCTTATAGTTAAGATATTAACTTTCATTTTTTTATAGGAAACAGTAATTTTCATTAACTTTAAAGAAAACTAGTACAATTGTCACCTTCATAAGAAAGGACCACTCAACACAAATGTGAACGTCAAAAAAATATCCCTCTCTGGCAGTTCACTTCATGGCCGATTGGATTTCACAAAATACATCGTCATAAATAGCGACTCCATACCATTTAGCGAGGACAAGGCCATTCTAGGTAAGTTGAGAAAGAGAGAGGGAAGGGGTTAGGTACTCCTCTCTCGGGTCAGGGTGAATACTGGATTTCCCTTCTCTGATTTATTTAATTAATTTTATTTCTAAAACAAAGAAATACTGCAGCTCAGCGGATGGGGAATCTATATTTTCTAGCAAATTAGAAGGGTGCTATTGAAAACGCATTCCCCTCCCTCTCCTTCAGACCAACCCCTTTTGGACGCAGGGACCTGTGCAAAAGGGTGAGAATCCCCACCTTCGGACTCAGTTGGCAAGTCTGAGGAGTGGAGAGAGTGAGACAACCTCCTTCTCCGAATGCCAATAATACACGATTCTTAACCCCCCCCCCCCTCCCACCACAAAAAAAAAAAAAAAAAGATAAACTGCAACGAGCTTATAAGCCGATAGCAAGAAGCTTAAATAAAGAAATCAAAGCTACATTATTCAGACTTTATTATTCAACCAGCAGAAAAAAGACTAAAAAATAAAAAATGGTGAGGTAGAAGATTTACCTCTTGTGACCTTCACAAGGAACAACGATGCCGGTATTCGCAGGACTGGCGAAGCTTGGGTTCGGAGAGCTCGATGAATTATATGGAACTCGTAGTTCGGCAGTTCGGTAGTGGCAGTGGGAGCAGGTCGACAGCAGAGCAGTGGTAGGTTGAGACTTCAACGGCAGAGCTGTGGTAGGTCGACGGCAGAGCCAATCGAAGATCCGCCGGACGAAGGATGATGGCCGCGGAAGGGAGATGGGGATCGTGGATTTTGCTTTGAATCGCCGCTCTTCTCTCTCTGTCAGACTTTCTTCCTCTCTTTCTCAGTTTTCATTAGATTTTATTAGTTTCTTCCTCTCTTCTCTCAGTCTCTTTCTCTTGAAACTCTCTCTCGCCTCCCTTTTTTTCTTTCTCCCCTCTCTCGGTCTCTCCTGAAACTCTCTCTCCAATTCTCAATTCGGCAGCTCGAAGGAAAAACTCTTAGAGATTTTCCCCTTCCAAATTCCTCTCCTTCAGTCCCAATTTTCTCTCTCTCGAAAGTCTCTCCCTCTTTCGAAACTTTCTCCTCTCGCCCGACCCCTTTCTCCTCTCCCTTCGGCTGCTATTCTCTTACGTGGCGTTTCATCTGAAATGCGAAGCGAAGTTTGAAAAGTTAAAAAGATAAGGAACTTTTGACCTCTAATATCAATAAAAATAATATATTTAATAAAACTTTAAAAATAAATTAACTTTTTCAAAATAATATCATAAAAAAGATAATATCATCAGAGTCGTCCGATGCCGCCTCCTTCGACTATGCCTCTGACTGTCGTCTTCGGTGATCGAAAAAGCGTCGCTGATAATCGGTCGATGCATGATCGAGAAAGCGTCGCTGATAATCAGTCACCGGCATCGAGAAAGTGTCTCAGACTAGTTTAAAATCCAACTGTCATCTCGTCCGTTGGATACTGTTGCTCATCTCCTCTGTGTTCATACGAACGGTCTTTTTAGAGCCTTCACGATCTTTTCCACCTCTTTCGTATTTCAATTTCCAGGAATTCTCTGATTTTAAACTCGTAGCACTATCAACCGATATCTTTTCTTCATTCTTTCCTCCAACAGGCGAGAATTGACTATGACGAATGGTAGTTACATTTGTAGTATGGTTGAGAAAATGCTTCTGCTTTCTAGAAGAAAAACAATTGCAATCAGTGGATTTTCTCAGCACCCCAATAGATAGGTTTCTAAAGTACAATAAACTCTGTAAAGCAAACACCCGAAGAACCGAGAACCAAAGTTGAGGGGAGGAAACGAAAGAAACCCATCAAACCAGAAAGAAGAGGAGACCCAGTTGAAGAATCAAAAAGCCCAACACAAATTTAAAGAAAGGTAGAAGATTCGATTCAGACAATACTGGAATGAGAAATGAAAATGAAGATAAGGATGTGGTCTTTGTCCTTTGAAGGCAAGATGAAAATCAACACAAGCCGGCCATGTGAACTGCTTGTCATTCCTCTTGTCATTAACATCTGATACAAAGCACCGTCGATAACCTCTGCTCTTCTTCTCCCTCCAAAGTCTTTGTCCATCACCACTGCCAGAAACTCTTGCATGCCAACCAAGAAAGCAACCTTTTGCAACTAAGCCTGCTAGGTTCCAATCTCCCCTCTCTGCCAGCAAGATACATGCTCTCGTGTTCCCTGCTTCGTCAACAAAACTGGATGATTAGCCGCTCCAAGCTTCGACAAGCATATCTCTTGTTGGCTCTAGCACAAGTGCATTTGAGTATAGCGAATGAGAGAAGGTAACATCCAGGTTCAGGAGAGGGGAGTGGCAAATGGCAATACCTGGTTCTGACAGATTTACCCACTTAGCGAGTCCAGTTGGTTTGTTCCACCGAAAAAATGTCCATTTGGTTCTGGTTCAATAACCACGTTGATGTAGTTCAGGAGTCAGGACTCCAGGCTCAAGATTCAAAACTGGTCTGAGACCAGCCATAATAAAATAAAGCAAATTTCTTGGGTAAAATCGGTTGGTCGAGCTCAAGAAATTTCCTTAACAGTTGTTTTTCATTGGGTTTCTCTCATCGTTCAAGTTTCATTCACCGAATACAGAGTCTCTAGGAGGAAGACGAGCAACAGTGCCCACTACCCTTATTGGATATTTTCTCAAAAAAGTTATATCCTTTTCGTTATCATATAATATTATTATTTATTGATATAAAGGATAAAAAAGTTATATCCTTATGTTTATAGAAGCTCTGAATACGGAACAAACCATTTGTTAAATTTAAGCTGAATTTGTATTATTTCAAATAAAATAATTTACTAATTTCAAAATAATATTAAAATCATACAAAAAAAACAAAATATATAATAATTATGAAAATTTTAATAATTAACAAAAAATAATTATTCACTATTAAAAATAATGAAATGATTAAAATTTAATAAAAATTAATGGTTACAATAATATTGAACTAATATGAATAAAAAAATAATTAAATACATAATAATTATGATAAATAATTAATAATTAATAAATAACATAATTAAATTAATAAAAAATAATTACTCCCTATTAAAAATAATAAAATGATTAAAATTTAATAAAAATTAATGGTTATAATAACATTGAACTAACACAAATAAAAAAATAATTAAATACATAACAATTACAAAAAAATAATTAATAAATAATAAATAATTTAATTAAATTAATAAAAAATAATTACTCACTATTAAAAAATAATAAAATGATTAAAACTTAATAAAAATTAATGGTTATAATAATATTGAACTAACGCAAACAAAAAATAATTAAATACATAATAATTATGACAAATAATAAATAAATAACGTAATTAAAATAATAAAAAATAATTACTCACTATTAAAAACATAATAAAATGATTAAATTTTAATAAAAATTAATGGTTATAATAATATTGAACTAACATGAATAAAAAATAATTAAATACATAATAATTACAAAAATAATTAATAAATAATAAATAACATAACTAAAATAATAAAAAATAATTACTCACTATTAAAAAATAATAACACAATTAAAATTTAATAAAAACTATTAGTTATAATAATATTGAACTAATGCAAATAAAAAAGAAATAAATACAGAATAATTATGAAAAAATAATTAATATCTAATAAATAACATAATTAAAGTAATAAAATTAATTACTTGCTATTAAAAATAATAAAATGAATAAAATTTAATAAAAATCAATGGTTACTAATTAATAATTAATAATATTGATTAAAAAAATCTTCAACAACAAATAGAAATTAAATTTTAATAAAAAGTAAAATAATCAAATAAAACTTAATAGTTACTAATTAATAACTAATAATATTGAACTAACACGAATAAAAATAATTAAATACTTAATAGCTTATAGTAATATAAGATTAATTATTATAATTAATTAAAAAATCTTCAACAAAAAAAAATACAAATAAAAGATAATAAAAAATTAAAAGTTACAGAACATTTACTACAAAACATAGGTTTACACATAATAAAGCGATTGTCATCATCTACATGCTCGTACATCATACATATATTTATCCTAACCACTAACATTTGTTCATATGTCCCATAACTACCCTATGCAACTGCAACAACAATAATAAACAAAAAAAATTAAAATAACAATAATAATAAACTGGATGACATTGCATATAAGAGATGCATGTGCATCCAAGTGCCATCTCTTTCTCGAGCAGTTGCGATATTTGGATATTTAACAAGCCATGAAGTGGGTTGATTAAACTCTTTGAGCTCTGCCACTTGGTCGACAATCAGTTCATCAACCCAATAAAAGGAATGTGTATGCCTTTCCCACATTGGACAACGCAACAACACTCTTCCGGGATTTTCGTTTGTCCCAACCTTGTAAAGTTCCATATATCTAGCCCCACATGCACACATTATTGGAGAACGCCTAACAACCATTTTCCTTACATAAAACAAAAGTTTGTTCACCTACATAACCATAATAGTGAACTACAAACAAACAAGCAATTCTACATAGTTCAAGTACATAACTAGGATCAACATAAGTAGTTCAATGCATATTCCTATTTAATAATTCTATCTCTACTTCTACATTTTCATTAGGCACTTGCATATTAAATTCATCGTATTCATCGAAAAGAGTATCAACTATTGATTCCCTTCTCAAATAGTTGTGGATAGCGACACATGCAATGACTATGTCCCATTAGACATGGAGATTGAAAGGCGCCATCTGTTTAAGAATTGGAAACCGAGCTTTTAGAACACCAAACAATCTCTCAATTACATTTCTTAACTTTGCATGTGCCTGGTTGAATCGTTCTTCTTTCGTCCCAGCACGCTCATGACAAAAGTATGCTGCCCAATATCGCACATTTTGATAGGGTGCCATAAAGTGTCTTGTATTTGCGTATGCAACATCGCAAAGATAGTACTTGTCTGTGTCAATCAAATATATCTATCAAAAAATGAATTTATTAAAAAAATGAACACCCGTATAACACCATTCTTACCAACAAGTGGAAATGGAAAATTGTTGATAGGGTTGTATACAACCTCATGTAAAAACCCTAGCATCATGTGTTGTTCCTCCCCAAATAGCATAAACATATGTAAACACCATATTAAAATCACAAACAACCAACACATTTTGGAAACATTCTTTCCCCCTCTTCCTCGGTATGCTAGTTGCTTTTCCGATGGTACCACAGCATGAACAAGTGTTCCATCTAAAGCACCAACAACACCCTTTAACAACAAAAGAAAATAACTAGTTTTGATCTCAACCCCTATACCAATCAAGATTATGAAACTTATGTGATATTGTCAATTATTTACCTTGAATACTTGCCAAAGTCGTTTGTGGTGCCTTGGAATGTTTGGGTTTGGGTCAAATGTAGTTGAATGAATCATTTCTCGTGCAAATTCCATCATAGCAGATAGCACTTGATAAAAGCATGTATGCACTGTTTGGGTGGAGTGTTGGAATCTTCTCTTCAAAGTAAAGAACCTTTCATTATAGCTTAAACACAACAAAAACATAGCCATCTTCTCATCTACTAATATGTATCAGCTATCATTCAACCATCCATGATTACGAAAATGGCCACTTAAAAGCAACTAATTTAGACTTCAAGCGTCTGAATAGTACAATCAAACGCCACCTTAATAAACTCTGCCCCCTTTTCTCTTGGGAATGGTGCCTCTATTTATAATGGAGGGCAAGGGGAGGTTCCTTCAGTTCTCAAAAACAAAAGGAGGTTTTAGATAAGTCAGGATTTAAAGAGACAAGAGGGTTCAATACTTGGGGTCCAAAGGGTAATTTAGAAATTTATGGTAATTTGGAGTGAAAGGCATTTATGTAATTTTAGGTTTAAAGGGTATTTTGGGGATTTGGACACAAAAAAGGTATTTTGGGAATTTGAAATAAAGGGTGTTTTTGGAATTTTAAGGTATGAGGGGCATTTGAGGTTTTGGAAAATGAGGGGTATTTTGGTAATTTAGGGTATGAGGTGGAGTATTTTGGTAATTTGGTCAAGGGTATTTTGGTAATTTTGGTATGGTGGGGTTTTGGATGTTCTGGGTCGACTAGTGGGGTCAAATTGGCCTAATTGGGTCCGGACCAAGCAGGCCTCAAAAGGCTTGATTCGACTAATCTGGAACCTTGGGTTAGAATCTTTTCAAAGGAAGGGGCAAGCAAGGACAAATTTGGGTCAAATTTCACAAGATAAGTGTTTTTTGGGCAATCTGAGGTGATTTATAAGGTTAGATTGGGCCAACTAGGCCCAGATCAAGCAGATTTGAGATCTGATCAATCTGGGGGCGCGAAATGGAATCTTGGTAAGGTAAAGGGTAGATGGAGGCATTTTGGGAGGTTCTGGGTCTGATGGTTGTGTCTGATCTAACGGTTGAGGTGTAAGTGGGGGTTGATCGAGGCCATCAAATAGGTATCAGGCAGGTTTAACGGTAGATTTGGAGGCTTTGGGGTTGAAAGTTGGGATTTTTGGGTTTTTGGGTGTTTCGGAAGGATGGGAAGGGTCTGGTTGAAAATTTGGAGTGAAATCAGGTTTAGGCAACGAACCGAGCAAAAACCGGGTGCTGATAGCTACCCCTCTTTGTTGTTAGGTAGGAAACTACAAAACAACAAAGACCAAAAGAAGCACAAAGATTTTTGGGAAGGGTAGGCTTAGAAGAGGGGCTAGACGAGGGAAGGGGATTAAGACAATGAGGAGTTCCCATGCAACATCATTTCATCATGTTCATGCCATTTTATTCTTGGCAAAGTGACATTTCTTAGGTATCAAGAATCTTCAGAATCATGGTACATTTGCCTTGAAAGAAAACAAATAAAACAATTGATAATATGAAAACTATTTGGAAAAAAAAAGACCCCTCCTAAGTATTAGAAACTTTGCGGAACCAGGGTACACTTGTGAGAACTGAATCAGGGTAAATTTGCAAAAACTGGATACGATGAATCTACGAAAACTGGATCAAGTTAAATCTGCGAAAATTGGATCAAAGTAAATACGCAAAACTGGATTAGGGTAAATCTGTGAAAATTTGGAGTATGGTAAATCTATGAAAACTAGATCAAAGTAATCTGCGAAAACTGGATCAAAGTAAATCTGCAAAAATTGGATCAAAGCAAATCTGTGAAAACTAGATTTGGGCAAATCTACAAAAAAACAAGATTACAGAAAGCATTTGAGAACTAGATCTGGGTAAATCTACAAAAAGCTGTACCAAAGTAAATCTACAAAAAAAACTAGATCTGGGTAAATCTATGAAAAACTGGAACATGGTAAATTTGCGAAAAAACTTGAATAGGGTAAATCTACGAAAACTAGATTTGGGTAATTCTACGAAAAAATTGGATCAAAGCAAATCTGCACAAACTAGATCTAGGTAAATCTATAAAAAAATGGAACAGGGTAAATATGTGAAGAACTGGATCAAAGCAAATCTGCGAAAACTGGATCTAGGTAAATCTTCGAAAAAATGGATCAAGGTAAATATGCAAAAAATTGGATTAAATCAAATCTACGAAAACTAGATCTGGGTAAAGCTGCAAAAAAGTGGGTCAAAGTAAATCTATGAAATTGGATCAAAGCAAATATATGAAAATTGTATCAGGGTAAACCTGCGAAAAAAACTAGATCAAAGCAAATATGCCAAATTTAGATATGGGTAAATCTACGAAAATTGGATCTGGGTAATTTTGTGAAAAAACTGGATCAAAGCTAACCTGCAAAAACTGGATCTGGGGTAAATTTGTGTAAAAACTGGAACTGGGAAAATCTGCGAAATTTTGGATCAAAGTGCGAAACTAGGTATAAGTAAATCTGCGAAATCTGGGTTTGGGTAAATCTACAAAAATTGTATCTAGATAAAACTAAAAAACTGGATCTGGGTAAACTTGTGAAAACTGGATTAAAGTATATATGTGAAAACTGGATCTAGGAAAATCTGTGAAAACAGGATTAAAGTACATCTGGGAAAATCTACGAAAGCTAGATTAAAGTAAATCTACGAAAACTGGATCTGGGTAAATTAACAAAATCTGGATTAAAGTAAAATTTTGAAAATTGGATCAAAGTAAATTTGCTAAAACTGGATCTAGGTAAATTTATCACTAAGAAAATCATGTCAGAGACAAACAAATCAATCTTTGAGACAAAGGTTCAAAATTCTTGCAAAGCACAATCACAAATAAATATTCTTTAGTTTTTGTTTGTTTTTTTAGAACATTTTCTAAGATTTTAATAAATGCCTTTTGACAAAGCATATTGTGAAATAGTTCTATTAGTCTTTCTTTTCTCTTTTGCTTTTTTTTTTCTTTCTCTTTTTCTCTAATTTTTTATTATCATTTATACTGTCTCTATTTACTCAATTAAAATACTAGCACCAATCAAAGAAAGGAAACTTACAAATGGGATTTCTGACGTGGGTCAAAACATAGAGGTTAACATGACTGATGGGTTTTCTAGCGCGGGCCAAAGATATAGTCTAACATGACCAACGAAAATTTTTGAGTAAGCAAAATGATATGATGTGATGGTAAAGCCAATATAGAAGTTGAGTATGCATTGAAAATGTCTAATGCATAAGATCAATAGGTTAACTAGCAACTTTTGCAAATTCAATGGATCATTAAGGAAAGAGGAACGACCGAGGATGGCCCCTAGTCTTTTTTCTTTGATTAATTGATACGACACAGGGTTAGGATGGTGCCTTTGTTCTACACCGGCTCAGGTGTTATTCAAAGGGAATGTTCTATGCTTTGGCAGTTGCAAATTAGCCCTAGTTTGGAAAAAGATTATGGCTTTATTACGAGTTGGGAGGTTAATAGGAAGTTCAACTATAGAGCTCTTGATCAACAACTAATTTTCCTCAGGCATGCTTTTGGGACTCTAAGAGGGGAAAAACTCTGCCTTCTTCTATGGGTAGGCAGCCCTGAATGGACTAATCACTCTCTTACAAGTAATTGTCTTATGCAAGGGAAAGAGAAATGGGGGATAATAATATTTTATTTATGGAGGTGGTTGGACCCATGATATGAGCTGCTCTACATACCCAGTTGAAAGGGATTAGGCTAGACATAGTTCAAAAATGGAACCAAGACTGACACCCTTGGCTCTATTATGGAGGAAACAGTCGGATTTTCTAGCTGAGAAGTGATTGGAAGATTTTAGAAAGGATTATGTGCAATGACTCGATAACGAATTTAGTTACTATCTAATGAGGAATTGGCTGAAGACTCTCGATCGTGCTTTCCTATCAACATAACCTAATTAGCAACTACTTCTTTCTTTATTTTGTTCTCACTCTCTCTCTCTCTCTCTTTGTATTTTTTAATATTTTTTGAGAATTTTGAATTTTTGATTTTTAATTTTTATTCCTCGATATTTCCCTTCTCTTCTCTCTTTCTTTTTTTTTTGATTTTTTTCTCTTTTCTTTCTTTTTTTTATCCCTTTTCAATTCCCCTTTTTAGATTTTCTTCTTCTTGTTGTTCCTTTTTCTTTTCTTTCATTTATTTTTCATTATTATTATCTTTATCACTTTTAGATGATTTTTTTACTATCTAATTTATTATTATTTATTTTGTTTTGGATTTTTTATTCTTGAATGAATTGATCTATTTTTTTATCTTTTTTTTACTCTAACTTTGGATTTATGATTTTTTATTTTGTGATTTTTGAATTAGTTTTTGATTTTTTTTGCTTTTAATAGTTAATTTTTCCCACTTAAATGATTTGGGTTCTCTTTCCACATCTTTCTCGTTTTTTTTTGAATTTTGGATTTTCCATCTCTTTTTTTTTTTTTTTAGTTTTCCTTGTTTTCTCATATCTTGACCTATTTCCCTTTCTTATGTTTTAGAATTTCCCCTTTTTTTGTATTTTAAGTTTTTCCTTTTTTGATATTTTGGATTTTTCTTCCACTTTTTTCTGAAATTTTGATTTTTTTCCTCTCTTTTTTTTTTGAATTTTCCTTGTTTTCTCATATCTTGACTTGCCTCCCTTTGTATGTTTTAAAATTTCTTTCTCTCTCTCTCTCTCTCTCTCTCTCTTAAAATTTGGACTTTTTTCTCTTTTTTGGTATTTGGATCTTTTTTGTTTTTTTTTCTCATATTTTAGATTTTCCCTTTTTTGTATTTTGTAATTTTCTTTTCTTTTGAGTTTTGGACTCCTTTTTTGAATTTTGGACTTTTCCTTCTTTTGCACATTGGATTTTACCCTTTTTTTTAATTTTGGAATTTCACTTTTTTTGTTATTTTGACTTTTCCCTTTTTTATGGATCTTATATTTTCTCTTTTTTATTTGCATTTTCTGGATTTTGGGATTTCCCGTTTTTTTATATTTTGGATTATTTTTTCTTTTCTTATTTTCCTTGCATTTTTATTTCTTATTTTGGATTTTCCTTTTCCCACCCTTTTTTTGGGGTTTTAAATTTTCCATTTTTATCTTTTGGGATTCTCTTCTATTTTTTTTTTCCATTTTTACCTTTTGGGATTCTCTTATGTTTTTTTTTTGAATTTTCCATTTCCCTTTTGTTTTGTTTTTTTTTGGCTTTTCTTTTTTACTTCTTTTTAATTTTGGATTTTCTCCCCTCCCCCCTTTTTTGTAGTTTGTATATTTGTATTTTTTGATTTTTTATTTCCCCCTTTTATTGATTTTGGAAATTTTCCTTTATTTTTAATTTTTGTATTTTTTCCTGGATTTTTCCTTTTTTTTATTTATTTTTATTTTTTGTGGATTTTGGATTTACCCCTTTTTTTCCTTTTTCACTCCTAATAGGACCCTCTAAGATTGATTATGCAAAGGTATCACACAAATGATGCGCATGGGTTTGGGGTGTGATATCTAAGTCGTGGTTAAGAGGCCACCAGTCTTCAAAAAAAAAACAAAAAAAAAATCCAAATAGTAAAAAAGAGAAGAAGAAAGGGTTCGGTCTAGAGAAGAAAAGTCACAATCTCTCCTAGCCAACACACTTGTATTTATATTGTATATAAGTTGAACTACAAAAGATTTTATTGTCCCTCAATAAGTATGGGACATATAACTTAAACAAAGCAGACTATTCACTCTCAACTAGATAGACAAATGACCAAAATACCCATGTACTTCCGACTCTAACAGTTGGCATTCCTCCTAAGTGGAGCACTTTGTTTTTGTGGATTGGAGTTTTTTTATTAGAGGTCCTAGGGTGTTGTGGGTTTGGAGTTAGATGGTGTAATTGGATAAAGGGTTGCATAAGTTTTTGCCATTTTTCAGTCTTGGTTAATGGGGTAGCCAAGGATTTTTTTCCCAGAAGTCTAAGGCAAGGTGACCCCCTTTCTCCTTTCCTCCTCACCCTAGTTGTAGATGTTTTCAACAATTTGATCTCTAAGGCAGACATGGAAGGAGTAGTGAGAGGTTGGAAGATAGGAAGGAATGGTATCAAGGCATCCCACTTAAAGTTTGTTGATGACCCAATAATCTTTTGTGAAGGGGGTGATAGGAGAATAATAAAAAACCTCAAATCCCTGATAAAGCACATTGAGAGAGTATCCAATCTAAGATTAAACATGGATAAGAGTTGCGTAGTGGGTGTGAATATGGATGAGAGGGCTATTGAGTTTGGGGTTGAGTATTTAGGTTGTCCCATTTCCTCCTAGCCCTTACAGTATTTAGGTCTACCTCTAGGATCCAACCCTAAGGAGAGCATCTTTTGGGCCCCGATTCAAGAAAAGTTTGAGTAAATATTAGCTTCGTGGAAGAGGAAATATAATTCTTGAAGGGGTAGAGTAACATTACTGAAAGTTTCCCTAGAAAATCTATCGTTTTGTTTCTTCTCTATGTTCAGGAGTCCTGTTAGGAATGCCAAGAAGTTGGAGAGATTAATGAGAAATTTTCTTTAAGAGCCCGGGGAAGAAAAAAATGATCATTTAATAAATTGGGGAATTTAGTTTTGAAGAATAAAGGTTTCTTAGGAAAATGGTTGTGGAGGTGGCCTTTAGAACTGGAGAGGCTATGGCATGAGGTGATAAATAGTATACATGGCAGCTTGAAAAGTGAATGGGATGCTGGTGTATCGTGTCGTGAAACATTGGCAACTGCTTGGTGGAATTTGACTATAGTCGTAGATTAGATCTTTGTTCCTTCCTTCTTTGTGTGGCCCATAAAAACTGGTAAAACAATGTGGAGGTGCATTGTTGTTGCTTTATGGACAATTTGGGAAGAAAGAAATGTGAGGCTTTCCCAAGAGAATGAGAGAAATATTTAGACTGTAAAGGATTGTATTTTGACTAGGGCAATCTACTGGCTAAGATTGTTGGACTCCTTTAAAATATTCTCTTTTGATGACATTTGGAGGAACTAGATAGTTGTGGCTAGAAGCAGTACTAGGAAGAACAGGGTACCAGCTGTGTGGATGCCTCTTTTTGAAGGCTGGACAAAGTTGAATTTTGATGGTAGAAGCCAAGACAATCTAGGTCCCTTAAGGATAAGAGGGGTGTTGAGAGATAAAGACAACAATACCTTAGCTTTATTCTTAGGCTCAATGGGTATAGAAGACCCAATTAGAGCTCAACTTCTAGCGGCAGTACAAGGTATTTAGATTGCAAACCAGTTAGAAGTTTAGAATCTACTTATTGAAGGAGACTCTAAAGTTGTTGTGGGTTGGTTAAAAAATCAAGATTAAGTTATTTGAGGCTACAAGGACATTCTAAGGAAAGCTAATTGGTTTTCAAGGAACATGACTGTTAATTCTCAGTGGGTGGGTAGAATAGCTAATACTATAGTGGATTGGTTAGCTAAGAAAGGGGTATCAAGGGAACATTTATCCTGGGCAGCTCTGTAAACTTTCATTTCCTAGTCTAATGTAATACATTGTTATTGGTTAGGAGATGTTTATTATCATATTGTTCTTTTTTGAATAAAATATCACTCACTTATCAAAAGAAAAGAACACAAAAAAAGAAAATAAAAAAGGCAAATAATGAAAACTCTCTAAAACTAAAGACTAAATATAGGAATCAGACTATGAACCTAACAGTATAGCGAGGTAATAATAACTCTATGCACCTTTGATTGGTGGAAATACACTATTGTTGGGACAATGGCTCTGGA
Organism: Nelumbo lutea; assembly: GCF_056320005.1. Classification (NCBI taxonomy): domain Eukaryota; kingdom Viridiplantae; phylum Streptophyta; class Magnoliopsida; order Proteales; family Nelumbonaceae; genus Nelumbo; species Nelumbo lutea. Next base: position 54,104,105 of record NC_142690.1, read on the forward strand.
AGAATGGAGATAGGATTCTTTTTGTAGCATTCGAGCAATTGGTAGGTAAACGCTGAGGGAACTTCGCCCAATTTGGATCAATATTAAGGAGACAACAAAGGGTAATCGAGGACAATGATAGCAAGCTGGAATTTAAACTGTGGTATGCCGACAATGGAAATATTGGAGAGAGCTAGGGTATTTCGGCAACTAACAAGGTAGAGAGAAAACCAATCTCCCTTCTTCCTCTAGCTTGAGAACCCTTCTGTAGTCTTTTTCTTCTTCTCTTCGCTTACTCTCCATTTTAGCTCGATATCCCCTCTCTCGCTATTCTTTGAGAATCTTAGAGTCCTCTCTTCCTTTGCTTGTGTCGACACAAATTTTGTGCATAAATTTGGAGCACAAAAATTAATGCGAACAAATTCAAAGGAATTTAATTTATTATTTTTTTGCATAAATGTAAATGGGATATAAACTCTTTTTTTTTTGAAGAATACCCTCTGATTCTCTTGTCATGAATACGATTGAACTTGCATTTGTAGCTTGTCATGGACACAACCCGTAAAGCTTGACGACTTTAATGGTAGGAGGTCCCTTGTAATGATTCGACAAAGATCTCCTTGACTACAACAATTTAATAGAAGATTTCTTGTTTGCAGTAATTTGATGGGAACTTTCTTTGAGTACAACAACTTAAAGGACCAAAATCTTCGATTGAGAATTTCTTTCTACTTGGGAATTGCAGTAATTTGATGGGAACTACAGTAGTTTTGAAGCTTCAACGGTTGAGAAGCCAAATTTCTTTCTGCTTGGGAATTGCTAGAGAGAGCCAAAGAGGAGAGAATGATTTCAATTGAAAATCTCTCAACATGAACGTAGCTAACATCATTTAATTTGAAATTTCAATTGTTCAACATCGGCACATGAGCTAGACTTATTCCAAATTCTTTTGTCTTCTCGCTTCCTTCTCTTATTATTATTTTTTTATCTTCTCTTTTCTGCAGATGAACCAACTCTCTTCATCCTCCCGGTCACCTCTCCGAGAGAGTCTCCTTGCTCTCCTCTCCATTTTATAGTGGATGGCTACGTTTGAAAAGCCCTCCCCATTTCAATTTTGAAATCCTCGTTATAAAAGGGAATTCCATTAGTGATCTTCAACAGATTTGTTGGCTAACCTTAATTTTCTCTTACCAAATCATCAATTAGGCATTATTGCACATTAATCTCCATTAAATGGATTCTCTCTTATCAATCCTAATCAATCATTGACAATCTATTAATGGGGACATCTTACTAAGATCTAATTGGTCCCCACATGTTAGGCCATAGGATCAATTTTTTATGATTCAGTGGAGGGCCCACATTAGTTAGTGATTCTTCAATTAGCCAATTGTTGTTTCTCCATTTATTTTGTCACTTAAGAACCTTTAAATGTCAATACAATTTAATCCAAACCCGCCACATTAGTTTGAGAAGATTTCTTGCTGATTTGCCATTTTGCTAGGGGTTTGGAATGGCAATTGGGTGATTACGCACCATGTGCAGCTTTGCCATGTGGGATTGGCATGCCAAGGGATTAAATCCACTTACAAAGAGATATATCTTGGCCATCCTTCTTTCCATATTAATTGCCACTTAAATGTGGGTCCCACCAAGTTGTTTAGAGGGGATCTCTCTAACAAGATTTGAGAGTTTAAGAAAACCTCTGTAATTGCCACTCAATGGTGGGATTTGTCTCAAAATTTAAGCCTCCACGTGGTAGGTGCTCATTGCTATTCACTTTGATTTGTAGTTGGCCCTATCCAACATCTTTTTTGGGCCCAAATTCTGTTATCCTTTTCTTAGTGGGCCAATAGCTCATTTTCATTCAATTTCATATTGGGCCCAAAATTTATATATCAACAACTTGTTCTCCCTTCTCTCTCTCTCTCTCTCTCTCTCTCTCGCTCGCTCGCCCAGAAAAGAAACTTTCGCTTACTAAATTCGGGGGTCCTTCGGATTAGATAATCCCAACGTGCGTATGTTGTGCCTAGTAGATCCGCTCCCCTCCCATTTATCCCAGCATCCTCCTTGGAATGAGTCTCTATATCTATAAAGGTTGGGTTTGAAGATTCTCTCGACTCAATTTAGAAGGAGTACAAATGTAGATATATACTATGCAAATACATAGAAAAATAATATAAAATACAAGGTTTTCATTCCACAAATCTATATTTGTACTCCTTTTAAACTGAGCCCAACGTGAATTGGGGTTTTAATAAGTTGCATTTTGGAGAGATAGGATGAGTTGATAATTTAGGTTGGAAGGGGTAATTTTGTAATTTTATATGGGGTATTACGATATCTGGAAATTTGATTCCGAGTTTGAGATCTAACTTGAATGAATAGAATTGGGATATTCAAATCAAATAAATTGTCAAATTCGAATTTAATATTTAATTGGATAAAATTCGAATATGACTTTATTTGATCTGAAATATATATCCGAACCGATTGTAATTACATATATTTAAACTTTGATACAGAACTCCATTAAGGGTATAATGGTAAAATCATTTTACCCTGTACACCTCCCAACAAATCTTCTTTCCCATTAAATTTGGCACATCCTCCAACAAATCCCCTTCCCCCCCAAAAATAGTGAAGACTCTAAGAAATCTCCTTTCCCATTCAAAAATCCAACTCTAAAACTAAGATCGAAAGCCCCTAACTGTGTTCTGTACTACTCTTACTGTGTATTCTTTGAAGAGGCAAAATGGTAGCCGGAATTGGTGAAATCTTGTGGTTGTAACATTCCTTGACAAAGTTTGGCGCTAATACTTTGCACAAGCAAAATGGTGAATGAACAAGTTGGTGAAAGTTCTGCTACTGCAATGTTCTTCACAAAGTTTAGTATTATTAGTAGCTCTCTAGCAAAGATCAATGCTCATGTTGGGTCATTTTTTTCTAAGATGCGGTTGTTGTCAATAACTTGTCATGAATGATGAGGAGCATTAGCGGCATGGCAGATCAACTAAGGTTAGATTCCAACTTGTTCTTTTTGCTTTCTCTTGTATAAATTTTCTAGTGTTTGTAGCTTTTCAAATTCTTCTTTTGCGTACTATTTACTATGGGAATGGTTGCTAGATTTAGGTCCAGATTTGTCAAAATAGTAGCTACTATATTTTGATTCTAGGTAATATTGTTTGCATTTTAATTCATAAACAGAAATAGATAGCCTTGCTTGTTTTTTGAGTTCGAAACATAAAGATTTTGGTTCAATGTGCTCATCTTTCATTTATCCCCAATTTCTTTATTTTTATTAGAATTAGAATTTTATGTTTTTTTTGCCAACCCTAAGCAGTTGAATTTGAACCAGTCGAATATTCAATTATTAACTAGAGTTCAAATTCAATTTTGATTTTAAATATTCGACAGATATTGAATCGAATTCAAATCCTTATTTATCCAATCGAATTCAAATTTGGATATATCTCGATTCGAATTTGATTCGTTTACACCCCTAGGGGTAACTTGGAAATTGGGAATAAAAGGGCAATTTGGTAAATTGGGTATCAAAATGTGATTGAGGTAATTTGGGGTTTGAACGAGGAGGTTTAGAGGGATATTTGGGTAACTTAGAGAGCAAAGGGTATTTTGGTCAATTTAGCTAATGAGGGGTATTTTGGTAATTCCGATCAAGGGGTATTTTGTGGATAAGAAAAAGGGATATTTTTATAGTTTGGTCAAGGGTATTTCAGGAATTTAAAAAAATGTATTTTGGAAATATGGTTAAGGGTATTTTAGGAATTTGGAAAAGGGGGCATTTTGGTAATGTGGAATGGGGATATTTTAAGATTTTAGTTTGAGGTTATTTTGGTAAAATTAGATAAAGGGTATTTCTCCTTTTCCTTAATTTTTTCTCTTATTTTCTGCACATCTAATCCTTAGTCTTTAGTTAATTAAAAGTGTTTTCATTGATCTAGGACTATTTTCTTAATTACTTTTTTTTTTCTAACTATCCATTTTAGCATATAGTTTTTTTTTTCTTTTACCTATAGGACATGTGAGGTTTGGTCCATTGTGTCATTGTAAGCTTAACCTATAGGAACCTCACTTCCACCTATCTCTTATGTCTTTAAATAGGTCCCCACAACACTCATTTTATCACCCACACTTTTGGTTTTAGTTCACATATTTAACCCTACTTTATTTTCTTTTATTTAGTTCTGAGAAACCAACTAGAGAAGGAGCTTGAGAGAGAAGAATTAATGTGGAAGCAAAAGTTCAAGATTTTGTGGCTAAAATAAGGGGACTGCAATACGAGGTTCTTCCACAAATCTACGGTGATTCGAAGAAAATGATACCACATTCACTCATTGAAAAATAAAGAGGGTATTTTGGTTTCTTCAAAGTCGGAAATTGAGGAGGTAATTCTTTCTCATTTTGAAGAGCTTTTAAATCATCCAATCCAAATACTGACTTTGATTTCTCATAATGTATTCACCCAATTCTCTCTGAGGAGATGAGCACCACTCTTTGTAATCCTCTATCTGCAGAAGAAATTCAGAAAGCTACTCTCTCGTGGAGCTTTGAAAGCATCGAGCCTGATGGTTTCTCGACTTTGTTTTTTCAAATGTTATAGACCATGGTGGGATCTAAATTGATCACAACTCTACGGGGATAGTTTGAAAGGAGTACATGCCCAGACAATTACAACTTTACAAGCATCACTCTTATCCCTAAGTGTAGAAGACCTCATGAGATGAGTCAATTCAGACCTATAAGTTTGACCAGCGTGGCATATCACATTTTTGCTAAATGTTTGGTTCACAGACTACAGATGCATCTCCTGCAATTGTGGATGATTATCAATGTGCTTTTGTTAAAAACATATAGATCTTGGACAACATTAGGATTTCTCATGAGGCCCTATTATTTTATGGCATCAAAGGCTCGTGGAAAATTCTTTTACATGGCAATCAAGCTAGAATTAAACAAAGCCTATCATCACCTTGAATGGACCTTTGCCAACAAAGTGATGGAGAAATTAGTCTTTAATCCTCAATGGCAGAGTTTGATTCACAACTGCATGATTACAACCACCTTTACTTTTAACATAAATGGCATACAATGGGGTAGATTAAACCCAACTAGGGGCATTCGGCAGGGAGACCCTTTGTCCCCTTACATCTTTATCTTGGCAGCCCAATCTCTCTCTCTCTCTCTCTCTCTCTCTCTCTCTCTCTTTCTTGTAGTAAGAAAAGATATCTCTATTGGGCATTTGATTCCCATGAAGCTTTAAAAGAATTGGTGTAGAAATTTCCCACCTTTTTTTGTGTTGATGATTGCTTATTATTCCTAAAGGCGGATATCCAAAACACCCTTCTGGTGTGTCCGAAAGCACGTCATTAGACACTCTGGAACACCAGTTTAAACATTTATAATTTTTTTGTTTCTCACAGCAACTATAAACATAGTAAATAGAGAGAACGAGTCATATCCACAGGGAAGCAAGGGAAAAATTATTACAAACCTTAATCCAGGTAAAAGAATGCAAAGGGAAATTGCGTAATCACAAAACTTTCATTAATTAAATTGGAATTAAATAAAATTGGAGTTCGAAAAATGCTGAAAATAAAATAAATAACAACAATAAATAAACAATAGAAATTAAAAAGAAGAAATATGTAATTCGATAAGAGGTAGCAGTCTTCGGATCTCGCCGTTAACCCTCGAACTTCTCGAGCTAGGCCTTCCGTCTTACCTAGCCAAATTTCAGATCTACAGAAAAGAAATAAAGTATAAATTAAGTCTAATAAAAGTAAAATTTGCAAGAAGGAAAAATAAACTAAAAATTAAAGAACAAAAAGTAATTCTAAAACTGAAGAAAAAATGGTTGGGATTCAAATCTAGAGGTGGCAGTAGTAGTGTTGATCAACTGCAAGTAGGAACCCCTCCTCTTGATTAGGGGTCCTCCTCTTCCTCTACCCTTGAACTTCTCAAGATCATCCATCCTTCTTACCTGTGTGAATTGACCAACCCCTTCTACAGGGCCCCTGTGACCCTTTTTATAGAGAAGGGTGGAAACAACTGGAAATAGGGGGAAAGATGGGGGCGGCAGCTAGGATTTAGCAAAGTTAGGGATGCCCTAGGATTTCTAATGGATGGCTAAGATGGTTTTGGGGTGATCCTATGGCTGAGAATGGAAGGACAGGGTGCCCAATATTATGTAGGGCTGAGATTTGGGCGCCTAGAAATGGAGGGTGTAGATTAGAACATGTAGGGTTGAAGGGTTAAGATTAAAAGAATAGGTAGTTGTGATATAAGATTGAGGAAGTGGCTGAGATTTAATGGTGGGGAGCTGAATGGTGAGGATTAGAAGAATAGGTGGTGCCCTAGGGTATAGAAGCTACAAAAGAGAGCCTTAAAATGGATGGTGGAGATTAGAAAGAGTGGATGGTGGAGATTAGAAGGAGTGGATGGTGAAGATTACATAGCTGGGGTGGCTAGGGTTAGCTAAGGAGGAAAAGAATGGGTTAAAAAGGCTCCCTAGGGTTTGCTAAGGAGAGGGGAGCATGATAATACAATAGGATGGGCGCCAACTGGGTTTAGCAGATATGAGGCACATTCCTGTTCTTAGTTCTTTACAAAAACACCCGCTTTCTCAACTGGACTTTTCACCAGCTTCCCAAAAAGGACACTTTAGCCACGGAAACTTCTCAATTTTCTACATAATTTGCACAGAGACCCTCAGATGTCACATAATTGATTTTAACTGGAAAATGGTGCATTTTGACTACTCTAAGGCTGAAAATACCCCAGAATTGATTCCCTTAAGGCATCAAAATGCAGGGTTATCACCTTCACATTAAAAAACTTCTCCCTGATTATGCATATGCCTCTAGACAACTCTTCAATTTTCAAAAATTAGAAGTTACCTTTAGAAAGAATACCCCTCGAAGATTCAAAAGGATCCTGGGTTGTACATAGGGTTTCAAAGAAAGTTCAGGAAGACCAATTTATTCGGGTCTTCCTAGCACTGATTGGAGGAATAAGAAAGAGCTTTTTGCTGGAATGGTGGAGCAGACTCAGTCAAAGATTCAAGGGTGGAAAGGTGGCTCCCTAAACCAAGCTGGAAAGGAGACCTTAATCAATGTGGTAGAAACTCCAACTGCAATATACTTTCAAGGTCTCAAATGAGCTCTACAAAAAGATAAATAATATGTTTTCCAATTTTATTTGGGGTCAGAAAAGATAAAAAATTAAAATAAAGTGAATTGCTTGGAGTTCTTTATGTGTTAAAAAGTATAAAGGGGGGCTTAGATTTAGAGATCTTTACTGTTTCAACCAAGCATTACTAGCCAAAGCTGCTTGGAGATTGCTTCCAAATGAAAATGCTTTATGGTGCAAACTTTTAAAACAAATTTATTTTCCTCATGTGGATTTTGTCTCTGCATCTCTTGGAAAATCCTTGTCCTGGGCTTGGAGAAGCTTGATTTTTGGGCATGATCTTTTGACAAAGGGTCTAATTTGGAGGGTTGGCAATAGAAGAAAGATCAATGTTTGAAGTGATGCCTGGATACCAAACTTGCCTCTAGGCAAAGTTGCTTCTAACAGACTTGCAAACTGTGAATTTTGAAAGGTCAATGATCTCATTTTATCCAATCATCGTAGGCGGAACATCACCATTCGTAGGCGTCTTTTCTCTACTACAGAGGTAACTGAAATTTTGAAAATTCCACTTGCCTTTATGGATTCTGAAGACAAACTAATATGGAGTTTCACTAAAAATGGTGAACACAGTGACAAGTGGTTATCATCTGAACCTTTTGCATTCTCATTCAAATGATAACCTGGAAACTTCTACTAGGGTTGCTAATCGCCCCCATCTGCCAGAATACGTTTGGAAAAAAATTTGGCAAACTTAGGCACCACCAAAATTGAAAAATTTTCTTTGGAAAGCCATTTCTAATGCTTTTGCAATTAATCTCCTTCTGTTCCAAAAAAAGGTGGTGGCCTCTCCTCATTGTTTAAGATGTGATAGAGCTGAGGAGAACATCATACACCTGTTGTTTACCTGTGATTTTGCTAGAGTTGTTTGGCTTGCGAATGGCCTAACCATTCGGACTGATACCATCTCTCACTCATCCTTCATAGATTGGCTAGTGGAGATCTTCCAAACTGATAAGGAATCCTCTACCCTCTCCCCTCATTTGTTACAAGCCTTTATGGTAGTAGGTTGGGAAATGTTGAATGCTCGAAATGTAGCTATTTTTAGAGATAAACAATTTTCACCACTTTAGATTGATGTGAAAGCTCAAACTTTTTAGTAGAGATCAACTCTACTATAGAAAGTTCTTCTATACACCCTTTGAATAACCCTCCTCCCATAATTTCTTTGCGATGGCCCTCTCTTAACAAAGGGCAAATCAAAGTCAATGTTGATGCAAACTTTTAGGGTAAATCCAATTTGGCGGTCATTGCTTGCATAATTAGAGATCATGAAGGCCATGTTCTAGTTGGCTGAGTTTTCATAACTCCCTGCAATTCGGTGCATACTGTAGAAGTCCTTGCATTGTGCCTATTATGTATGGAATCTACTGCTTTTGATCAAGTATCAATTCATTTCGAATCAGATTTCAAGGAAGCCATCTCTCTGTTACAACATTGCATGTCAAATGATACTTCAACACTTTATCACCCTCTGGGTTCTATTTGCTGGGATATCAAGGCTTTACTGGCCAATTTGTTTACGCACTCTTTGAATCACATTTTGAGAATTTGTAACGCTTTGGCTGACTCATTGGCCAAGCTTGCTCTGTAACAACTTTGACCTGGTTCTGTAGCCTATATTTTTTATTATCATTTTAATGAATTACTACATTTTCGAGTACCAAAAAAACACAGTAGTGAGATCGTCAAAGGTTGTGAGGTTTCTAAATATGTTGCCATATGCTTAGAAATGAGGGAGGGCCTGCCATCAAAGATTTTCATTGTCAAAGTTTTTCGATGATATGTTGTGTTGGAATTGGATATAGAAGCATTAATAAAACTACGTTATGCCACGACTTAAATAATAATTCTGTGTAAATTGAGAAATCAACAAGGTTTATGTTATGCGATGATGCAAATCAATGTTAATTTCCTCACATCAAATAGAATTTGATACAGATATAATTTAGACGAGAACTTAATGTTTTTTACTAAAGTAGATGTTTTGTATCTATGACATGTGTTACGCTACAATGGAAATTACAATCCACAACATGCTAAGAGCTAAGAAATAAACAATGAACCAATAATGTTTTGGCTACAAGGGACTTTGATGCCGTGAGGGAGTTTATTATTACAATGGACTTTGAAACAAAACAATTCAAATGGGAGATTAATGATTTTTTTTTTAATTTTTTTCTTTTCAATTGAAACACTAATTAAAGTGAGATATTGATGATTTTTTTAACATTAATGATTTCTATACTTGAGGTGCACTATGCTACAAAGCAAAT